>NC_133617.1:681764580-683094580 GCF_048593235.1 Sminthopsis crassicaudata | reverse complement strand
ACCATGGTGGTGTAAGATGGAGTGAATGTCTCTGAGTTGGAGGGCTTGTGCTTCAGCCTATAGCCACCACAAAGGTGGATGATGGAATGAATGTGTCTCTGAGTCCCACTCTGGCTGAGTTTGTCCCAGTTTATATGCTCTATTACAGTTAAATCCATTCAGCATACTGAGTACAAGCAATCATTATATCACTAGGGAACCATTATTTGTTTTAATATTAAATCAATCATACTGAACTAGAGAACTATTAATCACCATGATAACCTAGATAACCATTGTCTTATCAATTCCACTTAGCACCTTGTAAGAATCCTTGTTTCAAGTTCAGAGTTCTGGCCCATAATACATTGTTATGTTCTGCTCTTTCAGAATTTTTATATTTTATTGATGTAAATATTTAGAGATTTATATTTTCCTCTGATTACTAGGTTTTTTTTTCTAATATGTTGTTTTGATATGTTGTTTTATTATTATTCTCTTTAATAAAATCATTTATTGTGTCTATGATTTGTTCTTTAACTCATTTATTTTTTAAGATTACACTATTTATCCTCCAATTAATTTTTAAAGTGTTTTTATGTTACTTGTTAAATATAAATTTTATTACATTATGATCTGGAAAATAATGTATTTAATATTTCTGCTCTTCTGCATTTAAGTATACAGATTTGATGGGTAATAAATTGTTTATTTTTTGTAAGGGTATCATGTTCTACTGAGAAAAATAGTGTATTCATTTCTATTCCTATTCAGTTCTCTTCAGAGTTCTCTATCATATATCTAGCTTATCTCAGATTCTAATCGTCTCTATGATTTCTTTCTTAGTGATTTTTTGGTCAAAGTTATCTGATTCTGAAAGAGGAAGGTTGAGGTTCCTCACAAAAATACTTTTATTATTTCTATTTGTAATTTATTTAGATTTTCTTTTAAAAATTTAAATAATATAGCATTTGATGCATATGGGATTATTATTGGTATATCTTCATTATTTATGGTACTTTTTTATCATAATATAGCTTTCCTATGTATCTCTTTTAATTAAATTTATTTTAGCTTTAACTTTGTTTAAAGTCATAATGGGTGCTCCTTTTTCTTTTGCACCAGCTAAAGCAAAATAAATTCTACTCTAGCACTTTAGTTTTACTCTATGTGTGTCTCATTTTTATAAATGTTTCTTGTAAACAACATATTGCCATGTTGTTGGTTTTTAGTCCATTCTGCTACCTATTACCATTTTATGGATGAGTTCATCACATTCAAAGTTATAATTTATTCATATTCAAAATTTTAATTTACTAGTATATTTTCTTTTATCCTATTCCTTGTCACTATTTATCCTTTCTTCCTCTTTTTACTCTATCCTTCTTCAAACCTGTAACTGGCCTCTAATTACTAGATCCTTAATCCATACCCCTTCTAAGAAATCCTCTCTTATCTTTTCCCTTTATCTTCCTTAATCTATCCATCTTTCTAAAAAAAAATCTCTTTCTTATTCTATACCCATTGCTTTCCTATTTATTTGTAAGTTAAGAAAAATTTTATATCCTTCTTTATAGAATTTTATATCCTACATAGGGAATGTATGTCCCTCTTTAAGCCAGTTTAACTCAGTTATTAGAAAGTTCTAATACTACCCATGTAAGACATAAACTTGTTCACCTCATTAAACCTTTTATAATTTGTCTTTTATATTTATCCTCTTATGTTTCTCTTGAATCGAATAGGTAAAATTTTCCATTCAGTTCTGATCATTTCTTCACAGGCACCTGAAAGTCCTTTAGTTCATTAAATATTCATTTTTTTTTTTTCATTCAGGATTATACACAACTTTGCTGAGTAAATTATTTTAGACTGCAAGCTCAGTTCTTTTACTTATAGGAATATAATGTTCTATGCTTTGTGGTTTTTTAATGTAGAAGCTGATAAATATTGTGTTATCTTGACTATAGCTCCATAGTATTTACATCCCCTCCACCCCCACCCCCAGGAGCTTGTAGTATTGTCTCCTTGATCTGGGAGTTTTGAAATTTAACTATGATGTTCCTGTGAGTTTTCATCTTAGGATCTCCCTCAAATAGCAATAAGTGGATTTTTTCCCATTTCTATTTTATTCTCTCATTCTAAAACTTCAAGACAATTATTCTTAATAATTTCAAGTGTCTAGATGCTTTTAAAAAAATCATAACTTTCAGGTAGTCCAACAATTCTTATATTGTCTTTCCTCAATCTTTTCTCCAAGTCACTTGTTTTCTGATGAGATGTTTCACATTTTCTTCTATTTTAAATTTTTTTCAAGTTGTTTTCTTGATGTCTTATGAAGCTATTAGCTTTCCCTTAAACCAATTATATTTTTTAAGGAATTACTTTCTTCTGTAAGTTTTTGGATCTCTTTTTCTAATGGTTGACTTTCTTTTCATAATTTTCTTGAGTTTCTTGAATTATGCTAAATTTAACTCCCTAGTTCTTTCTCAACCTCTTTTATTTGATTTTTAAAGTCCCTTTTAAGCTCTTCTAAAAATGCTTTTTGGGCTTGTGACTTTTTTGCTTTTATCTTTGAACTAGAAGTAGCTGTCTTAACTTCCCTGTGTTCTTCTGAGTTGGACCCCAGATCTTCTCCATCACTAGAGTATCCTGGATTCTTTTTCCTTAACTTATTCATATTTTTAGCAGCTTATTTGTTGTCTGTTAACTTTGTGTTAGAGACAGGCTCTAGTCCCAAGGCATGAAGGATAATTAATATCTCAGGTTTCAGGTTTTTTTGTGCTGTCATTACCTGGATTGTATATAAATGATTATTAGGATTTATTATGCTCAAACCAGTGGACAAACAAGTTACTTTTATATCTCAAAGGAGAAGAGAAAACATTGAACCATTGTGCATACTGAAATTTAGAATAGATCCATCTTATTATAAAAAATTTCTTTGTTAATTGTAGTCAGTGTCTTTTTAAAAAGAGGGCTATGTTCAAATTCTTACACTGGGAAATTTTCCCTGCAAATTACTGTCTTCTCAATGCCTCTATGAAACTAAGGCTATAGCTGTCCCAGACTTAAAACTATATTACAAAGCAATTTGGTACTGGCAAACAAATAGGGTAGTTGAACTTGAATTACTTAGTAATCTAGTGTTTGATAAACCCAAAGACTCAAGCTTTTTTGGATAAGAAATCACTATTTCACAAAAATTGCTGTGAAAATTAGAAAACAGTATGGCAGAAACTAGGCATTGACCCACACCTAACACCCTATACCAAGATCAGTTAGAAATGTATTCAGGATTTAGACACAAAGCATGCTACCATAAACAAATTAAGAAAACAAAGGATAGTTAACCTCTCAGATTTGTGAAGAAGGAAGGAATTTATGGCCAAAGAAGACCTAGAGAACATTATGAAATTCCAAATGGATAATTTTGATTATATTGAATTTAAAAGTTTTTGTACAAATAAAATTAATGCAGACAAGATTAGAAGGAAAGCAGAAAACTGGGGGGAAATTTTACATCCAAGGTTTCTGATAAAGGCCTTATTTCTAAAATATACAGAGAATTGACTCAGATTCATAAGAATACAAGCCTTTCTCCAATTCATAAATGGTCAAAAGATATAAACAATTTTCAGATGAAGAAATTAAAATCATTTTTGATTTCATGAAAAAAAATGCTCAAAATCACTATTAATCAGAAAAATGCAAAACTAAGATAACTCTCAGTCAGATATCATTATTGGCTAAGATGACAAGAAAAGATAATGATGAATGTTGGAGGGAATGTGGGAAAACTGAGACACTAATATATTGTTGGTGGAGTTGTGAACTGATCCAATAATTCTGGATAGCTCAGAATTATACCCAAAGGACTATCAAATTGTTCATACCCTTTGATCCATCAGTGTCTCAACTGGGTCTGTATCCAAAAGAGATATTAAAAAAGGGAAAAGGATTTACATGTTCAAAAGTCTATGTAGCAGCCCTTTTTGTAGTGACAAGGAACTGGAAACCAAATGGATACTCATTACTTGGAGAATGGTTGAATAAGTTATGGTATATGAATGTTATGAAATATTATTGTTCTATAAGAAATGATCATCAAGATGGTTTCAGAAAGGCCTGGGGAAACTTACCTGAACTGATGGTGAGTGAAGTGAGTAGAACCAAGAGAACATTGTATACAGCAACAACATTATATGATGATCAATTCTGATAGACATGGCTCTTTTCAATAGTGAGGTGATTCAGGCCAATTCCCATAGACATGATAGAGAGAGACATTTGCATCCAGAGAGAGGAATATGGGAATTTAATGTGAATTACAGCATAATATTTTCTCCTTTTTTGTTGTTTGCTTGCATTTTGATTTCTTTCTCATTCTTTCCTTTTTTATATGATTTTTCTTCTGCAACATGATAAATGTAGAAATATGTATAGAAGAACTGCATATGTTTAATACATATTGGATTATTTGCCATGTAGAGGAAAGGGTGGCAGAAAGGCAGGGAGAAAAATTTGGAACACAAGGTTATGCAAGGGTGAAAGTTGAAAATTATCTTTGCATATATTTTGAAAATAAAAGGCTATTATTAAAAAAGAAAGAAAGAAAGAAAGAAACTAAGGCTATCAGTTACCACAAATTGCTAATATGCTTCAGAGAAGGAAATTTTGTAAGTCAGAAGTTCTCCATCCTGGCAAAACCCCAGGATAAGATCACTCTTCCCCCCCCCCCCCCCAAAGAAAGGTTCTTCCATAAAATCCTGTATTTAGGATGTTTATACTCTATTCTTCATTTTGCCCCAACTTGCTGTCATTTTAGGGTAAACTATCTAAAATTAAAATATTTTCTTCTACAAATACTGTGGCATCTATCTATGTATTTCCTTTGATTATGAATGAATTCATATGGCTAAAAAATTAACAAAGATAGTTTTGTTCACATGATGCTGACACTCAAGCCCACAGAATATAAGACAATCTATAGAACAAATGGAATGTCTTACCTTACATTTTGAATCATCCAATGAAACCTGTATGTGCTTAAATTGTCTTGCATTTTAGATATATAAGGAATAACTCTCACTTAGTATTTTCTTTGAGTCGAATGAATGAGTTCCAATGGTTAATAAATTAACACAAATTACACTTTTTTGGATATATATTGTTGACACCCAAGCCCACAGAATACTAGACAATCAATAGAACAAATCTTACCTTATATTTTGAATCAATAAATGAAAACCTGGCTGTGCTAAAACTGCCTTTTATTTTAGTTAAATCAGGAATAACCTTCTTTGAGCTTGTCCAACCTAAAAAAGAAAAAATGTTGGTTTTTGAGCTAAGAAGCTAAGAAACTAGCAAGGACATTTTCTTTCTCACTAACCAAAGACTTTTCTGTTCAAAAAAATGATGAATATAAAGTGAGCTAATTTTTCAGTGACTGATATTATTTGCCTAAAATCATAAACAAAATAGAAACTAAGTCTGAACAAGTCAAATATATGTGGGAAATTAGTTTCATTAGTTTATATTGCTTGTTATTGTTTATTAAGAGAAATGTGTGATTTTTTTAAAAAAAGATTATGTTGAGTGCTATGGTTATTGTATTCTAGCAACTAAGATTAACTTAGTATCATTTTTGAAAGAGAAGGCAAAGGTGAGAACAAAAGAACTTTTTCCAGAAGTGACTATATTTTGACAGTACTAGAAAATGACTATAGAGATAATTTCCTGGACACTGAAGATCTATTAATTTGTTTAGAGACCTAAGATACAGGACAGTAAGGAAAACATTTTAGTGACTATCAACAAGCACTATATTGTGTTATGCCACAGTTCTCTTATATTGTCCTGATCAGTTTTCCTAAATTATCCTGACTCAGTTTCCCTAAATTGTCCTGCCTCAGTTTATCATTGTTCTGCTCAATCCTGCAAAACTATCCCTCTCTCTTAATCAGAATATTTGATAAGAATAAAAGATTTTATATTTTAGAATATCAGAATGCTTCTCCCCACCCCAAGGTATTAGAATATCAGATACTGTCTTATCAAGATATCTCTCCCTATGTCCGGTGTCTCACCCCACCTTGTCGGAGTCCTGTTCCTGCTCTCAGCACTCTGGCTCTGCTCCTGCCTTGCTCTACCCCCTGTGTCTGAGCCACATGTATACATATGTCATTGAGAACTCACATAGTTTGGTGGATTCTTGGAGATGATAGCCTCATTCAGCCCTGGGACCAAACCATGGATCTATTTGGTTCCAGGAAATCTCTCCCTTTCCAAAAAAAAAATTAAATAAATAAATACTCTCTAATCACTATCTTGTCTCAGTTTCTCCAGCATTACAATTGTTCTTCCTGTATGAAAATGTTCTTTCCCTGACCCTGACTTGAAATAGGTTCAGTGTTAGGATTTCAGACTAAAATCTTTATTTTTAGCTTTTACCCTCATCTTAGGTTTCCTCCTTACATTAAATACTAGATCTTCAATTTGACAAAGAAAGAAAAAAATATATGCCCGAAACAATAAATAATCAATATAATCCCCCTTTCCTCTTCTGTGAGCTTCTAACTTGCAATTCTCTAAACCTATCAATATGCTGGAATTGAGATCCCCACCTCTAAGACACAGTTGTGCCTCAGTTCTTTTAAAGTTCTGACCTAGTTTCCCTAATTGTCCTATTCTGTTACTCTGCCTCAGGTTATAACTATTCCCTTTTAATGTTAGGATAAAGGTTTTATATCTTAGACCTTAGGCTATACTTATTCACTCTTAATGTTTGATGGGATAAAGGTCTTTATCTATTTTAGACATCATTAGAATATCAGGAGCCTCTCCTGTACCTCTCATTAAGTCATCCTAGGTGCCTCCTCCCATTAGGTCAGCCCCATCCAGGTACCTTCCCCATTATGTCATTGTTCTTGTTACCCTATAAAGAATCTTGTGTATCTGACATTGGTGCTGGATTCTTTGAGTCTCGTTCAGCCCTGGGACCAACCATGAATCCATTGCTCCCAGTAAATCTCTCCATTTAATAAATTCTGTATTGAATACTCTCTAGTCTCTATCTTGCTCAGTTTTTCAGGCATTAACAATAAAAGTCCCAAAGTAAGTCCCTAAAATTACAATTTCATTGAAATATAAATCATTATTGTAAAAATTATATTTTAGTTTCTTTTTTAGTAAGAACACAAAACACAAGGGGGAAAAACACTTGTTGAAATAGTTAAAATTTCTCTTCTATAGCAAATTCAAGAGTATTAATTCAATTGATTCACTGGTCCTTAATGGATAAAGAAAATATGGTATTATCTAGATATGCAGCCAACCAATAACCTAAACAACTGGAATAAATTTCACAAAAATTTGATTTTATAAGAAAACTAATTCTATTTCTCACCTAGAAGAGTTGTTAGAACTACTGAAATCTGATTCTGGTCTCAAGTTAGAACATAAGAACTCAGTAAAAATAACAATAACAACAACAACAAAAATAATATACATAGATGGACAGAATTAGAAATATTGGAACTCCTATACTCAAAATTCCCTTGTCTAGAACACACAGGACAACTAAGTCCTTAAGCAGTTAAGTAAAGTTCCACAAAATCACACAGCTAATTACATAGTGAAGCTAGTATCCAAACCCAAGTCAGGAAATAAGGGGACAGGATGGGATGGGGATGGTGATGAAGTGAGGAAATCTTGTTCCTTCACTGTGCTGCACACAAGGTCTTGATAACTCAGATCTACCTTCCCAACCCCTCAGATTCCTCTCCCCTCCAATCCCAAGGCTGGAGTATGAATTGCCTCCCAAAGCCCATATTTATAGAGGGCAGAAATTAGGCTTCAATTTGAATGAGATGAGGTGAGATCTTTCAAGACAGTTGTGAAGGGTTCATCTACTTCAGAGTTTGAGTAGGCCTGAAGGACTTTGAGCATTGATTCAAGGGCATAATCGGGTCCCCTTCTTGCTATCTTCCCATGACACAATCTTCTCCCTATTTCAGCCAAATATGAGCAACTATGTACTTATTGGTCAAGTTTAATTTTGTGGGTAGATCTCTCGTTTAGAATGTAAGACTCTTAGCCAGTGAGGATGAGGGTCAGTGGTGGGAGGGGGTGTTTTGCGTTAGGGATTAAAGATACTGCCGTGCCCACAGGAGGCGGCTTCCTCTCTTTGTCTGCTCGAAGTGGGACGCCATTCTCTCAAGAATGTACAATAAACTTTGCTTTTCTCTAGAGATCTCTCCAGCTTTTTCATTAAATGGTGACCCCTCACCATTTCTGTACCACACAAATTTACTCCACTTTTCATCTGCAACTGTTTGGATTTTATGTCCGAACTGGTCCCAAACTCTGGTACCTCCCCCAACTCTTACTTTCTTGCTTACTTTTGTGTATTGCCTTCCCCTATTGACTATAAACTCCTTGAATGATTTATTTATTTTTTCCTTATTTGTATCTCCTTCCTTAGCACAGTTCTTGGCACAGAAAAAGTACTTAATACAAGTTTATTGAGTTGAATTTAAACCCTATTCACTGAAGCTGAAACCTAGCAAAATTACCAGTAGAAAATGGAGTGAGCTGAATTGCATCTTTTTCTCCATAAAGGAAGGTTTGGAGAAGAATTTAGTACTCCACCTTTTAGCTCTCAGGCCTGAGGAGAGAAGAAAGTGAGAGGCTTGAGTTATCTGCATTATGATGAGATTAGAAGTAATCTGTTTATCCTGGGAGGGGCATTTTGTTATAAGAAGTTGAAATCAAACCAGAGTTGCAGGTGCCAATATGAGTTCAAATATCCAGGCAGGAAGGAGAAAAGCATGCTTAGGAAATGGCAAGTATTTAGACCATAGAAATAAATTAAAAGTAGCAGTAGTAGATAAGGCTGGAAAAGTAGATTTCTGCCAAAACAGAAACTGACTGAATGAAAAACATCTATAACAACCTTTATTTTTTTGTTTGTTTTATAAAGCTTTTTATTTTCAAAACATATGCAGGATAATTTGACATTGGGCTTTGTGTTTCTGATTTTCTCCTTCTCTTCACCCTCTCCCCTAGATGGCAAGTGATTCAATATATATTAAACATGTTAAAATATACATTAAATCCAATATGTATAAATGTTTATACAATTCCCTTGCTCACAAGAGAAATCAGATCCAAAAAAGAAAGTAAATGAATAAGAAAACAAAATGCAAGTGAACAATAACAAAAAGAGTGAAAATGCTATGTTGTGATCCACACTCAGTTCCCACAGTTCTCTCTGGAGGTAGATGGCTTTCTTCATCACAAGATCATTGGAACTGGCATCAATCATCTCTGTTGGAAAGGGTCAGGTTAATCAGAACTGATAGTTGTATTATAATGCTGGAGAAACTGAGGCAAGATAGAGATTAGAGACTGTTTAATAATTTATTTAAAAGGGAGAGATTTACTGGGTCCAAGTGGATCCATGGTTTGGTCCCAAGGCTGAATAAGAATCCAGTAGTGAAAGTCGAATACAAGATTACTTTATAGGGTAACAAGAACAATGACATTATGGGGGAGGTACCTGGATGGGGCTGACCTAATGGGGGGAAGCACCTTGGATGACAGGATGGAGGAAGGTACAGGAGAGGCTCCATATATTCTAACGAAGTCTAAAATGGATAAAGACCTTTATCCCATCAAACATTGAGGGGGAATGACTATAGCCTGAAGTCTAAGATATAAGAACTTTATTCAATCAAACATCCTAATGATTAAGAGGGAATGGTTATAGCCTGAGGCAGAGTAACTGAAGTAGGACAATTAGGGAAACTGGGTCAGGACATTAAAAGGGAACTGTGGCACTATATTATAATATTAATATTGTCTTGTACAATAATCTCCTGGTTCTGCTCATTTCACTTAGCATCAGGCCTCTCTAAAATCATCCTGCTTGTCATTTCTTACAGAACAATAATATTTCATTACATTCATATATCATATCTTATTCAGCCATTCTCCAATTGATGGGCATCGACTCAATTTCCAGTTTCTTGCCATTACAAAAAGGGCTGCCACAAACATTTTTGCACATGTGGGTCCCTTTCCTTCCTTTAAAATCTCTTTAGGATATAGGCCCAATAGAAACATTGCTGGGTCAAAGGATATGCACAGTTTGATAACTTTTTGAGCATAGTTCCAAACTGCTCTCCAGAATAGTTGGATCTGTTCACAGTTACACAACAATGTATTAGTGTCCCAATTTTCCACATCCCCTCCAACATTCATCCTGTCTTTTCCTGTCATCTTAGCCAATCTGAGAAGTATGCAGGGGTATTTCAGAGTTGTCTTAATTTGCATTTCTCTGATTAATAGTGATTTAGATATGTGCCAGGTATTGTGACAAGCACTGCTTTTTACAAATATTAAAAAAAAAAAAAGTCTCTTACCTCAAGGAACTAATATTTTAAATAGTAATCAACATAGTGGTTACAGAAGATGTTTTGGACTGGGTAAGAGACATTATATGGAGACACAATATAGTTGATTAATAAGGAAGAGATGAAAAAGGAATATGGGAAGAATACATATGAAGGACTTGTCAGGAAAATGACTAGAGAAAAGAATGGTCTTGAGCCTTGGGGAAGCAATCTATAACCTATGTGAGTTAAAATATGTGAGCACTTATCAAATTGGAGAATATGGCTTCAGAGTTTGAAGTCCTTAAATTCCAAGGCAGTTTAGAGGACATAGTTTCTGGAAGTCTGATTGTGATTGAAGAGAATACAGAATCTGAATTTCAATTTTGTTTAAAAGTAGTAAGAGGCTAGTGATAGATCTTGAACAATCAAAGACACATTCAAAGTTTTGATAGTATCTTGGGTTTCCAGCCAAATCTATAGCACATTTCTAATTGGTAGAATGATTGTTTATGTGAAGTCTCTTGCCTCAGTGAGGAGCAGAGCTGATTTGAGAGCTAGGGACAGGAAAGATATCCTTCATTTTTCTTTGAGAAAAGACACATGGTTCTAGCTTCTGTCCAGAACTAACTCCACACACATGGAGAGAGGTGGTGAGACTTTGAAAGTATAGACATGTAGGAGAAGCTAATTCCTCAATATAGCCCTGATTTCGAGTTTGCTCCCAAAGAGATTTTGTCTTTCAGTTGAGATTTCAAAAAAAAAAAAAAAAAAAAAAAAAAAAAGTACAAGTGACACACTTTTAAATTTAAACAGCATTACCAACATTTCTTCTATTACATTCCTATGCCTAGACAATCAATAGAATAATAAATAACCCCCCCCATTTTTGGAGGTATAAATATTCGCTTCATAAATTTAATAAGTGAATTTCCCAAGTAGGTTAAAGCAGGCTTCAACTCAAGAGGCAAATAAAGATTAGACAGTAAGTGGTAAGTGTTAGCAAGAAGCAAAAAAGCAATTCAGTGTAAAAAAAGGGGGTTTTGTGGGGTTGTAGGATTAATGGATAGAAGAGGGTAGAGGTGGACATTGGAGAGCTGCCATTATATTCTCTATTTAAAGAAGGGACCCCAGAGCTTTCATCTCATTATTTCCAATCCAGCTCCAGATTTTTCATACTCCCCTGACAGATACTCTTCCCCTATTATCCTCTTATCAGTTTCTTTTTATATGTTGGTCCAATAACCAAAAGTTCATTAAGTCATTATGAATAATGTCTTGGATAAAGAAAAGTAAAAATTAATCCCAGCCTTCCAGGAACTCATAATCTAATGGGAGAAGACTATGTCACCTATCTGTTCAATAAACTCCAATCTCTTTAAGGATCTCTAGCATAAAACATAAACTTTTATTTGGCATCTCAAAGTCTCTATAACTTCATCCTTTACTATCTTTCAGGGTTTTTTTGTTTGTTTGTTTGTTTTTGTTTTTTTTTTTAATGTAACACACCCCTCCATGCATTCTATGGGCCATCTATGCTGACTTACTTGAATTTCCTCACACATTAACATGCTTTCTTTCTCCATATTCTTATCCTGCTTGTTTTTGATGTTGGGAATTCTTGTCTTCCTCACCTTTAACTCTTAGAATTTCTGTATTTCTTAAAGAATTACCAATGGGTACCACGTTTTTCAGGAGGCCTTCCCTTCTATGGCTACTTTTTATCTATTTTGTATTTATTTTGCATGTAACAATTTATATATATGTTTTATCTCAAATGGAATGTAAGTGACTTGAAGCCATGGAATGTTTCTTTTTCTTTTTATCCTCAGCATTTAGACAAAGTTCCTAGCATAGAATAAGTACTTTATAAAGGCTTCATTGTTCCTTCCTTTTTTATTATCTTTAACTCTTCATGAACCCATTTGGGATTTTCTTGACAAAGATATTGGAGTGGTTTGCCATTTCCTTCTCCAGCTTATGTTACAATTGAGGAAACAGAGGCAAACAGGGTTAAGTGACTTGCCCAGATCACACAGCAAGTAAGTATCTGAGGCCAGATTTAATTCAGGAAGATGAGTCTTCCTGACTTTAGACCTAACACTCTGTCTAAGACCATCTAACTGCCTCCACAAACGCTTATTGATTGATTACTTCTTATATTATACTAAACTGTGTTGTATTTTCTTTCATTTTTTGTCATTTTGCAAGTTTATGTCTTAGAGCTGCAATTAAATAGTAAGCTTCCTCAATGGTGGACTATGTCTTTGTATCTTCCATTGAGTCCACTATAGGGTCAAAAATGTAGTATGTATATTGTATTTCAATTTGACAGTCCTCCTCCCTCACTCCCTAACAACTTGGGTCAAACATTTATTCCAGAATAATAGCAATGATGGTATTTTACGAATATTTTTCCAATTATCTGTGATATCAAAGGAAAATCAAGTAACTTTTCCAAATCTCAGTTTTCACTGGCAGTCATTATTAATGTAAATGAGTTCTTATAAGTCAACAATTATTTATTGTCTACTTATATTCTATGTGTGAATGATTTGACTTATAAATATTCTCAAATGAGATAGTGGAATTAGATATGATACCTTAAAATTTTAAAATTTGGAATCTCCCAATTATATTAAATATATCTTATTTTTGTGTATTTTTTCTTTCCTAATTAGATATGTTTGCTTATAAGATTAAAAAAAAATCTTTCAAATCTTGGAGTTATATAGTAAGTCCACTGGTTAGTGTTCTTTGTCTCTCAAGTCAAAGATAATTGACAAGTGGTAGAAATCTGTATGTAGGTGGCCTGAGTTATGATTTACATAAATTTTAGTGGCTACAAAATCCTTTTTGATTAATAGAATATGAGTTTACTTAAGAGTTAATTAGCTTTGTATCTCTTTCCTCTATTATTGTACATTTTAATTTCCTATTTTGACATCTGGCCATTACCACTGCTGAATATACTTAATCTTCCCCAAAATCTATTCTCTGATGGTTGTTGGTGTTCTCTGGTAAATACAGTTTACAGTAATTACACTGCCATCAACTCTTGCCTTGATGACAGATTTTAATCCACCACAGGAATACAAAACTTATTATAATCTTGTTCTACTGACAAGGATGAAACTCCCTTATCCTATTAATTTTAGGATGGGACAGTTTCTTATTTTGTTAATATTTCCAGTCTATTTCAAGGTTTGTCAACCAATCACTCAGTTAACAGAATAAGGTTAGAAGTTGAAGCTACATCAGAAAAGAATATGGGAAAAAAATAGTGAAAAGCCCCCTTAATTATAAAAAGTATTTAAAAATTTGAATTATTATGATTGCAAATTCCAGAAACCATTAAGAAGAAAATACAGAAGAGGTTAATTCAACATAAGGCATATATATATATATAACCCAATAAATAAAATTATCTAAAACTAAAATCAGTTTCTTTAGAAGAATTGTCAATTCGAAGTCTTCAAGTGAAGTTAGATGACCATTCATAAGGGACATATTAGGACAGAATTCATGATTTGGGGAAGAGA
This sequence comes from Sminthopsis crassicaudata, assembly GCF_048593235.1. Classification (NCBI taxonomy): domain Eukaryota; kingdom Metazoa; phylum Chordata; class Mammalia; order Dasyuromorphia; family Dasyuridae; genus Sminthopsis; species Sminthopsis crassicaudata. The sequence continues at coordinate 683,080,662 of NC_133617.1, read as the reverse complement.
TGGCTAAATGACTCCTTACAACAATAGAGTTCTATGTAAACTTTTCTCTCATGATGAAAACAAAGTGCTACAACAATTCCATTCTACCACTAATTTTCATAATGGTAATAATAGGCAACACACAAGCAGTATTGGTTTTTGAAGGCTTAAACTATTTGTATCAGAAGATAAATTCCATTTAGAATCTCCTCTGACGTCTTTTTTTAAATGATTTATCATGATGTTTAATTAACCCTTGGGTTCTTCTAGACTATACCAGTGGAATGTTAAATTGGAAATTCCTGTCAAATTAGAAAGGTTTTGAGTATATGACAGATTGTATACCTTATAATCCAAGGACCAGTCTCGTTTAAGTTAGAAAGGCTAATATTAAGGTTGATAGTCAAAAAACATTTACGTGCCCACTATGTGCCAACACATACAACAAAAGGTAAGACAATATTCTGCCCCCAAGGAGCCTAATGGAGGAACAAACAACAATGATCAAATAAGCCATTTACAGGATAAACTGGAAATCACCACAGAGAGAAGGCATTAGAATTAAGGTTGGCTGTAGGGTGAACATTTTTTAAACCAGAGGAACTCTTGACAATTTACTAGGATGAATTACTAAGTAGTTTTGCTATTGTTGCTAATGGTTCTTGTAGTTCATCCTGTCTTCTCAAAAAGGACAATGACATCATGGAAGTGCTGTCATTGCTGTAACAAGGACTCTGTGATCCTCTGATCTTTGTGGGGGAGAGGCCTGAGTTAGGAAACCCTGAATCTCCTGACAACCTCTCTCCACCCTTTCACTTGGTCTTGGGGAAACTCCCCTAATAATCCCCACACTCTTTCGCCTGGCCTGGAGTAATATCCCAAAATAACCCCTACTTTCAATTAATTTGGAGATCCTGGCCTGAGGAATAATTTCCACCCATTATTGACCTGGAAATTACTCCCTCAATTCATCTGGAGATAATCCCTAGCCTCAGACCACAGAAAACTAAATAAAATTGAATCCTGTAATCCCAATCTTTGCTGCTAATCAGAAACCCACTGAGAGAAAGAGCTGCTAAATGTTAATAAACTCTTTTTTTTTTTTTTTTTTTTTTTTAATTTGGAGGTTAGGACTGAATTCTTTTACATAATCTGTGATACAGACCTGGGGACCCTCAAACACTAACTGTGTCTCAACTCTCACCTCTCAACACCATGATTTGCAAATGGAATTGGATTGAATTGAAGAAAGTCTATGCAAGGTCACTTGCCTCATTTTCACCTCCAGAGCCATCTGGCCAAATATAGATCAGGATGACTGGAGGTGTCCCTGGATGAAATGAGAGACCTTGCCTTTTTAAAGCTAAGGTCTTCCAGAGGTCTTAGTGTGACTGAGGACACACATATTCAGTGATTAAGGTTAGATGGAAATTGAGGCAAAGAATGGTCTCTTTCACCTAGTCCAAAAAAAAAAAAAAAAAAAAAAAAATCTAAATAAATGAATCTGGGAGGGGAAGATCCTCTAGATTTCTGGCCAAAGTAGAAAAGACTGCTGTTTACATTCACTCTGAGTCTATCAGGACCCAAGCAATGACCACTTGGGGCTTGGTCTGGAACCTATTATTGGGCAAAACATAAGAGTCTGGGAGACCTCTGATAAAGTTATGAATTCATAACTTTCAAATATAAGCTATATTTCTATGAAAATTCTATGCAAGTATGTCATTGTAGTCTAGAAGTCACCCTGGATTCCCAAAAAGTTATTAATGAAGTCCAAAGTCTGAAAGGTTGTACTGTAAAGCCAGAGAAACAGAGCAATATAGAGATTAGAGAACAATTGAACAATTTATCATCTCAAAGACTCTAGCTGTGAATGTCAGATACAAGATTGTTTTATAGGGTAACAATGACATAATGGGGGAGGTACCTGGATGGGGATGACCTAATGGGGGGAGGCACCTACTATAACATGATGGAGGGAGGTACTGGAGAGGCTCCTGATATTCTAATAATGTCTAAAATGGATAGAAATCTTTATCCCATCAAACATTAAGAGGGAATAAGTATTGCCTAAGGTCTAAGATATAAGACCTTTATCCTATGGAACATTAAGAGAGTATGGTTATAACCTGAGGCAGAATAACTGAATAGGACAATTAGGGAAACTGAGTCCGGACATTAAAAGGGAACTGTGGCACAACACTACTAAGCTGGAAAGATTTTGACTATGCATGCTCACAGCAAGGCAATTTGGCTTCTCATCCCTATTTTTTTTTTCCCCTAATCAATTCCTATAAGGTCTCCCTTTCTCCTGTTTAAATGATTTGTTCCAAATTCCTTCCCTAAAATGCTACTTTCTCTAACCTCTTTTCTATTGTGGAGTCTTCTTGGGCTTTTCAAATGTATTCTTTTCAAACTGGCAGCCTCACTTTTGGCTACTAGTAAGCTGTGTTGTTTAGCAATGAAATTCTGAAATATAATTGCTGTAGGGCATTCTGAAACTCTCTCTCAGACTTTTGGGAAGAGCCATGAGGTAAAGTGCTTGAGAACTCCTTGGAGGGGAGACACTCCTCAAACTCTTCCCCCGAGAAAGACCTGCCCTAAGGAATCAAGATAAAGTAGTTTCAGTCTGTTTATCTTGGTGGGACTAATTGAATCCAGGATCACTCCTACTTAGCCTTAGCGGGAGATGTAGATTTCTGTCTTGACCTCTATTGAGCTGCATATTACTCCAGGGACACTCATTCAATTGAAAAATTTCTATTCAATTTACAAAGATTTTGGTCTGATTTCAACTCAAACTGCACTCAGCCCCTAGCCAAAGTTTCAAATTATAAAAAGGGGAAACTTGGAGTACTTCCTTGCAGAGGGCCAAAAGCAGGAATCATGCCAAGGAATTTCTCTCTCCTTGGCATAACTGCCTTCGAGGACCCCCTGCCCACAGAGAAGACATTCTCTTTTCAGCATTAACCACTCTTTATTTCTCAACTATTTCCCTAATCGGACAACACCCCTCTTTTCCTCTCTGTTGGGATTTCTCTGCTAGGATCTTTATCTCTCTCTCTTTGCCAGGACTCCTCTTCTAGACCTTTACTTTTCTGTTGGGATCTTGCCATGAAGGAAGTCAGTCTTCCTGGCAAAGGCCGACTTCTTAGTGCCAATAAACTTCTTTTTGCCAGTCTAACTTTTTCGGTTCATAAATTTTTTTTTTCCCGAAGGACCTGCGCTTATCAGAAGGGCTTCCCACTACTCTCTGCCCTGTGCCAAACCTCGACCTAATGATTATTTCTCTTGTAATTTTAAACTTTAGTTTTTTCTTACATCAGTTATCTGTGGACCTTATCAATCAATGTTTTAATATCGATTTTCAAAACTTTGGGTCAAATTTTTTGTATTAATTTCAGTCCTAGGATCTTTAGGATTTGTAATCATTTTTTCCCCCCTAGATGAGGTCCAAAGTTACTAGGTGGGGTTGGCAGAGAGAGCCTCAAGTACTGATAAAATTACCTCTTGAGGAAAGCAGGGAAGAATGGAGATCAGTTAATCTTCAAGTCCTACCTTCCGTGAAGGTCATGGGTGGCCCCACCTTTTTATATCCAGTTAGAAATCCAAGTTATGTCAAACTTCTAGAGTTAAATTTCCCTAATAAGTAGGGCCCAAGCCATCTTTGCTGAACCCCTGGGTTAAGCCCACCATTACAGAGTTTTGCTTCATGGTGTCTTTCTCCTTCTTATAACTAACTTTTTTAGGGTGCTAAATTCCTCTATTGATTTATCTTGTCAGTTAAGGGCATATTTCTACCTCATGGAATATATCTCCATTCTCAGTTTAGTTATGAATTCCATTAGCTAATTTGTCTTTTCCATTGTTAATTGTTAAAAATCACTTTCCTGTCTAATTATATGCTCTCCCAACTCTTTCATATTTACTAGTCCTGGTGTCTATTTTATCTCTTTATTTTGTCTATAGCCTCTTTTCCTAAATAAATCTACCTTTTGCCAAAGAGAATTCTTCACATGACTGAACCCCATCATTTGGTCGCTACATCAATCTCATCATTTGGTACTGAACTCCAAATATATCATTTGGCTAGGAATTGCTATCCTAGACACATTACATGCAACCTATCTTGAAGATCAGACATTTCGAGTTGTATAAAATTCATACATTCTTTCAAATTTTTGTCCTTTTCCTTCTGTCAAATTTTCTTTCACTTTATGATTTAGAAATATTTCATTCTCTTTTTTGAGCCTCTTAATTTGGAGAGATTTTCATCATGTGTTTTATTGTTTATTCTGTTCTTAATCTTATTTATTCCTTCTTTGAAAGCTTTTTCAATTTGGATTTTTAAAAGATTTTATATATTTTTGAATGATTCTGCAATTTATTGTCAATTCACAATCTCAGCTATACTTAGAATGAATTTTTTTTGCTTTTTCATAAGAATCTTTGGGTTTGCTTTTCTTTAATTATATGTATTTCACTGTAACCTTTTTGGAAGTTCTTATCCTTTATTCTATTTTTATTAATTCCTATGCTGCTGTGTTTTTTTTTAAGAGCTAGGCCTGTCTTTTTTTTTTTTTTAATTAAAGATTTTTATTTTTCAAAACACATGTGTGGACAATTCTTCAACATTAGCCCTTGCAAAAGCCTGTGTTCCAATTCCCACCTCTTTCCCCCATGCCCTCCCCTAGATGGCAAGTATTAAATATGGTAGAAATATATATTAAATCCAATATATGCATACAGTTATATAATTATTGGGCAGCATAAGAAAAAAAGGGAAGCAAAATAAAATGCAAGCAAACAACAACAAAAAGAGTAAAAATGCTATGTTGTGAACCACACTCAATTCCCATTGTCTTCTCTCTGGCTGTACATGGCTTTCTTCATCACTGAACTAGTACTGGTTTGAATTATCTCATTGCTGAAGAGATAGGCCTAAGTCTAACCTTTTTCTCTTGGGCATTTTGTTCTTGTCTTTATCCTAGACTTTTCTATTCCTGGTAGTCTTGAATCAGGTTTCCCAACTCACTGTCTCCTCTTACTTCCTTATTATGGCAAATATATTGTCTCCTGTACAGGAGACTGGGAGTGACAGAGTGTGCACAAATACCTATTAATTCTCTGCCACATATAAAACCTTCCAGGAGAGATTTGACTGTCAGTTTTGCCCCATGGAATACAATCCTGTCCCTGTAATAGCAGTATCTACTTTTTATCATGCAATGGGTGCAGGGACATTATTTTTGCCCCTAATATATTCTTTATTGAGGGAAGGGGCTGATTCAGAACAAGTAACTGCTCTAGACAAGCTTAGGTAAAGGCTACCATAGTCCAGTTTTAATACAGACTGTCAAATTATTTGAATTGGCTGTGGTTCTCCCAGAACATAGTACAATTGGAGATGTTTATGAAATTTTAGTGAAAGCCTTAAGTATACAGCTTTCTGCTACTATATCAGTAGGCATTATATATATATGTTTTGTCTTCTTTTATTGTTGCAGGCTTAATTGTCATAGCTTCAGAGAATTTTTTTCTTATAGGTTTGAGTATTATTTTTCTCATTCCTCCCCTTTATTTATAAATTCCTCCAAAGGGGGAGGAATGTAATCACATGTCAGAACAAAAAAGATTATTCTATATGAAACTATGAACCATTTTACATTACTTCAAAAAATTCTACGTGCCACTTTCAAAATTGTCCTATGTAACTAAAATTCCTTCTGAATTTCAATACCCTCTTTTTTTTTTTTTTATCATAATTGCTAACCTCTTGACCCTTCTTGATCTCCTCTTTCCAATTAATACATAAATAAAAATTTGCCTTTCTCTGCATCTCCGGTGCTTAATATAGTACATCGTATTTAGATAAACTTAATACATGCTTATCAATTAGTTGAAAACAATTAATGAACCTTTTGCTAGGTACATGAATGCCTATTTTTATTTTTCTTAATTTTCAAACATATATTACTCTCTCCCACTTCAGTTCTTCTAAGGTGGTATGATCTAAGGAGAGATGTGGTCACTGCCCTTTTGCCTTATAGTCTGGTCTATGAGCATGCACAAGGACTCTCTTCCATGCTAGAACCATGACCAGAGACCCCACTCCTCTTCAGCCACAAGCTGTAGTATATTAATCATTCTCTTCATTCTCAGATTTATAATGCCCTTTGATATTAACCACATAATAATTAGCATATGGCTTATGCAATAGAATATTTGTTATACCGTGTTTCCCCGATAATAAGACCTATCCTGAAAATAAGACACCCACATACTCTTTAATATTCCGCTAAAATAAGCCCTCCCCCGAAAATAAGCCCTATCGAACTTACTATGAAAACGGTCATCATGGTGATCCCCTGCGCTATATGCTGCGTAGCGGTACCTTCAGTAAGCAGCGCCGCCCTCCCCTCCCGGGTGAAACGCACGTCGCGCTCCGAGCTGCATCCAATCAGAGCTGCAGCAGTGAGCGCGTCATCCTCTTCTTCCCTGGTGATTTGCTTGCTGGCGCTACTGAGAGCAGCGCCGCGGAGTAGAGCTGAGACAGGACCATCTAAAAACTCGGTAAGTTCAGTAAGCGATGGAGAATAAAATAAGCACTCAGGGGGCATGATGGAGGCTAAAAGGGGCATGATGGAGGCTAAAATGGGCATGATGGAGGATAAAAGGGGCATGATGGAGGATAAAATAAGCCCTCCCCTGAAAATAAGCCCTCTGGTGTTTTTTAGTCCCAAAAAAATAATAAGACAGTGTCTTATTATCGGGGAAACACGGTATTATCACTGATTTTATAGCCTAGAACACAATTTTTTGTCTTAAGATCTATATTTTACTATCACTAATTTCTTAATTTCTGAATATTATATTCACACACATATATACTCCTTTTTCTCATTCTGTAGCTTTAAAAAAAAAACTGCTTTTTTATTTACCTCCAAGTCTGGCTCTGATGGCAGCATCAGATACTTTCGTGGAATTCCATCTTGTGTTCTCATTTATCTCTTCTAATAGTGTTGTTCGCTTTTTAATTTCTTTCTTTAATCCATTTTCTGTTAAAGGGATTCGGTGTTGAGGCGTCACATCAATGAAATTTGCTAAATTTGGGATGTTTTTGCCAACTCCAGGTAGTAAATTAGCATCACCTCCTGCACTTATAAATCCTGAACAAGGATCACCCAAAGATATTTCTTTTCGATGTGGAAATGAGGCATAATCTTTCCCAGCAGGTGGGGGATATGGACAGTATAAGTGATAGTCTGGCAGGCCAGGAGAAGGATAAGGGTGAAATTTCAGGAAAGCAAGACTGTCTTTCTCTTCAAAACTGCTAAATGAATGTCTGTCCTCCTTTCCTCTCACAAAGGGCATCTCCATTTTTTTAAGGAGATGACAGTAGTGAGAGTAATCCATTTTCTTCAATGGTACTCGTTTCACTGCTTTGATGGGAGGCTCAGGGATAGTGATCTGTCCTTGTTTATGATCTGATGTCATTTTGGTTTTTAAAATGTTTTAATGACCACAATTTAAAATAAAGACTTTATAAACTCTTTTCCAATAAATGGAAATTAGACTTTGTCTAGAGTAAAAATTTGTTCATGCTTCTAAATTGCAGTGTAGTTTGAATTGCTTTAAAGAGGGGGAAAAATGATTTGTCCTACAGCCTTTCCCTGTCCTCAAGACAGTCAGTTATGCAGAAGAACTTGGCTGCAGAAAGAATTATGAGTTACTTTGTTGCTTGGCAACAGTAAAACATTTACATATACTGAAATAAATTTTATATATCATAATATAAATTCTGGGGGAGAAGAATAATTAGTTTTTGTTAATAATACTTCTGTCATAGCATCTTTACCAGAACCCATGAAGATGTTTTCTCTTTCAAAAAATTTTGAGTTTAAGTATAACTATAACTTATTAATTGATGTTATATGAGAAATATAAATCAATGTTATATGAGTTAATTGTCAGATTAAATATAAATTAAAATATTCCAAACATCTACTTAGCACAGTAATTGGGATCAAGTAATTGTCTCATATATACTAATTGTGTGAACCTAGGAAAATCATTTAACCTATCTACCTCAGTTTTCTCATCTGTAAAATGTGGGTAATAATAGGGGAGGATAAAATGAGATACTTTCTTAAAGTGGTTCACAAATCATAAAGCCTATAATATGTTAGCTATCTTGTTATTTCTTTCTGTACTTGAATAATATGAACTTTGAAAAAGTTAGTTATGTTTGATACACTCAATAGAAAAATTGAGATGAATTTTTAACTCCTCTAAAGATTTATATCTCTACTTATCATAGATGAAAATCCCCCTGAGTTCACTAATGAAAATATTCTTGTAGAACTTGACTTTGAGGTCTTGCAACACTGAATTAGAAAGGAGAATAAGGTTAGTGATTGTTATTCAGGGGGAAAAAAAATAGAAGATTGAGAGAACACAGAAAGTTTAGATCCTCAATATTCCCCTCAAAAGTAATACAAAAATATCAAAAAATGAAATAGGTAGAAAAATCTGAGGACTTTTTGGAGGGATATTCAGATAAATGATCAAATGAAATTATCAATTCAATATTAAAATAAAAACAATTGAGAGAATTAAAGGCAGAATTGCTAGAGGAAAAATGAGTTCAAACAATTTCAGTAGAGATATCTTAAAGAAAACTTATTTCATAAGAATACAGTTAGTGGACACATTGGAGGAACTGACCCTCCAATACCTTACCCCCTCAATTTTCTCCCAGATCATTTTCCATCACTAACAACTTTTTTAGCTGAGAAATTTTGCTTCATAATTTTTAGGAAAAAACTGAAGCCATTCTCCATGATCTTCCTTTCCTGTCTTCTTTAATTCCTATCACTCAAGTATCTCCCACCTTTATGTTTTTCTCTACTCCATCTCACATGATTATATTGGATTATATTGGACTTACTTCTTATTAAGAATAACCTCTTTACTTAAGTGACTGATTCCATTCCCTTACAATCTAAATCCAATCATCTTTCTAGCCTCATTACACAGTATCCCTCTTTCCATATTCTCTGAAGCCAACAAATTGGCCTTCTCTTTGCTTCTCACACAAGGCCTTCCAACTTTCATCTCTGTGCTTTTGCACTGACTTTCTTCCTTGACTGGAATGTACTTTTTTCCTCACCCCCTATTTCTTCTACATGGAGTCTTTCCTGATCTCTTCACTCCTTACACATTCCTTTCAAACCATCTTGTAATAAACTACTTGGTATTTAATTTATGTAATACTTTCTCTAAAATATTTATTTTGGATATGCTTATTTAATTTCACTCAATAGAATGCAAGCTCTTCAAAGATAGGCATTATTGTTATTTGTATACTCTTGCTCTTTAGGAAGATATAGCAAATGTAGACTTGTTCTTTAGGAAGGTTACTTTGATATCTGAGTGGAGAATGATTTGGAGAAGAGAAAGATTTATGAGAGGGAAAGCAACCATCAGTCTATAGTAATAGTCTAGGAACAAGGTGATAAGTCGAGGTAGTATTAAAAGAAAGAAGGGGCCTATGTGAGAATTGTTAAGAATATAAAATAGCTAGACCATGGAAACAGATTGGATATGTAGGGTGGAAGAAAGTAATGAGTCAAGAGTGACATATAGGTGTCAAGCCTAGGTGATTAGGATGATAGAGTTTGGAGGGAGGATGGATTTTCAGGAAAATATGAGATCTGTTTTGGACTTAATGAATTCATGATGTTATTGGGATAGCTGGAGGGAGATATTCAGTAGGGAATAGGCCCTGTAAGACTGGATTTCTGGACAGAAATTGACAGTCATCTGCTTTAGGCATCCCATTTTCTCCAAAAGATTGCACCCTCTAACATCCCCATTCTTTTAATCTCTCCCTGTCCTTTCTTCCTACTGCCTACAGACATGTTCAGGTCTCCCCCAGGGACCTTGGTAGGCACTGGGTATACAAATATTTGACAACTGAAAAATAAAATAAAAACAAACCAGTTCCTGCCATTTATTATACTGGTTTTCTGTGTTATTTGACACAAAGAGATTTAAAAGGAAAAAGAAGAGTATGAGTTTCATGGGAGAATGGTAGAAAAACAAAGGAGACAGAAGATGCTTTAGGAATACAGCCACACTTTTAGAAAATACAGCCACATTTATTTTTAAATAAGGTCAAGGTAAATTTGTGAAAAATATGAAGGCATTGGATCTGTTGGAGGACCTGGATTAGAGGCAAAGGTTAGCAATTTAGGGCCCATATTTCTTGGAGCAAGACTTTTTTTTTTTTTTTTTTTTTTTTTTAATCTCAGTGTCTTCATCTGTCAAATGAAGGGATTGGAGTAATTAGCTTCTAAGGGTGTCTTCTCCCTTCCCATTTTCCCCTTCCCACAATGTGAGAAGATCTTTCCTAAGCGTTTCCTTGGTTTGAAACAGCTTGAAAGTATCCCTTGAAAGTAACCTCTTAGAATCCTTAGCTTTCTTCAAGGCTCATTTCCACATTTCATCTATAGTTCTACAGGAAATTTTTTCTGGAGCTCCCAGTTATACTAACTCTCCATTTTATCATGGATATATTTAACTGTTTGTGACATCTTGCAATTTCACTTTAATTACTTTCTTTCCATCTACTCTGCATTTTGTATTTGCATAGTTGTGACTGTTATTTTTCCTATTAGAATGTAAGCTCTCTTTTTTTTAAAATTAATTTTATAATTATAACATTTTTTTTGGACAGTACATATGCATAGGTAATTTTTTACAACATTATCCCTTGTACTCCTTCTGTTCTGAATTTTCCCCTCCTTCCCTCCACCCCCTTCCCTAGATGGCAGGCATTCCCATATATATTAAATATGTTATAGTATATCCTAGATACAATATATGTGTGCAGAACAGAATTTTTTTTTCTTTTTTCTTTTTGTTGTTGTTGTTGCAAGGGAAGAATTGGATTCAGAAGGTAAAAATAACCTGGGAAGAAAAACAAAAATGCAAACAGTTTACACTTATTTCCCAGTGTTTCTTCTCTGGGTGTAGCTGAGAATGTAAGCTCTTTAAGTAGAGATTGTTTTATTGCTTTTCCTTGCTATCTCTATCATTTAGCACAGTTTAGGAACACAATGAATACCTAAGAAATGCTTTTTGAGTATTGATAGATTTATATTAAATAGTTCCCTATATGCTTAGCCCTAATAGGGGCAGCTAAGAGGTACACCTTGGAGTCAGGAAGAGCTTAATTAAAATTCTGCCTGAATCACTTATTATCTATGTGACCCTGGGCTCTCAGCTCAGGTTGTTATGAGGATCAAATAATTAAACATAATCTCAACTTGCTATGTAAATACTATTGTATTTATAGATATACAATACCATATTTTATATATTCACACATATATAATGTTCTACCATGTGACATGATTTGTCATGACATGACACAATATAATGTAACATAATATATAAATAGCTAATGTAGAATAATAGCTATTATTAGTTTTTAGCACTGCAACAGTAGATGTTTAATGAATGTTTATTGATTATTACCTCAGTGGACAAAGTGCTGGACATACAACCACATTTGATTTAAAATAAGACCTCAGACACTAGCTGTGCAACCCTGAGCAAGTCACTGCTTACAAGTTACTTAATCCTGCATTTGTAAAATGGACTGGAAAAGGAAATGACAAATTGATTCACTAGTTCTGCTAAGTAAACACCAAAACACAAAGAATTAAGCCCAACTGAACCGACTGAATAACAAAATTTATCATGTTTGTACTCATCTGTTGTACTGTATTTTTCACTATTATTGCCCCCAGTAAAATTTTAACTGCTTAAAGCAAGGTATTATTTTTTTCCCCCTTTTGTAGGAGTGGTTCCTCAGAAAAAGTTTTTGGATTTTGTGATTTCACTGATTTAGGGAAATCCCCTAATGAAGGAATTCCCACGTCATCAGCTTCTGTGTTATTTTTAGTCTTTGAGGATTGCCTACAACAAAGGTTATCAAAGTTTTTAGTCTCTGAGCCCCTTTAAATCCAAAGATTATTGAGGACCCTCTCCAAGAACTCCATCTTTCTTTTGATGTTTATCCTATTAAAATTCAAATACTTTGGCATATTTTGACCTTGTGAACACACGTCACTTTTATTGGTTTTCCTTATATCTCCATCATTTAGCAGTTTAGGAACCCAGTGAAAATCTAAGAAATGCTCCTGGAGTGTTGATTGATATTAAGTACTTAGGAATAGGATATGACACGTGAATACAGTGGAGGGAAGCCCTCCGAAAGGCATCCTCTGCCCCCGTGGGAACTGACGAAATCTCCAAGAGAGATCAAGGGGCTTACAGGATAGGTTCCAAAATCACAGCTGAAAGTTCAGAGGTAATTTAGTAAGGTCCCTAGTCTTACATCTCCCATCCTGTCCCACGTGCCCTTTCCTAGATTAGTTTCTCAGAAGCATCCATTCAGTTTCCAATTCTCATCTTCCCTCCCACTCCTGGTCCTACCTCTTCACTAGCCCCTCCCCTTCTACCTAATTGGTCCTATTCCCGGGTTTCAGCGCTAGTCCTGCTCCCGCCCTCTTTCGCTCCGCCCCTGCGCACTGGACATTCCATCGGCGCAGTCGCAGACGAAGCAGCGTTCATTTAGATTCCCATGGTAACGATGTTCTGGGCCAAGAGGCGGTAGGAGGAGCCGTCTGGATGGAGGGCGCGTCCCGGGTCCTGTTGAGGCGGGCCCGGGAAAGCCGTCGCCCTCGCCTTTGCCGCCGCTCCCAGTATTTCCTCCTCTTGTTCTTGCACCTCCTGGCGTCCCCTTCAAGTAAGGCGCCTCGCGCTCTGAGAGGGATAAGGGAAGAGAGGCCGCGTGGGAGTTGTGGGGAGAGAGAGGAGGAGCGAGCAGACCCGGCTGGGATAAATCAGAAAAGAAAGTGGGAGGATTTAAGGACGGTCTGGGGCTTAAAGAGAAACGTCCCGGGCCATGGCGGAGCCCAACCTGCTTAGTCTGAGCACTTAATTGTGGGATCTCTCGAGAGGTGGAGCGGTGCTGTGGAATGTTCTCTGGGTTTGGAATGTCAGATTCTTGGGTTCGAATCCTCCCTATTATCTGAGTGTTCAGGTCTCAGCTTTCCCATTTATAAAGAGACTAGATTGACCCTTAAGTTTTTCCTAACTTAAAGTTGTGATCTTGTGTATAATAAATGAACAAATGTCTGCTCTTTGAAAAACCTTCAAGTAAAAATGGATTAGTTTTTATAAATTGTGGTAGTTTGCTTAATTGTAAGGAAATAAAAGACAATGACCATTTTTAGAGGAGGCAAATAAAGCTGATATTTTAGTTATTTTTGACCCTCAGAGATGCTCCCTTATTAAAAGAGAGATAAGATTGGTTGCTAAGGTCTCTTTCACCTCTAAATATAGGGTTTTATGAGGATAAGATTTTCTTATTCTTGCTTAAAATTTGTGTTAAACGTTACTGTACTAAGATTTAAGTAAATGGCAGTTACAAGGGCACAGTGGATAGAGGGCGGGACTTGAAATCAGACAAATCTATTTGAATCTACCATTTCTGTTGTGCCTGAGGTAAATTGCTCTGATTTAGCTGTGCCTCAGTGTCATTATTTGTAAAATGAGAGGTTTGAACTCGTCCTCCATGTTCAGCAAATTTGTGATATTATGATGCTTTATAAACTACTCCAAAGCAGAGTTCTGCATTTTAATCTGTACCAGTCTAGTTTTTACTGTTTTTTTTCAAATCATTTGATTATTCAGCTACTAGTGCAGCTGGATTTCACTTCCAGTTCAGCCCATATGGGTTCAAGTACTATCTTTCCAGTTGATTCTCATATCTGTATTTCAAGCTCTTAATAATTCTCCTGAGTGCTAATCATAAATCATGAACTGCATCATTTATATCTTAATAGATATAGAATAGATATTTCACACTCAATACTTAGAAAATATAACTCATTATCTCTCCTATCCTCAAAAACAACCGTCTTCCAAACTTGATTTTTTTTTGGTGAAAATGCTACTAGCACCCTCCCAGGCATCCAGTTTGATAATCTTGGAGTCATTCTTAAGTCTTTCTTTATCTCCTATATCTGATCATTTGCTAAGTCTTGTCCCTTCCCCCCCCCCTCTCTCCTTCCTCCTCCTCCTCCTCCTTCTTCTTCTCCTCCTCTCTCTCTCTCTCTCTCTCTCTCTCTCTCTCTCTCTCTCTCTCTCTCTCTCTCTCTCTCTCTCTCTCTCTCTCTCTCTCTCTCTCTCTCTCTCTCTCTCTCTCTCTCTCTCTCTCTCTCTCTCTCTCTCTCTCTCTCTGTCTCTGTCTCTTTCACTCTCTAGTCTCTTTATATGACCACTACCCCAGTACAGTTTCTCATATCCTTTCTTCTGCACTACTATAATATCCTTTTGGTTTCTCTGCTTCTGGTCTCTCCTCTTCAAGCTATTTCCTGTTTGGTTTCCAAAAAATATTCAAAAAGTAACCATTGGCACTAACCTGTTATGAACATAATTTTCCATTACGTATTGGATAAAATATAAATTCTTGTAAAGTTCTGCATGGTCATGCTTCTTCTGTCTTTCCAGTCTTATTTCTATACTTGCCTTTCAGGAACAATCAGTCAAGCTCTACTAATAAACAGCTTGATAAGTCATCTACCATTTTTGGATATTTGCACTAGCCACTTCAAAACATATCCTCTTCCCACATTTTCATCTCCCCATAACTTTGTCTTTGGCTCAACTGGGACACTATCCCCGGATCCCCTAATTGTAACAATAGTAGCCTCTCCCACAATTTCCTTGTACTATACTTCTGTGTTTATAGTACTCCAGTAGAATATAATCTGCTAAAGAAGTTTAAAACTCATGTTTTTACCATTATATTTTTAGTGCACAGAACATGGAAAACTTTAATAAATGTTGAATTTACTCCTGAATATAAATCTGTGCCTTGAAGGTACAAGAGATTAAGGTTCATATTTTTTAGGTTTGATTTTCTTTCTTTTTTCTTTTTTGGCTGTTAATACATTTACAATTCAGTTTTTTAGTTTGATTTTTAAACTTCACTCATACATGTCTATATAGACATTTTGGTTTAATAAAGTATCATATTTCAACATTATTTGTCATCTTGTTGCCATAAAAATATTAATGATACTAGAGCTCCATCTATAGGTTTAAGGTATACACAGCAAGAATTTTGTTGATTTAAAAAAAATGTTTTTATGGATTTGACTGTCATTTTTAAACTCTTAAGCTCTTAAGTTTTCATATTAGTTTGAATCTGTCCCTTCAGTTTTTAAGACAGAAAGTAATTTAGATAATTTAGAAGTGATTGAAAATTGATCAGTAAATCATTTAAAAGGTTTATGTTTAAATGAACACTTTGCCTTTTAACTCAAAAGGTATGTTTTAACTTAGAAAGTTCTGGCTGCATCATTCTTTATTTCTTTTTTATATTTAGGAAAATTTTGTTTAATAAAAACACTTTACAGCAAATTATCAGAATAATTTCAAGGAGTTTATTTAAAATGCAGAAACCCTGGGGAAGGTGAGAACAGTAGACATTTGATAGAAGTAAAGACTCAGGGTGGTAAGGGGAAAAATAAACAAATATAATGGGTGATCCCATATCTGTCATGAATTAGAGGCAAACAGAAATCCAGTGGTGGGCATTGTTTCTATTAAAACCATTGATTTTTCTTGACCATATAGAGACATAGAGTAGTATTAACACTATTTCTTTATTACAATGACAATATGTACATAAATGGATTCCTTTTACTTTGCCCATGCTATAAATCATCCATATTCAAAACCTCTTTGTTGCTTTTGCTCTCATTTTTTATATCCAATCACTTACTAAGTCTTGCTTCTGAATATCTCTTGAATCTGCCTGTTCTTATTACTGTCTCTTAAATGCAGATTATCTGTACTTGCTTGGAGTATACAGGATCATAGTATCCCCATTGGTTATTCCCCCTTGCTGTTTATTACTCATCCTATTTTATGATTTTTACAATTTCCTTATCACGTAGTACAGAGCATTTGCATATCCATTAAACATTTATTATACTTACTGTCTGCTAATGGTCCTGGGTATTAGGTGAAATAAAGTGTTAAAATATAGTAACAGTTCTCACAGTCTTTGAAGTCTAATGAAAATACTTTCCCTAGGAACAAACAATTATGGAAGTGTTTTTGCCAGTGGGCTCAGTGCTGGAGGAGTAGCAGTTATTGTTAGATTTGGCCTCTGCTCTTTCCTCTCTGTACACTAGATAGATAAATGAAGCTATAACATAAGATGCCAAAAGCAATCAATAGATGACACAGACTTCAGTATAATACAAATAGTACCTGACATTCATGTAGCCATTTAAAGTTTACAATGTGTTTAACACATTGTAACCATTTATTCTGTCAATAATAGTAATAGTTAACATTATACTGCACTTTTAGCATTGCCCAATGCTTTCTTTACATGTGTTATTTCACTTGATTCTCACAAGGACCCTTTGAGGCAAGAGTTATTATTACTCTCATTTTAAAGATGAAGAAACTGAGGCAGGTTAATTAAGAAAATTACTCAAAGTCACACAGATAGTAAGAGAGGATTTGAACTCAAGTCTGGTGGACTCAAAATTTAGCAAAATCAGTATTATAAACATTCTTTTCCCCATTAAAGAAACCGAAATTAATAAAAAGCCAACAAAAATGATAGCTGACATGTTGCACTTTAACGTTTACAAAGTATCCTAAATACATTATCTCATTTTAATGTTTACAGTTTCATGAGGTAGTGACTGATATCCGTCATTACTATGATTTCTTGAGAAATTACCAATAATTTTTGAAATAATTTTTGACATCATTGGACACTATAGAAGTTTAGTAGAGACCATTGATTCAAAGTTATTGACACTAAATTCTTGCTACTACTCTTAACTATCAGGCATTTCTTTTTAGGTAGAGAGAGACTAATTTAATGGAGTTTAATTATTTAAATCCCTAAGGAATGTAGGTTTCCTTTTAAGACATTGTAGGATAATTGTTCATCTGATGTAGTGGAAAAAAACAGTATATTTCAAATTAGGAGCTCAGGTTTTGAATCCTTATTGTATTTGTTGTTACTTGTATGAACATATGCTGGGTTTTTTCCATCAGCAAATTGAGAAGTTTGGAGTAAATGATGTCTAAAGCTTCTTTTAGATTTAAATCCTCTGTTCTCTGTGAAATGCAAGAATAGTCTTATAGTATATTCGGGCTGTGAGCATCCATATCTAAAATTTATTTTGTTTGTTTCTTTATATAAAAAAAAAAAAACATCTTCTGGGAATATTTGTATAATGTTGTCTCTTGAAAAGAACTGTGGCATATAAGTGGATATTTATTAAATTTAAATAAAATATTTGTAACAAATAGGATAGAATGATCTGAATTGAAAAGACCATTTAATATCATTATGATATGCACACACAGTCATTTGTATATAATAAATGTTTTAATAAATTATTGTTGAAGGTTTGCACATGTCCTAGTGTTTTTCTTACCAAAAATACTACAAGTTTCAGTGGTAATAGGTTTATAATTCTCTTAGCAATTTAACAACTGATGCTAATAATTCAAAGTAAATAACTCATCTTTTCTATTATAACCTAAAGCACTGTTAATTTCTTTCAAATTTTTTTTGCAGTTGGATATTTCTATTCTGAAAGATACTTAAGAAAGATCATTGAAGAGGCAAAAATAGTGAAATTTGTAGGATCAAATAACTTTCCAGGTATTCATAAATTAAATAATAAATAATCAGTGCTTCTGAGACAGTAATATGAATATTTTTCTTTAATTAAAGTCCATGGTACAACTCTTCATGTCTCTGAGATAATTTTTACCATATGATTGTGTCCATTCAAGTTCAACCTTGCCTCCTGCAAGGATTTGTGAGGAAATAATATCTGCAGCATGTGAGCAATTAACCCTTCCTCAAAGTTAACTTGAAAATTTAAGAGTATGTAAAATATGATACATTCTATTACAGTAGCATTAAAGGTAGACTCCACTTTTGATATACTTTTTAAAAATTAGTTACTTATACAACAATTTCACATTTTGAATTCAGTCCAAATTGATACAGTTTTACCTTGAAATCTACAGTATTTAATCTTATGAGATTAGGAAAACTAATGGGGAACAACATTTTATTATTTATTTATGTTATTTTTATTTGTTAAAGCGGGCTTCTTTGGAAATAGTGAATGTTTGAATTCAACTTGTGGTTCTTCAGAGTTTATTTTTTGTGAAATGACAAGTTGATTCTTTAATGACTTTAGGGGACTGTTATTTTTGTCATAATTTTTAATATCTTTTTTCTCTTTCATATTCATTCAGAATATGCATTTTAGTTTGTTAACCTTGTAGCTGTTC
Source organism: Sminthopsis crassicaudata (assembly GCF_048593235.1). Lineage (NCBI taxonomy): Eukaryota > Metazoa > Chordata > Mammalia > Dasyuromorphia > Dasyuridae > Sminthopsis > Sminthopsis crassicaudata. The sequence continues at coordinate 683,062,254 of NC_133617.1, read as the reverse complement.
TTAGTCATCATCAAATAGTCTATTGCATTCACTATAAAATGTAAACATTGTTAAATACTTTACTTTGCTCTTTGTTCTCTATTAAATTTTGTACAGTGAGAACTTAAGATATGAAAATATATAATGAGTATTTTGCAGCAGTACGTTTGTATAGAGGTGTCAAATTGAAGGGCAGCAAAACTCTTAGCTGGAACCTGGTTAAAATGTAATTGGAACATATTTAATAAAACAAATTAAGTTATACATTATAGATAGTGTCAATTTATGGTTTTCTGTCATGGGGGCTCAACCATTTCTGTTTGGGTTTGACACTGCTTGTAGACAACATTTCTCTAGAGATTTAATCATCATATTGTTTCTTCTGGTTGATATGCAACTTTTGTGGAATTGGTACAACTCTCTGGACTCCTAGAACAGAATCATCGTTAATAGTTTTTTTAAAAGCAAATTTTAAATAATATCTTTCAAACTTTTTTTATTTTATTACAAAACCAAAACTTTTTCCAGTATCCTTTCCCCTCTTACTTCCCAGAGAATCATTCCAAGTAAGGTTTTAAATCATCAGTGAACTTTCTGGTATCATCTCAGCCATCATATATTCTATTACTATCTGGATATTTTTATAACTAAAGAAATAAGAAGAGGGTTTTTATAGGATTTCAGGGGAAGCAACACTAACTTTCTTTTCAGTTTGATCACTTACGGTGATCAAAACTTGGTTATACTACTTCTCCTGTCTTTTTGCTTCTGTGCAAAAAGATGAAAAAAAAAAGTATTTGTTCAAATTTGCTTATGACTGAGGGAAGGAAGCAAAGTGAGCCCAGTGTATACATATCCCACCTAATCAAACCCAAGATAAATTGGGAGATAAAGTGTCATTAAATCACTAAACTCTGACAAGCTCCTTTCTTGGGCCTTGAAAGAAAGGGTGAATGTGATTGTTGAGCTATTGACAGATTTTTGAAAAATTTTGGAGAATTCAAGAGGTCATGAAAGATTAGAGAACATGTATCTTAATTTTTTTGGAAAAGGAAATATAATAGTGTCTGTAAGTAATAAGTCAACAAATTGGAGTTTTATTCCCTCTGGAATCTCTTATTTAAAGGAATGATTAAGTATCTACATGGCTAACATTGATCAAAGAGGGTCAGTGTAATGACTAAAGATAGTTCATGCTGGACTTACCTTTCCTTCTTATTCTCCTCTCTCCTCTCTTTTTTCCTCTTTTTTCTTTTCTCCTTCCCTGCTTCTGTTTCCTTCTCTCCCTCCCTCCCTCTCTCCTTCCTTCCTTCCTTCCTTCCTTCCTTCCTTCCTTCCTTCCTTCCTTCCTTCCTTCCTTCCTTCCTTCCTTCCTTCCTTCCTTCCTTCCTTCCTTCCATCCATCCATCCGTAGCAATAGGTTATGTAGTCTTTAACCAAATCTTTGATTTGATTGATAGGATCTCTTGCTATCCTTGGAAAGATGGTGAGCTGAGATGTGTTCTGAAAGTTAGGGTAGCTAAAACCATATAGGTGATAATCTAGTTATTCTTTTCCCAGGCCAGATAATCTCTGGAATGTTAGGTTCAGTTTTAGAATCACTTTTGAGAAAGAGAGTGATAAGCTAGAGGAGAGCAGGTAGTATGTAAAGACTTTTAAGATCCTGCCATATGAGGCTGGCTAAAGGAATTGTAAATGTTTAATCTGGAGGTATTTTTTGTTTTTGGAGCGGGGCAGAGATGATTTATAAGTATCTTAATGCTTCTAATTTTGAAGATAATGGACAAATGGATAGATATATAGTGATGGATAGAGTGCTGGGCCTGGAGTTAGAAAGTAAGACATCTTCCAGAGTTCAAATTTGGCCTCAGATACTTAGTAGTTGTGTTACAGTGGGCAAGTCACTTAAACCTATTTGCCTCAATTCTTTATCTATAAAATGATCTGGAGAAGGATTCTTTTCATTCCATTCTAGGATCTTTGTCCCCCCAAACCACAAATGGGGTCATGAAGATTTGGACATGATTGAAGTAACTTGAACAACAAAAATTTTTAGGAAATATTAGACAATCTCAGAGACTGAAGTAGGAGCAATAGATGAAGTTTAGAGTTCCAGAATTGGGCTCAGTATAAAGAAAAACTTTTTAATTAATAGTGCTTTCCTAAAGTGGAGGGACAATAGCAAGCAGCAGGTTTCTGCTTCCTAGGTTTTTAAGTAAAATATGATTGAGTTCCTATTGGGTATTTTGTAGAAGGTACTTTTATCTAAGTAAGGATTGGACTATGTGGAGTCTGAAGTCCTTTCTCTACTTGTATCATCCAGTCTGACTTCCTTATTTTTACAGACAAAAGTGAAGAGAGTTTTTGTGACTTGCCACAGGTCATAACATACCCATTTGTGTTTGAATTAAGTTCTTTATTTAATTAAGCATATGCTTCATAAATATGGAAATATTTTTAAATAATAAAGACATATTTATTAGGAATATTGAATAAAATTAATGGAAAAAGAAGAAAGAAGATTTATAAACCAAGACTAAAAAATATTTTTCTTTTTCTAGAAGGGCAGTTATTATAGAATTGGAGTAAAGGACTGTAACAAAATCCTGACATCTTTGTTTTTGTGGGGGAAGTTTTATAATATTAAGATAGTATGGAAAAATCATTAATGTAGAAATATAATTGACAATTTTGGATACTATATTTCAGTCAAAATTTATGTCATGTTGCATCAAAGAAGTCCTCATATACTATGTATAACTGAAAATCTGCGCGATGTAGAGTTGATAGACCCATCATTCCATTGGCATACACCAATTGACACTACTGTTCCAGGTAAGATTTTATAGTTTTTATTATAATATATACTGAAAGACCTACTTTATAGTTATGTATGTTAGTATGTCCATCATAAATGAATGTTTAATGTTTTCTTTTAATTTTTGGATGAGATTTTTTAGAATTTAAAGCCTAAAGTTTCAGTGGCTATTTACTCAGGAGGATGAATTTAAAAATAAGGAAACACAGACTAGCATAGATCATTGAGCTGTTTGAGAGAGTTCAATAACCTTTAAATATTCCAAAGGAAATCCATATTGTTTGAAATATGCAGCTTCCTTTTATAAACTTAGGTTATTTGTACTAATTGTACATATTTTAAGAAGCAAATTTGTTTTTTGGTGTCTAAACAAAATGCAATTATGTACTTAGAGATATGTAATCATAATTAGAAATCTTTATTTTACTTGAGTAGGCATATCAAGCAAATCTACTAAAGAATCAATTTATAATAACTTTTGTAGATTGTTCCAAAAGTATTTCCAAATAAGATTTTTAAAATTAATTTTATAATTATACATTTTTTGAAGTATGTATGCATGAGTATTTTTTTAAATAACATTATCCCTTGTATTCATTTTTCCAGATTTTCCCCTCCCTCTCTCCCTCTACTCCCTCTTCTAGATGATAGGCAATCTCATACATTTTACATGTGTTACAGTATAACCTAGATATAATATATGTGTGTAAATCCAATTTTCTTGTTGCACGTTAAGTATTGGATTCTGAAGGTATAAGTAACCTGGGTAGATAGACAGTAGTGCTAATATTTTACATTCAATTCCCAGTGTTCCTTCTCTGGGTGTAGTTGTTTCTGTCCATCATTGATCAGCTGGAAGTGAGTTGGATCTTCTTTATGTTGAAGATATCCACTTCTATCAGAATACATCTTCATACAGTATTGTTGTTGAAGTGTATAGTGATCTTCTGGTTCTGCTCATTTCACTCAGCATCAGTTCATGCAAGTCTCTCTAAGCCTTTCTGAATTCATCCTGCTGGTCATTTCTTACAGAGCAATAATATTCCATAGCTTTCATCCAAATAAGATTTTGGACATAGCATGCTATTAATTTGTCCTAATTTTCATTTTTATGATTCACTAATTACGATTCTTTCTAACCATTAAATTAAAATTAAGTATTAATTCTGTACCTAGTAGTTTTACCATAAATATGTATCGATTGGCCTGGCATTTATTTTGATTAAGTAGTAGCTCTCCTTTGGTCTATATATCATCCTTTTCTCTCTCATAGCTTCAATTCTTTCTCTGTTCACTCTTTTTTTCTTCTGCTTATAAATATACTTGTCTTCTTAAAAATCTTCCTTTGATCATAATACTTTTTCAATTTGTTATTCTTTCTCTTTTCCTTCACTATCAATCTTCTGGAAGGAATAATTTATATTGCTATCTCAAAGTAATGACACACTTATTCCTCGATTTTTTAATGTCTGATCTTAATTCTACCCTTATAATTTTATTGTTTTCCCCCCCTCTAGGGTTGCTGATAACCTCTGTATTGCCAAAGATTATGACTTTTTTTTTTTCCAGTCTTCCTCCTTGATCTATAGTATTTCATGCTTCTCCTAGATACTCTCTCTTGTTTAGACTTCTAAATTAGTTGGTTCTCTTTTACTGGGTCATGATCTTCCTCAAAGACATTAAATATGAGTTACTATTGAAGACCTGTTTCTAACGTTCTTCTCAGTCTTAGTTTTTTATCTTCCTCTCCTTGAAGTCAGGCGCTTAAAAAAAAAAGACTTATAGAGCTTAGTATAGTTCCTTATTATTATGCTTATTTCTATTCTTGTGATTCTTCAGTGACCTCATCACCAAAATGATGCCAAATCTATATCTCCTCTTTTGACTTTTGCCCAGCAAACTAATTCTTTAATTTATAATGTCTATTGGATATCTTAACCTGTTTATCCTCCTGACATTTAACACTTAATTTCTTCAGAACCAAATTGATCATCTTTCTACCACAATTTGTCATTCTTCCTGGCTTCTCTATGATGTGAACTCTGAAACCAGCTTATTCTTTTCCCTTTTCAGGAAATGCTAAAAGGAACCCATCCTGCTATAATCAACCATATTTTCATATAAAAAGGAAATTAGTTTTCTCAGCCTATCCTGTTTGTATGGAATGCTGTCAAGTCTGAGTCTATTTTCCAACCATGGTGGAAATTTAAGTTTAACTAGACTGTCTAGTTAGCATCTTAGACAGTCACAACAACCTTTGGGCCTTAATGGGAACTAAGTTTTCCCAAACTATCTTTAAGCTAAATCCACATCCTTGTTACCCCCTAAATCCCTCCTTTATCTCTCCCTTCTCCCTCTGAGCTATAAAGTTGTCCCCTTCCAAAGCAAATTGCAAAATCATCTTTGGATATTTTTTATGACCTTTTCTGATGAATAAAAGTACTGTTTGGCAAAGAGAACATTATTATGATGTGCCTTGTGCCTTGCCTTTAGAACAAGAAATCGCTTTTCTGACCCTCATCATCTATATCTTTTGATGTTACTCTTTCCTTCCTTTGGTCAAAACCTGTATGCAAAACTTTGCATTCAACTTTGACTTTTTTCCTTCATGCTATATAGTCTTTCAGTTGTTAAGTACTATCACTACTTCCTCAGTATTTCTTAAATTTTCCTTTCTGATAACCATTTCAAATATCTTAGTTTCATTCTTCAACTGTGTTCTCATTTAATAGCTTCTTAACCAAGAGTTGGAGGTCAGTCATGAGAAGAATTCACAATGGCCATTCTCTTTGGCAAAAGATAGATTTATTTAAGAGAATGCATTGCAGACAAAATTAAAGGTTATAATAGATAATGGGTAAATATAAAATAAAATGAGAGAACACATAAAAGACAAGTTCCTCAGTGGAACTCACAATTACCCAGCAGAAGGGGAACATCCTGCTAGATTGGGCATGCCCTTAGCTGACAGAATATATTCTGAAAGGGACTTAGCACCATAAAAGAGTTTTTTCATTCTTCCAGTTTCTTCTCTCTGCAATATATCATTTACTCTCTTATATCTCTTATACTCAATATATCATATATCTCTCTTACTGGTCTTCCTAATGTATGCAACTCTCTGATTATGCTATTCTTCTACTTAGAAACTTGCACTGTCTTCCTATTAGTAATTTAATAAAGTATAAATCCTTATCTTTGTTTCTCCACAATTCAGCTCCAACTTATTCCTGGCCTTATCTCCTATTACTTCTCATCATGGTTTATAGTAAAGCCAACTATATCACCATATCTCTCTCAATTCTTTTATTTCCTTTGCTCACACAATTCCCAAAGTATTAAACAAATTTCCCTTTTCCTTTAAAACTCTTCACTTTCTTCAAGATCTAACTCATATATTACTTCCTTCATGAAGATTTTTCTAATTGTTCTCAGTTGAAAGGAATCACTGCTTTTTCATATTTCTTATAACAGTCCATCAAGAGCTTTTATTTATAACAAATATATTCTGTCTTCTATAAGTTTGTTTTTTTGTTGTTATTGATAATGTCTTATTCCTCTTCTCCCTTTTCCCTTTTCCTGCCATTCATTGATAAGTTCTTTGGGAAAGAGTTATGTCTTATTTCATCTTTGTATAAGAAACACCTGTAAGAGCATTTTGCATATGATAAATACTATTTAAATGTTGCTAAATTGAGTGGAAAAAATCATTCAGTTATTGTTTACTCACATAAAGGATGGATTTGTGCCAGACCTAGATGTTGGATACATGTTACCAATAAATAAACATAAAACTATCATTTGCAAAACGAGTGTTTCTATAGTCATTCATATTTGTGTTTCACAAATGTATTTTCTCCATTTTTCTTATTCTCTATTATTATTCTTAAAATATATTTTGTTTTTTGCTTCTCACTTGGTAAGAAAATACATTTTATTTTTTTTTTTGCCATTTAATTTAAAAAGATCCAAATTAACATAGCTGTTTTTATGTTCAGGCCTGCCACAAATCCAGATTGATGCATTGTACTCCTAATGACCTGTTGGAAGAAGCATCCAATCATCATCTCATTGCCCTTGGAAAGAGGGTGTTTTAATTGTTCTATTCTTTTTTTTTTCTTACAATTGTGAGATTATACTTAAGGATAAACATTTCTACTTACCTATAAGTTTATCTTATTATCTTTAATGAAGGAAAAGAAGAGAGAAAAGCATCAGATAAAAAAGTGTTCTAAAATCACAGCATACATTTGTTTTGAGATATAAAGAAGTCTAGTTTATATTTTTATGTTGCTATAGAAATTCATAATCCTGGATAGTAGTGTTGGCATTCTTATATTGATTATAAAATGTCACAGAAGAATGTGCTATACCAGATCAGATCATTGTTAGTTATATCCATTTTTTTTCAAGTAGTTAACTGCTTCTATCTATAAAACTTTTTGAAGAATGCAAAGCTGCAAGACTTGACCTTTCTCCTCAAGAGCCCTAACACTGACAATTTTATCTCAGAGTCCTTGTTACTATTAGTTAGATACTTGTTAGCATTCCTGTTTTGTAATGTTTATTTGGATTCTCGGTCTCATTCTCCCTACTAATTTGGAAGCTACTTGAGGTTAAGGACTACATCTTATTTCTCTTTGTATATTTTGTCCCCAGGCCCTATATCTAGTACAATGTTTTATACTTGATGTGTAGTTAAAAAATAATTTGCTGAATGCCATTGAGTTTTTTTCCAGGAAAGACACCTATCATCATAAGACATCATAGAATTCTCTTAATTTTATATTGTTATATGTGCAGCACTATACAGGAAAAACAAAACAAAACAAAACAAAAAAATATTTGTTCCTATTATTGACTTATTCTGTAGTAATGTTTTTCATCTCTGGCACTAAACAGTCTTTTTCCTATTAAATATTTAGTGGCTGATGATTACTCCTGGTTACTAATGTTATTTTCATTTAAAAAGTAATCTGGTACTGATGTGGTCTATGATGTGGGATTTGTCACCAAATGATGGGGGGCATCAAAAGTTGGGGGTCAGTCATGAGAAGAATTCACAATGGCTATTCTCTTTGGCAAAAGGTAGATTTATTTAAGAGAATGCATTGCAGACAAAATTAAAGGATACAATAGATATTGGGAGTGGTAAATATAAAACAAAATGAGAGAACGAATGAAAGACAAGTTCCTCAGTGGAACTCACAATTACTCAGCAGAAGGGGAGCATCCCACTAGATTGGGCATGCCCTTAGCTGGCAGAATAAATTCTGAAAGGGACTTAGCACCATAAAAGAGTTACTTATAAGGAGGAGAAGTGGGGGAAGAGAAGCATAGTGGAGTTAGGGGCGGTACCATGTGGCATGGAGGTGGTAAAGGAGAAAGATACCATGAGGCAGAGTGCCATGGAATGCTGACCCACAGGAAAGTAGCAGCTATGGGATGGCCCACAAGTAGATTTTATAGGGAAAATTTAAACTCATAACTGGGATTTCTACAGAGGGTAGGTTTCAGGAATTTGATATAATTTGGATTTCAGACTGGACCACCTCCCCAAATGGTGGGACTATGGAGCTCAACTGATCTCTATTATCAAAGCCGCCTTCCTGCTTGCTTAAGAAATTAATTTTTTTTAAATTAATTCCTCTACTAACCACACCTAACATTGAAGACCTCATTAGTATCATAATCAAACAGCTAGCTGCCCCCAAATGAGCATAAATCTTAACTATGAAAAACACCCTCCTGCAGATTCAGAGGATTCTCATTTTCCTTTTTCTCTCAGAAACACACAAATACATAAAAGGAAATCAGTATTTTAATATATCCTGTTTGTTAAAGACCAAGGGTACATCTCCTGCATGAAATTACAATTTAAAAAAGGTAATTCATATTGCTGTTAATTTTTATAAGACTTTGCGTTTTATTAAAGTTGAAAATTCTTTATCGCATTCCAAAGGATAGAAATCCAGGTTTCTAAATAATGCAAGAAAATAGGTTCTCATTGCAGTAAAACTTTGTTACCTATCCTATTGAGACTTCTGTCACCAGTTTCTGCACTAGTTTTCCCTGAAATTTTATCTTTTATTTTCTCTTGTTATTATCTTTCCTTTATAACATTTACATAGTGTTTGGAAAGCTCTTTATATCCATTAATTTGATGGTTATGACATTTTAAAAATATCTATAGTACTGTTTTCTATTTTGTAGATTAGAAAATTGAGGCTTAGAGATCATAGTCATACTGCTAATATGTGTTGGAAGTGGGATGGGAATTTTCATCTTCTTGACAATTTTTCAATTGTCAGAAAGGTAGTTTTATTAAATGTCTATGATTAGATGTTTTTGACAAAATGTATATCAACTATCATACATAGATTTGCATATTAGAAGAATTGTGATTGCCAGTCAAAAAATGGCAATTTTACAAAATTTTTAGCAAAATAAGCATCCATTATATTGAAGTATTTTATGGCACTTTATGATAAACCATCTCCAATTCTCCATATAACAAACAGTAGTTATTTTTCATTTTATCTAAGAGATAGGAACATTACCATTTTGATTTTTAAAACTATTTAAGCAATATATAAACTTTTCATATTATTTTACAGTGGTGTGAATATTCCAAATGAAAACATAACTTGAAAAGGACGTATTAATGTGTATTTCTTTCATCAAGCATTTTTTGATTTCCTCCACCATACAGAATAACATTGTGCTGTAGTTTGGGAGGCATAGAAAAAGGAACTTCAGTTTAACAGTCTACTTGGAAGATAAGATTTAGGAACCTTAGGAAAACCTTAGAAAAACATTTTTGTATTCTATTGGAGTTTATGATGACCAAAGAAGGAAATTAGAGGCGTAGTCAGGCACATGAAACATATTTCAAAAATTTCCTCATCAAAAACAATAAATATGATCCTATAATCTTCACCAAAAGTTAAAACAGCTAGTTCAGTATGCATCTTAGGAGCCTCTGAAAAATGAAAATTTGACAGTACAGTTGTGAATGATCCTAATAAGGAAGAAAAGGAGAAATCAATTAGAGATTGATTTGACTTCAGATGGTCTTATTTTAAATGAACATGTACAAAAGACATAAGGGGAGTATTATAACAAATTACTACTGGCATTCACATTTTTTTTTTTAGTTATAAATCAGTATATGTATATCAAAAGACTTAATTCTCATAAGTCTCCTGAATTACATGTCTCCATTTTACATGTGAGGAAGCAGGCTCAAAGGTTAGGTGATTTTCTAAAGATCAAATAACTGGTGGAGCTAGGACACAGACCAAGGTCTTTTGCCTTCTTTTTTATTGTACTTCCTAGTATGCCATAAAAGTGTGACATAGAACTTTTAACAGTAACTAGGTTTAAAAGAATGCTGAAAGTCAGCATGAATTGAGACTTATGGAAAATTGGATACCAAATATGGCTTTTGTAGCTATTTTGGGGACAAGAATTGTAAAACAGAAGAGAAATGAAACTTCAGACTTTTGTTACCCTTAACAGGCAGAAAACAGAACAATCTAACTTTTATTTTGATATATATTTGCAATAATGGAAAAATATCAGATTTGAAAAGCTAAAATAAATTTAGTCAAAAAAAATTGAAGGATTGTGGGAAGGTAGCAGCATGCAATATCTTACAAGCGTTCCATTGGACATAAATATGCACCATACTACTAGTCTATAGAAAAAGTCCCCAGGCCAACACAGATATTCTATAGATGGAAGCTTGCAGTTTGATAGAAATCTGGAAGAATCATGTACAGGGGTAGATCTCAAGTAGCTGATCCTAGAAACTTTGGGATGGTCCTAGAAAATTTAGGCCTGAGGTCTAATGCTCAAGCTGAGCCACTTAACTCTCCCTATACCAGGTATGGTCATTTAATCTAAACTGGCAAGGACATTCCCAGGAGATCTAATAACACTTCCAGAAGCAGTCTGAGGCTAGCCTAGTCCTAATTGGGCCTAGGTCAATACAGGTGAAATATAGCTAGTCCCCAGTGGCCTTAGTCAAGCAGTAGGAAAAAGACCCTAAACAAAATTCAACCTGAGCAGTCCCTGAAGTTTGTGATGAGAACCTAGAACTGGGAAGAAGGACCAGAGTTGGAGTCTATATTAGGAGAAATCTTGGAGCCCTATGACAAAATAGAGCATACAGGCAGAGCTCTGAAATGAGTCCTTTGAAGAAAAAGACCATCTTGAGGGAAAATGTTTTAACTCTAAACTCTCATTAACAAAAGTGAGAAAGAGTAAGGCAAGCAATTAAAAAATTGAAAAATAATAAATCAGAAATTCCTACTAAATAAAAAAAATTAAAATTAAAGGAAAAAGTAATGTGATTGAAAGCAAAATGGTCATTGAATTGATAAACAAAACTAGGAACTTTTTTTTTAAATGAAGAAAATAAACACATTGATTTAAAAGAGAAGAAAATCAAATCGTATCAAAAGTTAAAAAAAAAACTGAAGAGAAAATTGGAAATTATTAAACTATTTATCCAGTTATATGCTAACAAAACTGATAACTAAGAGGAGCTAGGCTATTAATAACCCAATATTAGAAAAAGAAATTAAGCCAAAAATGAACTCCTCAAGGAAAAAAAAAAAACTTGTAGGATCAGATACATTCACAAGTGAATTCTATCAAACATTTGAAAAACAATTAAAATGTTACATAAAAGCCTTTTGCAATAAGAAGACAAGTCTCCAATCTCTACGATATGAGATTTAACCTAGATTATGCTACTAAAACAAAGAGGAGACAGAACAGAAAAAAAAAAGAGATCAACATTCCTTGTGAATACACATGCAAAATAGCTTTTTAAAAATTAGCAAATAGTCTAAAACAACATATTAAGGAGATTATGTTATGACTAAGTTGTCAAATACTAGAAATGCAGAGTTGGTTAATAATAAAGAAAACTATACATATAATCAACTTTGTTAATAACAAAACTGTATGATTATATAAAAATGCTAAAAATATTTTCAAAATTACATATTTTTATTAAACTCCAGAAATCATAGGAATAAAGGAACTTTCCTTAATAAAAAAATAATATTTTTCTAAAAGCAAGGACAAATATGTAATTAAGAAAAAAGGAATTTCCAATTAGATCAGAGATAAAGCTAGGATATTTAGTATCACCACTACTACTGAATAGAAATGCTAACCATTGCATTGACAAAAAAAGGTAAATTGAGGTAACAGGTATGAGCGAAACCAAAATTATCACTCTTTGAAGATGGTGATGATATACTTGAGATCCCCAAAGAGCCAATTAAAAATTGAAATAACTAGTAAAGTTTAATATATATATGCATATATATCCACATAAATCATCATTTTTCCCATATGGGAAACATAAAGGAAACTTAGAAAGAAAAATTCCATTCATTCAGCATTAATACAGCAGATTTTAAATGTTTGGAGTGTGTATTTCAATGTTTATCCAGAAACCATATGAATGTGATTATGAAACACTTGGCATATATGTTATATAATATGAGAAACATTAATTGTTCATGCATAGGTCAAACTAACAAATTAAAGATAAAAATATAATCTAAATTAATTTACTATGTAATGATGTACTATTCAGACTACCAGAATAATATAGAGCTAAAAAAAATAAAAAAGAGGAACAAAAGCTTGAGAATGACAAGAATAATTATTGAAAATGTAAAAAAAGATCTTTATTACCAAGGCTCTTAAACAAACTAAATTTATTTGGGGAGTTTTATTTATGTATTTTAAAAGCAGCTCTAATTATCTTTCACCATTTTTAAAGAGACACAGAGAGGCACAAATTAATTTATGTGCTGGTGTGAATACATAGATTACAGCTAAATCCTCTGATTGGATGCCTTTGCCGACAGGTCATCTGTAGGATAAACAATCAGTCTGAATTTGTAGCATCACATAAAACAAGAAAAGGTAAGAAATTACTTTGAATTTTAACAGATGTTACTAAAATTATCTTGGTATTGTAAGAAGTACTTTTGTGCTAATTTTTATACAAATATTTATCTTCAAGGAAAAGTATCGTAGTCTCTAGCCTTGATTTGAATGTTTAAGCAAATGCATGCTTCATCTGTACATAGATATAATATTTTAAAGGAAATGCAAAATAGGATACCAGAATAACAAATTCTATGGTATTCTTGATAATAGCTTGAAATTTTAAAAGAAAAATACTGTTAATCTTATATATATATGCATATGTATATCAAATTTGAAATATTTCCCCCTTTAGTATGTATCTTTTTATATTATATAATATATACATTATCCTAATTAGAACAAATAATGAATGCTGTAAAGTGGTGGCATGTATTGTCATACTGTGTGAAGTTATAATTAAGTAAAATAAAGTGGTAGTTGGTTCTAACTCAATTAAAATGTACTGTGTGAATTTTTACAGCCATTACCATTATTTGAGATAATTAGGACCTACCTCTATATTGCTAAACACACACACACACACACACACACACAAGTAAGCAGGCATTTTGAAGACAGCCTGGCACAATGGATTGAAAACTGGCTTCAGAATCAAAATTTGGGTTCATGTCTTACCTTTGACATATACTGGATATTATGTTGGGTGAGTCACCTAACTTCTTTGTACTCTAGACATTGTTAGATTGAGTTTCCTAATCATTGAAAGTACAGATTCAATAAAACTAGTGGTCATTTATGAGATGAATTGGCAAAGACTGTGGAATGATATGAGATCTGTAAAATACAGATAAAGAAAAACTTTAGTTTGATATATCACTTATGTAGAGAACATTTATCTTGCAACTTCAATTATCTGTATTCTATTGAACTAGAAAGAAAGCAAAAAATACTGTGTGTATGTATATGTATCATATATTTATTTGTATCTCTATAGACAACCATAATATATACTTACATATATCCTACAAATAAGAAAGTCTATCAGTTTCTTCAGAGATTAATAATTTAAATTTTTGGTTACAATTTTTATAGGCCTTGTTAAATTTCCAACCCAAAGCATACAAATGAAATAAATTAGAAAGAGGAATATAAAAGGAAAAAGTTAAAATTTTTCTGCAGCAAAAAAAGGATTGCTGACAAGAAAGAAGACAGAAAACCTTTGAGCATATATTAGAAATCAGAAAGTTAAAATCTTTATCCATTTAGTTATAGAACAAGCAATCCTATATGCTCTAAATCCCAGAGGCCATTAATTAATTATGGTATATAGGAGCAAAATATTAGTATCAGTGTTCATAATGATGACCCTCATTAAGTATAATTTTATTAGAATACTTTTGTTTAGTTCAACAAACATTTGTCAAAACTGGATGTGTTTAAAGCATTTTGCTAGATATGAGTAAGAAGGGTAAGAGTCATATATGTTTGAAAAAAATATCCCTTAAAACAAAGGTGTTGGTGTTTTTAAATGATTTAAATCATGGGGGGAAAGGATGATGATGTCAGAGGTATATTTGTTATTTTTCTCCTTTTTTCATATTAAAGTGAAATGATGTCCATCATGGTAGCAGAAATTGGCAGGATTTTTGGATCATTTAAGCAAAAAGAAATATTAAAATAGAAAATTATTGTAGTTTGTATTGCTGAAAATAGGAGCTTTTGAAGTTTGTTGGGGGAATAGAAATGAAAATGAAAATTTTGTGACATGAAAAAACGACAGGACTTGAGCTTTGATATCAACGTATTATGTGGGGTGGTAGTTGTAGAATATAATAAATAAAACTTTGTTTTTTAAATTATTTTGGTACTTGCCATGTCTAGCATCTTCTACTTATTTTTCTCAAAGTATTTATAATATTTAGGTGTAAGGCTTCAAGTCTTTGGCTTTTCTCATTCATCACTCCTGAGAACATACTGATATATTTGCACTGAAGTTAACAGGTATCAAAGTATACATGTTGATTTAATTTGAGTGCCTTATTGAATTCTGTTTGGGATTGTTCTAAATTTTCATCCTCTGAAACATATTGGCACATGATATGTAATTATTTTTTCATGGTGGTCTTTTTTGCAAATATTCATTATGAGTACTGCATTACAAGGACCAGACATCTTATGACATTATTTCTAAATCAACTTCACCAACTCCATTGTTTATCTATCCAAGGAGAACTTGTGAGCCATCCTTCGATTTAGTTGCAACTTCCTTTTGTCTTCTGATTTCATTTATAGTAAGAATATCAAGAGTGGAGGAAGGGTTCAGGATCAAATGACCAGCAAGATGGCAGAGTAGTTGCTTCCAGAAACCCTCAGAAATCCCAAAATCTCAGAGAAAAAATTATGTACCAGATATAGAGTAATTTCAACTGAATTCACAAGTTAAGAAGACAGAAACACCATTCAAGGTAAAAACTTTATGAAATAACAGCGGAGAACTTGAATACTTAGAACTTTCACTCAAAATCTCCCCCATCCTTTTTCCCCTCTCCAGAAACTACTCCATCTACACCAGGCATAAGTGTACAAGCAAACTTCAGGCTTTTGACTTAGAATTCAGATGTTGGAATCCTTGCCCATTATTTCCATGAAATTTATTTAGCCTGAACTCTTTCGCCCCCAGCCCTTCTTCCATTCCATTGCCAAGCCCATATTGTATAAGAGACAACATCCTTTGGATTTGCCAAGCCTGATAAATCCTTTAAGAAGGAAAAGAGTGAGATAGAAGAGAAAGGAGATGCATGCAGTGCAAATTATAGCACAGAGACATGTTAGAGAGCAAAGAATGACCATGACTGAGGAAATGGGGACTAGAAATTCAACTGGGAAAAGTTATATACTCCTGGAGAATACTGAGTAGGGATAGCATAACCCACCTTATGTCCCTCCATACAAAGAGACTGGGAGAATCAATATGTTTATTTTTTGGGTTCTGTGCATCAGTGGAATATGGAAGGATAAATTGTAAAAGGGAGAGGCCAGAAACAAGTGGTTGGGAACAAATGAGTAGTGTTGAAAGTGCAGTTCCAAGGCAAAAATAATTCATAAATAAATAAACCAACAGAGTATACTGAAGACAAAAGGAAGAATGAATAAAACCTCAAAAAGAAGCCAGTGCATATGGATCAGTTAATATAATATTAAGGACAACAAACCAAAATTGTCCAATGAAAAGATAATTCTGCAGACAATCACTTAATTCATATAACAACAGCAAGAAATTCCCAAAATTGTCTTAAAAGCAAAATAAAACTTTTTTTTAATGAAGAAATTAGGAATGATTTCATAATAGAGGAAATAACAGCTCAAAGTAAAATTCAAAAAATGCAAATACTGGAATGTGAAAAATTAAAAGCATAAAGAAATTTTTTTTCCAAAGAAGATTTAGAACAAATAAAATACTGATGTGTAAAAATTGAGCAGAAGAGAAGCAAAAGCCAGCAATGCCAAAATAATGCATAACTTCTAAACAAATTAAAATAACTTACCTTGAAGACAGAAAGTCTGAAGATAACTTATGGATATTAGTACTTCCAGACAGATTAAAGAAAAAACAAAACAATAAACAAGCCTGAACACCATCGTGTAGGAGACAATACAAGAAAACTTCAAACTTTTGAATAGATATCAAATAACTGATTAATAGAAATCACAGATGAAAAAGAAAAAAAATGCATCAAATTCTCAGGCATGAAGTGCTTAAATTTCATTATTTCAGTTATAAACATTTTGGAAGCAGCCAGAATAAAGACTTTCAAATATAAAGGAAAAGCAATTCAAATAATCCAGACTCATCATGTAGTAAGAAGAAATTACAGCAAAGAAGAGAATAACATTCCTTAAAATCAAGGTGCTCAACTTCTACCTTAAATAACACAATGTAAAACCAATGCTAGTCAACAATGAAAAATTGGACTTTTAAGCCAGAAAGGCATTTGAGGCATTTCTGCTTTAAAAAAAAAAAAAAAAAAAAAGGAGGAAGAAAAGCAAAGCAAAGATGAGCAAATAGCTCTGAACAACAGAATCACAAGAAGTATTTGATTCTCAATGAAAAGATTGTCTATGGAAATAAACTGATTTTAATAAACATTCCTTGGAGATATTGTAGGTTCATTTCTAGACCATGATAATACAATGAATATTGAGATAAAGTCACTTGAATTTTATGTACATAAAAATCATGTTCACATTATTACATTTATTAAGTATGCAATAATATGATTAAAAAGATGTACGTAACTAATTAAAATACTTTGTTGGTAAAACATGCTATATTATCTAAGCCTTTGTTGAGGTGCAATCTTTTTTCTCGTAGAGGATCTTGACTTGATGTTCATGGTTACTTACTAACTGACTGATCAGACTGGTATTTTGCTGAAAGTTGGGGGGTTAGGGCAATTTCTTATAATAAGACAATAATGAAGTTTGCCCCATTGATTGATTCTTCCTTTCACTTGAATACTTAGAGGCCATTGCAGAGTTATTAGTTGATTTAATTTCAATATTTTGTCTTATAGAATGGTGAGACCCAAAGGGAGAGATAAAGCCAGGCACAGCTGGTCAGTGGAGTAGTTAGAACACACATTTATCATTAATATAATTATGATAACATCAAAGTTTGTTGATCACAGATCACCATGACAGATATAAAAATAATGAAAAAGTTTGAAATAGTGAGAGAATTACCAAAATGTAACACAAAGACATGATGTGATCACATGCGGTTGGAAAAATGTCCCACATAGACTTGCCTGAAGCAGTTTTGCCACAAATCTTCACTTTGCAAGAAATGTAGTATCTGCTAAGCATAATAAAGTGAAGTGCAAAAAAAAAAAAAAGTCATGTCTATATTGGGTTGTTTTTGATATTATTGCTATTGTTGTGGTGATTATTTAAAGAATTGATTTTTGATGGAAAGAAAGAACAAACAGATACTAAGGCATTATGAGAACCTGAGTCTGTGGATATAAGGGAAACTTTTAAAGAATCTGAAAAAGGGAAAGAGAGAATTAATAATCTGTGGACTAAATCCCTTGACTACTATAAGTGAATCAGTATATTTTGTGACTATCAGATTGAAATATTATACAAAGAGGGAAGGGGAGCAAATATCAGAAGGGATAGGCCATTCTCCTCTCCCAACCACCTTTACCAAGATGAAATGTGAAATATAATTACTTTAGTGTTTCAACCAGAGTAGAGGCTATGGGAGATTCGAATAAAGACAATGGCTAGAAGGGACTGTTATGGAGGAATTAGAGAGCAGATCACTGAAAGACTGTCATTAAAGAATAATTTTGTAGAAGAGTTGATATTATATGCATATATATTATACATAAATGTGTATTTCTTCATGTGTATGTATTTGCAATAAAATCCTGATTCAGTGTACATTTAGGGTGCCTCGAAAAATGTTTGTACGTTTTTGGATATCATCTCTCCCAAGAGAGGGAGTAAGAATCCTGAAAGAATGGAAAAGGCAAAGGATATACTTAGGTTTCTTTAAAAATGGAATAGACTGGCACAACACAACACAGCTTCCATGTGATTGTACTATTTCCTGAATTGATATTTCTAAGAAAAATTTCAGAAGAAAATAGGAAGATGCTTTAAGATCTATAGATGCAGTAACATAGAAATGAGTTCTTTTGGTTATGTTACATTTAAAATGTTAACTAGACAAACAATTGTAAACGTCTGAAAGGCAGTTGATGATGCAAGATTGGAGATCAGCTGAGAGGTTAAGAGAGGATTGGTAGCTTTGAATCATCAGCACAGAGATGATAAATCTACCAGAGCTAATGAGATTGACAAGGGAGTAGGAGAGCGGGAGGAGAGAAGAGGACACAGCACAAAGTCCTGTGGGACATGCCTATGCTTAGTGGGAATGAATGGTTTGAGGATTTAGCAAAGGAGACTAAGAAGGAGTAGGAGAACCAGGATAGTAGTCTTTGTACAGTTACACTTAGTTGATGTGTTGGTTAGCTTTGCAGAATTGCTTTTGAAAAGCCTTATTTTTAATGGTTTGAAACAAAGATGACTCTAATTATGGAAAAGGAAGAAGAGGGATATCAGAAATAAAGGTTATGTAAAAAATCAATTAAAAATAAAAAGTAATATTAAAAAAGAGACATAAAAATATAGTAACAGCACTCTGGAGACAAATTAATGACGTAAAGGAGAAGGGAAGAAAAATTAATGCAAAAGAATAGGTGAAGAAAATTACAATATTAACAATTATAACTTTAAATAAGAGTGATAAAAAGCAAAATCCAGCAATATATTGCACACCAGAAAAATAGTGTCTTTAGCAGTTTAAAGCTTTTATACCTATAAATAGAAACATAATGAATTAAAATAAGAGAAACTGAAACAAAATTTAGAGTGCATCAAATAATTCCATGAGTTTAAATCACAATATTATGCAAAATTAAAAAAAATTAAATGATGCTATCCATATATATAAGCAAGAAAGCCATGTTGTACTAATGAATAAATTTACTAATTTTAATGACCAAAGTTATAAATGAAATATTAATTGAATTGTGAAAAGGTTCAAATTATAAGAATAATTATAGAAGTTGTAATATTTCTTCCTCACATAAGAATGTCTAAGAGAAAGATTGAAAAAATACAACACAACAGACTTTTGGAGCACTTAAATCTGAAAGATTTAGGATTTCCAAGAAATGTGAAAAAAAGTCTATACATTATGTCATTGAACCACATAAAAAAAATGTGCTTAGATACAAAAAATTTACAAATGTTAAAAAATAAAAATAGTAAACCCATTATTTATAGAATGCAATGTAATTAAATAGGGAACATGAGCAAAACAAAGTTTCATGTCAGTTGAGTAGCATCCTGAATAATGAATATTTTAAAGAGCAAATATAGAGAGGACATTTACATCAAATAGAAAAATTACTAAGCATTATTTTAAAATGTATAGGATGCATTAAAGCAATTCTATGATTGAAAAATTGTTTCAAAAAAAATCAACAAAATAGAAAATAGAATTAATGAATTGAGTATAATTAAAAATGAGATAATCAGCACATTAAAAGTAAGCACAGAAAAGGGTATCTTGAAATTTGGAGTAGAAATAGGTACATTGAAAAACAAAAACATTATAGAAATGATAAATAACATGTAGTTGCCACTTTCAAAAGACTAATGGCAAATTAGACTTCAGAATTCTGATTAAAAAAGTGAATAATGTCAAATTAATAATGTATAAGGAAAAATCACAACAAATAGAAAAGTAATAAAAAAAATGATTGCTTGAGCCCTTTACACACAATTAATTGCCAGTAAAATTTTTTAAATGGAGTACTACCTATAAAAATATGAAATAATCAAATTAATAGAATAAAAAAGAGAGCAACCAATTCTCAAAAAGTGAAATAAAAAAAAAAAGGAGTCAAAGGGAGAAAACTTAGTTTAAACATTTATAAAGGAATGCTAGCAAATATTTTAAAAGCAATTAATATCTATGCTACACAGATTATTTACAAAAATTGAAAAAAAATTTTACAAAACTTTTTTTTTTTGGGGGGGGAACAAATAAAGTTCTAATACCTGAACTATGTAAGTTCAAAAGATAGGAAAGGTTTTTTGAGGGAAAGAGGAGTTCTGTTTTTGACATGTTGGCTTTTGAGTTGGCAATTGGTGATATATATTAGCATTGGTCCATTCCCTTTCTCTTCACAGGGCCTATCTTTCTGCATGTTTGTATAGATAACTATCTACCCTGGGATCTTAACTATTGTTAGGACCTAATTAACAACATTGTCAAATATTACGTATAAATAATTTTTAAAAATTTGAATTAATAGAAGAGGCTGTTTTTAATCATTTCAGTCACGTGTGACTCTTCATGACCCTAATTTGATTTTCTTGGCACTGTACTATCCAGTTGCCCTTTATAGAAGGTGTAGTAGAGATTAATCAGACTCCTTTTATATCAGTGATGATGGAGGAAGAAATTAAGGAAATGTTTATGTATACATGAATCTTACATTTCTTAAAATATTAGTTTATGGGAAATCTGCAATGCTGTACTACTTCATATATGGTGCTCTGATTTAGCAGATATAGACACTAAGAAATAAAGTATAGGTTTTAGTTATCATTGATTGAGTTATAGAGTGAAATTTGGAGTAAGGAATTGCTACATGATTTATTTTCCAACTAGATATTTTTGGGATATAATTTTTTTTTGCTGGTATAGCTTTTAGGATCTTTTGATGCTAACCCTAATTCTGAAATGTTTATTTTTCAAATTCCAGAAATATTTAATTTTCTTTGCTTTGTTTTCACTCATCAGATACTTCATTTTGGTGTAGAGTTTCTTTCTTTACTATTACCTAATAGGAAAGATAAAAATCTTTAGAGTTTTGTTTTTTTGTTTTTGTTTTTTAGAATTTTTTTTTCCTAGGCACTAAGAATAGCAGATTATAGAATGTGCAGAATAGTAGAAATCTCCTTCTATGTCTAGGGCAGTGCTTTGTATATGAGAAACCCTTACTAAGGACCTCAAAAATCAGCTTGTAAAACAGTAAGGAAGTAGCTAGAGACAAGAAATCCTGGTTTAGTTTTCTCTTGAAATCTTAAGTAACTAAATCAATTTTATATGCAGTTCTTAACACATTTATAACTGAAACCATTGATTTCAAAATCATTAATCAGTGATAAACTTTATTGTATTTTTTTAAATGGATAGAGCTCACTTTACCTTTAGCATCAAATTTCTTACTAATCTTTCAATTAGTTAAGTTTAAACAATGCTATTTCTGGTAAGAAAAATAACTTTTAAAAATTCACCAAAATCCCTAATTATTTGGAGTACTGAACTATCCTAAAGAAACTTCTGACAGAAGTAATACATTTATTAGAGACAGGTTTGTAAAATGATGTTAGAACATAAATATAAATATAAAATAGCAAAACCAATAATGTTTAAGCAATTTAACACTTTTTGGTCATGGCCATTGGTTAACTTAACTACTCCACTATGCAGCAAAAAAAAAAAAAAAAAGTCTTCCTATTCATCTTCCGTCAGCAAAAAATTTCTTGTTACACTCACATTCAAAAATTCTTTTGAGTCATAAATGTTTTCCTTTACTGAAAACTTGCCTTCATTTAGGCTTCAATCATGACAGGGTTGTATTTACTGAATATATCTCATTGATTCCATCTTGATACCAAAGGACTTTTAATTTTTTTCTCCCTAAGTCCCCTATAAACCAGTGATTTCACTGGTGGAGGATACTCCCACTGAGGAATTTCTACCAATGAAGATTTGCATTCGATATAAAGCTTATAATCTTTGGGAGTTTCTTTCAAATTTGAGAGACTCAATGTTCTCATGATCTAAAAGCTAGTATATGAAAGAGGTGGGACTGGAACCCATGTCTTCTTGATTTTGAGCAACACTCTAATCATTATGTTTTGATACTTCTCTTAAAGTTTGTTAATAAACACATTAAGTGCATCATTTGAAAATTAGAATCAGAAAATGTTTTGAGTATCATCTGAAATGAATTCTAACAGTTAATTTTTATGGGTATGATATATTAAATTGATGGCTAAACATCTTATTATCTAAAAAAATTGGTTATCTGAAGCAATATTACTGACTTCTATTCTGATGATCCAAATAGTAATTATAAAGATATGGAAGGGACGTTATAGATCATCCAACCTTTGCTCTCAAAAAATATAGAAATCCATCCTGGTATCATCATCATTTTTAGCCTCTAGTATCTTCAGTTTCAAGAGTTTAATATTTTATGAGGCAAACATTGCTTTGTTATTATAGCCCTAAAGGTGAGGAAAGTATTTCTTTTGCACTTGACATTTGATTCTTTAAAATATATAGGTATATTCATTTCAAATAGGCTATAAATTCCTTTAGGAGAGGGATTGTGTCTTTGATTTTCTTAACACATCTTAGAAGCTCAACAAATACTTAATTGCTCTTTCTCCTTATAGCCCATAGAGCTGCTTGATTAATAAACTTAAACTATGAGGAGCAAGATCTTCTTAGCTGACAGACTTAATAATCAGTTTCTTCCTTTCTTTTACCTTCTGATATCCAGCCCAGTGCTAGAATCTTTGCAGTTGAATATTGACAGTTTTAGTTTGATTGGAATTTTACTTTGGTAGTTTATCCTAAGAAATTAGATCAAAATTCAGTGGTTAAGAACTATATTTATTTCTTTATTAGACAATTCCTCTGTAAAAGTAACAACAACAGGAAGCCTTATATTCCATAACTTCACTGAAGAGATGAGTGGAATTTATACTTGTTCCCTTACATATAAACGTATACCAGAAGAGGTGGAAAAAACTCTCCAGCTAAAATATGTTTTATACGGTAAGAAGAACATTTCTCTTTTGTTTTCATTTTTTCATTTTAAAATGTTTAATTTCTTTAAATTTTTATAAAGAAATCTAATCTTATAGCATGCACAATCATAATACCCTTTCTTGGTGCAGCTAATAGCAATATTAAAATTAAACAAATGCAAATTGTGATACTGAATAATAACAAATTAAATCAAACAAATAACATTTGCTCAGTAATTGGCTTATCATATAGAGAAAATTTGGATAAAATGCTTAATGAGATATATAGCTTCATGTAGTAATAACCCCTGTACATTGAAATCTCTTTTGGGGTTTGCTGGACAGTTGAAGAAAGATGGATATGAAAACCTAACTTTCAAGATCCATTCTGCTGAATCTCATGCCAATAAAATATTGCATAGTGAAATTAAATTCCATTAGATACTTTTTTTTAGAAAAGAAGTTTTGTGATATATACCCTGCATATTCTGGTTCATTGTGTAGATTCTTGCTCTACAATTTGAGTATATTACATTATTCCATAGTGAATAAAGATGACTTCAAACTTTTTTTTTAAATGTTAAAAATAATTATTTCCCCTCCACTTGCACGTAAAACAATTTTTAATATTTGTTTTTAAAAAATTTTGAGTAAGAAATTCTCTTCCTTCCTTTCTCCCTCCCTGAGATAGTAAGTAATTTGATATGAGTTATACAAGGGCAATTATGCGATTATACAAAACATATTTACATATTAGTTATAGTATGAATTATGTGAAAGACAAAAAAGATTATTAATTATAAAGTAAAAATGCTATTATTCTTCTCTGCATTCAAACTCCATCAATTCTTTGTCTGGAGGTAAATTGCATTTTTTATCATGAATCTTTTGGAATTGTTTTGGATCATTTTATTGTTGAGAATAGCTAAATCATTCATAAGCGATCATTGTAAAAAATTTCTGTTAGTTGTGTACAGTGTCCTTTTGGTTCTGCTCATTTCCCTCTGCGTCAGTTCACATATATCTTTCCAGTTTTTTTGGAAAGCATTCTACTCATTGTTTCTAATAGCATGATAGGATTCCATTGCAATCACATACCACAGCTTATTCAGCTGTCCTCTCAATTGATGAGCTTCCTCTCAATTTCTAATTCTTTTTCCCAACAAGAATTGCTATAAATAGTTTTGTACATATAGATGCTTTCCTCTTTTAAAAAAAATCTCTTTGGGATATAGACTTATTAGTAGTATTGTTGAGTTAAAGAGCATGCACAGTTTAATTGAATCAAGATACCTTGATTATGACTTCATGGCTGTTATGTTAATTGGATGATTAACTTCATTTTCATTTTGCTTGTCCATTTTTATTAAAAAATAGCAACTAATCATTTGAACCCAAATATTAACATTAATATGCATTAGCAAAATACATATTCCTATAAAAATGAAATTACATACATAGTTTAAAACAAAATTCCATAAAATGTAAAGATCTAGTTAAAACTGTGAAACTTTTCTCTATTCCTTAACTACTGTTTAATTTAACCTTTAATGCAATTGATAGAGTCCTACTCCATGTAAGTAGCTCTAACTTCTCAAATTCTGAACTGAAAGGCATTGTTTCCATGTTGGAAAGGCTGTAAATAAGATTCTGGCAACAAACTGAAATTGCTTCTGAGATTTAGATGGTAGACAGTAGATTGGCCACATGGTGATGATTTACTTGGTCTTGGAAACCCATGAAAAAAAGAAAGGTCCAAAAGGACTCCCTCTTAAGACTTCTTAGCCTTCTTTTCCTTCTGAATTCTAGGTGGCAGTGGCAGAAAAGGAGGCAGAGGGAACTAAGAACTGCAGTTTTTAGACTGTACATAAACCTTATCTGGGCTGTGGCTACTTGAAATATGAGGTCTTTGTTAGTGATTTAAGCAGATAACTCCTGGAGGGGAACTGTATAATATCAACCTTGATGTTCTTGCTAAAAATGAAAGCATAAGATAGAAGTTGCAACTAAGTAGGAAAAATAGCTCACAGATATACCTATGTACCTGGCACATAGCAGGGATTTGGTAAATCTTTATGGACTTTCTGATTGCCCTTGAAGAATTAAAGATAGGAATTGAGAAAAATCACATTCTTAGTATACTTAAAATGCAACAAAAATGTTATTTGGTGGATCATGTGGTAATCTTGTCTTCTAGTACTCATGATAAAGTATTAATAAAGGAATCCATGATGAAAATAATTGCAGCTACTGCACAAGTTTTGGTTGCAGAGGATAAAGTAGGGATATTTTATAAAGAATTGATCCATGTGGATTCTTTATGCACTTTGATATTTGGTGACTTTAATACAAATGTATTGTACAAAAAAGGTGGAAGTGCTATTAGAAAATATATGTCTGGAACAAGACATGTAAGAGAACAAAAACTTGCAGACTACATAAAAGTCTTATGACTTTATATCACAAATACTATATTTGAGAGGAAAAAAAGTTGGTGCTGAATATGAATATTTCTTTCATAAAGAAATTGAATTATATTTTGACATATTGTTGATATTGAGTTATCTCTGAGTTAGCTATTATTGTGTAATCAGATTTAATAATCTATATTCCTATAAATGCAGGATCTTTATGAGGGTTTAAGTAGGAATTAGGCAGCATTTTTGGCTTTTGTTTTTCAATCTTTCCATTAACATTGTTGTAGTTGCTGTGTATGTTATTTTTTTGGCTATACTTTCTTCACTCTGCTTCAGGTTATGTGAATATTTCTATTCTCTCTTTTCATCATATCTGTTATTTCTTATAGCATCACAATAGTATCCCATTACATTGATGCATCACAATCTGTTTAGCCATTCTCCAGTTGCTATTCTCTATTTGAATCTTCTCTATTTCCAATTCTTTACTATCACAAAAAATTGCTGCTATAAATTTGATACATATTAGGACTTTATTTTGTTCATTGACTTCCTTGGGGTATAAACATAATAGCTATATTTATTAAATATGTTATTTGATTAATTCTAAATTGCTTTCCAAAATGTTTGTACTGATTCACAGATCCATCAATAATGCATTACCTTTTTACCATCTTGAAATGGAATGATTTCAAGATTAGAAAATCCCACTGTGCTTGTTTGCTGATTATGAAAAAGCTTTTAATTTGGTATAGCAAAACACCAACTTACAGACTTTATTCCCACCAAGAGTCCTTTTTCAAGTTTCCTTGAAAGCTATAACAAGACGAATAAACTTATCCAGTGACCCTCTGAAAAATATCATGTGGACCATAAATAGGTTTATGTTTATCAAATATGTTTTGACTGCTTTGGAGAAGATCAAGCATTGCTTATGAATGGTGAAATCTACATTATCATTTTTGCTGATGACATTATATTGAGTGCCTTAAGCCTTGGGATATTGCAGAACCTCCTGGAAGGAATGTATAAACATTTGAAGAATTGTACCTGATCATATATCTATTAGGAATGACCAGATGGATGAAGAAAGTTTGTTTCTTAGATTTCAGCTTGCAGTTGAATCCATAGAGTTTGTCAGTGTGTGCATTTTAATATGTATATACATTTCTACATGTATATTTATGCATATATGTAGATATACATTTCTATACATATATTTATATATACATTTCTACATGTATATTTATATAGATATAGCCATATCAAAGTCATAGAATACAAATTGATAGGACATTCATTTCTGAATTAAACAGGAGAATGAAAATGGGTAAGATTGTCTTCAGAAAATTTCAGAGCTCCTTAAATGAGCCCAAAGTATTCCTGGAGACAGAAGCTAATGTTTTTAATACTAATATTCTTCCAGTTTTGTTGTAAGGAGATATGGAACAGAGTAGTTTCTAAAGAATTGAAAATGAATCATTAAGAGGTGAAGCCAAGATGGCAGAGTAAAAACAAGGACTCATGGAAGTCTCCCCCCAAACCCTTACACATTCCTTAAAAATTACTCTAAACACATTTTAGAGTTCGGAAGGCACAAAAAGGTAAAGTGGAACATTTTATAGCCAAAGACCACTTAAAAGGTCAGCAGGAAAGGCCTGTGGCACCATAGTGGGAGTCCAGCATGCAGTCCTGCACCAGTTCAGTCCCAGTCTCAAGTGCCAGCAAAGCAGGAACAGGCCCTGGAGCCTTTGAATTAGTAGTAGTACTGGTGTACTCACCCAGAGACACCAAAGATGACTTGGAAGGTTAACAACAAAGGTAGGATAAGAGGTTCTTGGAAAACCAGAAAACCAGCAGTGGGAGGCAGTTTGCAGAGGCCTCAGCTCACAGGAGTTCTCTTTATTAGTACTGAGGAAACCCTTGAAACTTGGGACAATGCACCCTACATCCTGGAAAAAGAACCCTACTTTAACAAAGAGGTAAAAGTTAAGTGATAAACTGGGGAAATGAGCAACCAACCAAAAAAAATTCTGATCATAGAAAGTTACTATGGTGACAAGGAAGATCAAAACATACCATCAGAAGAAAACAAAGTCAAAACTCTGACATCCAAATCCTCCAAGAAAAATAAGAATTGGTTTCAGGCCATGGAAGAGCTCAAAAGGGATTTAAAAACTCAAGTTAGGGAGACCAAAAAAAAAAATGAAGAAGAGAATTGAGAGGGTACAAAAGGAAACAGAAAAAACCTATTGAGGAGAAGCATACCTTAAAAAAACAAAATTGGCCAAATGGAAAAGAGATACAAAAGCTCACTAAGAAAACTAATTCCTTGGCAATTAGGATTGAGCAAATAGAAACTAAGATGTTATAAGAAATTTAAAAAATCAATAAAACAAGACCAAAAACATGAAAAATAGGAAACAATATAAAATATTTCAATGGAAAAACAACTGAAATGGAAAATGGAAAATAGAAATAATTTTAAAATTATTGGACTACCTAAAAAGCATGATTAAAAAAAGAGCCTAGATCTCATCTTTCAAGAAATTATGAAGGAAAACTGTTCTGATATTCTAGAACCAGAGGGTAAAATAGAAATTGAAAGAATCCATAGATCACCTTCTGAGAGACATCTCAAGATGAAAATTCCCAGGAATATTATAGCCCAAATTCTGAAACACCCAGTTCAAGGAGAAAATATTGTAAATGTCCAGAAAGAAACAGTTCAAGTATAGTGGAGTCACAGTCAGCATAATACAAGATTTAGCAATTTTAAAATTAAAGGTTAAAGGGCATGGAATATGATATTACAGAGAGCAATGGAGTTAGGATTACAATCAAGAATCACCTGTTCAGCAAAACTGAATATAATCCTATAGGGGAAAAGGTGGAAATTCAATGAGAACTTTCAGAAAGCTTTGAACTGAAAAGAACAGAGCTGAATAGAAAATTTGATTTGACTCAGGAGAAACAGAAGGAGGTAATTAGGAAAGGGATAATAATAAAGGACTTAATAAGGTTTATCTGTTTACATTCCTACATGGGAAGACGATACTTATAATTCACAAGAACTTTCTCATTATTATGGCAGTTTAGAAGGACTATGTATAGACAGAGGTCATAAAGGAAATTGAATCTGAAGGGATAAAATCTAAAAAAAATTAAGGGGTGAGAGAGTAATGTACTGAGAAAATGGGACAGGGAAATGTGGAATGATATAAATTATCTGCCATAAAAGAGGCAAAAAAAAAAAAAAAGCTTTTACAGTGGAGGGGAAAAGGAGAAAGAGAGGAGTGAGTGAAGCTTACTCAGAATTTGCTCAAAGAGGAAATAACATACACACTCAATATGGGTGGTGTGTATGTGTGTGTGTGTGTGTGTGTGTGTGTGTGTGTGTGTGTGTGTGTGTGTGTGTGTATGTTATCTTGAAGGAAAGTAGGAAGAAAAGGGGGTATGGGGATAGAGAGAAAAGGGTTTATTGGGAAAGGAGATA
This sequence comes from Sminthopsis crassicaudata, assembly GCF_048593235.1. Classification (NCBI taxonomy): domain Eukaryota; kingdom Metazoa; phylum Chordata; class Mammalia; order Dasyuromorphia; family Dasyuridae; genus Sminthopsis; species Sminthopsis crassicaudata. Next base: position 683,033,213 of record NC_133617.1, on the reverse strand, counting down.
ATCAGTAGCAAAACACTTGAGGAGAGTCAAGGTGAAAGAAGCAAGAAAATAGAATAAACTGAGGGAAATAGCAATAGTAATTGGAAAAGAATTTTGAAGCAAATTTCTCTGATGAAGTCCTCATTTCTTAAATGTATAGGAAATGTAGTCAAATTTATAAAAAACCATCCCCCACTGATAAATGATCAAAAGATATGAACTATGCACAAAGGGCTATAAAATCATGTATATCATTTTATTTAAAAATACCACTACTAGGCATGAATCACAAAAGAGATTTTTTAATAAAGGAAATGTACCTATATGTGTAAAATATTTATAGCAACTTTCTTCTTAGGACAAATAATTAGAAATTGAGGTTAGCCCATTAACTGGGGAATGACTGAATAAACTGTGGCATGTGATTATTATAGAATATTATTATTCTATGAGAAATGATAAGCAGTATGCTCTAAAAAAACCCTAGAAAGTCCTCCATGAACTGAAGCAAAGTAAATAATACAAGTTAAGTAAATACAAAGTAAATAATACAAAGAAAATAACTATAATAAGAGCAGTGGGCAGGAGCATGGTGGGTATGACTTTGAACAAGAACAAAAGAAAAAGATGACATCAGGGAAAATGTGTGACAGAAAATGGAGGTGGCATTTTCCCATGGGGAATATAAGGACAGCCTAAATGCTCTCTGGAATATCTTTGTGATATCAGAAGAAAGCAAAGAAGATCTCTAGCTGATTGGTGGCTGTAAATTTTTTGGAGGACATGGACAAAAATTGTAGAGGGCACCAGATGGGCAAATATGAATTGATTATGCTTTCCATCATTGGAATGAATACTTACTTTACGAGACCACATTTTTATTTAAATACATCCTTGAGTATAGCACCTTTAAAAAATTCTTTCTGATCCTTTTTTTGGAATTGGGATTTCCAGTGAATTTTCCTTTATTACCTCCCCATGTTGTTTCCTCAAAAAATACTTGAATTGGATATATTGAGTTGCCTTCATAAACTTTTCAACTGGGTTTCAGAATGCTGAGAATTGCTGCATCTTTTTTTCTCCATTGGTACAATCAGAAAACTTGGAAGCCACTGTTTTTCATTTTTAAATTATTGTCCTACATTGTCATAATAATTGTTTTAAATTTATGCTTCTGTGATCATTGAAGCAAGCAGCTTTAAAATTTTGATCTAATAATTTTCCCCATGCCTTTGATTTCTTCTTCTCAGTCAGATACCTTATGAATCAATCCCTTAATGTCCTCACAGTTTGATTTTATGGAAAGAGAGATTTAGAGTTAGAGGGTCTGGGTTTAAATCCTGGCTCTACCACATGTCAGTCAAGTAGGCCAGCAATTTGATATGGATGACATATGTGTAGTCATGCAAAATATTTCTGTATCAGCCATGTTGCAAAAGAAAGCTCAGAATGAAGAAACAAGAGTAATAATGAAAATTAAAAATATTAAGTTTCATCTGGAGACAGATGACATTTTTCATTACAAATCATCAGAATTGTCTTGGATCATTTTCTAGTTCATCATACAATATTGTTGTTACTGTCATATAATGGCTTGGTTTTGCTCATTTCTCTTTGCATCAGTTCATGTAAGTCTTACAGGTTTTTCTAAATATCCCACTCATCATTTCTTACAGTGCAATAATATTCCATCTCAAACACCTACTCACAATTTTTTCTGCCATTTTCTTAGTTAATGAGCAATTTCCCTTTAATTTCCAATTCTTTGCCATCACAAAAAGGACTGCTATAAATATTTTTGCATACAAATACTTTTCCTTTGAATTCTTTGAAGTATAGATGTACTAGTAGTATTGCTGGGTCCAAGGCAGACTGTGCCATTCTTAAGTTTTGTACCAAAGACATATGAAATCACACTTATAATATATTTACATATAGACTGCTCTGAGATTTTTGGGGCATCCTGTACATAGAATTTAGTTTATATGTAAACAAGGAACTTATGTTTTTGAACAATTCTTCCCCCCCCCCCCCAGGCTGGGGTTAAGTGACTTGCCCAGGGTCACACAGCTAGGAAGTGTTAAGTGTCTGAGACCAGATTTGAACTTGGGTCCTCCTGAATTCAGGGCTGGTGCTCTATCCACTGCGCCACCTAGTTGCCCCTGAATGATTCTTAAATAATTTAAACATTTTAATTAGAGACTATAAATTATTTATTGAAAATGTTAATTTTGTTTTTATCTATACAATGAATCTTATGTTTTATCTTGCAGCTTATGTAAATCCTGATTTTTACTACCAGTTCACAGCTCGATATCATTCTGCACCCTGCAATAGTATCTATAATGTCTCATTTGAGAAAAAGTTGCTTCAGATTTTGAGCAAACTAATTGTTGATCTTTCCTGTAAAATAACATTAAACAAGTCTGAATGTCATCATGTTAAGATGCAGAGAGCTGGTTTACAAAATGAATTGTTTTTCACTTTTTCAGGTATGTATTGTCCATCTTTTTAAGGATTCCTAATGTGCTTAGGAAACAATTTCCTTAGTTTCATAGTTGCAAAATTTGGGGGTTGAAAAATTCAGCATTTTAATGCATTGTATTTGTAGTTTATTATTTGATACTAGTAATATGGAAACAATCTCAGGAGAATGGCATTCTTACTCAGGTAATCCAGTATCCATAGGAATTCTCTTTTTTTTTCATGTTGTAAAACCTTGGGGATTTCCCATCTTTTTCCTCTTCCACTTCTAGACTGATATATTCTTAGAGTAGTCCCTCTGAGTTCAAGCTCTAGTTGACCCAATCAAAAAAAAAAAAAAAAAACCATTTATGAAGTGTTTACTTTGTCCTAGACACTAGGACTGATAAAAGATAATTTGCAATTGCAATTTGGAGTTGGAAAGCAGGTTTGAATTACTTTAACTTGTAGTAGAAAAAGCAATAGATGAAGGGAAAGAAACACAAATGTCAACCTTTTTCCCTTCCTCAAACCTCTACAACTCTATTGATAGTCTTATCTCCAGAATCTAGTATGTTTACTGTTAGCCCCCATTCTCAAACCCTCAAAGCACATTTACACAGGATCAAAAATTTAGAGCAGGAAGGTACCTTCGACTTATCAACAATTTCTGTCAAATCAGGCAGTATTTTTATTAAGTGCTAATCTGTGCTAGGAACTGTGCTAAGTGTTGGGGTTACAAAAATATGTTAAAAACATTCCCTTTCCCTTAAATTCAAACCCTAATTGGTGGGGGGAGACAACATGAAAAACAACAATACATAGATAAGACATATGGGGTGAATTGAAGATAATCTTAGAAGGAAGGAACTAACATTGAATAGACTTGGGAATAACTTCTTACAGAAACAATGAGAGATGGTCATTGAAAAAGCATGAAGTCAGCAGAGTGTTGTGTGCAGTGGAACATAAAGGAGGCTACTGTCATCAGATTGTAGAGTTTGTGGAGTGAGGTGAGAGAGGAGGGAATAAAGCATAAGAAAATTGAATAGGTGGTAAAGGGCTTTAAAAGCCAAGTAGGTTTTTATATTTGATCCTGGAAGTGACAGGGAGCCAGTAGGATCGATTGAGTAGGAGCTGACTTGGTCACACCTACAGTTTATGAAGATCACTTTTGCAATTGAATGGATATTATGTAGTATAGGGAGATACTTGAGACAGAGACCCCAATGAAAAGACCCATATAATAGTACAGCATGAGGTGATATGGACTTGCCCTGGAGTGGGGACCATTTCAGAAGAGAAAATTCCACATATATGAGAGATTTGGCAGAGGTACAAACCTCATTTGACAGGTGAGGAGATCTAGTTCCAGATAGGTTAAATGAATTGCTAGGGGGTCATATAAGTGATAAAGGAGAAAGACAGGATTATGCAATCATTATAGAATCTCAGAATTTTGGAACTGGAAGAAACCTAAGTTGTCTTTTAGTTCAATCTGTACCTGAAAAAGAATAGCCACTAAAAATGTCTGACAACTCCAGAGATCTTCAGTGAGGAGGAAACCATCACCTTTTGAGGCAACATAATGCACTTTCAAAAACTTGTGAGTGCATTTTTCCTTATGTCGTGTCTAAATATGTGCCCTTGCCACTTTTGCTTACTATTTCTTTTTCTGTCTTCTGAGTATAAGCAAATTAAGTCATCTAATAGTTCTTCTATAGTATATAGCCAATCTGAAATTTAGACTTGCCAGTATAGCTTTCTCTCTTTTTTCCTTATTAAAAATATCCACTTCTTCCATGAATTCTTCATTTTTTAGGTTGTCCATCTCTGCATGCTCTCTGGCCTATCATCGTCCTTCCCAAAATGTGATCCCAGAGCTGTACACAGTGCTATATATGTCCTCTTCAAAGGGCACAATACAATGGGATGATCACTCCTTTATCTCTAAAAGTTTCTTTAAGGATGAACAATTCTGCTTTCTTTCTTTTGTTAGTTACCTACCAGACCCATCTTTTAATACTCCTATCCAGAATAGCTTAATTTTTTTGGACAATTTTTTTTAATTAAAACTTTTTATTTTCAAAGCATATGCATTTTTCAACCTTGCCAAACCTTGTGTTCCAATTCCCCCCTCCTTCCTCTACTTCCTTCACTAGATGTCAAGTAATCCAATATAGAACATCTTTTTGTTGTTGTTGTTGTTATTAACTTTGCTTGCCTTCTTTAATTCATCCTGAACTCTTAACATTCTTGACATTTTAACCATATCAGTATCAAATTTTTATAGTAACCATTTATTCAACCATTGTAGGGAACATCTTCCATGCACATCTTTTTTGGCTTTTTAAAATTTAACTTTTAAAATTAATATTTTTACAAGTTACATGTAAAAACATTTTTTAACATTTGTTCTTAAATTTTTTTGTGTTCAAAATCCTCTTCTGTCCCCTCTCTGAAAATGTAAGCAATTTTATATCAGTTTAATATGTTCAAACTTGTAAAACATATTTTCATATAAATTATGTTGTGAGAAAAAGCACAGGCCAAACCCCTCCCCACAAAAAGTGAAGAAAAAATAGTATGTTTCAATCTACATTCAGAATCCATAGGTTCTTCCTCTGAAGATATATGGCATTTTTTATTTTGAGTTCTTTGTAATTGTCTTGGATCATTGTATTGTTGAGAAGAGCAAAGTCATTTACAATTGAACATATACAATATTACTGTTACTGTGTAAAATGTTCTGATTTTTCTCACTTCACTTTGCATCAATTTATATAAATCACCCAGGTTTTTCTGAAATCAACTGCTTATCATTTGTTATAGCATAATTCTATTCTAACCATATCCCATAACTTGTTCAGTCATCTTCAAATTGATAAATGTCCCCTAAATTTCCAATTCTTTGCCATAATAAAAAAGCTGCTATAAATAATTTATACATTTAAATTCTCTTTCCTTTTGTTTTTCTTTTTAAAATCTCTTTGGAATAGAGGCAGCTAGATGGCACAATGGATAGGTTTCTAAGCCCAGGAGTCAGGAGGACTTATTTTTCTAAGTTCAGTCTGAACTCATATTATCCAGTTTGATTGGTGTGGGGTGATACCTCAGACTTGTTTTAATTTGAATTTCTGTAATCAGTAGTAATTTAGAGCATTTTTTTCAACTGACGAGATAGATTTGATTTCTTCTCCTAAAAACTGCCTCGTCTAATCTTTTGATCATTTAGCAACTGGCAATGACTCATCTGCTTATCGTTACTCTATATTTTTGAAAAATGAGGCCTGCATGAGTGTCTGAGATCAAACTTGCTGTAAAATTCCACCCCTACCCCAGTTTTCTGCTTTCCTTTTAACATTGACTGCCTTAGTTTTGTTGTTGGTGTAAATCCTTTTAATTTAATGTAAAAAGAACCTATTCATTTTATATCCTATAATGTTCTCTGTCTTTTGTTTGGTTATAAATCCTTCCTTATTTTTAAACTATTCTATACTCTTCTAAATTGCTCATGGTATCCTCCTTTATGTCTAAATCAGGTGCCATTTTTAAGACTTTATCTTGGTATAGGGTTTAAAATGTTGATCTCTATCTAGTTTCTGTCAAATTACTTTCCAGTTTTCTTAGCACAACTCACATAAAGTTGGGATCTTTGCATTTATCAAACAATATATAACTATGGACATTAGCTACTGTGTATAGTTCGCACAATCTGTTCCACTGATTCATTATCTCTTATCTTTTAATCAATAACATTTTGTTTCGGTGATTATTACTTTGTAGTATAGTTTGATATCTGGTACAGCTAGGCCACCTTCCTTCATGTTTTTTTTTTCCCTTTAATTCATTTTTAATTTTTGATCTTTTGTTCTTCTAGATGAATTGTATTATTTTCCTACCTCTATAAATTTTTTTTGATAGTTTTACTGGGATTGCATTATGTAAGTAATTTAAATGTAAGTATTTAAACATAAGTAAATTGCATTATGTAGAATTATTGTTTTTATTATGTTGGCTTAACCTACCTGTGAACAATTAATATTTTTCCAGTTATTCAGGTCTGACTTTATATGAAAGATATTTTTAAACTGTTTTCAAGTAATTTCTGGATTTGTCTTGCAAGAAGATTCATAAGTAGTTTATATTGTCTCCAATTATTTTAATTGGGATTTTTCATCTCTTGCTTTTTTTTTTTTTTTTTGGGTAATATGTAGTAATGCTGATGATTTTCTGAGTCTATTTTATATTCTGCTACTCTATTAAAATTGTTAATTATTTCAAGTAGGTTTTTGGTTGATTCCCTAGGATTCTCCAATTATACCAACATACCATCTGCAATGAATAATAGTTTGGTTTCCTCATTGCCTGTTCTAGTTTCTTCAATTTCCTTTTCTTTTCTTATCAAGATAGCTATCATTTTTAGTACAAATTTGAATAATGGTGATGAGAGTGGGCATCTTTGCTTTACCCTGAACTTATTAGGAATTATTCTAGCTTATCCTCATCACATTTAATGCTTATTTATGATTTTAGACAAATACTATTTAGCACTTTAAGGAAAGCTCCATTTATTCTTATGATTTCTAGTGTTTTTAAAATAGGAATCAATGTTTTATTTTGTCAAAAGCTTTTTCTGCATCTATTGAGATGATCATATGATTTATGTTGGCTTTGTTATTGATACGGTCAATTATGCTGATAGTTTTACTAATATTGAACTAGCGCTGCATTCCTGCTATAAATTCTACCTGGTCATTTTACTGAATTCTTCTCACTACTATTTTTTTCAACTTTCTGACTTTGGAGAATTAAAATTAGAAAATAAGATAATTTTTGTATAGGAGAATTAGAGAAATCGGTCTATAATTTTCTTTCTCTGTTTTTACTGCTCCTAGTTCAGGCATCAGCACCATATCTGGGTCATAAAAGGGATTTGGTAAAACTCCTTCTTTGCCTATTTTTCCGAATAGTTTATATAGTATTAGAATCACTTGTTTCTTATATGTTTAATAGAAATTACTTGAATTCAGGAGGACCTGAGTTCAAATCTGGCCTCAGACACTTAACACTTCCTAGCTGTGTGACCCTGGGCAAGTCACTTAACCCCAGCCTCAGGGGGGGAAAAAATTACTTGTGAATTAATCTAGTCCTATTTTTTTTTCCTAAGGAGCTCATTAATGACTGGTTCATTTTCTTTTTGTAAGATGGGATTACTTGAGTAATCTTTACTCTGGAAAAATTATATATTAAAATACTTATGCATTTCATGTTATGGTCATATTTATTGGCAAATAATCAGGCAAAATAGATCTTAATATTTGCTGTAATTATTTCTCCATAGGGGCAAACTCACCTTTTTCATTTTTGATACTGATAATTAATTTCCTTTTATTTTAATCAAATTAAGCAATGATTTATTTATTTTATTGTTTTCTCCAATATAACTGGCTTTTAAATTTCTTATTAGTTTAGTGGTTTTCTTTCAATTTTATTTATCTCTCTCTCACTCTTTTTTTTTTTTTTTTTTTTTTTTTTTTAGGATTTCCAATTTGGTGTTTAATTGAAGATTTTTAATTAGTTTTTTTAAAGTTATGTACCCAATTCATTGCTCAGCTCTTTACTTTATTGATGTAAGCATTTAGGTATATCAGTTTTTCTTTAAGTACAGCTTTCGTGCATCCCAAAAATTTTGTTATGTTGTCTCATTGTAATTTTCTTGAATGAAAAATTTCTAGGATATTTTTCTTTGATACATCCATTCTTTAGTATTATATTACTTACTTTCCAATTAATTTTAATCTACTTTTCTGTGGCCATTTATTAAATATAACTTCATTGCTTTATGATCTTAAAAGGATGCATTTAATATTTCTACTTTTATTGCACTTGGATGTGAGGTTTTTTTTTTAATTTTATAATTATAATAATTTTTTGACAGTACATATGCATGGGTAATTTTTTTTTACAGCATTATCCCTTGTACTCACTTCTTTTCCAAATTTTCCCCTCCCTCCCTTTACCCCCTCCCCTATATGACAGGCAATCACATACATGTTAAATGTGTTACAGTATATCCTAGATACCATATATGTGTGTAAAACTGAATTTCTTGTTGCCTAGCAAGAATTGGATTCAGAAGGTAAAAGTAACCTGGGTAGAAAGACAATAGTGCAAACAGTTTACACTCAATTCCAGTGTTCTTTCTCTGGGTGTAGCTGATTCTGTCTATCATTGATCAACTGGAGCTGAATTAGATCTTCTCTATGTTGAAGATATCCACTTCAATCAGAATACATCTTCATACAGTCTCATTGTTGAAGTGTATAATGATCTGCTGGTTCTGCTCATTTCACTCAGCATCAGTTGATATAAGTCTCTCCAAGCCTCTCTGTATTCATCCTGCTGGTCATTTCTTACAGAACAATAATATTCCATAACATTCATATACCATAATTTACCCAACCATTCTCCAATTGATGGACATCCATTCATTTTCCAGTTTCTAGCCACTACATAAAGGGCTGCCACAAACATTTTGGCACATACAGGTCCCTTTCCCTTCTTTAGTATTTCTTTGGGCTATAAGCCCAGTACTAGCACTGCTGGATCAAAGGGTATGCACAGTTTGATAACTATTTGGGCATAGTTCCAGATTGCTCTCTGGAATGGTTGTATTCTTTCACAACTCCACCAACAATGCATCAGTTTTTTCCTGTCATCTTAGCCAATCTGACAAGTGTGTAGTGGTGTCTCAGAGTTGTATTAATTTACATTTCTCTGATTAGTAGTGATTTGGAACACTCTTTCATATGAGTGGAAATAGTTTCAATTTCATCATCTGAAAATTGTCTGTTCATATCCTTTGACCATTTATCGATTGGAGAATGGTTTGATTTCTTATAAATTAGAGTCAGTTCTCTATATATTTTGGAAATGAGACCTTTGTCAGAACCTTTAATGTAAAAATATTTTCCCAATTTGTTACTTCCCTTCTAATCTTGTTTGCATTAGTTTTGTTTGTACAAAAGCTTTTTAATTTGGTGTAATCAAATTTTTCTATTTTGTGATCAATAATGATCTCTTTTGGTCACAAATTCCTTCCTCCTTCACAAGTGTGAGAGGTAAACTATCCTATGTTCCTCTAATCTATTTATGATCTCATTCTTTATGCCTAAATCATGGATCCATTTTGATCTTATCTTTGTATATGGTGTTAGGTGTGGGTCCATATCTAATTTCTGCCATACTAATTTCCAGTTTTTATCAACAGTTTTTATCAAATAATGAATTCTTAGCCCAAAGTTGGGATCTTTGGGTTTGTAAAACACTAGATTGCTATAGTTGTACACTATTTTGTAACCTATTCCACTGATCAACTAGTCTTATTTCTTAGCCAATACCAAATGGTTTTGGTAACTGCTGCTTTATAGTATAGTTTTAGATCAGGTACAGCTAAGCCACCTTCATTTGATTTTTTTTTTCCCATTAATTCCCTTGAAATTCTCGACCTTTTGTTCTTCCATATGAATTTTGTTGTTGTTTTTTCCTAGGTCATTAAAATAGTTTCTTGGGAGTCTCATTGGCATAGTACTAAATAAATAGATTAGTTTAGGGAATATTGTCATCTTGATTATATTCGCTCGGCCTATCCAAGAGCATTTAATGTCTTTCCAATTATTTAAATCTGACTTTATTTTTGTGGCAAGTGTTTTGTAATTTTGCTCATATAATTCCTGACTTTCCTTTGGTAAATATATTTCCAAATATTTTATACTATTGACCGTTATTTTGAATGGAATTTCTCTTTGTATCTCTTGCTGTTGGATTTTTAATATTTGGTTGGGGGTTTTTAATTTGGTCTTTTTCTAGATTTTTAAGTTGCAGGCCCAATTCATTGATCTTCTCTTTCTCTGTTTTATTCAAGCAAGTCTCTAAAGATATAAAATTTCCCCTTATTACTGCTTTACCTGCATCCCACAAATTTTAGTATGATGTCTCATCGTTGTCATTATCTTGGGTGAAATTATTGTTTCTATAATTTGCTGTTTCACTCAATCATTCTTTAAGATGAGATTATTTAGTTTCCAATTACTTTTTGGTCTATTTACCCCTAACTTCTTGTTGAATGTAATTTTTATTGCATTGTGATCTGAGAACAAGGCATTTACTATTTCTGCCTTCCTGCATTTAATTTTGAGATTTTTAAGTCCCAATATATGGTCAGTTTTTGTAAAGGTTCCATGAACTGCTGACTCCCACTATTATTGTTTTGCTGTCTATTCCTTGCAACTCTCTTAACTTCTTCTTTAGGAAGTTAGATGCTATACCACTTGGTGCATATGTGTTTAGTATTGCTATAGCTTCATTGTCTATGCTACCCAATAGCAGGATATAGTTTTCTTCCTTATCTCTTTTAATTAGATCAATTTCTGCTTTTGCTTGATCTGAGATAAGGATGGCCACCCCTGCTTTTTTGACTTCACTTGAAGCATAATAGATTCTGCTCCAGCCTTTTACTTTTACTCTGTAAGTATCTCCCTGCTTTAAATGTGTTTCCTGTAAGCAATATATTGTAGGGTTCTGACTTTTGATCCAGTTTGCTATTCACCTCCATTTAATGGGAGAGTTCATCCCATTCACATTTACAGTTAAAATTACTAATTCTGTATTTCCTGCCATCATATTATCCCCAGATTATGCTTTTTTCCCCTTGTCCCCTTTGAACCCCTTCCCCAGTATTAATCTTATGGACTCCACTTGAGTCATGCAGCCCTCCCTTTTTAGTATCCCTCCCCCCCTCCTTTTAAGTCCCTTTCCCTTTCTTATACTCTTCACTTATTACTCTTTTCTTTTTCCTTTTTCCTCTGCCCCCTTTTAATGAGGTGAGAGAGAATTCTCTGAAAAACAAATATGTCAATTATTTACTCTTTGAGCCTACTCTGATGAGAGTAAGATGTGGTTTCCCTCTTTTTATCTCCCCTTTTCCCATTTTCTGATACTATCCCCTTTCCCTTTCTACTTCCCTTTTTTTTAATGTTATATCAGTAAAATCAAATTATACATGTGGACTTTCTGTATATCCACAACATAAATACAGTTCTCAAGAGTTCCTTTTACCTTTTTTCTGCTTCTCTTGAGTCTTGTGGTTGGAGATCAAATTTTTTGTTTAGATCTGATTTTTTTCTTAGAAACAAATGGAATTCATCTGTTTCATTAAATGTCCATCTTCTTCCATGGAAGAAAATGCTAAACTTAGCTGGGTAGTTTATTCTTGGCTGCATTCTAAGTTCTTTTGCCTTTTGGAATATCATGTTCCAGGCCCTTTGATCCTTTAATGTGAAGGCAGCTAGATCTTGAGTGACCCTTGTTGTGGCACCTCGATATTTGAATTGTTTTTCCCTGTCTGCTTGCAATATTTTTTCCTTAGTCTGATAGTTCTGCAGCTTAGCCACAATGTTCTTTGGAGTTTTTTTTTTTTTTTTTTTTTTTTTTTTTTTTTTTTTTTAGGGTCTTTTTCAGAAGGTGTTCAATGAATTCTTTCAATGCCTATTTTACCTTCTGGTTCTATTATCTATGGACAGTTCTCTTTGATGATTTCTTGTAAAATAGAATCTAGGCTCTTTTTTTCATCATAATTTTTGGGAAGTCTATAATCCTCAGATTATCTCTCCTATTTTCCAGGTCTGTCGATTTTCTCAGTAAATATTTGATGTTAATCTCCAGTTTGCATTTTTTTAGTTTTGCTTGGCTGATTCTTGGTATCTCAATGAATCATTCATTTCTATTTGTTCAGTCCTGATTTTTAATGAGTTATTTTCTTTGTTTGCTTTTTTTACTTCATTTTGGATATGTCCAATTGAGTTTTTAAATGAGTTATTTTTCTCTATTATAGAGGTTTTTTTTCCACCCCTCAGGACCGACCTTTTCTGACGAAATTCCAGATTCTCTTCAGGCTGGTAAGTTGTGCTTCTAATATTTGTGGTTTTTACCACTCCAGTGCTATTTTTGAGGCTGAGTTAAATAGTTGGTATTGAGGGTAAGAGGGAACTTAGAAATTTGCGTGTATCTTGTCTGCCATCTTGACTCCGCCCCCCGGATGTGAAGTTTTTAATGCCCTAATAAATACATGGTCCGTTTTTGTGTAAGAGTCACCACTAGAAAGAAGTTTATTCTTTCTGTTCCCCATTCATTTTTCTTCAGAGCTCTATCTTTTCCAAAATTCTATTCATCTCTTTAATTTTTTTCTTATATTTTTATTAGCTTTATCTAGTTTTGAGAAGAGAAAGTTGAGATTGTCCATTTGTATAGGTTTACTACCTGTTTCATTCTGTAGCTTATTTAACTTTTCCTTTAAAAATTTGGATGCTATATCATTTGGTACTGATCTATGGCCTGGCTTCTTAAACTTTGGTTTGTGACCCCATATGGAATCTTATAACTGAATGTGGGGGATTTATCATCAACAAATAATTGATTTACATACCTGTTTTATATATCTACATACTTGAGAGCATTTAAAAATTACTTCAGTAAAAAGAGATCACAAATGGAAAAAGTTTAAGAAGCCTTGGTGTATGGTACCTTTTAAAATAAAATTTTCTTGCTTATCTATTTTAATTAGATTATCTTTGCACTTGTTTTGTCTGAGATAATTATTTTTATCTGGGTTTTTTTTTTTTTTTTACTTCAACTGAAACATAATAGTTTCTCTTCCAACTTAGTCTTTATTTTTTTATTTTTATTCTGTGTGTGTCTCTGTGCTTCAAGTGTGTTTCTATAAATAATATATTATAACATCTTATTTTTTAATCCATTCTGCTCTCTATTTCTGGTTTATGGATACATTCATCCAATTCATATTCACAATTATGTTTATTAACTGTGTTTTTCTTTCCATTATATTTCCTTCAGATTATCCTTCTTTGTCTGCTTTCATTTTGTCCCTTCATAAAAGTGTTTGCTTCCAACCACTACTTCCCCCAATATTTTCTCTCCATTAGCATGCCCTCTCTTCACTTACTTGACTCACCTCTTACTTTGTATGAGATATATCCAGCTGAGTGTGCAAATTATTCCATTTTTCAGCCAATTCTGATGAAAGTAAAGTTCAAGCTTTGCTTGCTACCCCACCTCCATTTTTCCTTTTATTATAAAAACTCTTTCATATCTCTTTAATGTGTAATAATTTACCCTATTCTACTTTCCCTTATACCTTCTCCAACTGCATTCTTTTTTTTTTAACCATTTAATTAGTTTTAGATGTTATCCCTTCATAGTCAATTCACACCCATGCCCTTTATGTATACTACTTTTTATTACCCTAGTAATAATAAAGTTCTTAGAAATTACAAGTATCATTTTCTAATGTAGGAATGTACGCAGTTTAACTTTCTTGAATCCCTTATGATTTTTCTTTCCTGTTTGCATTTTTAATGCTTCTTTTGAGTCTTATATTTGAAAATTGGGTTTTCTTTTTAGCTCTATTTTTTTCATCAGGAATGCTTAAAAGCTCTCCATTTTAAAAAGTATTCATATTCCCCTCAGAAGGATTATACTCAGTGTTTCTGGTTAGGTAATTCTTTTAATCCTAGTTTCTTTGCCTTGTTGAATATTATATTCTAAATCTTTTGATCCTTTAATGCAGAAACTGCTAGATTCTATTATTTTAAATGTAACTCCATGACATTTGAATTGTATTTTTTTTTCTTGGCTGCTTGTAGTATCTTCTCCTTAACTGGGAAGCTCTGGAATTTGGATATAGTATTTTTGGGAATTTTCATTTTGCCTTTGCTTTCAGGTAGTGATCAGTGAATTCTTTTAATTTCTATTTTATCTACTGGTTCTAGGATATTAGAACAATTTTCCTTGATATTTCTTTTTTTTTTTTAATTTTTAATTTTATTTTATAATTATAACATTTTTTGACAGTACATATTTGATATTTCTTGAAATATGGTGTCCATGGTCTTTTTTGTGATCATGGTTTTCAGGTAGTCCAGTGATTCTTAAATTATCCCTTCTGTATTTGTTTTCCAGGTAATTTTGTTTTTCCAATGAAATATTCCACATTTTCTCCCTCCACAATTTTTTTGATTTTGTTTTATTGTTTTTTGTTATCTCAAAGAATCATTAGCTTCCACTTGAGTAGACCTACTTTTGAAGGAATTATTTCTTCAGTGAGCTTTTGTGCCTTCTTTTCTATATGGCCAATTTTACTTTTTAAGGATTGTTCACTTCAGTGAATTTTTGTACTTATTTTCCCATTTTTTAGATTTTTTTTTAAAAACCAAGCTGTTCACTCTTTTTTTCCATGATTCTCTACATTTTGCATAATTTGTTCCCCCCCCCTTTTTGTGTCTCTGATTTTTAAAATTCTTTTTGGGGTCTTCTATTAAATCAATATTTGGTCCTGAAACCAGTTTACATTTTTTCAGGTTTTGCATGTAACGTATTTGACATTGTTGTCCTCTTCTGAGTTTATATTTTGATGTTTCCTATCATCATAGAAACTTTATATGGTAAGGTACTTTTCTGGTACTTACTCATTTTTCCCAAACCATTTCTTTACCTCTAACTTGATATTAAAATTGAATTCTGTTCCCAGCCTCCAATTTTTTGTGATGTTTTCAGATCTTGTTTTGGGATTTTGTAGGTTTTTAGTTGTTCCAAGGGAATATGATCTAAGGAGAGGTGCTGTCACTGACTTTCTGGTCTGTGGGATTGTCTGTGATCAATCTCAAGTACTCTTTTCTACCTTGAAACTGTGACCATGTAATCTCCTGTAGCTATGAGCTATAGTGTCATAGTTCCCATCATTCTAGGACTGCAGTCTGAGTCTGTATGCTGATTTCTGCATGACCAATGCATAGACTCTTGCCCTGAGTACCAGAAAGGGTCTTCTATAATCTCTTTTTTGATAGTTGTTCAACCTCCTTATTATCTGTAGACCAGAAGTTCCAGAAGTCACTGTCACACAATTAATTGTCCCTAAGTCCTGCTCCTGGCTTGCTCAGGATGACCTTGCTGCTAACTTGCATGCCAGAGTGTGTATTAGGGCTGGCTTGCCAATGTGAAGGCTGCTGATGGCTTGCTAAAGCATGGACTATTTTGGTCTATACTCCACTCTTACCTCAGTAAGATAAACCTTTCCTGTTTACTTTCTAAGTTGTCTTGGGTTAGAAAATTGTTTTGTCCTCTCCTTTTGTTGCTACTCTAGAATTTTTTTTGAGGCATTATTTTAAAGTTATTTGGAGAGGAATTTGAGAGAGCTCAAGGAAGTCCCTTTATTCTGCCATCTTAACTTCATCCCCTGTGCATGCCTTTTATATATAAAAATAAGTCAAGATACTTCTAAGAGGAGATCTACCAACTGATAAACGCATCCACATTGACCTTTTGATAATTTATTTTTTCATCTTGTCGGGTTATTTTTTTGAGTCTTTAGAACATAATACATAATAACCTGGAGTAATTTCCCCTATATAATTTTAAGCCAAAGACTTTTAAATTCTTCTTTCTGTAAATTGTTTGAAATTTTCTCTCCCCAAATCTCAGGTACATGACAAATCTTTTTCTTTTATCCCCAATTCTAAGATGGAATAGTCACATTATTGCAAAGTTCCTGATGCTTTGCTTTCTAGGAACCATTTCCTCCTTTGTGACACTCTCATTCAGAATGGAGTTTCTCTTGGTTCCTCCAACTTTTGAACAAGGCAATGATCCTTTAGGTAAGATAAACATTTAATTCTACTTTAGGCAGAGAATTCCAGCAAGTGTCTGGATAATTAAGATCTCTCTGGGCTAAGCTTTTGATGTATTTCCCAACCTTCCCATCTATTCCTTTTGTCTTTTCAGGTGACCTGTCATAGGTAAAAAATTGTTTTTATTTTGATTGATATCTATTCAGATTCTTTATACTATATTTTGTTCTTTTCCCTCTGTTTCTGCTTTTGCTTGCATGAATTTATCTTCTTAATATACCACATTTTCCATCTTTTACCTTTTCTGTTTCTATAAATATTATGTTCACCAGAGTCATATTTTGTTCATTAATCTACCAAATTTTAGTGATGTCTTTGAAGTCAATTTTTTCCCTAGTTTATCAGGATTGTTGCTTATAATATGTGCATTTGTACATGGATTGTTTGAGACTGAGTTATTTTCTTGTGCACTTCTGGGTATTTCAACTGCTCTTCCTTTTCCTATATTATCACTACTTTCTATGATTTCTAGCTTTTGACTTTATGTAGGGCAATTTCTTTTCTAATTTAAGGCTTTTTTAAACTATATTTTCAGTTCTTACAGCACTAGTTGCCCCTAAAAAACTTAAGTTCTTGGGTTCTGAAAGAACCAACAGATGTGATTGCTGAAAAACTGACAGTAATATTTGATGGGTTATGGAAAGTGAGAGTGTGGTACTATAAAATTGAAAGACTAATTTTCTAATTTTCAAAAAAAGAAAGATTCGAGCTTATAAATTATAGTCCAATGAACTTGAACTATATATCAAGGAAAATTCTAGAATAAATTTAACATATGATTGGTGAATATTTAGAAAAGTACTTAAAATGATAATTACTTTTTTTTTGGAGGCAAATTGGGTTAAATGACTTGCCTAGGATCACATAGCTAGTAAGTATCTGAGGATGGATTAGAACCCAGGTCTTCCTGACTCCTGAGCTAGTACTCCTTGTCTTGAACCACCTAGCTGTCCCAGATTTAAATGCTACTTATGAAGAGCTAGCTTGACTTTATAAAAACAAAACAAAACTGAAAAACAGGTCATATCAGACTAATTTTATTTCCCTTAAATTTTTTAAAAATGAAAAACAATATATTTACTCTTGTACCTATATTCCTCTACCCCTTTGGAAAATCAAAACAAAATCCTCACAACACATATGAATAGTCAAACAAAACACAATTTCCACTATTAACCACTTACTATCATCACCCTCTCACTGGGAAGGTGGGTAGCATGTTGTATCATGGGCCCAATGGCATTGTTGGTCATGTATTGATCAGAATTCTTAAGTATTTCAAAATTATTTGTCTTTACAGTGTTGTTGTTAAATAAATTATTCTCCTGATTCTCTTAACTTCACTCTGTATCAGCTTGTATAAATCCCTCCACATTTTTTTTGAAACCATCTCCTTGATTTTTCTTACAGCACAGTACCTTTAATTCATATTCCCCATTGATGGTCCCCCACTAGGTTCCAGCTCTTCACTTCCATACAAAAGAATTGTTTTAAATATTTTTGTATATAGAGATCCTTTTCCCCTTTCTTTGGTTTCTTGAGATTTAGACTTGAGTGGTATTGCTGGATCAAAGGGTACATCCAGTTTTGTAACTTTTGATGTTACAGTTCTATATTGCTTCCCAGAATGTCTGGACCAATTCACAACTCCATCAGCAGTATATTAATACATGCTTCCCCCCCCCTTAGTCATTTTTGTCATTTTTCCTTTTTATCAACCTTACCTGATGACTATGAGGTAAAACTTCAGATTTGTTTTAATATGGATTTTTCTATTAGTTATTTAGATGCTTTTTCATATAACTACAATAAGTATATATTTCTTCCTTTGAATCTTACCTTTTTATAATCTTTGACATTTATCAATTAGGAAATGAATTTCATTTTTATAAATTTGAATCAGTTTCCTATATGTCCTAGTTACCTGCTATTCTTCTAATTTTAGCTGCATTAGTTTTGTCTATACAAAACCCATTTAATTTTATATAATCAATATAGCCCATTTTATCTCCTGTGATCTTTTCTTTAGTCAAAAATTCTTTTCCTGTCTTTATACCTAAAAGGTAATTTCTTCATTTATCTTCCAGTTTTTAAAATGTCATCATTTATGTCTAAATAATATACCCATTTATAACTTATCCTTGTATAGAGCTTGAAATGTTGGTGTATACCTAATTTCTGCAAGATTTTCTTTGTATTTTTCTCAACAGTCTTTCTGGAATAAGGGATTCTTATTCCAACACCTAGAATATTTAGATTTCTCAGACTCTAGGTTATTGTTCTCTTTTCCTTCTATATTTGTATATCTAATATAATTTATTGAGATAACTGGTGGCACAATGGATAAAATGCTGAGACTAGAGTCAGAAAAACGTGAATTCAAATATGGCCACAGATACTTATTAGATGTGGGATCTTGGGCAAATCATTTAATCTCTGCCTCAATTTCCTTAATCATATAATGAGGAAAATAATAATGCATGCCTGGTTATGAAGATCAAATTAAATGATATTTGTGAAAAATGCTTAGCACAGTGCCTGCCATAATTCAAAATAATTACATGTGAAAATAATTTTTTTATAAATATTTTATTCATTTTAAACTTAAATGCAAAATGTGAAAAGAAAAACAATTGTCATGTACACAGCAAAACATAAGAGAGGATTCAACATAAACCAATACATTTCCATTTCAAGAAAACCTATGAAATAAATACCAAAACAATTTTAATAATAATTTTAAAAATTGAATTCCAAATTCTTTTTGTCCTTCCAATTCTTACCCATTCCTGAGAAGACAAGCAATTTGATATAGGTTATACATGTGTAGTCATGCAAAACATTTCAATATTGGTCTTGTTATGAAAGAAAATATAGACCAAAAGAATCCACCCCTAAATTTAACAAAATAAAGTTGAAAAATATGCTTCAATCTGCATTCATACTCCACCATAAGCAACCTTTTCTCTGAACCAGTACAAATCATTTTGATGATTACTGCTTCATGGTGCAGTTTCTGAGCATCATTTCCTTTTTTTTGGGTTGGGTACTAAATTAATAAAACAAAAGAATAATGTATATTTAGTTTATCCTTTGTAAGATATGTGTCATCATGTAAGACTGTGTTTACATTGGTTTAATATTTGTAACCCAAAGGTAGAATGTATATATAGTTCTGTCCCACTTCTACAGAGAAGCAAGGATCATACCTACATGGTAATTGGGAAAAGGAACAGACAAGTTCTGGTATAGCTGAGGATGTGCAATCTTCCATTCTTCTAGTGGCATATTGACTTAGAAGTATAACTTCTTGCCACTCCCTAATATCTTTGGTCTAAAGAATAAACCTAGGAAAAATATCAGACTAAATGTTGATAGGGAAATCTAAAGAAAAAGACACAGTGAGTCATATTTCCAGCCCAAATTAGATTAGAGGGACAGAGATCTGGCCAAGAGTGTGCTAAACACAAAGTATTCTAGCACCCAGGACTAAGACTGGAAGCAAATATTAGGATAGCAAGCGATTTCAGGGGATCACTGAAGCATGGTATAGGAAGGAAGGAATGCCATTTGGTAGCTCTGTCACCCACTATCCAGTTCTTGGTTACAGATCCAGGGTTGACTGAAGAAGGTATATGTACTTAGAGGGTGGCAGTAGCAGGGCTATACTGAGGAAATAACAAAGTATAGAAAAGCAAATATTATAGCTGTGTGGTTTTCTGATTTTGGGAGCAGAACAGAGACTAATTTTTAGTCTTCAGCCTAAGTTAAAGTCTGTTTTGAATGATCAGGGCAGGAATCTCAGACTTGACATTTGTGTGGCCTGTTTTCCCTGGATAGGCTTTTGTAGGGAAATGGGCACAGGGAAAATACTAATGTAAATATTACCATGTGTCAGAAATATATTATGTAAATCTCCTGAAGGAATCTTTAGCACTTAGTTTACACTGTAGTAGTTTACATGAGTTTATGTATTAATGTTTAGATGTTTTAGATCTTTTATGATTTCCAAGTATGACAGTTATGGGATTTCTCTTTTTGTTTTTACTTTTTGGAATTGGTTTTGTAGTTTTATGATCATACTTTCTATGTTCTGGCTTCCTCGTCAATTTTAACTTAAAGTAATATTTCCTTGTGATTCTTTAAAGAAATTATTAATTATGAATATTAATGTATTAATGCTAAGAACTCAATATATATTTTTTGTTGACTGATTAACCTACCAGGTCCCAAACTAAAGTTCAATTAGTAAGAATTGTAGGAAAATAATTTTGTTACCTGAGAGAGATTTTCTTGTAATTGATTTTTATAAGGTCTTTACAGGAAGAATAGACTTGAGCAATAATCCTGTGAAATTGTTTAATGTAGATAACCAATCCACATGAAATTAAGACATTCCTGTTTAACAGTAGAGTTTTTATGTTTTGGCATAGTGGATGCTGACTGAAAATGTAAAAGATAAACATGCAAGCATGACGAACAAGAATTTTAAGTGGAACCCCTAAAGAAAAATCCATTTACATGCAGCAGAAAGGGCCAAACAATTGTTCTGTAAAAAATAACTAAATCGCAATTAGGGAAACAAGTGGATCTTTACAGATCTGAAAGGAAGTTAATAAAACAATTTCATAAAGGAAATGGGAAGCAGAAACTTGAAATATTTTGTAAGATGAAATCTGAAAATCCTGTATTTAAGCAAAGAAGTTTTTCTCTTGCACCTGAATTATTCAAATCAGCAGCTTGCTACAAGCAATTCACACTTTGAAGTTGATTAATTTTTAAATGTATTTAATTTGAGTAATGTAACATTTATCTCATAAAAATTCCTAATTATGCTTGTTCATGAAGGCAGTAGTGTGGCAATAAAACCTGTTATAGTTATCGTTGTTGTTAAGGAAGGACGATGATAGGCCTGCTACATTAAAAAAAAATTTGATGCCCTTTTAATGAATATTAGTAGTGGTTTAGACCCTTGATATAAATGTTACACATTCTTTCAGTTATCCCCATGGAAAATGGGACAAAAGGACCTGATGCATGCACAAAATCTCCTTGTGATCCTGTTGACAGACTAAATAAGGTATGATATGTGAAAAACAGATGTATAATTCTAATATTAGAGACATGTATAACATCAAGAGTAGGCTTTTTGGGGGGTCATTAAACCATTATAGGACATTTGAGGATATGTTATGTTTGTATGGGACTCCCTTGGGCCCCATACCAAAATCAACTCTTCATTTATAAATTCTTAAATAGCCGGGTTTTAGAAGAAAAATAGATGATATCCCTGACTGAACAGTCATTAGTTCCAAAAATATATATATAAATCAATAGAGTAACTTACACTACTCAAAATGAATTTCTCTGGTAAAATCTACCTATACCCTCAAACACCCAAAATCTGTTCAGTGTTTATGGTAGTATTTTTTTTTAAATTGACTCTTAATATATTTCTTCATGATTTCTCTATGGTCTTCCAAGCAAAGACAGACCTAGCATTCTTCAGTCTTTTACACTATCTCCCTAGTTCAATATGATGGCAAAACCTTCCACTCTCTCTTAACATTTCCCCTGGAGACCGTAGTTTAGTAATGCCAATTTTTTTAGCATATGTCTTGAGGAAAAATATTACTAATTCAAAAGAAAGAGGAATTGGGAAAGTAACAGTTCAATATATGTGAAAAGAAACTATTTTCATACTATTTTAAAATATAACACCAATTTTTAGGTGCTAAACAAAATAATATAATGGCATCTAGCTGATATTATCTCTTATGTGAAATATTTGTAACATAACTCAATGAGTAGGTAATTTCTTTTTATGACTCCTTCACTCTTTATCCTATGAAATGACTATTCACTCATTCATTTGATCCTTTTTTTTTGTATGTCTTTAGTTTACACGTGACAATTTGAATGAATGTTCCTAATTTTTCTGTCATATTACTAATATTTATCTTTCACTCTGTTAATAATCCAGAAAGAACCTAAGAAAATCTAGATCACCAAGAGGCAACAAAACAAATCAGGAAGAAGGAAAAAATCCACTTTTTTGTTCTTGAAAATTCTCTTTTAGCTGTTGTATAATAGCTGTCACTGATACAAAAGTGTAATTTATATTTTGAGCTCAGTAATGGAATTTAAACAGTGGAAAAACTGTTTTTGCCCCTCTATTTTAATAATTAAAATATAAACATCAGTGGAAAAGTGCTGTTTTCTGCCTCCATTTCAGCTCTTGATGTTCTGTTGGATCTTTGCTGGTTTCCTCTCATTTTTTTCTCAGTTACTTGAACTTGGTTACTTGCTGTAGTTTACTACTTTTTTATGTTATCTTAATATATCTGTATATGTGTGATGTTTTATACATATAATTATATATATATATATATATATATTTGTTATATGCATACAATGTTATATGAATGACACACACAATAAAGCCTCAAATTTTAGGGCACTATATAAAATAATATACATTTAAAAATTTTAAATATATTTTCAATATGAAATCTTTATCACTTAAATGGATAAGTAAAATGATTTAAAATCTATAATTCTTACTATTCTGAGTTAAGAAAGAGATCATATACTATTTGTAAATGAAAGCATTTGTTTTGATTGTTGTGAATCTTTTCAAATGAATTATAGAGGTTTAAATACATTCCTTGGTTACTAAATATCATGTCTAGATACTTATTTGTTCTACATAATTTTGCAAAACATTTAATGAAAAACTAATGGTGATTTAAAAATAATAGATTGTACCAATCTACTAAATGCTAAGCAATTATTTTGGTGAATTTTAGGAATTTAAGAAGTATTATTATTGTTTTCTAATACTACATTAATTGTACAGGGTGTTTATTTGATTTTTCACTTTATTATGCATAAGTACTTTTTAATTTTGCCTTTTTTATTTCATTTTTTTTCATTTTATTATGCCTAAGTACTTTTCCCACTTTACCATATCACTAATCACAACATAAACAAAGACTTCTCTTAGCCTTTTCACTTACGTGTATAGACTTTGATTTAGATGAGAAACATCTTTAACAAATAGTTGAATACCCATTATGAGTATGGCTTTATACAAATTATTCTGACAAGAAGATCTGAAAACAAATGAGATAGTATCAAAATAGCAATGCAATTGAAAGACTGTCATAGACAGAAATCAAATGTAGGCCAGTTGTAAGTAACATTAACTACTAAGCTACTCATCTAATATCAAAAGCTAAAAGGATAAGTGAAAAACAAGTGGTTATAATGTTGTTGAATAAAACACAGAAATTTCTTTTGTTAGCAGAATGTGTGCTTGTTTTCCTATGTTTAATTTTCCTTTTTTCATTAATTTTCTTATATGTTAAAGTGGGAAAAGGAATCTCTTATAAAGGTAGTAATACCAATAAAAATGGTTTTTGTTTTTCTTTTAAAAATAGTCCTTTAGAGGCAGGGTGAAAAAGCTTTTTAAAAAAACTTCTACTAGTAACTTGAGGGTAGGACAAGGTTATTAGAGTATGATATAGAAGCTTTGGGGACAGCAGTTAATAGATCTTATGGGGAATGAAAGGTAAATAGAAGGCAGAATTTTCTAGGATTTGATTATTAGTCTTCTCTGTTCAAAATGCTTTCTTTTTTGACAGGCAGAGTTGCCCATTATGTTATTTTTCCACACAATTTTTGAAAAACATTTTTATTTAAAGTTTTGAGTTCTAAATTTTATCCTTCCCTTTTCCCTGACAGGGAGGGTAAGCAATCAGATATAGATTCTATATGTGCAGCTATGTATATTGGTCATTTTGTACAAGAAAACAAATAAAAAAAAGGAAAGTGAAAAATAGCATTTTTTTAAATTACATGATATATGCATGGGTACTTTCACAACACTGACAATTGCCAAGTCTTTTGTTCCAATTTTCCCCCTCCTTTCCACCCCCACCTCCCCCAGATGGCAGGTTGACCAATACAAAAATAACATGTTTCTATTTGTATTCAATCAATATCAATTCTCTCTCTGTAGGTGGGTAGTATGATTCATCATTAGTCCTTTGGGATTGTCTTGGATCATCTTATTGATGACAATAGCTAAATAATTCATATTTCTTCATAAAATAATATTGCTGTAACTTTGCACAACATTTTCCTGATTCTGTTGACTTTACTGTGCCTCAGTTTATGTAAGTCACTCCAAGTTTTTCTGAAATTATTCTTGTCATTTATTATAGCACAATAATATTCCATCACAATCATAAACCAAAGCTTATTTTATCATTTATTTACCAATTGATGGCCATCCCTTTGACTTCCAATTTTTAGCCACCAAAAAAGAGCTGCCATAAATATTTTTTGTACAAATAGGGTTTTTTTTCCTTCTCCCCCACACATCTCCTTTCAACATTTATCATTTTTCTATTATATTAGCCACTCTGATAGGTGGGAAATGGTACTTCAGAGTTATTTTCATTTGCATTTTTTTGATCTATAGCAGGGGTTCTCAAACTAGGCCCACCAACCAGATGCCCCCACTGAGGACGTTTATGCGGCCCACCGGGTTATGGCAAATGGACTGAGGAGTGGAGACAGAGTGTGAGCTTTTGGTTTTACTATAGTCTGGCCCTTCAACAGTCTGAGGGACAGTGAACTGGCCCCCTGTTTAAAAAGTTTGAGGACCACTGATCTATAGTAATTTAGAATATTTTTTCATATGATTATGGATCTTTGAAAACTGCCTTTTCAAATCCTTTGATTAGTTATCAATCGGGGAATGACTTATATTTTTATAAATTTGACTCAGTTCTCTAAATATTTTGGAAGTGAGGCCTTTATCAGAACACATGCAAAACATTTCCCCCTCAGTTTTCTGTTTTTCTTATCATTTTGATTGCATTGGTTTTGTTTGTGGAAAACCTTTTTAATTTATATAATCAAAATTATCTCCTTTACATTTTGTAATGTTTTCTATATCTTAAGTCCTAATTTTTTCCTTATTCATAAATCATTCTCTCTTAATTTGTTATACTATTGCTCTTTATGTCTAAATCATATATTCTTTTTGATCTTACTAGTAGTATATGGTGTGAGTTGGTAATCTAGTTTCTGCCACACTGTTTCATAATTTTCCCAGCAGTTTTTCTCAAATAATGAGTTTTTGTTTTAAAAGTTTGAATCTTTGGGTTTATCATATAGTGGATTACTATGGTCATTTTCCATAATGTAATGTGTACTTAATCTGTTTTACTGATCCACCACTCTGTTTCTTAGCTAATGCCAGATTGTTTTGATGATTAACATTTTGTAAGACAATTTGAGATCTGTAACTACATCTTCACATTATTTTTTCATTGATTCCCTTGATATTCTTGATTTTTGTCTTTCAGATGAATTTTGTTGTTATTTTTTCTATCTCTGTAATTTTTTTGAAGTTTGATCGGCATGGTACTGACTAAATTTATTTAATTTAGGTAGAATTATAATTTCCATTACTTTGGCTTGGAATACCCATGAACAATTAATTTTTTCAAGTTGTTTTGATTTGACTGTATTTCTGTGAAAAGTGCTTTTTAGTTCTGTTCATATAGTTTTTGGGTTTGTGTTAACAAATAAACTTTAAGTATTTTATATTGTCTACAGTTATTTGAAATGAAACTTTCCCTATCTTTTGCTGCTGACCTTTGTTGGTAATATATAGAAATGCTGACTATGTATAGGAGTTTAATTTATATCTTGTGCTTTGCTAGAGTTATTATTTCAAATAATTTTTAAATTTATTTTTTAGGATTTTTTAAGTATAACATTTTATCACTTCCTTAACTTTTTTTTCCTTGTTTATTTTTAAGTTAGATATATCTAGTTCTGAGAGGAGAAAGTTGACGTCTCCCACTAGTATAGTTTTATTAACGATTTCTAAAGTTCATTCAAATTCTCCTTCAGAAATTAGATGTTACACCATTTGGTGCATATATGTTTAGTATTGCTTTGTTTAATTTGTCTATGGTTTCTTTTAGTAAGATGTAGTTTCTTTCTTTCACTTTTATTAGATCTATGTTTGCTTTTTTGCTTTGTCTTAGATTATGATTGCTATGTCTTCTTTCTTTACTTAAGCTGAAGTATAATAGATTTTAGCCTAGCCCCTTATCTTTACTCTGTGTGTATCTCTCTGCTTCAAATGTGTTTTTTGGTAAATAACATTGTAGAATTCTGGTTTTTAATCCATTCTGCTATCTGCTTCTGTTTTATGAGTGAGTTCATCACATTCACATTATATAGTAATGAAAACTGTGTATTTTCTCTATGGAATTTTTCACTCTTTTATCTTCTTTCCCACTTGCCTTCCTTTTCTCAAGAGTGTTTTTCTTCTGATCACTGCCTTTCCCAATATACCCTTCCTTTTATCAGTCCTCCCTTCCCTTCTATTATCTTCATCTCTTTTTACTTCCTTCTAGGATAAGACAGATTTCTAAATCCAACTGAGTATGTACATTACTCCCTCTTTGAGCTAATTTTGATGAGAGTAAAGCTTAAACTTTGATTTCCTCCTTCCATCTTTCCTCCATTTTTATAGCTTTTTCATGCCTCTTTTATATGGGATAATTTACCTCATTCAATCTCTTCCTTCCTCCTCCCAGTACAATTTTCTTTTTCATTCTTTTCTTTTTTTTTTGAGTATTATCCCCATCAAAGTCACCTTATACACATACTCTCTGTTTACATATCTTCCTCTTAATTGCTTTTATGATAATAAAGTTTTAAATACAAATATTATCTTGACATATAGAAAAATAAACAATTTAACCTTAATGGATTTCTTATGTTCTTTCTCTCTTGTTTCTCTTTTTCTCTTTTTATATTTCCCTTGAGTCTAGTATTTGAGGTCAGATTTTTTTATTCATTTCTGGTCTTTTAATAAGCAACACTTAAAAATCCTCTATTTTCTTAAATATGCCCAATTCCCCTTCTGAAAATTTTGCTGGGCAGTTGATTCACAATTGTAAACCTAACTCCTTTGCCTTCCAGTTTATCATATTCTATTCCTTCCAGTTTTTTAATGCAGAAACTGTCAAATTCTATATAATCCTGACTATAACTCCATATTATTTACATTGTTTCTTTTAGGATCTATGTCATACTTTCTCCTTGATCTGTAAGCTCTGGGATCTGACTATGTTTTTCCTGAGAGTTTTTATTTTGGTATCTCAGGCAATGAAATTCATTTCATTCAATTTCTGATTTGCCCTCTGGTTCTAATATAATAGGACAGTTTGCTTTGATAATTACTTGAAAGATGTCCAGGTGTTTTTGTGACTTTCTTTCTTTTTTGATCATGGCTTTCAGTTGGTTCAATAATTCTTTTATTATCTCTTCTAGATCTATTTTCTAGGTCAGTTGTTTTTCCAATGAGAAATCTCACATTTTCTCTTATTTCTTTTAAAATTTTTTTTTTGATTTTTGTTTTGTTATATCTTGAGGTCTTGTACTATCATCAGTTTCCACATGTTCAATTCTAATTTTTTAATTAATTTTATAACTTTTTTTCACAGTAAATATGCATGGGTAATTCTTTTACAACATTATCCCTTGTACTCCCTTCTATTCCGAATTTTCCCTCCTTTCCTCCACCTCCTCCCCTAGATGGCAGGCAGTCCTGTACATGTTAAATGTGTTATAGTATATCCTAGATACAATATATGTGTGCAGAACCAAATTTCTTGTTGTATAGAAGGCAAAAATAACCTGGGAAGAAAAACAAAAATGCAAACAATTTCCACTCATCTCCCAGTATTCCTTCTCTGGGTGTAGCTGATTCTGTCCATTATTGATCAACTGGAAGTGAATTAGGTCTTCTCTTTGTTAAAGATATCCATTTCCATCAGAATACATCCTCATACGATATCGTTGTTGAAGTGTACAACGATCTCCTGATTCTGTTCATTTCACTCAGCACAATTCTAATTTTTTAAGGAATTTTTTCTTCAGTGAGCTTTTGTACTTCCTTTTCCATTTGACCCCTTCTACTTTATGGAGAGTTATTTTCCTCAGTGGTTTTTTTTGTCTATTTTTTCTCTATACTGATGGCTCTTTTTTCATGATTCTCTTGCATTGTTCTCATTTCTTTCCCTATTTTTTTCTTCTGCTCTCATTTGCTTTTTAAAAGCCTTTTAAAGCTATCCAAGGGATTCTTTTAGGGCTTGAGACCAAATTACATTTTTCTTTGAGATTTCATATTTTGACATTCTTCTAAACTTATGGCTTGATCCTCTCAATTACCATAGTAACTTTCTATAGTCATGCTATTTTTTTGGCCTTTTTGCTCATTTTTTATGTTTGTGTATTTCTGTGTTTGTATGTATATTTGTGTATATGACTTGGTGTTTTTATGTTAGAGTTGGACTCTTGTCCTTCACTATCCCAAGCATTTTTTGTGCTAGGATTCTTCTGGCTTTCACTGGGGGCTTAGCTGCTTGTCTTTTTAAGAGAGTAGGCTTCCCTTATGGCTTGTATTGGGAGTAGATTTTTCCTGTTGGTCTCCCTATTGGGGATTTAGCTGCTAATCTGCTTCAGATATGGGACCTTGCTGTTTGTTACATTACTATGATAAGAGCATCTTTATTTTGTCTGGCCCTGGAGGAGGGATCTTGTTGCCTAAAGCTGGTGCTCTGCTTATTAGGGTAGACCCTTGCTGAATAGGACAGATCACTCATCTTCCCAGGGGTGCACTTCTTATATAAAGGTAGAACTTCAATGGTGAATTGCCCCAGGTTTGGAGGCTGCTAATCTGCTTCTCTGCTCCTAGATGAATTCTGAATCAGTTTTCTAGTCATTTGGAGGGGAATTTGGGAGGACTTCAGAGGTTTCCTTCTTCACTCCATCATTTCAACACTGGTAGTTGGCCAGTATGTCATGGCAAAAAGAGACTGTGAGGTGACAAGTAAGGATATTTTTACCTAACTGTGAATACCATTTGGTGGTGACCTCCTTTTGGAAGTTTGCTCTTTACCATTTAATTGAACCATCATTGCCCTCAAAAGACTTACCTGAACTGTTGCTAAGTAAAGTGAGTAGAACCAAGAGAACATTGTACATAGCAACAGCAATATTAGATGATGATCAATTCTGATGGACATGGCTCTTTTCAACAGCAAGGTAATTCAGACCAGTTCCAATAGTCTTGTGATGGAGAGACCCATCTGCACCAGAGAGAAGACTATGGGGGGGGGGACTGAGTATGGGTCACAGCACAGTGTTTTCACTTGTTGTTTGCTTGCATTTTGTTTTCTTTCACAATTTTTTCCTTTTTGATCTGATTTTTCTTGTTCTGCATGATAATTGTGGAAACGTGTATAGAAGAATTGCACATGTTTAACATATATTGAATTATGTGCTGTCTAGGGGAGGAGGTAGAAGAAAGGAAGGGAGGGAGAAAAATTTGGAACATAAGATGTTGTGAGGATGAATGTTAAAAACTATGCATATGTTTTGAAAATAAAAAGCTTGATAAAATAAATACATACATGCTAGATATAAAAGGAATTCAAGGTCTTTATGGGAGCCATAGCATACAAGGAGGTAAAGAATGTCGGTAAGAATTGTAAAGAACTTATGATTGTTGTGAAGAAGAGTTTATATTTGATCCTCAAAGTAAAATAGGGAGCAACTAATGTTTTTTGAGCAGGAGAGTGATATGATCAGATTTTTTTTAGGAAAATGCCTTTAGCAGTTCTATGGAGTATGTATTGAGGTAGCAGACATATTAGGAGACTATGGTAATAGTCTTGGAAGAGAAGGTGTAGAGTCGACGTGGATAATGAGTTTTGTTTTTGTTGTTAAAGTTACATACATATTAGGGAAATAATTGAAGATGTCCAGCAGACATCCAGGCCTCAGAAGATAGATGAGATTTGAATTTAGAGTTCTGGTAGTCATTTGCACAGAGATGATAATTAATTCAATCCATGGGAATTGATGAAATTACCAAGAGAATGGTTATCAACAAAGAAGAAGGTTCAGGGCAAAGCCACTTATGAGAGAATCTATGGCTATGTCATCTTTCAGATCTGTCATAGGGGTTTTAACTAACTGTGCTAGTAGGGAAGGACTTCCTCTGGATCCCTTTACTTTCATATCGATACCAATTAATTAAAATTCTAAGTGGCATAGTGGATAAAATGCTGGACTTAGAATCTACCTAAATTCAAATTTGAGTCCATACACTTATAAGCTGAATGTATTGTGTATGTATGTGTACTAGCTATGGCAAGTCACTTGTCTCAACTTCCTTATATGGAAAATGGGATAATAGTAGCTCTTACTTCCAGGATTTTTGTGAGGATCAAATAGGATAGCTGTAAAGCACTTGACATAATGTCTGGCACATAGTAAGCATTATATAAATATTAGCTATTAAGATGAGTAGTTTTTCCAACTCAGCTTGTCAGCAACATATTTTTTATGTATCATCTTAAACATTAATAAAAAAATTTAAATTATTACTCAACATCTCCCTTTACACCAAAATAAAAATAGTATTATTTTAGTAGTATAAATATAAATGTAGGAAATAAGAGAAAATATTTGAAAAAGTCAACAAGCTCTATCATTTATTTGTTTTATTTTGAGGTATTAAGAGGAATTTAGCATAGATATGAATTCTGGATTTATATTTCTTTAGGTAAGGCTGATTTTTCTTTGTTAGAATTACTCCTGTACAACTTAGAGAAATCCTGGAAGCATTTACAGATTCTGGACACATTCTTGGCTTAGCGATCCCCTATGATGTTAGATTAGGGACAGGCAGTCAGAAGTGGAGGAGGTTACTAATCTACTCCTGCATCCTTTATTCTTTATGAGTAAATAGCACTTATACTATGAGGATCCCTTTTACATATACCTTAGAAGAAATGTATATGTCTTACAACATTTTCTTTTAGTTATATCTCATATATAAATTTTTCAGAGAGTAAATTTATTGTTTTCCTGGTGTTTTTCTTCTAAGATAGCTTATGACTAGATGATATTATGAAATCTGGGAAATTCTTTTTTTTTTTTTTTTTTTTTTTTTTTTCCCCTGAGGCTGGGGTTAAGTGACTTGCCCAGGAAGTGTTAAGTGTCTGAGACCAGATTTGAATTCAGGTCCTCCTGAATTCAAGGCTGGTGCTCTATCCACTGTGCCACCTAGCTGCCCTGAAATCTGGGAAATTCAAGGTTTATTTAGCAGACTTCTTGATATACATAATTTTAGAACTCAATATGAGAGCTTTATGAAAAAATAGTGTGATTGGATCAAAGGAATTAGAAGTTAAAGCCAAGTGAGCAGTTAAGTGACCTGCCTAAGGTCACATAGATACTAAGAATTTGAACTAGAATTCAGACCCAGGTCTGCTGACACCAACTTGTTTTGAACACAGGAAAATAATTATTTGACAAAACATTATGAATTACTTAGTATTATTCATTTTGCTCTGCCCTTCAGATGTGAACAGTTAGATCCTTCCTACTGATACCAAAATTATTTTAAAATCACAGATCTCAATCCATCTCTTTGTTGTCCATTAATTTCCAGTGGTTTCCTGTTGCTTCTAGGATAAAATTTCAACTCTTTAGTCTTCATGGCTGATTTTCCCACACTTTGTGTTCCAGACAAATACTGGCATTTGTACCTCCTGTTTCCACATTCTCCCACACAAACTCTTCCTTATGTGTTGAATACTTCCCTCCTCACTTCTACTCTTAAAGGCTCTTATCTTCATTCCAAGTGTAACTGACAGATGTTGGCCTTTGGGAAGTGTTTTCTCAAGTTGTCAACAAGCATTTATTAAGTGCTTACTATGCACCAGGCATTGTGTATGGTAAAATTTTTTCTTTGTGTCTTTAGACACAAAGAAAAAGCAAATAATCCCCTAAAGATAAAAAGAAAAGGGGAAAAAAACCTTTAGGGAGCACA
This sequence comes from Sminthopsis crassicaudata, assembly GCF_048593235.1. Lineage (NCBI taxonomy): Eukaryota > Metazoa > Chordata > Mammalia > Dasyuromorphia > Dasyuridae > Sminthopsis > Sminthopsis crassicaudata. Next base: position 683,001,068 of record NC_133617.1, on the reverse strand, counting down.
CATTTTAATGGAGAAGACAACATGCAAGAATTAGACAAATAGAATATTTGTAATGTAAATAGAAGTTAATCTCAGAAGGGGGATAGTTGCAGTAGGGAGAGGGAGAAAGGGAAGTCAGGAAAAGTCACCTCTAGGAGTTCTTCAAATTGGGCCAGGAAATTGAGGAAGCAAACATAAGAGGAAGGAGAGCATTTCAGGTTCCTAGGGGACAGAAAACGAAAAGATGGGAGAATCTAAATTTGGAGTGTCATGTATGAAGATGATAAAGGGTGAGTGGTTTTGGAATACAGAGAATATAGAGGTAAGGAAACTATAAGAAGACTGAGAAGTAAGAATGGGACAAGTTATAAAGCACTTTAAAAGCAAAGAATTTTATATTTGATGGACTGAAATGGGGACAGAGTTGAGACAAGAATATCAAATGGAAGGCCAGTGTTAATATTTGAAGTGTAAAGTGGTGATAAACCCGAACCAAGGGGGAGATGAAATGGAAAGAAGGAGATATATCGGAAAGATTTGTAGGAAAGAAATAAGACTTGGTAATCAGTTGGCTATGTGGGGTGAGTGTAAGTGTGGAATCAAAATTGACACTGAGTTTTGAGCTTGGATGATGTTGAACTTGACCGTAATATAGAATTTCAGAAGCAAGATATAGGAGTGGTGTTTTAAGATGTCTATGGGACATCCAGATCAAGATGCCCAAGAGTCAATGATATGAGATGGAAGCTCAGGCAAGAGTTAGGTTAAATGTATAGAGGTGGTCATTGTTATAGAATAATAATTATTTTTAGTTTTAAACTGTTCTCTCTCTTGCATTTACTTCTCTCTTTAAATGCTGTATCTTTGCTGAAATTCTTTCTAACAAAGGGCGATTTTTCATATTATTTCAGTTTTTATAGCACTTAGCAGAGTACTACATACACAGGAGTTGTTTAATAAAAATGTATGTTGAATTGACTTCAATTAAATTTTTGGTAAATAATTTTGTATGAGAGGCAGGATTTGAAAACATGTTACTATTCCTATGTGATTCTTCATCTATAATACCACATTGCCTTTCATAACATGAAATCAGAATATATTACTTTTAGATATATACTGTATCAAGGTAACAGCTTCCAAAGTTGTAGATGCAAACCCATTGACCCTTTATCATCATGTGTAGGTTTTGTTTTTGTACATGGCTTCTCTAATTCTTCATATGGGATCTACCAAATTGCTGAAAAAGCATTCCTTCTCTTGAGTCTTTTAACAATTTGTGGGTAGCAGTATGGTAGCAGGTTCATGGCTTTCATGACTTGACTTATCCATCTTTTCCAATTATGCATTTATTGGATGATATATTTGATGTTACTTTTTGCATATAATTCTTTGAGTCTAGAATCTAGAGGGATAGGCTTCTAACTGGAAAGACCTGGCTTCAGATACAGCTTTAAATTCAATGTAACAAAGGAGATAATGCTTACCTTCTCATAGCTTCAGTTTTCTTATCTACAAGAAAAAAGTAAAGTCTATGGTACTTTATTATGGTTATTATTTCATTATTATTTTTATTGTTGTTGGTATTATGCTGTTTTAAATTTACCTGTTATATATAGGTTTCATTGTCTCTGAAGAATTATGATAATGTTGCAGATAGAGCTATAACTTATGTTTACAAACTCACTTTTGTGTTAACTTATTTGATATTTACAATAACCTCGAAAAGTAGGCGTTGTTATTATCCCTATTTTATAAATGAGGAAACTAAGGCTGAGAGAGGTTAGGTGATTTATGGTTACACTATTAGTAGGTGTCTAAGGCAAGATTTGAAATCATATCTTTTCTCAAAATCCCAAATTCTATAGCCTGAGTTACCTATCTGCCTTCCTTTTTGTTGAGTAGCCTATAATCTTGGTTCTTCAGATATTGTGGTATATCATGATTTTCTAGTATAATCAACAGAAATAAAATTTTCTGTTGAAAAAAAAAATCAACAGAAAAGCTAAAAAGAGGATTTTCTCTGTTAGATTTCAGATTTGGGTGCTTTCCAAATGTAGTCCAGACTATTCTTTTCTATTTAAATGTAGATAACAAAAATATCACTCTTGAAGTAGGGAATCATAGACTTTCCTAGCCTTCCAGAGGACTCCATGACTCAAAATATATCAAGAACCCCTGTTTAATGAAATTATGGAGACTGTTACAATGAGAACAGAAATGAAGACTTGTCATTTTCCTTCCCTGCCCCCATCTGCCATATCTGATCAGTTGCCAAGTTCTCTCTCTTTTACATCTCTCTCATTTGTTCCTTTTTTGCTAAACTATTCCAGCAGATGGGTTAAAACAGGCTGAAAGTAACCTAGGATTTTCAAACCCATCAGTGATGGCTTTCTCTATTGGAATAGGCAGAGGAGAAAAATTTGTTTGAGTGGAGACAAGAGTGACTAACATTGCATCCAAATAGTACCCTTAAGTGAAGTTAGGCTGGCTCACCACGCTTCTCATCTTTTGCTTGGATATTTTTCAGTAGTCCACTAATTGATGTCTCAGACTCTAGATTCCAGCTACTCAAATTTATCTTCCAAAGTGATATTCTTAATGGACAGATTTGACCATAATATTTTCCTGTTCAGCATGTTCTTTATCATGTGTATAATCAAATTCAGATTCCTCTATTTGGTAACTGAATATTTTTACAACCTTATTTCAACCTAGCTTTCTAGCTATGTTGTATGTTATTTTCTTTTTATAGCCTCTTTTCCCTTTTATAACTTTCCAAGCTTCCCTTCTTTGCATTGGTAACATACACTCTTCCCTTCGAATCTCTGTGCTTTATATGAGCTATGCCCCAATTGCATATCTTAGAATCCTAGTATTGCTCAGATCAGAGTCCAGATCTTATATAAGGTCTTTCCTTATCTTTCCAGCTACTAATTCCTTCTCTCAGTTCCCACTAGTATCTTGTATTTATTTTGTGTATATTCCTATGTTTAATTGTTGTCTCTGGAAAGAATGAAATCTCTTTGAGGGCAGGGACTGTTTGTTGTATTTTTGCCTTTGAATTTCCAGTACTTAAAAAATGTTTGTTAATTGATTTATCAATTTTAGTGAAAAGGGAAGGTTTTCATGAGCAGAAATGAGGATTTTAAAAGGGGGAGAAGAGAATGAGAATTTAAGGAAGATACATGGAAAACAAGGAAGAGGACCTATGATGGAGAATACAAGGAGGAGGAGAAACTGGAACATGGTTATTGAGGTGATAACTTAGAAAGTTATCTACTTTTAGGAAATGGTAGTAACAAGAATTAGAAAAAGTTGAGCATATAAATTCCAGAAACTTTGGAGAAAAGTGTTCTGCATGATGTAGATGTACAATTTGTCTATTGTGATCAAGCCATTGTTTTCTTTGTCAGAAGTCATGTTGATTTTCTCCTTAAAGTGAATGTAACACGCTTGATGTTTCTCCACATATTTTAATGTAAGGGAAAATGTTTTTTTTAAAACAATGAAATATGGAAACAAAGAAAACATTGAAGGGAGGGAAGATGTAACACAGAAGAATAAAGGAGGAAAGATATTGAACACTATATAACTATATAACAAATATCAAATACTTTTCAAGGTGTAGAATGCTTTTTAAGATTAAACAGCTGCTTTCATTCTAGAGAATGATGATGAAGCATTAAAGCTCCTTGAAGGAAGAGACTATTCCACTTTTGTCTTTTGGTGTGTATGATATTCAGGAATATTTGAACCTCTAGTGTTGAGGCTGTTTTCAGCATGTGCTTTCCACTTGTGCTACCTGATTCACTCAATTTTCACTTATGGCTCCAAGAAGCTGTGCATATGCAGAGGTTACACCTTTGCTAAACCATTCCAGCAGATGGGTTAAACCAGGTTGAAAGTAACCTAGGATTTTCAAATCCATCAGTGATCGCTTTTTCTATTGGAATGAGCAGATTACAATAATTTGTTTCAGTGGACACAAGAGTGAATAAAATAGATGCTGGGGACTTTTAGAGCTTGGGTCAGTCATCAAAGAAGCCAAGATCAATCATTGTGTCCCAAGCCATTCTCAATCATCTTGATTTTATCTCGTCATTGGACGTCATTAACTGGACGAGAGGAGACCAGTGATTTTGTGCAATTCTGTTTCATTTAAATCTAATTTATACATGAATCAAAAAACATCACCCATAACATTTCTATCTAGCTCAAAGTCCTATGGCAATGGACTTTGTAGCCTGTGTAGAAACATTGGAAGCTATAGTTATAACCTTACACACAGGTGTCCCAGGTCATGGAATCATCTTTTCTTTGGACCAAAATAGCTGTGGACCAAAGACCCAGTAGACTGAACAGTTTTTTTAAAGCACCACACTGCTTACCTCCTGACATGAAGAATGGGCTAGAAAGGAGCCCCTATAAATTGTTTGCTTCACTCAACCCTGACCTGCCTCCCATGGCAGGGGAATATTCCAACCTGTGATCAAAACACAAAAAATTCTACAAAGATAATTCCACTCATCATTGATATGTAACATGTTTACTCTTAAGGACAACATAAAATCTGGTAGAATTCAATGACAAAAAGGTTTTGTTGTGAAAGAACTCAACAGGTATTCCATCCAAATAGTACCCTTGAGTGAAGCTAGGTTGGCTAATTAAGGTCAGCTTTCTGAAGATAAAATTGAATAATTGTGATAGAGAGTACCAGGGAACTGGCATTGGTTTTGCAATCAAAACTAATAGTAGGCAAAACCTATCAGACAGGCTGGGAATCTTTGGGAGGAATGGAGTTGAAAACCACAAAAACTTTTACTTATTACTGAAGACTTGCATGTTTTCTATTTACCTAAATATAACAGAACTTTACAGATGTACCCTTGAAGCAAACATTGGCATTTAATATGTCACTGTAATGAGAAGAGATAGATAGGATGTGAGAGTGATTAAGGTGATGTGCTGTACTGATAATAGATTTATCCTCTCCAAGTAAAATATTTGTATTCAACAAAAGGAGCTATTCCAAAGCAAGACAATTACCAGAAGACTTATTGTCAAAAAATGAGTGGTTCTTCATGGGTGAACAGATCATTTCTAATTTGGAGGGGAAGCCGAACCAACACATAGTTTGGCAACAGTAGAGTAGATAAAAAGTAGGCAATTAAAAAAAATTGGTGTATTGCACCATAATTACTTATTGGGATCAGAACACTTGCAAACATCAGGATTGATTCAATGAAAATGCTGGGGAAATTCTGAAGCTGCTAAATGAAAAACAAGGCAGAGTTTAACTCCATCAAAGGCAAAGTGCAATACCCTTTGGTTCAACATTGTGTCTACTAGATCTGTATTCCAAAGAGATCACAAAAAAGGGAAAAGGATCTACCTGTGAAAAAATGTTAGTAGCAGCCCTTTTTGTAGTGGCAAGGAACTGGAAACAGAATGGATGGCCATCAATTGGAGACTGCCTGAATAAGTTATAGTATATGAATGATTATTGTTCTATTAAAAAAAACTACCAGAAGAATCACTTCAGAAAGGTCTGGAGAGACTTAACATGGACTGATATTAAGTGAAGTGAGCAGAACCAAGAGAACATTGTACACAGCAACAAGAAGATATAAGATGATCACCTCTGATGGATATGACTCTTTTTAACATTGAGGTGATTCAGGCCAGTTCCAATAGACTTGTGATGGAGAGAGCCATCTGAATCCAGAGAGAATACAACATTTCAATTTTTTTATTTATAGCTTACTTATTTTTCCCCTTTAATCTGTTTTTTCTTATGTAATGATAAATGTGGAGATATGTTTAAAACATAGGTGGAGATGGAGAGAGAAAAAAATTTGCAAAGATGAATATTGACAACTGTCTTTATAAGTATTGTAAAAATAAAGGCTATTTAAAAAGTGCAAGCTAAGCTTACAGAGATGCAGGATTTTTGGCTTAATAAGAAAGCCAATGAAGTTCAATTTTATGCTGATAGCAACAATCCAAAGTGCTTTTATAATGCTCTGAAAGATATTTACAGGTCAAAGACTTATGGTACATCTCAACAAATTATTTAACTTGATAAGGCTATAATCCAAGACTAAAGTGAAAAAGGAAAGTTGATACATTATTTCTGGTTCACATATGATTGTACACTTAGGGAAGCTTCTAAGGCTGAGTTGCAACAAATTAATACTATGAAAAAAAAAAACTCACCAGTAGCCAGCACTATACCATCCACATATGGAACCATCAATTCTATAAAATAAGGAAATTTTGAATGCTGTGGATAAATTTATCTTGGCAGTGCAATTTCTAGAGATATACACGTAAACAATGAGATTGATTTACATATTGGCAAAGGTAGTTTATGTTTGGGAAGGAGAAGGAAAATGTAGGAGGGTAGGGATATTAGATGACTTACCAAACTGAAAGTCCATAGAGGTGTTGTGTCTACAGACACAAATTTTAAAAAATTTGAACATTCTACCAATGCCATGTCAAAAAATTCAATTATTGCCATTTGGATTGTCTTTGGAGGATTCTGAAGATTACCTGACAAGGTAAGATATAGTCATTGAGTTCCTTTCTCAAGCTGAATTGCCAAACATTCAAACTCTACTGCAGAGAATACAACTCTGATGGACTGACCATGTTATTTAAATGCCACAAGTATATTTGCCTAAAAAGACTTTGATGGAGAACTCTCACAAGACAAGTGCAACGTCAGGGTCAAAAGAAGTGCTACAGGGACACTCTCAAGGTCTCTCTGAAGAATTTTAGAATTGATTGTGAGACATGTCTCCCATGTCTCCTATAGGCACAGGACTGCCCAGGATGGTTTTATTGTATCAGAGAAGGCACTGTACTCTATGAGCAAAGCAGAATTGCAGTAGCTTAAAAGTGACATGAAATGCACAAATTTAGATATGTCCTCTCCAAATATTCATGTAGACTATTTTGTCCAACCTGTGGTAAAGTCTTCCAATCTCATATTTGTTTGATCAGTCACAGTTGGACACATTGTTGCTTGACCCTAACATAATGATGGATGTTATATTGGTTCTCTTTGAGAACAAAGAACAACAGCTAACAAACCAATTTGGCACATTGCCCATCTGGCATGTAGAGGAGATATAAAAAACCCGTTGGTTGATTGATATGAGTTGATAGATGCCATCAGAGAAGAGACTACCAAGTAAGCATCAAAGGAAGAAGAATGGTGTGGTTGTCTTTTGTTATAGGATGCTAAAGAAACATTTGCTGGCAAAATGATGATATTGACAAAGATATGTGCTATATTCTTGAGGGCTAGTTTTCTAGGATGTGACTTGAGAATTTCCAAAGAAATATTAATTATGATTACTATTAGTCATTTCTAGCAATTTGGCAAAAAATGATATTTCCAGAAAGCATCTGGAAGGCATTGCTAAGGATTTTGAGATTTTGGACAAAAGTCTGAATGTGACCTTAGGATCACAGGTGATAATTTTATGCCTTCTTCAAAAAAAGGGCTGTTTTAGAAAATGGTGTCTGAAAATAGGAATAGATTTCTACATCATTGCTTAAGATAAAGGATGGGCAGATTCCAGGACACATTTGAAATGCACATAACAAGACTTGATAAAAATGTATTTGACTGGCAAATCAAAGCAAAAGTTTTTTTTTTTTCAATCTGAAAAAAGTGGATAAAAGCCAGCTGTTATATGCCTATCCATCAAGCTGGATACTAGACAGAATAATTAAAATTTAGAAAGAAAATTAGCAGAATGGAACACTAAAATTTACAAAATAAATTCTAAGAAAAAATCCCACAAACCCATAACCTCATGTTTACATACAAATTTGCAAAGTGTAGTTAATAAGCAAGGTAAATTAGAGATCCTAAATCAGGAGTCACACTTAAACTTACAGATATCATTGAGATCCCCTATAAGATACTCTAACTAGAGTAAAGCTATAGTTTATGGGTTTGAGGTCAAGGAATCCTGAGCTCAAGAAAATTAAGGGAACATCATCATGTATATTGAATCCTTCAGTATGAGCACAATTTTGAAACTTTCAGAGAGTCTCTAAGTCATATATTGAACTTCATAAAAAAGATATAGTTAGTTGGAACATAGAAGTTCAGAGGAGGATCGGTTGGTATAAAGAAAGAACATCAACAATGAAATATTTTAAAATAGATTTTTATTGAAATATTTTGTGTTTATATTATCTAGTTTTTTTCTCTTTTTATTATTCCACCTCCAAAGAACCATCCTTTATAATAATTTTTAAATAAGTAAGGAAATGGGGAAGAAAAAATCAGTGAAACTGCTAAACATTTTAAAGAAACTCACATTTTATGCAGTTTTCTTGTGTTAAAAATGAGAACTTGTTGAGTGACAGAGACTGCAGGACAATTAGAAAGTGACTCCTCGGGGACAAGAACTATGCCAAGAAGTATCTTGTGTTTTGAAATCAATTTGGATCTATCAGAATGGAAGAGGATGTCCATGTCTTTTCTTTCAGAGAAAGCCAGTTTCCTTCAGAGCAGGAAGAAATAAAAATTGTAAAAAGGAAAGCCCAAAGATGAAAAAAGCCTTGTTGGTGCAAAAAATGTTAATGTGACACTGGTCATTAGTTTAAAACTTGTGTTCAGGGAAGACTACGACCTCTTGTGTGAAGATAGGGGTAGATAGGGGTAGGCATCTTTTAGGGCATCCTAAGTATGTAATTAAAAGAGGAAGAAAAGGTCTGAGAATTAATTTTGTTTGAATGAGAATTAGAATAAAGAGTTAAATATCTTGGGAAAGGTCCTTCTGTTCTGGGAAACAGTGACTGAAACTTCAACATTTGAAAGTAGAAGTCATGATTTTTTTTAGCCATAAACCTAGATTGTATTAGTTTATGGGGTCTTCCATTTCAGAATCTACTAATGATAGTAAGGTAGCTTTGGTGTTTATTCTTCAAGCATCAAGAAACTAGGGATGATGAGCAGGGAAATAAGAGGTAAATATAACAAATTATAGCGTGATTGCATGAGGAATATAAAATGCTATAAGATTAGATAAGATAGAAGTCACTTCCACTTGGGAAGATTAAGGAAGGTATCAATAAAGTAATGATGTATAAAATGAATTTTAGATAATTAGGAAACTAATGAGAAGCACAGGGAAAGATGATGGTGAAGGAGACAAGTAGTGAAGATATAGGGATATAGGTGAACAGAAACAGAGTAATGAGTTTTTGCTACATGAGGAAGATAGCTGATAATCCAGTATTTCTAGATTATAGTGTTATGAAGGGTAGTAGATAGAACCAGGTTATAGTCAACATTAAATGGAAAGCTAAGGATGTTAGATTTATTTTTTAGGTTGTGAAAAGCCTTTTTGATTCTTGTGTAAAATGGATTTAAGTGAGGCAGAGTTTCATGGTCATCAGACTCACTCACTCTTCTAAAACCATCACTGTCCAGTGGCATCACAGAGTCAAGACAACTGGCAATGATTCAAGATGCAGTGGATGACCTTGGTGTCTTCAATGTTTAACCAAGCTCTAAGCATTCCACAACACCTGCATCACCCATCTTCATGGCTGTTGGAACAAATTGTACTCATCTACCCATTCCACTAGGGGAAAACTTTACATGCTTGGGATAGACAACTTCCTAAAGCATTGTTGAGGCCCTTTGATTACCATCAACCTGGTTTAGCCCACCTGCCAAAATGGTTTACTGAGAATGTGGCCAATGCAGCTACAGGTGAGAGTTTGATGGATCAGGTGGATACCAAAGGTGGAAAGTAGAAAGCAGCCCTATAAAGGGCTCAGCAGCTTTCACACTGGAGGTCCTAGTCTTCCCTGAACACAAGTTTTAAAGCAATGGACAGTGTCATGTTAATATTTTTGCACCACCAAGACTCACCTGGTAGTGTTGTAGAGTTGTATACATCTGTGCTATTGATAATTCTAATCTGGGCCCTTCTTTCTTTATATTCCCTCTCTTGGTAATATCATTATTTTCCATATATTCAATTATAACCTGAATGCACATTCTACCCACATCTATATATCTAGCCTCTCTCTCTTTCCTAAGCTCTAGTCTTACATCACTAATTGCCAACTCTCCTCATATGGCCCATGATTACTGCAAACTAAAACACCTTATTACTTTTTAAAAATACACCCATCCTACTAATTTTCTTTTTTTTTTTTTTATCAGCAACACCACCATTATTCTAGTCATAAAAATTCAAAATTTTTAATGCTTCAATCCTCATGAATCTTCACATTATTTACTTTATATTCATTTTCTAAGTTTGAAATTTCCCACATCTCTTTCTTTTCAGTCACAACACAACTACCTTATTTAGGTCTTGTCACCTCTTCCCTGGAATATTGTAGTAGGGTACCAGTTGCTCTCCCTTCATCCACTCACCTCCTCCAATCCTGGAACATTATTCGGTCTTTCCTTGTCCTTCTCTCTTCTTCTAACACCCATTCTCTCTCTCTCTCTCTCTCTCTCTCTCTCTCTCTCTCTCTCTCTCTCTCTCTCTCTCTCTCTCTCTCTCTCTCTCTCTCTCTCTCTTTCTCTCTCTCTCTCTCTCTTTCTCTCTCTCTCTCTCTCTCTCTCTCTCTCTCTCTTTCTCTCTCTCTCTCTCTCTCTCTCTCGTTCTTGTTGTGTTTTTTTCCTCTCTTCCACTCATTATTATTTAATATAGTTCTGGACATGATAGCATAGCAATATGATGAGAAAGAAATTAAAAGAATAAATATATATAATACAAAAAACTATCCTTCATGCTAAAATATGATGCAAAATCCTAGGTAATCAGTAAAGATACAAATCAAGATAAGTAATATTTTTAGCAAAGTTGTAGACTACAACATCTTCTAAAATCACTTCATTTTATCTATATATCTATATCTATATCTATATCTATATATACATACACATACATATCTAAGAGGCAGTAATAGATGTGGAAATCTCATTTCAAATTACTACAAAATTCATAAAGTTTCTGGGCCTCAATTTTCTAAAGCACGAGAAAGATTTGTATAGATTCAATTATAAAGTGGTCCTTAAAGAAATAAAAAATAATTTAAATTGCTGAAAGGATTTAGTGCTTGTGACTAGACTATGCCAATATAATAAAAAATGGCAATACTACTAAAGTTAATTTGTACTTTTAATGCCATAAAAATCAAATTATCAGAGGAATATTTCATAGAAGTTGATAAATAATAAAAATTAATTTGTAAAAAATACAATAGAATAATGGAAAGTGATGAAAAGAAGTAATCTTTTAAAAAAATCTGGCAAGGGTTAAAAAAATCAGTGGTATAGACTAGACAAAGGATAATCAACACCAATGAAACTCAGCAATCCGGTGTTTGAAAAAGCAGAAAACATAAATTATTTAGGGGGAAAAAGATTATTTGTTTAAAAACTACTGGGAAAACTAGAAAGCAGTTTGGCAGAAATTAGGTTAAGACCAGCGTCTTTTTTAAAAATTATAGCTTTTTATTGACAAAACATATGCAAGGAAAATTTTTCAGTATTGATCCTTGTAAAAACTTTTGTTCCAATTTTTCCCTTCTTTCCCTCCACCCCCCTCCTCTAGATTGCAGGTAGTCCCATACATGTTAAATATGTTAAAGTATATGTTAAAATACAATACATATATACATATTTATAGTTATCTTGTTACACAAGAAACATTGGATTTAGAAAGAAGATAAAAATAACTTGAAAAATTACAAGCAAACAATAACAGAAAAGAGTGTAAATGCTATGTTGTGGTCCATACTCATTTCCCAGTGTTCTTTTACTGGGTATAGCTGGTTCTGTTCATTACTGATCAATTGGAACTGATTTGGATCCCCTTATTGCTGAAGATAGCCACTTCCATCAGAATTGATCCTCATATAGTATTGTTGTTGAAGTGTATAATGTTCTTCTGGTTCTGCTCATTTCATTTACCATCTCATTACTCCTTACCATTTACAGTTCATGTAAGTCTTTCCAAGCTTCTCTGTATTCTTCCTGCTGGTCATTTCTTACAGAACAATAATATTCCATAACATTCATATACCACAATTTACCCAACCATTCTCTAATTAATGGGCATTGATTCACTTTCCAGTTTCTAGCCACTACAAAAAGGGCTGCCACAAACATTTTGGCACATACAGGTCCCTTTCCCTTCTTTAGTATTTCTTTGGAATATAAGCCCAATAATAGCACTGCTCGATCAAAGGGTATGCACAGTTTGATAACTTTTTGGGCATAATTCCAGATTGCTCTTCAAAATGGCTGGATTCGTTCATAACTCCATCAACAATGCATTAGTGTCCCAGTTTTCCCACATCCCCTTCAACATTCATCACTATTTTTTCCTGTTATCTCAGCCAGTCTGACAGGTGTGTAGCGATATCTCAAGAATTATCTTAATTTGCATTTCTCTGATCAATAGTAATGTGGAACACTCTTTCATATGAGTGGAAATAGTTTCAATTTCATCATCTGAAAATTATCTATTCATATCCTTTGACCATTTATCAATTGGAGAATGGCTTGATTTCTTATAAATTCTTATAAATTAGAGTCAATTTTCTATATATGTTTTCCCAATTTATTGCTTCCCTTCTAATCTTATCTGCATTAGTTTTGTTTGTACAAAAGCTTTTTAACGTAATATAATCAAAATTTTCTATTTTATGATCAATGATGATCTCTAGTTCTTCTTTGGTCACAAATTCCTTCCTTCTCCACAGGTCTGAGAGGTTAAACTATCCTAATGTTCTTCTAATTTATTTATGATCTCAATATTTATGCCTAAATCATGAACCCATTTGATCTTATCTTGGGTGTACAGTGTTAAGTGTGGGTCAATGCCTAGTTTTTGCCATACTAATTTCCAATTTTCTCAGCAGTTTTTGTCAAGTAGTGAATTCTTATCCCCAGATTGGGGTTTTGGGGTTTGTCAAACACTAGATTACTATAGTTATTCACTATTTTGTTCTGTGAACCTAATTCTATTCAACTTATCAACTAGTCAATGTCTTAGCCAATACCAAATGGTTTTGGTGACTGCTGTTTTATAATATAGTTTTAGATCAGGTACAGCTAGACCACCTTCATTTGATTTTTTTTTCCATTAGTTCTCTTGACATTCTTGACCTTTTGTTCTTCCAGATGATTTTTATTGTTATTGTTTCTAGGTCATTAAAATAGTTTTTTGGGAGTCTGATTAATATAGCATCAAATAAATAGATTAGTTTAGGTAGTATTGCCATCTTTATTATATTCGATAGACCGATCCAAGAGCAGTTAAAAATTTTCCAGTTGGTTAGATCTGACTTTATTTGTGTGGAAAGTGTTTTGAAGTTTTGCTCATATAGTTCCTGACTTTTCCTTGGCATATAGATTCGCAAATATTTTATACTATAGACAGTTATTTTAAATGGAATTTCTCTTTGTATCTCTTGCTGTTGTATTTTGTTAGTGATGTGTAAAAATGCTGAGGATTTAGGCAGATTTATTTTGTATCCTGCAACTTTGCTAAAGTTGTGGATTATTTCTAATAGCTTAGACCAGCATCTTGTATCCTCTTTTGTAATACTTTTTATGTGCCCAAGAGACCTAAGATGAATGATCACATTACAAAAACCAATTAGAGAAGCAAATCATTTAAGATATTTCTCATAACTATGGACAGAGATGCATTTTTAACTAAATGAGGTAGATGCAAGTAATTACAAAAGATATAATCATAACTTTGATTAAATGAAATTGAAAAGCTTTTGTACAGACGATACATGAAAGATAAGAAGAAAAAGTAGTCAACTAGGAAAAAAAAATCTTTGTGTCAAATTGCCACGATAAGGGTTTGGCATCCAGTCTTTTATAAACAATGTACATATATATGACCAATAGCCATTCTCCAAGACAAGTGGTCTAGGAATATAAACAAATAATTCTCAAAAAAGGAATGGCAAATTGTTAACAAATATACTTAAAAATTCTCTAAGATGCTATTAATGATAGAAATACAAACCAAAACAATCTTGAGGTTATATTTCACATTTTGCAGAATGATAGAAATGAAAAAAGATATCAATAGTGTTGTAAGGATTATCTAACTATTGGTGGAGTTGTTAGTGTAATGATTTTGGAAAGCAATTTGAAATTATGCAAATTAAGTGACTAAAATATTCCTACTATTTGACCCAGGGAGCTATTGATTAAGCTTGTCCTCCAACAAAGCCTTTTAAAAGAAGAAATATATTCTTAAAGTAGCACCTTTTATGATAACAAATGGTAACAAAGTATATGTACATTGATTAGGAAATGACTAAACAAAATTTTGTATGTGAATGTAATTTGAAATTACTATGCTAAAAGAGTAATAAATTTGATAAATACACATAATCATGAAATAATCTATATGAAGTGATGAGGAATGAAGTAAAAAGAGCCAAGAAAGAGCCAAGAAAACAGTATTACAACATTGTAAATAACAAGCAAAAAAGTGGTTGTTCCATGTGTTTCCAGACTTTTTCAGAATATTAATTGTGCTTTTTTTTCATCTTATTTTCTTTAAAAAATACGTTCATTTTATGGATTTTTTTTTGCTAAGGCAATTGGGGTTAAATGACTTGCCTAGGGTCACACAGCTAGAGAATATTAAGTGTCTGAGGCCAGATTTGAATTCAGGTCCTCCTGACTTCAGGGCTGTTGCTCTAACCACCACTCCACTTAGCTCCTCCTTGTATGGACCTTTTAGGAAGAGGAGAGAAAAGGATATTGGGGAGAACTATGATGGCATTTTATTTTTTATTTATTTATCTATCATCATCATCATCATAATTATCATCATTTATTTATTTATTTGTTAGTTTGTTTATTTATTTACTGAGGCAATTGGGGTTAAGTGACTTGCCTAGAATCATACAGTTAGGAAGCATTAATTGTATGAGACCAGATTTGAGGTCCTCCTGACTTCAGGGCTGGTACTCTAATCCACTGTGCCACCTAGATGCTTTATGATGATAATAAAATTAGTAAAAACTATTTAAAGAAAAGTAAATCAATAGAGCAGATCAGACAAGGAAGAAGAATAAGAAATAATAGAGCTCAATAACTATGTTTGATAAACTGAAAAAAAAAACATAAATTATTTATTTCTTACTTCTTACTTGATTAAAAAATGTTGGTAAAACTTGAAAGCAGCCTGTCAGAAATTAGTCCTAGATTAATACCTTAAACCATACACCACAATATATTCAAAATGAATATAGAATCCCAATATTAAAGACCATGTCATTAAAAAACAATAGAAGCAAAGAATAATATAGCTTTCCCAGATATAGACAGATTTATTCTTAACCAAAAAAGGAGTAGAAGCAATTATAAAAGATATAATAGATAGCTTTGATCAGGTGAAATCAAAAAAGCTTTGGAACAAACTGAATTAATGGATCTAAGATAACTAGAAAAGTAGACAAAAAAATTTATATCAAATTTCTTATATATCTACATATTTGCCTTCAAATGTATAGACAAATAGCAAATATGTAAAACCAAAAACTCTTCCAGGAATTGTAAACACATATGCTGGAACTCTATTTTCCCAGAAATCAGCCAGAGTCAGGCTAATCAAAAGTCTTTATTCTTGGTCTCTTGAGCTCGCTGTCAGGGGATTAGATCTAGTAATCTCCACATCTCCTTCCTCTCTCCCCACAGCCAGGAGAATGCCTCAATTTCCTCCTCCTACTCCACCTACACACATCACTTCCCCCTTTTTGTCCCACCAATCAAGTTAGCATAGAATAGTTGGGGAGGGTCAACTTTCAAACATGTTAATAGAGAATTGTCCAATTGGCAATTAGTCTTGCGTGCTCCATTATCCAAGTGCATTTGCTCAGTTCTAGCCCTTTACACACATAGATATCCATTATCTAAGAAATGGCTTAAAATTGTGGTACATGAATGTAATAGAATATTGCTATGCTCTAATAAATAATGAACATGATGAGTACAAAAAAGTATAGTACAATTTAAATTGACTCAAAACAAAGTAAATACAGCCAAGAAAAAAATATTCACATTGATTACAACAATATAGATTTTAAAAATGACACAGCATAGAAATAAATGTGTTAGAATTGTAAAGAACAAGATTGATCTCAAAAAAGAGATGACAAGACAATTCTCTTAATTTCTTTAGAAGATTGGCAGGGGCTGCTGGGGTGAAGTCTTTAGTGGGTATTGATCAATATATTGTCAGATTTTAAAATATGTTGATTTTCCCCCTCCTCCTTTTTCTTTCTTTACCCTCTCCCAAATAAAACTTTGTGAATATAGGATGGTTTTCTGGAAGAAGAGAGATTGGGAGAAATTTCAGTGATGTTAAAATGTCAATTATACATAGATGTATATTTTATATGATTTTTTTAAAGGTTGTAGTTGAATAGATTGGATCATCTCTATCTCAAAAAAGTAGGAAATAGAGGAGGGCTCAGATGAAGGTTGGAGCTGCAAATTAAGAAAAGAGGAGGTTTGGTATAGTTGCTATATAAAATAGGAATGAAATTGATAATAAAAGAATGTTGAGGATACTGAGATTGTGTAGTATAAATGTTTAAAATGTAATGATTGAATGTTTAGTATTTTATGGAAATAAAAAACAAATTGGACTCTGACTTTTTCTCTTTTTTCCCAACTGCAAACAAATAAACAATTATCCCAAGATTCTATTTTAAATGTAATATATAACTAACTATTTTTTCAATCTATATTGTTGATTTTTAGGCTAAAAATCTTATAGAGAGATTTTTTACTCAACAAGTAGACATTCTGGAAAAACGATCAGAGCCACTTCCTGAGATATACTATATTCAAGGTACCCTGCAAATAGTGTGGATTAATCTTTGCAGACCAGGATATGGAATGAATGCTCTAATACATCCAAATTGCCCGGATTGTTGTGGTATGTAATTAGTTATCAAGTCACATTGATAAATTAGCATATTTTTAATTTATTAAAGATTATATTGACATTAGTATTCTTTTTTCAAATACATACTAACAATTTTATTAAACTAAAATGATTTTTTATCTTACATAAATTAATGGATTAATTAGGAGCATGTTCAAGTTTCAGTCCAAAGAATTAAGAGTTGTTTTAATTCTTTTTTTTTTAAGTTTTAAGTATTTTATTTGTTTAAATACATGCAAAAAGAATTGCAAAACCTTGTGTTCCAAGTTTTTTTCTCTCTCTTTTTTTCATCATGCTGTGCAAGAAAAATCAGATCAAAAGGGAAAAACATGAGGAAGGGAAAAAATAAGGAAACCAATCACAACAACAAAAAGATGAAAATAACTTGCTTTAATCCACATTCAGTCTTATAGTTCTCTCTCTGAATATGAATAGCACCTTCCATCCCAAGTCTATTGGAATTGTCTTGAATCACTTCATTGTTGAAAACAGCCAAGTCTTCACAGTTAATCATCACATAATTTTGTTACTATGTACAATTTTCTCCTGGTTCTGCTCATTTCATTTAGCATTAGTTCATGTAAGTCTTTCTAGGTTTTTCTGAAATCAGTCTGCTCATCATTTCTCAAAGAGCAATGATATTCCATTACATTCATATACCATATCTTATTCAGCCATTGCCCAGCCGATGGGCTCTACTCAATTTCCAATTCCTTAGCACCATAAAAGAGGCTGCTACAAACATTTTTGCACAAGTGGGTTCTTTCCCCTCCTTTATGATCTCTTTGTGATATATTCCCAATAGAGGCGTTGCTAGATCTAAAGGTATGCATAGTTTTATAGTCCGTTGGGCATAGTTCCAATTTGTTCGCCATAATGGTTAGATCATTTCACAACTCCACCAACAATGCATTAGTGTCCCAGTTTTCTCTCATCTTCTCCAACATTCATCATTATTTTTTCCTGTCATCTTAGTCAAACTGATAGGTATGAAGTGGTACCTCAGAGTTGTAGGGTTTTTAAAATTTGCTATTTAATCATATATTTAACTTAAGTACAGTTAGGCATTTTGACATAAAAGAGAAGACTTAAGAAAGAAAAGAATGGAATTGATATCAGATTGTTATTGGTAGTCATGGGAAAATAGATATGGCAAATTGCAGAATCAAGAATCCACTAACAAAATGGTAGCTATTTATACTTAGAATCACAGAAGTTGAGAACTGGAAGGGAGTTCAGTAACTATCTTCTTTAAAACCCATACACAAAAAGATTCCCCACTATAAAATAGTGCTTGCTTAAAGAGACAGAATGCACCACTTTTTTCTGACAACTAATTTTCACTTTTAGACTCCTCTAATTGTTGGGAAAGTATTCCTGACATTGAGCCTAAATTACAGTATCTACCCATTATTTTTTCCTTCTTTCTATTATTGTTGAGTTTGAACTCTAAATCTACTAGTCTTTCCTCTACATCACAACTCTCCAGTTCACATATTTGAAGATGTCTCTCATATCCCCCCATAAAGTTTTTTTTCTCCATATTAACCATGTCTAATTCCTTCAACTAATCCTCATATGACATTGAGTCAAGACCTTCCACCATCTCCTTTAGACATGCTTCAGATGAATAATCTTTCATAAATTTTGGCAGCTAGAAATTAACACAACACTCCAAATGAAGTCTGACAAGGGCAGAGTATGGTGGGAGTATTATTGCCATTCTTAAAAATTATACTTCTCTTAATGCAACCCAAACTCATATTAAGTTTATATTTTTTAGCTGCCATATTTTATTGTAGATTCATATTGATCTTGCAGTCTACTAAATTCTTAGATCTTTTTCAGAACAACTGTTGTCTAATTATGCCTCTGCCATCTTGTTCTTGTAAACATGACTTTTTTGGTTTTCAAATGTAAGACTTATACATACATACATATATATATATATATATATATATATATATATATATATATATATATATATATATATATATATATATATATATATATATGTATATATATATATATATATATATATATATAAAATTTCCCTATATACAAATATATCCCTAATGAATTTAATTTTATTCAGCTCAATGTATTAGATTCTTTGACAATGGCCTATAAAACTGTGCATACCCTTTGACCCAGCAGTGCTATTACTAGGTCTGTATCTGTATCCCAAGAAAATCATAAAGAAGGGAAAAGGACCCACATGTGCAAAAATGTCTATAGCAACTATTTTTGTGATAGCAAAGAATTGGAAAATGAGTAGATGCCCATTAGTTGGGGAATGGCTAAGTTGTAGTACATGGAAAAATGGAATATTATTTGTTCTATAAAAATGATGAACAAGCTGATTAAAAAGTTCTGGAAAGATTTATATGAACTGATGCTGAGCAAAATAAGCAGAACCAGGAATACATTGCATATGATAACAGCAAAAATGTGTGATAATCAACTATGAAAGGTTTGGTTCTCAGTAGTTCAGTGATCCAAAGCAATCCCAATAGACTTTGTATAGAAAATGCCTTCTGCATCCAGAAAAAGTAGTAAGGACACTGAATGTAACTCAACATAGGCTATATTCATTTCTTTTTTTCCATTTTTAAAATTCCTTCCATGTTTTTTCCCTTTTGCTTTGATTTTTCTCTCCCAACATGATTTATAAGCAATGTGTATTAAAAATAAACTTCCTACAATGAAAAAATTATTAATAAAATGTTAAATAGTACAAAGCACAGTCTTTAGGGTGCTACCCTAGAATATTTCTATAGCATTTAGTAGATAACTACTTTTTGAGTCCATACTTTTAGAGCTAGTTTTGAATCAGTCATTGTTATTGTCTAAGCCACATCTCTCCATTTTCTTCACAAGAATAACGAAATGATTCATCTTTTTTCCTTACATTTTAATTGTTATTTTATATTTTAAATTAGCAAGCATTATTATCTCTCCTTCTCATGTTCCCTCTATATTGGCAAAAGAAAAAAAAAAAGAAAAACCTTTCAACAACTATATACAGCCAAATTTAACAAATTGTCACACTATGTACAAAATTTTATATTATGGATTATTTTGTTCACATGTTCTAGTCCAAAATGGAAATGAGGTTATTTTGACCTGATCTCTTCTTAATAAAGCTACTTTCTTTGTAATTGCCTCTTCACTTTCTAGATGTTGCCCAACTATACCTTTAATATCTTTAATACTAGAATTCCCCAGGAGTGGAAGTCAAATTCGCTGAATGCGAGTTTGTAGATCATTTGTTCTTAGAAAACTAGGATATTTTGTTTTTATCTAATCTTGTGATAACTCTCCTCTTTTCTATATTTCAAATGTCACAGTGACATATTAATCAACACCTGTCAGATTTTTTTATTTCTCTAGGATGTAGTTCATCTGGGTTGGATGACTTAAACTCACAAAAGGGCAGTTAGATGTTTCATGACCATCTATTATCTTGGGTATCAACTCCTTGTTTGTCATTTCTATTCTATCATTTCCCATGTAAAGGTCATTCTCTTCTTCAGTAAAAAAAAAAAAAAATACAATAGGAATGGAGCAGTTCTATCTGGAATTTCCCCCTCTTGTCAGTTGTCATTTTCCTATACACCCCTAAGCTAAGATCTTACCTAATCATTGATCTTCCTTTCTCTCAGTACATCTAAACTAAAATCCTTCTTGGACTGGTTTCCTTCTTTAATCCCTTCATTCTGAGCTTTGGCATTCCTGATAGTCTTTTTTTTAAGGACCAGGCCAGGAGCTGAAGGAATTCAACCAGCTCTAGGCCAATATGGACTTTGAGGCCAATATGGACTGTTACAGCAGCACCACATGTCGGAGGAGAAGTGTCAGCTGGAGCAGAAAAAGGACTAGAGGGAAATGGAGACCATGATGGAGCACGCCTGGATACAGGGACTCATCGAAGAATCGGACCCTGATGAGGAGCCCACCCTTGAGCCTTCCCAGCTGTCCATTTGAGCTGCTCCTACAACCAGTTTAAAGGAGGTATCTCAACTAAAAGAGCAAAAGTTAGAGAGCTGGGAACAAACCGTAGGTACCCTGGACAGCAAGTCAAAGCTGGAAAGTCTGATGGTGGCAAAGAAGGCAGCTGCCCAGAGATCCAGCAGCAGCAATGGACACATAGTCTTGCCCTCCTTGCCTTGTGGTACACACAGGTGTACCACAGAGTTTGTAGGAGACCAGCTCATCACCCAGGACCCCCAGAGCCTCATCCCTGAGCCAGCTGGGGGCCTACAGAGACAGTGAAGGTAGCAGTGACAGCAGCTGAAGCATTGGCCTCTCCCTTTGAAGGAAGGTCCCAAACCCTCACGGCCCCTCCCCCATGGGGGCCAGACCCGGGAGCCAGGCTGCAGTGGGTTTATTTCTTTGTTCAGTGAGCCCAGCAATGTGCAGAGGAGGAATGGGCCTAGCCTTATATTTATCTTCTTTTACATTTCTTTCCTTTCATCTTCTGTATACTTCTTTCAAAAAATCATAGTTAGTTGGTAAGTTTCATATAAATCCGCATTGTTCTCTTCAGACTTTTACTCCTGATTGAAATATTAATCCTGATTGAAATAATTTCTTTTAGTTTTTTGTTTTGTTTTCATAATTTTGTTCCTGAGCATCTTTGATCCCTCTGAGCTAAACTTCTCTGAAGCATTTTAGTTCATGGGATCCCATTTTTTTCTCTGAAAGTTTTCCCATGTCATTAGTATATGTCAGATTATTCTAAAATTTACTTTTCTCTGAATTTTAATCTGTTGAATAAATTATTACCATTAGAAAATAGTAATTATTAGCACTTTTGTGTGATTTCCCCCCTCCCCTCCCCGCCCATGTTAGGGCAATTGCTGATTAAACTTCTCTGTTTATCCTTTATAATATGTTAGGTTCTTACTAAGTGCTAATTCGGTACTTAACAATTCTCTAATTCTGGCCTTTAGGGTAGTTTTACCCCTGTGAACTCATGCTTGTGAACTTGCACGCTTAGGAGGAGCAAATTCATTGGTTGAAATAATTTTTCCCAGAAGCCCCTCAGTTATTCCACTCCCATTCTCTGGGAGGATAAAAGACGACACCATTGAGCAAGGGGAAAGTCTTGTCTGGGCCAGAGTTGGGGCGGCTCTCTGGAGGAAGTAGTCTCAACTCTAGGTTACAGTTGTTGGCCAAGAGATTGAGTTGAGACAGCAGATCTCCTCCCAGAGAGCAATCGGCAGTTTCTGGAGACAACAGGACATTACAATAATATTATCCTATTAGATAGATTTTTCTACTTTTTGTTACATTATACTGTGCCTTTTACTCAACTTGTTTTCTTCATGTGTTAATGCTAAATCTGCTACTTAAAATTGAATTAATACTGAATGTGGATCATAGTATTTTCACCTTTTTTGTTTTGTTTACTTGCTTTTTGTTTTCTTTCTCATTTTTTTCCTTTTTGATCAGATTTTTCTTGTGCAGCATGTGGAAATATGTATAGAAGAATTATATATGTTTGACATGTATTAATTGCTTGCTGGCTAAGGAAGGGGGTAGGGGGATGTTGGGAGAAAAATTTGGAATACAAGATTTTGCAAGGGTGAATGTTGAAAACTATCTCTGCATACACATACACATACACACAAACACATACACACACACACACATATTTGCTGAAGCAATGGGTTAAGTGACTTGCCTAGGGTTACACAACTCAGATGCCTTATGTGTGTGAGGCCATATTTGAACTCAGGGCCTCCTGATTTCAGGGCTGGTGCTCTATCCATTGCACCACCTAGCTTAGCTGCCCCTCTGCATATATTTTGAAAATAAAAATTTATGTTTAAAAAAATTGAATTAAGGTCAAGAAGTAAGATAAAAACACATAAAAATATAGGATACATCAGTATTTCCTTGCCTCTATATATTTGTCACATTGCATGGTCATGAGTATGTCAGTCAGAAATATTTAAAATCCTTGAAACATAATGAAAATTTATAAGATTCATATTATCTCATGCTTCTTGGCCTCTTAGGGCTAAGCAAAGTTTAGTACAATTTGAAATGATGTGAAATATAACTCTTTGAAATTAAACCACATCTAAAATATATAAATAATTCCTTTTTTTTTCTATATTTTCTTTTTTTTTATTTTGTGATATAAAAATAAAGAAGTAAAACTATATGTCTTCTTTATTTTACAAATACAAATGAAATTTATGGATCATAGTTTGTCCTCTTCATCGTAGAATGATAACATTTAATTTTATTGTTTCAATATGTAGCAGTGCATATGCAATTATATGCCATAGTGAATATAAATGAAGAACTATGTAAATTGTTAAGGTCTTTTTCAGCTCCAAAAAAATATGATTCTTTTCTTAAGATATAGTTCCTGCCCACAAGAAGTTTATCAGGTTGAAGTGATGGTAATTATATAAGAAATAATTGAAAATAAAAAAACAATATATTTTTAAATGCCCCAATTATGTCTAAAATTTAAAAATGATATTTTATAAGAAGACTATGATAACTTAAGTAACATCTTTCAAAAGGAAGAGAAAAATCAATGTGTGTTGAAATTGTCAAAAAATGACATCTATAAATTGAAGTGAGCTAGGCTATAGGGAGTGGTAACATATACTAAGTTGAAAAAAAATGGAGTTGACATTAGCAGAAGAAAGAATGAACATGAAAGATATGAGACATGGCAATAGAAATGAAGCAATTTGATTATATGGACCATGAGAGATTAATAAATTGGATTTATGTAGAACTTTAAATGTAGATATAGAAGCTGGGTCTGGTATGGTAAACAGACAATAAATGCTATTCTATGTTTATAAAGTTATTTGTACTTTTAAATAGCTGCATTCAAACCTAATCTGTTCTTGTCTTACTTGTATCTTAGCATACTCTTTCTAATAAATCCTTTTAGTGAGAGATAAATAGGTAGCTCATTGGACAGGTCATGCGACCCTGAGCAAGTCATTTGATTGCTTTTAGCCTCACTTTAAAATGGGGAAACTAGTAATACCTACTTCACAGTGTTGTTGTGAGAATTAGATGTAAAGGGCTTTGATTGTCTGTGTCCAATTTGTCACATTGCATGGTCTAAAAGTGTCAAATGAATGTCAGTTATTTCTAGATCATCATCATTATCCTCTCAGAAATATTCAATTTTCCCCTAGTTTCTTCAGAATATATAATTTTCACTTTGGCATCCAAGACCTCCCCAAAAATGGAGTTTTGTAATCTTCTGGTTGGTTTTCTGGAAGCCTTCATTTCAGCAGAGTAATCACCATGAGAATAGCTAGAGATAAAATCCAAAAATCTTTATTGTCTCCTTCACAGTCTTGTCTCCTTGCCTGGGGCCTGGGACCAGCTTTCTGGAGGTCCTCCAGAATGTGTCTTGATTTCTGCAGGGGAGACAGGAGAACCAACACAACGGTCTCTGTCTTGAAGTCTCCCTGAGTCCAGGAGCTTGTGCTCCAGCCTCCAGTCCTCTGTCTTTCCTAGGTCTGTTCCAGTTCCCCAAGGTGGTGGAAGATGGAATGAATGTTTGAGTCTGAGGGCTTATGCTCCAGCCTCCAGCCACCACAAAGGGGGGAAATGGAATGGATGTCTCTGGCTGACTTTGTTCCAGCTTATATATTCTATTATAATTACATTATCATAGTTGTGAGTCTTGTCGAACTATATTAAGTACTAAGTAATATACTGAACTAGAGAACTATTAATCACCACGCTAAACTAGATAACCATTCTCTTCTCAGTTCCACTGAATTAACACCTTGTAAGAATCCTTGTTTCAAGTACAGAGTTTTGGCTCATTATAGAGTTTATCTTGCAAATATTCTCTCATGCTGATCTCTTTCATGTATCTCTCCTTCCCCACATATTGGACTATTCTTTCTTTTCTTGTTCTGTCTTCTTCCACTTCCATGCCTTGTGATATTCCATACTTTGTATCTAAAATGAGCAAAACCAACTTTATCTTTTAAAGTCTCTCTCTTTTTTCAAGGTTTGCTGAGATCTCTTGCATGAAACCTTGAGCCCTCCCCCAATTCTTACTGTCAAAGCATTTTACCTGGACCTCTTCTTTCCTATTTTTTTTTCTTACTCATATATCATAATTATTTTTGTGCCAGTTGTCTTCTCTTTTTATCTTATAAGTTCTTTGAAAGCATTATCTGGACCAAGTCTTATATCCCTAACACCTAACACAGTATCTCTCAGAGTAAGCACTTAATAAATGTTTGTTCAATTAATATAAATAATTTCATAGAGCTTGCATTTTCCTTTATTGATTAGTTCTCATTTCACAAAATGCTAAGGTATCATGGAATTCCCTTTTGGAACCAGATCTTACTGAGTACTTCATTATTATCTCTTGTACACAATAGTGGTGGTCTAAATATTCAAAAGAGAATACACTACTCAAGAAGATATTTAAGTAATCTTCTAAATTGGAACACAGTGGAAAATATGACCATAATAACACTGGATACAAGAACAAATTAACATACAAAGTGCATTTAAAATCCACTGAGGTGTGAAATGGCATTCTGGATAGAAGCACATAAAATATATGAGGGAAAGTTTTGTGAATATAACTTTATTTGTAGAATGAAGGTATAGCATTGGGAGTTTATGCTCAATAAAGAAGACTGAGACAACTGATGTTTATTGAGTAAAGAATATTTACTTTCTCAGCAGTAGGTTAAGTAAACACTGGATTTTCCATTTACTTTACGGTTTTTAAACTTTCCCCTAGATGGCAGACCAGGATTGATTGCTAAAAGGTTACCAGCATATGAAAAATTCTACACACATTGCTACATATAATTTTTCTTATATTTAGAAATGTTAAACCTTTCTCCATAATTTTAGAAGTATTAAATGGAAACAACTTTACTTCTTATGTTATCATGTAGTCACTGTAGCAGAAGTAACTTTTGTATTATATACATATTCAATCTTTTTCCTACATTCAAAACATAATACCATAACCACTAGAGACCTGCCAATCATGGATTGTTGTTTCCAGTAGGTTTCTCTACAAACTCAGGTTCTACAGCACTGTATTATAAAAATACTTATTTTACAAGTTGCTTATCAACAGCAACGAAAAATTCATCAGACTTTCTCTTTTCTATTTTACAAATATTCATATATTTCTTCTTTTTATATTTAGTGCTGACATTTGATTAAAAGAGAAAAAATATTTTCTTCATTAATGTTCATTATCTTTATTTCTATTTTGAAAAGGTTTCTCCTAAGACCTTAGTGTATGCTATACTTACATAGAATAATACCAAAATATAAAAAATTTACTAATAGCTAGCATTTGCTCAGTAGCTATATGGCACAGTGGATATAGTTTTGGTCCTGTAGTCAGAAACACTCATCTTCATGAATTCAATACTGGCCTTGGACAGATAATAGCTATGTGGTCCTAGTTTATATCATTTCACCCTGTTTGCTTCAGTTTCCTTATCTAAAAAATGAGTTGAAAAGGGAAATGGCAAACCATTCCTATATCTTTGTCAAGAAAATGCTATATGGGATCATAAAGAGTTGGACACACTGAAACAGATGAATAACAACAAAAGGTAGAGATGTAAGCTTTGCAAAGCCCTTTACAAAATACAATGTTGTTTAAGCCTCACAATAAAGGTTAGTCTACTTATCCACACAGCCACAATCTGAGCAATGAGCAATTAGTTGAGACTAGTAATTTTCTTTCATTGAACCAAACATACACACCCAAAGTATAACATTTTAAAGAAAAAGAAATATTTAATGTATATGTTTTCCTCTGGTGATGTACAAGTTTATTCACTTCAATCTCATTGTTATAAAAGGAAAATTTAAAGATTTTCCTCTCTTAGTTAGGAATTATGAAAAGAAAAAAAGAAATTTATGTTTTAATTACTTTTGCCACCAATTGCTTTGAAACTTTGGGGGAAAGCTTTTTATTAAGTAAGGTTTTTGGCAGATTAGGATTCAAATGTTCAAGTGACAGAATATCTAACTTTCTTTGATTATTATAGAAGTGATTACTATAGTTATATCCTAACAATTCCCAGTTAATTTTAGATCCTATCTTTTATATTTTAACTTGATTCATAATTTGATGAATTCACTTGATTTTAGTGAGTACAAGTAATCATTTCTGTACTTTTTAACTTTATATATTCTGTATTCTTTTTACATTTCTGTATTCTGTACTATTATTTCCTAAAGTTGTTATATTAACATCTTGGTTTATTTCCACTTTTGCTTCCTACCAGAATTAATAAATATCCCTAGCCCATTGATAGTGATAGTTTTGACTTAATTTTGTATATAAAATTTGGAAACACTGTTTGGTTCACTTTCACCACAATAAGGAATGGAGTAGTTTTCTATCTTAGAAACTGTTAACATACATAATCATAAATTTTAATCTATATTCACAATTAACTATTACTGTAGCATTCTAACTATAATTTTTGAATATTCATTTGAAAGACATGTAGTTTTCTTATAGTGCTTGTAGACAATGATTGTCCTTTATGCTGAAATATATTGATACCAATTTGACTACTTTTCTCCAGGATGCCTGCAGTGGCAGGTATGTAGATATATTGTAGATTTGTAAACATTTTGTCCTTATTTTCTGTTAGGATTCTTACTAAGGTGCTAACTAATTTAGCATGGTACTTAACAATTCTGTAGTTCAGTAATGTATTTACTAGAATTCCATGAGATTCACATCTTTAAGAGAGCATACTTTTAAGGAGCTCCCACAAGCCCACTCTCTGGGAGGAGATTCACAACTAGGATTGACTTCTGGGAAACCCACAATCCCACACTCTTGGAGGCACAGTCAGATTCATTTTCCTACTTCGACTTCTATGCTGGCTGGAGACATTGGGAAGATGAGAGGCTGGAAACATTTGGACAAGAGCTCTCAGGAACCAAAGAGAGAGGAAGGCTTCCAGAAAGCTAGCCAAGCCCCAAGTGAAGGAGACAAGACTTGAAGGAAAAAATAAAGGATCTGGAAATAAGATTTGGAAAGAGACAGTAACTCATGGCTTTATTTTGGGATTATTGAACTGAACTGAAACTAAGGCTGACTCCAGAAGCTCCCCAAGAAACCTGCTCACAGAGAACGATTGTAACTTAAAGAAAAAGAACATTACAATTGTCTTTGCAAAATTTCTTCTTCTTTTTTTTAATAACAAAATAATGGATTATCCTTTTAGAGCAAAATTTAGCTTTAAAACTTCTTCAACATGAGGTGTTTTCCAAGCATATATTAAGGTCATATATGATACCTTGATAAATGCTGTTATCCAGAGAGATGACAGTGTTCAGTGCATCATTCTCCAGGATATTTTCTCTTTATTTAGATCTACAAGTATTAAACAGGATTCCCCATATAAGAATAGATGAACAATGCATATTTCTTAGATTTTCATGTGCAGTTGAATGGAAAGTGAATTAATTATTAATTATCTAACTTGAACAGGAATTGCAGATGGATGTTGATGTGGGCTCAGAATTAAATGGGTCTGCTCTTTATTTTAAAAGCCTATATTCTAAATACTAATAATCTTTTGAAAGTAGCATGGTGATAGATGACCATCTATGAAGTTTGGAAGAACTAATTATGTTTAAATCTTATTTCTTGCACATACTATTCTAAGTACTAATAGTCTTCTAAATGTAGCATGGTGATAGAGGACCATTTATGAAGTTTGGAAGAACTACTTGTGTTTAAATCTTGTCACTTATACATACTAGCTTGCAATTTACAAGTACCTTAACCTCTCTGTACCTTAAATATTTCTTTAAAATTTTAAGTTACAGACTGTTTGCAGATCCCTGTAATAGCACTGAGAGCAGGAATAGATGCCATCTTGAAATTCTGTTACACACAATTCTGAGTCATGGTTCCGGGGAAGAAAAGAGGAGTTGTAGATAAATGGGAGCAGACTCCTACATAGATAAAGGCCAGAGTGCAGATCAGAAAGTTGGTGACCAAACCTCTCCTTGGATCATACCAATTTGGAGGTACCAAAAACTTATAGACTCCCACTGAGCTATGAAAGCAGCAAAAGGACAAAAAAAAAAAAAAAAAAGATGAAAGCTTAAGATAGATTATCTTCCTCTGTTTAAAGTTGAGTTCAACTTTAACATAAAATCCAAAGTTAAGAAATATGTTAGATAAATGAGTAAAGAATAAAAAACCCAAATATAAAAAAGTACCATGGTGATAGGGAAGCTCAAGACAAAATTAGAAGGCCATGGCTTGAAAATGTATACAAACAAAACTTCAAAAAAAAAAAAAAAAAAAAAAAAGACAAGAATTCCTTGAAGAGTAAAAGAAAATGATCTTTTAAAAGTGGGAAAACTGGTGAAAGATGACAAGTAATCATTATTTCAAATAAAAGAAAAAAAACAAATCTAAAAGAATGACAGAGTTGAAATTTTGTTAAAAATTACATAGACAATATCACTACTAAATATATATACATCAAAGGATGTAACATATAAATGCTTAAAGGAAAAAAATTAATTATTGCATGAAACAGATAAATTGTATTAGTGGGGAACTGCAATTTAACCCTCATAGATCTAGTTAATTTTCACCATAAAATAAGAAAGAAGTTAAAAAGAAAATAGAATTTTTAAAAAGTTAAATATAATAAACTTCTGGAGTATATTGAATGGAAATAGATAGAAGTTAGAAAAGAATATAACTAAATGTTTGTTGTGTATGATAGCTTTAAAAAACTTCTATTAATTAGGCATAAAAACTTATAAATGTAAGAAAACAAAAATATTAAATGCATTTTTTGGATCATAATGTATTAAAATTAACTTCAATAAAATTTCTTTGAAGCATAGACTAATGATTTTTTACTTAGCTACTAATCCCTAATAATTAGTAGGTGAAAACACAAATCATTAAAACAATAATTTTATTAAAGATGACAGCAGCAAGACAAAACACCAAAATTTATGAGTTACAACCATAGCAGCATTTAGCAGAAACTTTACATCTCTAAATCTCATCATCAGTAAAGGAAAGAACAGATCAATGAATTGGGCATACAACTTTAAAAAACAGGCTAACAAAAAGTAAAAAATTGTGAATAGGAATTCTGAAATAAAAAATAAAAAATCTTGAATAATCAAAGCAGAGAATGGTGAAATTGAAAGTTTAAAAAAAATTAATCAACCTGAGCTGCTTTTATGGGAAAAAAACCCAGTAAAATAGATAAACCATTAGTTAATTTGATTTTAAAAAAAGAAAACTCTTTTACCAATATCAAAAAATGAAAAGAGTGAATGCACAACCAGTGAAGATGAAATTAAAGCAATTTTGCCCAATTATTTCAATGAAACTAATAATTTAAATGAAATAGAAGAATATTTACAAAATATAAATTGCCCAGATTAGTAAAAGAAGAAATAGAATAATTAACTCTGTCTTGGAAAAGCAGGATAAATCAAGAGAAGTTAGACTTTAATGACTCTTCAATTCCTAATTAGTCAGCTGATAATTTTAGGAAGAACTACCTTATTTTAACTGCATAAATGGGATGTAGAGTATGCTTAAGGATTGAAAGCTAGAGAGAAGAGAAATCTAGTCTTTTGTCTTCTAGCATCAAGATAGAAATCTTGAGGTTCTAACTTGTATTATAGACCTTTGTTAGGATTCTTACAAGGTGTTAAGTCACTGGAATGGATATAATTATCTAATTTAGCATGGTACTTAACAATTCTCTAGTTCAGAGTTCACACCTTTTACACCTTCAAGAAAGCATACTTTTAAAGAGCTCCCACAAGCCCAGGGAGTACCCACAAGCCCATTCTCTGGGAGGATATAAAAGCCCACTCTCTGGGAGTCAGGAGTGAGTCAAGGGGAGAACTTCAGGGAAGCTCGAGGAAATTCAGAGCCAGGATTCAGTGGATTCACAGGAGATTCACAAGTCTAAAGGAAAAGCACGCTCATGGACTTCCGGGAGATTCACAACTAGGATTGACTTCTGGGAAACCCACAATCCCATACTCTTGGAGGTGGAGTCAAGATTTCATTCCCATTTCAACCTTCATGCTGGCTGGAGGCTTTGGATTCAGAGGGAGCTAGGGGCTGAAGGTGGCTGGAGACATTCTGACAAGAGCTCATTGGAGAACCAAGGAGAGAATTAGGCCTCTAGTAAAACTAGCCGGACCCCAGGAAAAGATTCAGGATTTTGAAGGACACAATATAGGATCTGGACTTTATCTCCTGGCTGCATTTTGGGATTATTGAACTGGAACTAAAGCCAAGGCTGCCTCCAGAAGCCCCCAAAGAAACCTCCTCCCAGAGAATGATTACATTTTAGAGAAACAGAACATCACAGACCCTGAAAGAAAGACTGTGGGAAGAAGTCAACATATAGATGAATCAGTAATCTTTTTTGTTTCCCTATTCACAACTTGGGACTTTGGGGATTTTTCCCCCTTGGGTGAAACATTAAGTTAAATTGAGTTATCATGTTCCCAGCAGCAGAGCTTATTCATTCACTATGTATTGTTTGGTATATACTTGTGTTGATTGTGGAATTGACTTCTAGTAGATAGAGTACCAAGCCTTGGAAATATAGTTTGGGTTACCCATTTCCTGTTAAGAACCAGAGATCAGGAATGCAGTTTGATCTTAAAAATTATTTCCTCTAGACTAACAATATTTAAGAAAGCAAATGGATCTAATTCTTACCCCATATCCCTTCTCTCTGAGGAGAGTAAAGTAGCTAGCCACTTACTTCAACCTTCTGTCATCCTTTTAGCAGGAATTAAAGTCTTCCTTGGGGAAAGGTGGAGATAAGAGTTTCTAGGGATAATTATTCCTGATTTCCTGTGAGCCATGTCTAGACAGACTCATGTAGATATACATAATATACTATATTCTTTAAGTGTATATGAATGGTTTGGCCAATTTTCAGATGGCTTTGGATCTCATTGGAAATGCCCTGTATTTTTCAGGATTTCTGCAAAATCAAGACAAGTGTCTTCAACAGGCAAGAGCCTCTAGATAATTTTATTACTTATGAAGAATTCTTCTAACTTTTGTGTATACAGCCTCCATGAGAACAATGAATACTTTTGATGAACATTTCTTCTTTTTTGTTTTTTGGATAATATTAATACTAAGATAATTGTTGAACAAAAGTATTTCAGTGTTTCCCTATATTAAGGAATCTAGTGCACTTTTATAATTTACTTGGGAGAAATTTTGTTGGAGGAGAACCGTAAGATTTTGTTTTTAATCTGCTTAGTCATTTCTTGTTTTGGTAATCAAAACCCAATAATAACAATGATGTAAATATTCTTTACACATTTCAAACAATTATGTTGTTGTGATAGTAATTAAGGAATTTAAGGAATCAAAGAAAAGAGTGTATCTATGTCTGTGACTACATGCATAACATCAAACTGGTTTTTACGGTAATTGAAATTTGATGTATATGGAGTCCAGGGTGCCTCAAATGGTTTCCGTATAAAGGAAATTAGATGGAAAACAATGTTTCTTAACAATGGGGAAACTGCAAATTGTAGTGAAAGTTCTTCAGAAAGACAGATTATAGAATATGTGTAGATATTTTGGAAATGCTTGACTAACCAAAGGAATATTGAAGGGAGACCTCCCTGATGGGCTCCAGGGACATTCTAAAGGGCCTGTAAGTTTGAGTATTTTTGCTGTACTTCTTTTGGAGGATCTCAGTATGTCCTTTATTTAGGTCCTGAGTGAAAGAAGTAGTATCTCTAACCTTGGACATCAGAGTAGTCTGGTAGTCAGGCCAGGTTTTACAGAGAGCTCTGACATCAATACCTAAAGGAACAAGCATTGGAGTTCCTTTGGGGAAGAAATCATTCATTAATGATAACTTTTGTATGTGAACACAATAGAACTGACATTATGTAGAAATTGAACTAAGTTTCAATCCTGTAGGATGTTTCATATAGTATTCTCCCAAGGTGGTGTATCTATATGTTTTCTTATTGTATTTTTATGAATCAAATATTCCATTGTAGAAGCCAAACTCCATTAAATGATTAAATGAAATAAAATTAGAGTGCTAATCCTTCACCCTTTAAATTAGAGGAAGAGGGGTAGCTAATTGGTGTAGTGGATAGAGGACCTAGCCCTGAAGTCAGGAGGACCTGAGTTCAAATTTGATCTCAAGATACTTAACACTTCCTGGCTGTGTGACCCTGGGCAAGTCACTTAAGCCCAAATTGCCTCAGCAAAATAAATAATGGACTTGAGCCAATGACAGTAATAATATTAACAATATTATTATCAATAAAAAGGATAGAGATGAGAGACACATTTTTTGTCTTTTTTTTCAATCTATCATCTGTATGTTTTTGCTGTTCCATTTAGAAGATACCATAAATCTTTTAGGACTAATTTCTCAAGTAATCTGTTCAGTTCCATATTTTCCATTGTGTTTATAGTTCTGCTTGTCTTATCCAAAACTGAAAAGAGACTTTGAAACCTCCAGTCCCTAAAGTGTTACTGTTTATGTTTTCTTGTAGCTCATTTAATGTTTTCTTTAAGCATTTGGATATGTTTCTAGTCCTCTCAGCCCTTATATACCTTAGTATGATTACATTATTATAGCATACTGAATGTATGAACTAGAGAACCATTACATCACCATACTAAATACTAAGTATATGTGTAAACTAGAGAATCTTCATGTCATCAATTCCATTGAGCTAACACCTTATTGTAAGTATCCTTGTTTCAAGTATACTTCTCCAGGGTTCTGGCCCTCTACACATCTGGAAAAAAAAAACAAAAGATCAAAAATTTCAAGGAAATTAATGAAAAAAATGCAAATGAAGGTGTACCAGCACTAAAGCTATATTATAAAGCAGCAGTTATTAAAACCATTTGGTACTGGTTAAGAAATAGAGTACTTGATCAGTGGAAAAGATTAGGTTCATAGGACAAAATAGTCAATAACTATTGTAATCTAGTGTTTGACAAACCCAAAGACCCCAGCTTTGGGGATGAGAACTTACTATTTGACAAAAACTACTGGGAAAAATTGGAAATTAGTATGGCAGAAACTAGGCATTGGCCTATACTTAACGCCCTATACCAAGATAAGATCAAAATGGGGTCATGATTTAGATATAAAGAATGATATAAGCAAGTTAGAAGAACAAAGGATAGTTTACCTCTCAGATCTGTGAAGAAGGAAGAAATTTGTGGTCAAAGAAGAACTTGAGTACATTATTGAATATAAAATAGATAATTTTGATTATATTAAGTTAAAAAAGGTTTTATACAAGATTAGAAAGGAAGCAATAAACTAGGAAAAACATTTTTACACTCAAGGATTATGATAAAAACAATTTGTAAAATATATAGGAATTTGACTCAAATTTACAAGAATTCAAGCCATTTTCCAATTGATAAATGGTCAAAGGATATGAACAGGCAATTTTCAGGTAAAAAAATGAAACCATTTTTAGTAATATGAAAAGGTGATTCAAATCACTATCAGAAAAAGGCAAATTAAGATAACTCTGAAGTTCTACTACATACTTCAAAGATTGGCAAAAGTGACAGGAAAAGATAATGATAAATGTTGGAGGAGATGTTGGAAAACTGGGACACTAATTGGTGGAATTATGAATGGATCCAACCATTCTGGAGAGCAATTTGGAACTATGCTCAAAAAGTTATCAAAGTGTGAATGCCCTTTGATCCAGCAAAATGGCTTATATCCCAAAGAGATCTTAAAGAAGGGAAAGGGACTCACATTGTAGCAGCCCTTTTTGTAGTGGCAAGAAACTGGAAATTGAGAGGATGCTTATCAGTTGGGGAATGGCTGAATAAGTTATGGCATATAAATGTTATAGAATATTATCTTTCTGTAAGAAATGATCAGCAGGATGATTTCATAGAGGCCTGGAGAGGCTTGTTGCTAAGTGAAATGAGCAGAACCAGGAAATTATTGTACATGGCAACAAGATTATACAATAATTAATTCTGACGGATGTGGCTCTCTTCAACAATGGGATGATTCAGAGCAGTTCCAATAATCTTGTGATAAAGAGAGCCATCTACACTCAGAGAGAGGACTATGGGAACTGAGTGTGGTTCACAATATAGCATTTTCACTTTTTTGTTGTGGTTTACTTGCATTTTATTTTCTTTCTCATTTTTTCCTTTTTATTTGATTTTTCTTGTGAAGCATGATATTTGAGGAAATATGTGCAGAAGAATTGTACATATTTAACATGTATTGGATCATTTGCTATCTAGGGAAGGGAGTGGGAGGAAGGAAGGGAAAAATAGAATACAAGCTTTTGTAATGATGAATGTTGAAAATTATTCACGTATATATATTGAAAATAAAAACATTTAATTAAAAAAAGAAAAAAACAAAAAAGAAACTTATAAAATGAATCAAGATAATTTCCTCATTGCTGGACTTAATCTTTATTTATTTTATATATTTTTTGCTTTGGGTAATATTTTTGTATTACTATGCTAGGAGGAACATATGTAAAAGGATCTATACAAATACTAAGTATTTGTATTTACTGATGTACTTAGGATGATTTCATATTCCTCTTCCAAGATAACACAAGTTATTTACAACTTAATTTCAAAGAGTCCATGAATTATTCCTGTCGATATCAGCGATTTTCCTAGTTTAAGCAATTTATAATTTATCATCCTCCTCCAAATTTCAGTATAACTTTCCTTGGTAGGTTATGGTTTATATACATTTGTTCTGCAAAGTAATGTTCAAATAGTGTTTAACTCATTAACCATTAAGCTATCTTCTAATCTGTAGGAAAAAAATATTGAGAGTTTGTATAAATATGAAACTAATGTGAACTCTTTTATTTATCACTGGATTAAAATGTTGAAGAATATATCACTTTATTAAGTCATTTGTATCATATATGCCTTTTAGAGACACTTTATTTATTAACTTTTTCTTTATTTACAGTGATCTGTAACCCTGGAACTTATAACCCCCACAGTGGAATTCACTGCCTTCAGTGCAACAGCAGCATGGCATATGGATCAACTAAATGCTAAAGTACCATTATTTTATGCTTTTTGGCAACTTAATAAATTAAAAAAGTTAATAACTTTAGCATTTTGCAAAAGTAAAATACATTTATTAAAAAGAAATTATGGTGACTCATCTTTTTAATCAAGTATTACAATGTGAAAATGTTTTACCAAGACTGAAAATACTGGACTCCAAAGTTCCTAATTTATTAATAAAATTCATTTATTTTAGACTCACAGTGTGAAATATATCTGTACATTATGACCTGCATCATGGTGTTTTAGAAATATGCTATAGTATCCCATATTTTCTATGTATACTGTACATGTAAGTAGATCAAAAGAATTTTAAAATTCTTGGTACAAAAATATTGTGGAATGAATAATGAATTTGAATTCAGAAGATCTGAATTCTTAGCAGCATTTCTAATGCTAATCCTTGCACAACCACTTACTAAGCTATGTGACTTTGGGCAAATTATTACATGTTTCTGGACTTTCAATCTTTTTTTTTTTTTTTTTTTGTGAAATGAAGGGGTTAAATTGGAAGAGTTCATACTTTTCAGCTTTATTTCTGGAACTCCAATTAGTCAGATTACTGCTTACAGTTACTCTATCAGGTAGTCCTATGTTATTTCATTTTTTTATGTAGCTACTTTTTACAGATTTATTTTTTGCTTCAAAAGACACCCCAGGGAGTTATTTATATTAATCTAATCCTACCTAGTAAGGAACCATATGCACTGTAGTCAGTGGATTTTACTGGGGGACAATTTTTGTATATTCATTGCAGGCCTTAGTGCAACAAATAAAGTGTGGCAGTGATTTTAATGTACCTTTGTGTTTAACATCCTTTAAGTAGTCCCTATTGATAGAACGGAATAACATGTTCCCATTTTAATAATATAGAATGAATCCAAGAATTTTAATTTCATTTCTATCTTTAGGAGTTGTCTTTTTTGGAAAAAAATCATCTAACTTCTTTGTAGTCTCATTCCTTCCATTGTTAAAAATCAATGATTAATGATTTATTTCATAGGATTGGTATATGTAGTTTATTTATGCATGCCAGAATGTTATATTTTCTCTATGATATATGCTATGAAAAATAAATTTATAGATTAAAAAAACATTAGTTCCAAAAATTTTTGTGTCCAACAAAATATGTATTGATTCATGTCTGCATTTACCAATTGTGCTCTTTGTTCTGTTAGTTATTTCCTTTTCCTCCAGCTTCTTATCCTCATAATACTAGACATAATATACAAGCATTTGCCTTAAAAACAAACAAATTGAGTCTGAACCACAAGTAGTTTAAAAATAAAAATTCAATTAAATAAATCTACCAAACACTAATTTCAAATGAATTTTTTTTTGATAGAATTAACTAGACTTATGTGTTGTGTAAAAATTATTTTGGGATTCTTATGCAAATATGTAATTTCTATGAATAACAACAAATCAAAAAGGAATAGATATGAAATAGAGTTTGTATTAAATTTTAAGTACACTCTAATTTCTCTCAAAGTTCTTTAGACTCATAGAAAAGCATTAATTGTATTCATATATCATGTTTTTTTCCCCAGTTTTTCTTATTCATAGGTAAGCAGTTACATAGTAAATGATATTCTGCATGGTTGAGTAATAAGTCCTTCTTCAATATGTAGAACTCATTTTTTTGAGGAGCAGCTCTTAATAAATAATATATTAAGTTACTCTATTCTTAGATCCCTATAAATTATTTTAGTTTCAGATATTAATAGTATGGCCATTTGTGTCACTGATATATTTAATTTCTTTAAACGTGTTAAGTTTGTTCTTAAGAAAATATTTTCATAAAAAATGACTTATCCATGTCACACCAGGATGTAGGTGACAGCAGATATGAAGTACTAAATGAGGACTTAGAGAATGTAAATAGCTCAGGTGATGGGAGAGATCTAAACAAATAAGAAATTTCCTTAGGAAGGGAAGGTGGAATCAAGGCAGTCATGAAGAATAAGGTTTGGGCTTGCAATGTGTCAGATGTCAGGTAGGCAAACAAGAATCAGGGGTACCCATAATAGAAGGAAGATAAAAGAAAGAGGTAAGGCTAGATAATAGTGAGAAATCAGGAAATGTGAAATTGAAAATGACAGTTGGGTAAATTTAGGTAAAATCCAGACTTTCAGAAAGAGTAGAGATTAAAGGCATCGTGGAAGTCTGAGGACTGAACTTCTGCTTCAGTTGAGTAACAAATGGTGTAAATAATCTTTTAAATTATTATACTTGTGTAATTATAATTATTATACTGCTTATCTACTGCTATCTTCTTCATTAAGATTGATTAAATATTTTATATTTCAAATTGGTATTGCTTTTGGTTACCAAATTTCTTTTTGCTTGCCAGGAGATAAGATGCTGGCAATAGTAAATAGTAGACATAGTAAATGCCATCTTTAAATAGGAACAGCTGGAATACTACCATCTGTGAGGAATGCCTGTTTTTATTGAACTCTATACTAGGCATCCTTCATAATGGTGACAAAGACCTTTAATAAGAATATATCTTCATAGTTTATGGCTCACTTAACAATTATAAACAAAGACAGATTGAACAAAGTTATTCTGATTTTATATTTTTTGAAGCATCTTAGATCTGTAATTTGTGGGGGAACTACCAACTTGCATATATGCTTCCACAAACAAGGCTACCCCAGGTTGAAGATACTTTTATGGGTCTGAATTTACTTAAAAATCAAAGCTCACAAATTTCCACTGATGAGTTTAACTCAGCTTCACAGTCCAGAGACCACATATAGGTAAAGGAAAGTATTTCAAGACATTGAGAAATGAGAAAAGTATCAACAAACCATTTCGTCTTGTAACCTGCAGTATAATTTTCCCACGAAACACATGCCATCAGTATATACTAAGTAGGTATGTAGAGATAGATGTATGGAAAGGAAGACATGTAAAAAACATGTATGGACAGGTTGCATGGTAGATTGGCAACTCACACTTTTGATGCTACAGAGCAGTTGATACTTTCTGACATTCTAATAATACTGCTCATACTAGGTCTTTTCCCATTGATCTTGTATAGTATGCAATTGCCATCGGACATCTGCAAGTGATACATAAGCTAGATGAGGGATGTATATTCCCTGCCAGACATTCCTGCTTGTTGGTGTCATGTGGTATTGATCACCATTATTCTCCTGGTTCATCTCATTTTACCATCTCATCTCATCTCATCTCATCTCCTCTCCTCTCCTCTCCTCTCCTCTCCTCTCATTTCATCTCACCCCATCCTCTATCTCTATGTCTCTCTGTCTCTGTCTCTGTCTCTGTCTCTGTCTCTCTCTCTCTCTCTCTCTCTCTCTCTCTCTCTCTCTCTCTCTCTCTCTCTCTCTCTCTCTCCTTTCTCTCTTTCTCTTCCTCATCTTCTTTTTTTTCTCTTTCCTCTCACTGTCTGTCTCTTTGTCTATCTCTTCTCTTAGTTTAGACAATAAATATGACTTTCTAATTTCCACTAGCTAAACTATACCTATTCATCCTTATAAAGGCAGACTTCCAAGAAACTAAGGACTCAGGTTTCAGCCCCACTTGTTTCTCAATTCTAAAATTCTTCTACATCAAATA
Source organism: Sminthopsis crassicaudata (assembly GCF_048593235.1). Taxonomy (NCBI): domain Eukaryota; kingdom Metazoa; phylum Chordata; class Mammalia; order Dasyuromorphia; family Dasyuridae; genus Sminthopsis; species Sminthopsis crassicaudata. The sequence goes on along the minus strand of NC_133617.1, from coordinate 682,961,393 downwards.
TTCTTTTTTTATTAATGATCATTAAACCATAGTGTCTTGCTCTTCTTATAACCTGTTCCATTTAACTCTGATTCTAGATCATTTTAGGTTCTGGAAGTCCTTGAGAAGTCAGATGTTTGATTTTAGGGAGGAATACCAGTCTTTAATATTCACCTGTTTCTGCTCGCTTCAGTTGGCTCAGTTCATGTAAACCTAGATTTTTCTGAAAACATCCTTGTTTTCATTTCATAAAAACATTTCTTATAGCACAATAGGATTCCTTTTCAATCATATACAACAACTTGTTCAGTCATACCTCAATTAATGGACATCCCCTTAATATTCAATCCTTTCCCACTACAGAAAGAGCTGATATAAATATTTTTTTGTACATATAGGTTCTTTTTCTTTTTTAAAAATAATCTCTTTTGGAAGTGGTATTGTTGGGTCAAAGGATATGCACAGATTTATAGTCCTTTTGACATAATTCCAAATTGCTCTCCAAAATGGTTAGATCAGTTCACACCACCACCAATAATGCTTTAGTGAAAAGCTTCTTAAATGTGGGTTGTCATCCCATAGACTCACGTAACTGAATGTAGGGAGTCATGAAATTAAGATTTATTATCAGTAAATATTTGATTTGTATACCTATTTTGTATGCTAATTACCTGGGGCTGTATAAAAATTTCTCTGGCTGAACAGGATTCTGAATGGAAAAAATTTAAGAAGTGCTGCTTTAAAGATAATTTCAGAAAGGCCTGGAGAGACATAACATGAACTGATGTTAACTAAAGTGAGCTTAATCAAGAGAACATTGTACACAGCAACAAGATTAAATGTTGATCAACTGTGATAGACTTGGCTCTTTTCAACAATGAGGTGATTAAACCAATTTCAATAAACTCCAATAAACAATAAATTGTGATGGAGAGAGCCATCTGCATCCAGAAAGAGAACCATGGAAAATGAATGGAGATCACAACATAGTATTTTCATTTTGTTGCTGCTGTTTGTTGCTTTTTTTCTTTATTTTTTCCTTTTTGATCTGATTTTTCTTGTGCAGCATGATAAATGTGAAATATGTATATAAGAATTGCACATGTTTAACCTATACTGGATTATTTGTCGTCTAGGGGAGGAAGTGAGAGAAAGGGAGGGAGAAAAATTTGGAACACAAAGTTTTGTAAGGGTGAATGTTGAAAACTATCTTTGCATGTACTTTGAAAATAAAAAAAAAACTATTAAAGAAAAATAAAATAAAATTTATTTTAAAATGTGATGCTTTATTTAGTATATAAATTTTCCAAATCCTCTCCAATATTTATAATTTTCCTTTTCTATCACATTAACCAATATGATAAATGGGAAAGATATCTCAAAGTTATTTTAATTTTCTCTCTTACCAATAATTTAGAGCATTTTACTCAAATGGTTATAGATAGCTTTGATTGTTTTCATCTAAAAACTTTATGTCCTTTGACCTTTTATCATTTGGGCAATGAGTTATATTCTTATAAATTTGGCTATTCTCTATATATTTGAAAAAAATGAAGCTTTTGTCAGAGAAATTTCCTGTACATTTTTTTCTACAGTTTCCTTATTATTTTATATTTAATTTTTTGATTTATTTAAAACAATACAAGATCAGAAAAAACAAAATAAAAAAAAGAAAGAAAAGGACAAGGCAAAAAAAACAAACAAAAGACAAAACATTGTCATGTGCCCAGCAGAACATCAGGGAGAATTAGATAGATTTCCATTCTAAGAAAGCACATCTGATAATAGAAGAGATTATATATTCGTAACTATCTATCTTTTCTTTGCTTCCTTGTTTGTTCTCTTGTGTGCACTTTTTACTTTAATTTTTCCCCTTTCATTCTCTTATCTCCCCCAGGTGATAGTTAATCATGGATGTATGTTTTTAGAATCTAATTGTAGCTTTTTAGAGTTTAGCTCTGCCCCCTATATTTCTTTTGAACTACCCAATTACTTATGTCAACTTTAAACACATGGTATACATTTTCATGTCCTTGTTGAGACCCTTAAAATCATTAATATTGGCTCTTATATAGCAAATTTTCTGTTGAATTCAGGTTTAGTTGAGACAAAATTTTGAAAATCTACCTTAAAAATTACCTTACTTAAACATTGACATAATACTCAAGCTACCAGAATTGTTTTATAAAGTTAAAAAATAATACAAAATTAATCAGTAAATACAAAAGGTCAAGAATATAAAGGGGAAAAATGGGATGGGGGGGGAGAGGCAGAAATGTGAAGGAAGTTGGCATAAAAGTTCCAGACCTCAAACTGTGGTAATCATAAAAACACTCTAGCTAAAAATGGAGTTGTGAACTACTTGGTAATGGGTTTTGTTTTTTTTTTTTTTCACTTGTTTTGATCTGATTTTATTTGTGTGAAATATGTTTACCAATTGTGTTCATAAAATTCCTGGGATTGTCTTGGAAGGTAGACTTTCAAGTATTTTAATATTGTCTGCTGTTATTTTTTAAATGGAATTTTTTCTTCTATCTCTTCCTGTTGGACTTTGTAATATATAGAAATGCTGATAATTCATGTAGATTTATTTTACATGCTGCAACTTTGCTGAAGTGCTATAATATCTTTGAAATAAATATTTATATGTAAAAGCTAATTGAACATTATTTGGCTAAATGGAATTAAGGCACTACTAACTGCTGAGTAATAGTATAAGGACCACATAGATTGATAAAGACCATGTAGATCGAGTCAATAGCATTAGAGAAAAACATCTAAGTTCTTCAGAGGTACCCTAGAATTCTTAGGCGGAGATGTAGTAGAAGAAGGTATGGGAGAGTAAGGGTAGAACTACAGTGGTATAACCAGAAGTTAGAACCAGACCCTCTGGCCCTAAATCCATCATTCTTTCTATATTACCGCACTGTAGACAAAATGTATTATTTATCTTTATCCACTTTTTTTTTTTATCCAATCTTGTAGCTCATTTCCAAGATTCCTTAAAGAGTACTGAGAGTAGATTCTTTAGTCAAATATATAAATTTTTTTCAGTGTGCTAGGGTATCTTGAGTTAATTTGGTGATCAGGTGTTCTCTTCTTATCTTGAATTTGAGTTTTAATCTGAAGATCGTAATATAATTTAAGGAAAAGCAGAAACAAATAGGAATCGAGCAGTTCTGTTTTCTGTTTAACTAGCTATTACATGTAATTAGATTATAACTATCTCTTCTGTCTAAGTGACTCCCTGCCCCCACATACTTCCATATTATCTCTTCCTTCTAGAACTCATACCTTTAAAAATATAAGGGCTTTCTTGTTTCCCATAAATTTTTCAGTAGTACACTTTCTCAATTCTACTATAATACCCTGCATTTACATATTCATATACATGGTAAGTAAACTATAATTTCTTTTAGGATAGGAACTTTTTTTGGATTTTACATTCCATATAAAAGTTGTAGGATGAATATTTGTTGAATAGAACTATATTTCCCTTATATTAAAAACGAGTGGTCTGCTCTATTGTAATAAGCAACTTTATTACAATCTATAAACCATTCTAGTTCCTTTGGCAGAAGCTCATTTTCTAAGCATGATAATAAGATATTAACAAATAATTTTGTTGAGGAATAGTTTTAACTATGATACTTTGATAGAAATTGGAGAAAATATGCAAAATGCATTGCTTCAAAGTTCATATAGAGAAAGAACTTGATATCTTTAATTGTACATTGTGCTAGGATGATTGATGTGTGATGAGTCCTGAAAAGCATTGCAGAATGTCTAAAAAGTAGCCTAAATTTCTTCAATAAATCAATCATTTTGGCATTTTCCCTCAAGTTTGTTTACGTATTTCTGTGGGATATAACCTTAAAAATGTGAAGAAAGGTCACTTGTGTCTCTTATCTCAGAACACTACTGATAGAGCAAATAAAAGTACTTTTTTTTTTTTTTTTTTTTTTTTTTACTAAACAACAGGAAACAGATCAATGGATCTCAAATGATTTTGGTTTTCATGACTATTCTGATGGAAGATGGAATAGTATAATTCACCAGCCCTACTCCATTCTTTTATCCCAAAGTATTTAATTAAAATAAAATTAGAAAAATAACATTATTTTGTTAAGCTATCAAGTTACTTAATGTAAGAGTATGCCTGAAACCACCATCTATGTCATAATAAACATTGATGCCAAAGAAAATAGTGCTGAGATAATATAGTGAACATTCACATTTCATTGTCTCCAAGCCATTGGAGTAGCACTGTGGTAGGTAAGGAAACACAATTTCTTTTAGTAACACTTTTTCCTTGTTATTGCATAATATTTTTCCTTCTTTGGATACTATAAATTGAATTGGATACTTTTACTAAAACAAATGAGTGACAGATTATCTTAGTGAAAAGTTTGGCTTTCATTGGGATTTTAATACTTTGCCTCCTCCCAACCCCAAATAAGTGTTTTTTGTTGTACTGTACCATTATTCTAGTCTCAAATATTAATGCCCAAAATAGTATTCATAGATTAAAATTTACCCTGTAGATTGTAATATATAATTCAGTATTCAAGAATTCACAATTTTGTTCACATGGATATTCTCAAATGGTCCAGATTAATATTCCTTTTACTAGCTGATCTTTGTCAGCTATATTTGAATGAGGGAGACTTGAGCATGTTTGGAAGTATTAGGAGAAAATAGTAGATGCGATTGGTTGAAGATGATCATGATGATAATGATAATCAGAGAAAGGAACATCAAAGCTTTTAATCAAATGAGAAACTTGGGGCAATGATAAAACTCAAGCTTGTGACATTTTTGTGTATGGCTGAGGTTGAATGGAGGAGCAGGATAGAAGATTTATGGAGATTAAGATAATTGTGATTTTGGGGATTTTGAGTGAGTATTAGCATGAATGTTGAAGTCCGCTAGTGTAAGGGCAAGAGTTGAAGAAGAGAAACAGGCAAAGAAAGGAAGAATAATGATCTGGGGGATCCATGTGCAATAATCATGGTGTTCCAAATAGTATAAAGTAATTAAGAGAGTGAATTTCAAAGAAAAAGATATTGAATGATGGAAGCAAATTAAGAGTTTGAAAGTGGTTGTGAGGAACAAAGAATATTTCAGCTTTCCTTCCAGAATGAGGCTATGAGAGTATGAATGATGGTGTAACCAGTACTGGAGATGATAGCTGGGAGTGCATTATTATCTGGGGGAAGGTGGGTCTCAATGAGACTAAAAAGATGCAAATTGTTTTACAGGAAGAGGCCTCAGTCATTATAGGCACTTTAAATATAAACTGAATTGAACATCATTTTAAAAAATTTCCCAATCTATAAATTTACTTTCTCCTTTAAATAGGAATTGGGTTATTGGTGTTATCAATAGTTATCAATCATTTAGCAGTAATATTAAAGAACACAGATCTGAACAAGTTAATGCATATATTAATGCAACTAACATGGAATCATGTCCTATGATATATTATCTGAATGAAATTAATTTTAGTCTGTATACATTTATGCACTTTCTTTCTTCTTTGTTATGGTATGCAATTGAATGGTATTTTTGTAATATGGTGTTGTACCTATTCTGGGATTGTCCTTTAAAACAAAACAAAACAAAAAAACACCAACAGATATGTCCCATGTTCTTTTTAACATTTTCAGAGCTTGGTAGAATATATAAAATAAAATTATGTAATTTTTAATCTTCATTTTCATAAAGGCAGCATTTCATAGAATCTCAGAGCCAGAATAGAGTTTAGAAGGAAGTGAATGTAGTTCTAATTTGGATGGAATCCTTAAGCCCTTTTTACCTATTCAGTTTCTATTTAAAAAAGAAAAGAAAAAAAGAAACCTGAATTTGGGACAGTTTTTATCTTGTCCTAACAACAAGACTACTTAGGTAGGTAACTCAGCAGTATTAGATTTCTGTAAATCCAAAGTATAAATTTTAAAAATGAAGAAAAACAAAGAGCAAAGAATAGTGATATATCATATATATATATATATATATATATTACTTTGAGATATATAGCAATGGGGAATTTGGTAACTAAGTGGGGGGGGAGAGAGAGAAAGAGAGAGAGAGAGAGAGAGAGAGAGAGAGAGAGAGAGAGAGAGAGAGAGAGAGAGAATTACTGTACACAATCTAGAAGCCAAGCTGCTCTCAGAGGCAAGCAGATAGGAGCACTGATAGAATTATAAGTGGATCTTTTGATTTTAATTAGACTTTTTTGTTATTCTAAGTAGGTCTTTACTGCAGTAGGCTGAATTCCTTGTTCAATTCCTTGCACTGACACTACAGTTACAATATTCAATCAGAAGGCTAAGTTATGATGTCAACCCTTGAGGTTATTTTTCTCCTGTAAAAGAACCTACTTGTATCTCAACTGCCTGGTAAATTCTTTTTTTTTTTTTTTTTTTTTTTTGGGAAAAAAAGAAAGTTAGCCCACCTTATGATATATATCTTGAATTGTCTAAGAACTTAACATGCCTTATGGCATCTCTCTCTTTATTATTGCTAACTTGTTAGCCCACCAGTTAGGGGCATAATCCTCCAGTTCTTTGCTGGTTTATTAGGAATTTCCTGCTTTATGGCATCAAGTTTATTTGGACTTAGTTTGATTAATGATGTTTTCCCACTGATTAATTGTTAAGAAACTTATCTATATCTTTTACTTTGTTAATGGGTAAGATTTTCCATGCAAATCAATGATGTAATAATACAATCTTTGCCTGCTTGGTTTGGAGAAAGAGAAACCTCTAAAGTTTTTTGAGACATGACACTAGCTTGAAATCCTAATATACTCTTGGTATTCTACACTCCCTTACTACAATAGGATGTCAGCTATGTTTGTTTCATTTTAAAAGAAAGAAAGTTAGCAGTTCATTTCAATTTTAATAGACATTATGTTTTCATCTTTAAAAAATTACTGAATATAATTTTTCTGGTAAATAAAAAACATTCAATTGAAAATATAAATAAGTGACTATTTCTTAAATAGTTCAATGCAAAAAAATTTTCATCTAACTTCCTAATTTTCTTCCAATTTCTTTTTATCAAACAGGTAATTCTATATTGTAAGCATTTAGCAGCTGTACATAGACTAGTATTTGCATCTTTGAGCAGTATGGCTTGTTGATTCATACAACGTTTGAACTGAAGGAATTTTAGTAATTATCTGGTTCAATCCCCTTATTTTATATGCAAATTGGAACAATGAAGTGATTTGTACAGTTTCATAGAAACCTAGGTCTCCATGTCTAGTACTTTTACCCTATGCCTTGCTACTCTCTGTTGCTGAATCATGCATGCATGTGCATGCACACATACACATACATACTCCAATAATATATACATATATTTGTAATTACATAATAATGGGAGAAACTAATATACTATCACATTTATAGCTAATTATTAATTTGTGGTCCACCTTTTCCCTTCTATTTTTGTTTAAGACCCAATTCCTGTAAAGATCAGCCAGTTTTGGAAGTATCTCCTTATCTTCAGTCCCCTGCATTTGGGTTTAGAACTACCTGGCTCATGAAGGAGAATAGCCTGATGGAAATGACTTCTCAAGTCCAGTTGCCTTGGGCCTGCTGAGTTTCATAGTCAAACAAAGTTCTCAGCAGGAGAAGCTGAAGACTTTTAGTCCATGTCTTCATTAAGTGCCCACCAATCAGGTTTGAGTTTCACTTGTCAGGAAAGTTCACTTTCAGAAGGTACACATCTAATTTAAGATGTTTCAATATCTTTGATCATTGAGAGAAATCACTGCATAAACTTATTGGAAATTTTCAGAATTTTCATTTGCTTATATATATATATACACTTATATATGTATATATGCATGTATGTCTATGCGCATATAAACATGGATAATAGAATATTAACTGGATGATAGAATATTAATGATTTTTTTGTTTATTTTAAAAGGGACTCCAATTTCAAAATAAGGATACTTTCACATAGTAGTTTAAATATGAATTGATCAGATTTGAGTTATTACTGGTTTCCATGCAGAAAGGAATAACTGAAAAACTAATACTGTGTATGCACATAAAAATGTTCCAGTGGTTTGGATCATTGAATATAAATACATGTTTGCCATAAATATCCAATCAATCAGACCTACACTGAATAATATTAATTTGACTTACCAGTGGTTAATGTATTACATAAATATAGTGATTATTGCCTTTATATGTGAGTGTGCACACCTATAATATGTTTATATGTGGATATGTTATATGTATAGGTTTTATGTGAGTGTATGATTTCATAGATGATTCTGCTAATAAACATGAATTAGCCAAGAGGAAGATTGTTGTGTGTGAACAATAGCAAGGCTCATTTGACTGAAGATAAATATTGTATGGGAAACTAGAGAAAGTAGGTTGTGAAGGGTTATAAATGCCCAATTGAGAAGTCTGTATTTGGTCCTAAGAATAGAAAGTTATGGAAGTTTATTGAGCAGGAGAGTAACATGGTCAGATTTGTGCTTCATGAATAATATTACTTTGGCAATTTGTGGACCATGGATTAGGCAGTGAAAAGAGTTGTCAGGAATTCCTGTTTGAGATTATTGAAATCATTCAGGAAGACTTGAGGAGAGTTTGAGTTGAGGTCTTCACTATGTGAATGGAGAAGAAAGGATAGACACAATAGATGTTACAGAGATAAGTGAATTTATTATATTCATTAATCTTCCCCTCTTATTTTTAAACAAATGTAGTTATAGCCTTGAATATATGTACAATATGCTTGCATCTTATAGACAGAATTCTCTGGCTGGCATACTATAAATAACTTTTCTATGAAGTTTGTTAATTCAGAAGGCTTTTTCTTATTAATAACTGCCTCTGTATTTTGTCATCTTGTCAGATTTCTTCTAAAAGGGCTCTCTGATTCATAATCTAATTTATTAAGTCTACTTATGGTCATATTTCTTAATATTTTAAAACCTTTTAATGTGCTATTTTGGGTTCTTTATTGACTCAATTGCAAATTTTCCTCTGATGAATTTTTCTTCCTATGTCCAAGTTAATTAAATATTGCAGTCATGCTGAATTTACTTTCCCATCCTATTCTAATATTTTAATATTTTCTTCATAATTCTGATCTGATGCAGCATGAAAAAGATAGGTGCAGTGAAGAAGATCTATTTCCAGAATTTCAGCAGTGATGGCAGTAACAAAATTACAGGCTAACTATAAGATGGGTTGTCAGTAGCCCTATTGAATTATAATCCCTTTCCTTATCACTCTATGTAACCTTGAAGCTCTTACCTAGGGTTTTTCTATATTGGCTGTTTTTGCATGCATCTACTGAGAATGTATGATAGCTTCCATTACAATATCTTAGCTTTGCATAGCACTTTATGGTGTACAAAGTGCTTGGCAGACATTATCTTATTTGATCCATAGACCCATACATGAGGTAGATAATATAAGTTATCTCCATTCTATAGATGAGGATCTCTACCTCAGAAAGGCAACTTGCTTAAAGAAATACACCTTCCCTGATTCCAGTTACACAAATAAGTAGATACAAGATAATTAAAGAGAGACAGCATTACCTTGGAGGAGTGTGGAGCTGGTCAGTAAAGCTTTTGGGAAACAGGAAAATTAATTAAAAGTTTATTATAATAATCTAGGTAAAATTTTTAGGAAAGTATAAACTAGGTACTGGCCTTGTGAATGGAGGAGAAAAGAGCGATGATTTGAGAGATTAAGAGAAGTAAGATTTGGTTTACAAATATGTGTTATTTAAGTGTTAACTTCTCTCAAAGTTATAGAATGATATATTTTCTGTGAATAAACAATCTTTCTTTTTAAAAAAAGTTGATTTTTCATCTACACAGTGAATACCAGTTCGGTGATTCTTATTTCCTCATTTCTATTTATAACATAATGATAATAATTATTATTATGAACAAGATAAATAGCATAAGCATCATTGGCAGGCTGAATATATTAAGCAGATGGACTTAGGAAGGGGAATTTCACGTAAAAATTTTTTTTCCTCAAAGATTCCTATTTTATTGAGAATTCATGAAGGAGCCTGATATAATAAGAAGGGTTAGTTTGATTCTTTTGTATTTGCATCTTTGGCACACCAGGACAAATGACTAGCACAAAGTGGGTGCTTAATACTCACAGATTCAATTTCTGACATTAGACAAGTCACAGCATCTCTCTATCTTCCAATTTAAAAGAGGGTCTTGGACTAGTTGGAAGTTTTCTGCTTCTGTAAGAGCCTCTGAAAGAAGCAGGGGAGAGAGAGAGAGGAAGAGACAGACAGAGACAGAGACAGAAACTGAGACAGAGACACAGAGAGGAGACAGAGACAGAGAGAGACTGAGAGACTGAGATAGATAGAGACTGATAGAGATGGAAAAACAGAGATAGAAAGGAGACTTAGGGAGACAGCTTGAAAGACAGAGAGAGGAGAGAGAGAGAGAGAGAGAGAGAGAGAGAGAGAGAGAGAGAGAGAGAGAGAGAGAGAGAGAGAGAGAGAAAGAGAGAGAGAATAAGAGAGAGAGAGAGAAAGAGAGAGAGAGAGAAAGAGAGAGAGAAAGGGAGGGAGGAGGGGGAAGAAAGACTGAGAGACACAGAGAGAGAGATGGAAAGAGGGAGACAGAAAGACACAGAAAAAGACAGAAAGATGTAAATTACTTATAACCGATGTCATTTTTTGAAGTTGTACCAACCTCCTGAGTTCCTAGCAACATTCCTACTATAGGTATCAGTGCTGTAAATATAGCAGCAAATATATGATTTTTAAAGCAATTTTTATATTTCCATTCAACCCACCTGAATACTCCACTTATGAAATTCTTTATCAGGGGATAGCTATAATGTGTTTATATTGAATTATGCCTCTACAGATGGTGACGATATGAACTATTCAAATATTTATTGGAATATATGATCTTCCTATTTCTAATATCATCATAGTTCTTGTAGGAAAACAGTTACATAATATGTTTGGACTCCATTCTGGATAGTTCAGAAAAAAAAAAAATCAATCAATTTTTTGTCTTCCTTTTTTTGACTGTGGCTTTTCTTAAATTCAGTTAATAATTGTTCTCTTTATTTTGTCTGTGAAAATGAGGCAACATCAGGCTTTGACCAGTTTTTGCATTTATAATTAGAATGTAATTTATGTAGTATCAATATAATTTCTATGGCAATAACAAGAAAAATACAGTAATAATGAAGAGGTAAGAATGTTAGTTATGACAATGTTAATGTGAGTGATTACTATAAATTTGAGCTATTTTAAGAAATATAATCATAGCATAAATAAGAGAGTTAATAGTTTTTGACCATGCTATCTTGTTTATAATATGAAATTGATGCCTTCATTAGTGTGGGCACTTCTTCCTCTGATTTCAACTCATTTCAACTTACATAAGTTACAAGGCATTTTGCTAGATGCCAGAGATAAACAAAAAATGGAGAGTGATCCCTTTCTATCCCTCCATTTCTTTTGGGACAAAATGAAGGAATATAATCTGATGACTCTAGGGGTCCCTTCTATCTCCAGTTCTAGTCCCAGTCATACCAATAAGTAAATTCAGGATAATTTAAAAAGAGACAGCATTAACATCAGATGATGGATATGGTCAGGAAAGATCAAGAAACAGGAAGACTAATTAGGAGTCTATTACAATAATTCAGGTTGAAATTTATGAGAGCATGAACAGGATATTAGCCTTATGAGTGGAGAAAAGAGGAACAAAATCAAAGGCTTAAGGAGGTAAAATTTAAATAATTTAAATAAAAAAATTTAAATAAAATTTAAATAAGGAGGTAAAATATTATCTAAGTATTTTCTAGTTAACAAGTCATCAAGCATTTGTAAGAATATACCAGTCCCAGAGTTTCTCACAACGTTATTTAACAGACAGAAGGAAAAAAGAATAAGACAAAAAAATACTTGAGGAGGGCAGTTAGCTTATGGCTAAAGATTGAAAGAACATGAATAATGCTGAAAGATTTATATTATACTATCATATTAATAACTAATTTTAAATTTGTGATTCACCTCTTTTCTTCCTAATTTTTGTTAAGGCCCAACTTCTGAAAGTCAGTTAGCCTCTGAAGGGCATGGCTGATTGATGAAATTTTATGAGCCCTTAAGGAACTGGGCAGGACCCTGCCCAACTGGCAGACCTAGTTTTCTGTTTAGAGAATAAACAGAATACAGTTAGAATGAGTCTTTGCCTGGGGAAGAAGCCCCTGTCCTTGATTCCCTCCATTAGAGAGTAGGCCAACTCAGTTCATGAAGAAGTCCATCTGAGAAATCCAGATGGAAATGGCTTCTCCTGCCCAGATGCCCCGAGGCTACTGAGACTCAGATCAAACCACATTCTTAGCAGGAACTGAAGACTTTTATTCCACTTCCTCATTAAATGTCCACCAATCAGAGTTGGTTTTAATTTGTCAAGGAAATTCCCTTTTACAAGGGATTTAAGGTATTTTAGTGTCTCTTTTGGTATTTTTGGTAACAGAGAAATCATTGATCAATTTATTGATGACAAGTTTAATTAATAAATTGATTATTAAGTACCCCAGAAACTAGCTATTACCACTCCATGGATAACTGAAGTGATAGGTCATGTCATAGGAGTTGAGACTGATGAACTGGACGGTCAGGGTATTCAAGAAGATTACATGTATATAAAAGTTCTTAATATGAGTGCAATTGTAAGGATGATATAAAAGGAGTCTGTGTACCAAGTACAAAACTTATTAAGTGATGTGGAGTCTGAAAGGTTGCCACAACATAAATATGGACATGATGATATAGAAAAATTCAATGATTTTCCATGAACAGCAGTTCTGCTGGGACAGGAGGTAAGTGTGGAAGTAGTAAGACCGCCAACTGTTAGTATGAGGGGATATGGGATGCTGACCAGGGATGCTTTTTTTCTTGAAGAATACTCCAGAAACAAGATGAAGAATGTGGTATGAAGAGATTTTGAATAAAAGGGAGTTTGCTAATAGGAAATACTCTAAATAGTGTTGATCTAGGGCTGGGTATGGCATAAATCTTGAGTCTTGGATATAGGGCAATAAATACCTGGTGATGGGATCTCCAGGGCAGGACTAAACCCACATGTAGAACCAGTGCCATAATTTCCTCCCAGGATATTAGAGAATGACACATATCCAGAAAACACTTCTCATGTGAAGCATGTATCTAAGCTCTGAGGTCAGAAGGCTCTGGGTCCCTTTGGAATATTTATAAGTCCCAAGCTAAATAGACTTTATATTATCTCTATCTTTTGGAGAATGAACCCCTCTTATGATTCCTAGTCCTTTGTAACTATAAGTCTACTTAAACCTTTTTCCTCCATCGTTTCAAGGTCTTCAGTGAAGATTGTTTTTGTTTTCATATCTTAGAAGATAGATGGGTTCAACAGTTTCTGCAGCTAATGATCCTGTAATGAGTATTCCCAAATTTAGTAGGACAGATCCTCAAACAACTGACATGCATTCTGTTAAAACCTATCATCAAAGTCTTTTTGCTCTGATAGGACTTATGAGAGCTTATGTTACTGTGCATAGACTTTGATCCAGGTTAATGACCAGGTTACTTTCATGCTACAGAAAAGCACTAGATTAGATTTTAGGGGAAGATGTTATTTATTATAGTAATTTAGTCACACACTCTTTCCTCGCTAACATGGACATGTTTTAATTCATTCTTAAATATAAGGTAAAATTTTAAAGAACTATGCAATTTCCCTATATGTACACATTCTTAGAAGGTATCTCTTTTGAACTGCTGCATTTGGGTTCTTCCTATTGCCAAAGTTCTAAATACTATCTAGTATTAACATTCAACATATAATTAGGATAGACAAGATACGTAGTCCAAAAGAGTACAGCTTTCCTCCCTCCCCAGCCTAACCTTTTTCTAATCACTTATATTTCTTTTGAGGTTTCTATCATTCTACCAGTCTTCCAGATTTTTTTTAATCTCTAAGAAATTATGCATAACTTTTCAAATATATTTGTAAATTATTTTGAAAACCTTAAATCATCATATAAATTTATACAAACATATAAATGTTGACTTTTCTTTTTCATGGATAGAGCTGTCACCAAATCAAGAAGATCTGGGTTCAAGTCACTTTTCAAACATACTGGCTATGTGATTCTGGATAAATTAATTAATCTCTCAGTGACCTAGATAATTTTGTAAGACTATAAATTGCAGAGAAGGTATCAACTTGCATTGTTAAGAGTTTCATTACTCAGTAGTTGCCCATATCAATGAAATTATAATTTCTGAGTATTTTTTCCTTTTTATACCCCAAATACATTCAGCTAAAAACCCTTCCAATTAGACTACAGTCTCTTTGAGAGAGCTATAATTTGCTGTTTTTCACCATTTCTGGAATCTGTGTTTGAGAAATGCTTATTTATTTGACATGCTTATTCTCCTACATTTCTCACCTTGGTTCCCTTTTATCCATCCATGGTGTCTACATTGAGTTTAGTATCTCAAAACTTCTTACCTGGGTTATTGCAATAGTTTCTTAATGGGTCTTCTAGCCTCCATTCTCTTCTTTTTAAAATATGTCCTTTGACACTGTCAGTCATACCCCTTTTAATAATTTCTTCTCTTTAAATTTTTTATGACACTGCTTGCTCCTGACCCTTCAGTCTTTCTGACCACTACCTCTCAGTCTCCTTTGCTGAATCTTCATCTAGAGCACATTTGCTACCCATGAGTCCTTTTTCCTGGGATGCATTCTTTTCTTCCTTTATATACTATTTCATTTGATGGATTCAATTATGATTTCTACACTGATGATTATCAAACCTACTAGTCTAAACCTAACCTCTGCTGACCTTAGGTCTCAAATTTCCAATTATCTATTATGACATTTCAAATTCAACTTATCCAATGCTAAACATAAATTTTCACTCAAATCCTTCCTTCTTTCTTTCTTTGTATTTTTGTTGAGGGTATCACCAGTCATCCATGCTCACAATCTAAATGTTGTCAACTCACTCCCTTTCATCTTCTTTATTCAATCTATTGGTCTCTTGATTTTCCCTTATAAAAGTTCTCATATAGATTCCCTTTTTTTCTTTCCCACGGCTAGTATCCTTTTTCTAAGCCTCATTATCTCATACTTGCCCACAAGTCTCCAGTCACTGCATGTTCACATTCCACTCAGCTGTCAGACTGATCCTCTCAGGTAATATTATACAGGTAAGAATACAGGTAAGATTATTTATTTAAAAACATTAGGAGGGACATTGGATGGAGTGCCAGACCTGGTATTCAGTTGAGTTACAAATCTAGTTTCAGACCCCTGACAAGTCACTTACCTCATTTGGCCCCATTTCCTTATCTATGAAATGAACTAGAGAAGGAAATGGTAACCATTCTAGTATCTGTCAAAAAAAAGTCCTCAAAAGGGTCATGAAGAGTTGGACATGACTGAAATGATTAAATAACAACAAAAACCTATTAATATCAAAAAGAGTTATAAGTATCACAAAAAAGAACCCTTGCTCTAGTAGAACATAAGTTCCTTGAGGGCAAAGATACAACCCTATAAGAGTCACTGCCTATGTGCAAAAATGCAAAAGCAAGGTAAAAAACACAACTATCTTCTAATTATTGGGAAATTTTAATTTAAGAATATTTAAAAATAAAAAAATTCAGAATGTTAATATGGACCATTTGGATAACTGAGAAGGATGCTCTAAAACAATAGCCTAAAATCCCTTTTGACTACAGGTGCCTGTTAGACTCAGCAACATCTCAGAAGACCTCTACCCTTACCTTAGATGTTTTCTTCCCTCAAACTTCCAAACTTCACTGATCTCTAATCTCCAGCAAAGACTACCAAATCTTCTAGCATTGTTTCCTAAGCTTGAATGGTTCTGAGATAATCTGTACCTTTTCACTGACCACCCTTTTCTCTTCTTACTGCCACTGCAACAGTATTTTAATGTCCATTTCTAGCAGTCTCTTATCCTCTCACACATTCTGGACTCTAAGATTGTACTTTTTAGGTTTTATTCACAAGAGAATGAATAGCATAAAGAAATATCAGAAATAAGTTTGTAGATAATTGAATGTGTGCATACAATAAAATATTTCTTATTTGAGGGAGTGATACTCTTAAATTACTTTTTCCCCCAGAGGTCACTGTAGTTTAAAAAATTTTTTTTTGGTAATTAAAAAAAAATTTACACTTAAATACAAAATTAGAAAAAATTCTATTTACACAGCAGATCATGAGAAGATTTGTTTTAAGAACAATTTTGAGCAACCAAATCATTATGGCTATTATTAATACCCAAATTAACTTCAAAAGACCCTATGTAGGGTCTACATTTTTCTATGTAGAAAAATTCTATTTGAATACAAAAAGGAATATTCTTGTGAACAATAAGTTGGTTGACTTAGAGAAATAGAAATACTTGAACTTATGGAAGAAGATGTTATCCAACTTCAAAGAAACTGAAGATAGGAGGAAATAAACATAATATGCTCTTACATATATGTGTATGAGAGTATGCATATATGTGTATATATATGTGTGTTCATAGATATCTATTTACATATGCATATGTGTTAGTATCCATACTTAATTGCAGATTTCTTTAGGAGGGGAGGAAGGAGAGGAAAAAGTATAGTAAGAAGTGCACAGCAGAGAACAAAAGAAAACCAGGAAAAGCTGGCAGCTTTGAAAACAATGGGTAATTATTTATTACATAGGTTTTCTTGTAATGTAAATTTATTGTTTTATATTGATAACCTAAATTATTAGATTGTTTTCTAGCTAAAGTTGTCTGTGTTCAGACTGCCACCATGATTTTTAGTCTTGTGTCTGTGTAATAACATATGCAGTGTTCTTATTGTGGTTTGACAATGAATGGCATGTTTTGTATCAGAATACCTCCTAGAAGATTTGGGATTTCTCCTAATGTTCTGGACCAAGTTAATTAGTAACTTTTGATCAATTAACAAGCCTCTTGATGGGTCCTGGACTTTTGTTGTCCTATCCTGATTTCTACTTAATTGCTGCCTACATATCTCTGATGGGTTTGGAAAAATAACTCATAAATATATATTATTGCATTTTTACCTACTTACTGTCATCCTTGAAAACAACAATAATAACAAGAACAGCAACAACAAACTTAACATCTAATTGATATACCAAATTCACAAAGGAAACTTCATTCTGTAGAGACATGTAAGAAATGTGCAGTGGACATCTTTTGAAACTTTTGACCATACAAAAAAATCTGGAATTATATAGAATATTTTGTACTGCATTTTAAAGAAATTAATCCACTATATTTAAAAGAAAAATCATCTTTAAAGTTTATGACTCAAGTTTAAAAAAATGACAAAATGATCTCATGTTTATGTCACAAATAATGAAAATGGATTAATAGAAATCTTGAAAATATTTATTCTGAAACAGTTGTGTTTAAAATTTGAGGATAAGCAAGTGTTTAAATATTATGACTTAAAAAGCAAGAAATGTTTACATTTTCTGGAAAATTTAAATACATGGAAGAAGGTGATCTGTAATTATTGGAACAGCTTCCTGCTAATGGCATATTGTCATTTTTAATTATGTACATTAAATGTTGAAGATAAGATTTTGTAGTTGAATTGTATGTTGCTGACTTTAGATTATTGGTATCCATGTAATTTTTCAGCTATAAATTTGTGATTTTCTCTTTTGAACTTACTAACTGGAAAACATTAAATAGTAGACCTTTTACAATTCATAAAACTTTGTATTTGTGAAATATTTTAAAGATGTTTCCATTTTGTTAGTTTTCTTAATTTTATTGAAACCTTGGATAAGCACTTCTTCTCAATATTAGAGTCTGTAGAGCAGAACATACTCTGAGCTTCATTCATTGAAAAGCTATGCATTTGGATTTTATGTCTATGTTTTTGTGCATAGGTTTAACAGCAAGTGATATTTTTTATTCAAAAAGGACTATAATACTACAGTGGTGAAATTTGTAAAACCATAAATTTTAACATAATTCAAAATAGAAATTGTGAAACAGTATTCTTTGAAACTTTTCAGTTCATTAACTTGTTTACAGAATCACTGATTCTTTGATTTGGTAGAGCCCTCAGTTTGATTTAGGTATTCAGTCAGGAAGCTCTTCTTCCTTGCTTTCAAATTCATAGCCAGTTGTCATCTTGGAGCCACTTGAAGACATTTATTAATGGAGAATTCAATCCTTTATGAGGCAACAGCCCATTTCAGTTCTCAACTAGTTATTAAGATTTCTTTTTATTGTGTTGAAATCTACCTTTCCCTCATTACATCTAAATTATAATCTTGTTTGGAGGTGAAAGCCTTCTTATGCTTGAAGATAATTATTGTTTTACCATTAAGTTTTTCTCTTTTCAAGGGTAAACATCTCCAGGTCCTTCAATCCTCAAAGGACAGGCTGTCCAGTTCTTTAGCCATTCTGGTTACCCTTCTTTTGATACGATCCAATTTACAGATATCCTTCTTAAAATATGATGCCTAGAATTAAACACATTAAACGAATGTAGTCTGACCAGGCTGAAATACAGTTTCCTGATTATGGCTCTCATTTGGCATATTATGCTTCAATTAATACAGTCTAACTTATACAGTTAGTGTTTTTGGTTACTGTATCCTATCTAACTTTCAGTTCATTAAGATCCCTGATTTTTTTCCGCAATACTCTTGTAGAAATGATTATGCCTCTTTGATTCAAGCTTGTGCAGTTGTTTTTTTGTAACCCAAGTATAGGATTTTATATCTAATAATTTCATGTTATTAGATTAATTCATTAGATATTTACTAATATGTTTATGGTAAAATATAGATGAAACTTAAAGTTATTACAATACTGAAAATTAATTTTGTCAACATATCTAGATTATAGATTATATTGTTTCAAATTTGGACAAATTTTTTTTTTTTTTTTTGTGAGGGGGAACAGAATGACAAAAGAAAGAGAATACACTGAACATTGTGCTATTATCAATGATACCTCCTAGCTATATTTATCACTACAATAAGCCTTTTTTTAAACTTTAAAAGCTTACATAAAGAAAAACAAAACAAAACCCCAAATTCTTCATCTGCATGTTCAAGAAATTATCAGCAATTGATTCATAGTTAAATTTGTTTACATATCAGTATTTTAAAATATAGGTTCTCAGAGGATTAATATCTATCTCATGTTCTCTAAATAAACTAAACTAAAAATTAAAAATAGATGCTACTGTAAATATTTTAATGATGTTAATCTGTATCTCTTCCCTTATAAACATTTATTAGATGGTTTCATTGTAGATTAAGTGGTCATCAGGGCATGAAGCAAGCAATTTTCAATAATTTCATTTGAAATTATGGGATATACTTATAAATAAATACCTTCACTAATTTCATATAAACATACATAAATATTATCATGTACACATAAATGCTGTATAGATCTAGATAAGTCATTTAAATTCAAAATATTCTAGAACATCACTAATCTGCATGTTACAGAGATGATGATTTTCATTGTTAGGGATCAATTTACTAATTCAAGTGTTCTCCATCAGTGAAATCACACATCTAGTGATGATTCCTTATTCCTTTCTGTATCTATATAGATGAGAGGCCATCCAACAGAGTGGATAGAATGTTCACTTTGAAGTTATGAAGACTTTGTTTTCAAATCCTGGCTTTGATATATTCCACCTATATTATTAGGAGTAGGAACTCATCCTCTCAGTATTCTCATGAAACTCAGTAGGAAATTAAATTAGATGATTTGTGAATCTGCATTATTAGTAGTAGCTTCCATCCTGGCAACACCCTCTTGCTGACCTACCCTGAGAATAATAGAGTCTCTCTCTCCCTCTCTGTCTCTGTCTCTCTCTGTCTCTCTGTCTCTCTACATATATATATATATATATATATATATATATATATATATATATATATATTTTTTTTTTTTTAAAAGATGACCAAAATAACACCATTATTTTAAAGTCAAGTTACAGTGTGTCCTCCCATGGATGATCAGACCAATATGAGCTCGGAGTTCTCTGCCACAAGTTGAACACAAATAGAACATATAAACATTTGGGGTGGCTTCTATAATTCTGAATATTTCGTGTTTCCCTTTTGGCTAATTCAATTATGCTTTGCTCATAGAACACAGCACCTTTTCTGCTGAGGGCATGCCATGATGGGGGTTCTATGCCAGTTTCTTCCATGTCATATAATCAATTCTAAAAATTTATATAATACATATACACACAAATATATGTGATTATATAAAAAATTACATATGATTATAATATGTCTAATTATATATTATGTAATTATATGCTGGATTGTATGTTACTTATCAAATAATATATCATATAATTATTTAATATATAGTGATTTATAAATCATATACATATACACATGTGTATGTATGTATGTATGTATAAATATATGTATGTATGAATACATATATATACAGAGAGAGAGAGAGAGAGAGAGAGAGAGAGAGTGAGAGAGAGAGAGAATTTCTATATACCAGGATTTATCTCTCTCCCAATCCCCACTCAAGAATTTTCTATCTAAATTCCCTGTGGAAAATATATCTCTTCTCCTTCTATATATGTATGTAAAATAATAAGATCTATCTTGTATATGTATAGAAAGAGATAGAAGGAATCTGTTCAGAGAGAGAGAAAGAAACAGACAGACAGACACACACACACACAGAAACAGAGAAAAAATGAGAAAGAGGGAGAGAAACATGAAGAGGGAGAGGGAGAGGAGAGAGGGGAGGAGAGACATTCTTCAGCTATGGAAATTTGTCTATCATTGTGGTAAATATATGTATATGTACATATGTACATATATCTTATTAGCTATCATGTATCTTTCTATCTATCCATCTACCATCTAGTTATAGATCTAATTGTTCATTTGTAATTTATAGAAATGTGATTATCTATGCCCTTTTTAGGAAGCAGAAAGATGTTAGATATTATTGCCAATTGAGAAAAGAGTAAAATATATATAAGAAGATCAAATCATAAAGTTGCAAAGCCTTCTTCTACCTTCCAGCTCTTCTACCAATACATGATCTTGCCATTTCCTTCTGTAAAGCTGTTTCCCCATGGGTAAAAGCTGATGATTTAAATTATTTATTTATTTTTTAAAAAATCATGGCAGAAGTAATGAAACTTAAATATGAGTTCAGTTATTATTAGTCTTGCACTTTCTCTGCAAGATACTAAAATAATTGGTTAAAAAGTGAAAAATTTTAAAAATTGGTTAAAAAAGTGAAAACTTTATTTTAACAGTTATTTAGTCTACACATAAATCCTCAGTTTTAATGGAAGTTTTTAGTGAAGTTACAAGTTGTTTTAATGTTAAAAGAAAAATGAGTGTGACATGTCAAGGTTAGGGATTTGCAGGTGGTTCACAGCTCAATATGAAATCTTGGCAAGGAAGTCCTTGGGATACTTGGAAATGTCAAGAGAATATGATTCAACTATAAAGTACAAAGTCTATGTAGTATGTTCATAATGGCACAGTGCCTTGAGCATAATAAGTACTTAATAAATACTTTTCAAATTGTTAATGATAAAATAGCAAACCATTGTTCTTTACAGCATCTCAGAAATGAAGGTGTAAACTCTGATGAGAATTTAAAAAATTTAATACTGAAAGCTTCTGTGCTCATTCATAAGTAAACTTTCAAAACTTGCAAATTTTTATCCAACTAAGGCATTCTTGTTGGGTATGGATCAAGAAGGCAATTAATCATTCAAATAAATTGTTTAAAGCCTTCAACTCTTTTCATATTTATCAAAATGAAATAAATTCATTGAACATAATTTCAGATATTATTAAAAAGGCACTTATCTATAGGGCCATTTGAAATTTAAGATTTTTTTTCAAAAGTAGAGCTTTTAGGAGTTTTTTGAGATATGAAGAACTCTTCAAGAAATAAGATTTTTTTCTGAAATCTAGAAATTCTACATCTTAGTCATGAAGATCAAGAGCTAGCTTAAATCAGTTTATGGAGTCAGGTAGCTTCAAATCCAATAAAAACCAACCTAAACTTCTAGTTTCTGAATGTGTTTGATAAGTGTAATACCTTTGGAAAAAAGAATAAATTTCACTGTTGAAGCAACTATAGCTTTTTAAAAAACAAAATTACTGAGTGATCAGTGCATATACTGCCTATGTTTGCATGTGTATTTATTTTATATAGAAATATTCAAGCCAATATCAAGAATTAACCATCAAAAAATAACAGAGGCTTTAACTGTACAAATGCAAACAATACTATTTTACATTAAGGCAAGTATTCTCAAACTTTAATCCAAGCCCTACCTTCAATTCTGGTTTACATATAGCTCCTCTGTAACTAAAAAGGAGAACTCTGCAGCTTGAGGATATTTAAGAAAAAAAGGAAGAAGAAAATCCAATGTTAAATTCTAAAGGGGAAAGGGAAAATTCTTCTGTGGTTTAATCAGATCTGTCCAACTTCCTCTCCTGCAGGAGTCAGGTGTGAGCATCAATCTGGCTTACACTTAACAACCTCTGACCATGAATCAACTTAAAATCCCACTTGAAATTTCATCAGGGGAGTTTCTTATTCCAAAAATTATGTGCTCTAGAAAAATTGATGAAAAGCATGAAAAGTCGCTCCAATCTGATCTGCTCTGTCCTAGGGTCATAGATTTTGTAACCATTTTGAAAATCTTGTAGAAACACTCAGTTGAAAAATAACTTAGAGATAATCTATTCCCAACTCTCAGTAGGATTAACATGAGTCTACATAGTATGGAATTTTCTCCTAAAATACACTTTGGTCCCTTTCCATGTGTTTCAGGGAAATGCAAGTTTTCTCAAAACAGGGCTATTTGTTTTTTATTGTTGTTTTTCTTTGTCGTTCATTTACCATAGTGCCTTTAGCATAGGAGGCACTTAATAAATGTTTCTTATTTTGGAATGAATTTGTACATTGGCTCCTTTCTCCATAGGGAGTGTTATGGGACAAAATTACAACTGATACTTGGATTCAACTGTAACTTTTAGAGTGAACTTATTTTACAGCTCTTTTAAAAATTGAGTTTAGCATAATTGAGCCAAGGGAACAGTAGAACAGCTTTGTAATGAATGTTGATGGACAAGATTAATATTTATGTTATAAGATATAATTATGTCAGTTTGTAAGTATTTTTGGAAGACGTGGTCTAATTCTCCTTATTTTTTATAACAAGGCATAATTAGGCTATGTTTTGCTTTCAACTAAGCTATAAATCAAGTAAGGAAGGATTATTATTTTTCTTTTATTCAATAAAATTATTTCATATGAGTAACTTAATTTAAATATTAAAAGAAGATGACAAGGATAGTTTAATTTTTATTTTATATAGCTGTACCTGGCACAGGACCTAGCATATAGTAAGTGTTTAATAAATGCCTGTCATTGAATTAAAGACTGTTGATTTCTCCCCTGTGATTCTGCAAGTCTTGGCACTATAAATCTGTAATAAAAGGATTCGAGCCCCACTTGTTCAATCTTAGTTGATGCTTTTAAGTTAATAGAAATTCTGTTTATGCTTAAAAATAAAATGTGTTCTCGAGATTAAAAGTCCCTTTAAGAGTTCTGAGACTGTGAAAGTTTTCAGATGTCTTGAACTTGAATAGCATTTTGTAATTTCTGTACCTCAATTTTCCAAAAAATAGAGAAAAAACATATTAAAAGCAGTGAAATATTTTAAGAGGGAAATGTTTCATGTATGTGATTGAAAATTGCTCTTTAGAAGATAAACATTAGAAATATGAATGTTAAAACAAAGGATGTAGTTGCTTATTTTAGAATAGATTTGCAACTGATTAATTCAAAGTACTGATAAATTGTCATTTTCTGATTCCCAAATCACCACAGGTGTTGGAATGTTATCAGTAACAAAGATGTCCATTTGATCAAATCAGAACAGAAACATCTATGCAGATGCACAGTAGGGACAGTTGACAATACCGCTTTTTAATCTGTATATATAGAAAACATTTAATATAAGCTCTCTAATGGGATTATAGAAATACATTAATATTTAATAGTGTACTTCAGTGTACTCACTGTGAAAATAGCACATTTATTTAGACAGGAATTATATGTCAAAAGTTTTTTTTTCCTTTTAAATATCTTCATTTCTTTGATCTGCAGTAATTATGTTACTATGTAAACCAAAGTACCAGTGTTTTTCCATTATTTCTCATCAAAAATCTTCTCATTTTTATTCATATTTCCCAGGGTCATCGGAAATGAAATTTTTGGTAAAAAAACAAAACAAAACAAAACAAATATCAAACTCCAAAACATTAGAGTACTTGAATTTGTAGATTTTCTACATTTGCTTGCATTCATGTCTAGTACACATTGCTTGCCGTTCAATTCTCCAAGTGCCTTCTTCATAAGTACAGTGACAAATAGTGCACTCATCTGTCTTCACTTCTCTTCCAGCAGGGATGACAGTAGTTTCTGCAAAACAGTTTGGGCCTGAAATACAGCAAAGCAATTATAGGTTATAGTGATGCAGCATACACATTTATATGTAATATCTACTATCCCTTCTGGAGGATTCAGTGGAGCACATAAATGCAGAAGTGTTTTGCTGTAGGCAGGGGGAGTCCCTACACTATGGAAACATGAGAAAAGTTGTTTTTTACAATAATTATAATGAACCTCAGCAATTATCTAGTGAAAATCCTTCATTTTTCAGATGAGGAAAAATGAGGACAGAAGAGTTGAAATGACTTGTCCAAATCAAGTGGCCAAAGTGGGATTTAAACCCATTAAAAAGTCTTTATAAACCTTCATTCTAAAACTGTACAGCCTCTTGCTAGGATAATGGATCAAGTACAGGCTCAAAAATGAAGAGGGTGATAAAGAATAGTTAATAGTCTGCATGAGTAGATAATTTCTTTACAATAAGAAAAACTGACCTTGATTTTATATATATATATATATATATATATATACGTATATATATATGTATATATATATATATACACACACACATATATATATGTACATATATATGCACATGTACACTAGTTATAATAATCAATTGTTATTAATAACATTTAATTATACTCATTAAAGCAAATTAATCAGAATGAACTTATCATGTTATGATTAAAACTGCTAATCTGACTGAAGTGGAGGATATTTATGAGGGAAAAATGAAGAAATCAATAGGTATGATTGGGCCAGATTATAGAAAAACTTTGATAGTGGATATGTCTAGATATGAAGAAATCTGAATCACCATATATTACAAAGTTGGGGAATGACACAATAGGCATGTTATTTTAAGGAAACTCATCTAGCAGCAACATGAAAGATGGATTATGGAGAGGAGGCAGAGTTGAAGACAAAGAAATATAAAGCTAAGGGTCTTCCATAGTATGGTAAGTATGAATTGCTAATCAATTTATTCTAAATTGAAGAGTGATTTTTAAGGAACAACTTGGAAATGGATTAGTTAGGAAAAGGAATTAAGATAATTATATGATGTCTAGGTTAGGAGATTAATAGAATGATGCTAACACAAAAAGAAAACACATAGCTAGGAGATGAAAAGAAGATGCTAAATTAAAAACTGGACATAATAACTTTGCCTTCCATGAAGATATCATATTGGGGGTTGAAAGTATTGGGCAAGAATACAAGATAGGCCTGGAAGTTCAAATACGGATCTAATACACATAAAAATAAAATGTGATGTCATATAATTGATGAATTTTGAGGGAAGAATGGAAGCCTAAATTTCAGGATTCTACATCATACAGTATTTCCAAATTTCAAAACTGGAGACACTGTTTCTCATATTGTTTTAATCTTTCTCCCCTTAAAAATCTATTATAATATGTTTACTTATTTTGGGACTATTTAGGGCTATGCAAAAAGTTCATTAAAAAAAAGTCAAGCCTAGTAGTTGCAGAGTCACCAAGATACAACAGGGCAAACACCTGGCCATGAAGTCAGTATAGGGATTATTTTATTTAGTGTAAGGAATATATTTGAATCCCAAGTACCTGACTTAAGTGTTTAGTACATGCTTATTGATTGATTCAGAACACCTTGATTAAAATCCAGTTTTCTTTCTTTCTTTTAAAAAAAAATTAATTAATTAATTAACTATATTTTTTTATAATTATAATTTTTTTGACAGTATATATGCATGAGTAATTTTTTATAACATTATCCCTTGTATTCATTTTTCCAAATTATCCCCTCCTCTCTCTACACCCTCCCCTAGATGACAGGCAATCCCATACATTTTACATGTGTTACAATATAACCTAGATACAATATATGTGTGTAAATACCATTTTCTTGTTGCACATTATTAGTTTCCGAAGGTATAAGTAACCTGGGTAGATAGACAGTAATGCTAACAATTTACATTCACTTCCCAGTGTTCCTTCTCTGGGTGTAATTGTTTCTGTCCATCATTGATCAACTGGAAGTGAGTTGGATCTTCTTTATGTTGAAGATATCCACTTCCATCAGAATACCTCTTCATACAACATTGAAGTGTACAGCGATCTTCTGGTTCTGCTCGTTTCACTCAGCATCAGTTGATTTAAGTCTCTCCAAGCCTCTCTGTATTCCTCCTGCTGGTCATTTCTTACAGAGCAATAGTATTCCATAACTTTCATATACCATAATTTACCCAACCATTCTCCAATTGATGGACATCTATTCATCTTCCAGTTTCTAGCCACTACGAAAAGAGCTGCCACAAACATAAAATCCAGTTTTCAATACTATCTATTTAACATTGAGAAAGTAATTTTCATTCTGGAGTTTCTCTTTCCTTATCTGTAAAAAGAGGGGATTGATCTTAATGATCTCGGAGATGTCTTCCAGATCTAGATCATTGATACCTTAACCATAATTTGCCATTTCAAGCTTGTTCAGGTAAACTGTTTTCATTCAGCTTTTCTTTGTGAATTCAAACAAATCAATATATCACTGTAAGTCAACTCATGGATGAGGAATCAAAGGAATCAAAGAGAAAGAAAAGCTCAGCATGAATAGTTTAGCATAGAAGTGGCTCTACCTTTGCTTCAGTTTTATCATTGGTCCCTGTACAGGATGTGGTTCATCTTGCCTTTGAACCTTAATACTTTCTGTTTTGTCAGGAGAAGAAAAACTAAGTAAACCCTTTACTTCCTGATAGAAATTTAAAGAAGACAAATCAAGTGTATCTGTCTTCTAAGTATGATTTCTTCAATAACACAATATTCTCATAATGAGAAAGGTAGATGGAGGCATATCACTTCATTTGTAACCAAAGCACCAGTATCTTAACCATTGATTTCCCTACTGACAATTGCAAAAATAAATTCACTTTTATTATACTTTCTCCCCAAGAGTCTTCATGTAAATCTGCTAAACAATTTGTTAGATTGTAGTTTTCTGTGTCAAATAATTGGAATATGTGTAGTTTGATTTTGTAAACCCAAATATACAAGTCACAGATCAAATTTAATAATATATGGGAAAAATCTATGTCAACTTTAATACAAATACCATAAAAGTAGTATGATGTTGCACCATGGTTTCAAGAATCAGAGTTTATCTTTGAAATCACTAATGGTAGATAGTCTTTAGAAGATTGTATATCTGAAACACTGATGACCAAAAGTATTGAACTTTTCTAGCTAAGAAATCATTGTGAGATTAACTGAGATAACATATGTAAAGTGTATTGCCAGTTTTAAAGAGCCATGTAAATACTAGCTATTATAATAATTATTAAGATTAAAATCATGATTTATTATAATACTTATAATGGTTTTAATTAAGTATAATTATAGAACTATACAAAATTATTTCTATAATTATTTATGGTAATTATATTGTATTAACTATAATTATATTGTAACATAAATATAATTATTAATGCTTATGGGGATAGGCTAACATAAATTCAGAGAGATTAGTTTATCAGAGAGATTGGAAACAAGATTCAAGGCAGGACCTAGAGGATTCTGTTTGATTCAGGTCAGTATACTTGAGTATGGACAGAAATTAGCTGGAACATATTTAGAAGAAGGACATGGGCACTGGAAAACAAAGCATAGAAGAACAGATTAAAAGAACCAGGTATATTTAGTAGGAAAAAGGGAATGCTTAAACAATAGGATTGTATGTAGTCTTTACTAAGTATTTAAGCTAAAAATTTTTTTTTACAGTTTCCTGGGACCTGCTAAAGATTGGTTTCTACTGGTACAAATTCAAAGTCCAGGCTTACCTCTAGGCATGATGAAGCATTGATATACTCTTTTATCATCATTATCATTATTACTTTTGAATCATTTAAATTTAAATTATTATTGCCATATTTCCTAATCTTACACTGTACTTTTTTAACTCTTAAAGTGAATTCTGTTAAATGTAACCTATTACAAATGCAAAACATAAAATTTCTGTTTTCACATATTTATTAAGGCAGTAAAATAATTATGTTGCCAACCTTAATATTTGCTAAGTAAATATAAATTATTTTTATTATATTGTTCTGAATGATTGTGTTCAAAGAGCACAAGAAGAAAAACTTTTCTTCCCATAATATTGAATATTTTTATTTCATTTCAGAGAATAGTCTGCATTAGTAAGTACAGAGACAAGAAAAAAGCTTTTCAGAAAGTAGGCTTTGAGTTGAGTCTTGAAGACAAGATTCTAAGAGGAGGAGAGGAACAAGTTCATTGCAGTTTGGAGCTTGGGGACAGCTACATGGTTGACCTTTAAGAGGACCAATGCTATCAGGAGGGTGATGTCTCAACTTGCAGGTGAAATGGATTTGATTGAGGCAGATCTGTGTAAAGTCATCAGTCTCCCTCTCTCCTCCAGAGTCATCTGAGTCTCTAAGTCCAGTAGCAAGACATATCCTACAATGACTGGAGAAGGTCTAAGATAAAGTGGGAAACCTTGATGAAGGCCTTTATAATCTAGGCTTTTCTCAGGTTTCAGTTTGTCAGAGGCAACACTCAGTCAATAGGGTTAAAGGGTTAGATAAGAATAGAGACAAAAGGTGATCTACTCTGCCTTTGCAAAAGAATAAATCTGGGAGTAGAAGAGCCTCGGAGTTTCTAGCCAAAAAAGAAATAATTGCCATTTATTTACACTCACTCTGAGCCATCAAAACCTAAAAAATGAGCAAGTGAGCTTGATTTGGGAACTATTATTGTCCAACCTGTGGAAGTCAGGGTGATTTGGGTTTACAGACATAGAATTAAAGACAGCTCCATTTGAATGTCAATGGGTTTTAGCAAAAGACTAGTTTTCCAGAATTATTTTGTAAGAAATCAAAAATGAAAAACAAATGAAACAAAAGAGTTAATTTTCCCAGTTATTCTGAACCCCATCCCCAAAAAGAACCTCAACACAAAACAATGACAGAATAAGTAGGGAAGAAAAAAATCTAGCCCTGAAACCCAAGATACCAAAAATGATCCAAATTTATATTCATTTGGACAGAACACCCACTTGTAAGGATATCACTCCCCATGTGGACAGGTAGTGAAGGGAAGGAGAAGGAGGATGAGAAGAAATAGCAGTATTGCCCAGTTGGGATTGGGGGACAATTCCTAGTACAAAGGCAAAGAAGCAAGAGATGTAATGTTATATTTGGGGAAGAGCAAGCAGGGCAGTATAACCAGACTAAGGAGGTTGTGAAGAGAACAAAGTATAAAAAAGACTGGAAAGGTAGAAAGGGGCCAGCTTGAATTGCCAAAACAATGCTGTCTTTCACACAGTAGAAATTTATTATATTTTGCTTCACTGAAGTTGATTGAATGAGGAAAAGAAAGGTTGGAGAAGTGAAATTCCTTGCTCAAGGTTATAAGTGGTAATAAGGAACAGAGCTAGGATTTGGACCTAGGTCCTCTGGCAAAGCAAAGACTTAAATCCAAGTCTTCTGACAGCCTGTCTCAGTGTCCTCTAAAATTTTTTGATCACATACTCCATTAGTAGAAAAAAATTGAGCATATGTTCCCAATAAGTATATATGTGTATATATGTATATATATATATACATACATACACACATATATTATAAATTTTATATTATATGTATTATATTTATATTATAAATTTTAATATGACTATACCAGGAATTTTCACAAAACTAAGAGTTAAAAACATTTTAAAATAAATTTTATTTTATTTATAAATGGTACAAAAACTTTTTCTCATTGAAATACAGTTATAGTATTTTGAGGGCACAATTCTATTATTTTTTAAATGCTTGAAAACATTTTGTGATACAGTGATTTGTAGGTCTGGTTCTTTGATCAGTTCATTTTGATGTTGGTCCTTAATTAGGGCCAGAATATGTTGTCAGAATAGAAAAACATAATAGCAGTGTCCTTTTCCTTTAGAGCTTTGGGCTGAATTTGTTCTAGTTCCTTCCTATTGGTTCCAGCCTCCCTTGCTCCTTGGGCCTCAGGAAATATTTTCTCCTCCTTGGCCAGTTTGACTAACAAAAGCCCATGACAATTCCCAACATTTCCCAACCAACTTTCTGGAACTGTAGGGTATATATCCCATTTAGCTTTCCCTGAGAGTGAAGCTCTGAAATGATCCTTGCTCCTTGAAAAGCAGATCTACCAGTCTCCATATAAACAGGGAAGGCAGGAGGGAAAGATAAAGATGATGGGGTGTGGGGACATACAAGATATACTGTCTTCTTTCATTTTTCCCATTCCCCAGTTCTGCAAATCCCCAAAAAACATGTCTAGGCCATACTGGTCACAAAAGGGGAAGAAGAGAAACAAAGGTAGGATACAGTTGCAAGAGCATTGAACAGCTGTATAACAATTTTCCATTACACCCAAATGCATGATCTTTTGCATCTTACTCCAGTGGCACCAACTTACTCCTTTTCCCACAGTGCATTACTACTTAAAATTCATTTTTGTCTCTTTGGAGTTGTGAAAATTCGTGGTTTAATGTTCTAGTGGTAATTTACTAAAAATTCACAAGGAGGAGATATTTCCCAATGAAAGAAGATTTTGGCTCTCAAAAAAAATGATGTAATAATTTCCAGAGCAGGAAGTTGATGAAAAGGAGCCAAAGAATGTATTGAAGTCGACAAAGATGCAGAAATCATTACCCCCAAAAAAACACCCTTAAATATTGCTGAAAAGTTAAAATACAATGATGAAGACAGTGAGCAAGATAAAAAATTACAGCAATGTTTTGGCTTTTGAGCCAATTATTCCTATAAAGGACTGTCCATTTCCCTTGTTAAAATATTTTATGGACACATATTCTTCATTCCACTTTTATTGTGGAAATCATAGGAAAACAAACTTTGAAGGTATTAGTCAAATTGCTAACTTCCAGACCATATCCTGGATACAATGTGGTATCTTTATAGTTAGTAGAACATCTGAACACAAAAAGTAAAATTGTATTAAGTCTATTGTATTACTAAGGTAGGAAAGTGTGTAATAATCTAAAGTACAGATCTTAAAAACCACTTCAACATATTAAATGGGGCTGACCTTGAGAAATCTGGAAAATTAAGTTATTCAGAATGTTTTATTCCCTAACAACTCCTAAAAATGAAGGGTTATATTGTATTAACAACCATAATATAAAAGACTAGTTTTGTTTAACTGAATTTGGAATGATTCTTCTACAGTATTCTGAAATATTCTGGAATTTATTTTGGCACAAATATATATTCACAATATTATCAAACAATATAGAATTGATAAGTCCTTTAATTTCTTTATGCATTTTAAAGAATGTTATATAAAATGACTTTTCTTTCTGCCCTGAAAGTTTTCTAATTGACAATTATTTTGGTCTTCTCTCAAACCACCCCCCCTTTTTTTCCTAACTTTTTTTTTTTTTTTTGAAGATAAATGTCACTTTGAGGAATTTTAACTAAAAGATCAATAGCATTTTTTCATCACAGAATTAGATCATCTGTTATTCAAGTATAGTATCACATGATATAGTTTGCATTGTAGCTATCCCAGTCTACATCATCTTTCCTACCAGACTACAAGCTTCTTGAGGGCAGTATCTAGGTCTTAATCAACTGTGTTTCATTTTGCCTTATAAATAAAAAAAATTGACTTTATTAAATGTTTGTTGAATTGAATATCATGAGCAGTTCCATTGAATTGCTCATTCCATAGGAAAAGATAAAAGCTGAAGTGGCAAGAATGAATAGGAATTATTTTAAACACTACTAGAGAGAGTAAAGGGAAAGAGACTAAATCTAAATTACAGAAAAGGAGAATATATTTGTCAAGGTAAGTGCTTGAAAAGCTTACTTTTAAATGCATTTTGATATATTTTGAATCATCTATACTATAAATGAATTGTGTATGCATTCAGAAGGAAAAAGAAAATTATGCATGTTAATTATCTTAAGTTACTATAACTCAGTTAAACTTACCAAGAGTTAACTTGTATCTTAAGATTATTTGGAGCTCAACATGATAGCTATAAATGAAGATGAAATACCGTTTTCTGTCTAACAACAAGTAGAAGTATGTTACCAATTTCCATTACGTATTTTTCAAATGGGGAAGAAATGTTTTCAACAAAGCCCTGGTTTCTTAATAATTTCTTCTTTAATTATAGAACCATATGGGTTTCTTATGGATTCCAGGTCTTAACACTGGTTAGGGAGACACTTTTGTTTTCCAATAAAAATTGAGTGTATGTATATATATATTATACATGCATGTAATCGTATGTTCAACATATATTAAATGCATATATGCACACATATTTATCATATATATGTAACTGTACAAACACACACATATATAATATGAACTTATGTAAATGTAATGTGTATGCTTATATATTTACAATGATTGCGTTTTTAACCAATAAGCACTTCGTCTCCAAAAATTATTTTATTCAGACCCAGAAATCACATTGGAAAGCTTTGAAGTAGAATTAACTTGTTCTGGATGGTTTTTATTGCTGCTTCAGATACTTAGTGATAATTTTGTTAATGAAATATATTCCTCTTATAAGGTATCTTATGAGTTCCATTTTGAGGGGATATCACAAAAACCTTCTAGTAAATTATGATTAGTATATGTTCCAATATAGATAAATGCAAAGAGATTTAATTAAAATGTAAATTTGTTATCCACAGTAGAAAACAGCTGATTTCCAATTATCAAGAAAAACTATCTAAGGTTCTCCCTTTATGAAAAGAATTTCTGGTAATACTGGCAACCATAGAGATTTCCATTTATCCTCCCCATCAACAATAATGTATCTTTCTTAATAAAAAATGCCTTTAATTTTACTACAGTATAGTTCTTTGAAATTAATAAATCAGGTTACCTTGATGGACTAAATTTAACCTTTTTTGGGAGACCATAAGATTTAGCAAATATTTTGTGTCCCATATATATTCCATATTATAGTAGTTATTCTTTTATGAGCATCATCTTATGAAGATTGAAATTCTGTTTACAGAGCATACAAAGATTGAACAGACTATGTGATTTTTAAAGAGAAGAAAACAGATTTAGAAAAAGGTTATGTCACTTAGTAGGCAGTGGTTGACTTCTTTATGACTGCATAGGTAGAAAGTATCAGAACTAGTTTTTTTAATCCAAATTTGCTACCTCCAGGATCCAAGTCCAAGCTAAGACCAGTGCCTTGTCTACTACAAAAAGTCTTCATCCAGAAATTGATCTTCCAGTCAAGCAACATTTATGGCTCACAAAGAAAAATTTTTTTCTTCTCTCTCTCTCTCTCTCTCTCTCTCTCTCTCTCTCTCTCTCTCTCTCTCTCTCTCTCTCTCTCTCTCTCACCCTCCCTTTCTCCTCTTCTTCCTCCTTCTCCTCTTCCTCCTCCTTTCTCTCTATCTCTTTCTCAATAGTTATTTATATGTATGTGCATACATATACGCACATGGACATGCATTTCCTACTCTGTTGTTGTTGTTATTGTCTTTCAGTTGTATTTGACTCTTTGTGACCCCATTTTAGAGTTTTCTTGGCAAAGATACTACAGTGATTTGCCATTTCCTTCTCCAGCTCATTTCATAGATGAGGAACTGAGGCAAAAAAGGTTAAGTGATTTGTTCAGGATCACACAGCTGGTAAGTGTCTGAGGTTTGATTTGAATTTAGGAGAATGTCTTTTGCTCCAGGCCTATAACTCTACTGTGCCACCTAGCTGCATATATACATGCACACATATACATTATTTACACCAATACACATACCATATATCAATTACCAGTTTATAAACAATGAGACTACAATTAAGTTTATTTAGTATTAAAAATAATAGTGAGTCAGAGGCCAATTCATAATCTTTTAGATGTAATCTTCATTACTATTATGAACTTCCATTATTACATCATAAATATTCAGAATATGGATTTAATGTGGCTCAGTCCAAATATAGGAATGTATATATCACACATACCACATATACACAGGTATATGTAAATATGTGTAGATACTGTGTGAGTGTATACATGCATACCTATATAGAGCTACAGAGATATACATATAGATAGATATAGATAGTGGATAGTTCAGATGCTCCATTAGTAGTATTGAGGACTATAAGAAAAAAATTGGAAAAGTAATCTTTTTCTTCTATCATATATCATTTCTAAATGGAACACATAAAATACTTTATAAGGGCTGCAGACAATACTGAGTGAAATGACTAGCACACAAGATAACTACAGATTCCCAGAGGACTTTGAGAGATATGAGAAAAATAAACTGGAGCTAATAAGATGAAATAAACAGGGATAAATATAATGTCTAAATTTTGAGTACAAAAGATCCACTTCACAAAAACAAAGCAGAAAAAGCATGGTTAGATGTCAGTTGCTCTGCAAAGATCTGGGAGTTTTAGTGAATGGTAGACCCCATATAAATCAGCAATATGATTTAGCAGCCAAAGAAGCTAATACAATTTTGGGGCTTTACTGAGAAAAGCAGAGCATCCAGGGACAGGAAGATAATAGTTCCACTGTATGATGTTCCCTTCAGATCTCCTCCGGAATACAGTGCTCATATTCTGAGTGCCACTCTGGATGGATGACATTGATAACCTGGAGTGTTTATAACAGAGTGAATGATTTGAGTAGTTAGCATCTGGACATCTTTGAAATGAAGAACTGGAAGACTCAAGGGGGGCAGGATGATTGACCAAATATTTGAAAAACATTCAGGAAGAGGAGGATGCCAGATGGAAGAACCCAGAGCTATGGATAGAATTTGCAAGAAATGAAATTTACATTGATGTCA
Source organism: Sminthopsis crassicaudata (assembly GCF_048593235.1). NCBI lineage: Eukaryota > Metazoa > Chordata > Mammalia > Dasyuromorphia > Dasyuridae > Sminthopsis > Sminthopsis crassicaudata. Next base: position 682,926,053 of record NC_133617.1, on the reverse strand, counting down.
GGGAAAAAAAAAACAACAAAAAAAAAACCTTGCTAACAACCAGAGTCATCCTAAAAGTGGAATGAGCTGCTTCAAATTACTTGTCCAGGTCTGTTTTTATAATTTTGTAGTTGGGTGGGACTAGATGGCTACTAAAGTCCCTTTCAATTTTCAAATTCTGCACAAGATTTTGAAAAGACCCAAAAAAGTGCTTTTGGGTTCTATAAAGCTCTAGATTTTATAATATTAACTAACTCTTTTGGAGGTATGAAAGAATTAATATGACTTACAAGAACGACTAATTTATTTTGTTCAGATCAATGAAGAGGAGATGATTATTAAAGTAGAAATGCCTCTTAAAACAAACAAACTCCAACTTAAAGGTTTTGAAGGTAATTACTTTTGATTTCATGACAGAGGTGGAGAAAGTCAAACATATCTTACATTTATTCTTCCCCATTCACTCTCTAGTTTCCCCCCAAACTCCCCTCAAGGTTTCTTTTTATTATTTTTTTGGGGGGCAATTGGGATTGAGTGACTTGCCCAGAGTCACAGAGATATAGTAACTGTCCAGCCAGATTTGAACTGACTCCACAGCTACTGCTGAATCTATTGTGCCATCTAGCTGCCCCAGATTTCAAATATTTTAGGAAAGAATAGGTAAGATACCATGGCTTCAGATTGCAGGGGAAGTTAGCTCAAGGGAGATGAGATGCTCTCAAACAAATTTACAGTGAAGTAAAAAGAAAACTCCTAGAAGACAACATTATGGCTCAAAGAGCAGCTCATTTATCGATATAAGATTTTTAGAAGTCATATACAAATGATTGAAGTAATGACAGGTAATTAAGGTTCTTTTATTTTTTATTTTTTTTCCCCCCTGAAGCTGGGGTTAAGTGACTTGCCCAAGGTCACACAGCTAAGAAGTGTTAAGTGTCTGAGACTAGATTTGAACTCTGGTCCTCCTGAATTCAAGGCTGGTGCTCTATCCACTACGCCACCTAGCTGCCCCCCCCCCCCCCGGTTGTTTTATTTTTAAAGGACAGGTAAGAATATATGTCAATAAGCCTAAAGTTAAAAATGAGATTAACAATAATAATATGCTTTTGTGGTAAAGCTTTATAAAGTGCTTTATAAATATTATTTCATTTGCTTCTCAATAACTCATGAGATTAGTTATCATCCCCATTTTACATTTGGGGAAATTGAGGCAGGGAGTGTTTGAGTAACTTTCCAAGGGTCACACAGATAATAAGGCACATAGTAAGTAAGTGTCTGAGGCTAGATTTGAACTCAGGTCCTCAGCTCCTATCCATGATCAAAAGGTTGTTTGAGTGGTAAAGGAATATCAAAGAAAGGATGGATCAACACTTGAGATAATAATAAGTGATGTAGGGGAGACAGAGCTACTTAACTCTTAGTTTGGTTCTAGTTTGGCTTGTAAGAAATATATTGCAGACTGGATGATTAATAGGGAATTGATTCCTGTTCTCTCTTTAAAAAGTTCAAATTAACAGAACTGGGTGATTTGAATCCCAGGATATTGAAAGAACTCAAAAATCCATAAAAAATAAAGAACAGAAGCGTTTTTGGATTAAGAGTTGAATAAATATTGACTTAGGAAAAGGTAGATTCACCAAAACATGGGATTCTATTTCTTAAAGCATTGCTAAAAAATAAATATTGATGAATAGTTTATAAGCCCTTTGCAATGGAAATAATAACAGCACTGAGGTAGTATGAGTTTAAGAGAAATTAAGAGTAAGCTATGCCAGACCAACTTTATTTCTTTTTTGATGAATTACTAGACTACTAAATCAAGGGAATGCTGTAGTTATAATATTATTGGAATTCAGCAGAGCATTTATTAATTTTCACATATTTATTTCTTTTGTCATGTCTTTATAGATGAGCTGGAGATGTGACTATAGACAAGATAGAGAGTGAGATAAATGATAATAATTTAGGTGTACTTGGAAAATGCATGGCCATACTTAGAAAGTGGTAACATATGGATTAAGATCAACCTAGATGTAAAGGGCTGAAACTCTTGAGTCAATGCATTGGGGTAAGACAATAGAGCACTTCAGGCTAATTACTGATTGGACAATACTCTCTAGGAATATGCTTGGAAAATGGTCCTTCCCAGGCCCTATCATTTGGTGTATACAGATAATTGTGGGAGGGACTAGGAGGTGCAGTGAGACTAGCCAGGGTCACTTCTGCAAGAGAGACTAGGAGGTGAGGTCACAGGGATCCTACACCTCCACTCTACTGCTAAAGACCAAGAATTAAGACTTTTGCTTATCCTGACTCAGGCTGATTCTAAGATACCCAGGGTGATAACGTGGTTGCCACACCTAGAGGAAACTCTTTAGTGTAATACCTAAGGGCTCTGTTCTTGGACACATTCTATTAAATATTTTATCCATGCTTGAATGAAGGGATGAATAATAAATTTATTGATTCTGTTGATAACACAGAACTAGAAGTAGTTACTGAAGTGGATGTCAGAATCGAGATCCAAGTAAAGATTTCAACAAAATAGAACAATAGGACAAATCTAACAAGATGAAATATGATAGTAAGAAATGTAAAATTCTGCTTTTAGATTCAAAAAATCAATTGTAAAATGTATAATATAGTCAATATATACCTAAATATTAGGATAAGTTAAAACTTTTAGATGACAATTTCAGCATGTTATTAGTGCCAGCTAAAAAAGCTAAAATAATTTTGATTGCATTAATAGAAGTTTAAGATCCAGAAAAGGGAACTTTTAGTTATACTTTGTTCTGTATTAATGAAATCACAGATAGTACATTGAGTTAAATCCTCAGAACCCTCTTTAAGGTAAAACATTAACAAGGTGAAATGTGGCCAAAGCAGAGTGAAAGGCGTAATAGAATTCTAAATCATGCTCCAGAAGGATTATATGAAGAAAATGGGGATGGGTAAACCTAGAGAAAAAGATAGCTTTTGGGAGAGGTGGAGATTTTGGCATGATGGGAGAAGGAGGAGATGATAGTTGACCACAAGCATTTGAAGCACTGATACATAGAAGACTAAATACAGGTCCTTTCTCTTTGCTCCAATTGTCAGAATTGGTAGAATATATCAGTTTATAGAATGACAGGTTTCAACTTCATATTAGTAATATTTTCTTACAATAAGAGCTGTCCAAAGTTGGAAAAGGTTGTCTTGAAAAGTAGTGTTACTCCTCACTGGTGGTCTTCAAACATCCTGGAAGAACACTTGTAAGAGAAGTTATAAAGTGAATTTTTGTCCATGTTTGGGTTGAATACAATGATCTCTGAGATTCTTTAGTTTTCTTTTTTTTCTTGCTTGAGGCAACTGGGGTTAAGTGATTTGCCCAATGTCATACAGCTAGGAAGTGTTAAGTGTGTGAGACCAGATTTGCACTGAGGTCCTCCTGACTTCAGGGCTGGTACTCTATCTACTTAGCTGCCCCAATTCTTTGGTTTTTCTTAGGGTCTGCACTTCAATACTTCAAAAGACTGATGAACTCATTGTTATGAGCATTCTTTCCACTCATCGATATTGTACCATTTCCTGTTTTGGTTGTCATAACTTGCTATGGCCACAAATGATTATCAGCCTCTTAGCTATGCCAGACTTTGTCATGACAACTGGAGGGTCCATCAATAGATACAACCTTGAACTATTTTCAGCTCAGCAGTGCCTGAAATTACTTGTGCTATGATGGGGTATTAGAGAAGAACGATACTGAAGACTATTGACAAAAAGAGGTTAAATATTGCTTTGGCATTAGGCACTCATCATATGTTTTATAACCATATATTAAAATGACAACTATTACTAACATTTCTCTGTAAATGTTTTTTTTCCCTAAATTAAAATATATCAATCAACTAATGCTAAGTTGAAGGGTATATAAGTAATTGTAAAATTATCAAGCAATCACTTAAATGTCAATGGGCAATTTAAAATGGGCTTTACATTTGAGATTCTTGCCATTCCTTGATGATGATGATGATGATGATGATAATGATGATGATGATGATTGCAGTTCTTCCTTAAAAAATATTTTTACAATTTATTTTCAATGTAAACACATTAAGCAATTTAATAGTTTCTCTTTTACTTAAGAAGCAAATGTTAAAAGTATAATTTAAAAGTTTCATCATTCTCCAAATATATACCATTGCTGGACTATCCATGTGAGATGAGAATGCATTTTTAGATACAAACAACGTGTGAATTTGTTTAGTTCAATTTGTTATAATGGGTGATTTTTATTTTCAAAGTAGCAGAGGTTCAAGATTTGCCCAGGTACAAGATTTGTACTATCATAGCTAGTAAGTTTCTGAGGAAGGAGCTGCCTTCAGGGCTTCCTGCCTCCAAACCATTGCTCTGTTGCTGTACCACCTTGCTTCCTAGTTCTTTTTTTTTTTTTTTTCCCTACTGAGGAGAGGGATATGCTTTTTTAACATAATATTTCCTGATATCTGAAAAAGCAGAGAGGGGAATACTGAGTTGAAGATATAGGATAGAAGAATGTGTTACAGTAGGGAGAAGGAGAAAGGATAATGAACAGTAAGGAATCCTCTGAAGAGGAAACAGCTGTTTGCACTCAAAGGAAGGGTCATGTGAATCCAAAGGCACCATCATATGAGGAGTCATCCAGTAGGCCCAAAGAGAAGACTCATTCTTAATTTACCACATTATAAAAAACATTTTTTCTTCCTACTTCATAAAGTTATGCATAAAACATTTTGTAAACCATTAAAATGTGAATGTGAGATGTTATATAATCACTAGAATGTTTCACTTCTAAGGTAACAGAATAAAGTCAGGAATTTGTTGTTATCTTCTCCAAACCATCCCAAATTTCTTTAAATAATGACTCGAAACAAATTTTAAAGTGTCAAAACACATAAAAGAACCATTCCTCAGTTGATAAATGATCAAGACATGAATTATGTCCAAAGAGCTATAAACTAATGCTTATTCTTTGACTTAACAATACAACTAGGCATGAATCTCCAAAAATTGGAAACTGAGAGGATGCTCATCAATTAGCAAATGGCTAAATAAATAGTATAGGATTATGATGGAATATTATTTTCTGGGAAATGATGAGCAGGATGCTCTTAGAAAAACCTGGAAAGTGCTCCATGAACTCAAGCAAATTGAAATGTACTTTGTACAAAGTAATAAAAATGTTATGAGGTGATCACTTGTGAATAACTTTGCTACTCTTAGCAATACAATAATTCAAGACTACCTTGAAGAACTTATGATGAAGACTCCTATCTAAAACCAAAGAAAGAACTGATTGTTTCTGAAAACAGACTGAATCATTCTTTCTTTCTTTCTTCTTCTTCTTCTTCTTCTTCTTCTTCTTCTTCTTCTTCTTCTTCTTCTTCTTCTTCTTCTTCTTCTTCTTCTTCTTCTTCTTCTTCTTCTTCTTCTTCTTCTTCTTCTTCTTCTTCTTCTTCTTCTTCTTCTTCTTCTTCTTCTTCTTCTTCTTCTTTCTTCTTCTTCCTCCTCCTCCCCTTCTGGCTTCTTTCTTATTTTACTTTATTTTTTTTAGGGGGACACCTATATTTTATTTTACAACATAACTTAGGAATTGTTTTTCATAGCTTTATATTATACTGGCAGTGGGGATAAGGGAGAGAATCTGGAACTCAAAGTTTTAAAAAGAAATATACAAACATGATTTAAATGTTGGTGGGGAGAAATAAAAATATTTTAAAGAATGTTTCACTTCTGGGCTCAACAGATGTACTTGGACTCTATGGCAGTGTGTGTGTTAAGTTCCTAAAGTCAAGTTAGGATTCAATTCAATGCCCAATCCAAGAGTCTGGTAGATCTCAGCATGAGAAAGATGAGAATCCTCTTTTACCTTGCCTTATTTGGATTGAATGTGAAATAGTAGGTTCAACATTGTGTGCAACATTTCAGAAGTATCATTGAACAGCTGTAGAACAACAATAGGACCATCGGAATGCAGAATCTAGAGAGCATGTCATATAAGATTCATTTAAAAGAAATGAGGATGGTTAGCATGGAGAAAAAAATTTACCCCAGGGGTAAGGAGGTGGTGGTCATAATATTGATCTTCAAGTAACTGAAGGATTAGTGTAAAAGAAGGATTAGAATTTTTCTAATTGGCCCTAAAGAGAAGAAATCAGAGCAATGGGTGGAGGCAAATTTTGGCAACTTTTGAAAATCTTTCTCTATGATTAGAGATAACATAAAGTAAAATGGCTTACTTTAGAAGGTACTCTCCTCTTCCTTGAAACTTTTCCATCATAAACTTGAAGACCATACTTCCATTACATTGTAGAAGGGATTCTTGTTCAGATACTGGTTGGACCAAAGAGCCTTTTTAGCCTTTCCAGCTCAGATCCTGAGATAAGTAGTCATTGTTCTTACATCCAATTGATGAATACAGAGACCATTAATGTTAATCTACAATTAACAAAGAAGAAGTCTGATGTCTTCCTGGAGCATATATTTAGGATGCTATGGTGAATTATCTACTATTGATGTATCTGGGGACTAAGCATACCAATCAAAGGAATATAGAAAACATTGATAAGGATTCTAAAGTTTTAGGTAAGATGATGAAGACTTATGGAACCAGATTTTTATCACTTTAGGTGGTACAGTGGATAGAATACTAAACCTGGAGTTAGGAAGACCTGAGCTCAAATATAACCTCAGATAATTACTAGCTGTGTGATCTTGGGATTGGTTTTTAATCCTACTTGTCTCTATTTCCTTATTTGTTAAGTGATTTGGAGAAGGAAATGGCAAATCATTTTTGTATTTTTGCCAAGAAAATCTCTCAAAGGAGATCACAAAAATTGGACCAACTGAAATTAAACTAAACAACAAAATTGAACAAGAATAGCAAGAGCTTGGGAAAGAGGCAGATTTAGGAAAAAAAACATCAGGTCAAGAAGATTATGTCTGATAATGGGATTTGTATTTCTGTATGGTAGTCTAAAATATGGAAATGATGGATTCTTGGCCAGAGATTATTCAACTACTTGAATTATTAAAATACCTTCTGTATTCACAAGCAATGTGTTCCAAAATGCCCTTGCCAAATGGGAAGCAATATTTTTTTTTCCTTTCCTTTCTTCTTTATCCAACCTTTCTAGCAGTAGAGAATGAATATGAGATGCAGAAAGCTTAAAGTAACATGGAAAGAGAATATAATATTTTGGACTAAAAAAATACAATTTTTTTTAGACCTGGAAAGTCCTTGAAGATCATATAGCCTAATTCTTTAATTTTACAGACAAAAAACTAAAGGTCAGAGAGGTTGTAACATGCTACTAGAATTTTAAAGGTATTTAAAGTTAATGAAACACTCATTAAAATGATTAAATAACATGCACAAAATCACAATGCTAATTAATGGCCCAATTAGACTTCCTCTCTTTTGTCCTTTGCATACCACTATCTGAAATCCTGACCTGCTAATGGTATAAATATAACTTTATTGATTAGGTATGCAGTAATCTTCCTCTATTTCATTTTATATCTTTGAAGTTTTATTAAGACCATTTGTTTTTTATACCAGGTTTTAGTCTTTAGTTACTTGAAGTTACTTGAAGATACTGGTCATTCCCCTCACAAGATTTTTAATGTCCATGCTAAGCATGCTTAGTACATTCATACAATCTCACATGGCATAAACATGATGCCCTTCACATCATGGTTCATGTTCAGAGGTTTGTTTCAGGTGGAATTACACATAATTCCACCTGAAACAAACCTCTGAACAAAGAAAAGCAGCTAAGCTAAATCACCTTGCATCAGAGTATATAAGAACATGTACCATATGCTATATCAGTTTTCTGCCACATCTTTACCAACTGGGGGAAAGTTTGTTTCATCATCTGTTTTCCAGTAGAAAGATTGGCCACTGAAGCTGATATGAACTCAGCTATCTTTTAAGAGTTGAACTCAATCTATTTTAGACTCCTGACAAAAGCACTTATTAGGATGTCAGAACATTGATTCTTCAGGTCTCTTTTTCTCTCTATATTATTGGCTTTGAATAACCTCCCTACATTTTCAACTCTCTCTACCACAAACTGCATTTGTAATGCTTGGATTTGGCATTGAATAATAAATTAGACTATTAGGTAAACCAAATTTTATTGTGTCTGTACATTAGTTGCAATGTGGAAGCCACCACTGATGTAGAAATCTACTTCTGTTCTCTTAATGCCTTTACAACTTGAGGTTGGTCTGTAGAAAATCACATTGACCTATTATGTTTCTTACTGTGAAAGTCAAGAGGTCGGGAATGATTATTTTAATTGTGACTGATGCTTATGGAAAAACCACCGTGAGGGATAACAAAATGACATAAGAGGCAGAGCAGAATGTCAGAACCTTTTGACACTAGAATGATTATTATCTCTTTTTTAACTTGGAATGCTTTTAACAACTGCATTAATTAGGAACTCTGTCTAAAAAATACATAAATTCTATTTCCCTGTGCAAAGATTTTTAACTTCATGTACTTTTATTTTTCAACCCAAAGAGAATTTAAAATTATTTAAAAATATTATTCACTGTGCTATTAATCAACATGCAGAGTGAAGTTTGTTTTGAATTATATCATAAACATGAAAGAGCAAAGTCTTTGTATTAGGAAAACAAAGAGAAAACAAGATGAAATACAGTATGGCCTATTGCAGTGTTATCAAACTCAAACAAAAACAGGGACCACTAAATCATACATAAAGATACCTAAGGGATGTATGCTGACTTAAAAACAAAAACAAAACACATTTATATATTTGTTTTATGAATATATGAACTTATTAAAATCAATTAGGAACTATATGTTAATGTAGTTTGGGCTGTACTCAGGAGTGTTGTGGGCTAAATATGGCCCATAGACTCTGTGTCTGACACTTCTGGCCTTTGCACAGAATTCCCTCATTTAAATCCAATTCACTTGCATGTCATGATATCACCATTCTGACTTCATGGTAATCTTCGAGAATGAAGGACAAACAACAATTTGTTAGTGTGCTCAGTCAGGAAGACCTGCCTTCTAATCTTACCTGAGACACTTAGCAGTTGGATGATCCCTGGTCTGTTCCAGGTGGAATTCCTAGGACTACTCTACTAAATTACAGACAGGTTGCAATCTGCACTATTGGAGAGGATCCCTAAATTGGGAATTTACCAGGCTGATAAAATCATTGACTTTTTATATATCAAGAAGTTCATGGTTTTTTGTTTTAATTTTTTGTTTTCCTTCTTTCTATTTTTACTGGCCATTACTCGTTAATTTAGATTGCTCTTCTCTATGCTTTCTAGGAATCTATGGTTCTTTGGAGTTCAGGATACAAACATTCTAAGGCTTTCTCCTGAGTTTTAGTCCTATATTTCTAACTAAATGATAGATTATTCTAATTCTCTTAAAACTTAGATCTCCTGAATTTGTTCTTTCTATGAATGACACTATAATCTTCTCAATCCTTAAAAACAGTCTCCCCCTTATACTTGACCTTCAAACAACTTGTTCTTTTGATATTTCCTTCATAATTTTCTTAAATAATCCATGTGCAAAAGCCCCCTATTTAAATGGAAAGAACCCCAGACTTGGAATAAGGCATTGGAATAGAACAAAGGTCCTTAACTTGGAATCTGTAACTTGTTTTAAGAAATTTCTGATAATATTTTAAATAGTTGATTGCCATTGTAATCCTATATATTTTAGTTGATGCGTTTTAAAACATTATTCTGAGAAGAGGTTCATAGTTTTTACTAGACTGCTAAAAGAGTCTATGATACAAACAAACACATAAAAAAAACCCCAAAACGACTGTCCACTGAAAAAACAAACAACCCCAAATCAAAACCAAAACCAGAATATTTCAGAATCTCTAGTAGAGATGGTTTTTGGAGTTTTTTTCAGTTCTAACATTCCTTGCCTCTGTAAATCTCTCAAAAATGGGTAACTGAAAAAGAACTAACAGAGAGTTAATAGAAATTCCCTGGAGCCACAGTTTTGAGAAAACTCATAATCTGCCAAATGCACAGCTTACATTGCAAACAACTGACTCACCCTAATATGTCAGACAATGTAATCCAGGTTGATAAAGAGTTGTCTCTTTTGCAGGTCTTTATTCTCTGACCAGTAATTGGTTGCCTAGTAGAGAAGCAGTGAGTGACAATGAGGACACTAGGTTGGCAGAGAGTACAGAACAGCATAATATAATCAAATTTGCAAGGAAACTTGGATTTCATCTGGTCAAAGTATAACTGAAGGAATCCCCTTTACAGTAGACCTCACAAGTGAACATCCAGCCTCCAGTGCTGTAACCTGCAAATAGCTTCAACTGTGACATTAAATCTGAACCTTAAATCTCAGTGTCAAGATGAAAAAAGGAGAAATGATTCTTGTTCTTGTGAAGTTCACATTCTCATATGACAAGGATAGCCCTATTAATGTATTGCAATGGAGAAATCCTTTACAGGTAATGAAACTTCCTCTAGCAATAGAAGGTTGCACTTTCTCTGCAATTTAAATTTTTGAAGAGTTGCCTAGAGAATTGAAGTTTGTCCAGGGTCACTTAGTCAGTATATATCAGAGATGAGATTTGAACCAAACTTCAAAGCCAGCTCTCTATCTATTATGTCATTACAGTAGGAAGATAAAATAAATGCAATAAAAGCAAGGATGATCAAAAGTAGAGTATGATGAAGCAAAAGAGAGCCAGAAAGTCCTCTAGGAAAACTTGAAAAGATAGAAATTCAATTTCATTCAAAAAAGCATTTACAAATGTCTATTGCATGTAAGGCACTATGATAGGGTCTTAGGGCAGTCCAATATTCAGATAGTTCTGTGCTCTCATTGATGGGGGGTATTGATTTCTTCAACAATACAGATTATAATTGTCTTAATGTTGGCTGCCCATTCTATGTGAATCCTGATTGTATCCTTTATTATTATCATAATAAGGGGTCTACTATGCTAGGAGGATTTCTTGAATTTTCTTTATATCACTCAGATACCAATGAAATATAAAGGTTCTTTATTATTTTTCCTTCATTCCTGACATAAGATTATCTCATCTTTTTCAGTCATACATTTCTTTCAAGATAATCTTTACAACACATCTCTTTCAGAATTTTTTATTCCTAAATTATAGCCTAGCCATGGCTGCCATGAACCCCTCCCATTGCATTTTGGGTAATCTTCAACTTCAGTACGATTTCACTTGAAGAATATTGGTATTTTAAAATGGATCCTTGTATAAGAGAATAGTGTGTGGTCATTCAAATAACTTGCTCCTTCCTTAAGAAATAAAATTATTAAATTATTTTTTGAATTGTAATCTCATAACTTTGAGACCTTGTCTTCTTCTCCCTCAGATTGTTTCTTCCTATAGAATCCATTTGAAACTCTTTACCACCAAGATATGATTGAAAAAAAAAAACATCAAGAAACTAGTCTACAGGGATGCAAATTCTGGGCTGTTATCCATGTGACAGGAAAAGAAGGCCACCTGCTCTCTCCTCCCCTTCCTTCAATATAATAGGGACAGAGAACAGATGTTTTGGTGAAATAGTTTGTTTCCATATTTTAGAGCATTATTATAAACATATTCTTAAATATTTATACAGTATAGATTTTTTTCTACATAAAATGAACTACTATGCAATATTGAATCTGGGTACCCTGTGAAGAAAACAGATGGCACTTAGTCTTATCTCAAATCTGTTTTTACTTTCTCGTAGGCTACATGAAAACCATATGGAAATACAAATGGCTTTCAAGACACTACACAAATATTGATAAAGCATCAACTTGTGGAAAGGGCATATCTTATACTGTGATGGAGTAGTATTACCAAAAGGGCAAATGTTATTCTTTTAATGAACTCAAATTAACACTATAAGATATTTGAGAGAAAAATAATTAAGTTAGATTTCTGTTTATCATTAGCTTTAAAAAAAAACAAACAAGGAAATTCATCTTCAAGGCATTTGTCTTTTCAGCATTCATACTTGAAATACAATAACTTCAATTATGTGTCAAAAGCATAAAGAAAATCATTAAATTTACTTGACAAATGCTAATAATAATAATAAAAACATTAATAGTACTTAAATGTTTATAAAGCTTTTTACAAGTATTTTATTTTAATTCACAACAACCATGGAAAGTGGGTGCTAGCTATTACTATTCTTATTTTAAAGTTTAGGAAACTGAGATAGGCAAAAGTTAAGTCACTCACTAAAGGTCACACAGCTAGTAAGTGTCTGATGCCAAACTAGTTTTAGAACTCTAGTCACTGAGATATCTGGTTACCTCTAAGAAAAAGCAATAGATTGTTGTTTGCTTACTTACAATCCACTCAAGACAGAAAGCCAAATGAGAATGCTAGTGTTCCATCAAAATACTTTGGTGACTAGCATCTTTGCTTTTTTCCTTCCCATACAAAAACCAGAAATTTAGAATTGAGTTCAATTACACAAGTCAAACATTTAAAAATTAGTTGTCTTTTTAAAAATCAGTATTTCTAAAGAAAAAGATACTTTTGTATTACAATAAAAACTGCTAAGTTAAATAGATTTCAATCATACTTTTCTTCTACTGTAATACATATTTAGAGGTATTTAAAAGGAGCTTAATTTAGCCTATTATCTATCTGTGTATATTGAACACTTGAATTTGCAAATGTATTGTGATTCAGATCTTTTAGTTTTGGTTTTCAATTTTGATATTTTAACACATCTAATTTTATATGATTTCCTTCTTACATCAATTCAAAGACCTCAAGAAGACAATATGGGAAGGGACTCCATTATACTTTGAAGTAGTATAGGGCTTCTTTAGCTGAAGTGAACTCTAACTCTGTCCATTTCCTGCATGAATGGAGACAATAGCCCTTCAGAATCAAATTATAAATGGTTTCCATCAGACACTGGACAGATGCTTTATTTATGTTAGTAGGCATATGTGACAGGATAAGTTCTTCCCCACCTTGGTCCCATGTACAATACTCTTTTCTTTTGTTTATGGTATGTTAATGGTAGTGACACTTTAAAAGGCAGGATGTGTGATGCCCTAATTGATAAAGAATGTTTATGGAAAGGACTGCTCCCTTGCTTACTTTTGCAATTGCAGTCTTGAAAAATATGGTTCTAGTAAAGAGAAATTAGACATAAGAAAATATGATTTAGTTGGAGACATTTCTGCCCATGTCCTTCTCCAGGGAAGGAGAAATACTCCAAGTGCCAGGCATCTGGTGAGATGCTGGGTCCAAATTGCTCCAGGGACAGCATCAACTAGGATACTGATTGAAACTACATACTTGTGACAGCTTAGTGGTATACTGAATAGAGTATTGAACTTGGATTCATAGTAATTCATTTTCCTGAGTTCAAATTTGGCCTCAGACGCTAGCTATGTTACCAGGGCAAATCACATAGTTTTGTTTGCCTCAGTTTGCTAATCTGTAAAATGAGCTAGAGAAGGAAATTTGAAACTACTCCAGTGTCTTTGTCAAGAAAATCCCAGATGTGGTCTGAACAATATATATATAACTGAACAATAACAACAATAATCACTCAAATTATTTTGATTTTCATGAGGAATATGGATTATAAAAGGAAGCCTACAGCCTCTCTGGGATCTTTGGAGTCATGCTTGGGAACTTTCAGAAAGGTTATCAAAAGGACAATTAGAATTAGTGACCACATTCTAAAAAGGACATTGGTCTTTGGATGTTGGCTTTTCTATTATTCTGAAATAAGATTCACCCACAGTTGAGGGAATCATCTACTAATAGCCAATGTAAGCTGGGATTAGATCATCTAAGTCAGGTTGAGTTTTCTTTTCCTTTTTCCTTTTCTAAGAAAATAGAGGCCATTCAACATGAGCTCCCTCATCTCCTTTCTTTGAAATTTGGTTGAAAACTCTTATTTTCTCCTTTATTCCACTTTGAATGAAGAGGAAGCCTTCCCTTTGCCAAGTTCTTTGTTCACATGACCCTATCATTTCTATCTCTTCTTGCTTTCCCTATTTCCCCTATCCCTCCCCTTCATTTTTTCTTCTTCCCTACTGTTTGTATATCTCAACCATTTTCATGTCAAAATATGGGAAAATTTTGTCTACACTTATTTATTCTACTTCCTCTCACCCATTCACTTCCCATTCTATTCTAATCTGTCTTCTACTTCAACATTCAACTAAAATTTCTCTCCCAAAGTTAAGTTTGTTCTTAGAAGTATTAAATATGATGCCCATGTTTCTGTTGAAAGACCTACTCCCTTTAATGTGCAATAACCCAACTGGCATACTTCTCTTATCCATATTTATCATTCTATTCTCTGTCATTATATCTTCCCCCCCCTCCCCCTGAGGCTGGGGTTAAGTGACTTGGCCAGGATCACACAGCTAGGAAGTGTTAAGTGTCTGAGACCAGATTTGAACTCGGGTCCTCCTAAATTCAGGGCTGGTGCTCTATCCACTGCACCACCTAACTGCCCCCTCGGTCATTATATCTTAGCACAGACTATCCCGGATAAATAATCTCCTTTCTCTACTACTTACCTTTTAGAATTTTTAGGTCCATTAAAGGTTCTGCTCAAAGGCTACATCCCACAGAAAGCCTTTCCTGATTCCCTTAAGCTTCAGTGCTCTTTCTTCAATTATCATGCATATATTTAACTACCTACATTAAGTATTCCCATAGCTGAATGTTAGTACCTCTAATGAAATATTTTTCATTGTGTCTTTGTCCCACTACCTAGTATATTGCTTAGTATACAGCAGGAATTTAATACTTGTTGAGTTGGACTGGATTGAATACTATTGGAAAAGTAACCACATCAAACCTGATAGTTTCATAAGAAATGAAAAAAAAGACAAAAGTTTCATTTCAAGAAAAGATGACTTACAGATTTTCTTTAAAGAAATAGTCTTGGTAGAGTTGACTTCATTTTGTGCTCAAAGGCAATAAGAAACATAATTTATACTTAATCATGCTGCCTCCAAGTAATGCAATATGGAAAGGAGCAGGATAGGAGAGAGAAAAAGCAGATCTTAATTTAGAATAATTAAAAATACATAATATATAAATTTAAGGGAAAAATTAATATAAGAAAATATGTAGATGAGAATATCAAAGAAAGGATAGGATTGATTTGACGGGTATGTGGGACAATGAGAAGATATAGCTGTTGAACTAATCTTTTTATTTTACCTATAAAGGAGAATGTATTTTGGTCTGGAAAGTATAGAAGAAAAATGGCTAATAACGAATTATTTACCCAAAACAATTATAGAAGTTTTAAAAACAACAACAACAACAACAACAACAACAACAACAACAACAACAACAACAAAAAACACCTTCCTTTGATGCATTAGCTACCTTTGATGAATTCAGGCCACCACACTCATTCAGATACTAACAGAAGTGATCAATATAATTCTTGACTCACTATGAGTGCCCTTTAAAAGATCTTGAAGTACAGAAGAGATCACAGAATTGAAGAGTCCCAGTTTTTGGGGGTGGGAAGGAAGAAAGAGAAAGAAAGAAAAAATCCAAATGATCAAAAGAAGAATAATGGATATTTCTAATACTACAAAAAGAAGATTGAGAGCATCACTAATGACCCATATATATGATTTATTATCTTTGGAAAATGTTTGAGAATGGTCTATAGTGGAGCAGTGAAGTGGCGCAGTAGATAGAGCGCCAGCCCTGACATCAGGAGGACCCGAGTTCAAATCTGGTCTCAGACACTTAACACTTCCTAGCTGTGTGACTCTGGGCAAGTCACTTAACCCCAATTGCTTCAGAAAAAAAAAAAAAAAAAGAGAGAGAGAGAGACAGAGAGAATGCTCTATAGTAATAGAAAGGCTTACTTGATTAATATATGACAGGAAAATGAACAAGCTTTCATATTTATAATCACACAATTTACTGAAAGATGAAGAGAATACAAGAACTACAGAACTGATTCAGTAGAAGAAAATGCAGACTTTTGTTCAACAGGGAGCCCCCCAAAAGAACATTTTACTGACATATTATGATTACATGAGATTTTTTTTTTTTTTTTTTGTCATTTTCTTTTTATTGACCATAGGCCTGCAAGTAACTAAGTAGATAAGAGTGCCGAGCCTGAAGTCAGTGAGTTCAAATCCAGCCTCTGATACTTAAAGAGTCATGTGACTGGGCAATTCCGTTAACCTTTTGCCTCAGTTTCCTTAACCATGAAAAGATGATAATGTCAGCATCTACCTCTCAGTTTTCTTGTGACAAAGAAATGAAATATTTCTAAAGCACTCAGCACAGTGCCTGGAACATAGTAGATGCTATATAAATGCTAGGTATTATCCAAATCATCATTACTTTATTAGTAATATTAGCATTATTATCAACTAAGACCTAAAAAAAGAGTTATGGATTTACCAAAGGTATTTACCATTATCATAAAGGTTTATTAAATAAAATTTAAATGAAAGAGTGATTCCTTTTAAATAGTAAACTCCTTCAAATGTTTCTATTTGCAGATGATGATGAGTTTATTTCAGGGTCCTCCCAATTATCTCTCCTTTATGACATACAGTTTAATGGTGACTCCACTGAGTCAGTATAGACCAGCAGGTATTCTGCAGAGAGTGAACTGGGACCAGAATTGAATAGGCAGAAAAGAGTGGGGTATATTGTTTTTGTGAGATGATACGATGCTGTTAATGATCCTGAGCTTTCTCAGTGAAAAGAATCATCTTTTTTTAAAATCACTGTCCCACATGATACTCTAGGACTATGAATCATGGAACTCCACAATCTTAAGGAAATAAAATTACATGTAATCTGGTGGGCATTGGAGACATACAATCAATACAAATAAACTGACACATTTTTGCAAAGATGTTTTAGACTCAAGAAATGGCAAATCATTGATGAATGTTGGGGGAAAAGGAGTTAGCCAGATTAAGGAAAAACCAGTAGATGTTCAGATTCCTAGAAGAGTACTCACAAAAAATGTAAAATTTTCCCCAGACTATTGGTCTGACTATTGGTCAGTGAAGATCTACAAAAGAATATGAATCATAATTGTACTGGATGGAAAGTTATGGGTAGATTATTATTTGCATTAATGGAAGCAATACTAATACCAGTGAAATCACGGGTCTATAGAAGTTTTCTGCTTTATAGTTTTGTTACAGATTTAAATCCCAATCCATCGAGTCTCAGCAATATCAACTGGATTGCATTTGACTTTTCATTAAACCAGTCAATAAATATTTATCAAGCATCTCCTATGTACCAGATACTGTGCTAAGTACTAGGGTTACGAAAGAGGCAAAAGACCAGCCCTGCTCTAAAGGAGCTTACACTCTAATGGGGGAAGCAACATGCAAACAAATATATACAAAGCAAGCTATATATAGGATAAATAGGAAATAACCAAAAAAAGGAAATCACTGGAATTAAGAAGGATTAGGAAAGATTTCTTGTAACAGATAGGATTTTAGTTGGGACTTAAGGAAGCTAGAGAGATCAGTAGTCAGGACAGAGGAGGGATAATGTTCCAAGAATATAGGACAGTCAGAGAAAATGCCTGGAGCTGAGAGATGAAGTGTCTTGTTCTTGGACCACCCAGGAAGCCAGTATCACTGTATTAAAAAGTATATGTTGGGGGGGCAAAGCTTAAGACTAAAAATACAGAATGGAACTAGGTTAGAATGGGTTTTGAATGGCAAATAGCATTTGTATTTGATCCTGAAGGCAATAAGAAGCCACTAGATTTTATTAAAGGGAGAAAAGTTCACTACAGTGGTTGAATTAAAAATAAATTGGGAAGAGTAGAGGCTTGAGTTACGAAGATCCACTAACAGATTATTGCAATGATTCAGTGTGAAATGATAAGGACACCAGAGGGGTGACAGTATCAGGAGAGAGAAAAGGTCATATTTGGGAGATGTTGCAAAGGTGAAATCTGCAGGCAGTAGCTTGGATATAAAAGTGAGAAATAAAGAGGAACCTACTTGTAAGCCTGAGAGATTGGAGAATGTTGCCCTTTATATTTAATTTCCACACTTTGTACAGTTTTATTTATGCTTTTTATATATTTTACTTATATTTGTGGTTTTATGGATAGTTTTATTCTTGGGTAACATCTATTAATTATGTTCCATGCAATGTCTGTTACTTTCTGTAGTATCTGATTAGGTGGAAAGTTTTCTCTTCAGAATTCAATTTAAAATCCTTTGAATTGGACTTATGCTTCATGGAAATATATTTTTGTTGATCTTTGTTAAGTGTAGCCTATCCCTTGCCAAGACTACATTCCCATACTTTAAGCTATAATACAAAAATGAATGAATGAAAGACGAGGATTAAAAAATAAGATATATTAAGTACTTTTTATGTGCTAGGCACTATGTTTAGAGCTGATGCTACATATACAGGAAAATAGTCATTTCACTCACGAAGTTTACAATATAGTAGGTGAAGTCAACACAGACAGGAAATTAACTGCAGATGATGTCACAGAATTGATCTGATTTTATTCTCAGAGCTAGAGTTGTAAAACTGATAGGAGTAGAGAAGGATGGCATATGTGTAACAGTATGTCTTGGAAGTGGCCCAGTTCTGAGATGGTAGATCTGGGTCTGGGCAGGCTCTCCAAAAATCCAAGCCCTATTCTCATGTATCATCTACTGAACCACCTTTTATTTCCAAAATCTGCATTCTGCCTTCCTGTAGCCCCAAATTTCATTTGGCAGTAGTGATAAAAAATACTGCCCGTAGCCCTATTGAAGTCTTCTCTTGCCTAAGGCTTCATAATTCTTTGGGGGTCTCATTTGTTCTTACTTGAATGGCTCAGAACAGGTGGTACTTTTTTGGTTTAACAGTCCTCAAAGAGCTCTTCATCACAACCCAGAAAAATCATAGGTATTCTGTTTAACTCCAAGTATAAGCATAGTCTTTGAAAAACCTTATATCAAAATAGCAAACAAAGTTGGCTTACAGTATTATGCTTACCAAGCATGATGACAAGGCATCCGAGTCTCTGGCTAGTGTTACATGAACTAAAATTGTCAAAGGAAATTGGACAAAACCACCATACTCTGATCACCTCTAAATGATCCCACTGTTAAATTTAGATTTTATATTTTAAGTCAACTTGGCATGTTGTGTCATATTCTTTAAATATGAAGCCTGAGCAAATAAAACCACTCTACAACTATAATTAAGACGACCATTTTCTAGCTCATTATGCCATATTTATTCATACCAAATAAAACTGTGTTGACAGGTAATGATTGAATGCAGATACTGACTGTCAGAAAAAGGGGAAATCTTAAAATAGTATAAAATGTCAAGGCTTACTGAAAGCAACAGTAAAAACTCTCCTTTAAAGAACAAAACAAATAAAAACCCTCCTTTTATCTCCTTTTTAATTTCTCTTCCATGGGCTGTTTTCAACAGTTAATGCACAATCATTTACTTCTACAAAAAGGCATTTAATTGGAGCTCCAAATTACCTCTGACATGATTGACTCTCACCTAAGATCATAAAAAAGACTCCAGCAACTTTTCTTATGTGTTTAAACCAATTCTTATGATTAGACCAACAGATGTGTTCATCA
Source organism: Sminthopsis crassicaudata (assembly GCF_048593235.1). NCBI lineage: Eukaryota > Metazoa > Chordata > Mammalia > Dasyuromorphia > Dasyuridae > Sminthopsis > Sminthopsis crassicaudata. The sequence goes on along the minus strand of NC_133617.1, from coordinate 682,906,423 downwards.
ATCAGAAATTCACAATGATGAATATTTGTATTCTGCATCGATTCATAAGTATATCATGATTACATGGATATTAGATCTTGGAGTTAGAGCATGCCTTTCTTGGAATTTAATCTCATTCTATGAAAAAAAAAGGATCAAAGAACCAAGGATGAATTAGAGAAATAAATGAAAAATTATAAATATTATGGGATCTTCATTAGATTTACAATAGCACCTGCAGGAGGTATAATGATACTTGGCTGGCACTTAGTAAAAATCTCTCCCCAACAGAAGTGATAAGTATAAGTGAATGCCATGCATTTACTAGCTTTTTAAGGCCTACTCATTTCTAAAATATATTAATCTTTCTGGGTTTCAATTTCCTCACATTTAAAATAGGAGAAATATCTGCATCTGTACCTTACAGGGTTGTTGTGAGGAAAGAACTTGGAATTGTAAAAGCTCATATAAATATTTCTTAATATTTTGATAAGACTAATTCTAGCCGTCCCATTTCTGCTTCCATGACAATGTTGTTTTTACGGGTTGCTTTCATTTCCTGTCCCCCTTCCAACTTATAATCAGAAAATGACCCCCAAACTAACTGAAAATTTGCTTTTAAAAACTGCTGTCAATGAATTACTCAAAATCCATGCCTAATTAAACATCTAGTGTTTTGTCTGATTGTCTATCCCTCTACACATTATTAATTCCCAGGTGTCTTCTTATACTCTATAAGATTACACATTATTTTTTGTTGTCCATGGAACAATCAGTGTTGAGTAAATTTAGAACAGATGTTTAGTTCCTAAAAATTTGTTTCTTAAAAAATGATAGACTTTTTGACAGTAGATTTGTGATCTCAGTCAAGTCCTTGATATTCCTCAGAAATACAGAATTTCAAGGTCATTCATAATATGCATAGAAGAGGTAAGAACTATCTTCAGGAAATCCTGCTACTTCTGACTAAGACAAAAATATAAAAAAAAAGTTGTTTATGTATATTAGCAAAAATATACTTCCAAAAATCTATTCTTCAATACATTAAACTAAAGTGAATTCCATTTCCAGTATCTGCAACTTCCTAAGTGTCTTCACTTAGCTTCATTAACAAAAAATAACTAAGTCTGGATTCTGATGTAGGTGCAAAAGTAATTTGAAAAATTCTAACGTAAATCTTGACTATGAATTGCATAATCATGTATTTTTGAGTTGGACTAGGTGAATCATGAGGTTCCTTGTTAGTCTGAGATTTTGTGAACAATGAAATCTACATTTGTGTTTTAGTGATGAAGAAGTCATATTAACATTATATCAAACAAGAAAAATGAACTGTTGTTTAAACAACAGCAAAAATAGAATGAAGGAAATAAATTTATAGATAATATGTGAATTTGACTGAAATTAAATACATCAAGGTATTAGCTGTGGACAATATCCAAGGCTAGATAAGCTTTATCTCCCGCCACACCATTACTTCATTTGTGAACTAGCAGTAGTGGAGATACCACCAAAACTTGTTTTTAGTCTATTCCCTAACCTGTAAAATGAGAATAACAACAGCACCTACCTCTCAAGGACATTGTGAGAATCAAATGAGATATTTGTAAAGAACTTAAAAAAAAACACAAAACCTTAAATCTTTATAAACATATAATGGTTGATATGTTCAAGTAGTTTCAAGTACCATCTAAATAAAGGGTCCTTAATCAATTTTTTGTCATGGACCAGTTTAGCACTCTGGTGAAACCCATGGACCCTTTTTTACAATAATACTCTTAAGTGCATAAAATATATACAGAGGAATACAAAGGAAACAAGCATTTATTAATGTTCTAGTTTTATTATAAGCACTTTACAAATATCTCATTTAATTATCATAACAACCCTGAAAGATAAATGCTATTAGTATTTCTATTTTACAGTTGGGGAAACTGAGGCAAACATAGGTTAACATGATTTTCCCAGGGTCACACACCTAATATATCTAAGCCCAGTTTTGAACTCAGATATTCCTTATTCTAGGTTTAGTACTCTAATTCCTTATGCCACCCAAGTTTCTCCTTCATTTAGTTTTGGTAAGTAAAATAACCATGTCATAATTAAGTATTTTTCTTTAAGTAAAAAAAAATCACTTTAAATAATTCTGAAGTAAATCTTGGCTTTGTATTTTATAAGTGTTTAGCTTTGGGTGGACTGGATAACTTATGTCCCTTTTAATTTTGAAATTCTGTGAAGAATTAAATTATATCAATGTTTTTGTTGTGAAAACCGTGTATTGAGGTTTCAGAGAACAAGAATGCAACTTTAAAAAAATTAAAAACATGGATGAAATTGAGTTTATTTCAGTAAAGATTTACATGGATTTGACTGAAATTAAACCCAAAATCCTAGTGAATGACTGGGAACTAGGTAGAAAAAAAGTAGTATTGTAAATTTCCATTTGTCCCTTTCTGGCTCTCTTCATTCTTAAACTACTTAGACAGTATGCATTGCTTTCAGTTCTGTTGGGCTTTGAAAGTACAAGGAGGAGGGAGGGAAAAGAAAAGGAGGAAAAAAGGAGAGAAGAACTTGGGAGGACCACTACCATGACAAACAGAAGGAAGTGAAAATGCTTTATTTGGTTTGATTTTAAGGCATGTAAGCTGAACCCCTAGAGTAAGATCTCCTTTCAAGAAAAAACAAAACAAAACTATAGACATATGTCACATTTAGGTTTTATTATTAGCTGGATATAAGGTAAAATCACAATAAAGCTACCAAAATAACAAGAACTATGCTTTCATTTACCAAGTTCAGATAGTTGGTCCAAAGAGTTAATCATCCTTTAAGAAATAGCTTACCTTATCATAATACCTTAGATCTGCACAGACTTAGGCTTCCCACACATTATCTATTTTGATAAGTGCCCCAAAAATGCCACCTGGGAAGAGAAGAACCTTTAAATTGTTCAACCACTGCAGGGATCCTACTTTGCTCAGAGCTTTGTATTATTGCCTTTTAGAAAATTACCAAATTCTGGTCCCTTGCAGCACATTCTAGTTAAAGTGGAGCATCGTCCTTTTTTTCTGTGCTCCAAGACTATCTTTTCAGCTAAGTATAAACCCTTAAATGAATGTAAGCCTTTTGAAAAAAAGGCTGAATTTAAGTTTGCAAAAAATAGTTAAGAAGATGTTGATCCGCTGTGGAATTTTTACAATGCTGAGACTATGGAATGTAAATATATTCAAAACAAAGCTGTTAAAGCCTTGTATATTCCTTGTCACATATCAGGTTGTTTCACTTTACCTTTCTTCCCTTTCACTACCTTTTTATTTCCAGTTTCCATCCATTTCTTTACCCAACTGAACCCTTGTCTTTTCTCTCCCATGATTTCATCAAAATAAGGAAGTTCTAGTGTGTAAATTCCTTCCACCTATGCAGATTGGCAATTTGTCTGCAATTCAGTCTCAGACATGGCTAAAGCAGAAATTTGTTTTGCCTGACTATATATTTTGTAAGGAGCTTTGTTTTTCTAGCCTTCTCAGAGAATTAAGAGAGAAAGAATTTGGAACTGAAAAAATAAAATTATTATTATTATTTTTAAAATTTATACTCATAGTTGCATGGGGTGAGACCTGAACCCAGCTCTTCCTTTCTTCAAGCCTAGTCTTTTTAAAACTGCCTTTTGTTCATGTCTCTATGTCTTTGTATGTCTTTATGTACACATAGAAACATATATCTTGCATATACATAAACACATACAATTGGTAGCATAGCTTGCTAAAGAAAGAGTAACAAAAATGATGCCTCCAAAATTATGGGTGCTTGTAGAGGGATTAGGCAATTTAAATAAACATAAATTAATTATAAAAAAAGATTTTTTTTCTTGCTCTTCTGTAGACACTATACTTTAAATAATTACTTTGAGATATCTTACCAATCTTTCATTGGTAAGAGTACACAGTTTCTATGCCTTAATAAATGGTCTTCATGAACTGCTGTGGATGAAAAAAAAATCATCACTTGCTGAGCAACCCTCTGTTGTTGAATATCTCTGAATTTAGTTGCCTTTCACAATGGATATCAAGTCTTTGGGGGAGTATTATACTAGTTTGGGATTTGGCAAAATGTCACTGGTAAAGTCTTTCAGAACCTAAAGTCACCTCTGCAAAAAAATGACTTCCATGGAGTTCTTTAAAAATTATCTGAAAACTTTTAATGGGTATTACAAAGAGATATTAACCTACTTGTTTTAATGTCATAAACTATCATTCTTTGGCATCATTATGTAAGACCTAATTTCAATAAAATCCATATGCTTAGACCTTGGAAGTAGTCTTACCCAGTAATTCTGGTTCTCTCCAGGGGAAGAGAGAGAAGTCTATTTTTCTAATATAGTTTTCCATAATAGGAAACTCCTTTCAGAGGAGTTTCATATTGCCTGATTAATACATAACTGAACTTTACCATTTGAAATGATTCTTTAGAATGAAAGTTCAATATATCCTCAAAGTATTAGAAGGGATTTTTAGGGAATAAGAAGGTGATAATGGCTTATTAAATCTAATTTGAAAGGAAGACAATATTACTTAATGGTCATATCACTGTTCTAAAGGTCAGGAAATATGAATTCTAACCCTGGCGCTGCCTTTAACTACCTATGTGACTGTGGACAAATCACAACTTTAGGACTGAGGACCTTGGTTTTCTTATCTGTACAATGAAAGGACAAGACCAGATACCACCAAAGCCACTTCTGAAGCTAGTCTGCTGTGATTCTAGATTTAAATTTCATTTGTAGTTCTTCATAATTTATGAACTTTGGAGTTTCAATCTTCCCTCTGGATTTGATAAGACACCACCCCGCAGCTTTCTTTACTTACTACCCTGGTTCTTCACAGTTTAAACTGTCACATACAATGAAGCAAATGCTTTAGGAAGGAGAAAGCATTTGGCTAATCCTGCCCTGAAAGCTTGTAACAATTTTGTGAATTAGTGGGAGCTACTCTTATCTGGCTTACTGACATACAACAGCTGGAAGAAATGTCCTAAGAGGCTCATATATACTCTTGGCTAAGGGGTTGGCCAAGCATGGTGATTGGTTCGTACTTGGTCTGCTACTCACCATCTGTGACAGTGAGGCTGACTGAAATGATGTTGGCAAGCATCCTCCTCCATATTCATAGCTAACCTTGTTCCATTTGCATGGAATGCACCATTTCAGATTTCTGGCTTCAATTGTGGCTGTGAAACTATTTTTTCAGAGCACTCTGGTGCCATTGATGATGTTGCCAAACACCCAGGCTGATTTCAGAGCTGTGCTAATCAATGAATGTCTCCTAAAGAGCCAGGAACATAAATGATTTGGCAAGTGGTGTTCCAGAAACATTACATGAATGGATGATGGATTGTGAGCTTTCATTGGCCAGAGTATCTCCAGTGATAAGATCACAGATTTGCTGAAGTACTGATAATTAAGAAACACATCTCTGGCATCTTCAGAACCAACAGGTCAGTAAGTTCTAGAATTAGCCAAAACTTAAAAAAGGGAGTCTCTTTGAAGCCTATGTGGTAGAAGAGTTCTAAAGTTTTATATGCTTTTTTAAAAAAAATGGTTATGGAATATTATATCAATTTATTTAACCCATAAGTTAAGAACCTTTGACGGAGGCATAGTTAAGCTAAGTAAGAATTCAGGTGAAAATTAACAAGTCAGTAACTAAATAAAATGAGCAAAGGACAATTAACTGAGTCTGGGCTGCAACAGGCTTCAAAAAACGCTGTTTCCGGGAACCACTTTTTTAAATCTGCTGATCTAATGTTAATAATATGATCCCATATCTCCCCACACTCCAACCCCCATTCAGCTAACTGAACCACATATGCTACTGCTGTCCCAGGGCTTCCTAATTAGTCATATGCCAGGAGGTAAAACTATCAAATGATTGAATGAACATGCATTACAAGGGCATTTTTTATTGTTGCCATTATTATTTTAAGCTTATGCAAATCCAACACAGTGTCATTACAATGTTATGGCCAAATATAATAATCTATAATTAGGGTAGAAATTTGTTAGGAATATGCTTCTAGAAATACCATTTATTAAATTATGAAAATCTGATAGAACCTCAATTCCATAATCAGTTTCTTATCCTATTAGCTGCCAAACATCTCAACTAAGTGGTTTATACACATTGCTTCCATGATCATAACTTGTATTTGTTTTTTATCCAATCTAGTCCCTATCCTCATCATTCTAAAGAAACTGCTCTCAAAAGTTGACAGTTTTTTCTTATCAATTTCAAAGATTATTCTATCTACATTTGAAGTTTTCTCATTTTTAAAACTTTTTTCTCCATTGGAATCCAAGAAAATGAAGATAGTCTTTCCCTTCGTTCCTCTTTTCCTTTTTGCCTCCTCACCAACTTTGTTTATTTCCCCAAGCTTTAGTCCTTCATTATAATCCCTCCCTTCTCTGTAAATTCTCTTTAATTGGGGATATATATATATTTTTTTATTTCCCATTGCTTTAATCTCTGTGTAATATCCTTTTATTAACTACATCATGATCCTAACTGATAAGTAAATATTCATTGAGCCTCTACTATCTGAAAGGGATTATTATAGATGCCATAAGGGATGGAAAAAAGGTATAAAACACACCACCTCTCCTCAAAAATACTTTCCAATTTAAATGGGAGAAATAAAAAAAATTAAAATTATATCAACTAAGAAGTCAAGAAGTGCTAAGTTCCTATTTCCTGTCTAAGAGACAATACTAGTCTTCAGTTTGCAAAATTGACATGCCTTAAGCTCCATGAGGGAGCAACCCCTGTCCACTTTCTAAATTCTCTTTGATAAGCTGGTACTCAGGCACTTCTAGTGGATTAGAACCCCATAGTTTTATCATTACTGTTTGACTATAGAAAAACTTACTCATTTAGTAAGAATACTGACAATTTCCATTAAGAGTGTCCAAGGACTTTTTTATTTCCACTTATGTAATAATTCACATATTTTCGTCTGATCTCCATAATTAGATGTTAGCATCTTGAGGAAAAGAGCTGTGTGTTGGACTCATAATGGAATTTTCCTGGGGGAGAGATCACCACTATGTATAATTTAGCCCTTATATTTTTGTTCCCAAAGTATCTAAGATTCACCTATACCAATGAATTTTAATGATACAGAATCATCCCAAGTTACAACAAATCAGAGTTACACCCTGAATTTAAAACACAGAGTATCTTGTGGCATCTATCAAATAGTTTGTTATTCTTCCAGAGAAAACCACATACTTATTCATATCATAATATTTTACCTTCTATCATTAGAAATTGCCAAGCTGCCACAGTGATTAGGCAATCCCTTCTTCTTCCTGTCAAATTACTTTATCACAACAATCACATCATACTTATGAATATACAGCACAGCAATAAGTTTGTGTTTGCAGAAATAAGACTTATAAATATTCATGGAGGAACAATGAATGATGAATGGATGGATGGATGGATAATAGATGGATAGAAGGATAGATGAATAAAAGTTTCTTACCAAGATTAACGGAGGCAACTTTGTAGGAAAAAAAACTGGACTCAAATTCCACTCCTGACACATATTAACAGTGGGACCATGGAAAAATCACTTAAATTCTTAATGTACCCAAGTAATTCTCCTTAATTATAGACTCTAGAGGAATCGCTAATTTGTATTAGTGTAAGGAATTTCTACATTGGGAGCTCTCTACTAAAGTGAAATCATAGATCCATATAAAACAAACCAAGATGAAGTAAGAAACATTTAAATCCATGTAAACATTGTAGGCTTTGTAGCCGGAGATTCAGAGGACAGCAAATTCACATTGAGCAAGTTATTGATTGAGAGCAGGCAAATTAAAAGATAATTGATATTCACCTGGAAAAGACTACAAAGGCCATTTCCCCCCCTGACTTCCTCATTTTATAGATAAGAAAAATGGAATCCTAGGGAAACTAAGTGATTTGCCCATAGGTTCTACATAGATAGTAAGCATCGGAGGCAGAATTGAATGGAGATCCTCTGATTTCAGATTTGGTGCTTTTTCAACCATACTGTTGGAGCTAGGGGACTCCCTCCTCCTTCTTTCAAGGCTTGTCGGTATTGCTCCTGACAAGCTTTTAAAAGATTGCATTGTTAGAACATATCATATCTCTGTAAGATTGCCAGTCCTGCTAGAGAGAAAAGACAACAAAAGGATCTTGTTATAATGGTGATTCCCCAAAGTTTACTGTTTCATTTGATGGCATAGTCACACCATGAAAAGACTTCTTTTCAATACCTGGAGAACTGAATAAAGGGCCAGCCAGCTCTTGTTCCACTGCAGTAGTGCAATAATTATTTTTTAGTGAATGAGGAAAATAATAATCAAGATTGATTGAAATAGAAAGGGAAGTGGCACTTCAAACACAGTTCTTCTATAATATTCTCTCATTGGCACAGCCACCAATCCTGTGAGATAGGCAAAGCATGAGTTAGCTCAAACAAAAGAGGAAACTTAAGGTTCAAAAAGATGAAAAAGGCCATAGTTTTACCACATAAAGGAAATTTATGCAGCAAAGAAATTGTTTGATTGATTTTATAACTGTGAAGACAGGTCCAAAGAGGTCACAACTGATCAAGTTGACAGAACTATTTAATATCCATCTCCTGTGTGCCAAAAGAGAACCTGTTCCTCTCTATCAAGACTTTTCCTCAATGTAAGTGACCAACAATATTATCAATCTTTTTGTACTTGTTTACAAAAGTTTATTTTATAATATTTATTCTTGAGCATTTTTATACTAGTCTTTCCCTTGTGGTAAAGACAGGTAAATGGAAAATTTTGTTTTAGTTGTTCACTTTTTTCAGTCATGTTTGACTCTTAATTTCTCCATTTTTTGGGCAATGATAATGGTATAGTTTGACATTTTCTTCTCAAAATCATTTTACAAGTGAGAAAACTAAGGTAAACAAAGTTAAATGGTTTGTCCAGAGTTATACAGTTAGGAAATATCTGAGGGCAGATTTGAGTCTTTCTGACTTCAGGTCAGGTATTCAATGGACCATTTAGCTTCTGATGGATGAATATGAGATATATACTTTAAAATATGCCAGTAGACTTCAGTTCTATCATGGTTAGAAAGGCCTAAAGGAATTAGCTGCAAGGTTGATGGCAAATCCAAGAGTCCTTAGGATGCTTTGGCTTGGATAGAAGTTAAAAAAACAAGGCAGCAAACATTTCTTAATAAATTTTTATGCATCAGGGACCAATTCTAGTACTTGGGATAGAAATACAAGCAAAGAAATAGTCTATACTTTCAAGACCTTATATTCTTATGAAGGGAGCAACATAAAAAAATTAACAGATGTAAGTGGTGGTGGGAGAGGAGGGAGGATCTAAAGCCCACAAAGTTAGAAGCAGAGACATTTTGGACCTCTCTCCAAAACGGAGGCCCCTGGGGCAAGGAACTGGAAATTAAGTGGATGCCATTAGTGGGAGAATGGCTGAATAAATTATAGTATATTAATATTATGGAATATTATTTTTCTGTAAAAAAGGATGGGCCGGATCATTTCAGAAAGTCCTGCAGAGATTTATATGAACTGATGGTAAGTGATGTGAGTAGAACCAAAAGAACCTTTTACACAGCAACAAGATTATGTGATGATGGTCAACTTTAATGGAGTCGGCTCTTTTCAACAATGAGGTAATTCAAGCCAATTTCAACAGACTTGGGATGGAGAGAGCCATCTGCATCTAAAGAGAGGATTATGGGGCCTGAATGTGAATCACAACATAGTATTTTCATCTTTTTGCTTTTGTTTGCTTGTTGGTTGTTTTTTCTCTCATTTTTTTTCTTTTTCATCTGATTTTTTGTGCAACATGATAAATATGGAAATATGTTTAAAAGAATTGGACATATATTGGATTGTTTCCTGTTTAGGGGAGCAGGGAGGAAAGAAGAGAAAGAGAAAAATATGGAATACAAAGTTTGTGACAATGAATGTTGAAGATTTATCTTTGCATGTATTTTTGAAAAATAAAAAGCTATTACAAAAGAATATAAAAAACCCAAAACAAAATAGAGGCCCCTGGAAGGAAGAAGAGGGCTGCTATGGTTCAGAAGTGAGGTGATCCCAGAGAATGAGTGAAATTCCAAGGACATAGGCAACTAAGACTTGTGGTAAATTCTATAATGACAGAAGCAAATCCAAGAAAGGAAGCCTTTCCATCTTGTCTTAGAGAACTTATTTCTATTATGGAAACTTTAGAAGGAGAGAAATTATCTTCTATTATATTAACAACCAATAATTAAATTAGTATTCAAGGTAATAAACTTTATTTCCTCATTTTAGGCCCCAGCCCCCAAAGAAGGTCAGTTGGCCTCTGAAAGATAAGACAGATTGATGAGATTGCCTTAACTCTTTGCCAATATGCTCCTCAATCTTAGGCCAAATCCCATCTAACTAGGAGACCTTATTTGTTTGCATGAATTCTTGCCTCAAGAAGAACAGAACAGCCCCTGTTCTTCTATCTCTCTATTAGAATTTAGGATCATATAGCCCAGGAAGGAGAAAACCAACCCGAGTAGTTTGGATAGAGTCAGATTTCCCTGTCCAGAATGCTGAAGAAGAATTCTTCTTCCCCTCCCCCCGCCTATTAAATCTATTTATTTATAACACACATTGCGTTATGGATCACATTGGGAGAGAAAAATCAGAGCAAAACAGAAAAAAACATGAAAGGAAAAAAAAACAGAAAAAAAAAGTGAACACAGCATGTGTTGATTTACATTAAATTTCCATAATTAATTTCCACAGTTCTTTTTTCTGGATTTAGATGGCATTTTCTATCCAGTCTATTAGTATTGCCTGAACCACTTGAACCACTGAGAAGAACCAAATCTTTCATTGTTGATCATCACACATTCTTGCTGTTGTTATGAACAATGTATTTCTGGTTTTGCTTGTTTCCTCAGCATCAGTTCGTGTAAATCTTTTCAGGACTTTCTAAAGTCAGCTTGTTTATTTTTTGTAGAACAAATATTCCATTACCTTCATATACCACAACTTGTTCAGACATTTCCAAATTGATGGGAATCTACTCATTTTCCAATTCTTTGTTACCACAAAAAAAGTGCAACAACCATTTTTTTTTCACATGTGAGTCCTTTTATTTTCTTTATGATTTCCTTGAGATACAAACTAAGTAGCAGCACTGCCGGGTCAAAGAATATGCATAGTCTAATAGTCCTTTGGGCATAGTTCCATATTGCTCTCCAGAATAGTTGGATCATTTCACAACTTCACCCAACATCAGTGTCCTAGTTTTCCCACATCCCCTCCAACATTTATCATTACCTTTTTCTGTCAGCTTAGCAATTCTGAGAGGTGTTAAGTAGTACCTCAGAGTTACTTTAATTTGCATTTTTCTAATTAATAGTGATTTAGAGCATTTTTCATATGACCATAAATGGCTTTAATTTCATCATCTGAAAATCTTTTGAACATTTATCAATACGGGAATGACTTGTATTCTTATACATTTGCCACAATTCTTTATATATTTTAGAAATGAGGCCTTTATCAGAAACACTGGCTGAAAAATTTTTTTGCCAGCTTTGTAGTTCCCTTTTAATCTTCTTTCTGTTTTATTTATGCAAATCTTTTTAATTTAACATGACCAAAGTTGTCCATTTTGCCTTTCAAAATGTTCTCTAGTTCTTATTTGATCATAAATTCCTCCCTTCTCCAAAGATCTGATAGGTAACTTTTCCCTTGCTCTCTCAATTTGCTTATGATATTACTCTTTATGCTCAAATCATATACCAATTTTGACCTTATTTTAGTATGGAATGTGAGATGTAGGTCCATGCTGAATTTCTGACATATTAGTTTCCAGTTTTTTTCAGTAATTTTTGTCAAATAATGAGTTTTAATCTAGAAGCTGGAGTTTGGGATTTTATCAAATACTAGATTGTGTCTTGGTTATCCAATCTATTCCATTGATCTACCACTCTATTTTTTAGTCAGTATCAAATAGTTTTGATGACTGCTGCTTTGTAATATAGTTTTAGATCTGGTATTGCTAAGCCACTATCCTTTGTATTTTGTTCATTAATTCCCTTTTGTTCTTCCAGATGAATTTTCACTATTATTTTTTCTAGTTCTACAAAATAATTTTTTTTGGTAATTTGATTGTTATGGCACTGAACAAGTAGACTAATTTAGGCAGAATTGTCATTTTTATTATATTAGCTTGGCTTAGCCATGAAGAATTGATTTTTTCCAATTGTCTAGATTTGAATTTATTTGTGTGAGGTGTGTTTTGTAATTGTGTTCATGTAGTTCCTGACTGTCTTGGCAGGCAGATTCCCAAAAATTATCTACAGTTATTTTAAATGAAATTTCTCTATCTCTTGGTGCTGTGTTTTGTCAGTAACATATAGAAATGCTGATGATTTGTGTGTGTTTATTTTATATCCCATAATTTTGCTAAAGCTATTAATTGTTTCAAGTAGGTTTTGGGATGATTTTCTAGGGGGAAGAATCTTGGGATCAAGCCATATTCTTAGCAGGAGGATGTGAAGATTCTTAGTCTATTTCTTCATTAAATGTTCCCTGATCAGAATTGGCTTTCACTTGTCAGGGGCATTCCATTCTATGAAAGTATTTAAGATTTTCAGCCTCTCCATGGTTTTGTCTTTTATAGGAGAGAAATCACTGAACATCAATTTATTATTAGTTAGTATAATCAAAATTGATGATTAGTTATTCAAACTCTGTCTCTTGGGGTTTTTTATTTATCACAAGAAATAAACAGAATGCTTTACTACATAGCTCTTTCTTTCTCTCTGTGTATATATATATATATATATATATATGTAATTCCATGGAATGATGGAAAGAGTATGATAGCTGAAACTAGCATCTGAATTTGAAGCCAAACTCTGCTATTTGTAGTCTGTGTAACCATGAATAAATCATTTCACTTTTTTTGACCTCAGTTTCCTCATTTTAAAAATAATATGGCTTCCAGGCCCTTTCTAGCTATAAATCTATTATCCTGTAAAGTAAGATATTGAGTTTGGAAGGTTTTTCATAGACCATTCAGTCTACATTCTTCATGTTTTACATATGATGAAACTGGAATCCAGATAGATTAAATCACAAATCACAAAGGGAAAAAAGCTTTATGGAATTGTGGAGTCACAAAAAAAGTTGTTTCTTTTTTTTTATTGAAGAGACTTGTTCATGCTTATATACAACAAGACAAAAAAATCTAGTAGATATAGAGATATGTGGTGGAGAGATATAGGGGTTACCGAATGAGCAAATTTCAGAGGAATACAATAGGAATGAGATCAAGGACAAAAATAAAGGAGTCATGCTTGGAAAGTACAGGACCACTTCTTTGGCATGTATTGAAGGAAAAAAAAAGGAAAACTGAGGATAATGGAGACAAAAGTTGGTATGTGAACAGAGAGAATTGATTATGAAAGACATCTATGATTTTAGTCCAGTAGAAGGCAAGGTCCTCAAATAAGAGAAGAAAAGAAAAGGAATTCTTAGGAAGTTTAAATAGAGAAGATACATAGAATATAAGATACAGAAAAGTCTATTCATTAGTGAAGCTTTTGGTTATATTTATAATCTCAAGGACCCAATCCAATCTGATCTATATTGATTAATCACTAATTTTGTGTTAGATGATTAGGATATAAAAAACAACAACAAAAACTAGCCCTAGACCTCAAAGAGCTTATGTTTTACTGGTATAAACAACATATATTCAGATGAGTGAAAATAAAATATATAAGATGTCCTTTCCTCTACATCAGAGGTGTCAAATATATAACCTAAAACACTCTCTCAAGGGTAATCCAAGGCAGATTAAGTTGTAATTGGAAAATGTTTAATTAAATAAATAAAAATTCAAGAAAACCTAAATAACATTATATTTAAAAACTATTTTGTAAGTATGATTTAGTGACCTAAATGTCAGATTGAATTTGATGCTACTATTCTACCATTCTTTCTACCTATCCATTACCACATGTTTTGTTATCTCTATAATAAAAATGGGTCACTCATATTTTTATTTCTTTTGCTAGAAAAGAGTGGGTGATCTCAACCAGTTCTAAATGTCAGGATATTTTTATACAGTATTCATGTCACATTTAATTATCTCAAAAAGTGCAAGAGTATTTGGAAATAAGAAATAAAAAACTGAAAACTCTAACTTCCCAGAAAGTCAAATATCCATGCTAAAGGTATTCACAATAGGTCTGTTTGTTTCCTGTAGGTAATAAATTTTTGTGTAGATTTTGAGGCTGTTATGAAGAACACTATCCAACAGTAAGGGCTCTAATGAGATAATGGTTGTAAACCATTTTGCAAACCTTAAAGTGTTATATAAAGGATAGAATTTATTGTTATTCTTATTAGCCTAGAGTCTGATGACTCCCATATAGATGGGAGATTTAATTCTCTGATCTTTGTACTATAGTCCTATTGAGCTCAACCAATGTTTAAGCTGTTATTATTCAGTGGTTTTTCATTCATGTTCAACTCTTCATGACCCTATTTGGGGTTTTCTTGGCAAAAATACTGGAGTCATTTGCCATTTCCTTCTTTAGCTTATTTTCCAGCATTGCTTTATAAAGCAATATAAAGGTGGTAAAGGAGATATAGTGTGGGACTAATCTGGCCTCAGACACTTACAGTATAACCCTAGACAAGTTGCTTAGCCCTTTTTGTCTTAGTTTCCTCATTTGTAAAATGAGCTAGAGAAGTAAATGGAAAACAACTTCAGTATCTTTGCCAAGAGAATCTCAAATGTGCTCACACAAGGATTCAAAAATCCTTGAAAAACAATACAGAGGAATATTAGTAGCTTTTTTTTTTTTGGGAAAATTTGTATCTGCAGCATTAAGTTTAATCTGCATTATTAACACTTTCAAAAGCCATTTAGAGGTGACTTTTGAAAACCCCTGCTCAAGAACATTCAGAAGCATTAGGATTGTCATTGCTGATTTAGGCAAATTTAACTATAAAGGAAGAAATTAGTCAGATAACCTTTTATGGTCACAAAAACCAATTAAATTCATCTCAGTAAGCATTTCAGTGACAACTTTGTGACAGGCACAATCCTAGATGCCAGAGATGCAAAGAGAAATTGAAATTAATAATTGTAGCCTTGTTATTCCCATTTTAAAGATGAGGATACTGAGATTCAGAGAAGTTAAAGTGACTTACCTATATTTGTATAGATGAAAAACAGTGGTGAAGGGCACAAACTCAGGTCTGACCTCCAAGGAAAATACATTTTCTTTAAAAAAGATGGCCTTCCAAATGAGACATATATTTAAAAGGCTTTTTAAAAATTAAAGTGTTGAATCTTGATAATTCAAATTGTCTCTACCTAGATTATACAAATGTCCACCGTTCAGATAATTCTCTTTCTTGGATAGTCTTGACAATATCCTGACACATTTTTACTCTATTTTTCCTTTTCTAAGAAATCCTGACAATAAACATAGAACTTCTATCAATAAACATAGAACTTCTATGTTTTTCCTTAACTTGAGTTCCATGTTTTGAAATCGCAGATTTTAGAGGTACTGTTTCCTGGTAACCTATATACTGAGACAATGATCTTAGTAAAATCATCCAGTAGTATGGGTCATGGGAATAGTCTTTTATAAAGGTGTAATTTTATCTGTTATGTATATATTCCAGTGAGTTCAATCTCAGAGGGTAGTCCTTCCTGAACCTAATGCCCTTTTCAAAGTTGATCTTTACATTTTAGTATTCAATAGATTTTTACTGGCCATCTATTTATTAATCACACTCCTAAAAACATAAGTATAGAGTCAACGATTAGATTAAATGATCCATCCATTTAAAAATCCTATAATGATGATTTTATGAGTGTCATACTCATTACCATTCCATGTTCACAAAATGATAAAATCAAAGAACTTAGATGAAAATTTTTTTTACTATTATCAATACTAGTCTTAATTCTCTTAAAAACAGACAAAAGGGCATAATTTTTATGTTGCTGAGTTAATAAATCAAGGATCTGGAATTTAATGGATGTGAAAAATCTTTAGAGCAATATAGATTATATAATTTACTTAAAATTTATCGTCTTAAGAATCCTGAGTGAAACTGAGAGAAACAATATTTTGCCAAATATTTTGCCCATGTATACAGCTATTTGTAGAACAAGTTAGATTTGAAGTCATCTCCCTGATTCCAAGTTAAGGACTCTATCACAATGATGTTGAATAAGAGAATAAGGCCAAGATGATCTTGGCCTGATTTATTTCATTTTAGAAATGGTCAGACTTTTAGTTGTTAAGAATGATTTCAAATGATCTAGTATGGATGATCAACAAAACAACAATATTTGTATATTATTTTCTATCACTCCTTAGGGTTAGATTTGAGAAACAAACCTTGTAGGGACAGCTTGTTTTGTCTTGGTCATTATGCACATTATTTTATTAGCTGTCATAGATTTTGACATCCATTTATGAGAAAAGGCCCAGTAGATTGATGCTCCTCAGAAATGAATAACTTAGGGAGAATGCATGTCACACATTCTATAATTACTTGCTAGATTTCAGGCTTTTTGATGGCAGAGTACTGTGTCTCATCCGTCTCTGTTCATTCCCTAGGATTAATACAATAGGCTTGACTACAATATCATCATCAACAAAAACAATTTCATTCCACAATGGATCTCATTCCTGTCTCTCTTGACTTCTACTATCTCCCAGCAGTTCTCCCTTTCCAGGAGCTGCCTTTGCCATCATTCTATAGCAGCTTCTCATCCTAGAAAACTATTCTACCCTTTGAGCCCCTGTTTCCCCCTTCCTCTCAAAGGTCCAAAGATCTCAGAAAATCCTTTTTAAGAAAAGGCCCTCAATTTTACTCCTTCATCCTTTCTCTCTGAACTTCTCCCTCATCCCCTTGCTTTTAAGCTTCCTTTTATGTGGTATCTTGTCTGGTTAGCATTATACTCCATGAGGGCAGGAATTGTCTTTTAATTTTGTCCCTATTTGTATCCTGGGTGCTTAACATAGTACCAGATACTAAGTACTCAATAAATGCATCTTGACTTGACACTATTTTCTGGGACAAACTAATGTCATTAAGCAATAGTAAAGACTGGAAAGTATACACTATTGGATTTGTTGAATACAATACAAAACTTTTAACATTGGATCAAGGCTATGAAATGACTGAGATCTTAAGAATGGAACCAAAATCCCTTCCATGGGTGTCATATGAAATAAACCAATAATATTAACAAGAAAGTGTCAAACAAATGACTGAGTCAGTCATACAAGCTTCTTTTTAGTAATGAAGGGCTTTAGAATAATAATTCAGGAACAAGTAATTTCTGTCCAAAATTACAAAAAAGTTATCTTTAAAGAGACCAAACTTAATGAACAGTGCATATTATTCAAGAAAACTGTAGGAAATATGCAACAAGTCATTTTAAGATTTTAAAAAATAACCCAATCTTAAACAACTTCCCAATAAATAATATGTCATGGATTGATGGCTAGAATTTTTTTCAGAAGCTCACTGCTTTTCATCGACTATGAAATGACAAGTCCCTGTGCTACAAATATAAATGGGTCAGCATATCCTGAAGAACTAAATCAATAAACTATATTGAAACTACGTCATTATTTCAAACTAAACTCATCCACAATTGCACAGCTATAACAGCGATGTATAAAATTACTTAAGAATAATAATTTAATAGATGTCTTCATACATAATGTTTATCATCTACAAGCCAAATAGAATGAAAAACTCTCAATTTCCTCAGTAAATGAGATCAAAATTATATGGGAACATGATGAAATATATATGATCTAGTTATCTCATTGGATGCTAAAATTGTATCAAATGTAATATTTGTAATGCAATATTTGTAAAGCACTTAGGCCAGTAGCTGACACAGAGTAGGCTCTTAATAAATGGTTATTTGCTCTCTCTTTGAATTTTCCCCTCATACCTCATACTCTTTTGTCATTAGTCTAGGAGAGGAACCTATTAGTGTAATTCTAATAAAAAAAACCATTTTATTCACCTGTGTGAATAACATAACATAGGGCATTAAATATAAAACAGCAGAATAGTGCTTGTCTCAAACCTATTTCTATTTGTATCCCATCAAAAATGAGAACAAGATAATGACAATTAATATCTACATGGTACTTTATTGTTTTTAATATTAAATTCATTAATTTGAATGAATCCTTTTAATAAAGATGCTACATACTTTGTGAAAATCATAGCATAAATTAAGTAAACATTCACTGTAAGAAATATATTGATATGTTACAAAACTTAAGCACCCCCTTCAGTAGATCACCTAGGTACTGATAATTTATTGTCTTTACTAATCAACAACTAAATAAGAAAAGTAGCTAAGATATATAAATAAAGAACTGTCATTGGAGCCAAAAAGAAACAGGTTCAATTCCTATTTTGACAGATACTGGCTTATAATTCTGAGTGAATGAATTAATTTCCCAGTATTCCCAGATAAGTCTACCCCTAATGTCTCTAAAATGGGGGCTGAGTCATTACCAAACAAAGGATTACAGAAAATAAAGTGGACAATTTTCATCTCACAAAATTTAAAATATTTTGCAAAAACAATGCAAATATATTTAAAATAACAAGGGAAATAGTTTAGTGGCAAAAAACCCCCAAAACAAAACAACAAAACAAACAACAACAAAAAACAAAAAACTATTGCAACAGGTTTCTATGATAAAGGCCCTATCATATATATGTTTGTTTGTTTGTGTGTGTATGTGTGTAGTTGATGTAAGTTTATAAGAATAAAAGCCACTTTCTAATACATAAACCATCTGCTAATATGAAAGGGGCAGTTAAGTGGCTAGTAGTTTGGAATTGGAGTCAAGAAGTCTCATCTTCCTAGTTCAAATCTGGCCTCAGACTTCTAGCTGTATGAAACATTGTCAGATTTTATATTCTTGGGCTCAAAGTTCACTGCAGACAGTGACTACAGCCATGAAATTAAAAGATGCTTGTTCCTTGGAAGGAAAGCTACGGCAAATCTGAACAGCATACTAAAAAGCAGACATAGTCTTGTCAACAGAGATCCATACGGTGTTTCCGATAGTAATGTATGGTTGTGATCCTATGGTCATAAGGAACGTTGAATGTTGCAGAACTGAGGCTTTTGAATTGTGGGCTGGAGAAGACTATGGAGAGTCCTTTGTACAGCAAGGAGATCAAATCAATCAATATTTAAATAAATTAATTCTGACTGTTAATTGGAATTGTGAGAAGTTTAAATATTTTGACCATATAATGAGACTACAAGTCACATTAGAAAAGACCCTGATGCTGAGAAAGATTAAAGGACAAAGGGATGGCAGAATATCGACAGAGAAAGGTAGATAATGTTATGGAAGCAATAAACATGAGCTTGGACACATTTCTTGAGATAATGAATATTAGAAGAATCTGGTGATTTTGGGTATATGGGGTTACAAAGAGTTGGACACAATTGAATGGCTCAACAACAACAAAGGGCAATTTCCAAATAAAACACGTTATTAGTAACTATATAAAAATTCTCTAAAGTACCAATAATTAAAGAAATTAAAATCAAAGCAAATCTAATTCTACTTCACATTCATTAGTCTGGTAAAGGTGACAAACAGAAAAAGAAAAGTGTCAAACACTAGAATGGTTCCAGTCAGAAAGACTGAATAGTTTTCTCCATCTTTGTTTGGTACTACATGTATAGAAGCAAAGGTAATGGAAGAGCAAGAGTGACCCAAGGCTGATTCTCATAACATACTTGCAGGTAAGTGCTATTAGGACTATATTTTGCAGATGAAGAGACTGAGGCAAACAGGGATTAATGAACTTGCCCAGGGTGATACAGCTAGTCAATGTCTGGAGCTAGATTTGAATGCAGGTTTTCTTAACTCCAGGTCTATCCAATTAACTTACTACTAAGAGACAGAGTGATGCATGCATAGACAGATCCATAATTTTATAGAAAGAAGTACCTATTAAGCACTTACTATGTGTTATGCACTTTTCTAAGTAAATGAGATGTAAATATAAACAAGAAGATAAGTCTTGCCCTCTAGGAGTTTATATTCTAATGATGCAATTATAAATTCAAGTTCCTGTACTAGAGACTCTACATAAATGCAGGCAAATTTGCATATTGATACAAAAACTATAATGTAAAATTATTTTTGCCCATAATATGTCTAAGTTTAATAAAAAATGTTCACTCTATATCACCCCATTCTATACAATTATCTGTTTATTTAAGGTAATATACTTAATAAGATCCATGTAAGCATAGAACTGAACTTATATGAGAGCAAGACAGACAGACAGAGACAGAGACAGAGAGAGACAAAAAGAGATAGGAAAAAAAAAGAGAGAGATACAGAGGGGGGGAGTCGGGGTATGGTATAGGTGGGTGTTTAAAGAAGGAACCAATTATGATGAGCTGATACTACTACTACCAATTGTGATGGTGATAAGTCTTGAAACAAAAAAAGCATGGATATCACTTTTTTCTCTCACCCCAAAAGAGAAACAACAACAAAAAAAGACAGAGGAGGGTGATTCATTGCATCCATCCATGGAATCTGCGCCTGGCTCTTGCAGTCCTAGAATCTAGCTTGGCAACCCTACTCGATTGTGGGCATGACAGTATTCATGACTCCTGCTCTCTGAGCCATGGTCATAAGACTTGGCTGGCATCTCCTCATTTTTTTCTGTGGCTTTTCATTTTATAGAACACGGAATATAGATTCATTTTACTGCTATCTCTCCCTGGAGTCCAATGTTTCACCCCTTCCTCTTAGTTCTTATGTAATGACTCTCAGCTAAAAATACCAAACCTCTCTTTGCTTTAGCATATTGCTTGCATAGTAGCTCAAGGATCCCAGAACTTTACATTCATTGTCTATTTCCCTTATCCACAGTTAATCTTATGCAACTAACACAGAATGGAGACAAGGAATAACTTTCTTTTTTCTCAGAAACAAATTGTCAGAAAGCGTGACAAATTGAAGACTTGGAAATTGGGTTTCATAGGATAGGATTTTCGAGATAGAAAAGGTCATCCCTTATTTTTTAAATAACTTAGCCATGATCTGGGAAAGTGAAAGGACTGTCCCAAAGTCACACAATTCAGAAGTAGCAGAGATAATATTTGAACCAAGGCCTTTAAACTCCAAATCTAATGCTCTTTCTGCTATTACCTACCACTCTGCCTCTATAGCAATCAAGGGATATCAAGACTTAATGGATTTCACTCTCTCTGCTACAATCAACATTGTTCCTACAATAGGACAAAATAAGAAATGGAGAATTAATCTCCTTTCTGTATTCTTGCCAATAATAAGCAAGAACATGAGCCCCAGTGAGCAAAAAGTCACATACTTTTTGTCATTAAGATCACATTTTTTCAGCTGCATTTTCAGAAAAAAAAAAACCATGCTTTTTATTTACTTGTGCCCATATTAGTGTTGTACAAGAATTGAAATTTTATGCAAAAATCAACCATATTCACAAATTTCTAACTGATTCAGTCAAAGTAGATGGGACATTCCTTTTGTGCTCTGACTTTTAAATCAGGATATAGCATCTAGGCTAAATGGTAGAAAATGAAACAAAAACTGTAAAGTCATCCAAGTGTTCTATCTTAATTGAAAACTATAAAAGATCTTCTATATCTGAAAACTTAAAGGTCTGCGAGGAGTTTTTATTCAAATTTCTTGAATACAACCAATGAATCAGCTATGTAACAGTTATCAATGTGCTGAAAGACAATACAAGCAAAATTCATTTCATTGATTTGAAGTGGATGTTATTTAATTAGGGAAATATAAAATGATAGTAACCAAACTATGGTATAAATAAAAGAGCACTATGTTTAAGGGGTCAGAAAGCCTAGATTCAAATATCCCCATTACTTTCTTATATATATAAATCACGTATCTTATATATATAAATCATGTAATCTCTCAGAATCTCAGTTTCTTTATTTGTAAAATAAGGAAACTGGGTTAAGTCCATGGATTCTTGTAGAGTCGGATATGACTGAACAACAATTAACTAGCCCTCAATTGTAGAGAGGAATAATGATTTTGATCCACTCATTCATTCTTCTTTATTTTTCACTCTCTTGATTTTCCAGAGTTCATTTTTTATTATACTAACAATCATGGTAGAAAATGATTAAGTATGGGCAACCTATCACAGCCAGAAACATTTCTCTTTGCCATCATTCCCTAATAACCTTCTCCTCTTGAAAGAACTCTCTTCCCCTATAGTCCTTTTCCCTGATTAGTCAAACCTTATTAGAACCTCCATTTCCTTAAAATGCCTATGATCACACGGCCAGGATATGTTGAATGCCTGAGACTAGATTTGAACTCAGGTTCTCCTGACTTCAGGGCTGATGCTCTATCCTCTACATCAACTAGCTGCCCCCAGGCTTTTTAATAAATAAAAAATATCCTCATTTGCTAGTTGCCTTTTAAACATAAAAAATCTAGTCTATTCAAACTGGAAGCACCAGACTAGCTATAGATTTTAAAGGGTACATGCTAATAACAATGAACAGGAAATGATTTTTTTAAAATGACAAAATGTACTTTAACAATAGTATTTTGTGGGGATTTGAATTTGATAGTTGTCAGCAGAATGCAAAAATAAGAGAGCAATTATTCCCAGATTCCAGAAATTTAATTAACTCATCTTGTTAAAGTCAGAATAAAGTATGATTAAAGTGTGACTGTCTGGTCAATGGAATTTTATAGTACTTACATTACTTACAGTGGCTTTTTACTGAATTTAAAAGCTGAAATCTTTCATTTAAAACACTTCAGATCTCTATGGAATATGTTTACAACAAAGTCTTGAAAATAATTGGGTTATTATCATTAGAGCTTTTGTTACTGACTTTGGTTGGAAAGTGCTGGTACTAGTAGATAAATGAATTAGAAAATTGACTTTTTAAAGAATCTCTTTAAAGAAGTGACAGCATTAAAAAAAAATGCCATAAAAGGCTAAAATTTTCTACTCAGTGGCTTTTCAAGTCAGTGATTGGATGAATTACGAGTTTATTTTGCAAACACTCTCCATATTATTAGAAATTTAATTTAGGGACAAAGAATCATCTATTGTCACCCTATTGTCAAAATGTCATCATATGAGGATTCTCCCAGAGAATATATACTGTATACTTGCTATTTCTTTATATATATGTGTATATATATATATATATATATATATATATATATATATATATATATATATATATATTTTATTTACCTGATATATGCGTAGGTAATTTTACAGCATTGACAATTGCTAAACCTTTAGTTCTAATTTTTTCCCTCCTTCCCCTCCACCCCATGGCAGGTTGACCAATACATGTTAAATATGTTAAAGTATAAATTAAATACAATATATGTATACATGTCCAAACAGTTGTTTTGCTGTACAAAAAGAATTGGACTTTGAAATAGTGTACATTTAGCCTGTGAAGGAAATCCAAAATGCAGGCGGGCAAAATTAGAGAGATTGGGAATTCTATGTAGTGATTCATAGTCATCTCCCAGAGTTCGTTCGCTGGGTGTAGCTGGTTCAATTCATTACTGCTCTATTGGAATTGATTTGGTTCATCTTATTGTTAAAGATGGCCACGTCCATCAGAATTGATCATTATATAGTACTGTTGAAGTATATAATGATCTCCTGATCCTGCTCGTTTCACTCCTTCCTATTTCTTTAAGATCATAAATAGCAACTTGATCTAAAACTATATTATAAAGCAGCAGTCACCAAAACCATTTGGTTGGTATTGGCTAAGAAATAGACTAGTTGATCAGTGGAATAGGTTAGGTTCACAGGACAAAACAGTCAACAACTATAGCAATCTAGTATTTGACAAACCCAAAGACCCCAATTTTTGGGATAAGAATTCACTATTTGACAAAAACTGCTGAGAAAATTTGAAATTAGTATGGCAGAAACTAGGCATTGATCCATATTTAACACCATACACCAAGATAAAATCAAAAGGGGTTCATGATTTAGGAATAAAGAACGAGATTACAAATAAATTAGAACATAGGATGATTTACCTCTCAGACATGTGGAGGAAGAAGGAATTTGTGACCAAAGAAGAATTAGAGATCATTATTGATCACAAAGTGAAAAATTTTTATTATATCAAGTTAAAAAGCTTTTGTACAAACAAAACTAATGCAGACAAGATTAGAAGGGAAGCAGTGAACTGGGAAAACATTTTTACAGTTAAAGGTTTTGATAAAGTCCTTATTTCCAAAATATATAGAGAATTGACTTTAATTTATAAGAATCAAGCCATTCTCCAATTGATAAATGGTCAAAGGATATGAACAGACAATTTTCAGATGATGAAATTTAAACTATTTCTACTCATATGAAAAGATGCTCCAAATCATTATTGGTCAGAGAAATGCAAATTAAGACAACTCTGAGATACCACTACACACCTGTCAGATTGGCTAAGATGACAGGAAAAGATAATGATGAATTTTGGAGGGGATGTGGGAAAACTGGGACACTAATACATTGTTGGTGGAGTTGTGAATGGATCCAACCATTCTGGAGAGCAATTTGGAACTTTGTTCAAAAAGTTACCAAACGGTGCATACCCTTTGATCCAGAAATGTTACTACTGGGCTTATATGCCAAAGAGATATTGAGAAAGGGAAAGGGACCTGTATGTGCCAAAATGTTTGTGGCAGCCCTTTTTGTAATGGCTAGAAACTGGAAATTGAATGGATCATCAAATAGAGAATGGCTAAGTAAATTATAGTATACAAATATTATTGTTCTGTAAGAAATGACCAGCAGGATGAATAGAGAGGCTTAGAGAGACTTCCATGAATTGATTCTAAGTGAAATGAGTAGAACCAGGAGATCATTATACACTTCAACAACAATACTGTATCAGGATCAATTCAGATGGAAGTGGCTATTTTCAACAATGAGAGGATCCAATTCAATTCCAATTGATCAGTGATGAACAGAGCAGCTACACCCAGTGAAAGAACACTGGGAAATGAATGTGGACCACATAGCATTTACACTCTTTCTGTTGTTGTTTGCTTACATTTTTGTTTTCTTCCCAGGTTATTTTTATCTTTCTAAATCTGACTTTTCTTGTGCAACAAGAGAACTGTATAAATATGTACACATATGTTGTATTTAAGATATACTTTAACATGTTTAACATGTATAAGACTGCCTGCTATCTAGGGGAGGGGTGGAGGGAAGGAAGAGAAAAGCTGGAATAGAAGTGTTTGCAAGGGTTAATGTTGAAAAATTACCCATGCATATGTTCTGTCAATAAAAAGCTATAATAAAAAAAGAGCATTAATATAAACAAAGTCTAGTATTTTCACTGGTACATTTTTTTTCATTAAAAAGAGTGATTATAACACATGTTCTTGGGCTAATTCTATCTATCTACTATTTGCACTTAAATATTAGGTACTCAAAGTGTGGCTGTTACTTCTTCCTTTAAAATTCTGGGAACTATGAGAGGCTGAGGATAGTATTTTATAATACTATAGCTTATGAGCCCCCATCAGTATGCTTACCAATGATTAACAGTCAACCAGTCTGAATAAATTAGAGTCCATGTGTAAGTGGGTTTAAGCTTTTAGAACACATGATCTAGCAAACCAGGTAATAGAGCTCCTATTTGCTCAAAGTCCTTTTCTTTTATGAAATCTCCATGAAGTTTCCCATATGCTGGGAAAACCCTACTTTTTTTTTTTTTTTTTTTTTTGAAGAGTCTTAAAGATGCATTTCCTCAGTTTGCTACTTTATCCTTAGCTCCTAATGCAGACATTGCTCTAGACTGTTATAGATACATTGTTAGAATTCAAAATTCAGATCTGCTGATCTCCTGAAGTTTCTAAATTCATGTTAGGGTCAAGGAAAGGGAGGAGAGGGAAGTTCTTCTCCTGACCCCAAGTGATTTAGTTGCAGAGGCTTGGCTAGAACTGCGGACCTAACTCTCAGATTCTGAACTGGTTTATTTTTTTAAAAATCCAAAATCCACAAAGAGCAACTGTATCTTTAGGCAATGCCAAAACACTTTTTGGATTGTATCATTCTATTTTATCCCATTGCTAAAAGCATGCCATTCCTTGACTATTTGATGATCTAGGTTGTTCACATTTAGCTCAATGCCCTTGACTGAAGGGGAGATTCAACAGATGCTGTCAAATGAGAGATTAGGGCTAGATTATTTTAAAAATTACTTTATTATTATATAGAGTGGGGTGATTTACTGTTTCATTTGACACCCTTTCTCTAGTCTTATATGAAAGCAAAGTTAAAGATAATCCTATATTAAAATTTTTTGCTTTTCAAAGACACTCAGTTCTCACAAGGAGCTGAGCACCATGATGGAAATTACTAACCAAATTTCAGATTTAGAATTATCTAGATCAACACATTCTTATAAAATGTCCTTATCTAAGCTAATCTCATTATCAAACCTTTGCTTGAATATATGCAATGAGAGAGAACCCTCTACTTCCCAAGGCATTTGATTCCCTTTTTTAATCTCTATTTTTTTTTTCTGACAGAAAGCCTAAGGTTTTCTTTTATTCAAGTTTACCTTTAATCAATCTTCTTTGGTCTCTCTTTTATGACTAAACAAAATATATATACAGCCCTTTAATTCCTGAAAAACAATATGAATGTTAAAGAACCTTATTTCAAATCTTGGCTCTATTGTTGACTGTGCAAGTAGCTTAAATTATTTGCTCCTCAGTTTCCTTATTTTAAAAATGAATATATTAGAAAAGATGATCTTTTGGGTTCTTTTCCAGCTCTAAGTGACCTTTAAAGTCTCAATAATAGCTAATATCAGTGAACACTGCATATTAATTACATTGAAATAACACAGACAAAAAATTAAAATTAAAAAATTATACATATATACATACATACACACACATACACACACACACACACACACACACACATACACACACATATATGTATAGGGCAGCTAGGTGGTGCAGTGGATAGAGCATGGGGCCCTGAAGAAAGGAGGACCTGAATTCAAATCTGGCCTCAGACACTTAACATTTCCTAGCTGTGTGACCCTAAGCAAGTCACTTAACCCCAATTGCCTCAGCAACATGTATATGTGTGTGTGTGTGTATATATATATATATATATATATATATATGTATATATATACACATATATATGTATATATATATATATATATGAAATAAACACTCGGGGACCTTGGTCAAATCAGAGAAAAGACTTCATATGTCCTTGTTTGCATCTCCTTTTTGTTATTAATCTTTTCTTAAACTAGAAATTTCAGGAAAACAAGTTAGAGGACATAAGCAAATATATATATTTTTCAATACATTTGCTCTTTTTGAAAAAAATTACATTCACTTTTATGTAGGAAATGATAAATTGGCTGACTTAGAAAAAACAAGTAAAGACTTGGATTAATGAAAGAAGAGGCTGTCCACTTTCAAATTAAACAGGTGATAAAAGGAAATGTAGATGAGTGTATATATACATACATATATACATATTTCTATCTATCTACCTTTCTGTCTATCTACCTAGGTATCTATCTATCCATATCTCTACCTATTCATACTTAATTATAACCTTTTTTAAGGTGGGTAAAGGAGAGAAGGGGAAAAATAAAGTAAAAAGTATACAGCAGAGAACAAAAGAAAATGTGTAATACTTATTATATAGGTTTTCTTGAAATGGAAATTTTTTGAATTATAGAAATTTCTCTCTTATAATCTGCTCTACACATGGTAATCTTTCCCCTTTTTTCCCTTTATATTTTTTAATTGCTAAATAAATAAATTAACTTTTTTTTCTTTTATCCTACTTTTATCAGAAATGATTTATGGAATGAATTAGTTTTTGAAAATTGCCTTTGACTCCTTCTCATAGTGAAAATGAAGAGAAATCACTGAAATAATTTCTGCCAACACAAAGCAATAATAATCTACTGACAATCTATAATGATTCACAACATGAATTCTTCACTTACTTAATTGTCCCTCCCAGATTTGTATATTATCTGTGTACCTACTAAGCCTATTGTATAGATTTTCATCCAGTCTGATAAAAAATATTGGATTGCATCAATCCCTAGATCATTCCAAATCAACCCTTCCTTCAAGATAATGTGCAAAAATACAAAAGATTTATAATTTTATGAGTGCAGGGAGAATTCTTTTGTAAGAATTCCTTCCACCCATGTAGATGGCAGTTTATATATTAGTAAATAAGTTCAAATATGTAAGTAACATGTATTAAATACTCAGGATTAAATAGGTTGTGTAAGGGTCAGAGGCCAAATCTGAAGCTAGGTCTCAGCCTAGAATTCTATCTTGTAAGCCATGTTCCTTCCAAGATGACATTAATGACTCTGGGTTCAATTATTCAACTAATTCTACATCTAAATAAATATATTATCATCCAGGCCATCTCTTCTACAAAAATAATCTCTGAAACCTTGTGAAATGATTTCCTACAATCTAGAACTACTAGATCAATATCATTATCCTGTTATACAACATATATCCTGATAATAATATATGCTGACATAATCTTCTTAAAAGCATACAAGAAATGGTTTGATCTTTTCTTGATTAAATCATTCTGGCTTTTAGTGATCACTATCTTTCCATTCACAAATTGTCCCTTTAAAAATAGGTTGCTGAATTTTCTAGCAATGGAAATCAATTCCATTATCCTATAATTTGAAGAAATCAACTTGTTCCTTTTTAGAAAAAAAATGTAGCCAATATTTATTCATCTCTATACTTATAGTACTTCTTCCAGACTCTATGATCTTCCCTCTATATTTTAAAATATTTGTTCTATTCTGATTAAGAAATGAAATAAACATTTCCATAACATTAGAAAAGAAAAAAAAGATTGTATCAGAAACTCCAAATCTATTATGTACAACTTGCTACTTCTTTTAAATACATAATAAAGTTTTCATGAAAAGTTGTCCCCCTTTTTTAATTCCTTCCCTCCTTTCTCTAGAGATGGCTGTCATAAGACACAAATATGTATGTGAAACATATTTCTATTTAATAGTTCTTTCTCTGGAAGCAGATGTCTTCACAGGTCCTTTGTAGTTAGTTTTGGCATTTATAAGAGTTGAAATTACTTATTTAATGTTGTTCTTAAAACAATATTACTGCTACTACAATTAACATTCTCTTGGTTCTACTCATTTCACTCTTCATTATTTCATGTAAGTCTGTCAGGATTCTCTAAAATCATCAAATTCATCATTTTTTACAACATAGTAGTGTTCTGTCGTGACTGTATATTACAACTTGTTCAGCCATTCCTCAACTGATGGGCATCCCTGCTATTTCCAGGTTTTTTGCCACACAAAGATAGATGCTATATGATTTTTCAAAAATCAGACAAAGCAGCAATCAGCAATCACATAAGCCAGTTCTTTCAGTACTTTATTCTATGATTCACCTGGTGCATTGATTTGGATTCACTGGGACAATTAGGTGCTCTCTTATGAATTTCTTCACTTTTCTTTGGTTTCCTCTTCCTATTAATTATTTTTATTTTATTCTTTAAGAGGTAACAGAGATAAGTTAAATAATTGGGTATTTCTATCTTCTCACTTTATTCAACTATTATCATTCATTCCCTTTTTTTTTATCTTCATCCAATTTTTATTTTTAAATTTTTTTATTTTTAAAAAAAGTCCTTGGGGCAGCTATGTGCTTCAGTGGATAGAACACCAGCCCTGAAGTCAGGAGGACCTGAGTTCAAATATGTCCTCAGATGCTTAACATTTCCTAGCTGTATGACCCAGGACAAGTCATTTAACCCCAATTGCCTCGGGAAAAAAAATTCCTTTCCTTAACCTCTATTACCAGACTTTTATTATTATGATTTGTGTCACTTTCAGCACAAACTTACAGGTACTTTCCTTTCTTATATAAACATTATTAACTTCCTGCTTTTTTCCTCCACCTTCTCTACTAAAAAATGCCACTAGTCTACAAGTTTTCTATGCATCTACATTGGTTTCTTTAGACAATTTCTCAGTTTATTCAGAATTTTGTGTATTCATATCAGACTGTCAAAAAAATGTATTAAGTGCCTACAATGTGCACAATTCAGAATTTTATTCCTGATAGGTTCTCCTTTTTGGACTGATTTTCTCTTTAGGATTGAATATTACACACCTTTTCAGGGAAAAAAGTAGGAAGTTTTCTTTGGCTTAATGGAGGGAATGGGAATTGAGCTAGATTTTGATTGAATTTTTAGTGCAAGAATTGAACAGGAAAGCGGGAATAGGGCAATTTAAAGAATGTCATGCTACAAGAAAAGCAGAAGAGACTAGAGTGTGCAAGGCATATGTGTGAAATATGGCATAAGTAAGTTAGAGATTTAAGATATTTTGTTAAAAAGGTGCCCTTGCAATAAGGAATACTATTTTTCCCATTATTCATTTCAATTTGCAGATCAGAAAGATCACTGTTAATAACAAGAAAAATAATAATATTTCTCAGTGGTCATAGTAATAATAGTAATCATGTTTTATATTTGGTACTTAAATGATATAAATTTTTTTCATATCTTTTATTTCATTTCATCCTCACTATTTCAATCCTATTTTCCAAAGGAGAAAACTAAGATTCATAAAGATCTTGATTTGCTCATGGTCTCATGATTAAGAAGTAGCAGTGAGAGATTTGGAATGCAAGTTTCTTGACTGCTCATATAGTATTCATTTTATAGTTCCTCACACCATCTATTTTAAATATTTAAAATTTCCAGTGTTTAACAGGATCCAAAAGAAAAAAAAATACTGATAATTTGTGTGGCTGTCTTAAGAGCCTTGTCAACAACAACTTTGTTACTAAGACTGTGCCATCGGTATATTTATTGTCTGTTTATTTTGCCTATTTTGAAAATGCGGGTTGTGAAAATAAAAACAAAGTTAAAATTAGGGAAAAAATAGAAAAAGATGCAGAAGTAAAAGAAAGAACAAGAATATGAGCCAAGCACTTAATTCAACAAAGGGATTGATTTAATTAAAATGATGAATATCAGGAACATGATTTGTGTGGGTGATATTGTTTCTAGTCTTCCCAAGTGCTTTTCTTTCTTTTGTTCTCTCTCTATGAATTAGATCCTTTCAAAATTATTCTCAATCTATGATATACAAGTCTACCAGAAGAACAAAGAAAGGTTTACTGATTAAAGTCCTTCTTCATTTTCTATATTTATTTAACCCCCAAGGAAATTTGAAATTGGGTCATAAAGCTACTTAGGCTAAGAGCCAGGCAAAAATCAGGAGGGGTTATGCTCACCAAAACTATTTGTTGTTTGTTATGAAAAATGCATAAAAAAGTCCAAAATAAAAAGGGCTTCTTGAGCTAAGTACAGTGGCACATGCCTGAAATCCTTGATAGTGAGGAAACTGAGACTGATGAATCACTTGAGCTTAGAAAGTCAAAGTTTCAATAGGTTGAAATAGACCTGGAGTCTGCACTAAATCTGACACTAATATGGTGAGTTCCTGGTTAGCAGGGAAGGTAATAAAACAAGTTTCTTAAGGAGGAATGAATTAGCTCATGTCAGAAATAAAGTAGGTCAAAGCTTCCATGACCATCACTATTGGAATTGGATCTGTTAGTGGTCACTGCACTTTTACCCTAAGCAAGAAGATAGGAAGAATTAGTTGCAATAAATAGTGTATTAGGGGTATGTATATGGGGTAATTCTGTATAGAATTCTGTATAGAGATCTTTTAGATATTATTTTTAAAGATAACACTATGCTGACTGTATCAAGATCCTCAAAATGCAGAATCTTCTAAATGAGATCCTTAATCACTGGAAATAATTCTAACTATCCATAAAATAAAAATGTAGATGAAGATTGCCTAGTGTCCAAACAGGCAGTTGGATAAATGTCTACAGAGATCATTAATATCTGAGGAAGATAGACAAATGGATAATGAAAAGGGCCCCATATTGCATAAATTGGTAAAACTAGGCTGTCTACATTTGGGAAATTGTGCAGTACTTTTAATACCCCAAAGCTCTAACTTGAGACCAAAAACAAAACCAAAGAAAAAACCATCCCCCTTGAAGCTTCCCCAAACCCCAAATATTAAAACTAGCATTTTTCCAGTGATGTTATTTTACTGTGAATCACAGATTACCATATTCTCAGGAGTTAAACACCCAAAGGATAATGGATATGATATGGCTATGATAATTTACAATTATTAATGACAGATCACATGCAAAAAAAACAATGTAAAAGTTAGCACTGAAGTGATGTTTGACACATAACTACACTTATTCCTTCGTTAAATAATCAAGCATTTAAGTACTTACTATTTGTAAAGTTTCATGTTTGATGCTGGAGGAGCCACAACAGTATATAAGATAAAGAACATTTTCTAAACAGGCTTACAATCCAGCAAGAGGCTTATGACATGCATAAATATGCAATGATTTTTACTATAGCTAAGCAACAATTACAATGAAAAATAGATCAGATCCTTGACTATGTGTCAAATGATTCAATACCAAAATAGCTATGTTTTTGTCATTGGATATGACACTAAAGAAGATTAATTACCATCTGCTTTGTTGCTGGACCCAAAGGACCATTAGGCTTTTCCATCTGATTTGCAATAGAAAGTTACTTGATATATCTCCCCTGTTAGTATACAAGCTCCTTAAGAACAGACTGTCTTGGTTTTTTATTTGTATCACTTGTAGTTAGTTTAGTGCTTTCGCTCCTTTTGTGACCTGTTGGTCTGGAATCAGGAAGACTCCCCTTCCTGAGTTTGAATACAGCCTCAGACACTTACTTGTATGACCCTATATTAACCTTATTTGCCTCAGTTTTCTCATATGTAAAATGAGCTGGAGAAGGAAATGGCAAATCACTTCAGTATCTGCCAAGAAAAGTCAAATGACAGAAGCAAGTGAACAACAAATTCCCTGTATTTATTACTATAATCCTTTGCTCCTATTAAGTCTAAATAAATGCTCTTTCATTCATTAACTTACAAGAACTCCAAAAGTACTATACAATATCCATAAAAAGAAAAATAATTTCTAATTAAAGGAATAAGGAGTGGTTAAGAGGAATTACTTCTAAAGGAGTAGGAGTTTTCAGGGAAGAAGGAAAAGACAATTTTGGAGCACAAGATTATAGAAAGGTCTAACAGAAGAGATGGGTTAGAGAAAGCCAAAGATCAACTTTTGTCTACTTAATTTCCTTCTAAATTGATTGAGGATAGAAAAACATGCTTCATTCTTCTTGGTATCTTCCATTTGATTCAACACGATGTTTTGTTAGTCATTCAATAAATATTAACTAAACTAAGTATTGAATGAACGATTGGTTTTGAAATTTTGGTTTAGATACAGGTGACATTTAGCATCCTTTCCAGTTCTAGACTTTCAAGTTTTCTAGCCAGTTATAGGCAGATTTTTTTTTTAGTTGTTAGGGAATTCATCATAGAAATATAACAAAAAAGCTTCGGCTGACTATCATCAATAAAGTCCTAAGAAAAGTCAGCATTGGCAGATCATTTGTCCACTGGAAATGGACTGTAAAAATGGGTATGGCGCTTTGTCAGTCAGTCAATAAATATCTATCAAGTATCCACTGTATGCCAAGCACTGAGTTAAGCATGGAGGATAAATAAAAAGGCAAAAAAGAGTCCCTACTTTTGGGATCACCATTTAAGCTAATATTTGTGTGTCTACCTTTTGCACATATATGTGTGCATATATATATGCACACACAAGTACATCTATACATACATATATATATACACATATACATATGTGTATATATATATTTTAAATACCAATCAGTTTTCAAAATATACTTCATTAAAATGCCTTATGATGTCATCACTATGCCCTTCAGTCTCTATTTCTTAGGAAATAATAAAACTGAAAAAGCAGATAGATTTGGATTATTTAAATCAGAACCTCATTGTTATCCATCCCCATGTTCATGAAGAGTCAGGCATGAATGGAAACAATTGAAAAGATGAAATGGTCAGACCTATACTACATGAATTCCCTCATTAATAGGAAAATCCAAAAGCTACAAGAGTTTTCAAAGATTACATAGCCTAATCCCCTTGTGTCCACTAATATGAACTGGTTGCTTTCTTTTTAAAGTCTTCTAGGGATTTAATCATCTTCAATTAGTGGAATATTTTGCTACCAGTAATGCTCTGGAGAAGAATTGGGTTTGAGTCCTGACTTCCCTGACCAGCTCACCAGCTGTGTGATCTTGGATAGATCATATCTTTTTTTATTGGACCTCAGTCTTACATTATCAAAATTAGTTGGAAAAATGTGAACTAAATTATACCTAATTAGTCACCACACCTAAAATCCTATAATCTCATTTCAGTATTTTATTCACCCTTATCGTGAAGGAGTTTTTCTAAAATTTGTTTCTTCACTTTTGAACAGCTAATTGAATTTTAAAATTTGTTTAACAGAAAAGTCACTGAAATTTAAAATTAATCTTCGAGTTCAGATATAAGTCATAATAATGAAGTTTTTAAACCTTTGAATTTTGTTGAATTAATTATTTATAAGAAACATTTGACCAGGTTTGTCTTTTGAAAAGCAAACACCATCAATGTGTCCATAAGGATAAGTAACTCTATCTTAATTTGACTTGATTGCTTTAATTTAGACAGTGAAGGAAATCAAGCCATCCTATTTCAAGAAATATGACATCTACATTGTCAATTTGAAAAGTACTTCATACTAGTTTACTGTTTTCCAACTTCAAAGCTCTGTCATAAGTATAAAACCATAAGCTCATCAATTTTCAGTTTATTAGGAGCCTATAAAGATCAGCTAGGATAAGTTTCTTACTTTACAAATGAGGAAACAGAGACCTGTATAAGTTGAATCCAACAGAACTGATATTTGAATCTAGATCTTTTTCCTTATGCTATGTGGACTGTTTTTTTCGATTGCAGTTTAATTTTACTTCATTGTGTTCTGAGATTATGTAAACTAGCATCGCATTTTTAGTATAGTAAAACTACTTATTTCCCAGATTCACTCCCCATGTAATTGAACAGTTTGATGAAGGGTTTCCCACAGAGTTCCCTAGGGATTGAATTAGGCTTCAGGGATTCTCAAAGTGCTCATGTACAATGAACTGTGTCATGCCGACCTTGAAGCTAGTTCCATGGCCTTGATAACTCATTCGACCCTGCATGGCATACTGCATTTAGATCCTCCCTGATTATAGAGCAACTTAAATTCTGATTATTTTTGGCTGGGAGACCTACTATCCTACCCAAGTCCATCATCCCTCCTGCAAGGCCCAGCAAAGCTCACTGCTTTCTCATTGTCTTCTGCAACTATACCAAACCACATTTATTTCTCCCTTTCCTAAAATTACTTACATTTTAATTCTTAATTATCAGCTATCTTATACCACTGCTTAACTGTATCACTTGCTTTTCTTTTATCTCTCCCCATTAAAGCCATGTGTGCATAGACTGTGATCAGTTGCCTGGAGGCATTCAATAAGTATTCACAATTTACAGGTTTATAGAGCAAGAAAGGACCTTGGAGATCTGAGAATGTCTTTCATCTTTGTAACTTCCCTATCATTGGCACATTAACACCAAATATCTTATAAATAATTATTGAATTAATGAAACGCCTCATTTATAGGTAGGGAAACCGAGGAGCCCAGGATCCTAGATTTTTGCATTAGAACAGATGTATAGGCCATGTATTTCAAATCTCTTATTTTATAATATGATGAAATGGAATCAATGAGGTTAAGGGTCCTACTGACATTATTTAAAGTAAATCAACATTGGTATGGTTTGTTTAGTAGTAATATAAATATAGAACTGGAAAGACTAATAGAAGTCTTTTAGTCATAAAATCATGGATTTAGACCCAAAAGGGATCTAGGAAGTCATAAATACAATGTCCTCCTTTTGCTGATGAAGAAAATGAGATATTGAGAGATCTGGCAGTCTAGTGAAACATGTGGACCATCTCTCTGAATAATATTCCTAAATATATAAGATGAAGTACAGAGAATTATGAAGGAAAAGAATTACACTGAAATATAAATATAGTTTTACCTTATATGAGTTCATGGTCCCCTGAAATCTATTCAAAGAAACACTTGAGGATCTGTGAACTGCAGGCAAATAAATGTTGCTATAAATAAGACCTGAAGAGGCCAGGTGCTTTCATAGCATCGTGATGCTGTGCTCTCACTAAGAAGGGGTAGACCATACTGAAATTACTCATCGTTACAATTATCTAAACACATGTCAATTTAGTAATAACTATATTGATACCAATTTGGAGGAAGAATTCTGACTTAACTGGGCAGGAGAATAGGATAAATAAAAACATTTTGTGAAATCTTTCTGTAAATCACATGAATCTCAGATGGGAGTTGTCAGAAGAGATCAAGGGTAAGTCTGAGGAATAATCCTTTCTTTTGTTAGTAATGAATTGACATTTATTCATCTGCTACTGCCAATTCCAAATGTCATCAATGCATAAGACATAGTAGGCTTTCAAATAACATTTGTGAGATGAATGAGTTTCCCAAAGTCATAGTCTTCTCATTTATTCTTATTTTTAAAAATGAAATAACTATTACCTTCTCCTTTCTGATGTGGATATTCTGCCATTTATGCATCATTAAAAGAGAAATTAATTTCAAGAAAGTGGTTTGAGAATTACAGATTTGTGTTTCAGTCAAAGCCTTGAAACTCCTCCTTTTAGTTGTCCAATTCTTCTTCTTTTGGGACAAGAAATGAAAAGGAAGCTCATTTAGTCTAGTTTGGGTAGGCAGGAGTAGACTGGAGCTGATCATAACTCTTAGTACTCCTTGCTTTTTTAGTTTTCACACAAGTTATTGATGGAGCATAAGAGGAATAAGTGCCAAACCCTAAAAATAAATTGGGAGTTTCAGGATATGGTCCATCAAATGCTGGAGAAAGTGTTTTGGACCCAAAAGGATATTGGAGTTTCAGCCAGTGTTGTAAAGTATCACAAAATTTGATTTGTAGCCTGTCAGAATCCACTCTACCACATATTAGCAAGTCATAATATAATGTCTTTGCTTAAGGACTACTTTAAGGGTAATTCTTTCCTCCCCAATTATTTCAGTTCACTTCAGGTCAGGACAGATAATTTCTCCTCACATCAAACCTAATCTGTCTGTTTGTAACTTCTCCCCATTGTTTCTGGTTCCACTCCCTGATGCCCAGAAGAACAAATAAATCCCTATCATGTGATATCTCTTCACAGCCTTCTCTTAAGAGAACTATTATCTAGTCTTTTCTCATTCCTTCTCATACTCAGTTCCTTTAACTCATTCTTGTAGGGGTTGATTTTAAGGTCCTTCATCCTGATTACCATACTCTGGGTATCACGATGGCGGAAGGGTTTAAGAATTATTGAGAATTTTTCTCACAATGCAGTGACATGAGTCCTAAAAGATATTATTTTCCCCATTTTTTTAGCTGAGGAAATTGAAGCCAAAAAAGGTAATAATTTGCCATTTTACAGTCCCTAACCATTATTGAGATCTAAACCAATATATGCTGACTATAATAAGTCAAAATATCATACCACCTATTTGTACTTTTCAATGTCCTGGGTTACTCACCCAGCAAGCATCCTCTCCTAATTCCCTGGATACAAAATAATGCATTATTTGAAGTATACTACTTTATGATGGCCACTCTTTGAATTCACAAATCACTCACCTACCAGTTTATTTTCCATCATCTGGTACCTGTGAATACTGTGACAGGTTTCTTCTCCCATCTCTGTTCTTGATTTTCTGGACTTCAAAACTGTGTCTCTGTCTACTACTATACCTCCATTCTATACCTTCTTTTAGAGCCTAGGATCTTCTGGCTATGGAACAGCTTACTGTTCATGTGGCCTGCTTTGCCTGGAGTATCCCTAATATTGCTCTGCAAAGCTCATCCCCAGCCCTACCCATTTTTGTCCCATTGGTGAGTTCTTCCTGGATCTTCCATTTTGTGGAAGGCCTCAGTCTGCGTTCATTCTCCTCTGGCTCCTGTTCTTGACTTTCTGAATTTCAAACCATGTCCCCATGTTGAGTACCTTCATGCCCCTCTTCTATTTTAGCCCTTTTTTGTGTATTATCTTCCCCCATTAGAATATAAGCTTCTTGAGGATGAGTGAATGAACCTAACTTTCATTAGAATTGGTTCAAAGAAGAAATAACATGCAAATTCAATATGGGTACAGAAATCTGTTTTACCCTGGAGAAAAATAGGAGAGAAAGATGGGATATGAAAAGGGAAGGAGGGTGTTATAAAAGATAAAAAGATAAAAGAAAGGGCATATTGGAGGACAGAATGGACAGTACCAAAACATTATTGAAGAGAGACAGGGTGAAAGGAGAGAAAGAATAAATGGGGGGAATATAGTTAGCAATAATAATTGTAAAAAAGAATTTCAAAGCAAGTTTCTCTGATAAGACGTCATTTCTCAAACATGGAGGGAACTGAGTCAAAATTATAAAAAATAAGAGCCATGTTCCAATTGATAAATAATCACAATTTTTGATCTGTGCCCAAAGACTATAAATTCATGCATATCCTTTGATCGCCTAACAACATCATTATTAAACATAAATATCAAGAGATTTAAAAGAAAAGGAAAATGACCTATATGTACAAAAATATTCAAAGCAGATCTTTGTTCAGAGTTAAAAAAAATTGGAAATTGAGAGGAATGACCATGAATTGGGAAATGACAATAAACTGTGATATATATTTGTGATAGATTATTATTGTTCTATGGGAAATGACAGCAGGATGCACTCAGAAAAACAAATAAACAAACAACAACTTGGAAAGTCCTCCATGAACTCAAGCAAAGTGAAATGTATACATCTCACTATACAAAGTAATAGCACTGTTCTGGGATGGTCAGCTATAAATGATTTTGCTATTCTCAGTAGTACAATCATCCATGACTTATGATGGACTTAATGATGAAGGATCCTCTCCATACTCCGAGAAGAAACAGATACAGATTGAAGCATTCTCTCTCTCTCTCTCTCTCTCTCTCTCTCTCTCTCTCTCTGTCTCTCTCTCTCTCCTTCTATTTAAAAAAACATATAATTTTTCTTGAGGGTTTTCATTTTCATTAGGGTGGGAGATCTATGTTCTTTTATAACTTGACTTTTATAGAAATGTTTTTTTAAGCTTTTTATTTTCAAAATATATGCACAAATAATTTTTCAATATTGACCCTTGCATAACCTTGTGTTTCAGATTTTATCCTCCTTCCTTCTACCCCCTCCCCTATAAGGCAAGTAATCCAATAAATGTTATCCATGTTAAATCAAATATGTGTAAACATTTTTATATAATTCTCTTGTTGCACAAGAAAAATCAAAAAGGAAAGTAAATGAATAAGAAAACAAAATGCAAGCAGACAACAACAAAAAGAGTGAGAATGCTATGCTGTAATCCACATTCAGTTCTCACAGTCGTCTCTCTTGGTGCAGATGTCTCTCTTCATCACAAGATCATTGGAACTGGCCTGAATTATCTCATTGTTGAAGAGAGCCATGTCCATCAGAATTGATCCTCATATTGTATTATTTTTGAAGTGTATAATGATCTGGTTCTGCTCATTTCACTCAGCATCAGTTTGTGTAAGTCTCTCCAAGCCTCTCTGAATTCATCCTGTTGGTCATTTCTTACAGAACAATAATATTCCATAACATTCATATACCACAATTTATTCAGCCGTTCTCCAATTGATGGGCATCCATTCAATTTCCAGTTTCTAGCCACTACAAAATGGGCTGTTATAAACATTATGGCACATACAGGTTCCTTTCCTTTCTTTAATATCTCTTTGGGATATAAGCCTGGTAGAAACACTGCTGGATCAAAGGGTATGCACAGTTTGATAACCTTTTGAGCTTTCCAGAATGATTAGACCCGTTCATAATTCCACCAACAATGTATTAGTGTCCCAGTTTTATGGAAATGTTTCACATAACTTCACATGTGGGTTTCTTAATTGTGGGTGGCAATAAGGGAAAGAACCCAGAAATTTTAAAATAAAAAAAAAAATAAAAAATTATTTTGAATGTAATTGGGGAAAAAACAAACAAATAGCTAAGAATATAAGCCTTTTGAGGGTAGTGACTTTCTTTTTGCTTATTTAGCATAGTGTCTAGTAACATAGTAAGCAGTTAATAGATGCTTGTTTCTCTCCATTTCTTCCCTCCCAGATCTGATAGCGGGAAAATAGTGGTAGATGTTCCTTCCCTTTGACCTCTTCCCTAAAGTTGCTCAACTCATATGACAATAACTTTTACTTACTTTCTACTTCTCAGCCCCTCAGTGTTTCAACCTCTTGATTCCTTTCAACTCTAGAACACCATCCTTGCATGGATCTAGTCATTTTCAGATAATCTTAATAAGAAATGAAGTTTAGTGATAAATATATCCCATAGTTGAATAAATCACATGAACACAGTATGGAAATTTAATTATTGTAATATTCTCTTTAAAATGTAATATTCTCTGTTGAGGTTTCCTTGGGTTATCTGGAGGCAGCCTTAGTTTCAGTTCAGTAATCACAAGTGCAGCCAGGAGTTAAAGTCTAAATCCTTTATTGTCTCCTTTCCTGTGGCTCAGTTAGTTTTCTTAGAGCCCTTATGTAGTCTTGGTACCCAGAGCTTGAGCTCCCGCCTGCCTTCTGTGGCTTCTGAATCTCCCAGACTGAATCCTGGTTGAGGCTCCTAGATTATATATGCTCTCTTAAA
The DNA here is from genome assembly GCF_048593235.1 of Sminthopsis crassicaudata. Lineage (NCBI taxonomy): Eukaryota > Metazoa > Chordata > Mammalia > Dasyuromorphia > Dasyuridae > Sminthopsis > Sminthopsis crassicaudata. The sequence continues at coordinate 682,865,455 of NC_133617.1, read as the reverse complement.
AGTGTGAATCTTATAGAACTAAAGTACTAAGTACATGTACTAAACTAGAGAACTGTTAAGCACCATGCTAAATTAGATACCTATTATCTCTATCAATTCCACTGACTTAGCACCTTGTTTCAAGTTCAGAGTTCTGGCCCATAACAAATTATAATTGAGAATGTAAGTGGGATCCCTTTTAGAGTTTACCTAAAACAATGGAATTTTTTAATCAAATGAAGGTGGCCTAGCTGTAGCAGATCTAAAATTATATTATAAAGCAGTGACTACCAAAACCATTTGGTATTAGCTAAGAAATAGACTAGTTGATCAGTGGAATAGGTTAAGTTCAAAGGAAAAAACAGCCAATAACTTTAATAATCTAGTGTTTGACAAACCCAAGGACCCCAGCTTTTGGGATAAGAACTCACTGTTTGACAAAAATTGCTGGGAAAATTGGAAATTAATATGGCAGAAAACTAGGCATTGACCCACACTTAACACAATACACTAAGATCAGGTCAAAATGGGTTCATGACCTAGGCATAAAGAATGAGATTATAAATAAATTAGAAGAACATAGGGTAGGTTACCTCTCAGACCTGTGGAAAAGGAAGGAATTTATGACCAAAGAAGAACTAAGGGTCATTATTGATCACAAAATAGAAAAGTTTGATTATATCAAATTAAAGTTTTTGTATAAACAAAAATAATGCAGACAAGATTAGAAGGGAAGCAATAAACTGGGAAAAGATTTTTACAATCAAAGGTTCTGATAAAGGCCTCATTTTCAAAATATATAGAGAATTGACTCTAATTTATAAGAAATCAAGCCATTCTCCAATTGATAAATGGTCAAAGAATATGAACAGACAATTCTCAGACAAAGAAATTGAAACGGTTTCTAACTATATGAAAAGATGCTTCAAGTCATTATTAATCAGAGAAATGCAAATTAAGACAACTTTGAAATACCACTACACACCTGTCAGATTGGCTAGAATGACAGAGAAAGATAATGTGCAATGTTGGAGGGGATGTGGGAAAACTGGGACACCATACATTGTTGGTGGAATTGTGAATCCATCCAGCCATTCTGGAGAGCAATTTGGAACTATGCTCAAAAAGTTATCAAACTGTGCATACTCTTTGACCCAGCAGTGTTACTACTGGGCTTATATCCCAAAGAGATCTTAAAGAAGGGAAAGGGACCTGTATGTGCAAGAATGTTTGTGGCAGCCCTCTTTGTAGTGTCCAGAAACTGGAAACTGAGTGGATGCCCATCAATTGGAGAATGGCTGAATAAATTGTGGTATATGAGTATTATTGTTCTGTAAGAAATGACCAACAGGATGATTTCAGAAAGGCCTGGAGAGACTTATATGAACTGCTGCTGAGTGAAATGATCAGGACAAGGAGATCATTATATATTTCAACAGCAATACTATATCATGGTCAATTCTGATGGATGTGGCCTTCTCCAACAATGAGATGAACCAAATCAGTTCCAATAGAGCAGTAATGAACTGAACCAGCTACACCCAGTGAAAGAACTCTGGGAGATGACTATGAACCACTACATAGAATTCCCAATCCCTATATTTTTGTCTGCCTACATTTTTTTATTTCCTCCACAGGCTAATTGTACACTGTTTCAAAGTCCGATTCTTTTTGTACAGCAAAATAACTGTTTGAACATGTATACATATATTGTATTTGACTTATACTTTAACATATTTAACAAGTATTGGTCAACCTGCCATCTGGGGAAAGGGGTGGGGGGGAAGGAGGGGAAAAGTTGAAACAAAAGGTTTTGCAATTGGCAATGCTGGAAAATTACCTATGTATAAATTTTTTGTAAAAATTAATTTAATTAATTAATTAAAAACCAATGGAATTTTTTTCTCTTAATCTGTACTTTTCTTTCCATATTTAAAACTCTTTTGTAAGATATGTGGTTAAAAAACACTAGATTAGCAGTCAGGAGCCCTGACTAACTCTGACAGTGACTAGTTTGGGATTGTAAGAGTCACTTGAATTAAGTTAAAACTTAAATAAGCATTTATTAAGCACAAGCAACATGCTAATTCTTGAGGATGCAAAAATCAAATTAAAATAGCCCCTGTCCTATTATATTCTATTGCTGGATAAGTATATGTGTGTATTTATGGGGGAAAGCGGGAAAGGTTGGGGAATCAAGATTTATATAGTTAAGTAAACATTAAAATCCTAAAGAACAAATTTTAAATATTGGTTAGAGAAAAGAATCATCATCAACAGGGGGATAAGGAAAGGTTTCCTACTGGATACAACACTTAAGTTGAAACTTATTTATAACTATAGAAGCCATGAGGAAGCATGGCCCACACATAGGCCACAATCTGTGCATCTATTTGTAAATCAAGTTTATTAAACCACATGCCCTGCAAGGGCCTTGCTAGTTCTAAAATGCCTTCACGCTTGTTTTACAGTCTTTCATGTTTCTCATATAAAGGGACAGTATGGAATGCTTGTTGGAGGTGAGAAATTCTGGTGAAAGAACACATGAATAATTCATTTAAGCTTTTCTTATTTTATCAGTAAGATCACAAAGTTACCAAAACTTTCAAAGGCAGGCTTAACTGTTATATTTTTAAAAAAAGATGTTGATAATGCTCTTAAAGCCAGAGATTGTTCCCTTAGGGGTATAGATAAAAGAAAATCTTTCATTTAAATTCAGATCCCTATTATTTTAAAAAATGCTAAAATTTATACATTTAATAAAGATTCACATGGAACACCTCACTGAGGCACCTATGGTGTTTCATCTGTTCCTTTACTCCTATCCAAAATTCTAAAGCAACAAACTCTTATTATGAAAAAAATACAGCACTTTTCTAACTAGAGTGAAGGTACTAAAACATATGCCCACCAGAAGAGTCTAGAACAAATAGATTAAGTACACAATACTAGTTAGAAATGATTATAGTAATCTAGTGTTTGATAAAACCAAAGCTCTAAGCTAGGAAAACTAGAAAGCAGTTCGGCAGAAACTTGTCACAGATCAACGTCTCATCTACCAAGATAAAGTCAAAATTATATATAAAGTATGATATCACAAGCAAATAAAGAAGCATTGAAAATATTACCTCCTAGCTATATGGATAGGGGAAGAGTTTGTGACCAAACAAGTAATAAAGAGAATTGTGGGAAATATAATGGATAAATTTGATTACATGAAATTAAAAGGGTTTTGCACAAACAAAACCAATGTAAGGCAAAATTAGAAAGAAAGCAGAAAACTGGAAAATAATTTTTATAGCTAACTTCACTGATAAAGGCCTCATTTTTCAAATACATAGGGAACTGAATCAGATTTTTATACACACACACACACACACACGTAAAAAGAGAGAAATCCCTAATAGACAAATTATCAAATTATATGAATAAGCAGCTTAAAGAAGATTTTTTAATATTCACTATTGATGAAAGAAATATAAATTAAAACATCCCTGAGTGTTATAATCACATTTATCAGATTGGGTAATATGACAAAAAATAAAATGACAAATGTTGAAGGGGATGTGGAAGAAAAGGAATTGTTGATGGAATTGTGAATTGGTACAACTATCTTAGATGACAATTTGGAACTATGTCCAAAGGGCTGTAAAACAGTGCATGCACTTTAACTCAGAAATATAACTTAGTCTAAAGAGAAAGGGAAAGGACCTATATGTACAAAAATATTTACAGTTCTTTTTAAAGTGGCAAAGAGCAGGGCAACTAATTGACACAGTTGGACCTGAGTTCAAATTCAGTCTGAGACACTTTCTACCTGTGTGACCCTGAGCAAATCATTTAACCTGGTTTTCCTCAGTTTCCTCATCTGTAAAATGGGTATCTTTGCCAAGAAAACCCCAAATGTGATCATGAAGAGAAAGACATAACTATTGAACAGCAATAACCCAACCACAAAATTGCTATACAAGTTGTGGTATATGATCATGATGGAATACTATTGTGCTATAAGAAATGAGAAGCTGGATGGTTTCAGAAAAACCTGGGATAAAAGTGATACAGAGTAAAGTGAGCAGAACCAGGAGATCATCATACAGAGTATTATAAGGATGATCAAATATAAAAGATTTAGCTACTTTGATCAAGAAAATGATCCAAGACAATTCCAAAGGATTCATGATGAAAAATGCTATGTACTTCCAGAGAGAAAACATGAGGAACCATCCTTCCTTCCTCCCTACATCCCTCCTTTCTTTGTTTCTGTTTCTTCCTTCTTTTTTTTCTATCTCTCTTTCTCTCTCACCTTCCCTCCCTTTCTCTTTCTCTCTGTCTATTTGTCTGTTTCTCCTTTCTTTCTCTTACATTGCTGATATGGAACTATGTTTACATGATTTCACATGTATTATTGATATCATGGTGCCTGCTTTTTCAGTGGGTTGGGTGGAGTAGAAGAGGAAGAAAGAAAATTAGAAAATAAATGTTTTAACATTTAACATCATTAAAATTAAATTTATTGAATTTAAATGTTAATAATAAACACTTTTTTTAAAGAAATAAGAGGCCAAAGTGCATATTAAGTCCCCTGCATTCCTGTATCTATCTTGTTAGAATATTAGCTCTGAGAAAACAAGGATGGTTTCCTTTTTTGACTCTATATTCCTAGTACCTAGCACAGTACATGGTTTATAGTATACCCTTAGTAAATACTTATTAATTGATTAAACTATCAAAACCAAGAGAGATTAAATGACTTGGCAACATAAATATAACAAGGCTCTTTTCCAGAGCAAAACTAATCATCAAATGAATACTTTCTTATAATTATGATTTACATGTAATTATGATATATGTATAATATATATGTATATATAATTGTGATTTATAATGAAAATAGTCAAGATTACAAAAGTGGAAGAAATCTCATAAGGTACATATGCTAGTAAAAGTACGACTAGACCTCTACCTTCATCATTGAAAGGGTTTAAACTTTCTAAGTTCTTGCAGTATTTTCAAACTAAATGGACAGGTTGAGGTGACATTCTATCATTCAAAATTAGTACAATGTAAGTTTCCCCTGCTGTTGTAGAATTCAAAAGAAAAAGGGAAAAAACGTCCAAATAATATACAGGAAACATATTTTCTTCTCTTGGTTGATCTTTATACCTTATCCGTTGAAGCCAGAAGTTAATTATTCTCATAGAATGGCCCTTTGTCAGCCATTTGTCAGCCATTAAGCAGGGGATTAGACACTCAATTTTCAGATGCAACAGTGCTTTCTGAAAGGGCCTGAAGTTAGAAAACTGAACTTACTCTAGAGATGTATAAATAGAAACAACACTTCTCATTTTTGCTACTGCTGAATTCTTGGTAAGACAATGGTTTCCAAATTAGAAATGATATGACTGTAATGCCAAAGAAACTGAGCAAGATAGAGATTAGTGAGTATCCAATAAAGAATTTATTAAATAGAGAGATTTACTGGGACCAAATGGATCTATGGTTTGGTCCCAGGTGAATCCAGATACAAGATTCTTTTATAAAGTAACAAGAACAATGACCTAATGGGGGGAGGAACTTAGGATGACATAATAGGAGGTACTGGAGAGGCTCCTGATATTCTAATGATGTCTAAAATGGATAAAGACCTTTATCCCATCAAATATTAAGAGGGAATAAGTATAGCCTAAGGTCTAAGATATAAAACCTTTATCCTAACATTAAAGGGGAATGGTTATAACCTGAGGCAGAGTAACTGAATAGGACAATTAGGGAAACTGGGTCAGGACATTAAAAGAGAGCTGAGGCACAACATGACAAAGACTTTTATAAGGGAAATAGAATCTGACTTCGGTGAGAAACTTAGGGTAATTAGGTGCTTTAAATGTAGCTTGGTGGCCTAGTAGATAGAGAGCTGGACCTGACATAAGGGAGACTTGAGTCTGATTCCTTTTTCAGACTGTGAGTAATATCACCAACTTGCATAATTGCAGTGATAAAGTAGGATAATGCAAGGAATGTGCTTTTTGACACTTAAAGAACTATACAAATATTAGTATTGGTATTGTTGTAAATTACATTAGATCCTGGTAACTTTTTATTTATATTAATGAGTCTTTAATGGGAAAGGCATTGCAGTGTGATGTATCCAGAGCTGGTCTTGAATCCAAGAAGATAAAAATTTAAATCCTGCTCCAGATACACACTGGTTATGGACAAACTAGCAAGCTTTCAAGTGACTTTCTTTCTAAGACTATAATGCTCCAAAAAAAAATCTGAGACTATACATTCCAGAGCAGGCACTGATCTTTTTATATAATTACCTATATTAATAAAATCACAGGTCTGTTCTACACAAAAATTAGTGATAATAATAATAATAATGTATTGTATTTTATAGGATTTCACAATATAAAATGTGCTTTTATATATATTGTTCGGATACATTCAAAGAGAAGCAGAACATAGTGGAGAGAATGCTAAACCTGGGAGTCAGAAAGTCCAAATCCTCCTTTCAAAACTTACCAGTTTTTTAATCATTGGCAAATCATAATCTCTTAATCCTAATTTCCTCATCTGTAAAGTGGAAATAACATTCGTACCACCTACCTCAAAGGGTTGTTGTGGAAATCTAATAAGATAATGCACATAAAGCACTTTCTGAACCTTAAAATTATATGATATGTATATATGTATGCATATATGTGTAAGTATATATATATATATAAAATATATGGAAGTATATATGTATAGATATCCAGGCAAGTATCTATGTATCTATATATGAATGTTATATGTATATGTATACATAATATATATGCAAAGAGGGAGAGACAGAGAGAAACAGAGAAAGAGACAGAGGGAGAGAGAGACACACACAAAGAGAGAGACAAAGAGAAAGGAAGGGAGAGAGGCATAGCTATTATAATTGTCCCATTTTAATGACATCTCAAAAATAATGAAATAATGTGAAGATGAAAACTTTGAAACTCTTGTCAGTTAGCATGGACAATCATGGAGAAGAAGAGATGTATCAGATGATTTGAAATGGATGCCTAATTACCTTTTTAAAAGTTTTTTTTTTTTAATTTTAATGTTTATTGATATACTTTATTTTTCATGAATCTTTAAAAAAATTATTACTTTTTAAAAGCTCAGAAAAAAATTTATACAGGAAATCTCAGATTAAGGTATGATTGAGGCTAATCCCAACAAAATTCTAAAATCAAACAGGAAGAAGATACCTACAATATTACATTTTATTTATCAAGCCATTTCCCCTTTTTATGGGGATGCCAATATTTTTCAGATAATGCAAAGTAACTATTAATCTTAGAGCACCAATATGACTATTGCAAGAGTCTTTCCTTTCTATAAACTCCTTGTTTTTCTGTTATGTACTGATTTATGCTCATATTTTTTTCTTTCATTAGAAAATAAGATCCTTGACATTAAACACTATTTTTTGCCCTTTTTCTTTGTATCCCCAATGGAGAAAATAGAGGACTGTTGAACAGATTACAATGTTTAAGCATATTTCATCTTTAATTTAATAAGTTTATCCAAAAAATGGTTATTCTTGGTTCAACATGTGTGGTAGTGATCTAGAAAATGATATAGTAGATACTCTTATCAGATGAATAACTAATAAAGCTAGCATGAATCTATTTTATAATAAAATAAAAAGATATTGGCATGCATGGATGATAAGCAGCTAGAAAAAAGATGAAAATTCAGAGAAAACGTCCGAAAATTTAAAAAAAATCCATTGTCCAGTTGCAGGATATGGGGACCTACCTGTCTTAATTGCAATTGATTTTAGATATGTGCATGCTCATTATTAATCCAGTAAAGGAATGTAATCAGGCTCTAATAACAGAATTATATTTTCTTTGTCTCTCGGCAAAGAAGGTAAGAGGCCCATGATACTCTCCATATTCAGACCATCTTTACAGTATTATCTTTTGGAAGAATATCATGTTTTGTTTTGTTTTTTTTTCTTTTAAAATTTATTCATTTATTTTAATACATATTGCTTTATGAATCATGTTAGGCAAGAAAAATCAGAACAAAAGAGGAAAACCATGGAAGATAAAAAAACAGAAAAAAGAAGTGAATATAGCATGTACTGATTTAAAGTCAATCTCCATAATTCTTTTAATGGATGTAGATGGCTTTTTCTGTCAAGTCTATTGAGATTGCTTTGGATCACTGAACCACTGAGAAGAAGCAAGCCTTTCATAATTAGTCGCGCATTCTTGTTGTTATTGTGTACAATGTATTCCTGGTTCTGCTTGCTTCACTCAGCATCAGTTCATGTAAATCTTTACAGGTCTTTCTAAAATCAACTTGTTCATTATTTTTTATAGAACAATAATATTCCATTATCTTCATATACCACAACTTGTTCAGCCGTTCCCCAATTGAGGGGCATCTAGTTATTTTCAAATTCTTTGCTTCTACAAAAAAAAGCTGCTACAAATATTTTTGCACATGTGAGTATTTTTCTCTTCTTTATGATTTCCTTGAAATACAGACTCAGTAATGGCACTGCTGGGTCAAAAATTATGCACAGTTTTATAGTCCTTTGGGCATATTTCCAGATTGTTCTCTGGAATGGTTGGTTCATTTTACAACTCCACCAACAATGCATTAGTGTCCCAGTTTCTTACATCTCTTCCAGCATTTGTCATTATTTTTTTTTTCTGTCATCTTAGCCAATCTGAGAGGTACCTGAAAGGCATGTGTTGTATTTAAATGTTTTGTACTAGTTTTTGGTTTTGTGTCTATATTTCCTAATGTAGGGAAGCAATTTTTATAACAAAGCTCTAAAAAGGTATTTAAAAAAGTTCAGCAAAACTAATCAATACATGAAAAAGTCTGATAATCTCTATATAATCATCATCCACATAAATGGAGGGATAATTCTCATATCTCCTTATATTCTTATATTCTCTCTTTGGGGACAGATGGTCGAAATAATTTCACAGAATTCAATTTCACCTGGTTTTTCTTATTTTGATTGTTGTTCTTTCCATTTACACTGTTGTAATTATTATGTTAATGTTATGTTTACTTCTTGAATCTATTCATATGTTTCCCCATACTTCTCTGTATTTATTATATTATTTAATGTAGTGAAGTAGTGTCCCATTATAGGTACTTATTTCAACTTGTTCTTAGCCTTATATCAGTCAATGGACATCTACTTTGTTTATAATTCTTGGCTACTATGAAAAGTGTTCCTATAAATGTTTGGATATCTTTAGTACCTTCTTATTATTGACCTTTATTGGGACATAGAAAAGGAAGGTGGAAGGGAATAAGCATTTATGTAGCACCTAATATGTACCAAGCTCTGTGTTAAACATTTAAAAAAAAAAAATATATATATATATATATATATATTTCCCTCGTTTAATCCTTATACCAACTATGAGAAGCAGAAACATATTATCTCTATTTTATATTTGAGGAAACTGAACTAAACAAAAGTTAAGTGACTTACCCAGAGTCACATATCTATCTAGTAAGTCTTTGAAGCCAGCTTTATACTTTTGATTCCAGGCCCAGTGCTCAATATTCCAAGGAGTTCAATCTCTGGATCAATGGGTATGGACATTTGCTTCCATTCACATAATTCCAAATTATTTTCTGGTTACCACATTTAAAAAAAAAAAAACATTTCTTAATGGCTCTCAAAAAGAGGGTGGCTAGGATTATGAGGGGTCTATAATTATGTCTCATGAGGAAAGTGGATAAGGGAATGGCAATTTTCTTTAGAGGGCCTATAATATAGAACGTCCTCATGATTCCATTCTGTTTATTGGCTACCAGGAGAGAAGGAGTCTCTGAGCTCCTTCAAAAGTGCAGAGCTAAGAATTTTGTGGGCTGATGCTGCATGACATTACTTAAAGCTAGAATCATGCTATCCAGCTTTGAAATGTAGAATTAGGACCAGTGTTTGAAAGCAGTAAACTAGGTAAATTGTTGTCTATGATGCATATTTCAGCTTTTTAACAACTATTAAAATAAAATTTGTAACCTTGGGTGTTATTTACATAATTCCATACAGGACATATTGAGTGTCTAGATAATTTTATATTAAATATATTATAAAAATGAGTTTTCATCATGTGAGATGTTGAATTTGATAGAAACACTCTGAGAGCCACTTTTACATCTGCCCCTCAGAGTCCCAAGAGAATAACCATGAGAAATTGAAGTATCTAAGCTCATTGTCCCAGTGGTTGTATCTTCCATTGTAAGGGGTCAATTCTATTCAATTCCTTAACATCAGTTAACTTTTATAAAAGGTTATTTATATAGAAAATATAGCAGAAGGAAATTATAAATAATTCCCCCAATAACTCTGAGATATACACTTCCTTATGTTAGCTTGGTAAGGAGGAAGGAAACATGGAGAATAGATTCACTTCCATATGTGACATTTCTGCAGGATGAATCCTTGCCTCAGCTACAGCTAGGATAGGTCACTCTTTTACACCATTTGGCTAACCCACCAGAATCTGTTATAGAATATCTAAAACTCCATATCCTCTCCAAGGTATTCTTATTACACGATCTCATGATTTTTCTGAAAGCAAGTGTTTGGTACATTGTAAGTGCTTAATAAATAGTCACTTTCTCTTTTCCTTCCTTCTTTAGCTTCTTCCTTCCATCTTCCCTTCTTTATTCTTTCTTCCCTCTTTCTTTCCTTCCTCCTTTCTTCTCTCTCTTTCTTCTTTCCTTCCTTTCACCCCTCCCTTCCTTTCTTCCTATCTTCTTTGTTCCTTTCTTCCTAATCTTTATCTATCTACTCTCTTATCTTTTTATTTAATCCATGGAATTATCTATCTGGCCTGTCTTATCTATATATTCATTTTTATCATTCTATTATTTATTGAAGGAGTGAGAGTCAGAGGATAGTTTGAGTTTAATGAGAGAAGAGAAACTAGATTTGAGGATTTGAATTTGTAGAATGAAAATTGTTACGATGGCTCCCCTCCTTCCTTCTAATGCATTCAATAGTTAGAGGAGTAAAAAGAAGGCAGATAGTACTTCAGGTTTACATATCAGGAGAGAGGGATATCAATAAGAAATAAGGTAATGGACTGAAAGGAACATATAGAGCAGCACCATCTTGGTCAACTAGATTGCTGTTATGTAAGTAGGAGACCAGAACTGAGAAAATGGACTGAGAAAATAATTACTGAAGGTTAAAAGTTTATAGTGAGTTCAAAAACCAATATAGAAGTGAGACAACTGGAGAGGGGGAGGGCAAGAGATAGCAGAGAAGAGAATTTCTCAGAATATAAGAACTTGGAATTGAAAGTCTGTAGTGGTGAAGTCTATAGGGTGATTGGGATGGCTCAGGAAAATAGTTATGAAGATCACAGTTACAACTCTCCAGTAGATGATAAGTTCTCTGAAAGTAGAGATGATGATGATGATGATGATGATTTTTGACTTTTGTATCCTCAAAATACTTTGTGCTTTATATAGTAAGTACTTTAATGCATGCTTGTTAAATTGAACAGACCAGAATGGAATCCATGTAAAAAGAAAAACTCTAAGATGAAGGGACTTATTAATACCTAAAGGAAGAAACAAACTAAGTGGAATCTGGAGAAGTTGCCGACAGTGGCTGAAGGAACTCCTGTGAGAGATTCACAAACAAGGGCAAATAAATCTTCTCTTACTATTTTCAAAGTTTGCTTTTTTTTTTGGTAAAAGACATCAAAATGTGAACAGATGTTAAACTTCTGAAACTGTAGGGAAATTAAAATCACCAGAGGATGTAAAGAGCACATTTGAACAAAGATTCAAGGATGCTGAGGATACACTGGCTCCACAAACTGAAATCACAGGTAAATACTGAAGTAAATGATAATTACAAATGAAGAACTGACATATGAAAAAAGTATTCAACTTGCCAACAGTGATACTAGAGAGAATAAAGGAAGCTTAGTGCTATTCTCTCCTACTTTGTCACTGCTTCACATCTAACATAAGAGAGTGATTAGTCAGTAGGAGTGAGACAAAGATTCTGGTTGTGACACCAGTTGTATGACCTTTGGCAAATCACTCTACTTTTGGGAGACTCAATTTGCTGATCTGTAAAGTGGAAAATAGGAAGGAAATTGAGACAAAAGGCCAGTAATATCGAAGCTATAATCAGGGAAGTAATTAAGGACAATTTCCTGAACTGAAAGGAAAGGCAATCTACAGCAACAAAGCAACAGGGGATTTCAAGAGCAGTCCTCTAAGAATGATTCCCAGACACCCACCCACTCATCAAGTTTCAAACTCTGAAGACAAGGATATGGGATTTTAAAATTTGTCCAGAAGAAAAGGAAAGATATCAAGATAAAAATGGCATTTGCACCTGCTTTACCTCTCAGATTTGTAAGAGGAATGGGCTAGGGGGAAACAAAAACTCTACAAAGGATGAAAATAAATTTTCCCAACAAGACAGTGCCTGTGCCAAGCTACTCTCTGAAGCCTGAAGAGCATTTCAAAGGTGAGAGGATCTGAAGCCATTTGTCGATATAGGTCCTCAACTGCATGGATCACTACACAAAATACATGGTCTAAAAGAACATGAACTACAGAAAGTATTAAAAAAAGAACCAGACACATCTAAAAGAATGAATTTTTAAAGCAATGATAAAAGTCATAGTTAATAATATAAAGATATCAAGAATCAACCCAAATATTAAACAGAATTATCAGAACTACAAACCGTTTACAGAGTATTATGTAAAGAATGTCAGATCAGCTGTGCCTAATTACAAAAGTGAACAGAGATGAATCATGCTAGAAAAGTCCTCAAAAGAAGAATAAAATAAATAATCATATATATATACATATACATACATATATATATAACATTGTTTTAATATGATTTGAAAAGTTTAAAAATAGACAAGCTAGATGATGTCATTTCTAATCCATAAAAAGAAATAGTATAATTCTAAATCTAAAATAAATAGGTTAATAAACCAATAAATTTAAATCCTAAATATAAAAACTCAATAGAGAGGGGAATAAGGAAAGAATATCAATGATCAAAATACACATACAAGAATTGGAGAATATAACACATGAGTATCAATTAGAATTTTAAATGTGAGTGTGGTGAAATCCCTGATAAAACGGATTCTGGGAAAATTAAAAAAAACAATAACAACCAAAAACCCGAACTCCAACAACCCTTTGGTTATAAGGAGCACATTTAAAACCCAACATCACAAATAGATTAAGCATGGAGAGATCATTTAAGGTTAGTCATGTAAAAATAAGAAAAGCATGGGTTACTATCATTGTATCATAAATGGGGGATTTGGAGAAAATCAAATTCAGGGGAATAAACAAGTTTCTTATATATTAGTAAAAAGGACATTAAGCAATGAATCCTGAATAATTCTTAATCTCTGTGGCTCAAACAACATTCCACTGAGATACAAGCAAGAAAGCCAAATCAATATGTAGGAAACAGATGAAATTTTAATTAGGAAAATTTAAGATCCAACTATGAGAAAATGAAAAGATTAAATAGCCAAAGAATAAAGAAAGAAAGTATAGAGCTGAATAAAGCTAGGTTGGTAGTATAGTAGACAGAGCACCAACTCTGGAGTCAGAAGGACCTGACTTCAAATAAGTCCTCGGAAACTTACTAGCATTGTAGTCCTGGGCAAGTCAAAACTTTGCTTGCCTCAGTTTCCTCATCTCTTGGAGGAGGAAATGGCAAATCAATATGTTCGCCAAGAAAATTTCAAATGTAGTCACAGAGAGTAAGACATAACTGAAATAACCCTATAACAACATCAAGAACAACAGAGCTGACAAAAGTAGAATGAACTAACACAGAAAGGAAACTGTGGGCCATAACTTCAATGAGGGTAATTAGAATTTTATCACAATGCAATAAATTCAAAGACATCAGTAGAAACTATGGTATCCTGGAGTGTACCTCCCCTCCAAGGCAAATCAAATTACAACTTTGGATGAGAGAATACACTTTTTTTTTCCCCCACAAAGTTACATCATACATTGCAATATAGTGATGCCTTTAATAAATATTTGTAATGGTTAGGCTAACTTTGAAGAAACAGGTCAAATACATACATATGTATATGCTTCATGATCAAAGAACAGGGACTTTAGGGCTTATGTTTCTCTCAGCTTTTTGGCTTGAGGGGGCTGCCTTTTGAGCTGACGGTAAGGACCCAAACATTCCCTTCCCATTTTTTACTCAGTGTGCCATAAGTCTTATAGCAGGTGGCAATGGAAAGGAATGGGGAGATATTTATTAGGTTTTACCATAAGTCAAGCATTATGGTGAGTGTTAAGGATCTATACAAAAAAGCAAGACAGACACTTTTTTTTCAAAATATTCTCATTCTAATAAGGCAAGAAGGCATTTTGGGGTAGCTGGAAAGGTCCAGTAGTTCGTAGAGTGAACTGACCAGGTAGGTACATGACAAATCCCAGAAGCCATTAGGGTATGATGGCAGATCAAATGTCAATATCTGATGGTCCAGCTTCTTCAACGGTGTTTCAGCACCCCATATGGGTTCTTTTAATTGAATGTGGGGGTTGTGAAATTATGATTTCTTATCAGTAAAAGTTTGATTTGTATGACTGTGTTATATACTTATATACTTGGATTCATGTAAATTTTTTTTGGCTTAAGAAGGGGCTATGAGACAAGAAAGTTTATGAACTCCTATTTAAGGGATATAGTGGCAAAATAGGAAAAAAAACTCCAGAAGTTGACCAGCTAATTGGGAATCTTGCCACTACGGTAACTCCCTTCTTATTTCAGGAGAATGGACTGTTATATTTCCCAAACAAGGACTATGAGAAAAGAGATGGTATTCCCAAATACTGGAGTGGAACAGGGTTTTGGTTACTTCAGTCAGAGGGATAGATAGATGATCAACATCAGACTGGGATCAGGTTTTGATGGCAGGAATGGAGGGTGGGGAAATAATACTGGGATGGTGGTCCATGAGGATCTTTGCAAGGTAGAAATTAAAAGAAAGGAAATGGCCATAATAAAACTAAATGCAGGAATAAGAAAAATGGAAGAACAAAATAAAACACAAAAACATATAAATGTACAAATAGCAGATGTTTTGGAAAAATAAGCTAAATGTGTCAAAACTTTATTTTTAGATAAGAACTATGACTTTATAGATATAAGAAACTTTGATGAGGAAATTTCCTTCACCAATGCAAACTAGCACTGAAAATTAATTTCAGAGTCACATGGGAACTGAGAAATTAAGTATTTTACCCAGAGTCACACAAGGAATATGAATCATAAGCAAGACTTGCAAACAGCTATCCTAATTCCAATTATTATATTGTTTCTCTGTATCAAATATTAGCTCAATTAATATGACTATGGATATGGAAATCAATGCCAGGTAGACATTTGATAAAATCATTCATTTTGATTAAATTTCTAAAAGAACCTCTTACAATCTAATTACATTATACTTTCTTTACATGATTCAAAATATATATTTAAAACCAAAATGCTATATTTCAGGATAATCCCTGGTTATTTTTTTTAATAAAAAGGGAAAAAAATCATGCTATTAATCATATTCTATATAATATGGGAAATAGTTATAATAGTCACCAAATAGGAAAAAGCATCACAGAAAAGAATGTAGAAAAATAAGAAATAAAAATATCAGTTTTTTGGATAATGGCTGCATACTTAGAAAAATAATGATATTAAGAAAATATTAGAGGTAATATATAAATTCAGGGAAATTGCAGGATATAATATAAATTCACAAAATTTAATTTTATTCCTATTAGTGGCACATAGCTAAAAAATATGATGAACAGAAAAATTACATTTACAGCAATGACAAAAATATGAATTATCTGGGTAATAACCTAATTCAGGACACAAGAGATTTGTTTAATGAAAATCATAAAACCAAGTGGGATAAATGAAGGAAGAAATAGAGAGAAATAGAGATTGAAATACACATACACACACACACATACAAACACACACACACAGATTAGCACAATGTCTGGAACTTGGTAGTTAATAAATTTTGATTGATTGATGAGAGGGAGAGAGAGCTTAGCACAATGTCTGGAATTTAGTTGGTACTTAATAAATTTTGATTGATGATATGATATAATAAATAGAGTCTATTTTAGTTGATACGCTGTTTAGCATTGCTGAATGTTTCTTCTCTCTTTATTTTTGTCTTTTTTTTTTTTTTTTTTTTTTTTTTTTTTTTTTTACAAGTCATGACTCTGGATAGGGCATATTTTTTGGGAAATGGAGTTAATGTAAAACCAAGAGATGCCAATAAAACTACAATGAGTTTCACAAAAGAAAAAAAGGAACACTGACAGAAAAAAAAAGCCAAGGGTAAGTAGAGTATCAATAAGGAAGAGATGGTTAATCACATGAAATGCTGTTGACAGGTTAAGGAAAATGAAGAATGAAAGAAGGGGATTGGATTTGTAAATAAAGTTATTAGTCACTGCTGAATGATAAATTCCAGCACAATTTTAGGGATAGAAGACAGCTTTCAAAAAGATGAGTGAGTGGATTGTTATAAAATGAAAGCTTTTAAAAAGTATATATTAGAATCAAGAATTTTGGGAATAAAAGAAAGGGAGAGAGAATATAATGGTCAAGGGAAATAATTTTTAAGATAAAGCAATCTGAACAGCATGTTTGAAGTCAGATGGGGAGACACTGATGAGAGAGTGAAAACTCGTGAATTTGTTGGAATAAAGAAGCAGGAAGGGGATCAGATCAAAGTCATGCATAGAGAGATTAGCCTCCACAAGAAGCAAAAACAGAAAATAGTGGGAACACTAATCTTTTGAATTGTGGAACAGAAGATTTGAAGATGCTTATATCTAATGATCTATCTTCTCGGTGAGTTAAATTCCCAGGAAAGTTGGGCTTAAGGACTTCAGAAAAGAGGAAAAGGCTTGTAACAGTTTCTATAGAAGAAAAAAGATAGTATCAATAATTTAGTACAAAGATTGTCAAGTACCAGTGATGGTTCATACAAAGTTATGCAATATAAATGTTTAATGACTAAAATCATTATTATATATTGCATTTAAAATTTATGGAGTGATTTAAAGTTTGAAAAACACTTTATTAAATACATTATGTTATTTGAACCTAACAGCAACCCCATGAGGTAGGGATTACAGTTATTATTATCCTCCTTTTGCTGATGAGGAAACTGGGGTTCAGCTACTTGGCAAAGTGGATAGAGCATTGTGCCTGCAGTTCCAAACTGGTCTCAGACATTGGCTAATTATGTGATCCTGGATGAGTCACTTAATCAGTGTTTTCCTCACTTTCTTCAATTGTAAAGTGGGGATAACAATGGCATCTATTCACAGAATTGTTATGAGGATCAAATGAAATAATATTTGTAAGGCACTTAGCTTACCTTGACAAATAATTGGTGCTTAATAAATGTTTGTCCCCTCTCTTAAGTTAAGTTGTTACATACCCATTGTCACATAGCTAGTAAATATCAGAGCCAGGATCTGAACCCAAGATTTCCTGACTCCAAGTCCATGAATGAATGAAAAAACTAGGAAGCATTTATTAAGCACTTCCTATATGCCTAGCATTATATTGCAATATTCACAATTCCTTGCTCATTTAATGTTTCTTCTAGTAGCATCTAGCATCCAGGAAGTAGAGAAAGAATGGTGCAGGTAGAATAAAGTTGAGTATGATCAAGACAAGACAATAGCAGGAATGACACAGAAAATCAAATGTGCAAAGGTTTTAGAATAGCAGCAAATTAATCAACAAAGTGGCTGAGTATGGAGTCAAGACTGGCAAAGAAAGTCAATGATGCCATGGTTGTGGAGACAGACTATGAATAAATTTAATGTGAATCAGGTTAAATGTACATTATTTCAAAGTCCGATTCTTTTTGTACAGCAAAACAACTGTTTGGACATGTATAAATATATTGTATTTAATTTATACTCTAACATATTTAACATGTATTGGTCGACCTGCCATATGGGGGGGAAAGGAGGGAAAAAATTAGAACAAAAGGTTTGGTAATTGTCAATGTTGTAAAATTACCCATGCATATATCTGGTAAATAAAAACTATTAAATAATTAAAAAATTAATGTGAGTGAGAAAATTAGAGAGATAAAATGATAGGAGATTGTATCTTTGAGAGTTAATGGACTTAAGGATAAAATTCTGCTCTTAGAAAAGTAGTGGTTAACTTCATCTGTATGGAATTACAAAATTATGACATCAGGGTGTTACTAATATGTCTAAGGAAAAGCTACAATTAGGAATTCTGATACATGATTCAAATAAGGACATGAGAAGATAGCTCCAGTCATCTGGGTAAGGTCACACCAGCCTTTTCAGTACAGTAGTGATCTTCAAGTTTGGAACAATGGTCTGATTCCAAGTGGGTGACCAATTATCGAGAAGATGGGAAAGTGGATCTCATTCACCTTCCCCAAAAAATCAATCCCAGATCTTCTATCCAATACAACCATAGCTACCTTTATATTCTTTGCGCTCCCTATCCTTCTACTGCAAACTTCCAAATTCCTCTTTTCTGAGCTACATAGTAGCAACTGTATAGGTTCAATTCTGCTTCTCTTAGCATCCCTTATCTTACTCCATTGCATCATTTAGGACTGCAACAGATGCACTCAGCAGAACATGCTATGGCAGTAATCAGTGTGTAAAGAGACGCAACATTACATTATTTTTCTCTGCAAACTTGCCATTCTTCCACTTTTTCCTATTACTCTCAATGGCAGGTCAAATCATCTTGATTACCACTTTCCCTCAATTCTAGGTAGAGACATCCAAGAACTCTGAGCCCAGGGACCCCAGGAAAGGCATTGCTCCATAGACCATCAGTCCTTCTTCCAACTTGGTCTTTGCAGCCATCTTTTAGAGGAACAATCTTTGTCAAGAAAAAACTTGCTACTCCTAATACAGAACACTAATTATCAGCCGTCATAAGAGACCTGAGAACATCAACAACTCCTTCTCCTTCTTCTCTCACAATATTGATTCTTCTTCCAGCCTATCTACCTTTCTTCCTCTTTACCCCTAGCAAGCCTAGGTAAACAATTCTTGTACAGATACAGCCTAGCAACTTTCTATAGACCTAGTCTCCTCAGCCCTAAGTACTGAAGACCTAAGAGAAGTCCTTGACACTATCAAGTGGTCAACATTAGAAAGAGATGTGATATTATGTTTTGAAATGATATTAAAAAAAACATTAGGAATGTGGACCTTTCTATTCGATTTTTAGTGGAAATCCACTATATGTCTTCTCCACATGCTAGACTGAGTTTCTTGAGAAGAGAGAGCTTCATATTTAGCACAATACTTCACACAAAGGAGGAATTTAATAAATGATTTTTCATCCATCCATCCATTTGCTCATCCATAATTCTTTGTTTTTATCCTATATATCCAACTTGTTGCCAATTATGATCATTTCTTCCACTATATCATCTCTTGCATCCATTTCCTTCTGTCTATTCTTATAGTGATCATGCTGGTTCAAGCTCTCAATGCTTATCTGGATGATCACAATAGCCTTTTAGTCACCTTCTTTTTGCATATATTCTCTCCTCTCTTCAATCCAGACAAAGTAATTGTCTTAAAGTACATCATTCTATTGTTCTGTAAATTCTGGAAGTTCTCTATTATCTCCAGGTTTAAATAGAATAATGTTTATCCCAGTTTTTTAATCCTATTTTTTGTTCTTTATAACTATTAGCATATTGTTTTATGTGTCCTGTTGTTGTTTAGTTGTTTTAAAATCATGTTCAATTCTTTGTAACTCCATTTAGAGTTTTCTTAGCAAAAACTCTGGTGTAATTTACCATTTACTTCTCCTATACATGTGTTTATTTATTTGTGTGTGCATGTATGTATGCCTGCATATATAAATAAAAATAGATATATACATGGGACAGCTAGATAGCATGGGTGTAGAGTCAGAAAGACTTGAATTCAAATTCAGTCTCAGACATTTACTGGTTATGTGGTCCTGGACAAGTCATTTAACCCTATTTGCCTCAGTTCCTCATCTGTAAAAAAAAAAAGCTGGAGAAGGAAATGGCAAACTACTTCAGAATCTTTGTCAAGAAAACACCAAATAGGGTCACAAAGGCTCGGACAACCAGTAAACAACTCCAAGCATGTGTACATATTGGAAATATTAGTTTATTTTTTTCATTACTAATAGAGGTGCCTCATCAAAATTTTACCTTTAACTATCTTATTGTGTCTGTCTTTCCTAGACTAGACCAAAGAACTGAGATAGAAAGTGAAGGTGGGAAAAACAGGCACCAGGAGAAGGGGATAGAATCCTCAGCCATATAGGACAAAGCTGCTGAAGGACCCAAGGCGTGGGTATGCCTTTCTGGAGATGTGCTGAGGAGAAAATCTTGTTCCACCAATCTCAAGACCTCAGCAACTTAGGACAATGCTCCAGTTAAATTATCATAGAGTTCTGTACCAGGGGACAGGAACAAAGCTGGGTATGTGTGTGTGGTGAAGAACATTTTAAGCTAAAACTGTTGATAAAGGTGGAAAAGTAGCTTTAATGTGAATGTGAATCAATACATAATATCATCCAAAAAAATTCACAAGAAATTCAAGGGAATGGATTGGGAGCTTTTAGCTAATAAAAGTCCTCTATTCAAAACACATAAATAAGTAATAAAGATTGCATAAAGTCAGTGCCCAGACTTCAATTGATAAATGGGCAAAGAGATGAACAATTTACACACAAGGAAATACAGACGGTAAATCATCACATGGCAAAATGCAATTAAAACCACTCTAAGGCACTATTATACACCTATTAAAGTAACGAAAATGAATATAAATGATCAAATCCAGGTTCTGCAGGTTAGTGAAGAAACAGACACATTTATACACTGCATATTGCCCTGTAAATTGGTTCGGAATCTCTAGAGAGCTATTCAGCAATATGTAACAAGAACTATAAAGCTATTCACACCCTTTGACCCAGTAATTCTACTTTTGCAACTATACCCCAAGGAAATAAGCTAAAAAGAAAAAAAAAGTCATTTATAAGAAAATGTTTGTAGCAACATTACTTATAACAAAAAAAATTGGAAATCATCTGAATGCCCAACAGGCATGGAATCAGTAGGTACACTGTATTACATTTGCTTACTTCAAAAATTCAAGGTTCCTTCAATTAATGTTCATTGCATCTCTTCCCTCTCTTATTAGCCAGTTTTCCCATTATAATATAAGCTTTGTGAAGGCAAGTACTATTTTATTTTTATTTTTGTATGCCCAATACCCAATCTAGTGCATGGCAGGTGGTAAGTGCTTAAAAATGCTTGCTGATTGATTTATTTGTGTCTGTGGCCAAAAGAATAAGAAATGATATTTATAGAATGTAATAAATGTAGCATTTTGTTGGTGGCAAGTAGATGGCTCAGTGGATACAGAGCTGAATCTGGGGTCAGGAAAACCTGAATTCACTAGCTATGTGACCCTGGGGTAAAGTATTTAATCTCTACCTTAATTCACTCAAGAAGGAAATAATAAATCACTCCAGGGCCTTTGCCATAAAAACCTATATTGGGATCTAAATACAGGGACTAAATGATGACAACAAACAATCTATATACAGCTTTAAGATCTACAAAACTCTTTATATATGCTATTTGATACTCAGAATAATCCTAGGAGGTGTATGCTATTTTCCTGTTTTTATCCCTATTTTAAAGATGAGGAAATTGATATAAATAGAGGCTAAGTGACTTGCCCAGTGTCATGCTGTTCTTAAGAGTCTGAGGCAGGATTTGAAGTTGTGTGATGCTGGGCAAGTCACTTAATCCTGTTTGCCTCAGTTTCTTTATCTGTAAAATGAGCTGCAGAAAGAAATGTCAAACCATTTCAATTTCTTCACCAAGAATACCCAAAAGGAAGTCATGAAGAGTCAGACAGGATAGAAAGAACTAAACTTGAATAATAAAATACCCACCTCCAGGCCCAGTGTTCTGACCACTGAACCACCTCCTTTCCCAGTGAAATAAGCTAGCATTTTTGTAAAATTTTAAGATTTGTAAAGCACTTTACATATTTTTTCTCATTTGATATTCACAATAATTCTCTTATGGTGGGATGACATTTCATATGATGGAATATTATATAAACCATTAAAGTGAGGAATGTCATTTGTTTTCATAGAAAGAGCATAAGCTTGGGAATCAGGAAAGATTCAGATGGAAATCTCACTGACATATTATAACTATGTTTCTGGGTACTTAACCCCTCTGAGTTTCATGTTGTTGTCTACATAATGGGTATAAAAATATCAGCACTGTCTACCTTACAGGATCATAGAGGGAAATAAAAAGCTCTATGAACCTTAATGTACTATTTTATCTTAACAGAATCATATTAAATTAAAAATATAGTACCCAAGCTAGTACATTCACAGCAATTTTAAGTAGATAAAATATGACTGAAATAATGTAAGTAATTTAAATTTTAATGTTTATTAGTTATTCCTTTTCACCTAGAAAGTTATAGTCTTAGAAAAATTCTTAGACCATAAGTTTTCAAACTTATTGGTCGTAAGACTCTTTTATACTCCTTATTATTATTGAGGAACACCTCATCCCACTCCAAGAAACAAAAAGAACTTTTGTTTTATGGGCTATAACTATTGAAGTCTTTTGTTAAGCAGAATTACTAAGAATTCAAATTCTACTGTAAAGAATTTAAGTCTAATGTGATGGCCACATTATTAGAATGCCAAACATATGTTTGTTTAAAAGATTTTTTTATGGTGAACTCATACAAAGTAAGCACTCACACGGAAGTCAGAAAAAGTGATACAAGGACACTCTAAAGGTCTGAAAAACTTTGCAATTGACTGGGAAATGAGGGAGAAACTGGCATCTCAGTATGGCATTCCTGTATCAAAGAAGGAACTGTATGCTATGAGCAAAGCTGAATTGCAACAGTTCAAAGGGAACATGAGATGTGCAAATTTAGGAGCCATCTCCACTCCTAATGTTCTTATGGGCTATTTATACTCCACCTGTGGCAGGGCCTTCCAAGCTCATATTGGTTTGATCAGCCATAGTCAAATGTGCTACACTTTGATCCCCACATAGTGATGAATGAACATAGAGAATAAATGGACATAAGAAAATGAAGGACAACCACCAATAACCGTATCTATTGCCATCAATTGCAAACTAAAATGTCTTAGCATTATTATGAAAATACTTTGACCTCAGGGATCCCCTGAAAGTTCTTGCAGACTCCCTTTACACCCCAGTCCATATTTTGTTTCACATCTGCATAGACCACTAAAAGATAAGATGACTAATTCTCTAGTCACACAATCAGTATATATCAGGGGCTAGCCTTGAACCCCTTATCCATCTGGCTTCTAAGCTAGCTTTATTCCCATTATTACCACTTTGCCTATTTTTATTATTAAAGTATTTTTATTAAAATCTTAATAATCTTAAAAAAAGATTATTATTAAAAGAAGGCTGCTGACTCAAACTGTGATCAGCTAAAACTTTTCTATTTTTCAAATGTTCAGTGATGTCATTTTTGCATTGTTTTCTGAAATATTTTGTCTTTTCCCTCCATATCATAACAAAGTTAAGCTAATTAAGCAATAAAACAACCATTGCTACATCTGACATCATATGTGATGCTATACATTCTCCACCAAGGGGAGGGATATGCAAAGCCCAAACTTCTCCAGGCATTTTATCTGTGTCTATTTGTCTTATGGAGTTATTTCCATCTATGTTATAATATAGATCTACTGGCAAGTCTAACTGTTCACATACTTGCAAATTTGCTCTTCTCAACCTGAATTCAGGACAATTTTCATCTTCTTGGTCTGCACCCCTTTCTCCTCAATCTGCTTCAAAAAATAATGATGAGAAGTGGTTGTTTGCTATTGTCCTTTAAGAAAGGGGGAAAATGCAATGTCACTTTAAATCAATATGTCCTTTCTTCTGCATGTACTTTACACGAATACAAACCTGTGTGCACTGATTGGAGAGAAAAGAAAAATCAGATTTTTGTCAGTTGGGTTACCATTTTGCTTTAAATGCAAAATTTGTAATAAATTGTTTTTGTGTCAGATAAAGGACCTTCTGTGGGCACTGAATTTTGTAACTTCTTTCAGTCATTTTTTTCTGGAAAAAAATTACACATTCTATTCAAAGATTCTAAGATTAGATGGGAAATGCAGTGCTTTAAAACAAAATATCTTCATCACCCTGCCCATGAAGTCTTAATGAAGGAGCACTTCCTTGAGGCTTTTAATTTCTCTGAGAACCTAGAGGGAGAAGTCTTAACATCTTTATTATTCTCACTCCATATTAATGGTAATGAATGCAGGGCTTCAGTCAGCATTCTCCTGGTATCTATGGCTTCAAGCAGTGTCATTCTGGGTGTTTCCAGAACCTGCAGCAGAATTTATTCAGTGACAGGTATTAATGGAAGCACTAGCTAGACCACCAGAATGTATCTTCAGTGACACTCATTCAGATTTGATGACATCAGTGAGTTATCCAAATTTTTTTATTTTCCAAGAACTGCAGTAAAATAAGGCTATTTTATACACATACACACACAAACAAACAAAAAAGAAAAAAGAAAAGAAGAGAGAAACCTAGGAAGAATGCTGAGCTAATCCCCCAGAACCTCTGATATAAAGAGAGCCAGCATGGTTATAGTCTCTCTCTCTCTTTTTTTTTTTGGGGGGTAATTTTGGTGAAGAGGGAGAGGGAGAGAATAAGAGGGAGAAAGAGAGAAAGGGAAAAGGAGGAAAGAGAGAGGGAGAGACAGACAGATAGACACACACACAAAATTTTCTTTCCCTTATCTTCCATTTCTTCAGAATGGACTCAAGTGCTATTTGGGGATTACCAAAACATTGCTAAGCAGACTATTAGAAATGCACCAAGGTTCCCATAGCATCTGCTTCTCCTGATTCCATACTGCAGAAAGAATGGGGTTAACACTCTCTCAAAACATGAGCAGAAGGGTTTAAATACTAGCTGTCTTTTTTAACACTGTTATCTGGAGGAAGTGATTTTTCTGTGTCCAAGTTTTTCATTTGTAAATAAGGATTATCCTGCTGTTCTTTCTCTGGGAAATTAGGTAAGGGCTAATTTATAGACAATTGCAAATACTTGCAAAAAGATAATGTTCTATATCAATTATTAAAAGTAGTTCTTATTAGTTGTGTCCTTGGCTCAAGAAGATAGAACCACAAGTCTGCTAATGAATTAAAATGGCTGATTTTGTTAAACAGGTTTAAGCCTTTGGATTTTATAAATTAATAGGTGAGAATTTCTCTGTTTCCATAATGTGGGTTCAAGACATTTTTTTTCTGCATTCAGAAACCTCCTCTCACACAAAAATTCAATCTCAGTAGAGTAATAATTCATAGATTAGCTGAATCCAAAATCAAAGTTCATAGTTTACATATTCAAATAGTTTTGACCCTTCTACTTACTGAATTTTTATATATTGATCTTTCTAACCCATTCCCAAGGCCATTTATCCTGAGAAGATGGCATCTCTTCTCATATTGGCTTGACACATTAAGTTTTCTCTAAAAATAGATGGACTTTCTGGATATATTACATTAGCCACTGAATTCATATGCAATGCATGAAACACACATGCACACACATGCACACTATTACATTTCCTAGTGTAACTGCACAATAAAGATGCTGTATATTACTGCCAGCATCACTGAGTGTTGGTACCACAACTACACACCATTGTTTCTCATTTACTTAAGAAAAGTCCCAGATGGTACTCTAATGTATTGAGCAGAGAGAATCAGCATAGAATCTTTATCAAAATTGACTATAAATTTTTTTAGTGCAAAATTCATCTGCTCTAGAAAAAAAAAAAAGAAAACTAGAATCTTCATGTCTCTCAAATTGATTCTTTCTTTTCCCAAAATCTTCCAATGTTCTGTGCTTATGCCAACTGAAGGGAACCATCAATCTATTGTGACAAGTACTAATTAAGCATGCCTAGACATTTTTCTGGGTGCTAGAGAAACAAAGCTAAAAATCAAACAGTTTTTTCCCTTAAAGATCTAGTTTCTACTGAAAGAAACATTAAGTATGCAAAAATATAGAAAATAAATAAAAGGGAATTTTTGGATGTGGGGAGAAGTAAAAAATGGTAGGGGAGAAAGTACTTCATGTTAAAGACAGTATATGAGCTAAGTTTTGAAAAAAAAATGGGATCCTAAAAAGCAAGAAGGCAATTATTCATTCCAGGTAAGGGAGATAGATAGCTACTGAAAAAAGCAGAATGTTGTCTATGGGGAACAGCAAGATAGTCAGTATGGCTGGACCTCAGAAGATAGGAAAGGTAGGTAATGTATAACAAAGGTCAGGATATGTCATGGGTACCTTGATCATGGCTGTACATAGTCACCAGCAGAAGTGGGCAGGAAGAGGAATCAATGTTTTGGAGAGCAGGATTCCAGCTCTAATTTTTACTGCTTAATTTCCTATGGTATCCCCTCAGTTAAAAATAAAACCAACCAACCAACCACCACCAACAAAACAAAACAAAAACTCTCAACTATACTGAGTGTCAACAGGACTGAACTTCCAAGGTTATGTTCTAAGTAGTCTACTTTCTCTAGTAAAGAATGGCAGAACAGTAGTCTTAGATTTAAAATTTAATATTATATTTTCTCAGTGTATTATGTGTAGGAAATCAGGAATGCAGTATTGTTCCCCAAGATTTTTAATATTTTGATGTTCTATTTTTCAACATTCCCAAGTCTAAATCATTTTTATATTCATGATTTATTCCTGATTTCTGAAGACACTTTTTTTTTTTTTTTTTTTTTTTTTTGTCAAGGTGATCCTCTCTGCTCAAGATACTGTGATTAAGGCTCATCTGGAGTAAAGAAGAGTGAATTATTGTGGATCACTAGGCAAAATGTGTCATAAGTAAGGGGAAAATATGGGGTATTTGTTTATTTTTTGCAGAGGTATTTGGGGTTAAGTGACTTGCCCAGGGTCACACAGCTAGGAAGTATTGTGTCTAAGACCATATTTGAACTCAGGTCCTCCTGACTTCAGGGCCAGAACTCCATCCACTGCTCCATCTAGCTGTCCCAGGTATTTAATTTCAATCTGGGTGATTTGGTAAAATAATAGTAAATCAATCAATAAGCATTTATAATGTATTTATGTTTCAGGCATGGCATTCAGCACAGTGGTAGGATATCTGGATAGCAAAGCCCTATGGAATATGGGATTCTGCTTATACCTTCATATCGCCTCTTGGAAGACATGACCCCTCCAATGAGTGAATGAGAGGAATATATCAAAGGTGTGACAGAGCCTCATTTTGTTTCCTTTGGCCAAATATACCCATTAATCGTGATTTCAGCTATTTTAATATTCGTCTGAGTCTGTAATCTCCCTTAGACAGGTATTTTCACCAGTGGTACAGTTCACATTTCATCTCAAACCACTTTTTTGTTCCTTGTTGTCCCATAAGTTTTTCCAAAGGGGACTTTCCTTGAATTCTCTTGACATCATGATGAATATATCACCAGCCCATATTCCTGTATGATAATTTATTCCACCGATGGCATCTTTTACACAGCTTCTCTTGGTTAGTGATAGATTGCAGCTAGCTCCTATCCACCATGCATCTCTCCATTGCCCTTTCGGTGATTTTCAACTTCAATTCCTTACAGAGTTAGTGTCGATAGCTTGCAGTCATATATTGCTGGAACAACACTGACATTAAAGAGATGGGCCATAGCTGGAGGAAGGTGCTTGAGAGTCTTAAAAGAACTGTGTAATTTCCCTAAGGCAATCAAAATAAACTTTGAATTATTATCTTATATGCAATAATGGCATGTGAAGAAAAGATTTTAGATTTATTATTATTATTTTTTTTACATTTAGCCTGAAGCAGGGTAGACAGCGGATAATTGGCCTTTGTGAGTGCTAATACTGATGTAGTATCTGTAAATACCTCTACCTGGACAATTTGATTCATCTAGATGACTACTACAGGGCAGCAAGGCAACCCAGGGCGTGAGTAATTTATAATCTGCCATTCTGTTGTCCTTCAGGTCCCAGCTAAAATCTCAACATCAAAGAGAAGTCTTTCCTACCTATTCCCCTTTAATGCTGGCCCTTTTCTCTATTCATTATCTCTAATTTATCTCCTACATAACTTGTTTGCATGTTGTATCCCTAATTAAACTGTGAGCATTTCAAGAGCAAGGACTATTTTATTCCTTTCTTTCTTTCTTTCTCTAGCACTTAGCTCAGTGTCAGGCACATTGTGGGTGTTCAACATGCATATTGATGATTGGTTGTGTCTATGTACTTCTCACATGAGGATGGAAAGTAACAATGTGAAGAGAAAAAGAACAGCCTTAGAATTAGAGTGTTTGACTGTGCATACCCTTTGATCCAGCATTGCTGCTATTGGGCTTATATCCCAAAGAAATACTGAGAAGGGGAAAGGGACCTGTATGTGCCAAAATGTTTGTGGCAGCCCTTTTCATAGTGGGTAGAAGCTGGAAGATGAATGGATGTCCATCAATTGGAGAATGGTTGGATAAATTATGGTATATGAATGTTATGGAATATTATTGTTCTATAAGAAATGACCAGCAGGAGGAATACAGAGAGGCTTGGAGAGACTTACATCAACTGATGCTGAGTGAAATGAACAGAACCAGAAGATCGTTGTACACTTCAATGCAGTATGAAGATGTATTCTGATGGAAGTGGATATCTTCAACATAAAAAAGATCCAACTCACTGCCAGTTGATCAATGATGGACAGAAACAGCTACACCCAGAGAAGGAACACTGGGAAGTGAATGTAAATTGTTAGCACTACTGTCTATCTACCCAGGTTACTTATACATTTGGAATCTAATACTTAATGCGCAACAAGAAAATGGTATTTACACACATATATTGTATCTAGGTTATACTGTAACATATATAAAATGTATGGGATTGCCTGTCATCGGGGGGAGGGAGTAGAGGGAGGGAGGGGATAATTTGGAAAAATGAATACAAGGGATAATGTTTTAAAAAATTACTCATGCATATATACTGTCAAAAAAATTATAAATTAAAAAAAGAAAAAAAAAGAATTAGAGTGTTTGAAAATCACCTATCCCTGTCTCCTCATTTCTGAGCTGATTTTTTAAAAAAGAGTTCTATGGAAGTTAAAATTAACCAGAGTCATAGAGTTAATAGTAAAGTAAACTCTACTTCAATAGGCTTCCCACTACTCCAATGCCACATTCTGGTTCTCAATAATTGGCCAATAATAGATCCCTACCCAAGTTGCAGTCATTGCTTGGGACCTGATGGTTCATAGTGAGTGTAAATAGCTATTATTACTATGTTGATCAGAAATCCTGAAGGTCTTCCTCTCCCAGGTTGATTTTTTTTAACTAGATAAAAGAGTCATTCTTTTTAAAAATTTTCATAGCAAACTTTTAAAAAATGAAATAGAAAGATACAAAAATTTCAATAAAATATCTATAAACCTTAGGAAGTTTCCCACAAATGCACACATCATCTTTGCCTCATTTCTTACAAAACTTTAACCACTAAATGGGAGCTGCCTCAATAAAACTAAGAACTGCTAAAGAATTTAATTTTAAAAGATCATTTCTAGTTTTCCTGATCTATAGTTGGTCATTAGACCTAGATGCCTCTGGAGAAGAGAGTGACACCAGTGACTTTGTATAGCCTTCCCTCACTAAAGTTCCATTAATTTTTAAGTTATGGCATCACCTTCCTGATGTCAGTCCTCTTAGAGAATAAAGGACAAAAATCAACAACCCTGTATTTATTTTCCTTTTCTATTTTCTCTTCTATATACTCTCTGAATTCTCTAATATCATCTCATGTTCAGTGTTGAGAATGGAACTTTGAGGTCTCAAAGATTACATTCTTAGTAGAATGTAAGATCCTTGAGACTAGTGATTGTTTTGTTTTTGCTTTTCATATTACTAATGTTCATTCAGCACAGTGTATTGAAAACAGAGACATAATGTTTGTTAACTTATTAGAGAGTATCATGAGCAACAGCATGGTTATATAGTTAATTCTATTCATTGGGAATTAATGAATTTTGAAGATTTAGAAAAATGACATTTAAAAATTCTTTACTATTTGGTTTTTTTTTTTTATTATATATATATATATATATTTTATAATATTATCCCTTGTATTCATTTTTCCAATTTACCCCCCCTCCCTCTATTCCCTCCCCCCGACGACAGGCAATACCATACATTTTACATGTGTTACAATATAGTCTAGGTACAATACATGTGTGCGAATATCACTTTCTTGTTGCACAATAAACATTAGAATCCGAAGGTACATGCAACCTGGGCAGACAGATATTAGTGCTAACAATTTTCATTCCCCTCCCAGTGTTTCTTCTCTGGGTGCAGCTACCTCTGTCCATCATTGATCAACTGGAAGTGAGTTGGATCTTCTTTATGTTGAAGATTTCCACTTCCATCAGAATACATCCTCATACAGCATTGTTGTTGAAGTGTACAGTGATCTTCTGGTTCTGCTCATTTCACTCAGCATCAGTTGATTTAAGTCTCTCCAGGCCTCTCTATATTCCTCCTGCTGGTCATTTCTTACCGAGCAATAATATTCCATAACCTTCATATACCACAATTTACCCAACCATTCTCCAACTGATGGACATCCATTCATCCTCCAGTTTCTAGCTACAACAAAAAGAGCTGCCACAAACATTTTGGCACATATATGTCTCTTTCCGCTCTTTAGTATTTCTTTGGGATATAAGCCCAGTAGTAGCGCTGCTGGGTCAAAGGGTATGCACAGTTTGATAACTTTTTGGGCATAATTCCAGATTGCTCTCCAGAATGGCTGGATTCTTTCACAACTCCACCAGCAATGTATTAGTGTCCCAGTTTCCCCACATCCCCTCCAACATTTGTCATTATTTGTTCCTGTCATCTTAGCCAATCTGACAGGTGTGTAGTGGTATCTCAGAGTGGTCTTAATTTGCATTTCTCTGATCAGTAGTGATTTGGAACACTCTTTCATGTGAGTGGATATAGTTTCAATTTCTTCCTCTGAGAATTGTCTGTTTATATCCTTTGACCATTTATCAATTGGAGAATGGTTCGGTTTCTTATAAATTTGGGTCAGTTCTCTATATATTTTGGAAATGAGACCTTTGTCAGAACACTATTTGGTTTTTAAAATTAATTTTAGATTGGTATCAAAGCAATTGGTACTTTGGGATAGATGTGACGATTGCATAGTTCTTGTGATAGCAATCAGTGGGAAGGAGATACCTCAGAAAATGATTCTTTTGGTCAGAAAGTTTCCCACTCAGTAAACATGAAAAAGAGACTATTTCTGCTCTTCTTTTCTTCTTTCTCTTTCTTGAACCTCTGGTATAGAAATCTTTCTGGAACTTACATGGGGAGATAGAGAGAGGGATTCCTTTCTCAGAAGCTCTGGTGAGTTCTTGCATACGCAACCAGGAGAACCCCATCCTCAGGTCCTAAGATATCTCTTCTGCTTTGTTTCTCTATCTCTCCCTCAATCCTTCTAAGCATTTGAATAAAGAGCCTGAAACAAAATGAAATGAATGATCCCTTCTTTAGAGGTCAGGTGTCACCAGGACTCAACCTAGGTCTCTATGTAGGTCAAGCACCTAGGACTTTTGTTGGGAGAGGGACCCCTTTTTCCTCTGTTCCAACAAGATAATCTATTGTCAGAAAAAATTTTATTCCCCAAGCTATTTCCTTTCCTTTTATATACTTAAATTTTTTTCTAAGTCTCTTCTGTTATTTCATTTTATTCTCCTAAAAGCTCTGTGAGGGAAAGAAAGCATTAGTCTTTATTTTACAGATAAGGAAATTAAGGCATGAGGATATTAAATGATTTGCCAAGATCACAGAGTTAGTGCCAGGACCTATTTTAAAATCCAGGCCTTTTGTCTCTCATCAATATGCTCTTTTCATGAGCTCACAATGACTCCCTAACAACCACATTTATTTTTCTCTTTGAAGAAAAATGATGTGAAGATTCTTTAACTTGTTCTTTAAAGTTTAAAGCTCAGGGAAATTTATTCTTGCTAATTTATGGAGTGATTTACTAATAAGATTAAAGCAAAAAAAAAAAAACTAGCTAGGTACATAGAAGAAAAATGTGACTTTATATGAATGAAAAGTAGAACTCCACAGTGTTATTTCTAAGACACAAATATAATAATTTCAGAATTGGGAGGGATCTTAAAGATTATTTAGTCCAACCTCATACCTCCTGTACCAAGCAGTAGTACCACAGCCCTTGGAGGAAATAAGGAAATCATCCTGTTCCTATTTGAAAATATCCAGTTACCAGAAGTCCATACTTTTAAAAAGAAGCCTGATTCATTGTCAGGTAGGTCTAATTATTAGAACATTCTGCCTTATATCAAAGAGTCTCTCTGTAGCCATTTGTCCTATTTCTGCTATTCTGTCCAAAGTCATTAAGTTTGGGCACAGATAAGTTCCATAAAAGATATGAACAAACACTTCTCAAAATAAGAGTAGAAAACTATGATCAATCATAGGAAACTATGCTCCAACTCTCTAATAATAGGAGAAACACAAAAATTTAATAAGCATCTTCTATGTGCTATGCACTGGTATGTAAAGTAAAAGCAAATATAAAATAGTCATAACCCCAAAGGAGTTTACATTCTACTTAGAGACATAACATATAAATTAAAAAGTCAATGAATTAATTTGAAGTAGAAAATAGCATCAAGAACTGAGATCTGTGATGGCTTTACAGAGATTATCCCTAAGTTTTATCTCAAAGGAAGTCATGGTTTCTAAATGATAGTGATAAGAAAGGAGTGCATATTAAGCATTAGGGATGATTTGAGCTAATGCAAGGAAATGGAAGATGGCACGCTGAATTCAAGCAATAAATAGTAGTCCAGTTTGTCTGGATTGTAGAGTGCACGAAAGAGGATAATATGAATTTATATGGAAAATACAAGAATGGAACCACATCAGAGATGCTAGACTAAATAATTTATAGAAGCAATGGGGAGCCACTGAAGGTTTTTGATGAGGAGAGTCACATGGTTTGATTCTGTGCATAAGGAAGATTACTTTTGCCATCAGTGTACATGCTGATCAACACAGGGAAATCAATTATTGTATTAGTTTGGATCAGATAATGTTTCTTTGGGCTAAAAAAATGCCAGTTTCTTCATGTGAAGTATTACTAACATGAAATGATTTTCTGACTTCTCACCTTCTTATGACCATGCTCTTGATCCATTTGACTTTAATAATGATTATTGTCTGTTACTTTAGTGTATTTTAAAACTAAGATTATGAAGAATAGAGTCAATGCCTTAATTCCTTCCATGTTCTATATTTATTCAATTGAGGAGTTTGTATTTTATCCAGAGGTGTTGGGAATCTGTTGAAGTTTCTTGGGGTAATACATTTAAACCTGTATTGTAGGAAGACTACTTTTGGCAAACATTATTTTCTTTTAGGCACATTATGTCTCAGGTAGACTGCGTTATTTTGTCCTTCCCAAACTTTGCCTTTTATTACCTACTTTTCTGTCTTTTCACAGGCTGTCACCCATGTTTTGTAATGAACTCAATTCTCCCTTCTGTCTTTTAAAATCAATAATTTCAGAGGCAGTTAGGTGGCACAGTGAATAGAGTACCAGCCATGGAATTAGGAGGACCTAAGTTAAATCTTTAATAGCTGCATGACCCTGGACAAGTCACTTAATACCGATTGTATCCCTCCCTCCAAAAAGCCACAATGTCCTTCACATAGCACATGTACCATTTCTCATGGGAAACCTCTTCTGAACCCTTTAGTTTCTAATGTTCTCTGTCTCCTCTCAAATTAGACTCCTTAGTTGACATGTTCCAATCCCCTCTCCCCACCACCTAAAAAGACAATATGTTCCTTGACAAGAGTATGATTTTTGGTTTTGTCATTACCTCCCCAGATATTTCTGTGTAGTGCCCTGCATACAATAAGGACTTAATAAATGCTACTTGGATTGGACAGGATTGGTTGTTGAGTGAATATTAAATTAGAACAAAATAGATATGAGGGGATAAGAGATTGCATTTTAAGCCAAACAGAAAATATTGCTATCACAAGATTTATACGGGCCTATATTAGGAAACAACTATTTTGTGATTTCTCTTTCTTGAATTAATACTCTGACCAATGTTAACTGATGTCCTTTCAATATATGGTTCAGCAAACATATTATTGAAGAGGAATGCTATTCACAGCTGATAGGATCAGACAACTGCATCTCTGCTTAAGTGATGGCATTTGTTTTAGTAAAGATGAGATGTAATTCACAGAATTAGAGGTTTATGGTTCCTTCCTGGTGTAATGGACTCTTTTATAACTGAAGTTTATATTCCTGAAAGGGAAATGAAGGGTCTCGGTTTTTGCTACTGATAGAAGAGTAGAATTTGTCCCTGGATTGCTACAGAGGTTTTCTATTGCATATTTTACATTCATGCTAAGCACTGCCAGAAACTCTGTGCATAGAATATTTATTGAAAAGCTCCATGGCAGAGGAAATGGAGAGGAGCATGGTTTTCAGGCTGCCATTAGTCTTAGCAACACCAGCAAAGGTTGGAGAGAATTTCTCTTCCATACTTTACAAGAAAAGGTTTGAGATACAATTCAGCGTTACACTACTGATTTTGTTATTGATTATGTAGGTATTATTTTAAAACCCTCTGTATCTGGATGGATAGTCTTACTTTGTAGAAAGTAATTTCTGATTTGCTGGGGATGCATTTGGGATCTGTCCCAGACCATTTGTTGGGTATCAAGCCATAATTAACAACTGACTGTTGGGGATGGAGCATGGCTGAAAGATAAAGGGTCTAGAATTCTAAATACAGCTGGACCATTAGCCTGATCTCTGGCCATATAAGTAAACCTGCTGCAGCTAGATATGATGTGTTATAAACATACAGTAGATCTCTGGGGTTTCCACAGATATTGGGAAAAGATGTAGGGACAGATCTCACCAGTTAAGTGCTAACCATGCAGGCATTTTCTCAACAGCAGGAGTCATTCTATCAGTCCACTAGTATTTATTACGTTCCTACTGTGTACTAAGCACTTAGGATAACAATTAAAGTTAAAAGGCAATCCATACTCTCAAGGAGAGATTAATAGGGAAAATGACATAAAATTGCTATGCACAAACAAGATATATACAGGATAAATTGGAAATAGATTCATGAGGAAGGCACTGGCTTAAGAGAAATCAAGTGAGGTCTCTTGCAAATTGTGGGATATTAGGTGAGAATTGAAGGAAGCTAGGAAAGACAGAAAGGTGAATATGAGAGAAAGCCAGTAAAAATGCCTGAAGATGAGAGATGGGATATTCTAGCTTCTTACAAAATAAAGTAACAGTACAAAAAATCCCTACAAGTTTAGGGTTCCATTTAAATCTTTCTACATAAAGCACATATATCTAAGCACACTGCTGTTTGTACTAAAGGGCCTTTGCAACATTCTGTTAAGTTTGAAAAGTTCCTTTCAAACCCTGAAATGAAGTGGCTTTTTTCTAAGAGGAAATAACGGAAAAACACAACTAAAATCATAACCAACATCACGATCCTAACAACACTGGATTCATAGACAGAGAGGACCTTGGTTCACTTCCCTGATCTGCTACTTCTATGAACCTTGAGTAGAGCAGTTTTGCATTTTAGATCTGTTTTCCCATTAGTAAAATGGAATAAGTTATGTTATCTCTACAATTCTTTCCATCTCTATATCTTTGCTTATATTTCGCCTATTAAAATTCAACTTATAAAGATTTTACTTTTAATAGTACTTTATAGTTTGCAAATACTTTACATAGCATTTGATGCTCATATCATTTAGCAAGGTGTTTAATGCACAGTATGCAATTAATAGATGTTGGTTGATTTCATTTGACAACATCCTGATTGCTGCTATTCTTATCCCCTTTTACAGATGAGGAAATAGAGGCATCGAAAAGTTAAATGACTTATCTATGATCTACACAAATTTTAAATATCTGAGTCAGATTTTAACTCAAGTGTTCCTGGTTTTGAGTCTAATACTCTAATCATAATGACAAGCTGGTAAACATAACAACAACACAGCATACCAAGGAATGTCCTCAAGATGTATATAGCTAAAAACAAGGAAATAATCAAACAAAAATGAATTATAAGCAGACAACACTGATGTTAAAAAAGAAAAAGAAGGATCCATGCCCTAAAGGTCCAGTACTTCATTCTCATGAAAAAATATTATACCCTCAACTCAGAGACAATATATTGTTATTTTTTAGACAATTTGAATAAGCAGTGATAGCTAATTTCCAAGTCTACAGAGTGGAGTAGAAGCAGCAAACTATAAAAAGGTTAGAGAGAGACTGTTATTGGTATGCATACTGAAGCAGTGAACAGTGACATCTGACAGGCAGGAAGGAAAAATGATAAAAATTAGGAACAAAAGGCATAGGAGATAGGGATCTTTTAATGCAAGAGCAAACAAAGCTAAAGATACTCATAGTCTTCAAAAGTATCACTTGATTATAAGGTACAATTATTTCTTTTCAGAACCATGATGAATCATTAAGAATAAATCATGTTACATACACTCTGCTTATGAAGACTAGGATGTTTGAAATACAGTCTTGGTTTTCTTCTATTTTTTAAACATCAGTTTTTTAAGGTACTTTTTTTTTAAAGTAAGTATCCCAAAAAACACACTGATGAGGAGAAGTTGAAGGAAATAAAGAAGCTTAGTCTAGAAAAGACAAGATCCAGATGAATTAGGACAGCTGTGTTCAAATACGTGTGGGACTGTCATGTGGAAGAAGGATTAAATTTAGCTTTCTGTGTCTTTACAATGGGGAGCTTTGACCAGTAGGTGAAATTTATATAAAGAAACATTGAATTCAGCTCAATAGCAAAACAACCAGAGCTTCCTGACAATGGAATTAGCTGTCACCTTAGGTAGTGAGCTCCTTGATCCCAGAAGTGTTCAAACTAGGGCTTAATAACCACCTTTCAAGGAGGTTCCTGCATTGTGTGGCAAGATTCTTATAAAGTCCCTGGGATTCTGTTACTTTATCTGGAAAATTTAGTTACCTAGAACATTGATTTCTTTAAAAGTTCCAGATAAAGGAAATGTTAACTCTATTGTCTTGTTGGTCTGAGACATTGGAAGAAAAATTTCCTTTTTCTAAAAAGCTAGGTCAATTATTGGAATATCAGCACCATACAGTTGGAGGACTTGATAAGTGAGGTTAACTCAACAATCCCTACTATGTTTTTTAAAAAAAAGAGTCAGGAAAAGTAAGAAACTGAAGAGTGAGAATCTGGACAAAGCTTCTGTTTTAGCTCTAAGATTCAGCCTGTATTTAATTAGGACATATTTGTACCTCTTGGTGGGAATGCCTACAAGACCCTACCCTTCTTGCAACTTCCTTCTTTTCCATTTTCAGATACATTAATTTCATTTAATGTAAGAAAAGTATATATATATATATGTATATAAAACCTATGACATGCCATGAATGTTGTAGTCTCTGAAAATACAAAACCAAACAAAAAAGTAATTAGTTCTCGAGGAACTTATAGTTCACATGGAAATAAAAAAATAAATAAAACAGACTAACAAAAAATACTGATAGAAAAAATACAATGCCATTTTAGGAGAATTGTTATTGCTCAATCTTTTCAGTCATATTCAACTCTTTGTGACTCCATTTGTGGTTTTCTTGGCAAAGATAATGCAGTTGTTTGTCTGTTCCTTCCCCGGCTCATTTTACAGATGAGGAAACTGAGGCAAGCAAGGTTAAATGTTTTGTCCAGAGTCACATAGCTAGTAAATGTTTAAGGCCAGAATTGAACTCAATAAGATGAATCTTCCTGATTCCAGGTCTGACTTTCTATCCACTGCACAGTCTACTTGCTCAATTGAAGAGAAAAACACAGGAAAAAACATTCCTACACATTATGAAAAATGAAAACTTATCATTATAAAAAAGAACAAAAAGCATACTTAAAAAATTTCAACTGTTAAGGAAAGGAACATTAACTTTAACAAAATCATAACAAAAATATGATCTTTCATCTGGGTCCCCTTCTGAATGTCTTTTAAATGTATCCTTCCTATTTGTGTTGGTGTTATTATTTTAGTAGGCATTCAAATGCTCTTTGATTGATTGCTTATATACTTAAAGTCACTGTATGTATTACTGCTTTCATTCTTTCCATACTCTCTGTTTCTTCATATGATTTACTCCATATATCTTTGTGTTCTTCTAATGGGAAATTTCTTAAAGCACAATAGAATTTCTTGCTCATGGGCCACATTTTGAGTCACCTCTCTTTTACCTCTAACCACTTCTCCTTTTTTTCTCAGAATCAATAAAGACATCTAAAATAAATTGTCAGTGCTGAATAAGCCACTACTTTCAGGCAGCCACTCTTTTCCATTTATTTTGCTGGTTATTTGTTGTTGTTTTGTTGTTGTTTTTCCATCATGTGTAAGGTGTATGAAAGTAGTCAAACCCAAAGGTATAGAATTAAAATCTCCCTGTGCTTGGAGGGAAGAGACAAAATCAAGCAATTTGTTCTTTGAAATAGATAACTGAAGAAATAAATGCTTTTTACCAAAACAACTGGTCTCTTCCTAAAACTAATGTTTACCCTATGGGGAGTACAAGATCCTATACCATTCTATGGTGACAAAACTCATCTATTTTGGAATTTTGTCTTCCATCATGAACAAGGTATTCAAAAATAGAAAATGACCTTGAGCTCCCCTCACTGGCTCAGAAAAAGATTCTGAACTATCTCACTCCCTGAAGTATACAGGGAATCCTAAAAGGACCTTGAAAGTCACTTTATGGTCTGTAAGGACATCAATTCACCCAGCCTAAGAACTTGAGTCCCATCAAAGATTCTAAAAATCATGGATCTTTAATTGCTTGGTGATATCAACTGCAGGAAAGGGGACAATTAGCCTCAGATGGACTGACTATAAATGTCTTCAATCTGCTCTAGACTTGGGCTGAGCTATTCTAGATTTACCTACATTGTTCAATGCCCTTGCCATTTGGAGCTCACTAAGATCTGATTTAGATCTTCTGATTCCAAAATGTTGCTTCTAATTCCTTTTTTGTGGGTGAAAGACAAGGAGCAACAAATTATATGTTTATACACACATATACATGTATGTTTAAATATATGTGTGTTTGTGTGTTTAAATATATGTATATATATGTACACACACATAAATATTTCAGAGAACTATGATCTTTATCACTCTGAGGATTCCCTCTACCAACACAGATCATAACTTCTCTG
This sequence comes from Sminthopsis crassicaudata, assembly GCF_048593235.1. Taxonomy (NCBI): domain Eukaryota; kingdom Metazoa; phylum Chordata; class Mammalia; order Dasyuromorphia; family Dasyuridae; genus Sminthopsis; species Sminthopsis crassicaudata. The sequence continues at coordinate 682,825,960 of NC_133617.1, read as the reverse complement.
TGTCTTAGTAGATGGTCTTTGTGAGTTTCTGTGTTTTTAATGTTCATTTTTTGGCCTTCCTCTGACATCCTTTTCGTATACACACTCCTGCCTCCAAGCTAAGTTGACCACCTTCTGTTTTCACTTTTTCCTTAGCTTTGTGTCCAAAGGCTCCTAAGAATGAGAAATGACTGATTGTGCATATCTCAGCCAAGGAGTAACAGGGAAAATATGGTATTGTTAAAATGGGATGAGAAACCCTAGAAATGCACAGCAGTGCTAGGAATAATAGAAGTTGGGAATAGTTTCAGTATTCCTGGAGTGTGGGAGTTTTGGAGAAGAGAAAATCAATTGGTGGTTTTAGCACCTCCAAGGAATAGATGCTCAATAAACACAGGTGAGTCAGTCTCTTAAGACATCTACTGGGGCAGGGGGGTGACAAAGTGAATAAAACATTGGCTCCTGAGTTCAAATCTAGCCTCAGATACTTACTACCTGTGTGACCCTGATCCAAATGGCTCAAAAAAAAACCCAAAACAACAAAAAAACTATCATATATACTTTCCCCCACCTCAGTAGTCTTTCCCCCCTCTACTCTAAAATTCCTACATCTTTCCACAGATTTTATACTGAATATACTAGAAACTCTTTATCTTCCAGTTGAACCCCTTTTGACACTTTCTAGGATGGACCACATTACTTCAGAATACGGTCTGAATAGATCACCTTCTTATTCCTGTATACTAGCCCACACTTCTCCAAGTTTTCTATCAGAAAACCAAGAGAAACTCTGTCCACAGGCTTTCTTTATATATATAGGTAAAAACATATACACAGCAGAGAGGCAGTTAGGTGATACAATACATAAGAGTGCTAGACCAAAATTAAAAACTCATACTTCCAAACTATTTGATCTTGAGCAAATCAGCTAATTTTGCCTGCCTAAATTGCTTCATCTGTAAAATGGTGATAATAATAGCACCTAATTCCTAAGATTATTATAGGATGGATGAAATAATATCTGTAATGTGCTTACAATAGTGTGTAGCTTAGCACACAGAAGGTGCTTAAATAAAGGCTTCTTCCCTTCTCCTGATCAATCAGTCTAGTAACCATGATTTTAAAAGCCTGCTTCTTTATAAAGTCATGCTCGCTCTTTGATAGCACTATTTCATATTCTAAATCAATAGCACATTCTACAATAACTTCAGTTCAGACTTGCAGATAGTCATGGGGGTAAGTGACAACACAGCAGCACTGAATTTTAGCAACATGTTCAATAGTAGAAAGGATGCTAGGAGCTATAAGCAATCAATATGGCAAGGAAGAGAAACAAATTGCTCCTAGCAAAGCTGTTATGCTACCACTGTGGGCATATGAAGGTGTTGTGTAATAATATGTTTTAAAGAGGAAAATGAAAATGGTCTACTGCCAGTGGTGGCATAATTGGATACTCCAATGCAGCTTTGTGAAAGATTCATTTATTTGTAGAGAAAGACTCAGACATAAGTAAATATCTGGAGTTTGGGAAGAGCTTACCTGGGTTCCCCAGGAATCTTTCCTTATGCAGGCAAGTTTCTATCTTCTTTTGACATGTCCCCCTAAAGCTCATAGTAATTAGGGGAGTTGTATATGGTACCTATGGGTTCTATTGCCTTTGGCAACCTCGATGGAGGTTTCTAGATTCAAATGCAAAATCCTCTGTTTGGCATTTAAAGCCCTTCACAGCCTGGTTCCAATCTACCTTTTTAGATTTCTACATAACTTTCTACTATGAAGGCAAATAGTTCAATCATAGGGGCTTTCTTGCTTCCTTTCCTAGGGCATTCCTTTGTTTATCTCTGTTCCTTTGTATGCTGTGGTGTACTTCCTGCTCATTTTTTCTCTACCTCTTAGAATTGCTAATCTCCTTCAAGGTTCAGCTCCACCTGCTAAATATGGTTCTTGAATTCCTTAAATGCTAAAACCTTTATACTCTCCCACACTTTCCTCCCTAAACAATTACTTCGTATTTATTTTTATAACTACCCATAATCTCACTTGATTGAATATAAGTTCCTTGAAGGCAGGGACTATGTCATATTTTTGCTCTTGTATCCCTAAGACCTAGTATAGTCCTTCTCTATATTGCTTAACAAATGCTTCTTGGTTGATAGCTTGATTATTTGCACATAGGTATAATTTTGTCTTCTTGGGACCTTGGTAGTCCTTAAGCACACAGTATTGTGGTTTAATCTTCTGATTTTTGTTCATATTTTGACCACTATTGTTCTTAGTTCACTTCTCAACAACTTAGGTCCCTAAATGTAGAAAGTATCCCCTATTCTTTTCCTCTTCTTATGTATCATTCTGCTCATTAAGGAAGAAAATGCATGCCTAAAATGCTTAAATGCTATAGAAATGGTTGACAAGAGTGAATTGTTAAAAACTTGATCATTCATTGATGTGACATTCAGCCACTTTATTTATTTAGAACTTCAATGGTTAAAAAATGTAAGAGAAAAATAGAAATCTGGTATTGGACCTCAATCTATTATTGCCAGACTGAAACAAAGTTTTAAGCTATTCTTATATCCACCAAGAAAATTTCCTGTATCTGAGATTTAATGAATTGATTATATTCAATTCTCTTGCTGGATTTATTAAATCAGACTCTTTCCACTTGGTCTTTCTGTTCATTTTGCCAGACCATGAATTTAAAAGAACTCCTAGAGCTGAGAGCTATCCACTGATAATTCTAGGCTAATCAAACCAAAATGGATGATGGGGAACCTGACATTAATATTACTTAGGGAAGTGTCTAAGGGGTAGCATGGTAAATGCCTTACACTGTTTCTCAGGGCAAGTCATTTAACCTTTCTTTGCTTGTATAAATAAGAATAAATAATCTCTGCTCCCTTTTCCCACATTAGTTTAATGAAGATTAATGAAATAATTTCTGCAACACAAGAGCAAACAAAATGCTCAATGCATAAAAAAGAAGATGATGACCCCCTTGTTATCGTCATAAGATTGTAGAATTAATATCTGAAAGAGAACTTTGGGATCATTATGGGAATTATTAGCTTTTTTGTATTATGGGCCCCCTTGAAAGTATGTTAAAATCCACATATTCTTTTATATTATCATTTTAAATTAAGTTATATATATATATATATATATATATTCTTTTCAATGAGGAAAAATGAATTTTCTCTCTCTCACTTTCCTACTACCATTTAACAAAAAAAAAAAAGGAGAGAAAAGGAAAGCCTTTATAATCAGTTTGACTATCCTTATAGTCAAGCAAAACAAATCCCTTCACTTGTCAATGTCTAAAAATTATAAATGTCATCACACATCTTAAAAAATAGGTGGGATGTTTCATCATGAGACCTATGGAATTAAGGTTGGTCATTATATTGATGAGAATCTTGAAGTCTTTTCAAAGTTGTTGTTAACAGTGTTTTTATAGAATTCTTTCTCCACATTTTGTTTACTTCATTCTGAATCAGTTTATACAAGTTTTCCAAGATTTAATTGAAAAAAAAAATCCATTTTTCAGGCAAGATTGTATTACATTATTATTCAAAATGACATAACTATGAATGATATAAATGTAAAATAAATAGCATAATAATAAAATAATGGAATATAATAAGTCTTATTCAGAAGGATGATTTTAAATACATAAAATAAAATATATAAGTTTACAAAGGAAAGCAATTATATTTAAATACAATTGTAAATATATTGAAATGTAAATGTATACACACATATATTTATATACATGTATATATTTATATGAAAAGGAGAGAGGGAGGAGAAGAGAGAGCTAGACAGACAGATGGAGAAACAAAGACAGACAGAGAGAAGAAAGTCAGAGGGGGAGAGAGATACACAGAGAAACAGAGACAGAAAGAGACGCACATAAAGAGAAACACAAATACAGGGCCAGAGAGAGATAGACAGAGAAAAACAAACACATACAGGGACAGAGAGATGGAGAGAGACAAAAAGAGAGACAAAGACAGAAACAAAGAAGACGTAGACAGAGACAGAGAAATAAAGACAGAGAAGAAAGATTGACAGAGAGAGGGGAGAGGAGGAGAGAGAGAGAGAGAGAGAGAGAGAGAGAGAGAGAGAGAGAGAGAGAGAGAGAGAGAGAGAGAGAGAACTCAAGTTAAGGATCACTGATGTAATCCAACCACCTCATTTTACAGGAGTCCTAAGAGGAAGTAACTTATCCAAGATTATGGTGATACTGGAAACCTGTAAAAAACCCTGATAAGAAAACCTAACATACACAATTCATGATATCTGCCTAAAATAAATCACATGTGACATTTTTTACAAATATAAAAAAGTCTATGATATGGATGGCAAATAAATGGCTATAATATTTTCTTTTTTTCTGCAGGAGTTAAAAAAACCAGTATGCCTATTTTTCAATAGACTGAACAGAGATGTGACAGAATTGCTTCAGGTATTTTCTGGGATTCATTATGGAAAAAAGAATGGGTGTATGGGAAGATCTTTCTCTCTAAGTGCAATGAGACTCCTGTCAAATAGAGGAAAAGCTCAAGTGTTGTATTAAATGAGAGAAGAGGAGAGAAGCCAGAGAGAAGAAATGACAAGAACAATAATTATGGTAAATAGATGCCACATGGCCTTCTTACTGGAACCTATCTGAGGATCTTGGAGCTATGGATGAGCTTGGGTCAAAAGTCATGAAAGTATTCAGATGAGTTATAGCCATTTGAACTCTGGAGAAAATCAGAAATTTGGGATTTAATAGAAGGGAATGAATGCAGTACCCAGTTGTAACAAAGAATTTGTATTTCTTTAAATCTTTTTCTAATTATGCTATTTAAAACTAGTGATTCCAGTCAATATTATGCTTAGGAGGTTTAAAAAAAAGAATTCTCTTTTTGTTTCTCAAGAAGCCTTGCATAAAAAATGAATCTGTGTTGCTCATCCACATGTTGGCAGTTGGCTTAAACTACAAACATAAATAAGTGGAGGGAAATAGCCTTTTACTGGCTCTCCTTAGAAACAGAAATATAGATCTGGGATCTATGGTTTTGATGAGGTAATAGGGAACCTCAAAATGATAAGGTAACTTGAGCCAAATCATGAGGTAAATACCTAATAATGAGGTATATACCTCAATAGGATTAAGTGAGGTCTAGTGACAGGATTCAGGGTACAGGGAGTCACATGGAGCTCCCCTGCAACCCCCTTAGGATTCGGTGCAAGGATACAAAGTTAAATCAGGTCTAGTGGCGGCGAGAGTCCCCTGTAAATGAATTTACAGGCCGAAAACCTAGATGGGTAAAAAGATGTTTATTGCTAGGTTTGGAAGCAAGGTTAAGGTCTGGTTAGTTAAAGGCATTAGATAGAGGAAGATATACTCCGAAAGCGGCGGGGACAGAGAATCTCTGATGCAAGCATCTTAGCTGGCATCTTTCAAATCTCTGAACCAAAGATGATTCTAGCTTTGCTCTTTTTATCTGCTTGAAGAAGTAATCGGCGGAGCTCAGGTTAATTCCTTGAAGGCCAGATTTTTGGTGGGCTTTATCCAAGCCAGCTCAGATCTGGTGGGGGGGGCTGGGTACTAGTTTGACTACATCTTGTATCAAAGGGGGCTGAAAACCCAAACCAATTGGGGGTTGGGTACAGCCCAAACTGGATCAGATACGGATCTTTTCCCTTAGGAATATCTTGTCCCAAAGGTAGATCAGACAAGGAATCTTAAAGGGGCTACGCCCTCAACAGTTTCATTCATGATGGTGAGGAAATTCCCAATGTAGAAAGCTTCTCTACTAATAGAGGTTGACATTTTCCCTCATACTAAATAGTTTTAGAGAGTTACCTAGAGATCACTGAGAAACCAGGGTCACACACACAGACTATATATGTCAGAGGTAAGATTTGTTCTCAAGTATTTTTGTATTTGAGTCCAGTAACTACTATCTATGATGTCATGCTGTCTTATCAATGTATTTTATAAAATTTATAAAATGGTATAAAAGTGATATCACAATGCTCTTCAAATAGTCTTCTCCAGTCCTACTAAGAAAAATAAAGGAGGAAATAGATAGCTTAGATTAAATTCCGTGATAGCCACATATATATTAATTTTAAAATAAAAGAGCTAAATCAATAGACATTTAAATTTTTTTATCTTAATCTGTTTTCCTAGTGGCTCTGATAATTACCAATTCAGCATGCAAAATCATTTTTCCTTCATGTCCAAGCTAACTTGAAGCTCTGTCCTTATTGAAAGATAATCATGAAATTACTGAAGTTATTCCCAAGTGATAGTGCTGCCCAACTGCTATCAGATTAGTTCATTAGGACGCTATCAGGCTGGTGAGCTGCCATCTCAGGTAAAAAATTAATTTTCTGTCTGGGATAGCACAGTATCTATCAAGCATAAGGAGCAAATAACATCCTATATGATTAATTTGGTACTTGGTCTTCATTATAATTATCTCTTCTATCCCTTCATTATGCTGATCATTCATTACATACAGTAAGTAGCCTACCTTAGAAAGACCCTCTTCTCCCTATCAGGGTTTCAAGCTACTGCTAGACTGCGTAGGTAAATGTTACATAAAAGCTCATTAAAAGCCCATCTTGAGGCCAATTCACAGAAACCCCTGAAGGAAGAATCTAGCATTTCTCATTAGCGTGTAGTTTCTATGACATCTGCCTATCTCGTTATCCTAGAAAGGAGTGCTGTACTGAACAGTGGTGAGAAAGCTCCATTATTCAAAGAGCAATGAAGATACAGGAACTCGAAGGCAGGAACACAGCTTTCTTAATCAATCGAGATTCAATTGTTATCTATAGTCACAGTGCCCTCTCTGAATTATGACATTTTTCATTCTTAATAACATGATCCCATGGCCTTTTGTCAGGCTTTAAATAAAAACTCAGTTTTTCTTCATGACTATGGCTTTCAACGACATTTCACAGACTCACAAGATTTCAGATTTGGAAGGGACCTCTTGTAGTTATTTAGTTCAAAGTATACTGAAACCATATGCCATTATGTCCAACAACTGATTATTTAGTTTTTGCTCAAAGACCTATAGTGAAGGAGAACTAAGACAATACATTCTGCTTTTGTGTGGCTGAAATTATTGGGGAACTTTTTTCTCCTATTTTAAGCCCAAACTTGCTTTTTTTGCAACACATCTTCCATTTGTTGTTCAAGAAATCTCATATAGCTTATTATATATCTAAAAGCTTATTTCAGCCTCAGGATAATACCATTATGGGATCTGAAGTTCTTCAGAATGCCAGCTCTTTGCAACATGTTTAAGTCATTTGTGTCTTAAGCAGATTATCTTTAAGTATATTATCCATTCTACTATCAGACCATTCATCCCTCAAATTCAAGGCTTCTTAAACTTTAAAAAATGTAACTGACTCCTTTGACAATTTGATGAATTCTATATACCCCATAGAGTAATGTTCTTAATGCATTAAAGAAATACATAAGATTTTGAAGGAAAAATTATATTATACATATTTTATATTTCTGTATACATATGTGTGAATTTGTGTCTGTGTATCTATCTCTAAAGAGACACACATATATGTATATACTTTATACACATATATCTATATCTACAGTCTTTCTGTTTGTATAAATCCCATGGGTCACTGCTCTTGCTAGTAGAAACCTGCTAAAACTGGAGGAAATAAAAGAGATCTAGATAGAAGGCTAAAGGAAAAACAGCAACAGCAACAACAAAAATAACCAAAACAAACAAATAATGAAATCAGTAGGCCTATTAAGTAAGAGGATGAATTATTACTAAAGAATGTTCTGGCACAGAATTTTTTTTTTAAGGAGTAAAATGTTGATTAGAGAAATGTACATTAAAACATCTCTGAGGTACGACCTCAACACTTATCACCTAACACAATAGAAAAGGAAAATGATAAATGTTGGAGATGTGGGAAAATTGAGACACTAAAGCAAAATTAATGGAATTGTGATCTGGTCTAACTGTTCTGGAAAGCAGTTTGGAAATATACTCAAAGGGTATAAAACAGTGTATCCTCTTTGATCCAGCAATATCACTACTAGGTCTGTATCCCAAAGAAATCACGGGAAAAGAAAAAGACCCAAATGTATAAAAATATTTATTATAGCTCTCTTTGGGACAAAGAATTGGAAATAAAGGGAATGCCCATCTTTTTCTATTAATCTGAGCAATTTATATTTTTTGCAAATATTCATCGGCAAAAATGCTCCTAATTATTTCTTTAATTTCCTTTTCATTGGTGGTGAATATACTCTTTAAATTTCTAATATTGGTTTTTATCTTTCTTTCTTTTTTTTCTTTTTCTTTTTTCTGAGGCTGGGGTTAAGTGACTTGCCCAGGCTCTCACAGCTAGGAAGTGTTAAGTGTCTGAGACCAGATTTGAACTCCTGAATTCAAGGCTGGTGCTCTATCCACTGCGCAACCTAGCTGCCCCTTTATCTTTCTTTAAAAAAAAAAAAAAAAAAAAAAACAAATGAACCAAAGTTTTCTCTCTTGTATCATTTTCCCCATAAAACCAGTTCTTAGTTTTATTTACTAGTTCAATAGCTTTCTTACTTTCAGTTTTATTAATCTCTCATTTGATTTTCATAATTTCTAAATTGGGGTTTATTTGGGATTTTTAATTTGTTCTTTTTCTAGGTTTTAAAATTGCTTTTCTAATTCATCAATGCCCTCTTTCTCTATTCTATTCATGTAAATATTTAGATATATAAATATTTCCCTAAGTATTGCTTTGGCTGCATCCCATATGTTTTGGTATATTGTAACAAGGGTATTGATTTGAGAATTCACATTATTATTATTATTATTATTATTATTTTTGACAAGGAGTAACTTCTCCAAAGGAAAAGCCAAGATTTTAAGTCCTTTTGTTTTTTGTATTCCCACAACAAACTGAATTGTCCTCCAATCACCAAAGTCATTCAGTATAGAATAGTTAATTTAATAACTGGTGCCTGAGCACCATTCAGGAGGCAAGCATGAAGAGAAAAAACTTTTAGATTCTTGATAAGAAAATAAGGAATGCAGAACCGTTTTGGCCATGGACTAGTGAGGACATATCCTTGGGTTCTACTTTTGTGGCTAGTGGGGAAAAGAAAGGTTACAATAAGATTTTTAACTCTAAAAGTGAAAAAAGGAGAGACTCTTAAATTCTCTTTAAATCTTACAGACTCAGCTTTAACTTAAATCCAAAGGCTTTTAAATCTCTCTGCTATCTCTAATGTTCATTTCTTAACTAGTTTGATCTTTCTCATAGAATAATATGCTCTTAGTTGGAAGTGATTTTGGAAGTCATCTAATCCAATTTTTCATTTACCAAAATAATTCATACGAGAATATTCCTGGCAAAGGAATTCACTCTTCAATAAGGAAAGTATTGCATCTTCAGACTGCTCTCATCATTAGAAAATACTATTTCACATTGCGTCTTGAGTCTGTCTGTGATATTAATTAGGGCAGTGGCAAGAATTGTGATTCTGTAGTTATAAAGAATTGGATTCAAATCCTAATTCTACTATTCAATTCTTGTATAACTGTACAAATGTATGGACCATGGTGCTTTTATATAATGAGAGTGTTTGACTAGCTCATAGGATTAATAAACTAATTTTCGGGGTAAATAATATTTTATTTTTTCCAATTACATGTAAAAAATTACATTCATTTTAAAATAAGATTTTGAGTTTCAAAATTTTTTTCCCTCCCTTTCTCCTATGCTCCTTCCCTAAAATGACAAGGAATCAGATATAGGTTATACATTTGCAATCATGTAAACATATTTCCACATTATTCATGTTGTAAAAAAAAGAACAAATTGGGAAAAATATACACACACAATAAAAATAATATGCATCCAGACTACATAATCCTTTCTCTGAATGTGGATAGCATTTTCTCTTATGAGTCTTTTGGAATTGTCAATCATAATCTCGCCGTTACTGTGTACATTTTCTGGTTCTGCTCATTTCCCTCCGTATCAGTTCATCTAATTCTTTCCAGGTTTTTCTGAAATCTGTCTGCTCATCACTTTTTTTAATAGCACAATAATATTACATTCATATACCACAACTTGTTCAGTTATTCCCTGACTGATGTGCATTTCCTCATCCCATTCACATTCACAATTATGATTACCAATTGTGTATTTCCCCCCATTCATACTTACCTCTTCTCTCTTTTTACTCCATCCTTTCATCAATGTTTTGGTGAACTTTGTTTTTCAAAAATATTATTGTTCAAACTTCCATTGTTGGCAACACCAACCTTCTAGTCACCTAGGTTAGTAACTTTGGAATCATGCTCCGCTCCTCGCCTTTTTTTTTTTTTTTTTCTGTCTTTTACCCAAATCTGATCAGTGTAAAGTTTTATCAATTCTGCCTCTACAATATTCCTCACAATTATCTGTATCCTATCATGCCTCTGCCTACCACACTAGTTTGGGCCCTTATCAAAATTCACTTGGTAACTACAATAACATTCTAATTTACCTTCTTGCCTAAAGTACCTTCTTTTTCTCAATGCATCTCCCAAATGGATATGAAAGTGATATTTCTAAAGCACAGATCTGACCAAGTCAGTCTCCTGCTCAAAAACATCCAACTTCTCCCTATTACTTCTAAGATAAAATGCAAATTACACTATTTGGTATTTAAAGCTTATCATTACAAACTTATTACTTATCGCTCCTCTTCAAATATTATATGATCCAACAAAGCTGACCTAACTGCTTTTAATTTTGCCTTCTCAGTCCCCAGATACAGACCCTCTGCACAGACAAAAAATGAGTCTACAAAAGAGAGGAATTAGGAAAGATTAAAGGGAGAAGTTGAATGTAAAAATTTTTGCACTTTTCTTGTAACATAGTAAATGCTTTATAAGTGTTTACTTTTCATTCCCCCTTTTATGAAGGCCTGAGAGATAGGCACTATTTCTCCATTAAATGACATTAAAGACTTTAGTTAGCTCTTCCCCCCAATAATATTTTATTTTCCCAAATACATGTAAAGATAGTTTTCAACATTTACTTTTGTAAGATTTTTATGTTCTAAATATTTAATTTCAATTCCTAACTCTTCCCTCCCCATGACAGCAAACAATCTGATATAGGTTATACCTATACAGTATTTTGAAATGTATTTCCATATTTAGCATTTTGTGCAAGAAAAGTCAGACCAAAAGGCAAAAACATGAGAAATAATGAAAAACAAAGGTGAAAATAGTATGCTTTAAATCACATTCAGTCTCAATATTTCTCTTACAAGATGAGGATGACATTTTCTATCACAATCTATTGAAATTGTCTTGGATAATTGCATTTCTGAGAAGAACCTAATCCATCCTTACATAATCTTGTTATTACTGTGTACAATGTTCTCTTGGTTCTGTTCACTTTAATCAGCATCAGTTCATTTAAGTCTTCCAGGCTTTTCTGAAATCAGTATGCTAATCATTTGTTACAGAAAATAATATTCTATTATATTCTTTCACCATAACTTATTCAGCCAGTCCCCAAATGATTAGAATCCACTAATATTTGTTTTTATTTTTAATGTATTATTGAGTCATTTGCTTTCATTTGTCCTATTATAATTTTAATGGATTATTTTCTTCTTTTATCTTTTTTATTTGGCCAATTATACTTTTAATGAAACAATTTTGTTCAGTAGATTTTTGTTCCATTTCACCAATTCAATTTTGTAAAGAGTTGTTATCTTCTGTGTATTTTTCCCCATTTCACCAAATGTGTTTATAAGGAGTTGTTTTCTTCAGTATATTTTCTTGCCATTTTGCCAAATCTATTTTTAAGGAGTTGTTTTCTTCAGTCAATTTCTGTTGTTTCTTTTTCTAAGCTGTTGAATTTTCCCCCCATAATTCTTCTGCATGTCTCTCATTTCTTTTCCCAATTTACTTCTATCTGTCTTACTTGGTTTTTAAAATCCCTATAGAAATCTTCCAAGAGAAACTTCAGAGTTTGAAATCAGTTCATATCCCCTTTTGAAGTTTCACATGTAGGCATTTTACCACTGCTGTCCTATTCTGGGTTTGTGTTCTGATCTTCTCTGTTGCCATAGTAGCTTAAAAAAAATCAGGGCTCTTTTTGCTCCTTTTAAAATGTTGAGCTCTGCTCCATAGTGCATAGGGGAGGTTGTCCCATGTTTCTTTTGCAGGGCTAGAGGAATTTCTCACTGATTTTTCCTGCTAGGGATGGCAATGCTGCTGGCTTTCTCATTGCACATGGTTGTCCTGGCCAAGTCCTGCCTGTTCCAATTTGCCCTCTGTACTTGGGTTTTAGATGTCACAGTTGCTGAGCCACTGGACATCTGAGCCAGGATGGAGAAGCCAGGATGCTTCTGGTTTATATTTTGCCTAAGAACTTCCAGTTACATTCCCCACATTGTTCCTATGCTGGGCCACATTCTCCCCTGAACAAATGATAACTTTTCCTGAAGGTCCTTCCAAAGCACCTTAACCTGGAAAATTGTTTCACTCATAATGTTTGCTGGTTCTGTCACTCCAGAATCTGTTCAGAAACTTGATTTACCATTGATTGTGAGTGGGGAGAGCTCAGGCTTCTCTCTGCCACCTTGGCTCTGCCTCAGTTAATGGTTAACAGATAGGATTATAGTTGGAAGGGAACTTAAGAGATTAGCTAGTCAAACGCCAACATGTTCCAGATTCTCATCTATAATTTCTTTATAATTTTCCTTTTTCTTTGGCATTTTAAACTTCTTTAGTTGGTAATAAGAAGAAATGGTAACTATAATAAAAACCTTTATTAAAAAAAAGCTTATCTGAAACTCATCAGAGTAGGGTTATAGTTGGAAACCTATGTCCTTTCCACAGGTAGAATTAAATTAGAGGAATTCAAGTAGAGGAAAGGATAATGATAATCATTCTCTGATGTTAGAATTTACTTTTCTGTTATAACAGGAGTCATGATACAAGCATATCTGAGAGCTTTGTAGCTTTGAGGAACATACAATTTAGAAACAGTTCTTGGTTTATTCTTGAAGATGAACTAGATAGCATAGGAAATCATAGAAAATATGAAAAAGAAGCAGGCAAATATTTTGAAGCGATAAAGACTACTTCTGTTGAACAAGTCAACAGAGGAATCTGGGAAAAATGCTTATAAGCTAATATTATTGCTACAGTAAATGAAACAGGTGAGCTTGAACTCTTCAAGAGAAAAGAAAGGGAAATATGCTAAACTGGAGAAGACAAAAAGCATTTTGGGTACTTATCCCCTTTAAGAGGCTCATGTGATTTTATAATTATCAAAAGAATTAACTCACATATTAATATAAAAGCTGAAGTCTTATTTTGCTACATTTTTCTTCTTTGATGTATATTATTTCTATATAGTGCAATCCTTAAGTCCATATAATTCCACATTTTGATTCATTCTTTAGCTTGTTGAATTATTTTTTGGGGATGGCTACATTTTAAAAACCATGCTGCTTATATTCTAATTATGGTCTTTTGCATTAAATCATTATTACACCCAACATTAACAATCATAGATTTCAAGTGAAATAAATGCCTTGTTTAACAAAATAGGCATTCAATTGTTTTGGAAACATTTTTGAGGTGGTCTTTTCTAAAGTATCAAAATATACACAGATGTCCTCTTTGTCACTGAGGTCAGATAGCAGTGAAAGTCAGGCCAAGTGATACTGGACAAAATATGGATATGTTGTCATGCTCCAGCTTCCTGAAAGAGCTAAGTTTGAAAGGAGACAAATTGGGGGACCCCCAGCTTCATATCATGTAAACAAATTAATGCAATGATCCTATAGCAATACTATTAACACATAAAGCATTTTCCCCAGATTATTTCATTCCTCTATTGACATTGCTTCAAAATATATGCCTGCTTCTTTATCAAGATTTTTATTATGTTCTGTTATCTGGTTCATCTTCAAGAATGAACCCAGAGCTTTTTGTAAATTCTGTTTTCCTCAAAACCCCAAAATCTCAGTTTCCCTTGTATTATGACTCCTGTTTTATAACAGGAATAGAAACTTTATCATAAGTACCTTTGATATTCATGTGGCAGACACAGATATAGCTTCTGTCAAAGTTATGGTATGTGGGATATTTTTAAGGAATATTTCCCCACAAATAACAATGCCAGAGTATTTCTTACAAGTTTGGTCCCACATGTAGTCAGTCATCAAATAGTCCTCTCTTAACACTTCAGAAAACATCACTAGAATGTTATTAAACTGTTCACTATTTTCATATGACTTTTTCTGCTTTAAAATTCTTCAAATATTTTCCTTAATATTACAACTTGTTCATTCTCCATTTAGTTACTCATTGATCCATTCATCCATTCACTCAGGATTGCCCTTCTTCTTGCTAATCATATTTTTCTCCTATTTTTGCTATTAGGCTCACAAATGAGGAAACTAAGAGAAGGAAATGGCAAACTCATTCATCTTTTCTAAGAAAACCCTCAATGAAGTCACGAAGAGTCAAATAGAAACAAGATAACTGAACAAAAACAAAAGATAAAGAGAGTTCAAATGTAGAGCTTTGGAATTTCATACCAGAAAAGATACTTAGAGATCATTTGATACAAACTCTTCATTTTACAAAAATGAGGAAACTGAAATGCAGAGATGTTAACTGACTTGTTTAGGGCTAGGATACTAACCCAGATGGTTTTTTAAGTAGAAAATAACAATAAGATATCATGTTCAAAACTGTAAATCTCCTTCTTGATCTACTGATACATTATAATATAGCCCACTTTCACTATTTTTATTGCTTCTAAGCAGCCTCCACAAAGAGATTATGTAAATAATATGAACTTTAATTATCAATGGAATGCATAAAAACAACAGGATGTCTATTCCTTGAGGCTAAAGAGGCCAGAAATCTGCAGCAGATCTATTGATACCTGTTTGCTTTCTTAATGTCTCCAAATTAAGATCGGGCACAGATGGGGAGAAAGAAGACTTTTGTCTCCTCTTGCAGCTAGACCCTGGAGTCCTACAACCCATTTAATATTCAGATAT
Organism: Sminthopsis crassicaudata; assembly: GCF_048593235.1. Lineage (NCBI taxonomy): Eukaryota > Metazoa > Chordata > Mammalia > Dasyuromorphia > Dasyuridae > Sminthopsis > Sminthopsis crassicaudata. Next base: position 682,810,908 of record NC_133617.1, on the reverse strand, counting down.
GCATTTAGGCTTGAGACTGACTATATCCAAACAGAATTTCTGAAGCTTTGAAGTCTGTCCATCATTTAAGAAAGCCCATGCTCTTGGAAGCCAATATAACACAGATTGTACTATAGAAAAATATTTCCAAACAGATCCACCTTATTAAAACAAAAAACAAAAAAACACTCCATAGTGATTGATCTATACAAGTCAACAAAGTGAATATATTAAGTTTTATTTGATTTGTGATCATTTTTATTTATATTCAAGACACTCAGCTTCATACTTTTGCCTCTTTGATGATGCTTCATAGAAAGTAACTGACTTGGCAAGTAGTGATGAAACTCAAATTTTACCCTCTGTGTAAGAAGTAAATATTAAGTATAGAGACTCAAGGTGGAGGATTTAAGGAGCAAGGAGGCAGGTTATGAAGGTCACCAGTTAAAAAAAACTTCCAAAGTTCAGACACACTCAAGTTAATCTTATAAAGACATGAAAAATATAGCTTAGATTTGCTGTTTCTTACATAGGAACCATTTTTGTCCTCAAATAAATCTTCTATGGATCATTAATAGTCTTTCCCCCTAACTGAAATGTTGATATTTCCTCTGGGATCAGGAGAGGATTTGAGTATTATGAAACATTTAAGACTCAGCCAATTAAAAACAGAACATCCATCAACAATGGCAAATCTGCTGTTTGACAAGTGGGATTTATATACAAAAACTCTGAAATGATATTCACTTTGTCAAGGTTAAAAAAAATATTAGATAGAATCCTAGATTTGGAGACATAAGGTCTGAGTTCAAGTTTTGGTTCTTCCATTTCAATTCAATTTAATGTATTTTTAAAATATCTACTACATACAAGGCCAAGAAGGATACAAAGATCAAAACAAGCCCAACTTCTGAGATAATTACCTTCATTTTAGAGAATATATTATTAGGTAATATATATATATATATATATATATATAATATGATAATTAGGTAATATACATATTAGGTAAAAGCAAAGGAGATTACTAATAGCTGAGGAGTAATCATGAAAAGTCTCAAAAATGGGTTTTTAAGAGCTCTGAAAAATGTTAGGGCAGGGACTGGAAAGAAGAGCATTACAAGAATGAGGTTTCACTTGAGTCAGGCACTGGGAGATGCAATGTCATGCACATGATACATTTAGCTCAGTAGCCTGACTAGAACAAAGGGATTAATTTCATGAGCTTTGGAAAATTCTCTCAGGTCTTCATTTTCTGTATATTGATGGAGTTGGACCAGATGATCTCTTCAGCTCTGATATGTTAAAATTGTATTTTCTAAATACTATGCAAGATTTGAAGCTAAGTCATGTTAGGTAGATGTGTTCCAAGTCAAATTTAGAGAATCTGCATAGTTTAATCTAGAAACAGTCAAATATTTAGTGTTATTGGGTTATGAAATTTTTATTGAAAAGTTTCTATAATATTTACTAATCAATAGAAATGGAATATTTTTGGTAGCAGGGTTTTTTTTTTTTTTTTTTTACAAAAGTTTTTATTGATGGCCCTTAAAAAAAAAAAAAACAAAAAACATTACTGTTACCCTCTAATAGCCCACTTCCACTTCCAAAAGAACACTAACTTATAACAAGGAATGGCATAGCAAAACAAACCAATACACTTAATAAATAAAAAAAAAAAGTATGAACTCATAGTTCACCTCCTCACTACTGAGAACTAAGAGGCTTATTTTACCCTCAGTGTTCTGAAGTTTGGATTTGTAGCTAACTTGAAAAGATTTCTCAAGCCTTTTTATTATTTGTTAGAAAGAACTTTTTTTAAATATTAGGGTTGAGTGAAAATTAATTCCATAGACAAGAAGGCAGAAGTAAGCCACTAAAGAAAAAAGTGAGCTAAGAAAATTAATACCTTACTCCATTTAAATTTCAATGAAGACAAGGGTTCTCTTTTAAATACTTCTTTGTAATTTTGTTAATGAGGTCTACTAGTTACAAATATGAATGAAACAAAAAGAAAACTACTAGCCACACCTGTAAATCTGATGACATCTCAGGAGAAGATACGGGTATTGAAACCAAACAGAAACCATTTAAACAATCATAAACACAACAATGACAATAAACCTTTAGAGAAACAGATTGAATCATACAGACGGCCAATTTCTAATACATTCCTTTCCTCTTGATGTTTCTGCATGAATCTCCACTCTTGCCACAGTTCCCCACTTTCCTTTCAGCTCCTTAGAAATCAGTGTTTGGAAGCAACTCCATTATTGACTGGGCCTGGCCATTAAGTTCATATTTGCTGGACTTTCCATTCAGATCTATCCTTCTGTCTGGGAGAAAAATGACTCTCCTAGACTCTGTCTGCTTGATCATTAGGCTGCATCAGTTTATCTCTGGAAGAACAAGGCATTTGTAATTTCCCTCTTTTCTTTGTCTTTTAAACTCTTTTCTATTAACTTACAGTATAAAACAAAGCAAAAATAAACAAACCCTTCTCCAAAAAATCTTTAGAGAATTTCATGATTTTATGTTTCCTTCAAAGTATATGAGTTTACCTAGAAAGTTATGGTTTCTTTTATATGATGAGCTTTGAAGAAAATTTCACTATATATGTATATATTTATACATGTACATAAATTATGTTTAAATAGTTCTTTCTAGTAATACCTATAGACTTAAGAAATCTCCTCAGGATAACTGCCCATCTAACTTTAGAGCAGTGAGTCTCTTATCTCTTGGTAGAGAGGAGGTAAACTATGAATGCAGAGTGAGACATACATTTTTTACTTATTAAGTGTATTGGTTATTTTGCTTCACTATTCTTTTTGTTGTAACTTAGTGTTCTTTGGGGATAGAGTGAGCTATTGAAAAGTGACAGTGATTCTTTTTTGAGAGGGCCATCAATAATATATACATTGAGCAAGTGAGTTAATGGTATTTGTGTGTGTGTGTGTGTATAAAATGTTGGTGGTAATGATACCCAGGAATAGCAGGTGGGTAAACCTCTGTGGCTTAAGTACAATGACAGCTGACACATGTACAAGAAACATCTCTGGATAATTAACATTTGTGGGAAATAATTGCTAACAAAAGAGTCAACTCAGCCAAACATAGTAGGTGTTTAATGAATCCTTATTGAATTAGACTGAACTTATTTAAAAGAGTAATTTGTATATGTCAAAGATAAGACATATCACTGGTTTGATGCAAAGTATATTTTCTCTATATACTTCAAAAAACTTTTGAAAACAGAAAATTCTAGAAAATAAAAGTTACCCCTCGTTTCAAAGGAAAGGCATTTAATTCCTTTTTTTTTTTTTTTTTTTTTTTTTTGCTTGATGATTAACACACCAAGGAGCAAATATGAAGAGACTGATCTGTTTACAGAAAAGCATGCATAATGAGTATTACAAGAGGTAAAATTCTAATGGACATACCAAGCGACATGGAGTTTTCTCACCATGTGTCAATATACAACTCAAGAGCTTACTTGATCCTTCCACTTCAGTCGAGAAGTAATGAGCACTTATACTGTGCCCAGAACCATGCTTAGTAAGCACTGTGAAGTATTAAAAAAATTAAAATTGAAATAGAAAACACAGCTTATGTCCTTAAGGCTACTCTATATTGGAAAAATAATAAGCCTTCTCAGCTTCTATAGACACTGAAATGAGAATTCACCCTGATCTAATGTATTTCACAATCTTCTCCCTCCTGCTATCATTTATTTCTCAGGTCACAAATTTAGAGCTAGAAGAAATCTTAGTTATCATCTGTTCAAATTTCTTCATTTTAGAAATGAAGAAAGGCCCAAAGAGGTCACTAATGATTGTAGGAATAATAAGATCTGTAATCATATTATTGAGAGTCTAAATTCAGAGCACTTCCATTCATGTCTTGCATACATATATTATCACCACCTCCTCGTCTTATAAAGTGGTCAAGTCACTCACATTTTTGCCAAACAGTACACAGAAAGGACAGTGAAAGAATGAGACATTATTTTTTGAAAGACACAGATCTGAGTAGATTGCCTACTTAAGTAAAAAAGTATGTAAATGCATGTCATATAAAATGGAAAATCTACATTAGAAGAATCTCCATATTTTCTAGTGACAATCCCACAATAATGGCACTATTTATTATGGTATTTTGATTGGGGGATGAGAGAGAAGTTCTTGAAGGTTCAGTGTGTTTATTTCATGTAGTTTTATGCTTTCCTATGGAGAAATCAGAATGTCTCTGGTTGCCTGGTCACAAAGCCTAACCAAGAGGGTTTCAGTTTTCATTCAAAAGTAATGTCAGCTGAGATTTAGGACCATAATTACTTTTCCCTTATACGCTAAGATTAAGAATATGCTGTCATTTCTTTTTTAGAAGAGTGGAAAAGGCTTTTGTTCTACTCTGATGTCTCAGTGGGGAAAAAGAAGCTTGAATCCTGAATAATTTGGTTATGAAAAATATTCAATTATATCCCAAGTTTAATTCATTTAGTAATGAAAAGGAAATGAGATCAAATAGCATGTTTGATTTGTCTCAGAAGAAGAAGGATTGATCTACAGGAATGGATTTAAAGGTAGAACACAGTTAAGAAAAGAGCCTTGATCAGGAGAATCTTGCTCCAATTTATAGAAGGTTTTGTCTTCCATGGGATATCATCAGATTAATTAAAAGTAAAAGATCTTTTTTCTAAATGACTGTATTCACATACCCATGAGCATGTGCATATATGCACACATGTAGAAGCTATACTAGTCCACTAAAAGAGAATTTGTAAATCATTGTTGAACTTACCATTTTTGCAGATGGGACAACACTGATCTGGCTCATACACAGGGTCCACACATTCTGTCTGAGGACAAGCTGACACTGTGCACAGTACTTCACCATTGGCTTCACAGTGGCATTTCTCACAGGGAGAGACCTGCAACACAAACCCATTCATTCAAGTTACTCCTTCAACAAATGCTGTTTGATTCTGAATAAGCCTAGACTCCATGTTTTCTGCAGATTTATTCTTCATTCAATGAAGTGGTTAACCTCCAGAAAAAGCCAGGGCCCTAATAACAATAATAATAACAAAAATAATAATAGCTGTATTTTTTAATGCATTTTAAGGTTTGCAAAGCTCATTTAGTCTCATTTGTTCCTCACAATAACTCTAGGAGGTGAGTATAGCAATCAAATTATTTTTGCATATGAGAAAAGCAAATCTTAGAAAAAAGTTAAATTTAATCATGACTATAAAGCTAATAGAGCAACTAAGTGGCACCATGGACACAGCCCCAGTCCTGGAGTCAGGAAAACATGAATCCAAATCTTAATTTCACTGTGACCCTAGGCAAGACATTGAACTCTGTTTGTTTCAATTTTCTCATGTGTAAAAAGACCTGGGGAGAAAAATGATAAACCCCTTTATTATCTTTGCCAAGAAAACCTGAAATGAGGTCATAGAGAGTCAGACGTGACTGAAACAAATTAATAATAACATAGACTTAAGAAGCAGTAAAGTGACTCAATGGACATGAGCTTGGAATCAATAAGAAATATGTTGAAATTTTGCTTTAGACCCTTACTAACTGTGTGATCCTGGGTAAGTCACTTAATTTGTTTGCATTAACACACAAAAGAAAGTACTTTTTGCCAAGGGAGCAGTTAGGTGACACAACAGATAGAGAACCTGGTGAGGGATGAAGAAACTTCTTTTATTGAATTCAAATCGGACTTCCTACACTAGATATGTGACCCTAAGCAAGTAATTTAATTATATTTGCCTCAGTTTCTTCATCTGTAAAATGAGCTGGAGAAGAAAATGGCAAACGTCTTCACTGTTTTTGCCAAGAAATCCCCCAAAGGATCAGATCCAACTGAAAAAAAAAAACCTGAACAACTACAAAATCTTTGCCAAGAAAACCCCATGGGATCACAGAGAAGTGAACACAACTGAACAACTGAGCAACAAAAATAAAGCTAATGACTATTGATGACAGCACACATTTGGACCCATGCCCCTCTCAATCCCAAGTCCAATATGCTTTCCACTGTACTGCATTCTTTTTTCTTTCTGAAGTATGCAGACTATAGAACAGAGAGCTTGAATTTAGTTTCTGGCAGAAATCTAGAATGTGTTTTTAAAGAATAGTTAGTGACCATTTAGAAACTGAAGTCATAACTTTGAGGTAGAATCTATTCATCAATATCAGATAATGCCAGGCTATCTAAAAATTCCTTTTAAAAGGATTCTTAGTGGGGCAGCTAGATGGCACAGTGGATTGAGCATCAGCCCTGAAGTTAGGAGAACCTGAGTTCAAATCTGGTCTCAGACATGTAACATTTCCTAGCTATGTGACCCTGGGTAAGTCACTTAACCACAATTGCCTAGGGAGGAAAAAAGGATTATTAGCCTATTAGATTAAGAGAATGTGGAATACATGATTCACTAAAATTTTAGGAAGACATTTGAGAAAATCTCTCATGCTACTCTCAAAGATGAGCTGGAGAGGGAGAATTCTGGGAAAATAGAGTTAAGTCAGTAAATTTCAAGCTCTCCAAATTTCCTCTATAAACAGAACAAATTTGTGTCTCAGAGTTAACATAGATTGGTGAAAAACCAAGAAGACTTGGGGCTGAAAAGGGAGTTTCTTGGGACAGCCCAAGATAGGAAGAAAAATCCCAGAATAAGATTTAACCAAAGTGAAATGCAAAACTTTTGAGTTGGCTCTGCAGAAACCAAGTGGTGACCCTTGGGCTATCTGGGTTTGGCTGGAGCCTCAAAAAGAATCACAGAAACTTTCAGCTCTTTGATTACTTGGGGACAAGTGGGTCTGCAGATTAGGAACAGGTCCAGCTGAGCTGCTGAGAGGAAGCCAAGCACACAGGTGAGTGCAGATGCAGTAGGGTAGGGAGGGTGCAAGCTGCCTGTACTTTTGATTTGGGGTTCTAGATCAGAGAGGAGAGCTCAATGAAACTAGATGTACCATTCCTCTTACCCTAGGATTAGAGATGCTTACACTAATACTTCTCATTCAAAATAAAAAAAAAAAAACAGGCAAAGAAAAAAATTCAAACAAAAGTAGAAATATTTTTAAAAGATCACCAATCATCACATCAAAGAAATCCTTTGTGGAAAACACAAAGGAATATTATTGCCAAATTTCAAAACTCCCAGATCAAAGAGAACATTTTGCAAGAAACAAGAAAAAAATTAAAATATGCTGGTGCTACAATTGAATAGTACCGAGCAACAGCCAAAATAAAAGACCATAAATACTGGAATCTCATATACCAGAAATAAAACAAACAAACAAACAAACAAACAAAAACTAGGCCTGTGGGCAAAAATATCATATCTAGCAAAATTATCTATAATGTTTAATGAAAAAAAATGGACATTAGACAAACTTTTTAGGATTTCTAAATCCTAAAGATTTTAAGGATTTTCTTTCAATGAAACCCAAACTCAATAGAAAATATAATACATTAGAGTAATATCAAATATTAATTCCAAAGAACTTAACATGGAAAAATTATTTGTTTTTTCATGGAAATATAAACTATATATTTAATGTAAACATCAGTATTGGATAGCTCAAAAGATTGGGGCATGATCTGACTCTTAAAAAGCAAAATCATCTAAGAAAAAGTAAAAATAATAATTAATCTAATACAAATCAGGTGCGAGGAAGAATAGACCCAGAAGCATTAGAGGGAAAAAATAAACTTGTAAAAACCTACTTACACCAAGAATGGGTTAAATAGGCAACACTATGTATATACCATGAAGGTTATAGTACCCTTCAAATTCTGTAAAGTAGTTAGGGAGAAGACATGAGGAGAAGGAGAAGCAAAAGATGGGGGAAAAGATAAGGGAGAGATATATAGGTGGGGGGAGGTTTAGTAATAATATGGCAAATTAAGAAAAAAAATGGACATTAGACAAACTTTTTAGGATTTCTAAATCCTAAAGATTTTAAGGATTTTCTTTCAATGAAACCCAAACTCAATAGAAAATATAATACATTAGAGTAATATCAAATATTAATTCCAAAGAACTTAACATGGAAAAATTATTTGTTTTTTCATGGAAATATAAACTATATATTTAATGTAAACATCAGTATTGGATAGCTCAAAAGATTGGGGCATGATCTGACTCTTAAAAAGCAAAATCATCTAAGAAAAAGTAAAAATAATAATTAATCTAATACAAATCAGGTGCGAGGAAGAATAGACCCAGAAGCATTAGAGGGAAAAAATAAACTTGTAAAAACCTACTTACACCAAGAATGGGTTAAATAGGCAACACTATGTATATACCATGAAGGTTATAGTACCCTTCAAATTCTGTAAAGTAGTTAGGGAGAAGACATGAGGAGAAGGAGAAGCAAAAGATGGGGGAAAAGATAAGGGAGAGATATATAGGTGGGGGGAGGTTTAGTAATAATATGGCAAATTAAGTATTAGAATTAAAGTACAAGAGCAGGCATAGGAAGAAGAGATATATACAAATACTACAACAAAGATCAAAAGTAGAATTTATTAGAAAAAAAGTAATCTTTTATCTTAAAGTCAAACTTAAAGATTCAATCAAGTGAGAAATCTACATTATAAGAAAACCAAAATATTATTAATTTTACACGCACATTTACAAATGGATAAATGAGTGTGTACGTTTGTATATATCTGACTATATATATACACATATATACATGTAGCTCTATGAATTGTATATGTAGATATATGCATATGTGTGTGGGTGTGAATATATGTGTAGGTTTGTGTACATGTCATTATGTATATGTAAGTTTATCTATGCTTAATTGTAGACTGCTTGAGAGGGAAGAAAGAGAAAAAAAAGGAAACAAGAGAATAAAGTAAAAAAAGTGCATCCCAGAGAACAAAAGAACAATGTATAAAGAAGCAAAGAAAAATCAGATACTCATGAAAATGATTTTTTTTTTTCTATTATTATATATGCTTTCTTGAAATTTATTGTTATATATTTTGAATCTCCCTTGATGTTCTGCTGGGCACATGACAGTGTTCTGTTTTTTTCTTTTTCTTTTTCTGTCTTTTTCCATTCTGGTTTTTTTCTTATTTTGTATTTAATACAATAAATAAATTAAAAACAAGAAAATAAAATAAAAATAATAAAATGGAAATAAAAGATGAGAAGGAGATATGTAAAATGGAGAATGATAGATTTCAACAGATTACACACTGGCCATATGGCTAGAACCGAAGAATTATCAATTACTTAGTCACTGTCAACAAAGAAGACTGTCTTCCAAGGAATTATCCAGCGATCTGCTCTTCATATTGTGCTCTTTAACATTATGAAAAAATTTAGTCATATAGTAAAGGTCATATAGTAAAGCTCACATCAAATTCAAAGATATGACAAAGGAAACAGGTGACATAGTAAATAGAGCCACAATGTACTTAAAGTGAGGAAGATGAGTTCAAATCTAGCCTCAAGCACTTCCTAGCTGTGTGACCCCAGACTAGTCAGTTAAGCTGTACCCCAGTTTCCTCAATCATAAAATGGAGATAATAACAGGACCTATCTTCCAGAATTGTTGTGAAGATCAAATAGTATAATATTTGTAAAATGTCTGCATGGTACCCAACACATAATAGGTGATATATAAATTTTTCCCCTTCCTCCTATAAAGATGGGAGAGATAATTAATATACTAAACAAGAAGAATAAGGCTTTAAAATAGTCTCAGTCTAATGAAATTATATGTAATAGGGAAAACAATGATAATCAGGTTCAAAATTCAACTTTGCAAGTATAATATGGGTAGGACAAAGCTAGACAGCACTGAAAAAATGATCTAGTTTGGGAAGTGGTTAGTATACTGAAAAATCAATGTGAGTTAATAGTGTTATAGAACACCTAATAAAGGTAATGAGCTCTTAGGCGACACTGAAATGTAGTGTCCTGAACTATGGAAAAAATTATCTTTCTGTTCTCACCCTAGTTAGATCCTACCTGCAATCTTCTATTTCATTTTGAAAGCCCCATTTTATGAGGGATATAATTGGTAAACTGGAGAAAGCCAGAGGAGTGAAATGAGGATTGTGAAAGATGTTGAAATTAATCAATCAATAAGAATTATTAAGTTTCTATCTATCTATCTATCTATCTATATATCTAATCTAATTTTTTTCTTCTCCTTTAGAATGTCAGATAATGGAAAGAAGTATGTTACTTAATATATGAAATATTAACACAATATAAATAAATACAAATATATGTGTGAATATCTTACATATCTACCTATCTATATTTATATCTATACAACATAGTGGTTCAATATAAAACTGTTTGGGAGCAAAGGCACTAGCAGATAGGGAGAGATGAATCAGGAAAGACTCATAAAGAAGATAAAGCTTGAGCTATATCATGAAGGAAGAAAGAACTGATTAAAAGAAACTGGAGATACTTGGGTTGTAGAAGAGAAGGTTTAGGGAGACATAAAAGCCATTTTAAAAAATCTAAAGAGCTCTCCTATGGTTCGATTTGTTCTACTTGACTCTACTTGATTGAGATCACTGCATAAAAGTTGAAAAAAAGGAAAATTTAAGGTTGTTGTAAAGTTTAAGTTAGGTCATAATTTTAAAAGCAATTTATAAAAAGGAGGAAAGATTTCCTAAAAGTTGAGTTGCTCCAAAGTAGAACCAACTTCCTTCAAGAAGTAGTACCCTTCCCCTTACTAGAGATCTAAGGTGCAATGTCTACTTTTCTTAGATATGTTGTAGGTTTTTTTTTTGTTTGTTTATTTTAAAGTATTTTTAAGCATGGTATGGTTGCTAAGATCTCTTACTACATAGCTTTTATAAAGCAGTGAGCTGCACTGATGGGGTAGATAGACAGTTAGACAAAAATAAATAAATAAAAGCTCACATTACAGAGTACTTTGCAAAGCATATTCCTCACAACAAACATTAAGTAGCTTATATAAGTATTTCCAGAGGGGGGGAAATAATCTGAGGATCAGAGAAGTTAGATGAATTAATGAATTGCCCATGTTCACCCAACTAAGTAGTATTAGAAACAGTGCTTGAACATGTATCTCCTAATTACAGAAAGAATATATTTTTCATTATGTCACAATGAACTCCCAAATAGAAAGAGTAGCTTCCAGTTCAAGTTGCCACCTCATGACTATAAAGGCAAAATACCTCAAAACATTGAGCACAGGAAAGAGATTCAGGATGGGTTATAGTTTTGAAATAAATTAGCCAGAGAACAGATGTTCCATTGATTATTGATTCATTATTACTGGCATTTGATAGATAAGGAGATTTTTTTTGACGTATAGGAGACATCCCTGGTCCATAGAGTTCTATGTATAAAGATCTTAAATACTCTATATAAAAGTCAGATGTCCATGCCCAGGGACTAGAAATATTTTAACATATGAGGGTTTCAGATTCCACTCCTATCAAATATCAACTCCACAACTATCAACTTTTTTGACCAATTGCAGAAGGAGCTAAAAAAAAAAAGATAACTGAAGAAAATAATACATTGAAAATTACAATTGAACAAATGGAAGTGAATGACTCAATAAGACTTCAAGAATCAGTCAAACAAAAACAAAAACAAAAAATGAAAAAAGAAAAGAAAATATCCCAGGGACACTGATACATTGTTGTTGGAATAATTATTCTAGAGAGCAATCTGAAACTAAGTTCAAAAAATTATCAAACTGTGCATGCCCTTTGATCTAGCAGTGTTTCTGCTGGGCTGATATCCCCGGGAGATCTTAAAGGGGGAAAGGGACCCACATGTGCAAAAATGTTTGTGGCAGCCCTTTTTGTAGTGGCAAGAAACTGGAAACTGAAGGATGCTCATCAGGTGGAGAATGCTGAATAAATATGGTATATGAATGTTATGGAATATTATTTTTCTGTGAGAAACAACCAACAGGATGATTTCAGAGAGGCCTGGAGAGACTTACATGGACTGATGCTGAGTGAAATAAACAGAACCAGGAGACCATTATACACTTCAACAACAATACTATATGATGATCAATTCTGATGGACATGGCTCTCTTCAACGATGAGATGATTCAAACTATTTTCAACTTTTTAGCGATAGTCATCTACACCCAAGGAGAGGACTGTGGGAACCGAGTGTGGACTACAACATAGTATTCTCACTCTTTCTGTTGTTGTTTGTTGCATTTTGTTTTCTTTCTCCGTTTTTTTCCTTCCTTCTTGATCTGATTTTTCTTGTGCAGCAAGATAACTGTATAAATATGTATAGATATATTGGATTTAACATATATTGTAACATAGACTATCTGCCATCTAGGGAAGGGGGTGGGGGGAAGGAGGGGAAAATTTGGAACAGAAGGTTTAGCAAGGGTCAATGTTGAAAAATTACCCAAGCATATGTTTTGTCAATAAAAAAAGCTTTAATAAAAAATAAATTAAAAAAACCTTTTCAACTTAATATAATAAAAAAATTATCCATTCTGCATTCCATAAGGCATTCTAGTTCTTTGGCCACAAATTCCTTCTTTCTCCACAGATCTCAGAGGTAAACTATCCTTTGTTGTTCTATTTTGCTTATAATATCACTCTTTATGTCTAAATTGTGAACCCATTTTGAATTTATCTTCATATAGGGTGTTAGATGTGGGTCAATGCCTAGTTTCTGTCATACTATTTTCCAAATTGTCCAGAAATTTTTTTTCAAATAATGAGTTCTTATCCAAGAAGCTGGAGTCTTTGGCTTTATCAAACATTACATTACTATACTCATTGACTATTGTGTCTTGGGAACATAATCTATTCCACTGATTGACTACTCTTTTTCTTAGCCATTACCAAATGGTTCTGTTGACCACTTCTTTATAAAGTAGTTTAGATCTGGTACAGTTGGGTGACCTTCATTTGCACTTTTTCCCACTAATTCCCTTGGAATTCTTGACCTTTTCTTCTTCCAGATGAAATTTATTATTATTTTTTCTAGCTCTGTAATTTCTTGGCAGTTTGATTATTATGGAACCGACTAAGTAGATTAATTTAGGTAGAAATGTTATTTTTATTATATTAGCTCAGCCTACTTATGAAGACTTGGTATTCTTCCAATTGTTTAGATCTGAATTTATTTGTGTACAAAGTACTTTGTAATTGTGTTTATATATTTTCTGACTTTGCCTTGTTACGAAGAATCCAAAGTATTTTATATTATCTATAGTTATTTTAAATGTATTTTCTCTTTGTATATCTTGTTGTTGGACTTTGTTGGCAACATATAAAAATGCTGATAATTTATGTGGATTTATTTTATTTCTTGCAATTTTACTAAAGTTCTTAATTATAATAGTTTTTTGGCTTATTCTCTAGGATTCTCTAAGTATACCATTGTATCATCTGGAAAGAGTACTAAATTTTTGCCTCATTATCTACTCTAATTGCTTTAATTTCTTTTCCTTTGCATTGCTAAAGCTAACATTTCTGACAAAATATTGAATAGTAATAGTGATAGTGGGCAACCTTGTTTTACTCCTGATCTTATTGGGAATGGTTATAGTTTGTCCCCATTATATATGAGGTTTACAGATGGTTTTAAATAGATGCTACTGATCATTTTGGGGAAAGTTCCATTTATTCCTATGCTCTCTAGTATTTTTAGTAGAAATGGGTGTTGGATTTTGGCAAATGCTTTTTCTGCATTTATTGAAATAATCATAGGATTATCATATGGTTTCTGTTAGTTTGGTTATTGATATAGTGAATTATGCTAATAGGTTTTCTCACATTGAACCAGCTCTGCATTTCTGGTATAAATCCTACTTGGTCATAGCATATTATCCTTGAGATAACTTGATATAATATCTTTGTTAATTGTTAGGATTACCAGATGAGTTCTCACCTTGTCACTGTCCAGACAACCTGAGTTCTTGTGTCTGGACAGTGACAAGGTGAGAACTCATCTGGTAATCCTAACAGCTAATATTTTATTTAAGATTTTTGCATCAATATTCATTAAGGTAATTGGTCTATATTTTTTCTCTCCATTTTGACCTTAACTGGTTTAGGTACCAGCACTGCATAAAACTAATTTGGCATGACTCCTTCTTTTCCTATTTTTCCAAACATTTTGCAGAATATTATGATTAATTGTTCTTTAAATATTTGATTGAATTCACTTGTAAATCCATCTGGCCCTAGAGATTTTTTTCTTAGAAAATCAATTAATAGCTTGCTCAATTTCTTTTTCTAAAATAGCATTATTTAAGTAATTTATTTCCTCCTCTGTTAATCTGGGCAATGTATATTTTTGTAAGTATTCATTTATTTCACTTAAATTATCAGATTTATTGGCAGACACTTGGGCAAAATAGCACCTTATTATTGCTCTAATTACCTCTTCATTGGTGGAAAGTTCACCCTTTTCATTTTTGTTACTAACAATTTGATTTTCTTTTTTCCTTTTTCTAATCAAATTGACTTAAAGTTTATTTTGTTGTTTTTTTCATAAAACCAATTTTGTTTATTAGTTCACTAGCTTTCTTACTTTCAATTTTATTAATTGTTAATTTTTAGAATTTAAAATTATTTGTTTATTTTAATTTGTTCTTTTTCTCACTTTTTCATTGATCTTCTCTTTCTCTATTTTATGCAAGTAAGCATTCAAAGATATAAAACTTCTCCTAAGAACTGCTTTGGCTGCATCCCCATAAGGTTTTTTATGTTATCTCATTACCGTCATTTTCTTGGATGAAGTTATTGTCTGTGTCTATGATTTTTTTTATCCCATCTATTCTTTAAGACTAAATTATTTAGTTTCCAAGTAATTTTAGTCTATTTTTCTCTGGCCCTTTATTACATGTAATATTTACTGCATCAAGATCTGAAAAAAGTACATTTACTATTTCTACCTTTTTGCATTTGATTTTTTAATGCCCTAGTTCCACTGAAAAAAAAGCATATTCCTTTCTATCCTCATTCAATAGAACCTAATGGTCTATCATACCTAACTTCTAAAATTCTCTTTACCTTCTTAAATTCTTTTTTATTTATTTTGTGATTCTATTTCTCTAGTCCTGAGATTCCCTACCAGTATAGTTTTGCTGTTTATTTGTTCTTGCAGTTCTCTTAACTTCTCTAGGAATTTATATGCTAATATTAATATTTATGAGACTCATCAGACTGTTACCTTCCTGATTAAAAAAAAATTAATAGCTCTCCATCACTTCTAAAGTAAAGGCACAAACTACTCAACCCAAAATTTAAAAAATCCAATCTGATTCCTAGATAAGTTTCCAAACATTTCACATTAATCCACTTTTCACATTTTTTTTTTCAAACAGGCCAAACAACAGGACACTGAACTCAAAAACTTTCTCTTATTTCTATTTCTCTGTATAAGTACTCTTGCATATCTGGAACACTACTTCTTCCTCTGAGATTCCATTAGGACTCAATTTAAGTTCTAGGTCCTAAACAAGGCCATTCGTCTTCTCCCTAGGAGTATTCTTTTTTTTTTTTTTTTTTTTTTTCTTTGAGGCAATTGGGGTTAAATGACTTGCCTAGGGTAACACATGACTTGCCTATGGTCACACACTTAATAGGGTTCTTGATGTGTTATATGTGTTGCATCACCTTAGTAGAGTGTAAGCAAGCAGAGAGCAGCCTTGTATGCCTGCCCAGAGTCTAGTATAGTACCTCACAAGTGTAAGAACCTTCTAAACATTTACTAAATGAACAATGACTAAGAAACAAAACAGATAATTCATCATTACAGAACAATCTAGAGATGTGAAATGATTTTAAATAACGAATCAAATTTGCAAATTGATAAAAGAAATATCAAAAGTTTTGTTTTGCTAATAATCTATCAAAGCCATAGACATATTCATCATGAAATGAGTGGACAATTCACTGGATTTGAAATCTTCTAAGATCTGGATCTGAATCTCACCTCTGATCCTAATAGTGTGGGAATGAACCTCTACTTCTTTATTCATAAAATGGGAATTAAAATGTCAAAAGTACTAATTCAAAGAACTGTGAAATTGATAACATTTTCTATGCATTTCCACATACTTACATTGTTTTTTATTTCCCCTGTGTTTTAAAATAAAATTCAGAAAACCTCAGAGAATATCTTAGTCAAGTACTATTTGTGGTAGATAGAGTGCTTGGCAAGAAAATGTGAAGGAGCAGCTCATGGTGCAGTGGATAGAGCACCAGCCCTGGAGTCAGGAAGACCAGGCTTCAAATCTGGCCTCAGACACTTAACATTTACTAGCTGTGTGACCTCATGCAAGTCAAAAACCCTAAATGCCTTGAAAGAAAATGAAAAAGAAAGAAAGTAGAAGAGTAAGGTTGAGACCTCCCAATCTGTCAATTTCAACTGACTAGTTTTCATAGGCCTAACCAAATAAATAAAAGTTATATCAGATCTTGGTTTTTATGAAATCAGTTATTGTCAGAAAGAAAAGGAGCATGGTTCCAAATAGGAAACAATTAACTATCAAACTCACCATGATTAAAAACTAGGGTAGGTAAAAGCTCTGAGCGTAGGAGGAAAAGATGTTTCTGGGTAAAACAAAAAGAAAAATCAAAACTATTTTAAACCATCACTACCATTTGGCCATTTAATGATAATTCATCTGGTTAATACACGCACAACCCATGTCTTGGACTGCATTTGGAACTTAGCTAATGAGGTAAATTTACCTGGACACTTAGCATATGACGTTTGGTTTGGTTTTTTTTTTTAACCATGAATGAATCAAACAAAGGCAAGAGTACCTGGATAAAGGAGATGAAAAATAAAAGCCTGCAAAACCAGAACACAGACTCCATATAATGGGAAAGAAAGAATTATAGAAATTATATAGAACATATATATATATATATATGTACATATATATATATAATATATATTACATAATTTTAGAAAAAAGATTGGATTAAACAAGCAAAAGATACCTTGGTTACTGTGAAAGGATCATATTTTGGGGGAATGATTGAATTGAAAATTTACAACAGTGTATATTTGTTTCACAAATGCCATTCTTATATCATGCAGGTGATTAATTCATTAAAGGTTGGTTTTTTTTCCCCTCCAATGTAATATGCTTTATTTCTGATGTATATATGATTGTGTGCATCTAAGCAAGATTTACTTGCTGATTTGAACTCAGTAACAAAACACTGAAACCATCTGGTCATAATTACTTTTACTGTAGACATAAGTTATAAGATATAACACTCTAGCCTCTAGCCAGTACCTGGCTAATTCTATCCAATTTCAGGAACACAAACATCATAAGGAATTTACAATGGAATAGGAAAGGATTCCTCTCAAGCAATCTATAGCCCAGTGGGAAAGATAACATATATATATATATGTATATATATACATATATGAAATAATTTTTTAGTATTTGCATAAATTACAACAGATAAAAATTAATACATTAAGTTGTGTGGGGTATAGGAACAAAATAGCAAAAAGATTACTATCCCAATTATCAAGGAAAGAGGTAAATTTAAAAAAATGTAACAAAGTACAGAGAATAAACTGTGGCAATAAAATCATGTTTTTTATTTCTATATATATGTGTGTGTATATAGATAGATAGATAGATAGAAAGATATAAATAAAATATATTTTTATGAAGCCAAAGATTTTACTTAGCCACATACAGGTTGAAAACCATCATTTCCTTAGCAAAAAAATTTTCCTGACTAGTAAATGTTTCTAAACTTAAAACACTTATATGAACTCCTTAAGTGAGTCTTGGAGAGTTTGTGGAATCAGGAGACATTTACACATGTCCAAAGGCTTCCTGGATTCCACTTATGTTCCAGCTGCAAGCTTTTCTTCTGGCAAGAGCCTGTCACATGATTTTGTGACTCTTGTAAAATGTTTGCAAAAGCACTTTTGCAGTTATTATAACCCAAAAAATTTTAAAATGTTCCCATGGCCAGGATGCACTCAGAAAATTGTTCATGATTCTCTGAAGCAGATTTTTGTTTTTAATCAGACAAAGAATGAGGCAGGATCTGCCTATATAAAGCCTTTAATTCTTTTCCTCCCCCATCTCCCTCTCTCCAGTATCTTTCCCTCCATTCTCCTTTCCCCAATTCCCCTCCTCCTCTTCTTCCTCTTCCAGTTCCCCTCCCTTGCTCTATACCATCTGTTCTCTAGCATTACCTATTCATTTTGTAGGCCACACCAGGATTAGTTCTTAAAGATTTAAATAAGAGGTTAAATCTGGTATCAAAGAATTACTTGCATTTAGAACTTGCAACTGGTGCTGAGAAAGGAGGCACATATACAGTGTGCCCAGTATACCCTGAAGAAGCAATTGCCCCATCTCTTCAGGGCAAAAATTAGTGGAAATGCTCCCCCCGGAGTATGCTCCGTCATGTAATTCACTTTAATCTACTCCAGAGGAACCACTATAGCTCCTTAACTTTGCATGGGTTCCTGATGATCATTGCCCAGCTTTATTGCTTAGGGTCCTGATATGGGCTCCTCTAAGGTTTTATTTCCAAGGAGTCTGAGCTTACTATGACTATAGCATACCATTCAAATTCTTCAAGCCTTGTGTGCCATTCTTAACTCTGATAGAAATAGAGATCTGGATTTATATCCTACCCCTGATGTTTAATATTTTATGGCCTAAGACAACTCACTTAATAATTTCTAGTACTAGTTCTCTCAAATGCAAAATGGGAAAAATAATACTTATTTATCTAGCTTATATGGTTATAAGAGAAAAGCTCTGTAAATTTCTACATGCAAATAATTGTCCTCTTCCTCTTACTTCAGCTCCTTCTCATTCTCATCTGGTTCTAAACCAACAATATAACACTGATACGTGAGAATACCCTAGTTCCTTGGATTTACTTTGATCACATTTCTTTGTCCATAGATCCAACTAAGTCCAATATGAATTCAATTCAATTAAGGTTGACTGCACTAAGCATAATGGTCTTAAAAATGTGAAGACAAAAATTAAGCAGTCCATTTCTTCAAGGAACTTGCCTTTAAAAAGGTTTGATACAATGTGGGCATAAATAATAACCAAATACAAAGTGATTTCAAGAGAAGAGAAAGAATAACTGGGGAATTGAGAAAAAGTCAGGGCCCCTTTATACTCTTAAATACTTAGAACCCCTTCCCGAAGAGCTTTCAATTACATAGATTAGATTTATTGATATTCACTACAATAGAAATTTTAAAATCTGCATATTATTATGAAAATAGCTTTGGCCTTCTTTATGCCTTAAAGACATTTCGGGAATCCTGGGTCCTTGTACCACATTTGGAGAACTATTGACATAGTAGACAGCATCCAAACTTTCTTAACCTATTCCCAATACAATCTATGTTCCTACAAGTTACAAATTGACTCTAAACAAAACAATGACCAGAAGAAAAATATAAATTGAATTTACTGTATTGTCCACAAACATCTGGCACAACTAACTTTTATTTTGCTTTGATTCCATGAAGAAAGAGTCTTAGTTTATGGATAAGGAAAGGTCATGCTGGACTCACTTATCATATCATAAATATTTTTTTCCATTTCTTTCGAGTTACAGATCCACATTTTCAATTGCCCACTACTTATTTTCAACAGAATGTCTCAATAATTCCTCAAATTCTAGCAGTAGACCTACATCTCATACCCCATCCCAAAATAAGGTCAAAAGGGATATATGATTTGTGGATAAGGGAGGACATCATAAATAAATTAGGAGAGCAAGTAATAATTTACTTATCAGATCTTTGGAAAAGGGAAGAATTTATGACCAAAGAACTATAGAACATTATGAAAGGTAAAATGGACAGTTTGATTATATTAAATTAAAAGGTTTTTGTACAAACAAAACCAACAGAAATAAGGTTAAAAGGGAAGTTCAAAGCTGTGAAAAAATCTTTACAGCCAGTATTTCTGATTCAGGTCTCATTTCTAAAATATATAAAGAACTGTGTCAAATGTATAAGAATAAAACTCATTTCTCAATTGATAAATGGTCAAATTTGATATGATTGATTTGATATGATAATGATATGAACAGACAATTTCAGATGATAAAATTAAAGCCATTTATAGTTATATGAAAAAATGCTCTAAATCACTATTGATTAGAGAAATGCAAATCAAAACAATTCTGAGGTACCACCTCACACATTTCAGATTAGCTAAAATTAGGAAAAGATAATGATAAATGTTGAAGGGGATGTGGGAAAACTGGGACACTAATGAATTGTTGGTGTTGTGAAATAATCCAACCATTCTGGAGAGCAATTTGGAACTATGTCCAAAGGACTATCAAATTATGCATACCTTTTGACTCAGCAGTGTCATTACTGGATCTGTATCCCAAGAAAATCAAAAAGGAGAGACAAGGATCCACATGTGCAAAAATGTTTGTGGTAACAAAGAATTGGAAAAGGAGTGGATCCCCATCAACTGGGGAATGGCTGAACAAGTTGTGGTACATGAAAGTAATAGAATATTATTGTTCTTTAAAAAGTGATGAACAAGTTATTATATAACAAGTTAATTATAGAAAGGCCTGGATAAACTGATGCTGACTGAAACAAGCAGAATCAAGAATACATTATATACATTAAGAATAAGAATGTGTGAGGATCAACTATGAAAGGCTTGGTTGTTTCCAATAATTCAGTGATCCAAAGCAATTCCAATAGACTGGAAAGAAAATGCCATCTGCATCCAGAAAGAAAAAACAAAACAAAACAAAAGAGAATGAATGTAAATCAACACACACTATGTTCACTTTTTTTTCTGTTTTTTTCTCTCTCCTATGTTTTTCCCCTTTTGCTCTGATTTTTCTCTCCCAACATTTTTCATAAAGCAATGTGTATTAAAATAAATACAGTACAATAAAACATTCTAGCAGGAATAATATAATAAGATAGTATCTTAAGGTTTTTAATATTGTTTACAATATTACTTCATGCCAATCCTAGGAAATAGGTGCTATATATATAATTATGGCCATTTAACAAATGAAGTAACAGAGACAGAGAGAGGCTATATGACTTGCCTCTACATGGTTATTAAGTACTGAAGGCTAGATTTGATATCAAGGAATCTTAGTTCCAAGTCCAGCATATTATCTACTGGCCACCCAATGCCAAACTCAACACAACCAAAACTAGATTTATTATGTTTCCTCCATGAATGTCTTCTTCCTTCATATTTTCACATGTTATTTCAATGGTATTCACTCATGCTGGAAATTATGACATTGTTTTTAACTTTGTTTTTTTTTTTCAGATCCAATCACTTGGCAAATCATATTAATTCTAGCTTTAAAACATCTTTAGCATTTTTCTAAAATTTCTATTGCCATCATTACCTAACTAATCTATATCTTAATTTCCATGGCCCATGGGTATTCTTAGGAGCTGATATTGGGTTTCATTCCACATCCTGCTGGTAAAGGTTATTGCCTTTGAGGCACACATGACACATTCTTTGTTTTGGGGAATAACTACATATCTGCCAGAAGGATTGCAATAGTTTCATAAATGGCTTTCCCCAGTAATGACCATGTCCATATCACAGACCTTCAGAGACTCCCTTCTATTGTTTTTTTTTTTCATTTTTCCTTAAGTCACTCAATAGAAGGCTCCCTATCTTTCTTACCTCTTCTTACTTCTTCCTTTCATGTTTTATTTTCCAGCCAAAGTTTACAACTAAATATATTCTCTGAACTTGACATTCCATCTCATCTTCATCCTTTCTTTGTGATTTCTATTCCTAAAATGTATGTTCTCCTTACTTCTGGCTGCCAATACCTTTCTCTTCCTTCAAGATGGGCCTGTTCTATGAAAATTTTTCTGATCTTAACTGTTAAAATGTATTCACTAATCAAATCAATTTCTATTTGTTTATCTGTTTTAATATATTTACAATAGAAAATTATATCAAGGACTATTTTGTTTTTGACTTTGTATCAGTTTTTAGCATAGTCCTTAACCTGTTGTAAGAATTTTAATAATGCTGAGTCAAAGTGAATGAAAAGACTTCAACTGTCATACTATTATTCATCCTTATACATAGGTTTGATCAATGATTTCCCACAACTTACTAAATAATATTTTACATTCTTAACTTAGGATTCAAAGTCCTCCATCATCTGCCACTACCCTTATTTCTGCTTTAATGTGACATATGAGTTCCTAAATATCACTAATACTATGCAAAATTGTGCAATGAAAGTCAGAGGGGTTATGGTAAAAATGGATTCGGGGCACTTAAATAAGTAGTGTAGCAGGCTATTACTTGGCCTGTGTGCCCTGGATACAGAGTGTTGATTACTAAATTCTAGTTAAATTGATCGATTGACAAAGTATCAGAGCTCCTCATGACTTTTTTACACTCAAGAAACCATGAAGGGATGACAGCAGCCTAAGCCTTTAATCCCCTAAACCAATAAAGTCTCAAGGATAGTTTCAACACTTTTTAGGGAAAAAACTCCCTAACTTGCATGAGCAGAAGGGGATAGGATATTATTCCGCCTCTTATCATCTGTAGGGCTTTTATCATCCTATTTGGCTTCCTCTTAACTTTTTTGACTTAACAATATCACTTTTTAAAATGTTATACCCCTCAAAATATGTTATACCCAGAATTGAAGAAAGTACTATTGATGTGCTCTAACCAGGGTAGAATATAGCAAGACTCTTAAGTCCTTTAGTACTGGACATTATTTCTCTTATAATATTGTATAACACCATACTAGTTCTAAAATGCTATCCCATAGCACACTATAAACACATATATATAGAGCTAGTAGTCTGATCAAACTCCAGGCCTTTACATGTTTGCACATAATCTGTATCAGATTGATTACTGTCACAGAAGGGGAAGAAACGATAACATTTAGAACTCAAAACTTTAAAAAAATGTTTAAAATATTTGTTTTCCTTAATCCCAGAAAGCAAAACTATAACCCATAGGAAGAAATTCCAGAGGCAGATTTAGGATTAATGCACAAAAAAAAAAAAAAAAAAAAAAAAACACTTTCTGAAAATCAGATCTCTCCAAAAATGGAATACAGACTATATATCAGGCCCCTGGGGAGGTTTTTATGCAGAGGTTAGCTGATCATTGCTGGAGGTACAGACTGAACTTGATGTCACCTAAGGTTCTTTTTAATAATTAGAATTTGGGATTTATATTTTACATAATTTCTATAGATAGCTTTTATTTTTACATGATTTTCATTTTTAATATCATTCACTGACTAATTACAGATGATACACAACAAGGTAAAACTATGTTCTCAAGCAGCTCACATGCTAATAAGGGATACAAGTATAAGATATACTTAGATATAAGATATATACAGTGTAACTGGAAGGCTATCTCAGAGGAAAGTTACTAGTGGGGAGAAAGGGAGTTTAGGTGCAAAAACTAAGAAAAAGCTTCTTGAGGTAGGTAGGATATGAACTAGGTCTTAAAAGGAATCAGAGAAGTTGTAAGGCAGAAATTTGGGAAAGAAAAGGTGGATAGAGGCTGTATCAAGAGATAAAAGTTTCACATATGAGGAACAGCAAAGCCAGTGTTTCTGGATCATAAAATACACAGTCAAGTGAAAAGAACACAAGACAGTTAGAAAAGAGTCATGTTGTGAAGGATTTTAAAAACCAAATAAAGGGTTTTATATTTAATCCTGGAGGTAATAAGGAAATAATTAAATTTATTGAGCATGAAAGGAAAGCAATAAGCCATTATTAAGTACCTACTATGTGGAAGGCATTTTATAATTATATCATATGTTCTTCATAACAAGGGAGTTAGACACTACTATTACCCCCATTTTAGAGATGAGGAAACTAAGGCAGACAGCAAGTAAGTGACTTGGCTATGATCACACAAGTTGTGTCGGATGCCAAATTCAGCTTAGGTTTCCTGTCTTCAAACCAAGCCCTCTATATACAGCCTGTCTCCATGGTTTTGGGGGAATGTGAGATGCTGACACAGTCAGACTTGGTTTAAGAAACTCATAGAGCTGACTTTCTGTTTAGGAGTATATATTATGCATAATAATAATAATAATGATAATAATAATAATAATACAAGATTATTTGAGAGAAAAAAAGATTAGCAATTGAGGGTATCAGGGAGGGCTTTATGGAGGAGATAGTGCAAAAAACTGAGTATTAAAGAAAAAAAATATTTTGGGAAGTGGGAGTGGAATGCTTTCCATATCTGAGGGACAGTGGCATGTGTGAATGCACTGAGGAAATGGAATATCCACTTAGATGGACTTTATCCCATTAAGGAGGACAGTCTACTCATCAGCTTGGATAACCTGTCATTCCATCTAAAGCCCCTGTGTCCCAAAAGGAGACAATACAAGGACACAACTGCATCTTCATGCTGACAGCATGAGTCCATATGTCTGCCTTCCCTGCCTCCAATCAAAATGACAAATATTCCATTCTTCCAAAAGGAAAAAGAAGAAAAGAAGAAAAAAAAATACCCTTTCTTTTTTCAATACAAATCTCTAGTTATCAGCAGCTGAAGCCAGGTAGGGATTACTTCTGATGAAATATACTAGCACCTGTCTTCCATTCAAGGCATTCTCCCTGATTAAAATGGGAGGTTGGGTGCTCTAAAGCTTTATCAGGGCAACACAAGCCCTGGCTGGTTCAGCTAGCCTGAAAAGGATTACAATATTTAATACTATTAACAATAGTAAGCATTTATATAGTGCTTTGAAGTTTATAAAGCACATTACAAATAGTACCTTATTTTATCCTTCTTACAAGCCTAGAAAGTAGGTGCTTTCATTATCCTGTTTTAGAGATGAGGATATTGAAGGAGAGAACTTAAGTTTGCTCTTGTCATCTAGCTAACTGAAAAGTAAAATTTGAATTCTGTTCTTCCTGCCACTAAATTCAGAGCTCTAGTCCCTGGTCTACTTAATTCCTTTATTTATAGCTATTTCAAGATTTGAAGGTGGTCTACTAAAAATTGGAGGGATTACAAATGGCACCAGTAAAGGAAGTAGCTACAGTAATCTAATCATGGAAGCTGAAAGTAGAAGAAACCTTCACTTTCAAGTCCCTGAGATGGCCCTTTGCAAGTTACCATTTTGAATGCTTCTTTTGCAGAGCTTTTGAAAAAGAAATCTGAATTGAAAGCTGATACATTTTAAAGACAGAAGTTATAAGGGAGGACTTGAGGAGACTTCATAGGTGGAGAGAAAAGAAATGAGGCAAGTGCCTAGTATAGTGCTTGGTACACAGTAAGCACTTAATAAATATTTGTTGAAGTGAGAGAAATGGCTTAAAAATTGGCTTTGCTACTAATTTTCTGGATCTTGGATAAGTCAAATTCCCCATTTTGTCACTATTTCCTCATCAGTGAAATGAGAGGGTTTGTTTAGAAGTTCTCTAACATTATATGACTTCCTATTTGAATCTGGGTGCATAGAAAAAGAGCTCATTCTTCCTAGTTACCTGCTTCTTCCTCCCCACATTTCTCCTCCGACACATTTACTGTCCACAATTTTTCCAAAGGAAATGTAATATGGTTTTATGCAAATTAAAATATGTCCTAACTTTCCCTATCACTCTGAAGAGTACCCCCATTTTCCATACACATATGCTTAACACCTCAATACTGACTTTATCTCCTGACTTTGTCATCCCACATATTC
The DNA here is from genome assembly GCF_048593235.1 of Sminthopsis crassicaudata. Taxonomy (NCBI): domain Eukaryota; kingdom Metazoa; phylum Chordata; class Mammalia; order Dasyuromorphia; family Dasyuridae; genus Sminthopsis; species Sminthopsis crassicaudata. Next base: position 682,785,219 of record NC_133617.1, on the reverse strand, counting down.
TATTAGTTGCCAAGTCTTATTTCCATTTTCATAATACCTCTCCTCCATGTCCCCTTCTCTCCACTTATATAATCCTAACCCTACATCAAGTTCCTTTTGTCCTCTTCCTGAATTGCTGCAACAGCTTCCTAACTATTCTCCCTCCTGCAAGTCTCTCCCCAATGTAGTCTCATTTCCATATACTTCTCAAAGCAATTTTCCTAAAGCATAGACCTGATCATATGACTTACCCCATACCTCCTCAATCATGAACCTATAGAGGTTCCCCCTTATCTCTAGTATCAAATATAAACTCTATTGTTTGGCATTGGAAATATTTTACACAACCTGAATTCTTTATGCATTCCCAGCCTTCTTATATTTTACTTTCTCCCATTGACTTTGTGCTCCGGTCAGACCAATCTTCCTGCTGTTTCTCACACATAGTCGTCCATCTTCCAAATGGGCTGGATCTCATGTGTGGAATATTCTCCATTCTCACATCCATTTTTAAAAAAGAACATACAGCTTCTTTAAAATCTCATCTCAAGAATCACCTTCTTCAAAAAACATTCCCTGTTTATCCCAGGAGTTAGTGCCAACCTTTATAAGGTTATTTTCCATTTACTTTTTCTCTCTCCCTCTGTATACATTTCTACAGCATTTAAAATTTTGAAAAATTTTTTTCTATGAACATCCCTGTGAGGTTGATAACAGATATTAATATAGCTGATTTACAGATGAAAGCTTTCCAAGATAAAGTATCTTGCCCAAGTGCACATGGCTAATCAAGGGCAAAGCCAAGCCTTATTCCTCCCAACTAGATCACTTTCCACTATACTATGATGCCTCTTTAAAAAGACCAATTATCAGGCAATATATCAATGGTCAGGATTAAGAATAGACTTCCCTCTCCCCCTGAACACACACACAGTAGCTGCATGTATATAAACTTTTAACAGTATAGGAAATATTGAAAGAATATAAAGAAGGTCATAGAAATATGCATTTGTGCAACCTGATTAACAGATGATATATCTCATTTTCACAATTAATTTCCTCACTTGGGCAGATATGCTTAGCCAATTTGCAGACTGACACTCCTATAAAAATGGATCATGATAATTAAGCTCCCAGAATATCTGTAAGTCATGGGAAATGGGTTCAATAAGTCCTGGGAATAAATCACTTGCAAGACAAGTACAGATAATGTCCTCCTGATATGGCCTGAGGGTCATTATGTCCAAAGTTTCCTAACCCCATCTTTTGACCTGCTTGGACAGGTTAATCCCAGCATTGGGAGTTGTTGAGTGGCAGCAGTAGAGAAGGTAGGTGCTTTCCAAGTGTCTTTCTATTGTTGCCCTTATGTTCCTTTATAAATTTCCTGGGTGAAATTTATATTTTAAAGAAAATATCCTTCCCTTAAATTTCCTCAGCTAAATGCAAGAAGAAGAAAGAGGAGGAAGAGGAAGAGGAAGAACAGGAGGAAGAGGAGGAGGAGGAAAAGGAGGAGGAGGAAGAGAAGAAGGAAAAAAGAAAAGAAATAAGAAGTGAAGAAAAAAGAAGCAAAGAAGAAAAGAAAAAGAAGCAAAGAACAAGAAGGAGAAGGAGGAGGAGGAAAAGGAGAAGAAGGAGGAAGAAGAGGAGGCGGAAGAGGAGAAAGTGGGAATGGACAAGGAAAAAAGGTTCCTGATAAATTCAAACACCTTATGCTTAAAGGAAATTTTTTTGGATTTTGAAAACCAGAATGAGGATCATGGCTAAATCAAGAAGGTTTTGGTTTTGATCCAGGCTTCTTTTACCAAGGCTCTAATAATTAATTATTATTAATTGATGGCCTTGATTTCTTTACCTGGTCTTTTGAAGTGGAGAGCAAAATCCCTTATTCACTTCTTGCCCCTTTCACCCCAATAAAGCACAGGCATAACTCCAAGACAAGGGTTAAAGCACCCACTCTGCACTGTCCAAGGGAACTATGAGGCAGTATCATTTAGGCTCATTTTGCTAAGAGGTAAAATTGGGCTGATATTAATAATTGTCACGTGCATAAGATTTTCTGAGATAGTCCTCTCTTCAAGAAATGAAACTTTACAAATGGGGAACCCTTTGACAAATCATGAATTCTGACTTTTCATTGGAAAACTATGATCTTCCAACTGGCATCACAGAGCTTTTTTGATGATTAAATGAGATTATTAAAATAAAACATAAGTGGAAGAAGATATTGTTACTATTATTTTTATTTTTTGGTTTTTGGTTTTTTCAAGGCAACTGGAGTTAAGTGACTTGCCTACGGTCAAACAGCTAGTAAATACAAACAAGTAAGCTAGTAAGTGTCTGTATTCAAATTTGAACTCAGATCCTCCTGCCTACAAAACCAGTGTTCTATCTATTGAACTACCTAGCTGTTTCTATTATTTTTAATAATGCATATGATTAATGATTACTCAGCATCCAGGTGACAGGAATATAAATCTGAAACATGGCATAAGCCCCTGTCTTCAAGGAACTTACAGTCTATGTAAAAGAAATACAAATTACTCAAACAAATATAATAGGTGGTAGAATGTGAAAGAAGCAAAGGAGAGCAGTAGAAGAGAGAAATGGAACAGCATATAGAGATTAATGTAAGTGATTCAAATCCTTGAATGGAAGCTCTTAAGAGTGAAATGTGGATAGGACTCTAACTTAAAGAGGATTTTGAATATCAAGACCAGATATTTTAGCTTTAACAAGACAGTAATATTTAGGGGCCAATGCATGCTTATGATTAAGTGACAAATATAATCATGATAGTGAATTGCAAAGATTGCTTGAGTAATGAACAGAATTATCAGAGCTTCTTGCTTGACCCTCTCACCAGGAACACTATCTCCTTGGTAGAGAAGGTATCATCATACTACTGATGGGCTTCTCCAAGCAAACGATGCTAAATGGATGCCATGAAAATCAAATAACATAGTCACAAGTAATTGGCATCTGGGGAGCTAGGCTCTTAGCTGGGTCATAGGCTTCTTAGCTGGAAAAAGAAAATTGGGGGGAATTAAGAAAATTTCGTATTATTTCCCCATATAATTGGAATGATTTCTTTCATATTATTTACTATAGTGAAAAATCACATGAGATATGTTACTTTCGTAGATATGTTTAATATATACATAGAAGGGAAATGTTTATCTATAAAATCTGGTATAAAATTTCCTGACTATACTTCTAAGTCATTGTAACTTTCTACTTACTCTTTACTTTTTCAAGGTCTCTTACGTATATTCTGAGATATAAATGATAATTTTTGTTCCTGGAGCAAATTTCACAATACTTACTCCAGGATGAGCCATCTGGATCTTGCACCAAATCTACCATTTAAGACAAATTTGATATGAGGTGGAAGTGGGAGAGGACTAAGGACGTTCTTCTGTGGGATAATTGCTTAGTATATAGTAGGCTCTTAGTAAATGTTTAACATAAAAAAAATTAAACAATAACAACAAAAAAAAATGCTTAGTGGTTTATTGGAGTTTCTAAGATCACAAATAGTTTATCACACTGGAGGGACTGTTCCTAAATAGAGAGGAAAGGAGACTAAGCAATTTTCAAAAAAAGAATTTACCTGTGATGGGATTGCTAAAGAGAAGCAGTCTATCTGTTATCTTTCCATTGTAATCATTATTTTTCCTAATTAGGTGCTAAACTCAGGTGTTTCTAGCTGCAGGCGGAATGTAAGTGTTATCAGTACCCTCTAAATTTCAGTAGCCTAGGGAGAAATATCAGTCACTTTATCCTAATGACAATTCTGCCCCATTAAATGGGTCATTGTGAACATCAATCTTTCCTGGAAGTTCACCTTCTGATAATGAACCTCTCTCTATTTGCTTAGGCTCCTCCTCAAAGAGTAAACCACATAAACTATATTTGTCATCTCACTAAACCAACTTAGTCTATTTATGTTCTTGGGGCCTGTTAGAGTTTCCACTCCATTAGAGAAGGCTTTCAAAATCCACACCCACATTAAATCCAGTAGGTTCCTATTCCACAAAGATTTATATCAACTTAAGAATATGCATCAAATATTAAAGCCTACCAGGAGATCATTATATACTTCAACAACAATACTATATGATGATCATTTCTGATGGACGTGGACATCTTCAACAATGAGATGAACCAAATCAGTTCCAATAGAGCAGTAATGAACTGAACCAGCTACACCCAGCAAAAGAACTCTGGGAGATGACTATGAACCACTACATAGAATTCCCAATCCCTCTAATTTTGTCTGCCTGCATTTTGGATTTCCTTCACAGGCTAAATGCACACTAATTCAAAGTCCGATTCTTTTTGTTCAGCAAAACAACTGTTTGGTCATGTATACATATATTGTATTTAATTTATACTCTAACATATTTAACATGTATTGGTCGACCTGCCATCTGGGCGGGGGAGAGGGGGAGGAAGGAGGGGAAAAATTGGAAAAAAAAAAGTTTTGGCAATAGTCAATGTTGTAAAATTACCCATGCAAATATTTGGTAAATAAAAAATATTATTTTAAAAAATATTTAAATCTAATGTATATTCACCACTCCTTTCCTGATCTCCTAATCCTATGTATTTTCATTGGCCTAAATTGAGTCCATTGATCTCCATGTAGCCTTCTGTCTTCCACATTAGGTCAAAATGATTTGTCTCTTTTTTTCACTCTTTATAATGCTAATTTTCTGCTCTACTTTTCAAATTCCCATATATGTTTCATTTTATGTAAAATACATCTTTAACCTTTAAGTTTCTAAAGGCCTTAGAGTATCTCTTACATATGCCTAGAAGAATTCTGAGTATTCATTCAGTAAGTGGTTAAGAATCAAATGAAGTAATATGCTAAAAGGTGCAAGAGCTGTAATAAGAAATGAATGTCAACTGTTAGTATTATCATAGGAAATTTAAGAATCTATATGAAGATTGCTTAAAATATGAGGTCAGCCAATTAATGGAATTCTAAACTAAACTGGAGATTAGAAGTGTTTGCTAACCTTATGTAACTAGATTGCAGGAAGTTTGCTAAACTGATAGTTTGTTAATCTTGAATTCCTAATCTTAAATATATTTAGTAGCTAAATCAGTTCTTATATAGAGATGGCTCAAAGAGTGTTTAAACATGTAGCCACTTCTATCAGCCAGAGCTTAGCAGTAAGTAAATTCTCTTATCTTTGCTATTCTGTGAAATTAAGTCTGTTTGTTTCAAAATTATTCTCCACAGTTTTAGTTTATTCATCATGTGGTCTGAGAACACCTGTCATTGCTCTTCCTTTTAAATGAGGAAATTTTGAGCTTTTTACATATATTTTAGTATGAATGTGTTTCCTTAACCACCCAAATGTATATTTTCATTGGTCAATATTATGTCTATATGGATACAAATTTTATCTATGTTGTTATTTTTCAGTTTATATGTTTACATCTTAAGGAAATAAAACTGTGTTTGGATACCTTCTACAGACCACTGTCCTCCATTTCCCTTTGGGAATGGTATACATGAAACCTCCTATGATGTAGATATAAATTGCTGTAAATCTCGTCTTTCTGTTAAGCTTTGACTTTGGGATTCTTAGCATACTCAGCCTTGGATTTCTCCTTGGCAGACTTACTTATGCTTACAGTGACTTGCTTAGAAAGGACCAGTACAGCTTTCACCGATTGATTCAATTTATCTCTAGATTAAAGCTCAAAGATTTAAGTCTCTATTCTTCCTTGGGACACATTAAGAATTTTACACTTATTGAGTCCAATTGACATTTTAATGTTTTTGGAGTTAGATTCTACAAGAAGGAGTCGTTTAATGTGGTTTCCAGCAGACTGACACAACTTGATATTATTCATGCATATCGGGTGATTACCAAGATGTTTGGGTATGAAACCCTCTTTGACTTGAAATCAATAGTCAGTTCTATTCAGGAATTGTGGTAATGGATTTAATGCTAGGTCTAATCAAAGAGGTCTTAAATTGTCTTCCTAGAAGATGTTCCATTTTATAAAAGTTGCTCTCAACACTGTTGTTTTGGCATATTGGAATATTACAGAGACTTTTCCATATGGACATGAAATCCTCTAGTTTTCTTTGGATATTTCCATCTTTTTTGTATATTTGCAAAATATAATGAATTTCTGAATGTGGGATTTAGTAAAAAAAAATTTGGGATAATTATTTAGAAGGTGCTTAAGCAGAGTACTATATAAGCCAGGAAGGACTGAGTTCAAATCCATCCTTGGTTACTTAGTAGCTTTATGACCATGGGCAAGTCACTTAACCCCAATTTCTTCATCTATAAAATGAGAATCATAAAAGCACCAATCTTCCAGGATTGTTGTAAGAGACACATGTGATAATATGGTAAAGTACATTAAAAACCTTATGTGGTGATGCTTTGGGACAATTTGTTCATTAATCATTAAATAAATAATTAATTGTTCTTTAATCTCTTGGGGACATTTTGGTAAATATTTTTGATTCCTTGGGCAATATTTATGGTTTTTTTTTGTATTAATAGATTTTTAGGGGTCATTTAAGTTGCAATGGCCCTATATTTGGAGATTCATTTCTGTTTTCATCATTTGAGACATTATATCTATATCTACATCTATATGTACTTCTCTCTATCTTTCTCTGTGTGTGTATCGCTACACATATATACATTGTATATATTTATAAAAACGTCCAACAAATATACATATTTATATATGTATATGTATGTATCTATAGATGCACATATACATATATATATATAATATCTTTTGAGATAAGACTGTGTTCATTCATATGTAATAATTTGTTTCCCCAAATGATATACTTGTTTTATTTCTAGTTCTTTGCTAGCGAAGAAAAGTACTATTTTAAATATTCATTTCTATATGGGACCCTTCCCTTCTTGGGATCAAACTATTAGTAATATTAAAGAACTAATAAACTATCCATTAATAGAAATTTATGTTTTAAAAAATATAGCTCTCTATCTTGTTTTTGTAATAATGAACTATTTAAATGATAATTAAGTTCACAATATAAATATGTATGATACATATTATTAAAAATGATGGGTTCAGGACTATATCAGTGCAAAAGATGGTACTTTGATAATAGTTCATATATTAATGCGTGTAGTAACATATAAGAGACAATGACTATGGATCTTATTTGGACCTTTTAGTTTTATAGATTTGCTAGTTTCAGTCACTTCTTTTGACATAATCTTAACATAACCCATGGTGTCATTTATTAATTTAATGGTACAAAAGCTTTTTGTTTCAATCTTTATCTTCATTGATCTCCTTGTCTCTGCCTTTATCTCTATCTTTTTTTCTATCTCTATCTCCTCTATAATTCCTTTGCTTTTCAAGCTTGCATACATTTTTCTAAAAATAATTTTTGATTGATTTCACATCAATTATTTATTTTGTTCTTTGCACTGCTCTGATTCCTTTTTTCTTTTTGCTTCCTGATATTTTTCCTGATATACTTTAAACACACACACACACACACACACACACACATACTCATCCATTCTATCACTTTGTGGCTTCTATGAAAGAGTATGATGTTCACGTTTTCATTAGAATGCAAGTCTCTTGAGAACACAGACTCAAACTGGTTTTGTTTTCATTCTCTATTTCCAATATTTGTCACATAGTAATGGTTTCCATTAATTGATTCCACTATGTGTTGGTACACATATGTGTTAATTGTTGTTGAAGTTGTTAGTAGTTGAAGTGATAATCTTCCAGGATCTTTGCAAAAGTCATTTATTTTCTCAAGTAATTTTTTTCATGTCAGTATTGATTCTTGTCCCTAAAATTATTCTTGCATAGATTCACCTTTCTCATGGCTCTTACCAATAACTACAACATCTTTTTTATTTTTTTCAGTTATCGTGGGAAAATATATTCATTAATAATGTCTGTGAAATTAGAAATCACTTTTTTAATTACTCTGTTTGATATAGTTAGTTTCTTAGCTGCATTCATCATAGACCCAAAAAGGAATTTTCAAAATTCTATCCAAGTATGCCCTTTCTCCTTTCCACACTTGCTTGAAACACCAACATTATTTTTTCCTTACGTTCATTATTAGACAGCACTTATGAAAACTATAAAGCAGTGGTCCTCAAACTTTTTAAATAGAGGGCCAGTTCACTGTCCCTCAGACTGTTGCAGGGCCGGACTATAGTAAAAACAAAAACTCACACTTTGTCTCTGCCCCTCAGCCTATTTACCATAACCTGGAGGGCCACATAAAAATCCTCAACAAGCCACATCTGGTCCACGGGCCATAGTTTGAGACCCCCTGCATAAAGTATAAATTTGTAACACCCTCAACTTCTCCAGCTTTTCTTACCACTTTAGATTTTAACAATTCCTTGAATCATCTTCACTATTCTTCCTCTGTCTTCCATATATTCAATTTGAGACTTGGAAATTCTGATTCTGGAAACTGGAATTCCATGTAATAGAGGGAGCTTGTCCCCGATTCAGAGCACATACAAATATTCTGTGTTTTTGTTCTGTTAGCCTCCTGTGTTGTGATGAAAATCTATTCAATTGGCTGTTGATCCAGAAGTGAATATGCATATAAAAGACATAAATTAATGAAAGTTCTTTTTCTTGTCAGTTTTCAAATTTTAAAAAATGCTATAGGCTTCTAAGAGGTGGGGAAAGGGCTTCAGGATATTTTCTTCTGACTGAGAACATGTAGCCCTCCTGTTTCTTTTGTCCTTGTTTTTATTTGTTTTTTTTTTTTTTTTTTTTTGATGGAAGAGAATGGGTTTTAGAGATGAAATAGACTCAGTTAGGAACTTAAAATCTTCCAAAAATTAGAAGAATCATCAGTAATTGAACAATTTGGCTCCATAAAGGATCTTCTAGTAGCAGCAGCAGTAAAGCCTAGTGAGCGAAGACAACCCCAAAGAATAATTTGTGACTAGGACCAACAGTGAATTAAACTAGAAGCCAAGACATTGTTTCCTGAAACAAAGGAATGATTCACCCATCAGTTACATCTTCACTTTAAATGTGTGTCTATTCTACCTAGGGATTAAGGTATAAAGGTAGAGGGAAAAACAGTTTTGGGGAGGTCATCCTCTGAAGTTCAGGGAAATGCTTTTATATTTCAGTTCTAGCTACATCTTTGCAGCAAATGTTAGTTTATTGATATTCAATAGAAACTGACCAGCAATTGATATTGGGAGATATGAAAATTTGTTCACTGATACTAAGACAATAATCACCAATCAGATGACATTGGGGAATATTAACTGGCAATGATTTTGAAGGAAACACAGAACATGGAAGCTTGAGAACAATCATAAAAAGACAAGCTGTAATTTCCTGGGGTCACCCCTATAAACTCAAGGGATGAGAAGTATCTTTGCTTTCAGGACCTGGCATTGCCAGTAGATTTAGAGTTGTGAGAATGAGCTCAGAGTCTCTCTTCACTACATTGGTATTTCTGATTTGCTGTGATATATCCTGTTCTCTTTTGGAACTGGAAGATGAAGGGGGTACCATATATTATGTGGTCTTCCTTGTCAAAGTGATAACATTTGTGATTTTGTGTGAAGCCAATTTTTAGAACTTTTCTATCATTTGTTACTTAGCTTCCCAAGCACAATTTGATCACTTGGGTCATTGTGCTGATCCAACTAGTGGTATTACCAAAGCTCAGCTGGCTAGCATTCTAGGATCCCAGTAAGGCCCTCATATACTCTATAAGTATTATGTTCCCTCTCCTGTATATAGAATCCTCATCATACTCTGCTTTGCATTGCTTTCTTTCTTTCTTTCTTTCTTTCTTTCTTTCTTTCTTTCTTTCTTTCTTTCTTTCTTTCTTTCTTTCTTTCTTTCTTTCTCTTTCTTTCTTTCTTTCTTTCTTTCTTTCTTTCTTTCTTTCTTTCTTTCTTTCTTTCTTTCTTTCTTTCTTTCTTTCTTTCTTTCCTTCTTTCTTTTTTTTTTTTAGCATTACTTTAACTTTGCATTTGCTCCCTCCTGATCCAGTTTCCAAAATGGACAATATAGGCAGATTTTGATAGTGTTATTGTTAGCATTGCTACTGTCATTATTGTTTTGGTGTTATTGCTTTCATTCCTGAGAGCATCAGCAATCTTTTATTTTATTTTATTTTTGCTGAGGTAATTGGGGTTAAATAACTTGTCCAGGGCCACACAATAGGAAGTGTTAAATGTCTGAGGCCAGATTTGAATTCATATCCTCCTGACTTCAGGGCTAGTGCTTTATCCATTGTGCCATCTAGATGCCCCAATCTTTTAGTTTTTAAACAATAAAGTAGCATATTTTGAATTTTGGTGATAGTGATCTTGGGCCAGTACAAGATCATAAGATAATACATTTATAGATTCAGAGTTGGAAAATATCTTCTGGTTCAGGCTCAGTGACAATTTTCCCATGGTCATACAGATACTATGTGAGAGATCCAAGATTCAAACTATTGTCCTCAATTGTCAAATACTGTTGGAGTTAACTAGATGCAAATGGACCAGTTAGGAGATTTTTGTATCAGTCCCAACACCCTCATCTTCTCTGACTTTTGGAAAAGGCAGCATCAGGCTCAAAAGAGAGATGATACTGCAGTGCTTGTGAATGGGACTCTGCAAACACAGGAAGAATATTTCTAAAAATATCCTATGCACAAAAGAAAAAAAAATTAGATTAGTTTGTCCCAAAGATAAGAGTGTACAAGAAGACTGAATGAGTCCAAATGAAGTAAGGAAAAAAGGACAAAGGTACTGATGTTGTTTTATGTTATAACATTGCAGTAGATTATAAATAATAACAACAATAAAGAACAAAGTGCATGCTAAATTTCCTGTTATTCAGACCTATTTTCATTTTGACCACTTGGTGGCGATGAAGAGCACTCACTGTTTCAAAAGAATTTCCTCAGTTTTGCCAGTACTAGTCTTTCCTGCCTGATATGCGATTTACCTGCATGAAGATAATCTGAGTGCACAGAAACAGTGATTCTTTTTAAGGAAAACAAAGCACGGAACTATTTTCCATATATCAAAATTATACCACTTTTTAAAAGTTAAAATGGTTTTCTTCAAATGCAAACACAAATACATACATACACACAGAGTTTAAGTAACACCACATATAAGCAAAACAAAACATAGGTCACTTTTGATTTTGTAAAACACTTTACAACAAAGCCTATGATTTAAGGCTAGCCGTTCAGTCACTGGACCTTCAAAACTTTCTCTGTCCTTTCCCACTGTTTCACTTATAGCTTATGGAATCATTTTAAAAGAGAAAATGGTCCTCCCTTGTAGAGTCAATTTTAAAAAGAAAATTGTTGGCAATATTGACAAGTGATGAACTACTCAACGGGAATCAAGATTCCGAACAGCTAAAATAAAAGCCAGGGGGGCTATCATCTTTTGAGCTGAAGCAGTCAAGCCCTTGGGAGTGTTTCAGCAACAACTAAATGACCTGACATGCTCACACATCCACTTACTTTCTGTACTTCAGAGAAATGACTGACATATCAGAACATATCTACCTACTCTTTCAGAAGTAAAGTCAACTAACTATTCCTAAGAAAGGAATAAATTGAATTCAAAGTCTTGTAGGACCCAGAGTCCTTTTACCTGGACAAAGAATAGACAAGAGCATAGAGGTAGATTCTAGATTCTATGCCCAGAATTTATCCATACTACCTTCCCACTGATGCTTGAAATGCTTTAAACAGAGAGAAGCTTTTCATTCTACATTCAGAGTGAAGCCTTCAATATAAATACCTTTTGGAGATTTAAAACATTAAATTAACCTTAAACTATAAAATCAGTCTGTCCAGATCTTTATAAAGACTACACTTTGACAGAGCATGAAGGGGGAAAAAAAATCACATATTATTGAGAATTTGGGAAGGTGCAAGTGAAGGAAACAAAAAGGGAAAAGAAAATCATAAAGTAAAAGTTGGAAATAATAAAAGACAAACTATACTTATGATCTTACATTCTTAGCTCTACTTAGTGGCCTGGGATATATGCACCTGTAAACATGCATACACACACACACACACACACACACACACACACACAGTGTTTTATTTGAGTCATTGAAAATCAGAGCTATGTTCAAATCAGAAGACAAAAACTTGAATACTAGATATAAAGTTGTAATTTAGCCATAGAAACTTGTGTTGTCTGAAAGCTTCCTTCACAGTGGGTCAGGTGCCACCTAGTCAGAATGCTGAAACATGCCTATGGGCAAAGCATCATTGATAGCTAGCACTCTCTGAGTTGCTGGGTCTGTTCTCACAGTCTTAACTCTTTGAGTAATTTTTTTTTCTGATAGAATTTAAGATATGTGAAGTAACACAGAGGGCTCAAATGAACACTTCACAGAAATTGTCAAGTCAGCTAGTTTGTCTGAATTTAGTTGCCAAGAACTGGAAACAAAGTAGATGCCTATAGATCAAGAAATGATAACAAATTATATAAATGAATATAATAGAATAATACGCTATAAGAAACAATGAAAATAAAGAATTCAGAGATACAAATAAAGTTATATAAACTTCAATTTAAGTAGAAACAGGAAAACAATATACACGACTTCAGATATATAAAGGATGACTATAAAAAAGAAATTGAATACTGAATTATTATAATGGTAGAGCTTGAATCCAAAGACAAGAAAATGCACTTTCACTCTTTTTTTGCAAAAGTGAAGTGTATGAATATAAAAGCCTATGCATATAAAACATTATATTTCTTTCAAATGAAACCGTTTTCGATAATCTTACTGAATTACTTTTTTTCCTTCATTATCCCAAAAGTTGAATATTTAGGTAAAGAAACTTGAAGGATAATAGATTTAGAGCCAAAGGGGATTTTAGAGACCATCTAAATCCAATCATCTCATTTTGCAAATGAGGAAACTGAGGTTCTGACTACTTAAGTGATTTGCTCAACATCAAACAGGTAGTTATAGAGACGTTTAGATTCCATGACTGAAAGCTTGCATGTGTGTGTGTGTGTGTGTGTGTGTGTGTGTGTGTGTGTGTGTGTGTGTGTATGAATAAAAATTTTGAAGTGTAAACAAAGTAAGGGGAGGTAAGAAGAATGTGATTTTTGGCCAAGTTCTTCCCTTTCTCTTCTCTTCAGTTTTTCTCCCTTGTAAATGAATCACACTGAAAGCCTTAAACTAGGAACTGAGAATACAAAAAACAAACACAAATAAGTCCTTATTATTAAAGAGTTTACATTTTAATGAGGAGCATTCACTTGTATATGAGTAAGTAAATATGAAGGAGTTGTTTTTGTTTTGTTTTGTTTTGTTTTTTTTTGAGGACAGCTAAGTGTCAGTTATATCTCAATATAGGCTTAACAGACAGAAAGCTAGATCTAGAGTAAGAAAGACTTGCCCCTCTAGAGTTCACACCTGGCCTCAAACATTTGCTAGTCATGTGACTCTATGACTTATCTAAAATTACTCCGGTTTGTCTCAGTTTCTTCATCTGCAAAATGAGTTGGAGAAGGAAATGGCAAGCCCTCTCAGTATCTTTCCCAAAATGAACTCATGAAGAATTGTACATCATTGGAATAATGCATTTTGTATCGTATTACAAATACAAAGCAATTTCAAGAGGAAAACATTTCTAATAACTGGGGAAAAGGCAGACCCAACATTTGGAGGCAGTAGCAACTGAGTTTCTCCTTGAAAGAAACTTGTGATTCTAAGAGGCAGAAGTTGCAATTGGACAATTCTACTCTACATTTTTACTGAACTCTTCAGGACCAAGGATAGCCAAGTGTCCACTTGAACTGAGACCTAAATGGGTTAAATAAAATAAAATGTAGAGTTCTCTATATTTCTCTACTCAAGCATAAGAGGATGTGTATATTTCCCCACAAATATAAGATGAAGCTGCTCCTGGACCTTGAAGACTAGACCATTATATTTACTCACTATTTTTCCTTTTAATTCAGAGGCAGGATCCTACTGTTTACTTTGTTTTCTAGAGGATAGGGCAAAGAGGTGAAGCATCTTGTCAGTGCATGTCTGAATAATTGGAGAAATTCAAACACTGCTTATCCCCTTAGGCAACAATGGCTCTCTGCATGATCTTCGCAGTCCTATGGGCAAAAGTAACATACTCTGAATCTGTTGTGGATTTTTTATCTATCTACCCTTGACATTTTCCAAGACAAAATCTTGCAAACCTAATCATGGGACCTGAATGGAATTACTGAAGTCCTGACTAGTTGAGGTGATTAGAAGGATCTTAGACTTTTGAATCCCAACAAGTCATATCTACTGCCAAAGTTCATTAAATCCCCACAAAGAGGAAAAAAGTCTTTTATCTGAAGTCAGAAGAACTGGCATCACACTTCTCTCCTGTTAATTTCTAGTCATGGGACTTTAGACAAATCATGTGACCTTTCCATATATATCTATATCTATCTATCTCTGAAAAATGAGGGTTTGGTTCTAAGGTCCCTTCTGAATTTAAATTCTAATCTTAGTAGCTTCTTTCTCTTAATGCCCAAAAGATTCCTTTAAAATATAAACATCTTTTATTGGCTGGTATTTATATAAAACTCTGAGGCTTACAAAATATTTTATAGTATATATTTTATTTTCTTCTCATTGTAGGTATTATTATCTACATTTTGAAGGTGTGGAAATGGAGGCTGAGAAACTTGCTCCTGATTACATTATCTGCTACTTTTAGAGGCAAAAGTTAGTTTTTAACAGGCATTATTAATTCATCAGACCAGTTATCTCTTATTTCATAAAGCAGAATGTCCATTTGCATAAACTTGACCAGATCTCTCTATCTATATGTATAGCTACATACACAAACACACACACATATATAAAGATATATACATAAATAAATCTATATGTGTATATATCTATACATACAGAGAGATAGTTATCTCTATATGTGTAGAGGGTATACACATAGATATAGATATCTAGAGGGATAAATATAGATATAGATAGATAGATAGATAGATAGATAGATAGATAGATATGTTTTAGTTAGATGTAAAGAAGACAAGAGAAAAAAGGTCTGGAGTGTAGGGGTGGTGCTTGGCAGTGGAGAAGAGCAGGCATACCACAGACAGGATTCTTGGCCAATTAAGAAACCAGACATGGGCAGGAAGGGAACATGACAATTGAGAGAAGAGGGAAGAAAAAGCTTCAGGAGAGTGACAAGACAGATTTCATTCTTTTACTTACAACTCACTCTGACTGTAGTAAGGGCTCAAAGCAATTCTTTTTTGATCCCCAAATGGACCTATCCAGAATCTCTCTTTTTCAAATCCTGTGATTTTAGGAGCACCTGAGGCTTTAAAGTGAAGTCAGTGTGTGGCTGACATCATCCCTTCCCTCAGACTCTGAGAAAGTGTAAGCTGTGTCCTGGCTGTACCCCAGCGTCTAACAGAAATAGAATGAAGAATGAAATCCAGCTGGCTGGAACTCAACCTTGGCCAGACCTAAATGGTGCTGATAAGCAAAGGAAGTGTTTCAAGCCAGAGGGTCAGGAATGCAAACTAAAAAATGGGCACTCTATGTAAGACATAGAAGAGTAATTAAAGACTTCCTTCTGGATTCAAAACACCTGTAATAGGGATGGGTTTTCTCTTCTTTCCTTAAAACACCTGCCCCAGAAATTGTCCCTTCTTCTCAAAGTCATACTCCTGTATTATACACCAATGGGATATGCACTTAAAAATGAATAATCCATTGGGGGCAAAAATCAGAAACCAACATGTAATTTGGTACATTATAGGAGGGGGAGTTGAAAGAGCGCTCTTCCATAACAAGGATTATTTCCAGCTATGTCTATAGGGCATCTTAATTACCAGTACTCTAGACTAATCCTTCCCTCCCTTAGGTAATTGTTATTCCAGGATCCTCCTCATGTGCCAACTTGGGAAGCTGTCCTCAACAAGTAGGACACGGGATTCTATATTTTGACAACTAAGTCCCTCTCTTCTAGCAGAGAAAGAATGCTGAAGAGGAAGAACATTAACCCTAGACTCAGAGGATTTGGGTTAAAGTCCCCAGCTTCTCATTAATTGTCTGTGTGATGTTGGGAATGTTATTTATCCTCCTGAGGCTTTAATTTCCTTATTTCTAAAACGAAAGCTGTTGTACTAGGTGCCCTCAGAGTTCCTTCTCAGTTTTGCATATAATTTTATTCCATATACTTAAGCAGAGCTCCAGTGAATTTCAACTCTTATTGCTAACCACATTCACTCTCATTATTATTGAGCTCAATACACTCATATTTGAAGGACATGCAAATTTAATGCTGCGGGATCATCTGGGCCAAAGGTGTAGTAAACACACACCAATCACTGCTAGGTTGTGGCTTACAACATCTTTTCCTGACATGACCCCAAGTTCCTGGGCACACACTCCCTGCCACATACGGAATTCACCTCATTCGTATGCAGTGATAGTATTTTAAAAGTCAACACATTACATAACAGGAGGAATTTCCTGAAAGAGTAAAATGTTATGGTGCAAATTTGGTCAGACTAGTAAATCAAACATAGCACAGAAGTATGCAAGCAAGCAGCCAAAAGAGCTAGGCTTCCCCATCCTAGGGCAAACACAAATCTGGCTCCATCAAGGAAACTTGCATGCCCTGATATTCTTTTCTATTGTTGCCATTTTATTGGCTTCAAAACAAAAGATATCAATGAGAAAACATTTAATCAACCATTTTATTCAGGAGAGAGGCATTCCAGCATCTCTTAAGACTCTCATCCTTAATTCTTTTCAGTTATTTGATTCTTTTCAGGCAAGATACATCAGCCAGAAAAATATGAGCACTATTAGGTAGGGGCACATGAATAAATAATACATTTATGTTTCTAGGTATTTTCTGATCATTGTAATTATTAGCATCTTGTAGTTAAAAGGGCACTGGCCTGAGCAGCAAGAGGATTAATGTCTCTTCTCAGCTCAACTTTTTATTGGTGACCTTGGGCAAATTCCTTCCTGTGGCCCTTATCTGGACCATAGTTTCTTTATTTGAGACATAAGGAGGTTGGATTAAATTATCTCTAGAGACCAGTCTACTTCTAAAGGTCTATAATATTATTTCTAATTGCCCAGTACATTTATTCCAATGTTCTCATAAGGATTTCTTCATTAATAAAATCTGAGGAGATGAGAGAGTTTATAAAGGATTAATACAAACTAGATAATAGATAGCTGAGGGATAGATTTAACTAAGCAAATTATAAAAGCAATTTTTTTTTCATTTTGAAATGCTGATAAACATCCCTCCATAATGAATTTGGATCATAATGTGGTATAGGCTGGATAGCCAAAACATAGCTGCCAAGGGACAAATTTGCTTTTAAACTCAACAACTCTAAAGAACATTTTTTAAAGATGAAGAAATTTAAAATTCATAACTAAATAAAAGGAGCAGTTTGGTGTACTGGAAAGAGGGCTGGCCTCAAAGTCAGTATGATCTGGATTCAACTCCTGCTTTTAGCATATATTAGCTGAATATTTGGACAAATCACATGATTTCTCAGTGCCTCAGACAAATCCTTAACCCTATAAATTGCAGCAAAAAATCCACGTGTGTAAAGAAAAACTCCTCACTAGGAGCTCCTAATACTGATGACCTTATAAGTCTAGTTTTTTTAAAGGATCATTTAAAATCTAATTTCAGGGGGCAGCTAGGTGGTATAGTGGATAGAGCACCAGTCTTGAAGCCAAAAGGACTTGAGTTTGAATCTGGTCTTAGACACTTGACACTTCCTTGATGTGTGACCCTGGGCAAGTCATTTAACCCCAATTGCCTCAGCAAAAAATTAATAAATAAATAAAATTAAAAAAAATCTACTTTCAATTATCTGTGCCAATAATATGAACTATGGATATGGACAGATACTTAAAACATAAACAATATACCCTCTTCCAAGTTCCAACCCATGTGGAGATCCAGCTAGTGTACTTCTACATAATCAAGGGGTCTTTCTTCCCTTTGATTGTTTTTTGTCAGCTTATATTTTATCTCCTTGCTTCCTTAGATCTTCTATTTCTGTGTTTTTCTCTTCTCACTCTTAGGAGTGTGATAGCCAGAGATGGGAAAACTCAGGTAACTCCAAAACTCCAGAGCAATCCGTGAACAACACAAGATACTGATAGAGCTATCAAAATCAATCATGGTCCCAATGACAATTGGAAACCCAAAACTCTTGGCAGCAGTAGCTAAATAAGGTGAGGGCACCATGCTTCAGGCCTAAGGAGTGACCTGCTTGATTCAGTCCATCAAAGGAATCAGTCCAGTTGAATAAAAGGACTTAACTTATGTTTAGGCATTGTCACACACATTGGTAGGAAATCCATAAAGGAGAAAAACTAATGAACATATCCTTGGGTTGAGTGGGAATGTTTTATAGCAGTCATCTTAAGTTTGAGTATACATTTTCAGGAACTGAATACAAGAAATATACCTCCCCGTTTGGGGGAATGTTATAGTTGGATCCTTGCAATACCCTCTTAGTACACAGCCTTCTGTAAAAGCTAATTACTATAATTAGGTTAATTGATAGTGAAGTGAATGTTATCTGTTTATCAGAAGAACATTAGTGCTGAGCTAATATAATAAAAATGACAATTCTAGCTAAATTGATCTACTTTTTCAGTGCCATGACAATCAAAATGGCAAAACATTATTTTATAGACCTAGAAAATATAATCCCAAATAATAAATATAAAATATTTAAAATCATAATTTTAAATTATAAAATAGATTTTAAAATTTTTATATATTTTGTAATTTAAATTTTTATTTATATTATCATTTTTAAAAATGATAATATAAATATAAAATTCATCCGGAAGAAGAAAAGGTCAAGAATATCAAGGGAATAATGAAAATAAAAACACAAAAGATGGTGGCTTAATGGTACCAAACCTAAAACTATATTATAAGGCATCAGTCACCAAAACCATTTGGTACTGGCTAAGAAAAAGGGTGGTGGATCAGTGGAATAGACTAGATGCACATAACACAATAATCAAGGCCTATAGCAATCTAGTACTTGACAACCCCCCAAACTTTAGCTTCTGGAATAATAACTCACTATTTGACAAAAATTACCGGGAAAACTATAAAATAATATGTCAGAAATTGGCATAGACCTACATCTTATACTGCATACCAAAATAAGGTCAAAAGGTGTACATGATTTGGGCATAAAGGATGATATCATAAACAAATTAGGACATTGCACAGAATAACAGCAAGAATGTGAGATGATCAATTATGAAAAGATTGATTCTTCTCAGTAATTCAGTGATTCAAAGCAATCCCAATAGACTTTGGACAGAAAATGCCACCTGCATCCAGAAAAGAACTAAGGAGACTGAATGTAAATCAACACATACTATGTTCACTTTTTTTCCTGTTTTTTTTTTTTTTTTTAATCTCTCCCATGGTTTTCCCCTTTCACTCTGATTTTTCTCTCCCAACATGATTCATAAAACAATGTGAGTTAAAATAAATTTTAAAATGAGATTAAAAAAACAAACAAAAAGAATGCTAATGTGGGTTCCTGAGCAAGAACATTAGAAACTTTCAAACCTTCTAGAGCACTAAGAAGAACTGTTGTTAATTATCCTTTGAAATACTGCCAATGACTGTGATAGTAGGGAAAGGGTGACCAGAGAAGGCACTACAGAATTACCTAAAATACAACCCTGAATTAGTATAAATATTACATTCATAGAATTATGTGTCCCTTATTTTTGTCATATTTGAATCAATTTTCCCTCCTTTTTTGTATTGAGTTCTTTTCTTTTCTCATACCTTTTATTAACTCTGTCTTTGGTTCATTTTCATGAAGTTTACTTTCTGATGATGGGAATGAATTAATTCCCTATCAAGGAATTGAAAGAAAATGAACCATCACAACATGGCAGTGCTATAATTCCTTTAATATAACACTTGCCTGTATCTTTCAAATGCCTGTATCAATAAAAGACTAGCCATTGGCTTAGCAACTTACATTTAGGTGAGTTATGCTTAGCTGAAAGAGTCATAGATCTTAGGTTCACTGAACATGTGAAGTCTATGCATAATAGTTAACTTAAGTGAGACCAAACTTTAAACTTCCCAATGTTACAGCTATGGCATTTTCTTATTTCTGGACAACTGCTGAATAGCAAAAGCCTGGGCTCAGAACAGGGGGAAGAACAAAGAATCATCAGGCTTAGTATATCATCCCCAAGTATAAAATGTGATATTTATAACACTCTGCACTAAAGTCTTACACTGATAGGTAATCATAATGGGAAGATTACCTCGATATGTCCTAGTTGGGTGTGTATAAGCTCTGGGAGACCATAGGTATCCTTTTGGCTCAAGTGTGTGCCTGGTGTTAGACTGAATGTTTACTGCTGAAAGTCAGTTTAGCTAAATTTCAAGTCTCATTAGTGGACTGGTCATAGGGTAACGCACTTTTTGGATATTATCAATCACCAAAACATTCTACTACAACAAAGAAAAGTCTCCTACTGCATTCATTTATAGTACTTCTCAGCTCTTTCCTAAAACTCCTTAGTTCTTTAAAGTAATCAAGTTAGAACTCTACTTTTTAAGGTTACTTTAAGGTAATTAAAATATACTATTATAAATTTCAGCTATTTTTTACTAAAAATTGTATGCTACAAATCTCCAAACTGATTCTCTAACTTTCAACCCTATTAGGAGACTTAAACACTCAATATCATCATTTCAAAAGTCAAGATTATTGATTCACTGTGATTGATGCATTAATGAAAATGCACTGAAAATCATAGAGTTTGGCATACTATTTAAGAAACATATTCTTATTAACCCACAAAATGGATGCCCATATGGAAAGCTGCCTTACAGTGGACTGCTTACTTGTATAATTTGAACAATGAGTTTTTATTCTGCCCCAAAGTAGATTAAATCTAACCCTTAAAGATTCACCCCTTTGGAATTTATGCCAGTCTTTAAAAAATATAGCTTATAGGATCAAAGAGTTGAAAGGGAAGTTAAAGATTAAATAGTTCAATCCATAGCTTAAGAAATTCCTTCCATCAATTAAAACATTGTGGACTCTCACTAAAATGGTATAACAAGAACCTATATAAAAGGATCACTTTATAATGAACTTCTTTGCAATTTTAAATAGCACAGTCCATTTGGATAGGGTCCAATACAGACTTACTTTCCACCATATTCTATAGAAAAGAGGATTTTTAGCAAAGTTCCAATATGTGTATGCTTTCATTTACATGTAGTATCATTATTCCCAAAAGCCCAAGCAATTTTGATACAAAGCACTCATTCAAAGACCTTCATTTACACAGATTTAACTATATTTTAAGTCATGTATTGCTTATAAATGATGATATTTAATTCATCTCCTTAGTTCAGTTCTAATAAAATAGATTACTGACCATCTCCTATGCACAGAGTAGCTTATTAAGTGACAATAATGGTTGGATACCACAATGACTAACAGGATTTATGATAGACGTTAGTGGTGACTGGTGTTGGAGGAAACACAAATATATATATATATAACTTAAATGCAAAAAAAATTTTGATAAATGCCAAAGTACTAATCAAAAAATATTTAAGATCTTAGAAGGAAAGAACTATTGCTAATCAGTGGAATTAAGGAAAGTGTTATTGAAAACGTGGCATTTGAACTGAATCTTAAGCAATAGATAAGTTTTCAATAGGTAAAAATGATAAGTAGAATGGGGAAAGGCTATTCCAGACAAAGAGAATTGCATGAACAAAAGCAAAGAAACCAAAAAGCATGGATATATATGAATAGCAATAAGTAGTTCACTCTTACTAGAGTTAAATCCATGAAGGCAATTTGATTGAGATTAGACTCAAAAGGTAAATTGAGCTTTGAATGTAAAATTAAGAATCTGTATTTTATTTGTTAGGCAGTACCATTCTTTAAAAATTTCTTAGGTAGGTCCAAACTCTTGAAAGGCTCTGAAATGAGATGTATAGACAAGGAAGATTACTAGGGCCACAATATGAAATATTTCAATTTAATGAAGTGAACATTTTGATAGTGACTATAATGTTGTAATAAATGATGTAAGCAGAATGAATAGAAAAAAAAAAAAAGCTTTAGAGTCAAAAGGACTGTCCTGTTTCTGACACATACTGGTTGCATGAGCCGCAAACATCACTTAATCTTAGATGAGATTCTTCACAAGACTAAGTGACAGAGCAGGTGTTGACCAGCAGTTCACCTGTGGATTCTCCAGCCTACTGAAATCACAGATGCAGGATCTACCCTAGAGTGCTAGAGCTACAAACACTAAACTGGAGTGTTCTCTGACATTAAGGCAATCACATTTTACTGAGAGGGCACCAAACATCTGAAGACAAGTAAACAGAAATTAATTTGAGGACACAGTTAGCACTAAGAATTAGAAAAAAAAAAAAAAAAAAAAAGGAAGGTTTCATAGCATGGTAAACTAAGCTGAGTTCATCTGTGCTGAATCTCAAAGGAAGAGAAGGATTCTGAGAAGCAAAGATGAAAAGGGAGTACATTTCAAGCAAATGCCTGGAGGGTAGAGATGGACAATAAAACGAAGGGAAAAACTGGTAATAGGGTTTGGCTAAACATCAAGTGTGTAAAAGGGAACAATGTAAGATTTGATTGGGAAAATCAATTTGTGGCATGTTTTGGAAGGCCCTAAAATACCAGGTACTTTAAATACCACTTATGTATATATGTATGTATGTATGTATATGTAGCCCCAAATAAATATATGTATTAAAGGTATTTCTATATGAACAATATAGAATGCATATAATATATGATTTATGCATAATGATACAAGTCTCATCCCATGGAAGTTATAAAGATAAATGTGAAAATTCAAGAGTGTATATAAATGAGATGATTGACAAAAGAAATGTATTTGTAATATTGGAATATGGAATGCCCATATAGTAGGCAATATAGCACAGTGGATATATATTGTTGAATTAGGAGTCTGGAAGACTTTGAAAAATCCTGCATCAGATATTTACTACCTAAGTGGTCCTAGGCAAATCATTTAACTTTTCTGATCCTCAATTTCCTCCACATCTCTAAAATATGATGGAGTGGGAAGAATTTGGGCTAAGGTCTACCTGGATTGCTAAGGTCCTTACCCATTACAAATCTACAATCCTGTTTCTTTCACTTGCAAACCTCCATTTCCAACAGCTTTCTGGCCTTCTTATACAAAACACATCCAAAGATCAATCTGTTGTCCTTCCCCTAACATTGCTCTTCCTTCTGATTTCCATAATTATGTCAATGGAATTCCCTCATGCACAGAACCATATTGCCATCTTTAATTTTCTTTTTGATTATATCTTCTCCCAATCAATTTCCTTTACAACATATTTGTTTATTATCTGAATTTCTATTCCCACTTCCACTCAGAAGTTCTATAATCTGCCTCCCTACTTGTATATTCTCTCTGTGTGTATATCTGTCTTTCTCTCTTTCTCCCCTCTCCTTATCCCAAAATATGTAAATAAACATATACAAATGTATATAATCTGGGAGTAGAAAATATAGAGATGTTCTTCCTATATATATTTCTATGTATATATGTGTATATATGTATATGTATATACACCCATCTTAGTGGTTAAGAAAAAATAAATTCCACTAATTTTTGTACAAAAATAAAATTGTATAATATTATTCAATAATGCATATATATGTATAGATAGATAGATAGATAGATATGTATACACACACACACACACACACACACACACACACACACACACACACTAAAGGCCTTAATCATGGTTCCTTTAGCTAAAGAATGGATTAGCAGCACTGGGTTAGCCATTCTTCTCTCCACTTTCTGTTACTATTTATCTTAGATTATATAACAACTTGGTTACTCAGCCACTTCTTTGGATTAGGAAACTACTTAGCCCAATTTAAGGGAATGTTATAGAGAATGGTATATCAAAATGAATATTAAAAGTGTGACAACACATAGAGTGATGGTGTTGGAGTTAGTATTACCTGGTTTCAAATTCTGCCTCTGACATTAGCTGTGTGACCTCACTGAACCTCGGTTTCTTCATCTGTAAAATGAGGATAGAACTAATAGTGCCAACCTGATAGGGTTATTGTGAAGTTCAAAAGACATGATGCATATAAAGCCCTTTGTAAGTTTTAAAACACTATCTTAATGTTGCTTCTTATTAATACTTTTGATACAAATGCCAGTGCATTGTATAATGGGAGTTCCAATTCAACCTCAAATGCTTCATAGCTATGTGACTTTGGATTTATCGTATTATCTCTCTCTAAATTTCCTCATATTTAAAATGGGATTTTTTTCCCCCTACTTCACAAGGTTTGGGGAGGATAAATTAAATAGTAATTAATGCACTTGGCTTTATTATTATTGTTGTTGTTATGATTAGTGACATTCATATTTTGTTATCATTTTGTTTTTTTCAGATGTTCAACTCTTCATGGCCCTATTTAGGATTTTCTTGGGAAAGATACTGGAATGGTTTTCAAGTTCCTTCTCTCGCTCATTTTACAGATGAGAAAACTGAAGCAAACAGGGTTAAATGACTTGTCATGGTCACACAGCTATTAATTGTCCCAGGTTATATTTGAGCTCAGTTCTTCCAGATCATTTTATCTATTGCACTACCCATTTGTGCCATAAGCCAAATTAACATATGACAATTACTGTGCTGTGTTTTGATATTATTTTTTGATCAAATAGCTTTTTTCCCTGAGGCAATTGGGGTTAAGTGACTTGCCCAGGGTCCCACAGTTAGGAAGTATGAAATGTCTGAGGTCATATTTGAACTCAGGTCCTCCTGACTTCAGGGTTGGTGCTTTATCCACTAAGCACCTAACTGCACTTCTTCAAATAGCTTTTTTGATCATAACTATGAATTTTCATAGAGATAAAGGCATTTCTGCTTATTAAAAATACTATTTGGGTCCGTTATACTTAGGCAAACCTAATGATCAAGATTTTTTTGTGCAACAGGCCCCCATATACATCTTACAATACCCATACTTACACTGTTGTTGTTCAGGCACGTTTAACTCTTTATGATTCCATTTGGGTTTTAGTTGTTGTTAATTTTGCAAAAATACTGAAGTAGTTTGCTATTTCCTTCTCCAGATCATCTTACAGATGGGGAAACTGAGGCAAACAGGATTAAGTAATTTGCACAAGGTCACACAGATAGTAAGTATCTGAGGCCACATTTGAACTCAGATCTTCTTGATTCTAGCCCCAGAACTCTATCCACCAACCTAGCTGCATGCAAACATTTAAGTTGTAGACAAGTCTATTTTGTTTCTAAGTACAGCCAAGTGTTTTTGTAGTATCTCACTATTCTGTATTCATCTGTGGTATAAATAATCAGTATCTTTCACTACAGTCCTCTGGTTGGTCTGTGGTGCTAGGGACTATTCAGGAGCACTTTATCCCCTACCAGCAGAGGTATTCTATAGTTGGTAGCAGCCATTAAGCTAGGTTGAATCAGTGCTATTTCCTTTGCCTATCTTTAGGTTCCTACAGTTTCTTTCCTCCATTGCCAATGGTGCTAAGAAAGTGGAAAAGTAGGTTACCTGCTAGTCTGCATGATCCAGACCATGAAAAATAAAGAGTAGAGCCCAAATGTGTAATACTCATCCATACACCGGTCAACCAGATTGTCAGGAGAGATTTGTCAATTTTGCACACAATTTAGCACAATTCAATTTCTCAGACTGTAATTCAGGCTACATAACACATCTCCTGGTTATCTTCACTATAGATAATAACATAATATATCAAATTAGGCAAAAAACATTTTTCAAATATCCTTGTCTTTTTTTTTTAAGCCCATCTAAAAATAATTATTCTGAATCACTCAAATCACTGAAACACTTTGGCAAATGGTTATTTAATCCAATCAGTTGTCTGTTTT
Source organism: Sminthopsis crassicaudata (assembly GCF_048593235.1). Classification (NCBI taxonomy): domain Eukaryota; kingdom Metazoa; phylum Chordata; class Mammalia; order Dasyuromorphia; family Dasyuridae; genus Sminthopsis; species Sminthopsis crassicaudata. The sequence continues at coordinate 682,759,217 of NC_133617.1, read as the reverse complement.
ACTTCTTTTTAATCTCTGGGGCAGTTTGACTTATCGGGCAACATCCTAGTGTTGGAATCAGAAAGACCTAAGTTTAAATAATGTCTCAAATATTTGCTACTTAAGTTACCTTGGACATGTCACTTATCAATCGTGTCAATCCTCTCATTTCCAAGTTAGGAATAATGGAAAATAGTAACCTTATAGAGCTGATGTAAAGATCCAGTGAGATTCAATATGTAAAGTACTTTGCAACCCCTAAAGCTTTGTGTAAATGTGAGCTATTATTATCCTATAAGCTCTGCTTTTCTAGCCTAAATCCACAATGATTTATTTTTATGAATTTTGTCCCATTAGCTATTGGCTGAAGAAAGTGTCACAAATAACCTTCTAAATCACCTTATATTAGAAAGGGGTAATACATTTAAGCAGTAATAATTTTAAATGAAAAGCAGTTGATTAAGGTAGAAAATCTGACTAATTCTATCGACATGTTTATATCTTACAATTCAGTTCAATGTCAGCACAGAGTAAAGGAATTAATGCATATCAAACAGATATTTTTTAAAAGATGGCAATATCTATGAAAATCTTCTTCAATAGTTTCAAGATGCTAGATTAAGCAGGATCCTGTATTTTTAAATCTATCCTAGAATTCAAAAATTATTTAGCAACGGCATGACTGATTTTTAACTCTTACCATGAACTCTTCTAGAGTTTGGTACGTCTTCCCCCGGAACTCACAATAGTTCTTCCTCTCTTTGCACTGAGGACAACACTGGCTGGTATCTACATGGATGCATCGAGGGTGGAGTCTTGGGCACTCTGGCTGAATGCACAGAGGTCCCTCCTCAGTGCAAAGGCAAGGACAGGCTGAGGGGCCAGGAGTAAACTTCTCTCCGATAGCATAAACAAAACCACTCTCATCAACACAGCCCTTCCCTCGGTAGTCTGGATAAGCATACTCCTCCGGGGATTCCGGGGTAGCCAGGGCTTCGGAAAGAGACGCATCTTCTGCAGCCAGAGCTTCCTGAACACTCTCCTCTGGCTCTTGAGCTTGCAAATTCCCAGGCTTACTGCTCATCCCTTGGCTATTCCAAGTCTGTTTCTGTTTGCTCCAAGACTCTTTGCTGGAATAATTCCGGCTTCCTTTGCTCTTCCCATCCCTGGAGCTGCCCTCCTCCCGCCCATTCCTAGTGATTTCATTCATTTTCCCTGGGCCTGTTTGGCTCTGAGTGTCCCGGGCTGCGTGGTCTCTCTTCTCTTGATTGGTTTTAATCTCCTGTTTGTCCTGAGTCTTGGCCAGTTTTTCCAGAGGTATGGTCGGGCTACAGAGGGCAACCATTAGACAGCATGTTACCAGGAGGGAACTTGAGAGAGCTCCAATTGCCATTGCAGTAGAACTGGGCATCACCTACTGCATCCCAAAGGGGAATGGGGGGGAGGGAGGGAGAGCGTCTGCATTCAACATCAAAGGGAATCACTATGTAAATCCACAGTCCCTGGGAAGAAAACAATTAGAAACACTTCAGCCTACAATGTTTCATTCTGCATTCAAAGGATGGCAGAGGCTCTTTAAGGCCAAGCTGTTGCCTACATAGTTAATTACTTTAAATATTAGGACAAACACTGACAAAATAATAATAATAATAATAATAATAATAATAATAATAATAATAATAATAATAATAATAAGGCATAGGCTTATTGCAGAATGTAAAGCCCATCTTGTAATGCCTTTCAAAATAAATGTTCCTACAATCAAGTGTGGCTCTTTAAATCCTAACAAAGTCCAGAGTAAACAGCCAATAGATGTTTCTCTCTCTCTCTCTCTCTCTCTCTCTCTCTCTCTCTCTCTCTCTCTCTCTCTCTCTCTCTCTCTCTCTCTCTCTCTCTCTCTCCTTCCTTCCTTTCCTCTTCCTCTCTCAATCTTTCTCCTCCCTCTCACTATTCTTTCTCCCTCTTGCTCTTTCTTCTCTGTCTCTTCTATCTCCCTCTCCTCCCTTTTCCTCTTTCTTTCCCTCTTTCTCTCTTTCTTCCTCTCCCTTTCCTGTTTCTCTCTCTCCCTCTCTCTGTCTCTTCTTTATCTCTTTCTCTCTCTTCTCCCTCTATCCCTTCCACTCTTCCTCCTCCCTCCCTCTCCCCTTTCTTTCCCCCTCCCTTGGCTTGTGTCTAGAATGTATTCCATTAATCTTTTTTTGCAATCCAAAAAGGGTCTTCTTTTTTAAAAGCACTATCTGATAGTAGGTAGGTTTGAAAGCACTTGTAAAAATGTATATTGAAAGCAGCAATGGCAATCCAGGTTCCTAACCCCTATCCCTACCTGAATTTCTAAGACTGACCAAAAGTAATTTGAGGTTGCTAGTCAGATGTAAATGAAAGTAAAATCAATAGTAATACTGTCACCACTCAGCCCTCCTCACAAAAATTATCTGTTTTAGAATATTGTGCAGTAGTTGTGATTTAAAGCTACACACACTTAGGTATGGAATAAATCAGAGAAACCAAATCATATTAGGGGTTGATAGAAAGCAGAGCTCCTTCCAATAATTTGATGAATACAGTAACTTAAAAATGATAATTAAAAAAAAAAACAAAAAACAAAAACAAAACTAAGGTTGCTGATTGGAGTTGTGGGAGAATGGGGAAGGATGGAATGGGGAAAGAATAAAATACTCGGCCTCCATAATGGGGAGTACCCTGGGAAGAAGTCACTGGACCTTTTTTCATGTTTTAGAACAGCCCATGGCAAAAATACTAAAATGACCCACCTCTACAGCTGAACCTTGCCCCTCCCTTTATACCTGGCTCTGTAGACTCATCAGCTTGGAGGGAGTTGATGGCAACCCAATCAGCTTCTCTTATCTTTTGCAAGATAAGGTTAGGTGATGGAAAAGGGGGAAGAAAAACACCCAATAAAGCATCACGAGCCCCACCTTTCTGAGGAAAGGGGACATACAAACAAAATAAAAGTAAGAGGAGAGGGGAAAGCAAACAACTGTGATCTTCCCCATACTTCATCCTGGGCTTCTAAAAGTTTGTGACTTTTGATGGACAAAGCGACGAAAATGGATCTCCCTGGCAAAGGATATGGGAAGGAAACCAATGTCTACCTGGTTAACCCATTCAGCCCAAAGCGCCTACCCTGAGATTTTCCAGGAAGCTTTCCTTTAGCTTTCTGTTCCCAGCCAGACCATTATACCCCTGCTCTTTCTACCCCACAAGCTTGTCTATCCTGGGAGAAGCTACCCTTATTTACAAAGTTTCCTACAAGCTGTGGGGGGAGGGCCGTGGACGTATTGCCAAGTCAGAGGAGTGCAATGTAATGGTAACTCAGAAAAACATTTCCCCGTCCCTATACCCACTCCCTGTTCTCCCACCAAGCGAAGCTCTACATGCATGCATGCGCACATGCACACATGCATGCATACATGCGTACATACATGGGCTCCGAGCTCGGGCTAGATCCCTTTATCCCCGTTGACTCTTGGGATGAAGTGGCAGCAGCTTCCACCGAGCTTCGGCTCCCATACTCCGGCCAGAGAGGGGACCAACAGCCCCAGGGACCTGCAGAGTAAACACACAGGGAGCACATCCACCTCTCAGCTCTTGGAGCATCCGCTAGGCTAAAACATCTCTGGAGGCTTTTTCCTTCCCCTTTCTATTTGTTTTTCATCCTGGCTAAAACTCGTAGCAGACACCCCCTCCCCCAAATAGAAAGAGTCCCCGGAGTCTTCAACGCTAAACGCAGAACGCGGGGTGCCTCTCAGCCTGCCCCATCCTCGTCTGGTGTGGCGGTGGGAGCCCCTCCCTCTGGGCGGTGGTCTTCTTGCCCTCCCCTAGGCGACTCTTCCTGGTGCAGGATGCGGACTGACTCTGGGATGGCTTCAGAAGCCCAGGCTCGGAGATGCAAGTCCAGCCACTCAGCGGCTTAGGACAGAGCACAGCAGAGAGCAAACGCTACCAGTCGGGCTTGCCAAGTCAGAGTGAGAGGCCAGAGGGGGAGCTGAAGTCCTTCTGCAAGCAGCGCTCCTCTCTCCCCCGAAGCTGGGGCTGCAGCCACACATCTGGCTGCACCACACTGGTCGCTCCTTCCCCCTCACATGCGCGCGCTCCAGCTGTTCTCCTTATCCTTGCTCAGCCTTCCCTCATGCGTTCTTTGCATCCTCCTTTGATCCTTCATCACCCCTTCTCGGTATGTACGTGTCTGACTCCTCTCTGTCTGCCCTTCACTAACTCTCATTTTCAGTTTTCGTTTTAACGTCTGCCTTTTATTCTGTGTCTCTTTAACTCACCTGCCTCATCTCTCCTGTTGCTCCGTCTGTTTGTCCTTTTTACTTCTTGCTCTTCAACAACCCTCCTTCCCACTCCCCCAATCCCTACCGATGCTTGTATTTTGTCTCCTATTGTCAATCACTTTTTCCCTACTCTTTCTTTTCTCTTAATTTTGTCTCATGTATTCTTTCTCATTTCCTCATTCCTTAATGCCCTCCCTTCTTTTCCCTTTCCACTAATATTCCCTTCACAATTTAGCGGGAAAGCCTGATCAAATTACATCCATCTGTAAGTTCCTGTGACTTTCTTACATGAGCTTGTGGGGGATGGGATTGGAGGCTAAATTTTTATGTTTTTTTTTTACGCACTTTCCCCTTCCCTCAACCCAATCCCTCCCTTCCTATAGATCCATGGTTAGAGTCTGAAACTTTGTAGAAAGGAAACTATACACATAGACGTATTTTAGGAAGCTGTGCACAGCATTCCATGTAATCGACTAATTTATTGTTGTTAACTTTGGTAGGCAGGGTAGTTTGTTTGCTGACATTAATGTGTTTTGGAGATGTTTTTGGAACCTGTTGTACATTCATTCAGATTGTCACATGACTTCCATAACTTAGAAAGAAGCAACCATGCATAAACAATTTAGCACAAACACACTCATAAAAATTAAATTATTACAAGCAGGGCTAGTTACCCCTTATGGCTGCGGCTTCCTCATGCATTCCACATCTTTTTATACAGATGAATTCCATTAAGATGACTAGAATGAGAAATTTTTGAAAACAAGTTCCCTGAGAAATGTATTCAGATTTCACGATTTTAATTTTGTCATGATAGGATAAAATATTATGAACTAGAATTTAAATGATCTTCAAGTCTCCCTTTCAGCACTATCTTCTGTTTCTCTCTCTTTGCTGAGTCACATTCCCCATTGGGTAGGGAAGGGGTGGAGGAAAATAAGGGTACTATGTATGGCAAACAGGAAAGATCTGGGTTTGAACTAACCTAGTACTTGTGTAGCCAAGAGCAAATCAAATAACCTTTGTAACTCTATTTTTTCATCTGTTAAACAGTAAAAAGTACCTATGGTACTTATTCAGTAGGGTTGTTGTATCAAATAAGTTTATAATTGTAATATGATTTTCAAATGTTAGCTTTCACTTTATTGCAGTAGAATATAAATTTTCAGAAGGCAGGAACTCTTTTGTTTTCTTTTCGATTCTCTGTGCCTAAAATAGTAGGAGGTTAATAAACACACTTGTTGAGCTTGGTGACAGGAGGGCAATTGGTTTTGATTACAGATAATTTCTATTCATCTTAGTATTATATATTAAAGCAAAATGTCTTATGCAAAATATGAAGGACAAAAGATTATAAAGGGATCTTGAGGTCTCAGTAAATTAGTTCAATTCCTGACATGGACACTTTCATATTTTGTGATCCTGGACAAGTCAATTCACTTTTCTCAGTCTGTTTACCTCAGTGGTAAAATGAAGATATAAGACTGCCCAACCCCTTCCACAGAATTATATCAGAGAAGTATGTTATAAAACAGAAAGAACTATGTAGTAAAAACTCACTTTTCTATAGAGCTTTACAAAATGTTTTCCTCACAGTAGCCTTGTAAGATAAGTAGTAAAAATTTTGCTCTCTCTGTTTTATTGATGAGGAAACCAAGAATAGCTAACCCATGGTTGGACAGCTCCTAAACATCCTACTCATGGCTTAGCCTTGGCCTTTAGATTCTTGGTCTGCTGGTTTTTTGTTTGTTTGTTTGTTTGTTTTTGGTTTGGTTTGGTTTTTGTTTTCCAATGCCTCATAAGGCTTCCCTATCATGGTGAGCTGACAGTTAACAGAGCACTTTATCATTACAAACCACTTTATGTAGCCTAGTTCATACAAGTTTTCAAGTTTTTGTTATGGCTATATTTTGAGTGAAAAAAAATTGTAAATTTTCTAATTAGGAGAATAGAAATGATGCCCCTTTATTGATTGTATTTCATAATAATACAATAAATAATGCTTAGCTCCATCCACCCAGTGGTCACAGTAGATAATCATGTATATGGATCAGTATCATAGCTGGCAAATGAGGAATTAAAAAGATTAGGAACTAATTATGCTGCCAAATGTTCAACTATAGGTTTATTCTGAAAGATATTCAACTGGGGACAACATGACTGGAAAAAGAAGAGATTGAGAGGAAAGTATAGCAAAAACCCCAGGAAGACATTTCAGAAATATTTCTATCTTGGAAGATAAATGTTAAACATTGCCTTAATGTAGCCATAATTATCTGAGAAATTTTGGGGGAAATAGGCAATTTTTGCATTCATTAGTGGAACTGAATGTAAAATCATTTCTAATATCTTTCTCATTGTGGCAACATATTTATTATTTTCTTTCCTTTTATGACAATTCAGCTTTCTTCTAACTAGTGGTATATAGCACATCTACATTACAAACTCCATTATAATATAATTTATTACAGTTTCTTTATAGGAGAAATCTGTTAGCCATAGTATTACCTGAAAATATGTTCATTGAAATTCTGCTAGAAGGTGGTTAGGCCCAGAGGCAGCCCCAGGCAAAACTACAAATCAATAGCATTCTCCCTTAGGTGATCTTAGGTCTTTCCATCCACCACCCCACCTTCACTCAATTTGATAAGCATTTATTTATTAAGTGCCTACCTACAATGAACATGGCCCTAAGCTAAATTCTGGGTATTCTGAAAGGAAGAAATGAGAGGCATCTTCCTTGTTTCAAAGAGTTGGGCTCTTGTGAGGAAAGGAATGAAAATTCCTGGAATCCAGATTGTTGAAGCCTTATATTTATCCTACCCACTCATCATTCTCCCACCTATTGGATCCCACTTCATCCCCATAATCAAATTTAGAGACACTCTCACCTGAAATCCAAATCTCTTTGATGGTGCTTGGTTATCAAAAGTAATTCTAAGATTACTTTACCCTGGGTCTCCCAGAAAATGCTTTATGTTCCAATAGACACTTCTTCTAACCCCTTCGTATTTTCTCTTTCTTTCATGGACTTGTCCTCAGATAGAAAGAATGTGATCATATTTGAATGCAAATTAATTTGAAAGTCTAGGAATATCAATGTTATTGAATTTAACAGGACATATTAATAATAATCGGGTCTGTCTCCACCATTCTTCTAAACTATAAGCTCTATGAAGGCAGAGATTGTGAAGCTCCCTATCCAGTGCTCTGCACTAATAGACATTCAAATATCTCTTTAATGATGAATGAATGAATGCAAAAGAAAATGCCTAATGCATTTAATTAGCATTTTCAGATTTACAAAGTTGGTGAAGGCCATTGTGAGCCAGCAGCGGGACTTCTAAAAACCATTCTGGTTACATGAGATAAGTAGCTGACTCTTAGTAATATTCTCAAAAGGATATATGACCTAATCTATTTGGATATTTCATCTAAGAATGAAACTTAAAACTTCTCCAGATCTGTCCAATCTGTGCAACTCTTTTTCATGAATTCACCTTTTGAGGTCCTTTGGATATGTTAGAGATTTTTTTTTTTTTTTTTTTTTAATGAGAATATCAGTGGAAGACTAGCTATCAGTCTTCCATTCCTCAACTTTACCACTTGCCAGTTCATCTTTTCTTCCTTTGATACATCTCATGACTTCTTTTACCTCTTTCTTCTGAGTTCTTCATGGGTTTAAAATAGTATGCTTTTGATGAGGCCTAGAATTGGGGTATCTAAATGAAATTAGGATTTAAATGAAGTCTAATGGCAGTTTCAGGGTACAGGGAGCCAAATAGAGCTCCTCTGCAACCCCTTTGGATTCGGCGCAAGGATACGGAGTTAAATGAGGTCTAGTGGAGGCACAAGAGGCCCCTGTAAAGGAACCCAAAAACTAGATTGATAAAAGAGGTTTATTATGGGGTTTGGAAATAAAGTTAAAGTCTAGTTAGTAAAGTTGAAGGTAGAGACAAGAGGGCACTGGAAACAGTGTTCCAGTGGATAGAGATCCTTGGCATGCCAGGTATAAGGCTTCTATGTTTGGGACCTCTGCAAAGAGAGGGCTCCAGTCTGGCTATTTTATAATAGGGGGCTTTGGCTACAAGCTTAAGGGGCTTGTGGGTGAAGTCCCAGGTTGGCTCCTGGCTGGGTTTCAGCCAGGGTTAGAATTTGAATTGAATTCAATGGGTTTTGGGACTGAGCCGTCCCCACCCATATAACAAAGATGAAACTGTGCTTGGGGTGGAATCCCCTACCTGAGCCAGAGTGGAAGGAGATTTTCTCCTTTAAGGATTTTTCAGAGTTTTGGGGTTTCCTCTTCACTTTGATAAATATTCAGTCTCCATAGTTCTCTTTCTGGATGAAAACTGCAGTTTCTATTCCACTTCTATTGGAATTGCCTTCAATTGTCAGATTGTTGAGAAGAACCAAGTCCTTTACAGTTGATTATCACATAACCTTTTTGTTACTATGTATAATGTTCTCTTGGTTTTACTCACTTTGCTCAGCATCAATTCATGTAAGTCTTTCCAGGTTGTTCACATTCCCAGTAAGCTTCTCCATTGTTTTCTGTGTGATTGTCATTTTAAATTTTTCAGTGACTGTCACATTTCATGTAGTAATATTACTATGTAGCAACACTGATAGATGGTGATATTTTTTAAGTGGGTCTTTGTTTCTAGAGAAAGTTTGATATTATTGAAAGATTTTTACAATTTCCTGAAGGCACTATAGTTTATCTCCTATGGCTTGATCAACTCTGAGTCCAAATTACAAGTCATTTGTACTATCTGCCTCAGATATACAGTGACAGATGAGTTTCATAAATTGTCTATCCAAATATATGTCATAATACAGGCAATGAACATTTTCATCCACCTGGTCTTTCTCATATAAATTACTGGGCTTCCTGCTCGCTACCTAAGCACAATGAGGACTTTTTTTTTTTTTTTTTTTTTTTTTTTTTTTTTAACAGCCTTAGTCTGCTTCAAAATACAAAACATTCAGAGTTTTTATTATATTTATTTTTGAGATTAAAATAAATTTGGATTGTAATATTTTTGGAAAACTTTTACAATTATTTATTAGTTTTTGACCTTTATTTTTTATAAGATTTTGATTTCTACCTTTTTTCTTCCTCCTCATCCCTTCACAAGATCAATCTGATATAGGTTATCCATGTACAATCATATTAAATATATTTCCACATTAGTCAGGTTTTGAAAAAAGAATCAGAACAAAAGGAAAAAAAAACACAAGAAAAGAAAAACAGAAAAAGAAGTGAAAATAGTATGCTTCAATCTACATTTAGACTCCATAGTTCTTTCTTTTAAATATGAATAGGATTTTCCAACACTAGTCTTTTAGAATTGTCCTAAATCATTGTATTGCTGAGAAGACCAAAGTATATCAATGTTGATCATTTTCACAATGTTGTTATTATCTGTATAGAATGTTCTCCTGACTTTACTCAGCATCAGTTCATTTAAGTGCAGGTTTTTTTCCGAAATTCAACTGCTCATTTCTTATAGAACGATAGTATTCCATTACAATTGAAGCTGTCTCTTTACTTTCCAATTCTTTGTCATCAAAGAGAGCTACTATAAACATTTTTCTTATTATGGATCCTTTTCTATTTTTTAAAATTATCTCTTTGGAAAAGACCTAGTAAAGGTATTGCTAGGTCAAAGGGTATATACAATATTATAGCTTTTGGGGCATAGTTCCAAATTGCTCTCCAGAATGGTTGAATCAGCCCACAATTCCACCAATAATGCATCAGTGTTCCAATTTTCCCACTTCTTTTCCAACATTTATCATTTTCCTTTTCTGTCATATTAGCCAAGCTGAGAGGTATAAGGTAATACCTCAGAGTTGTTTTAATTTGCATTTCTCTAATCAATAGTGATTTAGAGCATTTTATCATCACTATAGACCACTTTAATTTCTTCATCTGAAAATTGCCTGTTTATACCATTTGACCATTTATTAATTGGGGAATGACTTGTATTCTTATAATTTTGACTCAGTTCTCTATATATTTTAGAAATGAGGCCTTTATGAGAAACATTGGCTATAAAAATTGACTTCCAGATTTCTGCTTCCCTTACTATTTTAAAATCAATAGTATTTTATTTTTTCAAATATATATAAAGACGGTTTTTAGCACTCACTTTTGTAAGACTTTATTTTCCAATTTTTTTCTTCTCCTTTCATTACCTCTCTTCACCCTAAGACAGCAAGTAATCTGGATAGGTTAAATGTGTACTCATATTTCCATTTTTGTCATTTGTACAAGAAAATCAGAGTATGGGGGGGAAACATGAAAAACAAACAAGTTGAAAATAGTATGCTCTCATACATATTCAGTCTCCATAGTTCTCTATTTGGTTGAAAATTGCATTTTCTATCCCAAGTCTATTGGAATTACCTTCAATTATCAGATTGTTGAGAAGAACCAAGTCCATTACGGTTGACTATCACATAATCTTTTTGTTACTATATACAATGCTCTTTTGATTTTGCTCACTTTTCTCAGCATCAATTCATGTAAGTCTTTCCAGGCTTTTCTGAAATTGGAATATTCATTATTTGTTATGCAACAATAATATTTTATTACATTCACATAGTATAATTTAATCAGGCATTCCCCAGTTGTTGGGCATTTACTCAATTTCCAATTCCTTGATATTACAAAAAAGGATTACTCCAAACATTTTTAAATGTGTGGGTCCTTTTGCTGTTTTTATGATCTTTTTGGCATATAGACTCAGTAATAAGACTCCTAGATCAAAGGATGTACCCAGTTTTATACCCTTTTGTGCTTTGTTACAAATTTTTGCTTCCCTTCTAATCTTGGTTGCATTTATTTTGTTTGTGCAAAAACTTTTAAATCTAATGTAATAAAAATTACTCATCTGGAATTTCACAATATTCTTTCTCTTCTGTTTGGTTATACATTTTTCCCTTCTCCATAAATATGACAGGTAAACTATTTCTTTCTCTTCTAATTTTCTTATAGTATTACCCTTTATGTCTATAGAAAAATTATTGAATTCCCTCTGGGCCTCTATCTCACAGTGTTTTGACTAAAGCCAGGAATTATAGGTTTAGTTTATATTCTATTTAGTTTACTCTCTCTCTCTCTCTCTTTTTTTTTTTTTTTTTTTTTGCCCGTGGGAACATTGCTTAGAACTTTGGGTGATTAAAACAGATGTTCCTCAGTTACTATCATCCAAAGTCTCTATTCAGCTCCAATGTTACAGGAGGCAGTCTGGCAAAGTGAAAAGTTTCTGAAATTAGAAGATGAGTTCAAATTCTGACTATGTTGCTTTTTGCATGAATTTTGTATCTTTAAACTTCTCTGAGTCTCAGTCCCTTACTTATAAAATAGGGAATTTCAACTAAACCCAAGTTCAAATCTCACTTATAGTGATTCATATCTTTGTGAGTTGGACAAGCCTACATCCTTAGGCCTTAGTTTCCTCATCTGCCAATTAGGAGGTTGGACTTAATTGATCTATAAAAGTCTCTGAAGCTCTATTTTTATGACTATAGGAATTCAAATAGATGTTGGAAGAAAAATTGGAAAACACATCTTTGTCACAGATATATTAAAATCACATAGAGCACACACATTAAGCAAACATACTGAGCAAAGTGCATAAGTGAGGCAAGAAGGAAACATGATCACATATTAATGAAACATAGATTTGGGAGGGAATGGCCCCCTCTTACACTTATTCTTCTGGCAGACATTTATTTAATATTATCAATGAACAAATTTCCATCACCAGATAAAAGGAGGGGTTGTGTTGTCCAAAATATTTTTTCTCAGATGAGAAAACTGAATCCTATAGAAGAGAAAGATATATAGAACTGAAAAAATATTTTAAATCATTGCAATTAATACTATACATTTTCACAAGGAAACTGAAGTTTAGAGAAGTTCCATATCAAGGCCAATTAGATAAGAAGTAGTGGTATTGAGATTTGAACTCAGATCTTCAATCTCAATGCTGATGTATTTTTGTTTTTTACACTACCATGTCACCTTTACCTCAACCTCATTCAGGGTGATATAAAAGAAGAATAAAAATTTGGTCTCTGCTATCAGCTTCCAAGACACTGATAAGCCTTGAAAAGCACCAGAAGGTATGTATGCACAGGCCTTTGGAGACTTGCTTTATCAGGAGTCCCAAGAGCACCTTGAACCAGCTGTGCTGATATAAGGTGACAAGTGTCCACATGAGAGTGAATCTATAAATAATTATTTAGAAGCTAAACTCAGCTTTGGTGCTAAAGGTGAAGACCATAGTTCTGATCTATAATATCATAGAAAACTAATAACAGATGACAAAGTGATGAATTTTTCAGCAGTCCATTCTATCATCACACTCCCATTCCACCTCCCCTAGGGTCCTTTAAATGGGCAGCCACAGCACAACAGGAGATTGAGTAGCCCAGCTCTGTGGATATAGGACTGCCCTGCAAATGGGATCCTGGCCATATTGAGATAGCTTCGTAATGGGTGACGGCTCTCTCTCTGGTTGGCTGTGTGTGTGACCTCACAGGCCCTTTATAAGCCTACTGCAGACAGCAGTCGCTCTCTTTAACCTGGCTCCCTAGTCTTCGGTAGCCAAGCCAAGCTGATGGATAGCCAAGAGAGGTAAGGAGTTTGGTAGTGAACACGTGGGTCTTCAGACCAGGTGTTCACTAGGGAGCTGACAAGTCAGGGCATTATGTGAGTAGGTATAATAAAGGCTTTTAAGATTACACGTGGCTGTTCTTGAAGTGCACTACTGGTAATTAAACTATAGATTCAAGAAATCATGGCCAGAGACCTTTTAAGGCCTCAGAGGAGGCGAGCCAGGTGACACTGCAAAGGTCAGTGGTCAAAGGTACTCTGTTGGGCCTAGGACAGACTGGTAATAGTCTGCCAGGAAGGCATATTACACTCCCCTACCATTCCCAAGTTACTGTAAGCAGTAAGTATACCTGGACCATCTGTCTGCCTCTACTCACAATATTGAAACATTTTAGTTGGGCTCTTAATTGGTGGTTCTATCTATGATTCCAGTGATAAATGTTAGCTTACTAAATATACTTCCTTCTCTTTATCCCATTTTTCTACTATCAAGAGCATACCAGCTCTCAGTTTCCTAATAATGATTATAATAATAAAAATAATAGCCAGAATTTTTATAATGTTTTAAGCTTTGCAAAGCATTGTGTCGATATGACACTTTATTTTTATATAAACCTGAGAGGAAGGTGCTATTATTATTGCTATTTTATAGATAAGAAAATTGCAGCAGAAAGAGGTTAAATGACTTGCCTAATATCAAAGAGTCAGTAAGTATCTCAGGAGTCTTAAATTCAGGTTTTTTTGACTCCAAGTCTAGCATTCTGTCTACTGTACCACTTAGCTTCTGTCTTCCTGCCTTCTTCATCATTGATGTTAGCCATAATTGTTTTTTCATCCTTGTTGATACTTCATCCCATGCTTTCTGTATAGCTCTGTCTTACTCCTATCTTTAAACTTCAAATTATCTGTTTTTCCACTGTGTCAGTGTGCTTGAATAAAAAGGATGCTGGAATAGTTCTAGGTTTGAAGATTTCATTTCACATCCCTGACATCTAACTTGGGGCAACACAGTAAAGTGGAAATAAGAGTACCTGATCTGCCTTTTGATCAGGATTGGGAGAATTGATATATCCAAATACTTTGTAAATTATTGTATTGCTCTAAGACACTATTATTAAAAAAACAAAAACAAAACTCCTCTTCCTAAAGCTTTCACCCTTCCTACCTCATTGTCTTACCTGAAACCTGCCTTTCAATTGGTGCTTCCATTTCCAACAAAGAATGCTCCTCTCACTCCTCCAGACATAGGTGGTTATTTTTTCTTTTATTAGAAATTTTACTATCATTCCATCAGCAATCAAAGAGGCCAGCTTGTGGTGGTAGGACTGAATGTAGAACTTGAAATCAGATACTAATTCCAAGCTTATATAGATAATAGCATTTGAATCCAGCTCCTTTGACTCTAAATCCTCTGGTCTGTCCACTAAAGCAGGCTTCTTTGAATTAAACCACTTAGGATAAATACAAAAAGAAATAAGATTTGATCCCAGAGCATAATAAGAAGCAAGGAAGCAAACATTTATTAAGTACCTACTATGTACTAGGGACTATAAGTGCTCTAATATTATCTCATTTGATCCTCACAATAATTCTGGGAGGTAGATGCTATTATTCCCATTTTACAGAAAAGGAAACTGAGGCAGACCAAGGATAAGTATCTTGACCATTGTAAGCTAGTTATTAAGTGTCTGAAGCCAGATTTGGACTTGAATATTCCAGACTCAAGGCCCAGGGGTCTATCTACTGTACTAAGCTGCTTGGGATTGGAGAGAAGGGTAAGCCACTTGAAATGTTAAAACTTCAGTTTCCTCATCTGCAAAATGAGGCAACAATTCTTGTACTATCTATCTCACAAGGTTGTTGAAAGGAATATGCTTTGAACACCTGAGTTGTTCTGATGGCCACTTCTCTTTAGTTGTACAAACCATTTGTTTATACTCTTTCCTGTTATATACCTACTTTCAGCATACTTCTAAATTTTCTTTAATGTCTTCAGAATCTAATTCTGCCTTGGGGACTTCAATGACCACATGAAAGATGTTATAGCCTCATAATTCCTTTATTGAGTCAGTTCCAATGGCCCTTATCTCTACTCTCCCTCAAGAACCACTAGCATAGCTACACTTTGGACATTGACACTCCTGTGAATAACTCAGCATCTAAGATCTGAACTTTTCCTCTCCAAGCAGAGTCTCCTATATCCTATCTATATGACTCTCATTTTCTTATAAAAGTGGTTCTCTAGCTTAATTTTGACTCCTATCTATATTTCCTGTTCATCATCTCCTTTCTAATTTCACTAATTTCCCTTCCTGGGCATTTTAACTATCCTCTTTCTTGTTCCTCAGACCCTCCATTATACCTGATTCACCAGGCCCAATCCCAGGTAGCTCCTATGATGGCCAAGCATTGCTGCAGAAAAAGTAACATCACTATGGGATTAGTTTCCTTACAAATTCTGCTGCCTAAGCTCACCTGTGCCCTCAATGCTGCTCAATAATGCATTTATTGGTTTCTAGTTGAGTTCCTGTCATATTTTCCACACCAGCTGTTCCAAATCTTTTCTCCTCTTCACAAAGCCTCATTCCCTCCTTTTTTTCAGGCTCAGCAAATAATAAATCCTCCTACTTTTCTGAGATCAAGGTCCTTCCCTGGATGTTATCAGTACTTCCATCTTCTCTGCTGAAATTTTCTTCATCCATCTTCTGCTCTTTCTCTTTCTGTTTGAGTCTTTGGAATGAAAGAAGGCTAAGGTATTCTGGCTCAGAGGGTGGCAGGACAGGGAATAGCTTAATTAAAAACTATTTGCTGACTAATTTCAGGTTCCTTTTTTGTTGTAACTAAATGATTTTTTGATTTCATATTCTTTTGTTTTAGCTAAGTGAGTTTTTACCTATAAAAATAGAAAAATTTTTCTTTCATTCACCTGGTTCATGGCCTTTTCTTGTATTTCTCTGACTTTAATTGTCATTGCTTGCCCTTTGCTTGGCTGCTGTAGTCTAGTGTGCAGATGGTACCTAAACTTTACAATAGTTCTGGGGAATGTGAGGACTATGAAGCATCCACAGTTGAGGAATCATGTCATCAGTACAGTTTCCTTTTGTACTGATTAAAGCACTCAGTCATTATGCTGTCACCCCAGATGATGTGAGCTGAGTAGTGAAAAGTGTCTCCTTAGCACTTCAGACCACCTAAGGTAGCACCTTAGCACTTTCACCACCTGGTCTAAGAGTCCTGGCTTTGTTTACTCTCCATGATTGTAACCTATCTTGTAATGTGTTACTAAAAATCTGTAACTGGACAATTCTGGTTACTTTTAGTACTTCTGTCCCTTCAGTAGTTTAGCATTGAATTTGGATTGCAATCAACAGGCACCTGCAGGTGATCCTACCCAGACTTTTCTAGTTTGTTTTTGAGCACTCTGGGCTCTCTAGCTCTCTATGTTCTCCATGTTCAAAGTGGCTTCTCTCACAAAAGGAGTCTTAGCACCATGTCTCTTTGCAGACATGAATGACTTACAGCTGAGTGCTTTAGGCATCTGGATTCTATGGGTCTTTTCCACTTCTCTGAATGAATTCCTGCAAGCTGCTTTCCTCCAATATTTCCCCCTTGCTTTTTGAAATTCTCCCAAATCAAAAGGCATTTGGATTAACAAGGTTTTTGTTTTGAAATTAAAATCATGGGAATTATTATGACTGAACTCAGATACGTTCCTTTTCTCTTTAGCTAACAGAGAAAGAACAAGTAACAGGTGGCTAGAGGAAATGGGAATTTTGATGACCAGGTAGAAAGGAGAAACAATTTTGTATCCCTTGACAATAAAGGAAATCACCAAAGGAAGGATAGCCCAGAGAAAGAGCTAATAGTAGGATGAGGACTTTGGGTACTTGTGTGTGGAACCAGGAGGTAAGAAAATATTTTGAAAAGAAATCTAGGGGTCACTAATAATGAACTTCACTTGCTTAAATTTTCCTGGAGTGAATCTTCTATTTTATGTGCCATAGGAGAAAAGAATACTAGTTTTGGATTTCCTTCTAACTTTAATTTCTTTTAACATTTGCCTATGCAAATAACACCAAAGTCATGCTTCCTTAAATACCACAAAACAGCTTCATTGAATTATTTATTGGGTTATATACACCTACAGTCATAGTTCTTTGATCATTATCACTACCATTCTTGTAGAGGATATTTCCTCATGCTTATTCCCTGCCCACTTCTCAGATTATGTGACTGTGAGGCCTTTTTTTATATCTCATCTCATTTTCTGCTTCAGGATGATTGACACAGACAACTCAATAGCCAACCACTCTTGCTTGTTCTCATTCTCAGCCTAACACATAGCCCACTCCAATCAAAAGATTGTCAAATGCTTTTAGCCCTGTGGACATATATGTATGCAATCAAATCATACACTATGAAGAAAGAATGAGACCAAAAGAAGAGATGTGAAAACAAATGATCTGTGTAAGAAATTGAATATGGAAAGATGAGGAAATAAGCTCCATTGCAGAAGAAGCGACTGTTTTGCTCACATCAGCAGCAGCAGTAAAAATAATAAGTGCATCTTTGCATTCTATTGCTATTGAAGTGTTTCAGCTAAATGACAACTCAAGTTTGCACTTTAGCCAAAACATTGGTCTGCAGAATGCAATCTCTATATTTATTCCGATTTATGAGGAAATGCCCTTAAATGATGGATTTTGTTCTGACATTGTTTCTATTCCCTGTAAGAAAAAAAAGGCCATATCATGGTGATTAATGTAGTAGGAGTGAAGCTCTGTGTATTGCATCCCATCTGGACAAACAATTGAGATATAAGAAATATGTTTCATATTCAGCAATATTTTTTTCTGTACTTTCTAAAGAGAGCATGACAAGACAATAGAATGTATTTCTAGGTGATTAACAAGTCTACTACTTTATGGGAAGGCAACACTCAAAATAGTTGTCCTATGGACATTTTTAGAAACACATCTTTTTTATTTACAGAAAGCAAACCCAGGGAGCAGTAACTATTCCATTCTCTACAATGCCCTATGGCTATGCCTTAGCTCTGACCTACTTCTAGCAATGGGACTAATCAGTGTCAACTTAAATGAAGATTTTGGTGAAGTTGCTAGTTGGGCAGTTACTTGATATACTTAACTTGGGTTGAAAATTTACTCGTTCTTTCAATTGAACATACTTGAGATAACACTGACAAATCTTCAAAGATATTTTAATGCTAATTTCATTTTCAGAAAACACCTATTTGTTCTGAGTTGAAGGAGTTAATTTTCATCCTGAAGAGGTGACAAGTTTCTAAGTTTCAAGGCATGAGTTGCCACAAGATGAATAAGAAAGGGAAAGCAGAGTCCATAATTTACAAGTATTAAGTAATGTTTTTGGAAGTTGGCTGGGTCTCTAGATAATGAAGAAATGTTCGGATATGAAACTGCTTCTGTTGTTTTCTTTCATGCCTATCCTAAGTCTTCATTTTTCATCTGGTTCCACATTTAGGAAAAAAATACAATCGCGAATTTTAACAGTAGCAAATCTTTAGAAACAGTGCTTCTTGGCAGCAATGATCTTTATCACTTGTTCATCTTTAGAAGGATGTTCCACAAGAGCAGGGGATTTTTGGCAATGTGATTTGAGATTTGCTCCCCTTCCATTCTTTATTAACATCTAGATCTGTGATTTCATTGGTGCAGGGAACTCCTAGAGCAGGAACTTCCTTCTACTAAAGACAAAGAGTATTTTTTTTTTCTTTTCTTTTCTATAATTTAAGAGTTCTGAGGCAATGACATAGATAGTTGCCTGGGTAACAGAAAGATTACGTGAGTTGCTGAGGAATACACAAACATTACACGTTAATGAATATTGAATTCTGCTTTTGTTCTTTAGTCTCATTGTAGTTACATTTGTCAAGTAGTCATCCTTTAGAAAGCATTTACTTATTAATTGTAGGTGAATGTGTATGTGAACCCAAGCACTTCTCTACCTCTGAAATTAACTCTTTGAACCCAGAACAAGTAGATGTTCTGCAAATGAAATAAACATAAATGTATGTTTAGAACATTGTTAATGTAATACTAAAGCTATTAAACTTAAAAGAATAAACTTTGAAGTAGTCAAATATGCCCCAAAACGTTCTGAGAGTGCACTGAGCTATGTTGTCTATCAACTCTTGATAATGGAGAAAGAAAAGAGTTGTTTCTTTTTTTTTTTTTTTCTTTAATTTTTATTTTATTTTATAATTATAACATTTTTTTGACAGTACATATGCATGGGTAATTTTTTACAACATTATCCCTTACACTTCTATTCAGATTTTTTCCCTTCCTCCCCCAACCCCCTCCCCCAGATGGCAAGCAGTCTTATATATGTTAAATATATTACAGTATATTCTAGATACAATATATGTGTGTAGAACCGAATTTTTTGTTGCACAGGAAGAATTGGATTCAGAAGGTAAAAATAACAGTTTACACTCATTTTCCAGTGTTCCTTTTCTGGATGTAGCTGATTCTGTCCATCATTAATCAATTGGAATTGGATTAGCTCTTCTCTATGTTGAAGAAATCCACTTCCATCAGCATACATCCTCGTATAGTATCATTGTTGAAGTGTATAATGATCTTCTGGTTCTGCTCGTTTCACTTAGCATCAGTTGCTGTAAGTCTCTCCAAGCCTCTCTGTATTTCTCCTGAAAAGAGTTGTTTCTAATGTTATTGGTCAGAATTTTTTTGCCCTAGAAGAACTGGCCATTATTCTATAGCAAAACTTATCAAAGTCAGCTAAGAGATTACAAATCATTACTATATGATTTGAAAAAAAAAAAACACCTGTTCTTGTTTGGATTTTTAGTAGGCTGTAATTTTAATATGAGTTTAATATAATAATGTAGAAGAACAAAAATTAAAGTGATCTTGGACTATATTGAGTTGCATAAATTTCAGGAATCTGATCGTTCCCCTAAGCACAGTTCTGATTGGACTATATTTAGGTTTGTGTACCACGATTTCAAAAAGAAAGTAACCAGTATGATAAAGCATCTTTGATTCTATGCTATATGATTTTTTGTTGAAGTAACTAAAAATATTTACTTTAGAAAATACTCATGGGGTGAGATGGGGTAGTATATGACAGATTTCATCAAGTCTATAAAAATATATCATGTAGAAGAATGATTTCACTTTTTCTGTTTGAACCCAGAGAACAGAATCTGGAGCTATGAGCAAAAGCTACAAAGAGGGAAATTTAGATATGATTTCAGAAAAAAAAATTAACTTCCTAAGAATTAAACTTATCTATAAATAGAATGGGCTACCTTGGAAGGTAGATAGTTCCCTGTCTGGATAAGTTTAAATAGAGACGAAGCCTAGCTGTTGAGTATATTAAGTTGAGGATTAAGCTACGTGGGTAGTAAGGCTACCTTTAATTATGACATTTGTTATATCAATTATCCAAGATCAATAAGGGCCATCTTGAACACTATACTACAATACAATATTAATTATCAAGATGCCATTCAAATTACATATCTTTTAAAAATAGTAATAGTTCAACGTAGCTAATGAAAAGGTCAACATGACTATTTTCTACTTGTGATCTGAAACTTTGAATATGAAGAAACTTTGATGGATATGTGAGCTCATCACTGTGCATAATCACTTGACTTGCACATAATAGTCAGTTAATAAATGCTTTCTTGCTTGCTTGATTATAACCCATCTATGCCAACTCGTTATGTACAATTCTGTCCATTTCATTCTGTAAATCTTTCATTGAAAAGCTATACAGTATTTTGAAGGATATCTTCCTTTTTTAATATTTATTTGCTAGTACTGCAACATTCAAGCCAAACATCTGTTACATGCTGTTCTCTTTATATGATCAACCTATGTCCAAACATAATAATTAATTTAACTCATAAAAATTTGATTATTCAACTGATTACTGTATAGAATGTAACATAATGCTTTTCTAGATGTTTAGAGCTCCTTTGATGGTATGTATGTATAGTATTCCACTGCAAATATATACCACAACTTATTCAACCATTCCCCATTTGATGGAGGCTTCCCCTCAATTTTATGTTCTTTGTAACCAGAAGAAGAACGACTATAAATAGTTTTGGACATATTAGTCCTTTTACCCTTTTCTTGGATTTCTTTTGGAATAAAGACCTAGTACCAGTATTTCTGGGACAAAAGGTATGCCCAGTTTTATAGCCCTTTGGTCAGAGTTCCAAATTATTCTCCCAAATGATTGAACAAATTTACAGCTTCGCCAATAGTGCATTATTATACCTATTTTTCAAAACATTTATAGCATTTGTGATTTTTCATTTCTGTCAAGTTAACAGATCTCTTATTTTTCTGAGATATTTCACATTTCCCCTCATTTTCCCCCTTCATTTGATTTTGTTTTATTGTTCCTTGTTATTTCATGCAATCATCAGCTACCATTTAACCAATTTTAATTTTTAAGGAATTCTGTACTTCTTTTACCATTTGGTCATTTCTAATTTTAAGGAGTTATTCTCTTCAGTATCTTTTGTATCTCTTTTATCAAGCTAATAATTCTTTCAAAATTTTTTTCATTGCTCTCATTTATTTTTCAGCTTTTTCCTTTACTGTTCTTATTTGATTTTGATTTTTTTTTGCTTTTAAATAATCTCTTTCTCTTTTTTAGCTCTTGTAGTAATTCTTGTTGGATTTGTATTTAAGTTGCTTTTTCTTTGAGGCTTTGCTTATATGTTTTCAAGTTTTGTCTTCAAGTCATTGTCTACTTCTGAGTGTGCTTTGAACTTTTCTTTCACAACTAGTACATTTCTATGGTCAGGTTATTTTTGTTGCTGTTGTTTACTCATTTTCACAGCCTGTTGTTTTACTTTGCATTTATGGTAGGATTGTGGTATTTGCGTCTGGTGTGTGTGTGTGTGTGTGTGTGTGTGTGTGTGTGTGTGTGTATGTGGAAGGGTCCGTGTCTGCATGTCTGTGTCTGTGTCTGTGACTGTGTGGGTCTGTGTGACTTTTTCAAGCTTTAGACTTTGATCATTCCCATGCCTATAAATTTTCTGTGCTTTGAGGTTATGTGATTCAAGGAGATCACAAAACATCATGTTGTTGTAGTCTGAGCTCTGATCTTTATCCAGGTTAGACCCTTGTTCCCTTGAGGTTACAAATACTACCTCCATCCTAGTCCCTCCCCTGGAACTGCAACATAGTACTAGGTAATCAGCAATGAAGTTGCTACTTGGTTCTGTACCTGATGCAAGATAAAGGATTCTCTATAATATTTTTCTGACAAAATGATCTATTTTATCTCTGTATGCTAAGTACTCCAAATACTCACTGCTGCTGCTACTACTGAAACCATCAGTCCTAAGGTCCATAGCTGGTGTTACTTTCTGAATGCTTTGCTCCTGGACAACCTTAACCTCAGTGTCACATATTTTTCTTTCCATCCTTCTAAGATATCCTGCTGGAAAACTAATTCACCTTGACGTTTTTGGTTATGCTGCTTAGAATTCAATTTGATGTGCTTTTTAAAAGTTGTTTAAAGGGAAATGTTGGAAGAGCTCAGTAAAAAAAAAAAAAAAAAAAAAAATTCTCCCTTTACTGTTTTGACTCTGGCTTCCTATATGGGTGGTGTTTACTGAAACGGATGCTCAAGCCAACAGATTCTGTGGATTAGAGGAACGAGTTTGAATCTTTGTCTAGCTTGAAAACTGCTTGAAGCATTAGCAAAGTCTTAAAAGACTGGGGTATTTGTCAAAATGGAACAGAATTGGGCAGTACCAAATCCAAACCAAGACTCATTCTTAGAATTCAGTTCATGGTCAAGACAAATCAAATTAACAAGCACTTATTGTGTGCCTACTGTGTGTCAAGATACTGAGAATGCAAAGAAAATGAAAAGCAGTACTGTTCTCAAAGAATTTAGATCATAATGGGGGAGACATCATACAGAAAAGATATATGCAAGATAAAATAGAGGTAATCTGACAAGGAATGGTTTCTGGCTGAAGATGAGACTTTAACTGAGATTAATTTTTTATTTTAGTTTTAGAAGCAATTGGGGTTAATTGACTTGTCCAGGGTCATACAGCTAATAAGTGTCTGAGGCCAGATTTGAACTGAGGTCCTTCTGATTTTAGGGGTAGTACTCCATTGCCAGTGGCCAGTGCCACCTACCTGCTTAAACACAAACTAAAAAAAAATAATACTTTGTTATAATTTTTAAAGCATCTGTTATTTCCCCTCACTTTCCCCCTCATATTCTCTCTAGTTCACTTCCCTTAATTTGGAAAAATAGAAAAACCAAGAAATACAAAGTTCTTGTGACACATAAGTGTAGTCAAGCAAAATAAATTCCCATAGTTTAGATATTGACTAGGTCCAAAACTATGAATCGTTGCACATATTAGTTTATAATTTCTGCTTCATGAGGTAAATGACACTTTTCTTCATCAGTCCTTTGGAATTGTGATTCATCATTTCACTGATCACAGTTGCAGGTTTTCTTAAGTATTTTATTTTTAATTTATGGAATAAAACAAGCATTTCTATAACAAATTATATTATAAAAACAATGACTTGCATAAAACTGCAAATCTATCATGTAAAATTTGCTATTCTTAAATATATAATAAAGTTTTCATGTAAATTCCTTTGTTTTCTTTCCTTCCCTTCATCACTCTAGAGATTGTGACCACTAGACACAAATATATGTGTACATGTGTATATATATGCATATATATGTATAAATGTAGATACATATAAAATAATTCTATACATGCTTCTTTTCATCATTTCTCTAGATTCAGATAGCATCTCGATTCATTTGTTAATGTAGATATTTATAATAGTTAAAATGACTCATTTGATCAAATTTTTCTTAGAACAATATTGCTGTTACTGTATACAATATTCTTATTTCTTCCCTTTTTCTCTTCATTATTTCATGCAAGTCTGCCTGTGTTTTTTTAAGATCATTAAGCTCATCATTTCTTATAGCACAGTAATATTCTATCACTGATATGCCACAATTCCATAAATTATATGCCACATTTTCTCTTGTTCCTTTCAATTCCTCTGTATCTGTTCATACAAATTTTTTCAGGTTTCTCTGAAATTTTCTCTTTTTCTCACTTATTATAATAGAATAAAATTTGTTCAACTGTTTCCCAATTAATGAGTACCTCCTTAGATTCTCCTTTTGTCATAATAAAAAGTTTTTGTATAGTTGAAATTTTCTTCTTTCTTTAATCTTTTTTGGAGTGGAAGTCTAGTCATGATATCCCTGGATCAAAGCATATATATTGAGAGATTGGTTTCAAATTGCTTTTTAGAATGGTTGGATTAATTCGTAGTTCTACCAACAGTGAACCCATGTTTTTGTTTCCCAGTATCTTTGCAAAATTTGTCATTTCTGGAGTGTTTTTGTTTGTTTTATAATCTGATCAATGTGAAGTAAAAACTCAGAGTTGTTCTATTTTGCATTTCTCTAGTTAGCTATTTGGATCATTTTGCTCCCATAGCAATAAATAGCATGGCTTTCTTTCCTTGAGAATTGATTGCTCATATCCTTCAGCTATTTATCAAATAGATAGAGGCTCTTATTTTATCAACTAACTTTTAAATCTAGGGTCACAGATCCATAAGGAGTCAGTACAAGAAGAACCAGAAAGAAATATGCCAAGCATTAGCTATTTAGAAAACATTCTTTTAGTCAAGGTTTCTTGGGATCAGTATGGTTCTTAAATATACTCTAGCCTGCAGAGAATTTACGAGCTATTAAAACTGACACTGATAACCCATGTTTTTCTTGTAAGTAAATAAGTGAAGAACAATTAGAACTCTCAAAGAATGGAGCATTCCCTTTTATTCATGGGTTCACCCTAATTGGAAGATGATGTATAATTATCAAGAAGTTCCTTAGAGAAGGGTTTATTTTTCAAGTAGGATTGGAATAGAGAGATATTGAGGCTCCTCCTGTTTGGGACAAAAAGACCTACCCAAATTGACTACTCAGAGATCACTCATAGAAAGCAGAATTATTTATTAGAATCTCGAGAAGCAGACCCCATCCTCGGCTGTGAGCCAAATTCACAGCAGGAGAGAGCCACTCCCTTGAAAATGTTCACAGCTTTTATACATTTCAGACAAAGAACCTCCAAAATCCCACCCTCTATATGTTGTGATTGGTCATATAAGTCTGTATTCCCCTATTTGATCAGTGGAATGTAGTAGACTAGTTGATATACAGCCTCTTTGGCCACGTATATGTTTTTAATCCCTTCTTTGGATAATGGAATGTAGCCTAGGCCTTATCTAAAATCATGTGACTGGGGCCTGATTTACTTTAGCTAACAGTCTCTGATAAATATGTGCTTAATCTGTAAGTTCTTCACTTTTCCACACACTCCTAACTCTAAAATTCTCTTGAGTCTATATTCTTCAGTCTGTATATTGATTTTATGATTTATTAAAGTCCAAGCTTAGACAATATGAAAAGTTGTTGCAATTCCAGACTGAGGAACTTAAAAGAACACTATGGTTTTTATCTCATTAACAATTCTAAACTGAATAGATAATAGTATTGTACTATAATCCTCATTCTAGAAAGGACAGTGCCAAGTACATAAGTAATTAGTTTGAATTTAAATGGTAAATAAGAAGTAAATCATGAAACAAAAGCCAAATCTATTTTAAATTCCACATTAGAAACCTAAAAGACAAAGTACTTCATTCAGTAATAGTTCACAATAGCAAACAAAGATTTAAAATTTGCTTTATGGAAGGAATTTTTGGTGTTGGTATCAGTTATCACTTTTCTGGTTTTCCATTAAATATGCTTAAACTTTTCTTGTTTGCTTGGGGTTCCAATACTTAGCATGCCCATTGTCCTTAGTATATTCTAAGGCCCTAGAAAATTGCTGTGAATTTCAACTAAGGTGGTATAAGGTGATAGAAGTATCAAGCAACTGTTTTGGTTAGAATAAAGACATAACTGTTGTTTCATTTGAGGAATGAATGACTAAGTTAACAGACTATATTTTCCCTCAAATCTATCATTTATAAAAGCTGTGTCCTATATTTAGTATTATTTTTCAATATACACCTATGTGAATAGTTGTTTTAAAAATATTTCATTTCAGAAAGATAGCCTATATTCATATATGACATATACTTTGGCTAATAATAACTAACATTTACATAGTGCAGTAAAGTTTGCAGATTGCTCTACACATATTATTTCATTTTATTTTCACAAAACCTTAGGATCTAGGAAGGAAAGTGAGAAACAAACATTTATTAAGTTCCTGCAGTGTTCTAGGTACAGTGCAAAGCGCTTTAGAAATTTTATATCATTTTATCCTCCAACAATTCTTTGAGATAGGTGTTAGTATTATACACATTTTACAACTGAGGAAAGGAATTGAGAAAGGAAGTGACTGGTTAGGGTTAAACCACTAGGACGTATTTGAGATTGATTTGAACTCAGGTTTCCTTGACTCCAGATTCAGTGCTTTATCCATTGTGCTACCATATGACGATGTTGTATCTTGGTAAGCTGTTTTAGGCAGTCATAACCACAATAATGAAATGAAGTGATAAACCTTAATTTGAGTAAGATGGGTTACAGGAATTCTCATTTGGAATTCATTTTCTAATTAGTTACTTACACCTTTGTGCCCACAACCATTTCTGAGTCTCCATTAGCACAAAATTCTGGTATACAATCCTCATTTTTGAACACAATACAGATGAAGCCAAGTTATAAAAAGTTCTGACGTGTTTCCAAGGAGCCCAATAGCAGTATATAAGAAAAGGGTTAGGTAAGTATAGTTTCACAAAAGGAATTTGGCTAATCAGTTACTACTATGAAATATTTCTATTGACAATCAGACACATAATTGTCCTGGTTATATTGATAAAATAGATTAGAAAGATTAGGAATCCCCTGATGTAGTGGAGAAATAATAACTCACTGGGAGGCATCATAGCACTAAGTGAGAATAAGCTGCTTGGCCTTCAGAGCATTTAAAGTAGTTAGGGACGCTGAGCATTTACCTCCTTTTCTTCCTTCACTTTGGCAGGAAAAACAATTAGAGAGAAAAAGGACATTTTATTTTGGTGCTAAAGTGGCAGTTTAGACAGTTCTCATCTCTGAGTTGGAAGTGGAGCAATTCACGGATGGTATTAGTCCAGCACAAAAAATGATGCCTGTCAAATGGTATTAGGTGGGAAAACAAAAGCATAATAGAGACATGGAATCACAGTCTAGGTTACTTAGAAAGATTGTAAGGGACTTTTCAAATCACTGTCTTTGTTTCTTCAATCAAGTTTGTCTCAAAATGGCCCAAAGAGAATTGCCTATGCTATTACCTAAAATGCAGTATCTATGACAGGATCTGGGGGTAAAGGCTAATTGTGGGCCTGAGCTCATCATTGCTGCTGATGTGCAAATACTTCTGTCATAGAAGGGTGGAAGTCTGACCTAGTCAGACATTTTCAGAGTATGGATGCTGAACCTGGAAACAGGAAGATTTGGGCATTGAGCCCCATCAGCCCCATCTTTTACACTTACTAGTTGTGTGATCTTGCGTAAATCACTTAACCTAAATGCACTAAACATACCTGATAGTACCTATCTGACAGATTTTGTAAAGATAAAATGAGATAATATACATAAAGTCCATTAAAGCACTAAACATGTCACTTATCATCAGGACAGATAAGCTATTTAGCTTTTCTGTAATTGTGCAAATCTGTAAAATGTAGAGAATTCTATCTGTAGTACTTAACCTTCCATGGTTGTAATGAAGCCCTTTGAGAAAAGAAACTATATATAAAACATAGTATAAACTGTCAAATTATACATATATATCATAAACATATGGCACTTATATGTATATATGTGTGTATATTTTATACATGTGTGTGAATATATATACATACTATCATCTTCAAAAGCATCATCCCATACTTAATTTTTCTCACCTGTGAAATGGGAACTATAAAAATAAATGTGATTGTGTTGTATTTGCTTGAATAATAATTATTAATGGAATGAAAATGCAGTAAGTAGAGGTGGAGTGTATTTTAAAAGTTGTACCATAAATGATATATAATATTTGCAATGAAAACAAAACATTAATATGTTTCTTTGAAATAAATATCATATTTTTATGAAATTTTAATTTCCCAACGAAATGCATGAACCAGTGCACAGACCTCTAACATATTTTGTAATTTTTCAAAATGGTCATCACTGATTAGCATTCCTAAGTGCCTACTTACATTTTGGGCTCTGACTGCGGAGATATTCTAAAATATGGTCCTTAATTAGGATGGAGTATTTATAAATCATTTCTAAATAGCAATTTCACTATGGTACAATAAATTATAGAGGCTAAAAAATTGGAAAAGTCATCCAAAATTCTGACTCATAAAGCATGCAGAGAAGAAGTTGATCTACTCAGAGACTTAAGCCAACCAAGAAAGGAGCTGTTAGTATCCTTTTTGTTTTTGTTTTTGTTTTTTTGTTCCTGAGGAAAATTTACAGACTGGCACTGCTAAGAGAGCCCACTGAGCTGGCAGGGAATTCTGGGAAATGGTATTCAAATGAGCAGTACCTCAAAAGCTCCTTCTATATTTCTCAGCTTGAAAAATTCAATTTCATTTTTATCTGTTATCAGCTCTGGACTGTTTTGTAATTTTCAACCTCATAAATACAAGTGTTTTCTCTAGCAAATGTATATGGGAAAGAGCTGAATTTTCAAAAGGTCAGACTTTTCCCTTCCTTGTGTAACACCAGGTTTCTCTGTGGAACATGAAGTTCTGTGCTCCCTCATGTTCTATTCCCTTAAAGTAACAAGGATAGATGTTAACTTTTAAGCCCTTGTGCTCATGCCCTCATCATGCTCCAATGGCTCATTCTTCCAAGAGAAATTTAAGAGAGCCCCAAATTTAAGTTTTAGAGTTTAGGATGACTTATATAATACAACTGTGGTTGGATAGCCTTTAGAGAGATTTTTAGCCTCCCACTCTAGGGATTTCAGGATTCAAGTGGAGATATTCTGGGAAATGTAAACTTTTCAGGGTCATTGCATCCAAAGCTTACTTTGATCTTAAGTAGCAATATGATCAGATGCAATGGGAACATATCAGTTCATTAAATGATAATCAGTAGCAGTGGCTGAAAGCAAACTTGGGTATATTTTTTTCTTGTAGTTCCCCCTAATAGATGAAAAGAAAAGGAAAGGGATGGTAACTTAGTGAGTCCACTTAGCCACTGTACTCTTTAGCCCATTAGTGGTTAGAAGTCTAAAATACCAACCAACCCTTTCTCTGTTTGGATTGCTATAATGTCTACCTAATTTGGACAATGACTTTGACCACTACAGTGTCTATCCTCCCCAGCACCCATAGCCATGACCAGGAAACTCCTAGCCCATCTCTTTATTTACTCCTCTCCATTCTCAGTGCCTTAAACTTTTAATATAAGGTCTCTTATGCTTTTAACCCAAACTTCAGACAGTCTTTGTGTATGAGCACTCACCCTTTTTCAGAGCTTTCATCTTATTCCTAAAAAATGCATGTGAGGCTACATTTGTAGCATTAAATATTGGATATATTACTTCATGCTTGATATTTTTCTTAAGCTCTATAGTTCCAGAGAAAGATTTAATTTTTCCTATTTTTTTGGAAGGAGGAAGAGGATACTTCATTTTAATTTTGTAAAGAATTTTGAGATCAAAGTTATAGTTGAGAAGCTTGTTTTTGTCAGAAGATAGGCAACCAGATTGGGTGATAAGTCTCTTTTGCCTAATTTCCAACTTCAACTTTAACTCTATATGGAGGATTTAACCATTGAAAGCCCAGTCCTTAAAGCATGCTTATATTTGTCCTTGGTAGTAATACACAGGTATTCCATGACTTTTTCCAATCAACATGTGAAACTTTGCAAGGCTGTTTTCAGCCTTGTATAGTTGAAGGGCTGACACTATGTGATGGTAGAAAGTCTAATTGGCTAACGAATGGAATAACTGAAGTCTCAGGAGTTAGTAATCAAGAATTTTGTTTCTATACAAAAGGAACACCCAATTTCATTTCCTTTCTTAGAAAGTGAGTCAAGAGCTACTGTGAGTTGCTCAATGGTGAGAATAGAGTTGGAAGGAAAAATGGCAGCTTCCTTCTCACTCAGTGGCTATTTGTTTTTCAATATAGGGTGCCAATGATGCTTTTGGGTCAATTCTTTCCTAAATTTTGGTGAATAAGCATTCTGAGGAAAACTGCCTTCATAGCAGTTAATGTAAGACAGTCAGAGGTTCCATCAGATATCTTATCTAATACCAAAAAACAAAACAAAACAAAACAAAAAAACAAAGTAGAGGTAGCTGTCAGAAAGATAGTATTTAAGAAGAGAGAATACTACCCAGAGGAGGGAGCTCCTTTAAATAATTCTATTTAGTTTAACTTTTATTCCTATTATTTGATCTTATTTTCTATTACTCTACTTATGTTAGCTTTGCTCTGGCTGTGAACCATTGAAAATACATAACTCCATCAAAAATTGGTAATGACTTGAGTAGACATTATTGGTAGAAAAATGACTTAGGTTTCAGTGAGTTTTGTTCAGTTTAAACAGATTAAGATCTAAATAGCTTTTTAAATCACAAATAACTTTGGATTATATGTGTTAAATGTAGAGTATATATGCATATATATGAAAATCTTGTGGAATATTATAAAAATCTTAAGGATTTTTCAAAATGTATTGCAATTGTTTTTAATATAAGACAATATATCCTGGAGGCAGAAAAGGCATATTGTAAGGAAGTATAATTATTATCTTACTGGAAGAGTATAGAGAAACACCTTGGAATTTTTGAAGTATAAGGGACTTTCTATTATTTATATTAGATGTGATAATTATTTATATGAACATCTCTCCCACTTTTAGCTTGAAGAGGTAAGTATCAGTGATGCTCATGAGGTGAATAGATTTGTTTAGATGACCTTACAACTCTATCCATCTCTGAAGTAGAGATAAAAAAGCATATGGAAAAAGAAACTGAAAACAAGTAAACAGCATAGAAGAGGTTGAGTTTGATATAGAAGGGCAGGGATCAAATCTTTGCTAGGATAACCTACAATTGAAAGATATGGAAAAGAAAACCAAAAAAAAAAAAAAAAAAAAAGATATATTTAAGGAAGATAGCAAGATCTGTATCATAAAAGATAGGGAGAAAAGCAAGAAAAATTGCTGTGGTTGGGCTAATAGTGATGAATGCCAATTGATTTGGAGTTGATGATGGATACAAAGTTAGTATAGGTAAGATCAGAAGTCAATAGGATACAATTAGGAGAGATCAAGGGTTTTTTGACCAGAGACAGTCAGCTAAAAGAGAGTAATGACAGAGATTGAAGGGAAGAATGTGTTAGCCATTCCCAATGCCCACAATCTTCTCCCTTCTCAGTTCTATCCCTGTCATTAACTGGCTTTCTTCAAATTTTACCCAGTGCTGCTTCTTACAAGAAGTCCTTTATAATTCCACTAGTCTCGTGTGTGTGTGTGTGTGTGTGTGTGTGTGTGTGTGTGTGTGTGTGTGTGGTCAAAATCAGCCTAAGACAACTGATTATGACTCAAGATGCAGTGGATGACTTTGGTGTTTTTGATGTCTAACCAAGCTCCAGGCTCCACAGCACTTGCTTTAGCCATCTTCATAGCCATTGGAACAAATTGTTCTCATCTGTCCATTCTACCAGCCTTCATGTGCTTAGGGTAGAAACCCCACTAATACATGGTAGGCTTTGAGATACTTTTCTACTCTCAATCTCATTTAGACCACCTGCTGAAATAGTTTACTGAGATGTGGTCACTGCATGTGCTGTAGCTTCTTGGAGGCACAGGTAAGACTTAAATGGATCAGAAACATACAATACATACATTATATCCATATCCATAATACATATATACATATAAACACATGTGAATATGTTTTGTATTTTAAAATATGTATTTGTGTTGTTTATCTCAAATTCCAATTTAGGAAGTGTTGGTCTTAGATTTTTGATTGAAAAACAGTTAGACTAATGATATTAACTGATTATTGTCTTTTCTAAATGAATTCTGATTAAAAAAACCCAAAACTCAAACTAAAATGTAGAATTCAAAAGAGTACAGAAACTGATCCAACTACAAAAACCTTGATTACCTTTCCTAAGGAGACATGAAAGTCAAGTATAATACTAATTGAGTACAGTCTTTTATAAAACACCACAGAAGAAGGTGACACAAGATTATAAACAATATAGCTTCATAAAAATATTAAGATGAGTTATGGGAAAATGGAAATGAATCTGAAGAAAGCTCTGATAATATGAACTAAGATAGGTAATTCAATTTTTTTTTTTAGAAATTAAACTAGGAGGCTAACAAATAGAAGAAAATGGAACAGTTCTTTGACTGCTATTCTATGCGATATAAATAAAAGCTACCAAAGCATTTCATAGTCCATTGAAAAAACTTAATAATTTGAAAGGAACATTGATCTCTCACATAGATGAAACATCAGCATTTGGGATGGAAAGGGGCAGGTTAAAAAAATTATAGAATGTATGTATAGATCGTTTAATATGAAAGGAATGAGACTGCAATCCCTAGTGTTGGCAATCTCCATACTTCTTGTAGCTCTGTTTTGTAGTTATTGCCATGCACTTTGGAGTATGTTGTTTTGTTTGTTTTGTTTTGTTTTTGCTGAGGCAATTGGAGTTCAGAAATACAGAAACGGGCTTTCATTCATTTTCCATAGGAAAAAAAGGATTGCATTTAAACATATTTTCCTCTTATTGCACCTTGTTACTGCAATTTTTCAAGCTCTATGTTTTTTAGTTGCATGAAAAAGACCTTGGTAGGGCTTTGAATTGAATAAAAATCTCTCCCAGTGACCATTTTGTGTTCTCTGAGGGCCTAGGTCACACATCCTGTAAAGATGATTTGGCCTGGTGCATATGGAATAAATAAAAGGTTTCACTGAGTTTCATTGATATTTTCTTCGTCCTTTAGCTCTGCTACTAAGTATCTCTTTATGTGGGCAAGTCAGAATGAAGACAAACTTTGAGGGGACATCATGTCCTTCATGTCAATTCTGTTCTTCTCTACTATTCCCCCCAAATAATCAGTGCTCTAAATATATAGATATGATTGAATGAGAAAATACTATAAGAGCATATAATTTTTCTCCTAGAATCATAGAATTTAAAATTGGTATCATGTGGTTCAATCTTATTAAATAGAGATGAAAAACTTATCCTCAGAGAGGTTAATCATTTTCACAATAATATACAGGCACTAAATAATAGTATCTGGAATATGAACCCAGATTTTTGAGATCTAAGTCTTTTGTTCTTTATATTGCACCAAGTTAGCTTTCTCCCTAATACTTAATGATATGGAAGAAGCTACACCCAATGATGCCCCTTGTTTATACAAGAAAAGCACTCATTTTGTAATTTTTCTTTTTAAATAGGGAATATGTTTTATTGATGTATTTTGTCCTGTCTACAACCACTACTGTGCCCCTTTTGTCTCAAAGGTGTGGGGGAAACATGAACGAAACTAGCCAACTGTGAGTAACTACATTAGAAATTGTAAGCAATATAGTCTTTTACTTCTTTAACAAAAGGAGGGAGGTATCACTTCTTTCTCAATCCTGTCTTAGTTTTTGTGACTCCATTTGGGGGTTTATTTGGTAAAGAAACTAGAATTCTTCTCTAGTTCAGTTTATAAATTGAGGCAAACATCGTGTTTATGGACAAAAAGAAGAATCTTCCAGACTCCAGGCCAAGTTTTTTATCCACAATGACAATTAATGATCCTTATTATTTGTCATTCAGGACAAAAATGACAGATTCATTGTAATGGCATTAAATGTTCCTTCATAAAAACTATCCACAGGTCCTCTGGAATTTCAAAAGGGACAAGGAAAACCCAAATAATTCTTTTAAAGGTTTTAAGCTTGCACTTACTTTAGGTTAAGCAACTCCTCTTGAGTTATAGACTAAAACATGCTGTCCCTTAAACTCTGGTGTTGATCCAGCCAAATTTAAATGGTCAGTGGGTGGATTCATTGCTTTATATTGTTCCTTGACTATGACTTAGGCTCTTGATGTTTCACAACAATTATTCTCAAATCTTTTACCAGTCATTTGCTCTCTCATGGTGTTTTGATCCTTGGAGTTAGTGCCCTGGCTGACTTTGTAACTCATCTTGGAAAAAAAAATCCTAAATACTTTTCTTTAAGGAAGATACTTTTACCACTGTGGTTTTAGAAAAATTTATCTGTGATGTATTCCATTGATTATCCAGGCAGATACTGCTGGCTTTTCACATAGTGACAAAAGTTATGGGTCTCCAGTGATGGATGAAATCCAATAGAGTGTACAAAATGTTAGCCATGGGAACACTAACTCTCAATCCTATGCATGTTGTAAAAGGGTAGAAAGTAACCATGCTGCTGTATCTGACAACTGGTAGCCAAACCTTAAAGAGGACCTTAATTGGTGGGTCCCTCAACAGCCAGACATGCCCAGTGAATCGTTGCAATAAAGTCAACAGGAGCACCAAAAGTGCATTTCCACATAGTTATAAGCTGAATCAATGGTGTACTTTTTGTTTAAGAAGATGAAAATCACCCAACCTGTTCTTTTCATTGGAAATGAATTTTTCTATATCTTCCCTTTAAAAGAATAATAAATCTCTATTATGAACACTGTATCCAAGTTCTCTATAGACCTATTGACAGGGTGGTGCTTCTTTCACACTCTTCAACAGAAACCCCAGGAGTTTTTATGCAATAAGTCAGATGCAGGATTTTCTTTTAAAAAAAGAATATTAGTTTACTGAGGTAATTTTTGGGAAATTTTAGCTCAAAAATAAACATAATTGTACCAAGCAACTTCTTCACATGGGCATATTTATCTGTGTTTCATGAGAAGAAGATATTTTGCTTTTATTCCCACTTGCTTTTCTAAAATATTTCAGTTATAGTGCTTGAATCCGGTATTCCTAATTCTAGTTGCTTTAGTAAAAACTTTTTGTTGGCTGTTTGTATGAGTGAGATACATAAAAACTTCATGTAACTTCTATTACTGATACTAAGAAAAGGAGGTATATTTAATCAACTATATGTATTCTTTATCAATTGTTCACAATCAACTGCAGTCTAGAACTCACCTTGGCCAATTGTGAACAAGAAAAACTCAACATCATAAAAGGAAGCCAAAATTTGTTCAAGAGACTGGAAGTCCAGAATCAAACACAGAGATTATTAGGGGAAATTCCTAGTTCAATACAAAACATTAATAAATATCTTAAAAATACTATGTAATAAGAATTCTTAAGCATAATTTAAAAATATTAGGTACATGATTATTCTTGAAAAGATTGCATTGGTTTTCTGATTGATATAACTTCTAGAATGAAAAGTGCATAACATAAAGTCAATGAGAAGGATGGGAGAGTCAAGGAGTGTTCCTTGGTCATCTAAGAAAGAAGAAGATTGAGAAAGAAAATTCTGATGTCCTTTTCTGATGGATAAAAAAATGAGGCAGGCCAAGAAAAAGAACTATATCTTTAACTCCCATTTATTACACCTACTTTAGTCAGGTCCAAATCCTTCTTGCTAGGAAACCACAAATGTTTCCAGTGAATAATAGATTCAAAAATAGGATGATTGATTCAAAGACAAGATATTAAATAACTCAAAGACCAGACAAATAATGCTGTGTTAGGGGCAAAGAGGAGTTCACAGAATAAGATAATCCATCAAAGGATATTTGGTTTTATATTCTTTATATCAAGCATATTGGTGATGGAAAAATATTTGATAAATCTTTTCCCAATTCTCATTACTTTTTTTGAAGGATAGTGCTTTGAACAAAGGGATAAGGAATACGCTTTGAACAAAACAGCTTGATAAAATAGAAAAAGCAATGAATTTGAAGTCACAGGGCCTGGGTTCAAATATTGCATCTGCTAATACAACCTGGTTTTACTGTACAAATTTTTCACTGTTGATCTCAGTCTTCACATTTGTAAATAGAGATAATAGGATTACTGGCTAAGATTATTTTCAGCTCTGCTGGTGAGAATAGGTTCACTCTTAGAGGCTTATCTAATGATGAGCTTAATAGTTTAATACAAGACCTCCTCCTCTCCCACTTGATATCTTCCTGGGGAATAACTGAATCTGTTTTATGTTGATAAAAACATGCCACCAATACCTCTGCAGCCCTTTTATGGAGCATTCTTTGCATAGAGGTTTAGCCCCAATCCTTGCAAATTCATAGATCTATCTTTAGGAAGATCTCTGAAACCAGAAACTCAGTCTTCCCAGAAAGTGCTCCTTTTCAATTCATTTTACTAAACATTTATTTCATAAATAAATATATAAAATAAATAAAATTTTAAAACTGGAACCTACTATTGCCAGGTATTATTCTAAACAGTAGACATATAAAAAAAGGTAAAAGATAGTGACTTTGGCATATGATTATGATGGAGTACTATTATATTATAATAAATTACAAAGGGGATAGTATCAAAAATATAGCAAGACATATATGAACAGATGCAAAGTGAAGTGATAAGAACTGGTCACACTGTGCATAGTTACAACAGTGTTGTAATGATGATCAACTTTGAAAACAAGTCTACTCTGATCAATACAATGATCAAAGACAATTCCAAAAGACTCTCATGGGAAAAAAAAGAAAAATTGGATATCCACCTTTAGAGAGAGAATTAATGAAATTCTGAGTATAAATGAAGTATACTTAAATTTTTTGTCTTCTTTGTGATTTTTTAACATGGAAATATTCTTTGCATGATTTTACATGCATAATTTATATATTGCATGCCTTCTCAGTGGTTTGGGGTAGGGTCAGAGGCAGGGAGAGAATTTAGAACTCAAGTTAAAAAGAAAATAACATTAATAATAAATAATAAAACATTTTAAAAGACAATTCTTGCTCCCCAGTTGCTTATAATCTAATGGAGGAAATAGCATATCAACAAATGTATGTGAAGCAAGTTATATACAAGATAAATAGGAAATAATGGAGGGAAAGCATTGGAATTAAGAGTGATTAGGCAGGGTTTCTTAAAAAAGATGGGATTTTATTTGGAACTTGAAAAAAGGCAGGAAAGTCAATAGTTTGAGTGGAGATAGGAGAGCATTCCTGGAATGAGAAACAGCTGGAGAAAAATACCTAGGACTGAAAGATAGTGTCTTGTTTCTAGAGCATCAAGTATATCAGTGTAAAAAGAATATGAGGAAGAGAGTAAAGAGTAAGAAGACTGGAAAGGTAGGAGTAGGCTAGGTTCTGAAGGGTTTTGAATGTCAAACAGGACATTTTGTATTGGCTCCTGGAGGTAATAGGAAGCAACTAGAGTTTATCCCATTGGGAGATAACATATCAGATTTACATTTTAGGAAAATTACTTTAATGGCTGAATGGAGAATGGATTATAGTGGAAACAGACTTGAGACAAGCAACTCCACCTATAGGCTATTGCAATAATCAAGGCATGAAATCATAAAGGGTTGCACTAGACTGGACACAATGTCAGAGAAAAGAGGGGGCCATGTTTGGGAGATACTGTAAAAGTAAAATTTGCAGGCCTTCTCAATGGCCTGGATATGGAGAGTGAGACAGATCAAGGAAACTCTTAAGTTTCAAGCTATAGGGATTGGGGAGTTAGTGTTGCCTTCTACAGTAATAGCAAAGATAGGAGGTAGGGAGGATTTAGAAGGAAAGTTAACAAGCTCTGTTTTGAGCATATTGAGTTTAAAATGTCTACTGGACATGTAGTTTGAGAGGTCAAAAAGGCAGCTGGAGATGTGAGACTGGAGGTCAAGAGAGAGATTGGGGTGGGGAAGATAGATTTGAGAAGATGGTAATTCAATCCATGAAATCAAGTAAAGTACATAGAGGAAAAAGATAAGATTCAGAACAGAACTCTGAAGATTACTTATAGTTAGAGGCTGAGATTTGGAGGAGGTTCTAGCAAAGGGGACAAAGAAGGAAGAATCTGAGAGGTAGAAGGAAAACCAGCTATGAGTAATGTCTGGAGGGGCAGCTAGATAAAACACTGAGTCAGTGGACTCAGGAGCCAGGAGAACCTGACTTAAAATCTTTTTCTCAGATACTTACCACTTAACTAGCTGTGTGACTCTGGGCAAGCCATTTAACCCCAAATGCCTCAGGGAAAAAGAAAAAGAGAATGGTGTCAGAAAAACCATAGACAGAAAGAGGAGGGAGTGCCAAAAGCTTGAGGTTGAAGAAAATGAGGAATGAGAAAAGATCATTGGATTTGGCAACTAAGAGATCATTAGTAACTTTAGAGAGCAGTTTGGTAGGATGATAAGGTTGGAAGCCAAATTATAAGGAGTTTAAGAAGAGAGTGAGAGGAAAAAAGTAGAAGCACTTCTTATAGACCACTTTTTCAAGTAGTTTATCTATAAATGGCAGAAGAAAAATAGGATGATAGCAAGAATTGAAGTATCAGGTAAAGGTAGGTTTTTGTGGTTTGTTGTTATTGTTGTTTTAACATAGGAGAGAAATGGGAATGTTTGTAGGGAGTAGGAAATAAACCAGTAAAGAAGAGGAGATTGAAAATAATTGATAGAGTGGGCAATCTGTAGGAAGAGATGATCTAGAATGGGATTACATAAACAAGTAGAAGAATTAGCTTTAAAGAGTAGGGCCCCTTCATCATGTAAAATTGGGCTGAAGAAAAAAAAAGTGGCAGAAGCCATCTGAGATGAAGAAGGGAAACAAGGAAGCTCATGGAAAATAGTCTCAAATTTTTCCCTCATAAAATATGAGGCAAGATTCATAGCTGAGAGAGTGGGTGGAGAGGGAGGATAGAAAGTTTGAGGAGGAAAGAAAAAAAATTGGAAAAGCTGCTTTGGAGAGTGGGATAGGGGGTTGATAAGGGAGGCATAATATGATTTCCAGCAGCAGTAAGAATCCATTTGAGGTTGTGTAACATAAATTTATCATGGACCCAATCAGAAAAGCTGCATGATTTTCTCCACCTTTTTTCATAAGTGTATAGATGTG
The DNA here is from genome assembly GCF_048593235.1 of Sminthopsis crassicaudata. NCBI lineage: Eukaryota > Metazoa > Chordata > Mammalia > Dasyuromorphia > Dasyuridae > Sminthopsis > Sminthopsis crassicaudata. The sequence goes on along the minus strand of NC_133617.1, from coordinate 682,720,176 downwards.
TGTAGATATAAAGGCAATGAATGGTGACAGTGATATAAGAAAATCTGTCTCTGGATCCAGTGGTTTGCTATTCTCTTCACTATTCACGTGTCTAATTTCTCAGAAATTAGAACAACATCTGTGTAGACCTATTCTCATTTCCACATTCAGTCTTGGTTTGGCTGCCGAAGCTTTCACATTTGCCTGGTGCATTGCATTTGCTTCTACCAGCTTCCCATCCCAAAATTATGGAATTGAATATTTCTGAGGAATCCAGAAAGCCAAGATTAAGTGGATTTTGGAAAGGAATCTTGACTATTAGATGTCTAATAAGAAACCATTCTACTTCTGCTCAAAGACTTCAAAAAAGAGGAATCAATTACTTCCTGAGGCAGACCATTTTACTTTTGGACACAAATTATTAGGCATTTTTTCTTGATATCAAGTCTAAATGCATCTTCTTACAAATCCCACCTGCTGTTCTTCATTTCTTTTTCCTTTGGGGACAAACTGAAAATTCCAATTCTTCTTTCAAATAGCAAATTTTAAAATATTTGAGCACTATCATTATGGTACTCCCTCATCACCCCCCCCTTGTTTCTTTTTTGCCCAGAATAAACATCATCATTTCTTTAAGCTTATCCTTATATTACATGGATTTGTGTGATGTTACAAACCTTATTGTCATCTTCTGGATACAATCAAGTTTGTCAATGTATTTCTTAATATGTGGTATTTGAACATGAACATAATACTCTTGATAAGATCAGATAATGGTAGTGTATACAGAGTTATCATATCCCTATTCTTGGAAGTTATGCCTTGTAGTACAAGCCCAAGATCTCCTCAAGATTTTTTTTTTTTTTTTACTGCTACATCATACATTGATTCATCTTAAGACTTCAGCCATTTTTTCAGAAAAACCACTGTCTAATCATAACTTCCTTAACTTCCATTGATTAACTTGATTTTTTGAACCCAAGTACAAGACTTCAACATTTATCTCCATTGCATTTCATTTTATTAAATTCAGCCTAGTACTCTAGCCAAACAAGACCCTTTTTGCCTTTGTCATACTCTTACGCTAGTTATCCTTTCAAGGTTTTTGTAGTTAAATTTTTTTGAATATGCAATCTGTGGTTTCATACATGTAATTGATAAAGTCTCTCCTTTCCCATAACCACAAGGCTTTGTAAACCCAAAAACTTTTCTAGTGTTTACCCTTCCCCATCAATCCATTTTTAGAGCTTTCCATGTTCACATCTGCTTGAAATTTTTTTCCAGTACAGTTGGGAGGATAGAGGTTGACTTATTTCCTTTTAGAACTTCTGGGGTCCTTTCAGCATGAATTATGTTGGTATTTACCCAGTACATTATAATTTTAAGAAGCCTTGAAAGTGTTTACTTATAGGAAGTGGTGTGAGTATGGGTCAAGTAAGGAGAAATGAATTTCTGAGAACTTTTTTTCTCTTTTCATCTAAGTAGCTATTTTCCCTGTTCTAGTCAAAAGAAACAACTAAACCATTCCTTAATAATCTAGCCCTGTGGGACTATCAAATCTTTTCTAAGCAGAAAAAATGTTTTATGTGGTTGTGGGGATCAGACCTCTATGAACTCAATGAGCATTTTCCTGCCTTTCTCCTCATCCTTCTTAAAAGGTCCCCTTCACTCACCTCACCCCCTGCCAGGCTGCCTGTTAAGAGAAGATCTCACACGAACCGACCTTTCAGTTTCCTTTCTTTGGTGACTCATCGGTTTTCACATTCTAGACACTAAATACGAAAAGGCCAAACTAAATCAAGTCCACTTTTGGCTCATGTGGAACCATTTCTCATGTCCTAATGGTACAGTATAAAAATCACAGATTTCTCTTGGAAATTCTCTACAAGTAATACCTTATAGTTTTATGTGACATATTGGGAGAAATAGAAAAATTTCTCTTACTGTGAAAAAATAGGCCAAATATATTGATTTTTTTCTTCTTTTCCCTTAATTAAATCTCTTTTAATGGAGCTCTCTTGCCTCCACTCAAGTCATTGTCTGATGCCTTATTACAGTATGAATGAGGTTCTTGGCTTTCTCCATGACTATACTGACTTTTGAGCACAAGATCTATCAAATGCCAAAAAGGTTTTGAGAATGAGTCTGAAAATGGATTGTGAACCTGTCATCTGAAGTCTGGCCTATCAACCTTATCACATTAGATTTAGGGGGATGAATTTTTTAATCTTAACATTATTGAAGAACATTTACTAAGTCACAAAGGGATTTTAAATTTGCATTAATCAAAGATACATATACCTTTATAAAATCATAGACTAGAATTATCAAAGTTTCATTTTAAATATGAATTAACCTATGTAAAATGGTCAAATTTATAGTGCTATGTAAATGTTAGCTATTATTAATGCTGACTTTATTGTCTTTCATCTAATCTTATGTATCTTATACATATTTATTTACATGTTTTCTCTTTGGTTAGAATGCAAATCTCTTGAGGGAATAGACTATTTTTTGCCTCATTTTCTATTTGTAATGTTTAGCACTATCCCTAATATAGAGCAAATGTTTAATAAATGCATGCAAAGTATTATCTTATGCTTTCATTTTAAAAGTATAGATTGTAACTCCAGATATACTATAAAAACACCACTATAATTAAAACATTGTGGTTATTGTTGTTCAGATATCTATGATCCCATTTAGGGTTTTCTTAATCAATATACTAGAGTGGCTTTCAATTTTCTTCTCTAGCTCACTTTACAGATAAAGAAACTGAGGTAAACAGAATTAACTGACTTTTCTAGGTAGCAAATAAGAGTCTGAGGCTATAATTGAACTCAAGTCTTTCTGACTCCAGCCTAATGTGTCAAAGCATTATGGGCAATTTTTCTTTTAAAGTCTGCCATGGGCACTTATTTAACATGAAGGGGTTCTGATAGAATAGAGCTAGAAGGGTAATTTTGTTCAACCTTCTCTTACTGTGATTGTTTTTGGGAACACAAAATGAGATATTTATAAAGTTTTTTGCAAACCTTAAGGGCAACATAAATGCTTTTGATATCTTATTACAGATGAAGAATATGCAAAGTCACTTAGAAAGTATTTAAGATAGCGGAACCAAAGTCATTTGCTTGATTTACCCTCATACTAGAATATAACCCAGCCTTTAACTTGCTCTGCAACATTCGTGATCCATTTTAAAGTTGGTACTCATCAATTCACTTAGCTGGTCTGCAAGCTGTTGGAGGTTCTATAGAGAGGAATGACAATTCACAACATTTGTTTTAATGGTCTAGGCATATGTCTTCCCAGAATCCGTCTGGTTCTACCACCTTCTTCATTACAGACCATCAAGCAGTAATAACTTTCAGCCTTCGCTGAGCAGAGCTATATTCAAACTGACCAAGAAGACAAAAGCCTTGAAGCCTGTTAGTTTTTTTCCCTGAGCCATGGATTCTTTGGAAGGGAGTATAATTTTTTTCTGGTGGCTATTTTCTGAAAAGGACTGACAGCAGCTCATGCTTAAAGAGATATGCTTTTAATATGGAGCAATTGAAGCTATGCATTTTTATTTCAGTTGGCCCTATAAATAGATGTCTATAGGTTATACAGCATAAGCGAAACTGATTGATTTTGTGGGTTATCCCATCTGCAGATCAGGATGTGCTAAAGTTCATGAAACAGTAAGATTGGGTTCAAGAATATATTGATGTGAACCAAAAATAAAACAACATATTTAATTGAATGTAAGCAGTGTAGTTAAAAAAAAAAAAAAAAAAAAAAAAAACAATTGAAGAGACAAGTTATAAATCAGAGTGACTAGTACTATCTCTGTGAATCTAGGCAACTCATGATGATAAAACCAGAAAGGACCCCAAAAGGATCCTTAAAGAAAACTCTTAATGTAAATTCCCTTTATAGTTTAATCCAAAGAAGTCTGCTCCTAAGAGTATGAACCAATCAATTAATCCTGGGAGGAAACCCCAATTACTGACACAATCTTTAGGAGGAAACAAGGAGTGACTACAAAGCAAGCAACTTACTCATCTTGGGATAGTCTTAGTTACTAACATTTAACTAGGAACTGTCTTTTTTTCTTTCTTGTAAGTTGCTGGTGGGAATTTCTTTTAATTGTTTGGAGGAAAAATAAGGTTGTATGAAGGTCATATTTTATATGACCTGAGTTTGAATCATAACTCTGATATTATTATAAACTAAACAAAATCATTTAAACCTTAGGGTTACCATTTCTTCATCTATAAAATGAGGGAGTTGTCCTAGAGGGTTTCTTAGGTTCTTTCCAGATCAAGGTATATGATATCCTGCATCAACAATGTCTATAGGAAAGTCTTTTCAAAAGTTTAGACCAAATCTTATGCTCTCTTAATTTGTCACTTTGATCAGGGAATGTTTTCTGATAGACTACTTATATACAAATCACAATTATTAATACTTATTCTCATGTGATATGCTATATATTTAAAGTAATTTCAAATTATTAAATAAGGAATTTAATTGGTAAATAGAAGTCTTGTTTACAATTTTACAAAGTGGAAAATTGAAATAAAGGCTTTTACTCTAGGGCAGAAGTACATAATCATGGGAAAAACTCTCAAGTGCAATTCAAACCAGATTAAAATATAATTAAGGAATACTTAATAAAATAAAAAAATATATAACATAGCTATTTTTATTTACAAAGCATATGCACGGGTAATTTTTGCAACATTAACCCTTGCAAAGTCTTTTGTTCCAAATTTTTCCCTACTTCCCTACACTCCCTCCCCTAGCTGGCAGGTAGTCCAATACATGTTAAATATGTTGAAATACATGTTAAATCCAATATGTATACAAATTTATACAGGTATCTTGCTGCACAAGAAAATAGGAAAAGAAAAACTGAAAAAGAAAACATGCAAGAAAAAGAAAAAAATGCAAGCAAATAACAACAGAAAGTGAGAATGCTTACATAGCTATTGTTAATTTGTGATTTTATAAGTCAATATGTTGCTGGCATAAATACATATTTATTTGAGTTTGACACTAGTGGTCTAAGCCATTTCCTAAAGAAAATTTAGAGAATTCTCAATTTAAACTTGTCTTTCTGTCTCTAGTTTGGAGTACTGCCATAGTCCAATTTCATATGTAAATGAATAAAGTTTTTTTGTAAATCAGGCAATTGTATATGTAATGACTGGTCTGTTTGATTGACTTATTTCCACATACCAGTGTCTTCTTATCCATTATCTAGACCTACTACATATTATTTAATGCCAGGTCTATATGGGATACACAATTACTTAGAACTACACAGTGATTTTGCAATTTTCCATGCCTATAATGTACATCATCCTTTGGTCTCATCCTCTGTTCTTTTCATTGGCTAAATTCCTAATCTTTCTTCTAATATCTTTTGTAAAGGTGAGTGAATGTGGGTGTCAATTGAATCAATCACCCCTGTCCCCACTTAGACTAATTACTTTAAAATATTGAGAACACACCTATTGAATTAATCCACCAATCACTGCTTATTAATGGATAAGTATATTAAACTAGGTTAAAAATTAGAATTTAATTTAATAAAGAGAAAAAACCCATTAGATCAAATGGAGTAACAATACACAAGATACCTATTGCAATTGACTAAGGAAATTTGATAACTTCCTGTGAATTTTCAATGAGTTACTAGTCAATTCAGATTCTACCATTATTCTAATGTTTGGTCAGTTGGTGGTGTTGATGGTGACTACAGGGGTAAAGAAGAGAAGAGTCCTAGACCTTAATGAGACAATGATGAAAAAACCCCTATTTGCATGTAGTTTACATTCTAATGACAGAGACATCTATATATGTACATATAGAGAGCAAAACAATTTTATTTTAATATAGCTTTTAATTTACAAGATATATGCATGGGTAATTTTTTTCAGCATTGACAATTGCCAAACCTTCTGTTCCAACTTTTCCCCTCCTTCCCCCAGATGGTAAGTGGACCAATACATGTTAAATATGTTAAAGTATATATTAAATATAATATATGTATACATATACATACAGTTATTTTGCTGCACAAGAAGAATCGGACTTTGAAATAATGTACAATTAACCTGTGAAGGAAATAAAAATGCAGGCTGATAAAAACAGAGGGATTGGAAATGCTATGTAGTGGTTCACACTCATTTTTCAGAGTTTTTTTGCTGGGTGTAGCTGGTTCTATTCATTATTGAACAAATGGAACTGATTTGGTTCATCTTAATGTTGAAGAAAGCCACTAACATCAGAATTGATCATCATATAGTATTGTTGTTGAAGTATTTAATGATTCCTGGTTCTGTTCATTTCACCCATTATCAGTTCATGTAAGTCTCTCCAGGCCTTTCTGAAATCTTCCTCATGGTCATTTCTTATCGAACAATAATATTCCATAACATTCATATATCACAATTTATTCAGCCATTCTCCAACTGATGGGTATCCACTCAGGTAAAACAAAATTTTAATGCTATATAGATGTAATTTATTATTTTCCTCCCTAGCTTTTAGTGCTTTTTTCCTCTTAAATTGTATTACATTTAGATATCAAATCCAATTATCTTTTTTTCAGTCTTCATTGTCCTTGATCTCTTTCCAACCTTTGACATTAGTGACCACTCTTTTCTCTTTAATATTCTTTTCTATTTAGATTTCCCAGACATCAGATTTTCCTGGTCCTCTTTCTCAGTTTTCTTTGCTGTATTCTCTTCTAGATTACAATTTCTAACCATAGGAATTATTCAGGATTCTGTCTTGCATCTTCTTTTCTTTTCCCTCTATACTACTTTACCTGATGATTTCATCAACTCCCATGGATTTAATTACCATCTCTATGCTAATGATCCTCAAATCTACCTTTGTTATTCATATCTCTTTGCTGACCTCCAATCTCCCATTTTCAAATACCTTTAATACATCTCAAACTGAATGTTGAATACACATCTTAAAGTTAACATGTCTAAAACACAACTGATTATCTTTACCCTTAAAATTTCTCCTCCTTCCTTTTCTGATCTCTTAGAGGGTAACACCATTGTTCAAAGTTTCTCAGGATAGTCCTAGGAGTTTTCCTAGACTCTTCACTATTTTCCAATTTCCCCCTCCCCCATATCCAATCTGCTGACAAGATCAGTCAATCTCACCTCTGTAACATCTCTTGAATGTGCCCCTTCTCTTCTCTGCCATGGAACCATTCATTATTCATTACTTCATAACTAGACTAGACTATACTGCTGATGGATCTTCTTGATCCATCTTGGTCTTTTACCACTCTATTCTCCATTTAGCAACTAGACTGATTTTCTCAAAAGTGCAAGTCTGATCATGTCACCTTCTTATTCAACAAATTTTAATGGATTCTGATTGCCTCCAAAATAAAATACAAAATCTTCAGTTTGGCATTCAAATCCCTTCATATCCCTTTCCAATCTTCTTAGATATTACTCTCCACCAAGTGTTCCTGGCCTCCTTGATGCCCAGGAACAAGACACTATTTTTTGGCTCTAGGAATTTTTCTCTAGTTGATCCCCTTCCATGCCAGAAATATTCTTCCTTCTCATCTCTGCCTCTTGGCTTTCCTGACTTCCTTTAAATTCCAACTAGATTTTCATCTTTTATTGGATTCCTTTCTCAATCCTCTTAATTCTGGTACCTTCCTTCTGTTAATTACTTCCCATTTATTCTGTAGACGGCTTATGCTATATTTATTTGTTTGCTTTTTATCTCCTTAGGTAGATTGTCATTTTCTTGAGGGCAGAGGCTTTCTTTTTTCTCTTTTTGTATCGCTACCACTTAGCTTAGTACCTGACACATAATAGATGCTTAATAAATATTAAGAAAAAATTTTTAAAATATATTTCTCTCAAGTAAAATAAAAGTTTCTTAAGGATAGGAACTGACTTGGGCCTAGTGAGCACTGAATAAATCCTTAATAAATTTAATAGTTTTGGTTTTTATATCCCATGTCCTACTAGACTTTAAACTTGAAAACAAGGTCTATATGTTATTTAAACTTTGCATCTTCCTCAGTGTTTAGTGCATAGCCTTATAAAGTTAGGTGCTTAGTATCTGTTGGTTAAATGAATGAACTAGTTCTTGGTAAAATTTAAATAACTCCAATTCATAATTTAATGATCAAATCTTTTCACTCTGAAGTAAAAAGATGAGAGAGGAAAGACCTCTATTTTAAAAAAAAATTGTGATAGGAATTACAATGGAAAGAATAGGAATTAGGTTTATATTCTGTCCCCTTACCTATTTCTTAAAGCCCCGTCTGCTTTTTCCCTATGTAGATGTTCTCTTTCATCCAAAAAAGTTCCATTCCTCATTCCCCAAATAGGAAATACCTGTGCCTTTGTAAACACCATTATTGCTACCCACACTCTTCCTGCCTCACTTCCTCTAAAATTGTTTAAGGACTAATCTTAAAGACTTCTCCAATTTTGCCAGTCTTCTGGTGATTATTTCCTCTTTCAAATTACTGTATTCTTTTACCCTTGAAACTTTGCATGTATTGGCAAGAATTTTAATATTAAATGACTTTACTTTTTAGTTGGGTTATGACCTCAAAAGACCTGTTTTGTTCCCAGTATCTACCTATAATATATTATACCCACGTAACACCTGTTGGTAAACACATTGTTTGGAACTCTTCTAGTTGTTGTAAATGAATGAAATGCTCTGTCCTCTGTAAGTGGTGGGGTAGAGAGTTGGAGAGAGATCCAGCTTTCTTCAAGACTCTTTAGACTTCGTGTTATTTGAAATGTCTCTAACTGCCAGCTTCAAGCACAAAGTGGCCAACCCCAATGCAGGATGTTGAAAAAAAAGAAGACTGGAAATCCATAAGAGAACAGTTTCCATCATGTCCCCATTTCAAGCTTGCTATATTAAAAACAATAGAGAACTTTCCCTTGCATGAGATGTAGGATGATCTCTTGGCTGATCTATCTTGTTCCTGGTGAAATACTCCTTCACTATTGTCTATTATGTATTCTGATTTATGATTTGATATGATTTGCCCAAATGGGTTTTCTTTGCTAATTGCTGTATTCATTGTAGAATTGATATTTAATGGAAAATTGGATATAGAGCTTACTTTCCTCACAAAATAATGTCAAAACAATCAGAAGTTATATTGACTTTGCCCATGTCTTTTAAAATAACAATACTTAGAGAGGCATACAAGTATGATTATAACCTAGTATTTTCCTTCCCTCTCTCTCATTTTCTCTCTATTTCTCTTGTTTTTTCATTTCCTTCTCTCTCTCTCTCTCTTTGTTTCATTCTCTCTTTCTCTGAGAAGAGCAGATCTGTTTCTGATGTTAATCCGTTGCTTCTCCTCTGACATAAGTTAAAGTCTCTCTTGAAGAAGGGTAGATGGGGAAGAGTTAGAGACATCTATTCTGCCTCTCTTCAAGTCATGTAGGGATAGTGCTGGCTACATTCAGGCTGTATCTTTACACTTTTGATTCCTGAGAAGTAGCTCTTACTAAGAATAAAGTAACTGAGAAGTCCATAACTCATAGTGAAATTCAAAGGTTATTGAATGTTTTGAGTGTGCTCATCTCTGTCCTAAATACTGTTCTAGTTCATCAAGGTAAGCCATATATATGAATGAGCAAAAATGTTTTGTTCCATTTGGGAAACACACTAAGAAATGACAAGGGACAAGGGACTTCATAAGTTATTTGGAGACAAATCTAAACATAGAAAGAGAGAGATAGAGTTATGGAGATAGAAACCCATCTACAGAAAGATAAAGGAAAATCCAGGGGTAGATAGAGAGAAGAAAAGGGAGACAGTGATTGAGTCCTCTGTAAGTTGGCCCCCAGGTCTTTTTCACAAGGATTGCTGTCTGATCATGCCTTCCTACTTCCTCTCCTCTCTTGAGCCTGTGAAGCTGAATTTTTTTTAATCCAAGGGCAAGATTTTATATTTGTCTTTATTAGATTACAATTTATTAGATTTTGCTCAATGTTTTAGCTTCCCAAGCTCTTTGAAAATTCTGACTGAGCCTTCGATGAGTTAGCTATGTCTTCCAGTATGCTATAATTTGCAAATTTGATTTATACATATGTGTGTGTATGTGTGTGTGTGTATATATAATATTGGTATATACACACATATATGAAATATATATATGTACAGGCAAATTTATGTATATATAAAATATACATATATGTATATCTATGTATGTATCTATCTGTTCAATCCCTTAATTCTAGCCACTGAAAAAGATGTTGAAGAGTACAGGCTAAGTACAGGTTCTAGGTAAGTATCCTGGGAGACCTTGATCTAAATTGACATTAAACTATTAAAGACTATACTCTGGCTTGTCATTCCACTACTTCCAAATCCACCTAACTGTGCTGTTTCCCAAATCACATTTCTCCATTCTATCCCCCAGGAGATCATGAAATGATTTGCAAAGAGCTGGGTAAATAATCTCTCCTTATCTACCAGTCTAGTAATCTTCTTAACAACAGAAAAGAGATTAATCTGACACAAGGACAAAGATTCTTTCCTTTTTTTCCTCAATACTAAAAATAGTACCTGGCAGAGTAGCTGAATTAGACTGAGCTGTTCTTGGTGAAGCCATGTTGGGTTTTTTTTCTTTAAATTTATTAATATCTTTGGTTTTTAACTTATCTTCTTCATTTCTCTTTTTATCTTTCTTCTCATCATCCCCTTATTACAAAGAATGAAGAAGAAAAAGAAAAATTACTTAGCTAACATATAAACCAAATGTAACACTATATCATGATGGTTCTTTACTCAATGTTATTAAAGCTTCCCTTTAATATCACAATCTAAAATTTGCCAGGATTCAAAGCCAAGCTTTGTCGACTTTAGTTTGTAGACTACATTCTTTTCCCTTTTTGAAAAAATGATAACATCATTTGCACTTCTACAGTCATGAAGTTCTTTTAATAAACAGGATTTTTCAATGATAACTCATAGTGATTCATCAGTCATATGACAGATCTTTGATTTTCCTGAGATGTAGTTTCGTCCAGGTTTGGCTATATCAACTAATCATAAGCAATTAGAAACATTTTTCTTATTATTTGAGTTTTAATTTCTTCTTCAAATTCTTTTCCCCTGTCCTTGCCAGGTCAAAATTTATTGTCCCTATGGAGGAATAAAAGAGGGAAACAGGAGAGTTAAATAGATCTTGGGGCAGCTAGATGACACAGTGGATAGAGCACCAACCCTGAGTTTAGGAGGACCTGAGTTCAAATTCAGACTCAGCCACTTAATACTTCCTAATTGTGTGACCTGCGGCAAGTCACTTAACCTCAATTGCCTCAGCAAAAAAAAGAAAAAAAAAATCATGTTCATCCTGTCATCTATAATAATTAAACAGTGATCTCATCACTTTTTTGTTATACTTGTTTTCCATAATATGATTCTCCTTGTTTTTTTAGGTATTTCTTAAGGTTTTATTCACGTTTCAGTTCCTTCCAAGGAATTCCTGATTCTATTAGCATTCCTGATACTATTGTATTCATTTTCTCATCTCCACTTTTGCTTTGGAACTCTGTATGTCATCAGTATTTGAAGTATTTCTGTGAGTTTCCCTATTTTCTTCTCTTCTGCATAATTATATAAGCAAACATCTTGAGATTTTAATTCTTGATAACTATCCTCCTTTTCTTGGATAACTTCCCCTATGGAATTTTAGGAAATGGGATTCTACCTGTCCTCTTTTCTCAATTTCTTGACAACTCCCTAGGAAGCTATACTGCCTCTCTTCTACCTCTTATATCATGAAACTAAGATAGAGTGATTGTTTTCCATGAAGGTTATTATTACTTTTACTTCTAGTTCTTCATTCATCAGAATACCCTCTGCCTGCATAATTTTCTGTTCCTTTGGAAGGATACATGCACACATACACACAAAAATGTATGTTTGTATCTATGTGTACAAGTATACATATATGTATATATCTATGTATGTATATGTCATATACATACATACATACATATATAGTGTGGTATCAAAAACCAAACATTTCTTAAATTCCTACTAAATGGGGGGGCGGAGCCAAGATGGCGGAGAAGAAACACACGACTCTGTGAACGTCCTCACTCCCTCACAACCAATTAGATAAATTAAGTCTCAAAATTAGCTCAGGACTGATAGATACCACAAGGACTGGAAGCACGACTTACCAGCTGAAGAGAATCTGGAGTTTCAACAGGAAAGGTCAGTTCTCAGGGGAGGAATAAGAAAGACCAGCACAGACGGTGGGGTAGGGGCACACTGCGCCCATTGCGCTGGGAAGGGCTCTGGGATCAGAGAAGCCACTGAGATAAAGGAATCTGGCACAGGCTGTTAGCTCTTCTCTGCTAATTATTTAGCAGTTCAGAAGAGAAAGCCAAAATATTTTAAAACTCAGATTAGATTTTCCCCGATCTTGGAGGTGACTCAGCAGACTCGGCACCAGGGGGTGTGGCCTCAGCTACCACCTGAGAATAGTGAAGAGATTGACAAGTGGGTGGATACGGCCCAAGGCAACACACACTGCCTAGCTTAGCTGGAGGGAGTGGAACTCAGCTCCAGGAAGTCCCAGAGAAGCGGAACCTTTGAACTAGGGACCGCGGTTTCTGGCAGACACTTCCAGTTTGAGCACAGGGGCTTCTCACGTCACCTGCTGCAGACATCCACGCCCCACCCGGACACATAGGCTGGGCTTCGTGCTGTCTTCACTATTCTACGCCCTGGAAGCACAGTAGTGCTAATCACCTCTGAGGCACCTCCAGGGAGGGGGTGGGGAACTCTCTTCCAGAGCTCTCTCTTAGCTCAGGCGCAGGGGCCGCTGCATCCATCCAGTCTGGGAGGAAGCTGGTAAAGAAGTAAATAATTTCCTACCCCAGGGACAGACCCCAAAACATTTTTTTAAGTATGAGCAAAAAAGCTAGAAAAACTATAGATTCCTTCTATACAGAGAAAGAGCGGGTATCCAACCCCGAGGAAGTTAACAGCAGAGAGACAGCAGATAACAACCTAAAGGGGAACGATTCCTGCCCCCCATCACATAACTCTCTCCTAGAAGAAGCTCTTAAAAAATTGAGGGAGATCGAAGAAAAATGGGGAAAAGAAAGGGAAGTTATGATAGAGAATAACAACGTCCTGAAATTGGAGTTGGAAAAAAATAAAGAATTCACAGGAGATGCAGGGAAACAAAATTAGTGAATTAGAAAAGGTTAAAAAAACACAGGAAAGTAGGATTTCTGAATTGGAAAAGATAAAAAAGTCTCAAGAAAATAGAATTTCTGAATTGGAAAAAGAAAATAATTCTCAAAAAAAAAATTAGGGAAATGGAAAAAAACTCAATAGAGCAAAATAATTCATTTAAAAACGAAATTGGGCATTTACAAAAAGAACTAAAAACTATGAAAGAAGAAAATAACTCCTTAAAAGTCAGGATGGAACAAATAGAAATGAATGATTCATTGAGAACCCAAGAATCAGTCAAACAAAACAAAAAAAATGAGAAGCTGGAGAACAACGTCAAATACTTACTGGGAAAATCTATAGACCTGGAAAAAAGATCTAGGAGAGATAATCTGCGGATTATTGGACTTCCAGAAAACTATGACCAAAAAAAGAGCCTAGATTCTATTTTACAGGAAATTATCAAAGAGAACTGTCCAGAGATAATAGAAACAGAAGGGAAAGTAGATGTGGAAAGAATTCATCGAACTCCTTCTGAAATAGACCCTAAAAAAAGAACACCACGGAATATTGTGGCTAAGCTGCAGAATTACCACACAAAGGAGAAAATCCTGCAAGCAGCTAGAAAAAAACAATTTAAATACCAAGGTGCCACAATAAGGGTCACCCAAGATCTGGCTGCCTCCACATTAAAAGATAGAAGGGCCTGGAACCTGATATTCCGAAAGGCAAAAGATCAAGGACTGCAACCAAGAATGAACTACCCAGCTAAGTTTAGCATCTTTTTCCATGGAAGAAGATGGTCATTCAATGAAACAGAGGAATTCTATATGTTTCTAAGAAAAAAACCAGACTTAAACAAAAAATTTGATCTACATCCACAAGACTGAAGAGAAACAGAAAAAGGTACACAGAACCCTTGAGAACTGTAACTCTGTTGTGGGTATATAAAAAATACTCAAGGATAATTTGATTTTACTGATATAAAAGAAAAAAAGGGGGGTGTGGTAAAGGGAAGGAGGTCGGTTCAGAAAAAGGGGAAGGAGTGATAAAAAGAGGGAAACTACATCCCAGGAAGAGACATAGAAAATACACCATATCTGAGGGAACTTAGTGAGGGGGAGAATCATTGTGTGAATCTTACTCTCATCAGAAGAGGCTCAAAGAGTAAATAATTAACATATTTGTTTTTCAGAGAATTTTCTCTCACCTCATTAAAAGGGGGGAGAGGAAAAGGGGAAAGGAAAAGGAGAATAAGTGAAGGGACTTGGAGGGAGGGGGGAGGGATCCTAAAAAAAAAAAAAAAAAGAGGGAGGGTTGCGCGTCACAAGGGGGGTCTGTAAATTAAATATCGGGGAGGGGGATCAGGGGGGTCAAGGGAAAAAAGTATAATCTGGGGATAATACGATGGCAGGAAACACTAAATTAGTAATTTTAACTGTAAATGTAAATGGGATGAACGATCCCATCAAACGGAGACGGATAGCAGATTGGATCAAAAAGCAGAACCCTATAATATGTTGTCTACAGGAAACACACTTAAAGCAGGGAGATACATACAGAGTAAAGGTAAAAGGTTGGAACAGAGCCTATTATGCTTCAGGTAAAGCCAAAAAAGCAGGGGTAGCTATCCTTATCTCAGATCAAGCAAAAGCAGAAGTAGATCTCGTTAAAAAAGATAAGGAAGGAAACTATATCCTGCTGAAAGGTAGCATAAATAATGAAGCCATATCAATACTAAACATATATGCACCAAGTGGTATAGCATCTAACTTTGTAAAGGAAAAGTTAAGAGAACTGCAAGAAGAAATAGACAGTAAAACTATAATAGTGGGAGATCTCAACCTTGCACTCTCAGATTTAGACAAATCAAACCACAAAACAAACAAGAAAGAAATTAAAAAAGTAAATAGAACATTAGAAAAACTAGGTATGATAGACCTTTGGAGAAAACTGAATGGCAATAGGAAGGAATATACTTTCTTCTCAGCAGTTCATGGATCCTATACAAAAATTGACCATATATTAGGACATAAAGATCTCAAAATTAAATGTAGGAAGGCAGAAATAATAAATGCCTTCTTCTCAGATCACAATGCAATAAAAACTACATTCAGTAAAAAGTTAGGGGTAAATAGACCAAAAAGTAATTGGAAACTGAATAATCTCATCTTAAAGAATGACTGGGTGAAAGAGCAAATTATAGAAACAATTAACAATTTCACCCAAGATAATGATAATGATGAGACATCATATCAAAATCTTTGGGATGCAGCTAAAGCAGTAATAAGGGGAAATTTTATATCTTTAGAGGCTTATTTGAAGAAAATTGAGAAAGAGAAGATTAACGAATTGGGCTTACAACTTAAAAGGCTAGAAAAAGACCAAATTATAAACCCCCAACCAAAAATTAAACTCGAAATACAAAAATTAAAAGGAGAACTCAATAAAATTGAAAGTAAAAAAACTATTGAATTAATAAATAAAACCAAGAGTTGGTTTTATGAAAAAGCCAATAAAATAGATAAACCTTTGGTAAATTTGATCAAAAAAAAGAAAGAGGAAAATCAAATTGATAGTCTTACAAATGAAAAGGGGGATCTTTCCACCAATGAAGAGGAAATTAGAGAAATAATAAGGAGTTACTTTGCCCAACTTTATGCCAATAAATTTGATAACTTAAGTGAAATGGATGACTTTCTCCAAAAATATAGGCTCCCTAGATTAACAGAGGAGGAGATAAATTGCTTAAATAGTCCCATTTCAGAAAAAGAAATAGAACAAGCTATTAATCAACTCCCCAGGAAAAAATCCCCAGGGCCAGATGGATTCACATGTGAATTCTACCAAACATTTAAAGAACAATTAGCCCCAATGTTATATAAATTATTTGAAAAAATAGGGGATGAAGGAGTCCTACCAAACTCCTTTTATGACACAGACATGGTACTGATACCTAAACCTGGTAGATCGAAAACTGAGAAAGAAAATTATAGACCAATCTCCTTAATGAATATTGATGCTAAAATCTTAAATAAGATATTAGCAAAAAGACTTCAGAAAATCATCTCCAAGATAATACACTATGATCAAGTAGGATTTATTCCAGGAATGCAGGGCTGGTTTAATATTAGGAAAACTATTAATATAATTGACCATATTAATAATCAAATTAATAAGAACCATATGATCATCTCAATAGATGCAGAAAAAGCATTTGACAAAATCCAACATCCATTCCTACTAAAAACTCTTGAGAGTATAGGAATAAATGGATTATTCCTTAGAATAATCAGGAGTATATATTTAAGACCGTCAGTAAGCATAATATGCAATAGAAATAAACTGCAACCTTTCCCAGTAAGATCAGGAGTGAAACAAGGTTGCCCACTATCACCATTACTATTCAATATAGTACTAGAAACGCTAGCCTCGGCAATAAGAGCCGAGAAAGAGATTCAAGGAATTAGAGTAGGAAATGAGGAAATTAAACTATCACTTTTTGCAGATGACATGATGGTATACTTAGAGAACCCCAAAGACTCTGCTAAAAAGCTACTAGAAATAATTCAAAATTTCAGCAAAGTGGCAGGATACAAAATAAATCCACATAAATCCTCGGCATTTTTATATATCACTAACAAAATGCAACAGCAAGAGATACAAAGAGAAATTCCATTCCAAACAAATGTTGAGAGTATAAAATATTTGGGAATCCATCTACCAAAGAAAAGTCAGGAATTATATGAGAAAAATTACAAAACACTTGCCACAAAAATAAAATCAGATTTAAATAATTAGAAAGACATTCAGTGCTCTTGGATAGGCCGAGCGAATATAATAAAGATGACAATACTCCCCAAACTAATCTATTTATTTAGTGCTATACCAATCAGACTCCCAAGAAACTATTTTAATGACCTAGAAAAAATAACAACAAAATTCATATGGAAGAATAAAAGGTCAAGAATTGCAAGGGAACTAATGGAAAAAAACTCAGAGGAAGGTGGTCTAAGTGTACCTGATCTAAAGCTATATTATATAGCAGCAGTCACCAAAACCATTTGGTATTGGCTAAGAAATAGACCGGTAGATCAGTGGAACAGATTAGATACAAAGGACAAAAAAGGGTACATCTATAGCAATCTAATCTTTGACAAACCCAAAGATTCCAACATTAGGGATAAAAATTCATTATTCGGAAAAAACTGTTGGGAAAACTGGAAATTAGTATGGCAGAAATTAGATATGGATCCACACTTAACACCATATACCAAGATAAGATCAAAATGGGTCCATGATTTAGGCATAAAGAGGGAGATAATAAATAGATTAGAGGAACAGAGGATAATCTACCTCTCAGACTTGTGGAGGAGGAAGGAATTTATGACCAGAGGAGAACTAGAGATCATTATTGATCACAAAATAGAAGATTTTGATTACATCAAACTAAAAAGTTTCTGTACAAATAATACTAATGCAAACAAGATTAGAAGGGAAGTAACAAATTGGGAAAATATTTTTAAAAACAAAGGTTCTGACAAAGGTCTCATTTCCAAAATATATAGAGAACTGACCCTAATTTATAAGAAACCGAACCATTCTCCAATTGATAAATGGTCAAAGGATATGAACAGACAATTCTCAGAGGAAGAAATTGAAACTATATCCACTCACATGAAAGAGTGTTCCAAATCACTACTGATCAGAGAAATGCAAATTAAGACCACTCTGAGATACCACTACACACCTGTCAGATTGGCTAAGATGACAGGAACAAATAATGACAAATGTTGGAGGGGATGTGGGGAAATTGGGACACTAATACATTGCTGGTGGAGTTGTGAAAGGATCCAGCCATTCTGGAGAGCAATCTGGAATTATGCCCAAAAAGTTATCAAACTGTGCATACCCTTTGACCCAGCAGCGCTACTACTGGGATTATATCCCAAAGAAATACTAAAGAGCGGAAAGAGACATATATGTGCCAAAATGTTTGTGGCAGCTCTTTTTGTTGTAGCTAGAAACTGGAAGATGAATGGATATCCATCAGTTGGAGAATGGTTGGGTAAATTGTGGTATATGAAGGTTATGGAATATTATTGCTCGGTAAGAAATGACCAGCAGGAGGAATATAGAGAGGCCTGGAGAGACTTAAATCAACTGATGCTGAGTGAAATGAGCAGAACCAGAAGATCACTGTACACTTCAACAACAATACTGTATGGGGATGTATTCTGATGGAAGTGGAAATCTTCAACATAAAGAAGATCCAACTCACTTCCAGTTGATCAATGATGGACAGGGGTAGCTGCACCCAGAGAAGAAACACTGGGAGGGGAATCAAAATTGTTAGCACTAATATCTGTCTGCCCAGGTTGCATGTACCTTCGGATTCTAATGTTTATTGTGCAACAAGAAAATGATATTCGCACACATGTATTGTACCTAGACTATATTGTAACACATGTAAAATGTATGGTATTGCCTGTCGTCGGGGGGAGGGAATAGAGGGAGGGGGGGTAATTTGGAAAAATGAATACAAGGGATAATATTATAAAAAATATATATATATATAATAAAAAAAAATTCCTACTAAATGTGTATGTATGTCAGGTTCTGTGTTTTATAAGTATTATCTTGAACCTTACAACAATTCTGGTATTACTGTTATCTCTATTTTACAGTTTAGGAAACTGAGGTAGATAGAAGTTAAATAATTCATATTTAGTAAGTATCTGAAGCCTGATTTGAACTCAGTTTTCCTTAATCCATGCCCAGAATGCTGTTCATTACACTACTTTATAACAAAAGAGTAATATTTCATGAAAAATTCCAGAGAATTTTTGAGTATCCAAAGCAGCATACAGCTAGCTCTCTACCTATCAAGGTGCAAATCTAATGAGTATTTTGCTAACAAACAAAACAAAACAAAACAAAAAACATACCAAAAAAAAAAAAAAGATCTAACCCAAAACCAAAAAAGTAATTGCATTTAAATAAAGTAATGATCACAGGAAAATATGTGGAAACTGGCATTGTTATCAATGAATACATCACCTAACTTCATTCTTCACAAAGAAGAGTAAGCCATGACCTCTGATCATGCTTTAGAAAGCATTTTTTTTATCAAGAAAGTAAATAATATACTATCACCATTTCAATATCAGTAATATTGAAAGCAGTTGATTAATTTAAAATGAGGGAATTGTACTTGAATGAACTTAAACTGGAATGAGAGAACCATGTATCATGGAGAAAGAAT
Source organism: Sminthopsis crassicaudata (assembly GCF_048593235.1). NCBI lineage: Eukaryota > Metazoa > Chordata > Mammalia > Dasyuromorphia > Dasyuridae > Sminthopsis > Sminthopsis crassicaudata. Next base: position 682,700,714 of record NC_133617.1, on the reverse strand, counting down.
CAGATTAAAATAGCCAAGCTTTGTAATAAAATTCAAGGATCAGGGTGCTGGGAAGTCAGCCAGTGAAAGGAGAGTAGCAAAAGTTTATTATGGGGAAAAATGGAATTATAGGTATAATAGATGTTACCTAGTAGGTTACTACCTATGAGGAAGTATCTTAGCTACTCTACCCCCAGGTTTTTTCTCAGTGCCTACAAGAATGTTTTATCCATAGCAGCCACTTGATTAGTTTTTGTTGAATTAAACTGATTTGAACAAGATTATAGTAACTTGATAATATTTAGCTGTATACATGCTTATTATATTATAGTACATACACACTCATCATATCCATCAATCACATCCTAAAGGGTTTGTAAACTGTCTAACTTATTGCCTTGGATAAAATATGATGTTCCTGAAGAAATCTATTACTGTGTGTATGTACCAATTTAACATAACTTGGACTCAGCCACAGATTGGATTTTTGTCTTCAGCTAAGCAACTTGTAAATCAGAGGTTTTGTTATAAGTTATTAAGTCTTAACATACATATTAGAACTCTTACATCTAAATGATTGTTTTCCCTTTCAAAGTTTTCCCATGGTTGCCAATATTTAAAATATCTCTTGAACTCATTTTTTTCAATGGTTTTCAGAGCTCAGGTATGATCCTTAGATTTGCATCAGTGGTGGCAAATCTTTGTCCCTTGAAAGTGGAGTTGACTTTTTGAAACCTCAGAAAAGGTAGTGAATCATAAGCTAGCCTATGCCCCTGTTATCATCTTCTCTTTGGCAGTAATCAGGAATCATCTTAAATGCAAGGTCATCTGCTCCTCAAGTTATTGATAAAGAAATAAAACTAGAGACAACAAGGAAAACATGAAGGCAGAAGGAAGTATCATTATTCACAAACAATGAAAAGGCAAAGAAAAACAGCAAGATGATGAATTCCAAAATATAAGAGGATCAAGGTGTATTACTGTGGAAATAAAGTCACTTGATACCAGAAGAAATGGCCAAGAGAAAATTGATTAGATGGAAAACACATGAAAGAAATGTAAAAATTTCAACCTAGGAAACAAAATCCCCCCCAAATCAAAATATGAATATATTTAGGAATAAATATAGATATACTCTACATTTAAGAAATATCTCCCCAACCATTGTTGCAAAAGAAATATTTTATCATTTTTTATACTTTTTTATGAGGTACCTTTTAAAGAAGTTATTGTAGTTCCTATAATAAGATGTTATAAACAGATTTTTCCCCTTATTTTCCATTGATTTCTAATATTTTCAACATGTTTTTTTCAAATAAAGAATCATTCCACAGTTATATTTAGGGGTTAACAGAAAATATTAAAGGAAATAAAAAGGGAAAAATCTTATGAAAATACAAAATGAATCAAAATTAGAAATACCAATGGAAACAACAAAATGCAAAAGAATGTAGTCAGCAAAAAAAGATAATGTAAAAATACATGAAAATAAAAGAAAAGGATACAGATTAAAATAGTAGCTGAAGATTAAGCAGATTTATTAGAATTCTGGAGGGTATTGAAAAGAAATTCATATACACAACATCATATTTGAAGAAATAATTGGATAAAATTCCCTATAGAGATCAAAACTAGGAAATAGTTCACAAGTATGAAAAATTCATAAGGTACTATTAGCATGGAGAAATCTGATATTCAAATTTCTAAAATATGTAATTATCAGCTATAAAATTACAAATACAGATAATTACTTAAGTGATAGAAAAAATTCTTTAAAAACTCAAAAAATGCTTCACAAGTTAGAATCTTTTTTAGATGCCTTAAGAAAAAATGACAGGATGGATAAGACATTGAGTTTTAGCCCCAAATCACATGGCCAGAAGCCTTGAAAATTCTAATCCAAGGCTGAAAAAATGTCATTCAGAAAATCTTTACCAAATCTGAAGGAATTCAAATATAGTTGGAACACTTCCCCAGAGAGGTTAAGATCAGGTAATTAGGGTTGAAACTTGACATTGAGTTCTGTTTTGAAGTGGCCACAGTAAGAGAAGGACCTTGGAGAGAAGCAACAGATGGCAGAATGTAACCAAAGTCCAATTCTAGGAGCCTGATAAAGAGAAGGCAAAAACATTTTTAAAGGCAGAGGGAGACCAGGATGAAGGAGTGCTTATATTATTTCATTTGACAAGAAGACTTATTTATTTCTTTTTATCCTTCACTTTCTTTGTCTCCTGGAGTCTGAGCCCAGGAAACACCAATCAAAGCACATGAGAAGGGATGAGGGGTATACCCTCAGAAAGGAAATGATTCTCCTGGAAATCTTGTTATTGTTCAGTGTTTTGTTTTGTTTTTTTTAACCTAAAACTTAATAATGATTTTAATACCACAATCATTTTTAGATATGTTTTCCCTGTCTTTTCTTCTGTTTTCCACCACTGTGAGTGAGGCTTCCTTTTTATCAAAGAAAAAACAGTTTTTATCAAAGAAAAAACAATTGACAGAGACTGTGTTCAAGAGCATATATAATATTCAATATACAGACTTTTCTTACAAAAAAGGTTATGCATTCATTCATATCTTTTTCTAGATCTAAGATTGCCTATAATTGCTATGAGTTATAATTACACAATATTTAGCTTTAATTTTACTTTTAATTTACACTATAATAGTCATATATATTATGACTCATTGACTTTTTATGGTTTCTTTTGACTGAATCAGTCTATATACATTTTCCTGTGATTGCCTGAATATCTCATATTTATTTTTCTTGTGAAAAAAAAACAACATTGACATGTACTCTTATGACATTTATTTCTTAGCTATTACACAAACAAGACACTCCATTTCTCTGGGCATTCTCTTTGGCTGTCTCTCAAGCTTAGAATATCTTCCCCCTTTTATTCCATCTACTGACTTTCCTGACTACAAGTCCCAACTATAAACTCACATTCTGTAGGAAGCCTTTTCTAACTCCTTTTAATGCTAGTGCCTTCTCTCTATTAATCATTTCTTATTTATCTTGTATATAGCTTGATATGCATTATATATATGTATATTATATAAAATTTTTTTTGCAGTTGTTTATCTCCTCCATTAGATTGTAAGGCCTTTAAATACAAGGAGCATCTTTTTTCCTTTTTTTTAGTAACCCCAGCACTTAGCACAATGCTTGACACGGTGAGTGCTTAAAAATTTTGTTGATATTATGTTTTAATTTTTTTGATTGATAGGCACTCATTTTGTTTGTTCTTTAAAAACATCCCCCCACACCTACCAAAACTGTCCTCCATGCTACTATGAATGATTTGGTATATATATGGATTTCCTTTTTGTCTTTGAGCTCTTGGTATATATGCCTAATAGTAGATTATCTCTGGGTCAAGAGTTATGAATTTAATTTTTTAAAATTATGGAATAAAACAAGTATTTCCATAACAGTAGAATAAAACAATGATGAAACTGTAAATCTACTATGTTCAAATTGCTATTCCTTACAAATATGCAATGAAATCATCATGAAAATTTCTTTCTTCTTTTTTTTTTCCCTCTCCACCACCCAAGACATAGCTACCATTAGACATCAATAGGTATATATGTGAAATTATTCTATATATACTTCCATTTATCAGTTATTTCTTAGGAAGCAGATAGTGTCTTTCTTCATAAATACTTTACAGCTAATTTGGGTAATTATAATAGTCAAAATAATGTATTCTTAAAAATATTGCTATTACCATATATAATATTCCCTTGGTTCTGCTCATTTCACTTTTCATTATTTTGTGCAAGTTTTTCCATGTTTTTCTAAAAGTATTGATTCATAATTTCTTATTGCACAGTATGTCATGCATAGCACAGAGTCATTATAGCACAGAAATATTCCATCACATTCATACACCATGTTCCATCAATCTCAATTGATGGGTATCCTTGCAGTTTCCATTTTTTTGCCATGACAAAGAGAGTATTATAAACATTTTAGAACATATAAGCTCTTTTCCTTTCTCCCTACTTATCTCTGAAAATATATCTAGTAGTGATATTTCTAGATGAAATAATAGTTTAATAATTTTGAGTATATTTTCAGATTGCTCTCCAAAAAGGTTGGATTAGTTCACAATTCTACCAACAATGAATTAAATAATTTAATAATGAATTAAGATAATTGTTTAATCAATTTTCATACACAATTCCAAATTATTTTCCAGATTTTTCTATGAACCAATTCTCAATCCATCAGCAACATATTCTTATTTATTTGTTTGTTTGTTTGTTTGTTTGCTTATTATTAATTTTATAATTATAACATTTTTTGACAGTACATATGTATAGGTAATTTTTTACAACATTATCCCTTGTACTCCTTCTGAATTTTTCCCCTCCTTCCCTCCACTCCCTTCCCTAGATGGCAGGCATTCCCATACATATTAAATATATTATAGTATATCCTAGGTACAATATATATGTGCAGAACTGAATTTTGTTGTTGTTGTTGTTGCAAAGGAAGAATTGGATTCGGAAGGTAAAAATAACCGGAGAAAAACAAAAAAAAAATGCTAACAGTTTACACTCATTTCCCAGTGTTCCTTTTCTGGGTGTAGATGATTCTGTCCATCATTGACCAATTGGAATTGGATTAGCTCTTCTCTATGTTGAAGATATCCACTTCCATCAGAATATATCCTCATATAGTATTGTTGAAGTGTATAATGATCTCCTAGTTCTGCTTATTTGACTCAGCATCAGTTGATGTAAGTCTCTCCAAACCTCTCTGTATTCATCCTGTTGGTCATTTCTTACAGAACAATAATATTCCATAACATTCATATACCATAATTTACCCAGCCATTCTCCAATTGATGGGGATCCATTCATTTTCCAGTTTCTAGCCACTACAAAAAGGGCAGCCACAAACTTTTTGGCACATACAGATCCCTTTCCCTTCTTTAGTATTTTCTTGGGATATAAGCCCAGTAGTAGCACTGCTGGATCAAAGGATATGCACAGTTTGATAACTTTTTCGGCATAATTCCTGATTGCTCTCCAGAATGGTTGGATTCTTTCACAACTCCACCAACAATGCATCAGTGTCCCAGTTTTCCCACAGCCCCTCCAACATTCATCATTATTTGTTACTGTCATCTTAGCCAATCTGACAGGTGTGTAGTGGTATCTCAGAGTTGTCTTAATTTGCATTTCTCTGATCAATAGTGATTTGGAACACTCTTTCATATGAGTGGAAATAGTTTCAATTTCATCATCTGAAAATTGTCTGTTCATATCCTTTGACCATTTATCAATAAGAGAATGGCTTGATTTCTTATAAATTAGAGTCAATTCTGTATATTTTGGAGATGAGGCCTTTATCAGAACCTTTAACTGTAAAAATGTTTTCCCAATTTTTTACTTCCCTTCTAATCTCATTTGCATTAGTTTTGTTTGTACAAAAGCATCTTAATTTGATGTAATCAAAATTCTCTATTTTGTGATCAATAATGATCTCTAGTTCTCCTTTGGTCACAAATTCCTTCCTCCTCCACAAATCTGAGAGGTAAACTATCCTATGTTCCTCTAATTTATTTATGATCTTGTTCTTTATGTCTAAATCATGGACTCATTTTGATCTTATCTTAGTATGTGATGTTAAGTGTGGGTCCATGCCTAGTTTCTGCCATACTAATTTCCAGTTTTCCCATCAGTTTTTGTCAAATAATGAATTCTTATCCCAAAAGTTGGGATCTTTGGGTTTGCCAAACACTAGATTGCTATTTTTATTCACTATCTTGTCCTGTGAACCTAACCTATGCCACTGATCAACTAGTCTATTTCTTAGCCAATACCAAATGGTTTTGGTGACTGCTGCTTTATAATATAGTTCTAGATCAGGTACAGCTAGGCCACCTTCATTTGACTTTTTTTTTTCATTACTTCACTTGAAATTCTTGATCTTTTGTTCTTCCATGTGAATTTTGTTGTTATTTTTTCTAGGTCATTAATATAGTTTCTTGGGAGTCTGATTGGTATAGCACTAACTAAGTAGATAAGTTTAGGGAGTATTGTCATATTGATTATATTCGCTTGGCCTATCCAAGAGTACTGAATGTCTTTCTAATTATTTAAATCTGACTTTATTTTTGTGGCAAGTGTTTTGTAATTTTGTTCATATAATTCCTGACTTTCCTTTGGTAGATATATTCCCAAATATTTTATACTATCGACAATTATTTTGAATGGAATTTCTCTTTATATCTCTTGCTGTTGGATTGTATTGGTAATGTATAAAAATGCTGAGGATTTATGTGGATTTATTTTGTATCCTGCAACTTTGCTAAAGTTCTGAATTATTTCTAATAGCTTTTTGGCAGAGTCTTTGGGGTTCTTTAAGTATACCAACATTTCATCTGCAAAGAGTGATAGTTTGATTTCCTCATTACCTACTCTAATTCCTTGAATCTCTTTCTCGGCTCATATTGCCGATGCTTGCATTTCTAGTACAATATTAAATAATAATGGTGATAGTGGGCAACCTTTTTTCACTCCTGATCTTACTGGGAAAGGTTCCAGTTTATCGCCATTACATTTGATGTTTACTGATGGTTTTAAATATATATTCTTTACTATTTTAAGGAGTAGTCCATTTATTCCTATACTCTCAAGTGTTTTTAGTAGGAATGGATGTTGGATTTTATCAAATGCTTTTTCTGCATCTATTGAGATGATCATATGGTTTTTGTTAATTTGGTTATTGATATGGTTGACTTTGCTAATAATTTTCCTAATACTGAACCATCCCTCTATTCCTGGTATAAATCCCACTTGGATTATCCTGGGATAATCCAAGGATAAATTATCCAGGATAAATTATCCTGGGGATGATTTTCTGTAGTCTTTTTGCTAATATTTTATTTAAGATTTTAGCATCAATATTCATTAAGGAGATTGGTCTATAATTTTCATTCTCTGTGTTCAGCCTACCTGGTTTAGGTATCAGTACCATGTCTGTGTCATAAAAGGAATTTGGTAGGACTCCTTCAATCCCTATTTTTTCAAATAGTTTATATAGCATTGGAGTTAGTTGTTCTTTAAATGTTTGGTAGAATTCACATGTAAATCCATCTGGTCCTGGGGATTTTTTCTTAGGGAGTTGGTTAATAGCTTGTTCTATTTCTTTTTCTGAAAAGGGACTATTTAGACTACTTACTTCTTCCTCTGTTAATCTGGGCAAGCTATGTTTTGGAAGGTATTCGTCCATTTCATTTAAGTTATCGAATTTATTGGCATAAAGTTGGGCAAAGTAGCTCCTAACTATTGTTCTAATTTCCTCTTCATTAGTGGTGAGTTCTCCCTTTTCATTTTTAAGACTATCAATTTGCTTTTCCTCTTTCCTTTTTTTAATCAGATTTACTAAGGGTTTGTCTATTTTGTTGTTTTTTTCATAGAACCAACTCTTAGTTTTATTAATTAATTCAAAAGTTTTTTTACTTTCAATTTTATTAATTTCACCTTTTCTTTTTAGAATTTCAAGTTTTGTGTTTGTCTGTTTTTTTTTTTTTTTTTAAATTTGTTCCTTTTCTAGCATTTTTAGTTGTAAGCCCAATTCCTTGACCTTCTCTTTCTCTATTTTATACAAGTAGGCCTCTAGAGATATAAAACTTCCCCTTATTACTGCTTTGGCTGTATCCCACACATTTTGATATGATGTCTCATTATTGTCATTTTCTTGCGTGAAGTTATTAATTATGTCTATGATTTGCTGTTTTACCCAATCATTCTTTAGTATAAGATTATTTAGTTTCCAATTATTTTTTGATCTATTTTCTCCTGGCTTTTTATTAAATGTAATTTTCATTGCATTGTGGTCTGAAAAGGATGCATTTACTATTTCTGCCTTACTGCATTTGATTTTGAGGTTTTTATGTCCTAGTATATGATCAATTTTTGTATAGGTTCCATGAACTATTGAGAAGAAAGTATACTCCTTTCTGTCTCCATTTAGTTTTCGCCAAAGATCTATAATATCAAACTTTTCTAGTATTCTATTTACTTCTTTGATTTCTTTCTTATTTATTTTGTGGTTTGATTTATCTAATTCTGAGAGTGCAAGGTTGAGATCTCCCACTACTATAGTTTTGCTGTCTATTTGTTCTTGCAGCTCTCTTAATTTCTCTTTTAAGAATTTAGATGCTGCACCACTTGGTGCGTATAAGTTTAATATTGATACTGCTTCATTATTGATGGTACCCTTTAGCAGGATATAATGCCCTTCCTTATCTCTTTTAATTAGATAAATTTTTGTTTTTGCTTGATCTGAGATGAGGATGGCTACCCCTGCTTTTTTGGCTTTACCTGAAGCATTGTAGATTCTGCTCCACCCTTTTACTTTTAGTTTGAATGTATCACCCTGTTTCAGGTGTGTTTCCTGTAAACAACATATAGTAGTATTCTGACTTTTAATCCAGTCTGCTAACTGCTTCCTCTTTATGAGGGAGTTTACCCCATTCACATTTATGGTTAAAATGACTAATTCTATATTGCTTGCCATCCTGTTAATCCCTGCTTATGCTTTTCTCCTTTCCTTCCCTCTTACCCCCCTCCCAAGTATTACACTTGTGAGCACCACTTGCTTTTCACAGCCCTCCCTTTTTAGTATCCCTCCCCCACTTTAAAGTTCCTCCCCCTATTTTACCCCTCTTCCTCACAATTTCTGTATTCCCTTCGCCTTAGCTTACTTCTTCCCACCGACTTTTCAATGAAGTGGAATTAGTTTCATCATAAATCGAATATGTCAATTGATACACACTATATTCATCCTCCTCCTTTCTTTCTCTCAGATATAATAGGTTACCTTTGCTTCTTCATGAGATGTAGTACCACCACTTTACCCTTTTTTATGATATAATTTCCTTTTCACCTCTGGTTTCTAGGACAAATTATACATGCATTCTTTACATATCTTTATGGCAGAAATATTGTTCTCAAGATTTCTTTTTACCTTTTTAGAATTCTCTTGAGTTCTGTATTTGAAGATCAAACATTTTATGTAGATCTGGTTTTTTCATCGAGAATAGATGAAATTCATTTATTTTGTTAAATGTCCATCTTCTTCCCTGGAAAACAATTCTCATTTTTGCTGGGTAAGTTATTCTTGGCTGCATACCAAGTTCCTTAGCCTTTCGGAATATCATATTCCAGGCCCTTCATTCCTTTAATGTGGATGCTGTTAGATCCTGGGTTATCCTTATTGTGGCTTCTCCACATCTGAATTGCTTTTTTTCTAGAAGCTTCTGATATTTTTTCCTTTGTCTGATGGTTCTTGAACTTGGCCACTATATTTCTTGATGTTTTGATTTTAGAGTCCCTTTCCGTAGGTGATCAATGAATTTTTTCAATGTCTATTTTACCCTCTGTTTCTAAAATGTCTGGGCGGTTCTCTTTGATAATTTCCTGGAAAATAGTGTCCAGGTTCTTTTTTTCCTCACATTTTTCAGGGAGTCTGATTATTCTCACATTGTCTCTCCTGGATCTGTTTTCCAGGTCTGTTGTCTTTCTTTTCAATTGTTTCATTTTTCTGGTTTTGCTTGACCACTTCTTGATTTCTCCTTGAGTCATTCATTTCTACTTGTTCGAGTCTAATTTTCAATGATGTATTTTCTTCACTCGCTTTTTATATCTTTTTGTAATTGTCCAATTGAGTTTTTATTTTCTATGAATTTTTTTTCCCAATTGATCAATTTTATTTTTTAGAGAGCTGTTTTCTTTTTCCAACTCACTAATTTTATTTCTCAATGATTTGGTCTCTTTATCCACTCTGGATGACTTCTCCAGACTCTCTTGCCAAGCTTCACTTTCCTTTTCCCATTTCTCTTCTAGCTCTCTTGTGAGAGCCTTTTTGATTTCCTCTATGAGAGTCTTATATATTGAGGAGCAGATCATATCCCCCTTAGGGGATTCCTCTGGAGACAATCTGCTTTTAATCTCCTCAGTGTTTGAATTCTGCTCTCTCTTCATACAGAATCTGTCAATGGTTAGAGCCCTTTTAAATTTTTTGTTCATATCGTCAGAGTGGGAATCGAAGAAAACAAATTGACAAGAGAAACAATTGGTCTGTTTGGGGGGGGTGGGGAGTATGGGGCTGGACGGTGTTTCCAATCTTCCTCTACAGACTGCAGGAAACAGCAGAGATGCACTAGCAGGACAGAGATGGCTTTGTGCTGAGTCTGTGTTCTGAGGCTCTAAGAATGCCCTGAGTCATTCTGGGTGGGGGTAGGGATGGCCAGTCCAGAGACACGCAGCTTTCCAGGGTTTTATTCTTTACCTCCAGTGTTTACACCTTCTCTGCTGCTCCTGGCTCTCTGCCAAGACGGAGTATCCACACTGGGGTAAAAGTTTTTTTGCAGAAACGGAAGAGATCACACGCCTTCCCCCCTCCAGTCTGCACAGTGTGAGCTGCCTGCCTTGCTCCGGCTTGCCTGCCCTCAGTCTGTTCCCAGTCTGTTCATTCCCTCCCCCGAATATACACAGACCTTTTCTGGTGAATTTCAAGGATGTCTTCTGTTGGTGATTATTTGTGGGTTTCTTTTCTGGTCAAGCATTAATTCTGAGGCTTGTCATGAACTAAATTCTGAGAGAAAACGCAGAGCTCAAGCAGCTTTTTGCCTCCTCTCCACCATCTTAACCAGAAGTAACCAGCAATGTATTCTTGTTCTCACAATTCTCACAGAAACTTCAACATTGACTATTCAATTTTTTAAAAATCTGGTTATACGCAGAAACTTCAAAGTTGTTTCCCTTATTAGTGATTTGGAGCAATCATCCATCTGGTTGTAAATGGTTTAGACCACTGTTCATATCTTTTGAAAACTTTATCTATTGGGAAATGGTTCTATGTTAATTGAGTACATATTTTGCATATCAGATTTTTATCAGAGATACTTAACATAAAAGGTTTCCATAATTAACAGTTTTTTATCCTAGATGTATTGATTTTGTTCATGGAAAGTTTTAGTACAATTTATATTAGCTATTTTATAGTCACTTTTATTCTCTTTTTTAGAATTGCTCTCCTAGTCATAGTTAGAAAGGATGCTTTTTTCCATTTTCCTCAGCTTTATTATGATGGAACTTTTTATATGTAGGTTCCCTTTAGAAATTTTTCATGATAAATATTATGTTACTGCAAACATACTTTTCATTGTTTTGCAATGACTTATGATGTTTCCAGAATTTTTGTCAAATGCAGAATTCTTCTCCAAATAGACTAAATTTGCAGATTTACTAAAATTTGGCTATTAAGTTTAATTTCTCTCCTGATTTTTAATCTTTTTCTCTATATTTCATTGATCTATTTTTTCTTTCTAAAAATAAGTTATTGCTTTTTTTTTTGTTTGCTTTGTTGACTGTTTTGTATTAGTTTTAGAAAATTAGAAGCACCATTATCTAGTTATACATTTAAAAGTTTCTTTTAAAATTCTATTATTGCTATGTAGAAAGTTAGCTTTTCTGAAGATTTATTTTGAATTATGGTACTTTGGATTTACTAATTAAAATACCTTGTCATCTGCAAATGGGGATAATTTCATTTGTTTTTTTCCTGAGATTTATATTTTTGCATTTGTTTTTCTTGTCATTATCTAGAACTATTTAAAAATAGAAGAAAGAAAAACTATCTTTTCTCACTGAAAAAAATGCTAGCTTTTAGATATATATATTTTTTTCATATTACACAACTAAGTATAAGAGTGTTGGACTTGAAGTCAGGAAAACCTGAGTTTACATTAGAATTTAAACATTTAATATTACCTGTGTAATCCTAAGAACGTCACTCAACATTTTTCTCAGTTTCATCAATTACAAAACAGGGAAAATAATATCATGTAGTTCTCAGGATTGTTATGAGGTTCAAATGAAATAATATTTATAAAGCACTCAGTACAGTATATGGCATATAGTAGGTATTTAATGAATGCTTGCCCCATTTATGCATATAGTTTTTTTTTAGCATTACTAAGTTATGCATGTTATCAAATACTTTTAATGTATCTTTTAATTTAATGAAAGGAATTTTTGTTGATTGTTCTTTTAATATTGTGATTTATTCTACTTTCCCCAGCCCAATATTCAACCTTCTTTAAATCCTTTGGTTGTATAAAATCTAATATGGTCAAACACTTTTTTGTATTTTTATGAATTATTGTCACTTAAAATTTTTATTTTTGGTTTTAAAAATTGACACAGTGGATAGAGCACCATCCCTGAAGTCAGGAGGACCTGACTTCAAATCTGTCCTCAGACATTTAACACTTTCTAGCTGTGCAACTTTGGGCAAGTCACAACCCCAATTACCTCAGCAAAAGAAAAAAAAGTTATATAATAATTTATATGATCTTTTCCCCATTTCCTTCCCATTTTATTTTAAAGATTTCTTCCTTTATGTTTGTTTTAAATATCATTTTTTTTTGCCATTCTTTTAAAGTTATATGCTCAATTAAATTTATCTTTTTTTGGTTTTGTTAATGTACACTTATTGATATGATTTTTGCTTTGAGGATTGCAGTAGATTTATCTCAGAAGTTTTCATGTGTTGTTTCCCCATTTTCACTTTTATTTTTAATGGCTTAATCTTTGACCCATTCATTATCTAAAATGTCATTACTTTGTTTCTCTTTCGATTCAAATATGTTCCTTATTGTCTCAATACTACTTTATTTTGTAGTCTATAAGTAATCTGTGGATTATTTTAGCCTTTTTACTTTGTGGGTTCTCTCTACACTATCACATGATAATTATTTGTAAAAGAAACATATGACAAGAAATAGTTTTCTTTCAGTTTTCCATTCAGAAAATGCCATTTAAAAAAAATCTAACCTTTTCAATAATATGTTCAGTTTTATATTTTTTATTTCTGTTAGAATCAAATCCCAAGAAAGAAATAGTAAATACTTCTATAAGTATTGTACTATTAGCTATGACTTTTTTATAATTTAGTGTTTCCTTTATGAACTTAGATACTATGGATCTTGTAGCATATATTTTAAATAGTGATTTTTTTCTTGTGGTACTTTCAAAAATAATGAAATTTTTATAATTTTTCTCTCTTGTTATTTCGAATATTTATTTTTGCCTTATCTAAAAAGATAAGTTAAACTTTTTAATTTTTTAAGTCATCTGAATGTAGTAAATATTGTTGTAACATTTTGTTTTTCATCCTATATGTCCTCACTTCTTGAATTAGATTCTTGTTTGGATAAAGGATGAAGTATTCTACACAATCCCTTACAGATAATAATATAACAAAAATAATAATACTGGGAACACAAACAAAATACATGAATTTAAATAGAAACTAAGCAATGAGTTTTATCTAATTGTTGGCTTTTCTTTCTTAATTATCCTGGAATTATATTTTATTTTTCGGTTTGTTCTATCCATTAACATATAATATTATAATATTTACATTTATAGTTTCCTCTATTCATATACTTTATCTTAATTTTTACTTCCTCTTTTTAACTCAAAACTTTGATGACATAATTTTGGTGCTGATCTAATTCCATTACCTCTCCTTAGTTCCCCTCTATCCCAGCTTCCTTGGATTTACAGAAATTGTTAATGTCTCTTTCTAGCCTAGTTAGTGGCCTAATATTGTCATTTCTTTTCTGCTATGCACATTCTACTTCCATGGCTAATACCTGTAGCTTCTTTCTAAGGTTCCTTTTTTTTTCTGTGACTTCAGAACTCAGTCTCACAGTTTTCACTCTACCTAACAATTCCAGAATTAGCAGATTTTGTTTTCTAAAATAAACAAAAGCTAAAACAACTTTCCATTTTCTTTTTTCATTTAGACCTTATAAGTAAAATCAAAGGCTACATGGATTATGATGACATATCTTTGGATACACAGACTATTAAAGTTGTCTTATCTGTGATTCTGAGGAAAATCCAAACTAAAAAGGTGTAATGTTCTGTTGTCTCCAGAAATTGCCGATTGCTCCCTGGGAGGATATCTGCTGTCTCAACTCAATCTCTTGGCCGCCAACTCTGACCTAGAGTAGAGACTTTTTTTCCTCCAGAGAGCCGTCCTCTTTTATCCTCCCAGAGAATGGGTGTGGAATAACTCAGGGGCTTCTGGGAAAAAATGTTTCAACCAATGAACTTGCTCCTCTTTAACATTAAGCTCCTCCCCAGAAGTTCAAAGGGGTAAAACTCCCTTTAAAGGCCAGAACTAGAGAATTGTTAAGTACTGACTTAGCATTTAGTAAGAACATAATATCTCATTATCTCATTAGCACTTAGTAAGAACCTAACAAAAAGGGGTTTTTATTTAATTCCACAAATGCTTATTAAGAATGAATTATAGGCAAGGAAATAAATGAATATCTTCTCACAGGAAATGAAGTTAGTATAGGCTTTTTGTAAAGGAATGAGGAAATCATATTGCATGCTAGAAATGTGCTGAGATTACAAGAATGGCATAGTTCATAGAGTAATGGAGAGACTATCTTCTGTCTCTCATCCCCTTCCTCCTAATTGTTGTCACTATGGCTACTGAAGATAGTCTGGCTTTGGACTTCTATTTGACTGAAATAAAAATGAGAAAGAAAAAAAAAGGGAAAAAAAAAAAAGCTTGGAACAGGAATTTAAGACATCAAGATTTTCAGAAAAATAAAAGAATATAAGAGAAAAGACTATGGGGAAAGAAGTCATAATTGACTTCAATCAATAGATAAGAGAAACAAAGTAATTGACCATACTTAATTCATGGATGATCTATATTGTTATATATACTTGGGTATATATAACTACTTATAAAGGATGATATGTTGAATTTTTAAATTGTCTAGAAATAAATTTATCTAGAAATATTGATTTGTAGGCAGCACAGGACAACATCACAAATATGATATTGATTAAATCTTATAAGAAATGACTGGTTATCCATGGGGAATCATTTCTGAAATGCCTTTTCTGTATAGCCAGATAATTGAAGTATTAGAGCAAAGGCAACAACAGCAACAAATTAAAAGACAAGTTAAAGATAAGGAGAAAATCTGCTTGTAATTTCAAAATTCTTACTTGACCTTATTCAAATAAGTTGCTCTTTGCCAAAAAATAGAGAAAGGAAAATACATTTAGCATGGGTACAACCATTTTCCATTGATGTTTAATTGTGTAATAATAATCACCACAATGAGGAGGATGAACGTGCCTAGAAACTGTCATGGAGTCCTTGCTATAAAAAGAAAAATAGTAGCAAAGGTGAAAATATGAATATAATTCTGAAGCTTTACAGAGGAGTGTTCGGAAATTATAAGTGGAATCATCTAATGTAACAGAGTGAAGAATTCAAAGGAAAAATTGGCTTGTTTACAGGTTGGTATGAATGTCATTTAAACCATATAATTTTAGAGTCTCCTCAAAAATCCTGATTTGATGGCTCATTGAGGTTTAAAGGTGACTCAGAGTATTAGTGCTGGCAGGTTTTACCATGCTGAAAATATTTTGATGTGATGCTAGTGACAGACTTTCAATATTGTCCAAGAACCATAATTAAGGACAGGGAGTCTCATCACCAGAAATTTCTTCATCAGGTAATGAATTATTTGGTTTGGTTACACATGAAACAGAAAAAACATCTCTCCAAATTGTCCTTAGTCACATGTTGTTTCCTTCTCATTCAATAGTGATTGTGATGAAGTGATGCAAAAAGACAAAAAAAAACATATAAAAGAACCATATAATTTTTATTATTATAATAATACAGATCACAAATTAAGTAAGCCATGTGCTCCTTTGGAAAGATCATTGGTTCTGGAGTAGGAGGAGACCTTGGTTCAAATCCTACCTCTTGTACTTCTTGTCTAACTTTGGTGAGTATTTAATCTTTTCTGCACCTGATGTTTTTTCTTATAAATTATAGTTGACATACATAGCATTAGAGATCCCTTTTTCTTCTGGATCTACGGTAATCCTACAGTACTCCAATATTTCACCATTTCATATGATTTCTGATTTTGTAACCAAATAATTTTCCACAAAGGGATCAATTCAGCAATCCATTTTGGCGTGTGTGTGTGTGTGTGTGTGTGTGTGTGTGTGTGTGTGTGCGCGTGTATATGTGTATTTGTGTGTAAATCTCTTTTTTTCATAGACTATATCAGCTGTCTTTAACAATTAGAAATTGAATTGGACAGTCAGTTGAGAGACAATGATCAGGATTATATTTGTGTTGTGCAGTTCTTTCTTTCTTTCTTTTTTTTTTTTTTAAGTTTTTAACCTTGGGCTCCCCAGTGCCCTCTATAATATTTTTCTTTTTTTTAAAATTAATTTTATAATTATAATTTTTTTGATAGTACATATGCATGAGTAATTTTTCTTACAACATTATCCCTTGTATTAATTTTTTCCAAATTTTCCCCTCCCTCCCTCTACTCCTTCCTCTAGATGACAAGCAATCCCATACATATCAAATGTGTTACAGTATAACCTAGATACAATATATGTATGTAAATCCAATTTTCTTGTTGCACAGTAAGAATTAGATTCCGAAGGTATAAGTAACCTGGGTAGATAGACAGTACTGCTAACAATTTACATTCACTTCCCAGTGTTCCTTCTCTGGGTGTAGTTATTTCTGTCCATCATTGATCAAATGGAAGTGAATTGGATCTTCTTTATGTTGAAGATATCCACTTCACTCAGAATATGTCTTCATACAGTATTGTTGTTGAAGTGTATAGTGATCTCCTGGTTCTGCTCATTTCACTCAGCATCTGTTGATGTAAGTCTCTCCAAACCTCTCTGTATTTATCCTGCTGTTCATTTCTTACAGAGCAATAATATTCCATAACCTTCATATACCATAATTTATCCAACCATTCTCCAATTGATGGACATCCATTCATTTTCCAGTTTCTAGCACAAAAAGAGCTGCCACAAACATTTTGGCACATACAGGTCCCTTTCCCTTCTTTAGTATTTCTTTGGGATATAGGCATGGGCATGGTTCCAAATTACTCTCCAGAATGGCTTGATTCTTTCGTAACTCCACCAACTATGCATCAGTGTTCTAGTTTTCCCACATCCCCTCCAACATTCATCATTATTTGTTCCTGTCATCTTAGCCAATCTGACAGGTGTGTAGTGGTATCTCAGAGTTGTCTTAATTTGCATTTCTCTGATCAGTAGTGATTTGGAACACTCTTTCATGGGAGTGGATATAATTTCAATTTCATCATCTGAAAATTGTCTGTTCATATCCTTTGACTATCAATTGGAGAATGGTTTGATTTTTTATAAATTAGAGTCAGTTCTCTATATATTTTGGAAATGAGGCCTTTATCAGAACCTTTAATTGTAAAAAAATATTTTCTCAATTTGTTACTTCCCTTCTAATCTTGTTTGCATTAGTTTTGTTTCTACAAAAGCTTTTTAATTTGATATAATCAAAATCTTCTATTTTGTGATCAATAATGATCTCTAGTTCTCCTTATGCAGTTCTTTCAATGATTTAATTATGTTTCCTAAAAAAGCCCATCTTTTTAGTCTCACTCTTCTTTTAACAATGACTTAGGGCCATAAATGAGAGAACATAATATATTTCTGAGAATCAAAATTGTAGGTGGCGCTAAAAGCTTTGGAAACAATGGGTTCAAGTAGACTGTTGCATACTACTAATGACTGAAAGACATGCAATAAGTGCATGTGCCAAAACTTCATTGTCAGCACAAGAAGTGACTTGGTTTATGTAACAATTTTGAAGGATAACAAATAGACAGTGTTGAAGTAGAGACAGTTGCTACATCAATGACATTGTAGATCCATTGAAGTGTTGAAGCATCAATTAACTATGTAATTCATTCATTCAATTATGTATAAATCTTATATGAATTATTGGTCTAACGATAGAAGATCTTTTAAAAGAAAGTAATGTAAATACACACTGAGGAAACAGCCCTTTTAAGTTACACTCAGATTTTAATAAAGTCAAATCTGGAAATAAAATTCAGCATGTGTTTGGGCCAATATTATATGCATAGACACATGGATTTGTACATTTACATGTAGTTTGCTTCATTCTTATAATTCAATAGTACATATATGTTCATTAGGGGATACATAATATATTAGGTATACTTGGATTTTTACATATTTATCATCAATGTTTCATAATGAAAGTCATTTTTATCGTTTGTAATACATAATTTAAGCACTGTATGAACAAATTTTAAGTGATAGGCTAGATTCTAAATCATTAATATCTATGGGACATAATATTGAATGTTGATTTAGTCTTGGCTCTAGATGACAGTATGTCCTTTAGCTTCCTCAGATTCTAACAGCAGGTGTTCTCTGGAATGCCTGCCAAGAGCGAAACTACTGCAGTTCCTAAGAGAATATCTCCATTACAGTCTGCTATCTTCTAATAAGTTCATTCTCTTTTAACCTGGAGTCTAATCTGAGTTGCCTAGAACAACGAAAAGGAAAAAATATTCTTGAGAATACGCTTTTACTCTAACAGTGCTTTTCCCAATCCCTCTTTAACAATTTGTCTCAATTAGTGATGTAGGAAACATGAAGCTTTCTACATTGCCAAGTCTACTCATTCACCTTGCCTTTCAAAGCTAAAAGGGGCCTTAGAGAGCTTTCATTTTGCAGAGATAAAAACTGAAGTCTAGAAAAGAAAAGTGACTTGATTAAGACCACAAAGTAATGTTTCAGAAAAGAATATAAATCAAGTTTTTTTTTTTAATTTTTTTTAATTCCAAACTCAGTGTTCTTTCCATTATATTTTTGGAAGCCTTAGTGAGCAGGAAAAGATCAAGTAATGAGTTGTTTAGTTTATCTCAAATGAATGAAATAAGAATGAGAGTGGGATGTCAGATAAAGGAGTATCTTAATTACAGGATAAAGAATTTCTATTTTATTTGGCATGTAATGGAAAACAATGAATAGATTTTGTGTAGGAGAGTGATAGAATCAGACATATACTTTAGTAACATTACATTGGCAGTGGTACAAAAGGGACACTGGGATATGTAGGTCAGTTAAATGGCCATTAGTAATCTGGCCAGTAGTCCAGATTGTAATTTGAATGCCTTTGTCTTAATATATAATGACCCAGAGTTGTAATAGAATTGTTGAACAACTTTGGGTATTTTTTTTTAAAACGTATAAAAATATGAGTGGCACTAGTAGTCTACCACTAAACAAATATCTCAATTTTTGATGAGAAAATGTCGAACTCCAGACACTTTTAAGTCAATGATTTCATGAGTATTTTGTAAAAATTGGGAATAAATGAATATTAAAATATTATCTATTATTATTGTGGGTGAAAATTTAGAAAGGGAAGTTATAAATCATTAAGAGTAAGGGTGACTTCAGTTAAAATTTATGCCAGACTAGTGCTATTTAGTATATTAGCAACACATTTAACAGCTTTATAATATTCTTAGGAATAACCTAGAAATATATGGCCTAAATGATTCAAAAAACCTCAGGAACTGTTGAAAGAAGTGTAGTTACTCATGACCTGAATAATCTGGAAAGAGCAGACATGAACTAGTCACAGGTTTTCTGAGCTCTCTAACTTCTCTTTTCCACTTATCTTTTTTTTTTTTCCCCAGAAAGGCAAAACAGCAGCTAGCATCAGTCCACCTTTTGTTTCTTCTTCATCTTTTCTCTAATGTCTATATCATAGGTCCAGCTGGGCCTAGGACAGATATCCAAAGATAATCCAGTCCTATCATTTCCGGAAGAATGCCCGTGTATCTCTCTCATCTTTAGCTATCTATCAAGGGTCACATTCTTAGTTTATAGAAATCATACACAATGTTTTTTTTTGTTTTTGTTCCTGAGCTAGAAAATTTCCACGAAGCTCATTTGTTTGCGATTCCTCTTTCATATATATCCCTCTTTCAAGCAAATTGTATGTTTACTTCATAAATGCAGCCTGCCAAACTTACTATTGGTCTGGGCCTAAGAGATGGAAAATGAGGAAGTTCGGGGGAATAATGCAGGCATAGATATTTAAAGAGAACATAGTATATATAAAACAATGCATAAGAAAATATGAAAATTCAAATCTAGAACATGGAAATCTTGTTATGTACATTTATGTAGATATTAGGCACTTTTGTGACAAAATTTTCCCAAACTTAAAATGCACCCAAGAAAATTAGAAAAGTGTACAGCAATGGAAAACTTTAATTTAGAAATATATAAGAAGATTTAATTTGATGAAGCAGTATCACATAATAGATGGCTTTAGAGCCTGGAAAAATTAGTTCATGTCTTAATTTTGACATATAATGATTATGTGACCCTACTTTTTGTAAGTCATTTAACCTCTAGGCAACTTTCAAGGCTATTAGTGATAGAAAAGGTATTGACTTGCTCAGGGAAAGGACTTCCCTAAAGCATTGAAATTGTAGATATAATTCCTAACAATAATATGTTTATCATAATCCAGAATTTTCTTAAAGTCTGAAGAGGGGGACATAAAATCATGGAAGGGGGTGGAATGGAAAAGCAAAAGCAATGGTAAAATTATTTTATATTTTCCTAGTACATTCATAAATAATATTCCTTTTTCAATACAAATAAAGTTCAGGTTAAAGTCAACAAAAATAAGACAAACCTGTGAAATTCATTCAAGTTGACAGTGAATGCAGTACAATAATTATTTAATATAGTATGCACAAACAAGGTCAAATTTTCCCTGTGGCAAAACTTGGTATAGGCATAATCTCCCATCATCACCATCATCAGTGTAGGCTCAGAACCATGACACAGATGAGTTCTGTCATCATGCTCCTTGTTGCATTTGAGCATGAAGTGTATAAATTTAAAAGTAAGCAATTTGTGTGTGGAAGTTAACAAACTCCAATAGTGGTTATGTTTCTGAATGACATTCATTTTAAAAAGTATAATATATTTTCAAAGCAGAATGATGTTAGGGAAAAATTCAATGAATTTGAAGTCAGAATGTCTGGACTCAAACCCTGTCTTTAACACTTACACTTATGTTATCTTGTTAAGTCACTTTATCTCCCCCCTGGGTTTCTTTCTTCATCTAAAAAATAAGGGAACTGTAGTTGATGATCTTTCTTTAATGTTCCTTTTGGCTTTAAATCTATGATCCTTTGATTCTTGTTTCCCTCTCCTCCACCAAAAATAAAAACTAATGGAGATCTTATAATTTTAAAAAGATACAATGATGAACAATAGAGATTAGCTATAGAAAATCAACTTCTTAAATTTTTGTATTTAATTTAAAAAATGAAATGATCATCCTTTTTGATGGATAAATATATAACCAATTTGAAGGAAAAATCCACTTGAACAGCACAAATCAGAACAAATAAAACTTAACAAAACAATTGAAGTAGCAAAAATACGTGAACATAGAGTAATAAGTCTATACACAGAAACTACAATCCATTATATTTATCATTGGGATTTACTGATACTGTTATTTATGAAGAAAAAATGCTACATTTGCTTTAGCTGTATTATCCTTTAGCTGTATTACACATGAAACCTAACAAAATGTAATGACATCCAGAAAATGAACATACCAAATACATTGGCAAGACAAAAGAATTTTTCCAGAAAAAAATACTTTTAATAAGCAAAAATAAATTTAAAATATATCTGTATCATTAAACGGATTGTTTGCCTTTTATCATTTTGTTCATGGAATTGCTAAGTATAAAAACATCTCTTATAGGAGACAGGTTGTTACTATCTTTCATTGCAGTTTAAGTGCAACACTGCTTTATAAAGGGAAGATATTTTTACAATTATTGCATTTAAATAATATTATATTTCCCTTCAATTATATGTAAAACACTTTAACATTAATTTTTTTAAAGTTTTGACTTTCAAATTTCATCCCTTCTACCTTCTTCCTTTTCCCCCTTTTCTGAGATGGCAAAGAATATGATATAGATTATACAAGTACAATCATGAAAAACCCTCCCATGTTAGTCATTTTGTGGAAGAAGACTCAAACAAAAAGATAGATGGGGCAGGGAGGGAGGGAAGGAGGAAGGGAGAGTCAGGGACAGAAAAAGGCAGACTCAGAGAGTAACACACACACACACACAGAGGGAGAGAAAAAGGGAGGAAAGAGAGAGAGAGAGAGAGAGAGAGAGAGAGAGAGAGAGAGAGAGAGAGAGAGAGAGAGAGAGAGAGAGAGGGGGGGGGGGGAGGGAGGAGAGGGAGGGAGGGAGAGAGAGAGAGAGAGAAAGAGAGAGAGAGAGAGAGAGAGAGAGAGAGAGAGAGAGAGAGAGAGAGAGAGAGAGAGAGAGAAACATAGGGAAAAGGGAGGAAGTGAAGGAGAAGGGAAGGAAAAACTATAGGAAGGGAGAAAAGGAAAGTAAAAAATAGTATGTAGTTTTTATTCTGATATTATCTATTCTTTTTCTAGAGGCAGATACCATTTTTGATCCTGAGTCCTTTGTGATTTTCTTGAATCACTGAATTGCTGAAATAGATAAGTCATTTGTTTATTGTACAATATTGCTGTTACTATGTGCAATGTTCTCATGGTTCTGCTCACTTCACTCTGTGTCAGTTCAACTAAGTTTTAACAAGCTTTTTTTCTGAAATTATTCTTTTCTTTTTTGTAACACTATAGTATTCCATTAAAATGATAAAACTGATGAACATCCCCTTAGTTTCCAATTCTTAACCATCTCCAAAAGAGCTGCTTTAACTATTTTTGTACAAATATGTTCTTTCCAACTTCCACCCCCTTTTAAAATCTTTCTGGGATACAAACCTTCTGATAGTATTCCTGGATCAAAGATTATGTAGTTTTGTAGCCTTGTGGGCATAATTCCAAATTGTTTTCCAGAATGGTTAAATCAGTTTAGAACTGCACCAACTATGTATTAATATGCCACTCATCCCACAATTTCTCCAAAAATATATATCATTTTCTTTTCTTTTTTCTTCTAAATTTTTATTTTTTAACTTTTTTAAAAATGGGGACATTTATCTAACATATATTTTCTCATTTTTGTCAGGCTTCATGTTTCTGCACTTTAAAAATAACACATAAAAACCTAGAGCATCCATTATGTAATTTATAATCTAAATTATAGCTTAGAAAAGAAATTTTTACAATGAATCTTAGAAAAACATAAGAAGCTATATCATCAAGAATTATCCTTCATTAGCTATCAATGAATTTGGTTTTCTCTGACTTTCTGAGTATGACTTTGTTATATCTAGAATATTTTGCTCCTGTATGCAGAAAATAATGCAGAAAAACATTATTTTGAATTTTACTTCAAAATATTTCTTTATTTGCTGTCATTTTTATTATCTTTATTTGCTCCATAGCTTCTATTTGTTGCTAGTGAAATTTGAGAAAAGTATGAGTTTGTTATAGTAAGGTGTTGTAATATACAGTCAAGAGAAGGTTTCAATTCCAATTTATTTATACTACAAGATTAAGCATAATATGTACCTTACCTGTAGGGAATTCCCAGTCTAGGGAACTTAGAATAATGTGATCACCTACTTCAGCCTTAGTTTCCTTATCTGTACCTATGTCACTGGATTATAGTGCAGAAAACACTTGGTAAATCTTTGAAGATTAAAAGAAGTTTGAATTAAGAACTCCTCATTAATAACTCAGTTTCAGTTTTCTAGAAAGTTAAAGCATTTAGAAGAAGAAGGGCTCTCCAAGAGCCAGTTCTCTCATTTTACAACTGAGGAAGTTGAGCCCTAGAGAAATGCGGTGGTTTGCCCACTTTCAAGTAGCTAATAAGTGGGAGAGTAAGGATAGAACCTTTCTAGATCAAGTAGCCTTTTAAAAACTTAAAACAGTCTACTATTGCATACTCATGACCACAGCCAAGTGAGTTAGGTCTAAGCCAGTGGTCTCCAAATGAAACCATAAAAAATTTAAAGGATTTGGGTAGTGTGCTGAAAGGAAATAAAAATTAAAAAAAATTTTAAAATAAATAATAAAATAAATAAAAATATTCTTCCTTTCTATTTTTTTTTTTTTTGGTTAGGATTTCCTGGGAATCTTCTTGCCAAAGAGAATTTTAAAAGCAAATTTGCTGCATTTGAACTCTTCACCTTTTGGAGCCCAGGTAGCCAGCAAGGAGCAAGAGAGATTAGTATAGAAGAGAAAGGGAAAGAGTCACAACCCAAATGAGTGGTCTTGTTAAAAAGCTGAGAGATACAGAAAAGACCCGATTCAGGGTTGGTCCTGGGCCAAATCAGGAAGTCAATTAAATATATCATCAACGTTCGTTCTCCTTTCTGATAATCTTATGGCCTCCATATTGTCCACACTTTAGCTTCTCAGGGACCCCTAATGTAGTGCCTACTAAAGAGAAGCAGGTTCCTGTGCTTTGGATCTTCTCCAGATCACCCTTAAACTCTTCTTGGTCTTTTATCTCATTTCATCAGAATCCTAATTTTGCTAAAGAATTGAAAGACTGGCTTAGAGTCTCTGGGCACAGTACTTTATCTCTCTTGATCTCAGTTTTCTCATCTAAAAAATGAGAGGGTTGGGCTTGATGACCTATGAGTTATAAATGTTAAAAATCTTATGAATAATTTGAGCTAGAATGTTAATGACTAATTGAATTCAATAAGCATTTATAAAGCATTACTATATACAAAGTACTTCCTTAGGTATTAAGGATTCAAATAATTCAATAGATTATTTATAGATCTATCTCCCTGATATGATGTGACTATTTTCTCTAGTGATACAAATCACAGCTCTCTCATTCCTGCCAGTCCTGTTTAGTTTTTGTTGATATCTTCCCATAAGATCATAATAGGAATCTACCCAATGTGCTGAGAGTCTTCCTCAATTTATCTTCTTTTAAAAATAATGTCTTTTAAAAAAAATAAAAAAAAATAAAATTAAAAAAAAATAATGTCTTTTTATGACATCCTGTATACAACTTCTCCATCATTCCTTTTATTTTTGTAAAGTATGGCTAGCTAAGTGAGCTCATCATACATCTTTCCCTTGGCCTTGTGGTAACCCTCAACTATGCTTCTTCAGATACTATAATGTCACATAGGTCAGTCCTATAATATTGGAAGAATATCAATATTAAAAGTATGACCTTTTGTTTCAGGGAGCTGTTAGGGTCATTCAAAGAACTTTGACATTTACTAAGCATAATCCAGCTTTCCCATTCAGAATTCCCATTCAGTCCGGGGCCCAACTAATAAATTATTCACTCTATATGATTAAAATATGTGTATATGTTATAAATACACATCAATATACTCATGAAAAAGCTTTATAGTTTATCCCTTCAGTTGAATCTTCTTCCCTTGGTTTCTTGTGTATGGATCATTGGCATATATATATGTATATATATAATTTTTTCCCCCAGTGACTAAAGTCCTCTGAGAGCAGGGACTGGTTTCCTTTTTGTTTTTGTGTTTCTAACACCTGTTATTTCAGGAATCACAGCTCAATGCTGGGATAAATCATTTTGGCAGTTTATTGAAGACTTAATTTGCTATTATTTGTGACTCTCCAGAAGTACAAGAGGCAGGAGGTACTGTGATGTTAGGGTCCAAGGATGGTGGTTCCACTGCCTACCATCTAGGAAGTTTGTTTCTCTTCCATTTCAGTCCCAAGGACTCATTGTAGGTCTTTATCTGAGATACTTGCCATACATTTCTTTCAGTTTTCTGTTTTCCTTCTAATTTTGGTTGCATTGATTTTCTTTGTGAAAAACCTTTTTCTTTTTATGTAATCAAGATTATTAATTTTACATTTTATAGCACTTTCTGTTTTGTCCTAATTCTTCCTTTATCTATAGATTTGAGAGGCAAACTTTTGCTTGTTCTACTAAATTGCTTACAGTATTATCTTTTATATCTAAAATATTTACCTGTTTTGACCTTATCTTGGTATAGCATTTTTTGTCAAATAATGAATTTTTGTTCTCAAAGTATGGATTTTCACTAGATTACTGTGGTCATTTACTATAATGTAGTGTATACCTATTCTAGTACACTAATTTACTACTCTATAGTTGATGAATTTTCAAATGAAAACTATGGAAAATAAGTAAAGGTTATTTTGAACTACTGAATAAGTTCAATTGAAGTAGGGACCAATTGAACATCTATAAGCATTAGTTAAAATGCTAAAATCCAACTCCTCAAGTTGGATGCATTTAGGAAATAGTCATGAAAAGTATGAATGAGGGACTACTTATAGTTCAAAAGTTTTTATAAGTGTAAAAAAACTTTATTTTTAAAAGGATAGATTATTATTTTTTAACAGCAAAAAATATATTTTTAAAAAAAATTTATTATAACTTTTTATTTACAAGACATATGCATGGGTAATTTTACAGCACTGACAATTGCCAAGCCTTTTGTTCCAATTTTTCCTCTCCTTCCCCCCACTTCCTTCCGCCAGATGGCAGGTTGACCAATACAGTTACATATGTTAAAGTACAAATTAAATACAATATATGTATGCATGTCCAAACAGTTATTTTGCTGTACAAAAAGAATTGGACTTTGAAATAGCGTACAATTAGCTTGGAAGGAAATAAAAAATTCAGGTGGACAAAAATAGGGGTATTGGGAATTCTATGTAGTGGTTCATAGTCATCTCCCAGAGTTCTTTCGCTGAGTGTGAGTGGTTCAGTTCATTACTGCTCTATTGGAACTGATTTGGTTCATCTCATTGTTGACGATGGCCACGTCCATAAAATGATAGATTATTATTATTATTTTTAAATTTTTATTTATAATTTTTTTGACAGTATATATGCATGAGTAATTTTTTTATAACATTATCCCTTGTATTCAATTTTCCAAATTATCCCCTCTCTCCTTCTACTCCCTCCCCTTAATGACAGGCAATCCCATACATTTTATATATGTTACAATATAACCTAGATACAATATATGTGTGTAAATATCATTTTCTTGTTGCACAGTAAGTATTAGATTCCGAAGGTATAAGTAACCTAGGTAGATAGACAGTAGTGCTAACAATTTACATTCACTTCCCACTGTTCCTTCTCTGGGTGTAGTTGTTTCTATCCATCATTGATCAACTGGAAGTGAGTTGAATCTTCTTTATGTTGAAGATATCCACTTCCATCAGAATACATCTTCATACAACATTGAAGTATACAGCGATCTTCTGGTTCTAATCAAAATGATAGATTATTAAAGGAAGAGATCCTTTTTTTTAGATCTGTTTTATTTTACTTTTTTAATAAAGCTTTTTATTTTCAAAACATAAGCACGCATAATTTGACATTGACCCTTGCATAGCCTTGTGTTTCAGATTTTCTCCTCCTTCCCTCATTCCCTACCCTAGATGGCAAGCAATTCAATATATGTTAAACATGTTAAATCCAAGATGTATAAACATATTTATACAATTCTCTTGTTGCACAAGAGAAATCAGACCAAAAAAAAAAAAAGAAAAAGAAAAAGAAAAAGAAAGTAAATGAATAAGAAAACAAAATGTAAGCGAACAACAACCAAAAGAGTAAGAATGTTATGTTGTAATCTACACTCGGTTCCCACAATTCTCTCTCTGGGTTTAGATGAGTCTCCTCATCACAAGATAACTGGAATTGGTCTGGATCATCTCATTGTTGAAAACAACCACTTCTATCAGAATTGATCATTGCATAATCTTGTTGCTGTGTACAATATTCTCCTAGTTCTGCTCATTCCACTTTGCAGCAGTTCTTATAACTCTCTCCAGGTGTCTCTGAAATCCTCCTCCTCATAATTTCTTATGGAACAATAATATTCCATAACATTCATATACCATAATTTATTCACCCATTCTCCAATTGATGGGTATTCATTCGGTTTCCAGTTTCTTGCCACTACAAAAAGGGCTACCAAAAGCAGTTTTGCACATGTCAGTCCCTTTTAATACTTTAAGATCTCTTATGGATATGACCCAATAGTAACATTACTGGGTCAAAGGATATGCAGTTTGACAACTTTTTGAACATAGTTAAAGGAAGAAACCTTAAAAAAAGTACATGATGCTTGAGTAACTTCATTTTGCTTTTTATCTACTGTTTTGTGAAGTTAAGTCTCAACTTCATTTAAGTCACCAGATTTTGAAGAAGTCAGAACTGCCTGCCAACTCTCACCTGTCTTAAGGAATGTTACAAAACTACTCCCTCTCACTTCAATATCTTCATATCTTCTACATTAGTAAAAAATCAAGTAGTTTAATCCTTGCATCCTTATTTTCAGTCTCTCCAAATTGTAGTTAACTGTGTAGAGACCAAGGTTCTTGGTCCTTGACTACTAAAAGACTTGGACCAGATTTGTTTCTGTAATTGCCTAGATTGCTAAATAAATCATTTGGATAAAACTTGATTTCTTTGTTCCACCCAAACAGATGAGATAGGCCAGAGCACCAGGTGCTTCTGCATAATTGTGAATCATCTTGGTTTTATAATATATTGAATACTTTAAAAAGATTTTTGAACTGGAAGGAAAGTCTTTTTTTTTTTTTTAAGGTGAGTTCTATTTATAATAGAACTTTACTGATTTTTTTTTTGTTGTTGTTTTGGTGGATATTAAAATAACTCCAAAACAATGTTTCCAATTCAGAAGTTTCTAAATTAGAAGTGGCTTATATCCTATCATAAGTGTGTGACCTGAATCAGATTAACATCTAGCTCCTATTTTATGTTAATATGTAGATATTTGTAGATATTATATTAAATATTAAGAACATAAATATACAAATATATGGTTTTCCAAGTCAATATGAAGCCTACAGTGAGATTTATGTCTGGAGATTCACATTTCTATTTTACTTTAACACACTAATATAAACTTCATTAAAGTTTTAAAATAAAATAAACAACATTTTAAAATATTAAAAACCATAATTTGGTATGTTTCTTAATTCTAAAGAATATTTGTTCTGAAAATTAGATAGAAGAAACAGCCTATTAATTATTAGCTTCTACAAAAATATTTCTCATCTTATTTTAAAGACCTTGAAATTTCTAAATATGGATGACTAAGGAATCCATTTTCCATGGTCAAATATAATAACAAGAATGCTTAATAGACTTGGCTTGTAATAGTTCATTGAAACAAGTGTTTGTAGCTGAAAATCTAATCATGTTTTATTTACCTCTGTCTGAATAAAGCATCATCTGATTTGTCAAACAAAACAGCGCATATTTTACTATGGGTTATAACATATTTGTGTAGTCAAAGGTTTTTTGCCTTAGCTATTATAAAGACAAAAATATTGATCTTGATTATTGATTGAAAAGTAATGCTTAATAGCAATATCCTTATTGATATTGCATTTTGAGAAACTTTACAACAAAATACAATCCACTGATCACTTTATAACATTAGTTATTACTCTGTAAGTTATACATATGAAAAATATAAAATAATTCATTGATATTTCTTCTTACTTCTGCTTATTGTATGTAAAAGTTTTTGTATATTA
The DNA here is from genome assembly GCF_048593235.1 of Sminthopsis crassicaudata. Lineage (NCBI taxonomy): Eukaryota > Metazoa > Chordata > Mammalia > Dasyuromorphia > Dasyuridae > Sminthopsis > Sminthopsis crassicaudata. Next base: position 682,671,253 of record NC_133617.1, on the reverse strand, counting down.
TAAAATTGTATTACATCTTTAATTTTATTTGAATAAAATACAAGCTAAAACTATCTGCATAATTTGTTGGGTTCACTTTTATTTTCTAAAAAGAAGGGATGTTATTATATAAAATTTGGAAATCCCATCCTGAATCTTACTGTGCTATTGCCTCTAATAATTATTTAGTTATGTGATTATCAACAAACATCATCCTTTCATATTCATCAGATGGAGTAGTAACACCCACATCACCTATCTCCCAAGTGGGCTTAAATGAGATAATATGTGAAGAGTGGTTTATAAATTGATTGCTTGTTCCTGGAAGCATTCTACCAATTACTCACCCCCCCAATTGCTATCACTCCCCTAAGTCCAGACACTTTGCACATATTTTATATTTAATTATCTGAATAATGGTTGTTTTCTCCCAGTAGAATGTAATCTGTTAAGGCCAGATATTACTTGATTTTGTTATTATATCCTTAAAATCTACACAGTACTTAACAAATGTTTTTTGATTTGAATATAATGTGAGGTTTGAAGTTTAGAATTCTCTTCCTTTGCTAGTCAAATATTTGTGGTATTGCAACCCAGATCTGGGAGAAGGGAAAAAGTCCCTTCCTCTTGCATATGGTGATTATAAGTCTGAAAAAACAAAAACAACAATTCACAAGTATATTTTTGTTATATCAAAAATAAATTTAGGATTTTTCTATTAGTAAGTTATTATGCTTGTTCCTTACTCTGTCACTTGATTCTCCTCATAAAAAGTGATATCTGAGGAATCAAAAAATATCCATCTTTATTATTGAAACTACAGAGAATATGTTCTGTGTCACCATTTACTTCAAGGAAGTGTCTATGTATAAAAAAAGAAGCATATAATTACATTAGTATTTCTTATTAGCTGTTGTTTTCCTCTGTCAGTTGGTTGTCCTTGTTTTTGAAGAGGACCAAAATGAAATCAATATGTTCTAGATAAGTTTCAGTATATTTGACTGTAGCTGATTAGATCAATGTAAGCTTGGAATGGTCTGCCACAGGTCAGACACAGATAGTCCCTATGAACATTAGGTGTGGCTTCTCTAACTTTTCACATTTAGCATTTCTTCTACGCTAATTCAATTCTGCTTTGCACAGAGTAGAGCACCTTTTATGATAAGGGCGCCCCATGCCAGATTGTCCTATATCAGAGTTTCCTATGTCATATAATAAATTATAAAGTATTTAAGAAAGACTTTGAGAGTATCCTTGTATTACTTTTTCTAACCACCTCAATTTCTTCTGTAGGATACTAGCTAAGGATTCAGAACTAGTTTTTCCATTTTCTTTTATTGTTTGCTTCCTCCCTCCCTCCCTCCCTTCCTTGCTTCCTTGCTTCCTTCCTTTCCCCTTCTTTCCCACTTCCTTCCTTCCTTCCTACCTCTCTTCCCTCCTTCCTTCCTTATTTCCTCTCTTCCTCCCTTCCTCTTCCTTCCTTCCTTCCTTCCTTCCTTCCTTCCTTCCTTCCTTCCTTCCTTCCTTCCTTCCTTCCTTCTTCCTTCCTTCCTTCCTTCCTTCCTTCCTTCCTTCCTTCCTTCCTTCCTTCCTTCCTTCCTTCCTTCCTTCCTTCCTTCCTCCCTTCTTCCCTTCCTCCTTTCCCCAGTTCCTCCCTTGTAGGATGTAACTGGTTTTATTCATAGAATTTCATGAAATTGTCCCCTAACACATAAATTGGTTAGGAACTACATTGCTTGGGAGTGTACACGTCAATGTAATATATATTCCTAAATAATTAGTTTATTCTTCAATGACCACTGTTTTTCAAGCATATATATATATATATATTCCATTCAAATGAATCTTATATTTAGTGTTATAAATTTGGCAATCAAAGCACAAGAAATGCTATAGGTTCACATTTTAAACAAAAGACTTGATTGACATAGGGAAGACCAAAAGTACACATAAAATAATTAAGACCTATGTGCCAAACCCACCACGAGGACAAGAAGAGAGAAGTTAAAATTGATTCCCTATATACATACAACCAAAGGACAGATGATTTCAGCTCTTCTTGAATGAGCAACAAAATGGTCTAATTTCTCCTTGTTCTATTTCAGTTTTTCTATATTTGCATTTCCTACACAGTTGAAAAGAAGAGTCACTAAAAGCTCTTTAGCAAACTTTGAAGAGTTTGGAGATTAAAAAAACCCTCTAAGGGACTAAAGAAAGAGGTATATCTGAAAATATATACACACACATACACATTCAGAAAACTCCTTTTATCTGAAACCCAATATGAAAATACTGTTCAATAATATTCGATTCACATTAGAAAATATTATTTCTAAATAGAGTTGTTCCCTCATAAACTGGAAGAAAAGTGTGAATGAGAGAATGCATAGCTTTTCCAGATGACTTGATTATTTCAGAAGTGACATTTTATTCTACACTTTAGTCCACTATGAGAATTTCTCAAGGTCTAATGGACCAGCACAAATAATATATTTCAGTTGGCTAACAGCCCAAATGTTAAGGTCTCTTTCATTTTCTGTATGTTTCTTAATTGGAATTTTCAGTTCTATTTTTACTAGTTTCAATGTGATTGCTTCTTTCATCAGAGATTTTCTAGTGAATGGCCAATCATAGCAAGTATGGCCTTGTTAAACAGTCACCCCCATACTCTTTATTTATTTATTTTAAACTTAAATATAAAATGGGAAAAGAAAAAAAATACATTGCTGTGAATACATTTCTATTTCAAGAGAGTCTATATAATAAATATTATATGTTATGTTCAGAGCTGTCCATTTTGTCTTTCCTTTCTTGTGAGTTTTCTTTTGTTCTCTGCTGTGCACTTTTTACTTTGGTCTCTTCCCCTTGAAGGTTACAATTAAGCATGAATACACACATATACACACACATATATACACATGCATATGTTTATATACACAATCATATGTATGTATACATAATATATACATGCATACACTAATATATACATACATTTACACACATACATAGAAATCTGTAATCATATATATACACATACATCCACATGCATCTTTGTAATACTATACCATGCTTTTATGTTTATTTGTTCTCTATTTCTCTAAAGGTGGATAACATCTTTCTTCATAAGTCCAAGTCTTTCCATATTTTTCTGTATTCACTAGCTCATCATTTTCTATACCACAGCAATATTTCAACCTTTTACTGTCTAGTTGTTTTAAATATTCTGAAACAATATTGATTAATATGGCTGATATTATATAGCTTTTTCATTTTTTTCTTTTGATTATATCTATTTTAGTTTTAACTTTGAGATCTTTACTAACCCTGTTTTTCAATAATAAATTCAACTCCTGATTTTTATTTTGTTTATGCATATCTCTTATTTCAAATTACTCCTGACTACTCTGTTTTACTTCTTCCTGCTACCTTGACCTCCTATTACTTAACCAATGTCCTCCCCGTCATTCCTTTTCTTCTTGTTTCTATAAAATTTTAGAAGACTTTTATAACCTTCCATATATGTTGTTTTCTCTTTATCTCATTCCGATTAGTTATAACCCCACCTTTTCCTATTCCCTCCGTCTCTAATTTTTTAATAAATAATTTAGAATAAGTCTATTTTCTTCTAACTTACTATATTGTGTTCTCTTTAACCCAGCTCTGATATGAATAGGGCTCTCTCTACAAATCCTTCCATTCCGTTATCCCCTCCTTATCCCCTTACGCTAATTTTTTTTCCTGAATTTAGAATACTTTATAACCATATGTGTGTGTATGTGTGTGTCATTCATTCTTTAACCCATTCCTGATGAGAGCAGTGTTCCAGAACTATCAGCTCTCCTTCCTTATCTGATTCTTCTGTGTTCATTCTTTCTCTTGTACCACCTTTATAAAAGATTATTTGTACAAGATTATTACTCTTTTCATCTTTTCCTACATGGTCTTTTAGAATTATATCATATTCGGGTCTACCCCAAATTTTCTTTTGAACTATCCAATATATTAGACATATGGATTCTATTTCCACATATAAAAAGTAAACAGTTTGTCCTTATTGAGTCTCTTGTAATTAATCTTTGATGTATCCCTTATATTTTTCTTAGGTCATATTTGTGAAATTTTCTATTAACTTCAGGTCTTTTTGTAAAAAAAAATCCTGAAAATCTGGTACTTCATTGGATATTCATTTTTTAAAATTCAGAATATAATATGATATTTTCAGTTACAACCCCTTTGTTCTTCAATATAGTATCTCAAGACCTTCAGTATTTCATGTAGCTGCTTCTAGGTCTTGTGTCATTCTAAACTGTAGCTCTGCTATATTAATTTTTCCCTTGATGCTCCTAATATTTTCTTCTTTAGCTGAGAGTTTTAGAATTTGATTATGATATTCCTTTAGGCTCCTCATAGGATCTCTATCAGATAGTAATCAATAGATTTCTTTTCTATTTCTATTTCCTTCTCCTATTCTAACACTGGATAATTTTCTCTAATTATTTCTTGTGTTATTATGTAAAGATTCTTTTTTGATGTTCCTTTTAGGTATTCTGATTATTCTTATGTTTTATTTTCTTGATCTGTTCTCTTAGTTGTTCTGTAATATCTCATATTCTTTTTTATTTTATTTTTTATTTTTTGCTGAAGCAGTTGGGGTTAAGTGACTTGCCCAGAGTCACACAGCTAAGACGTGTTAAGTGTCTGAGGTCAAATTTGAACTCAGGTCATCCTTACTTCAGAGCTGGTGCTCTATCCACTGCGCCACCTAGCTGCCCTCTTCTTTTCTATTTTTGCATTACTTATATATTGTTTTATTATTTTTTAATATCTTCTAACTTTGCTGGCTTACCCTTGTTCAATTTTAATTTTCAAGGAGTAATTTTCTTCCTTAAGACTTTGCATCTTTTTTTTCCCCCAGTTTTTTCACTTTCTTTTCATCATCTTGTTTTTCTGGGAATATTTTTTATTTTATTTTATTATTTTTTTTTTCAATATTTCTCATTTGATTTTTTTCATCTTTTTTTTTTTTAATTTTGCTGAGGCAATTGGGATTAAGTGACTTTCCCAGGGTCACACAGCTAAAATTTTTAGTCTTTTTTGAGTTCTACTGCAATGTTCTTTGTTAGTTTTCTGGAGGTCTTGGAGAAGCCTTCTTTTCAGTAGATTAATCATCACAAGAGTAGCCAGGTGTTAAAGTCCAAGTCCTTTATTATCTCATTCACAATTTTGTCTCCTTTCTTGGGGCCTGGGATAACTTTCTTAGAGGATTTCCGGGGTTTTTGTTTCAGTGGAGAAGCTAAGAAAGAGAGCCCTGCCACCAAAGTGGTGTGACATGGGATGAATGAATCTGGTTCTCCTTGGCTCCGAGAGCTTGAACTCCTTCCTCCAGTCTGATTGTCTTCTCTGTCTTTGTCTCTGAGCCTCTCAGTCCCCTAGAGCCACCAGGAGCCTGACAGAAGATGAAATGAGACTCTCTCTGGGTCCCTTCCAAGTCTGTGTCTGGCCCTTCTGAGTTTGTCTCTGGTTCTGAATCCCTAATTCTAAATGTCTATGAAATTGAAATCATACTTTTTGTAAGTTTTTGGTACCCAGCCTTTCAACAAATTTCTCTTACAGTATCAATTAACATACTGATATGAAATAATTCACAGACATAAAAGGGAAACTGAATTTTCAGTGTACCAAGTTCTTCATTTACAAAAACACAAAAATGATGCCAGAATATTTATTTGTTGTGAGGATGGAATTACATGTACTGGATACAACTTTTTGTGATTATGTAGACAATAGACTATTTTCATTTATTTTTCTTTTTTTCTTTGTTCCTTTTATTTTTCTTCTTTTTTCTCTTCCTTTTCCTCATTCTTATTCTTTTCTTCCTCATTCCTGTTGAATGGACTTCTGATTTCATCAGGTAGACATATGTATATATATTCATACATGCATACATTTATATTATATACATATTTATGTATACAATATAGGCCCATCCTACTTTCATTCATTGTTCATAGATACCTTATGAAATAGTAGACAACATTCACATTTTCTTCCACAAAATAGCTCTTCAACTTTTGGAAAATGGGACTTTTTGCTCAAATCTTTTCAGTTATTTCCTGATGCTTGTTTTGTAGATTTCTTCATTTCCTTTAACATTAAACACAACAACTTTCTACTTCAGGAGATCTTTCCCAGTCACCCTAGCTGCTAATACCTTCCCCTAAAACCTTTCTTTATCTTGAATGCATTGATCTATCCCCATAAGAATGTAAACTTTTTTTCAAAGCAGGGGCTATCTTGTAGTTTTAATTTGTATCCTCAATGTTTAACATAGTGTTTGGCATAGAATAAAGTTTTAATAATAACCCCTTATTATTTAATTAATTCTGCCTAAACTCTTAATTTCTCTCAATTATATACCACATATGATTTCTTTTCATTCTTGTCATCATCTTGGTTACATCTTTCTTCTGGATACAATATACCTTTCTTAACTTTCAATGTAGTGTTTTGTTTAAGTTATGGATATATGGCTTAAATAATAGTTAACATTTATATAGTACTTTAAGTTTACTAAGTTGTTATACATTTATTGTATCATGTGATTCTTATAATAACTTATGAGGTTAGCACTATTATTATTCTCATTTTACATCTGGGAAAATGAAAGCTCTGAAATATTAAGTGGCTTGCCCAAGATCACATGGTTGGCAAGTATCTGAATCAGGATTTAAATTTATCTTCCTTATTCTTAGTTAAGAATGCTATCCCTTATGCCTGCCACCAAATGTTTCTTTGAATGAAGATTATTTAAAAAAAAAACAAGAAAAAAAACAAGTTAAAGCAAATGTTACTCCAGCAATTTCATTATATGGAGTAGGATTACAATACTGTAGAATTTTAGAACTAATCATAGGTTTTGGGGGGTTGTTTTTTCTTTCTTTCTTTCTTTTTTTTTTTTTTTAACAAATCATTTAGTCTAGCTTCTTTATTTGATAGATAGAGACATTCAGGTCAACAGAAGTTATAACAACTTATGCAAAGTAAAACAACTTTTTGATAAATTAGTTATTACCAGAGCTCAGGTTTCTAGAACTCCATGTTCAATGCAATGTCATATTGCCTCCATGTGATATCTTGTTGGAATAATATTTATTATATGCATTTATGTTATGAAAATCTTTGGGAAAGTGAGACATATTGTTTATTAATAATAAGTATTAACTTATATAACACTTTAATATGCTTTTATCCTCAATTATATACTGCTTTAAAGGTCCAAAGTCCTTTCATATATATCGCCTGCTATTATTCATAGAACAATCCTGTGAGATAACAGTGTAAATGTTTTTATATTCATTTTGTAGTTTAGTAAACTGAAGTTCATAGAAATTAAAAAAAAAAACTTTCCTAAATTTACACTAGTAAATCGTGAAGACTCGGTTTTAGACCTAGATCTTTGTATTTCAAGGATTCTATATATTGCTGATATTTTTGTTGGCTTATAAGTATTCTATATTTCCTGAATAAAATTGTACGTTTTTATTTAGCCTCATTGTGAAAAAAAAAGTTTGCCAACTTAATGTGCTAATCTGAGTGCATTTCAAATGAGCTCTGAATCTCATTAAGTTATTCCATTATAGTTTTTTGGAACTGCAAAGATTCATTTGCTTCACAAATATCCATGCACACCTGGATTTCTTCCCAGTTCTTTACCATTCCAAATTTCTTTTCCTCAGTTACAATTCTACTAAGTATCCACAAGATGGTGCTATAGTGGAAAGCACATAACCAAAAGTTATATAAAGCATGTAAATTGTCAATGAGTGCAATCACAAATCTCCGCATATATTTCTATATTATAAACAAGGTCATTTCATTCATCACTCACATTGTATGATAGTATAGAACATCACTCCACATGGTCTTCCCTTGCTTTTCCCAATCCTCTGCTCCACCCTACCTCATTTCTAGAGGAAATTGCTCCTAATGTTCTTAATTATCTTCCACTAACTCGGCTCTCATTTAGCATCGTGAGCCAGCTTTTTATTCTAAAGGAGAAATTTCTGAATATGGTGGGGAAAATAATATTATTATTCATGCTTTTTGGGAAAATACTTGTCATAAAGTTCATCAACACATCCTACAAATGGCAAAGGATGGAGATGTCGTTTGATGAGAGCTCACATAGCATATTTCCATGTTTACAGTGACCATGAGTTTGATATGAGTCAATTAATTATGTGATGAAGTTGCTAAAAATCAAACTAAAAGTTTAGTCTTAAAATGCTTGATGACCTGATTCCTAAGCCTCCCACAAAATGTATTTCTAGGTTTAAGATATTTTCTTAAAATAATCATTTACAGATCATATAGAGAAAGGCTTTATAAATAGGAGGCCTGTTTTTATTCCCTTTATTGTAAAATTTTATTTTTCCACTCACCATGTACTATGCTTTTCATACATGCTTTTCACATCTTTGTATATTTTAGGCATGTATTTGGCACAATATGAGAGCCTAATATGGTATAGAATTCAGTATGTGGAGTAAAGAAGAACTGGCTTCATGTATTACATTTTATTTCTTTCTAGCCAAGGGACCCTGAGCAAATTACTGAATCTTATTGCTTTAGACAATTTCACTTATTTACTAAGTTATGGATGGGTTTTGTACTACTTTGGTGGAAGGAATCCTCACACCAAAAAAATTAAAAAAAAACTTGAATATTGATATTGACACATCTAACTCAACATATTTTTCTGTGATATTCAATTAAAATTCCCAGTCTTGATCTAAGTACAATGCAAATTTTTGCCATTCTATTTTGGCATGTTCATTCTGCTATTTTCCATTTCTTTATTACTTGCCTATCATGCCCTTTATGATTTTGACTGACTTTAGTATCAGTACTTTTGTATGCATCTTATAATTAATACTTATAATACCAATTGCCTTCAGTGAAAAATATTACTATTGTACTGTGTAGGTCATTTCATCTTAATTCCACAGTCAATTTTTCCAATAAATCTATGATCTCAGTAATTCACAGTTCTATCAGATGATGCAGACATTAGCCCAACATGACTATATATACCAAGCAACTCTTATTCATTTTCTCCCTAAGAGCTGTCCCATTGAATTCAAGAAACATTAGGGAGACTTTCCTTGCTTTCTCCTAAGATAGTGTGGGATTAAATGGAAAATTCTGGGAGTCTACCTAACATTCTTTGTTCTTGCTGTGTTATCAGCCTACTCTCTTATTATAGCTCCTTGATGACCTTTTTCACTCTTATTATTCTTTGAAATTGATTGATTATATGCAGCCTATTTATGCCCATCATGTCTGCCTCCTTGTATTGTCCTCTGGGTGATATTCATCTTTAATACATTAGAGGCAGTAGTTCTCCACATCTTGCTGCCATAAAGCAATACCAGTAATTCCCCCAAATTTCACTCTTTATAATTCTGGACCCAGTTTACTATCCATCCGTATTGTCAGTTCCAGATATACAATCTTTTGGACAGCCTATATGGAGTATTCATCCAAATGCATATTGAAATCTGGACAATAAGCATTTTTATCCACTTGATCCCATGTAAATGGATAAGCTAAACTCCTTTGAATGATTATAAATCTTTTCTTCCAGTAATGTCTTTGTGCTTGATGAAATCATCACAATATTATCCACAAAAAAGGACAATTAGGGACTCTCATTATTCCAGGGAATCCCTTTCAGATTTGAATTCCTGTTGGATCTTTCCCATCACAGTGATGCATGTCTTCAGAAAATACCAATTTTATATATCATCTGATATTTACTATGAGATAACCATTGAAGAAAGTCATTTTTGCTGTCACATCTTCCAAAGAATCATGTATCACTTTGATGAATCAATGTAAGACATTTTAATATAAAAGAACCTATAAGGCAGTGTTTTGCCCCATACGTGTCTACATTAGGAATGCTTTATCATTAACTTTTGCATATATGGGAAAGACAATCATATCAAGTTATTTCTTTTGATGTTCTCTTGCTTACATTTTTCAACATTTATGAGCTATGAGATTCCTCATTCTATGTCCTTGGTATCTCTTCTTCCTTCACGTATCTTATATATTGGTCCCTTGTCCCTTCATATCACATCTTTATCTCTTGCAGCATCCCATAGGAGCTATGTGTGGCTGGGGAACTATAGTTTTTTTCCCCCTAGCTATCAAGTTTCTTAGTTCTCCTAAACAAATAAACAACTAAAGGGAAGGCAAATTTGAAACACCACAAACTTAGGGGAAGTCATGCAAAAGACCTCTCTTCATGTCCATCCTAAGTTTCAAAATACTTTATATTTCATATGTGGTTGGCAACAGGTTTATAGGTAGAATGGGTAGAACTTAATAATTAATTCCCCTTTTCCTCAAATTTAATCAAAAATAGTCCTATTCAAAACCAGAAATTTTTTCAAACACAGGAGACAGGTTGAATGGTGGTGTCACTGGCAAAAAAATTAAAGAGAATAAGGAATAATCTCAGTGAGAAACAAAATTCTCTAGGATATCAGAGGTGAAATATTGGAGATTAGAAGATAAGCCAGGGTTGGGGATTTAGATTTTAGTTACCTGCAAATAAGTGATAGTTGAAACCATGAGAGTGAATAAGACTGACAATAGGGGAAATGGAGAAAGAAAAGATGAGTGTGATAAATGAATATTTCTTTCTTGTAGTTAAAAACTAATTATTATATTGGGACTAAGTTTACCCTCTTTATACTTCCTCATCAAGAAACCAAGAAGGATGGGAAATCTCTCTTAAAATTTACCCACCCCAAGAGGAAAATCAGACAATAAAAGAAATTCTAAGTTTAGGCTAATGGGTATATTTTTGCTCATTGTGTTTGTTTAGACAAGTCTGGGAAAATGTTGACTCTTTAATAAAGACAGGTCATATGGAAATTGATGTCTCTTTGACCAAGATTTGGGTGACATGTCAAATATCAATCAGAATTTATTGGTACCTCTCTGGAACAGCTCTCCTTCAAAGGGCATCTGAGCCCGTCACCATAAGATGATCATCTTTATATGTGTCTGTCAAAATTCTGAAGTTCTGAGAAATTAATATTGTTATATTAGTCTAGAGAGTGATTCTAAGTCAGGGGAAACAGAGAAGCTTTAGTCAGGGCTTCAGCTCAGTCATAATGACAAAAGTTTGAAAGGAAGGGACTAATGCATGCTCAGGTTACTTGCACACCTTGGACCATAAATGTGGTACATATTGGCAGGATCTATAGCATGGATGACAGATCAGGAGCACAAGTTCATGCCTACTCATTAGTCAAAAAGACTGACTCAAAGGCTAGTTACTCTAATCTTTACTCCTGGTGAACAATTCTATTTTCCCTATCAAAAGGCAACCTAGACTGTTTGACTATCTTGGAGAGTACTCATTGGGCCTTAAAGGATCAGATCCTTTTATTTGGACTCATTATCCAAAATAAGAGGTTATTTCTTCCTCTATGTAGAACCTTATACTAACCTATAGACAGCCAATATTTTCTTGGTGGACTTCAGTCTTTCACTGTGCACTGTGGATTTCCAGTTGAGTCAATGAATTCAGCATCCTTTGGATTCTTTCATCTCTAGGTATTTGTGCCTCCTTGGTATTAGCAGAGAGGTTTGACTAGATAGAATGAAAGATCTAAGTCACATATTTATCTAAGAATTTTATAATCTTAAATTATTTTGTAATGGCTTACATTTGCACTTAACAGTATACCAAGTATTGTTAAGATACATTCCATTGAATTGTCAAAAAAAACCCTCTGAGATAGTGATGTTAAAGTATGATTTTTGTGATTATTTCACACATGGAGCTAAGGTTCCCAAGAGTCTTAAGTGATTTGCCTTAGATTGTTAGTAAATGAGAGTGATGGGATTTGAGCCTCCACTCTTCTGAGGAATATTCTTCTCTTTGCTATGGACTTGCCTTATTTGTCTTTGTTGCCTCAAAGGAAATCGAGGTTTTGAACAGTTGTTCAAGGACGACTCACTCTTCTAGTGTTAATGTTTGACCAGCCTTTTTTCTTACTCATCTTTGGTCTCCACTTACCACCTAACCTTCACCTATAACTCCAAAGTTAGAGCAGTCATTGGTGACTTCGCTCCATTAAAACCATCTCAATAGAAGGAATGAATCAAGTTGAAGGTAAACTACAGGCCTCAAACCCATCAGCAAGTTAGAATGATGTTTGCCCCAAATATGTGAAGACTTTCCTTGGTAAAATGAGTAAACTGGAACAATTTATTCTAATGATTATGAAGGAAACTGAAGTATGTACTGTGAATTGCTTGTGCTTGATCTAAGACATCAAAGTCACCCACTGCTTTCTGGTCCATTCATATCAGGTTCATATCATTTTACTATTTATCAATTGGGGAAAGTCTCTTATTTTCATATGATTCAGTTTCCTATATATTTGAGAAATGAGGCCTTTATAAGAGAAACTTGCTGTGAAAATTTTTATTACTTCATTGTGTGTGATGTCCTCTAGCAAAATATAATTTCCTTGATTATCTCTTTTAATTAGTTCTATTTTTGCTTTTGTTTAGTCTGAGATCATGATTGCTATCTGTGTTTTTTGCTTCAGCTGCAGCATAAGAGATTCTGCTCCAGAGCATTATTTTAATTCTGTGTGTTTCTTTCCATTACAAATGTATCTCTGGTAAACAACATATCATTGGACTCTGGTTTGCTTTTATTTTATGAGCAAACTCATCTTAGTCATATTCATAGCTATTAAATGCATATTTTGCTCCACCCTATTTTCTTCTGTTTAACCTTCTCTTTCTTTTCCATCTTGTTTTTCTCAAATGCATTTTTTCCTTGTGATCACTTTCTTTAAGACAACCTCAGACTTATCATTTCCCCCATCTCCGACCCAATGGGAATTAAATAGATTTTCTGCCCAATTGAGGGTTTATAACTATTCCTCCCTTTTTAGTACATTTTTGATGAAAATAAACTTTAAACATTGCCTGCTTCCTCTGGGTTACAATTTTCATCTTGGCCATAAGCACTTTAATATTTTCTTCTTTTGTGTGGGAAAAATTTTTATAAACATATTTCCACATTTATCATGCTAAATAAGAAAAACCAGATCCAAAGCGAAAAGTAAGAAAGAAGAAAACAAGCAAACAACAAGCAAACAACAACAATAAAAAGGTGAAACTACTATGTAGTGATCCACATTCAGTCCCCAAAGTCCTCTCTCTGGATGCAAATGGCTCTCTCCATCTCAAAACTATTGTATATGCTCTGATTCAGCTCATTATTGAAAAGTACTAAATCCATCAGTTTATCATCACATCATCTTCTTGTTGCTATGTACAATGTTCTTTTTTGTTCTACTCACTTTGCTTAGCATCAATTGATGTAAATCTTTCCAGGCCTTTCTGAAATCAGCCTTTTGATCATTTCTTAAAGAACAATCATATTCCATTACATTCATATACTATAACTTATTCAACCATTCATTAATGGAAGGGTATCCACTAACTTTCCAGATCCTTGCCACTACAAAAATGACTGCTACAAACATTTTTGCACATGTTGCTCCTTTTACAATTTTTTGTTCTTTTTTTGGGACACCAAGCAAGTAGAGACACTGCTAGATCAAAGGATATGCACATTTTGATAGCCCTTTGATCATAGTTACAAACTGCTCTCCAGAATGGATGAATCAGTTCACAGCTCTACAAACAATGTATTATATGATACCTGTAAGTTTAGTTACTGATATAGTAAATTATGCTAATAATTTTTCTGATAATGAATCAGTCCTGGATTTCTAGTATAAATCCTACTTGGATATAATGTATTAATCCTGATGAGAAATGCTCTTATCTCTTTTTATTTAAGATTTTTTTTTTTGAGGCTGGGGTTAAGTGACTTGCCCAGGGTCACACAGCTAGTAAGTGATAAGTGTCTGAGACCAGATTTGAACTCAGGTCCTCCTGAATTCAAGGCTGGTGCTCTATCCACTGTGCCACCTAGCTGCCCCTATTTAAGATTTTGCATCAATATATTCATTAAGAAAATTGTTCTATAATTTTCTTTCTCAGTTTTGATCCTTCCTTGTTTATGTATCAGCACCATATCTGTGTCATAAAAGGAATCTATTAAAACTCCTCTTTTCTCTATTTTCCCAACAAATTTGTATAATATTGAAATTAATTATTCTTTAAACATTTGGCCTTAAAGATGTTTTCTTAGGTAGTTCATTAATAGCTTATTCAATTTCTTTTTCTAAAATGGGATATTTAAGTAATATAGTTCCTCTGCTAATTTGGGCCATCTATATTTTTGCAAGTATTCATCCATTTCTCTTGGATTATCAGATTTGTTGGCATATAGTTGGGTAAAATAGCTCCAAATTATTGCTTTGATTTTCTCTTCATTGATGATAAGTTGACCCTTTTCATGTTTGATACTGGTAATTTTATTCTTTCCTTTTTTAAAATAATTTTTTTTTCTTTTTCTGAGGCTGGGGTTAAGTAACTTGCCCAGGGTCACACAGCTAGGAAGTGTGAAGTGTCTGAGGCAAGATTTGAACTGGGGTCCTCCTGAATTCAGGGCTGGTGCTCTATCCACTGTGCCACCTAGCTGCCCCCTTTAAAATAAAATTAACTAATAGTTTATCTATTTTGTTGTTTTTCACAAAATCAATTATTAATTCTGCATATTAGTTTGATAGCTTTCTTATCTTCAATTTTGTTAATCTCTCCTATTTTCAAAATGTCAAATTTAGTATCTAATTGGGAATTTAAAAATTCTTTTTCTAGCCTTTTAAATTATATTTATCATCTTCCCATAGAGAAATGTAAAGAGTTTACCTTTTTTGAGTCTATTATGGATTACTCTTTCTTATTTGCTTCCTTTGAGTCTTATGTTTGAATTTAATTTTTTCTATTTAGCTCTAGTTTTTTCACCTAGAATGTTTGAAAGAACTCTATTTCATTAAATATTCATTTTTTTCCCTAAAAATTATACTCAGTTTTGCTGGGTAAGTTGTTTTTAGTTGTAATCCTAGTTCTTTTGCTTCTGCAATATCATATTATTAGCCATGCTCTTTTTCAATTTGAAAAATTCTAAATTTTGTGTGATCCTAATTTTGACTCCACAATATTTGAACGTTTCTTTCTGGCTACTTGAAATATTGTCTCTTTGATATGGGAACTCTTTAATTTGGTTGAAATATTCTTAGGAGTTTTTCATCTTGGGCATGGTCCTTAACAACTTATGAATAATTAATGTTTCTTTAATTATTTAAATCTGATTTTATTTGTACAAAATATTTTATCATTATTTTAATGTAGTTTCTAGACTTGTTTTGGTAGGTGTACTCCCAAGAATTTTGTACTCTCTACAGTTATTTTAAATAGAGTATCTTTTTTTGTTTTATTTTTGTACTTTGTAACATTTTATTTTTTCTAATTACACATATATTTTCCTTTTTTAAAATTTTTAAAAAAATTTATAATTATAAATTTTTTGACAGTATATATGCATGAGTAATTTTTTTTTTATAACATTATCCCTTGTATTCATTTTTCCAAATTTTCCCCTCCCTCCCTCTACTCCCTCCCCTTCATGACAGGCAATCCCATACATTTTATATGTGTTACAATATAACCTAGATACAATATATGTGTGTAAATCCAATTTTCTTGTTGCAAGTTAAGTTTTAGATTCCGAAGGTATAAGTAACCTAGGCAGATAGACAGTAGTGCTAACAATTTACATTCACTTCCCAGTGTTCCTTCTCTAGGTGTAGTTGTTTCTGTCCATCATTGATCAACTGGAAGTGAGTTGGATCTTCTTTAGGCTGAAGATATCTACTTACATCAGAATACATCTTCATATATCATTGTTGTTGAAGTGTACAGTGATCTTCTGGTTATGTTCATTTCACTCAGAATCAGTTCATGTAAGTCTCTCCAAACCTTTATGAATTCATCCTGCTGGTCATTTCTTACAGAGCAATAATATTACATAACCTTCATATACCATAATTTACCCAACCATTCTCCAATTGATGGACATCCATTCATCTTCCAGTTTTTAGCCACTACTAAAAGAGCTGCCACAAATATTTTGGCACATACAGGTCCCTTTCCCCTCTTTAGTATTTCTTTGAGATATAAGCCAAATAGCAGCACTGCTGGATCAAAGGGTATGCACAATTTGATAACTTTTTGGGCATAGTTCCAAATTGTTCTCCAGAATGGCTGGATTCTTTCACAACTCCACCAACAATGCATCAGTGTCACAGTTTTCCCACATCCCCTCCAACATTCATCATTATTTGTTCCTGTCATCTTAGCCAATCTGACAGGTATGTAGTGATATTTCAGAGTTGTCTTAATTTGCATTTCTCTGATCAGATTTGGAACACTCTTTCATATGAGTGGATATAATTTCAGTTTCATCATCTGAGAATTGTCTGTTCATATCCTTTGACCATTTATCAATTGGAGAATGGTTTGATTTCTTATAAATTAGGGTCAGTTCTCTATATATTTTGGAAATGAGACCTTTATCAGAACCTTTAACTGTAAAAATATTTCCCCAATTTGTTACTTCCCTTCTAATCTTGTTTGCATTAGTATTGTTTGTACAGAAACTTTTTAGTTTGATGTAATCAAAATCTTCTAGAGATAATGATCTCTAGTTCTCCTCTGGTCATAAATTCTTTCCTCCTCCACAGGTCTGAGAGGTAGACTATTCTCTGTTCCTCTAATCTATTTATAATCTCATTCTTTAAGCCTAAATCATGGACCCATTTTGATCTTATCTTGGTATATGGTGTTAAGTGTAGATCCATATCTAACTTTTGGCATACTAATTTCCAGTTTTCCCAACAGTTTTTTTCAAATAATGAATTTTTATCCAAATGTTGGTATTTTTGGGTTTGTCAAACACTAGATTGCTATAGATGTACCCTTTTTTGTCCTTTGTACCTAATCTGTTCCACTGATCGACTAGTCTATTTCTTAGCCAATACCAAATGGTTTTGGTGACTGCTGCTATATAATATAGCTTTAAATCAGGTACACCTAGACCATCTTCATCTGATTTTTTTTTTTCATTAGTTCCCTTGAAATTCTTGCCCTTTTATTCTTCCATATGAATTTTGTTATTATTTTTTATAGGTCATTAAAATAGTTTCTTGGGAGTCTGATTGGTATAGCACTAAATAAATAGATTAGTTTGGGGAGTATTGTCATCTTTATTATATTCGCTCGGCCTATCCAAGAGCACTGAATGTCTTTCCAATTATTTAAATCTGACTTTATTTTTGTGGCAAGTGTTTCATAATTTTGCTTATATAATTCCTGACTTTTCTTTGGTAGATGGATTTCCAAATATTTTATACTCTCAACATTTGTTTGGAATGGAATTTCTCTTTGTATCTCTTGCTTTGCATTTTGTTGGTGATGTATAAAAATGCTGAGGATTTATGTGGATTTATTTTGTATCCTGCAACTTTGCTAAAGTTTTGAATTATTTCTAATAACTTTTTATTAGAATCTCTGGGGTTTTCTAAATATACCATCATATCATCTGCAAAGAGTGACAGTTTGATTTCCTCATTTCCTACTCTAATTCCTTGAATCTCTTTCTCGGCTCTTATTGCCAAGGCTAGCATTTCTAATACTATATTGAATAGTAATGGTGATAATGGGCAACCTTGTTTCACTCCTGATCTTACAGGGAAAGGTTCCAGTTTATCACCATTACATATGATGTTTACTGACGGTTTTAAATATATGCTCCTTGTTATTTTAAGGAATAGTCCATTTATTCCTATACTCTCAAGTGTTTTTAGTAGGAATGGATGTTGGATTTTATCAAATGCTTTTTCTGCATCCATTGAGATGATCATATGGTTTTTATTAACTTGATTATTAATATGGTCAATTATACTAATAGTTTTCCTAATATGAAACCAGCCCTGCATTCCTGGTATAAATCCTACTTGATCATAATGTATTGTCCTGGGGATGATTTTCTGAAGTCTTTTTGCTAATATCTTATTTAAGATTTTAGCATTGCTTGATCTTGATTTTCAGTATGACTACAGACCATGAAAGCGGGGCTTCACGATCCTTCTGACCTTTGGGGTTTTAAGCAGGAGGTGTCAGAAAAGTTACCACAGGGATAACTGGCTTGTGGCGGCCAAGCGTTCATAGCTATGTCGCTTTTTGATCCTTCGATGTCAGCTCTTCCTATCATTGTGAAGCAGAATTCTCCAAGCATTGGATTGTTCACCCATTAATAGGGAATGTGAGCTGGGTTTAGACCTTCGTGAGACAGGTTAGTTTTACCCTACTGATGAGGGGTTGTCGCCATAGTAATCCTGCTCAGTACAAGAGGAACCACAGGTTCAGACATTTGGTGTATGTGCTTGGCTGAGGAGCCAATGGGGCAAAGTTACCATCTGTGGGATTATGACTGAACTCCTCTAAGTCACAATCCCCCCTAAGCTGATGATACCACAGCACCAAGGAGCCTCGGTGGGGCACAGATAGCCGGGCCTCTTCATCCAGCCCCCTCCCCTCACTCCTGCAGGGGGTGGCCTCGGGGTTCGGGGCCTGGTGCGGAGGGCAATTTGTGCTGGGGGCTGGAGAGCGTCCGTGAAGGGGGGCTGCCTCTCACCTGGAGCGCAGCACATATTCATGGGGCACCTGGTGCTAAATCATTTGTAGATGACCTGCTTCTGGGTCAGGGTTTTTGTATGTAGCAGAGCAGCTCCCTCACTGCGATCTATTGAAAGTCAGCCCATGACAAGTTAAGTTCCTTAATTATCTATTAGAACATTCACTTAATCTTTGACAAAGTTTCATTGTTCTGGGTCAGAGAGACTGAGATCTGGATCGGAGGCTTTTCCACTGGAATCAGGATCCTGTCTGTCCCTGTTTGGGTGCCAAATTGCTATGGTCCAGTCTAGCTCCTCTGAAGGGCTCAGAATAAGTCCTTAAATGCGAAGGTCTGGGCTAGCTCCTCTGAAGGGCTCAGAATAAGTCCTTGTCAGGATAAGCAAAAGTCCTTGCCCCACGTTGTGGACGCCAATTTGTAACGTGCTGTTGTCTCCAGAAGCTGCAGATCGCTCTCTGGGAGATCTACTGTGTCAACTCAAATCTCTTGGACAGATTCTTCTTCCTGTAGAGAACTGTTGTCTCCAGACAGTTGCTGTTAACTCTCGTCCAGAGAAGTGATTTCCTTTCCTGCAGAGAGCTGCCTCAAGTCTGGTCTAGAGCAGAGACTCCCTTTTTCCTCCAGAGCTGCCCTCTTTATCCTCCCAGAAAATAGGCGTGGGATAATACAAGGGCTTCTGGGAAGAATTACTTCAACCAATGAACTTGCTCCTCCTAAGCATGCAAGCTCTTCCCCAGGAAAGGCCGGAACTAGAGAATTGTCAAGTACCGACTTAGCACTTAGTAAGAACCTAATATCTCATTATCTCATTAGCACTTAGTAAGAACCTAAAAAATACCCATTAAGGAAATTGGTCTATAGTTTTCTTTCTCAGTTTTTGATCTACCTGATTTAGGTATCAGTACCATGTCTGTGTCATAAAAGGAGTTTGGTAGGACTCCTTCATTCCCTATTTTTTCAAATAGTTTAAATAACATTGGGGCTAATTGTTCTTTAAATGTTTGGTAGAATTCACATGTAAATCCATCTGGTCCTGGGGATTTTTTCTGGGGAGTTGATTAATAGCTTGTTCTATTTATTTTTCTGAAATGGGACTATTTAAGCAATTTATCTCCTCCTCTGTTAATCTAGGAAGTCTATATTTTTGGAGGAAGTCATCCATGTCACTTAAGTTGTCAAATTTATTGGCATAAAGTTGGGCAAAGTAACTCCTTATTATTTCTCTAATTTCCTCTTCATTGGTGGAAAGATCCCCCTTTTCACTTGTAAGACTAACAATTTGATTTTCCTCTTTCCTTTTTCTGATCAGATTTACCAAAGGTTTATCTATTTTATTGGCTTTTAATATAATAAAACCAACTCTTGGTTTTATTTATTATTTCAATACTTTTTTACTTTTGATATTATTGATTTCTCCTTTAAATTTTAGTATTTCAAGTTTAATTTTTGGTTGGGGGTTTTTAATTTGGTCTTTTTCCAGCTTTTTAATTTGCAGGCCCAATTCATTAATCTTCTCTTTCTCTATTTTGTTCAAATAAGCCTCTAAAGATATAAAATTTCCCCTTATTACCACTTTAGCTGCATCTCACAGATTTGGGTATGATATCTCATCATTGTCATTATCTTGGGTGAAATTATTGTTTCTATAATTTGCTGTTTCACCCAGTCATTCTTTAAGATGAGATTATTCAGTTTCCAATTACTTTTTGGTCTCTTTACCCCTAACTTCTTACTGAATGTAGTTTTTATTGCATTATAATCTGAGAAGAAGGCATTTATTATTTCTGCCTTCTTGCATTTAATTTTTAGATCTTTATGTCCTAATATATGGTCAATTTTTTTTATAGGTTCCATGGTGTAATCAAAATGTTCTATTTTGTGATCAATAATGGTCTCTAGTTCTCCCCTGGACACAAACTGCTTCCTCTTCCACAAGTCTGAGAGGTAAACCATCCCATGTTCCTCTAATTTATTTATGATTTTCGTTCTTTATGCCTAAATCTTGTAACCCATTTTGATCTTATCTTAGTATGTGGTGTTAAATGTGGGTCCAGAGTTAGTAATTTTAATTGTGAATGTGAATGAGATGAACTCTCCTATAAAAGAGAAGTGGATAGCAGATTGGACTAAAAGCCAGAATCCAGAATCCTACAATATGTTGCTAACAAGAAACACATTTAAAGCAGAGAGATACATATAAAGTAAATGTAAAAGGCTGGATGAGAACCTGTTTTCCTTGGGTTGAAATTTATAAAAAAAATCAAGGGTAATGATCTTGATCTCAAGAAAGCAAAAACAAAATAAATCTAATTAAAAGAGATAAGAAAGGAAACTAAATCTTGTTTAAAAGTACTAGAGATAATGAAGTAATCTTAATACTAAACATATATCCACCAAATGATATAGCATCCAAGTTAATAGAGGAGAAGTTAAGAAAGCTTCAAGAAGAAATAGAAAGAAAAACTATACTAATGTTTTTTTTTTTTTTTAATTTTCTCTCTATTAGAACTAGATAAATCAAACCACAAAATAAATAAGAAAGAATTTAAGGAGGTAAATAGCATTTTAGAAAAGTAAGGTATGATAGACCTTTGGAGAAAATTGAACAGAGAGATAAAGGAATATATATATATATATATATATATATATATATATATAATTTTTTTTTTTTTTCTTGATGGTACATGGAACCAACACAAAAATTGACCATGTATGATGTTATAAAACTTCAAAATCAAATGCAAAAAAGGCAGAAATTACTATTTCTTTTTCAGATACAGATACAATAAAAATTACATGTAATAAAGAGCAAGGAAAAATGGACCAAAATTAATTTGAAACTAAATAATCTAATCCTAAAAATGAGTGGTCAAAACAGCAAATCCTAGACACAATTGATAATTTTACCCAAGAGAATGACAATAATGAGACAACATACTAAAATTTATGGGCTTCAGCCAAAGAAGTAGGGGAAATTTTATATATCTAGCTGTTTATTTGCACCACATAGAGAAAGACCAGCTCAATGAATTGAGCATGCAACTAAAAAAGCTAGAAAAGGAACACATTTAAAACCCCCAATTAAATACCAAATTTGAAATTCTGAAAATAAAAGGGAAGATAAATAAAATTGAAATATGAAAACTGTTGAAGTAATAAAACTAAATGTTGGTTTTATGAAAAAAAAAACCCAACAAAATAGATAAACTTTGGTTAATATGATTAGAAAAAGGAAAGAAAAAAAATCAACTTGTTAGTCTCAAACATGAAAAGGGAGAACTTTCCACCACTGAAGAGGAAATCAGAGCAATATTAGAAATAATTTTGCCCAACTTTATGCCAATAAATTTGATCACCTAAGTGAAATGGAGGAATATCTACAAAAACATACATTTCCCAGATTAATAGAAGAGAAAATAAATTATTTAAATAGTTCCATTTTAGAAAAAGAAATAGAACAAGCTTTTAATCAACTCCCTAAGAAAAAAATCTCCAAGGCCAGATGAATTTATATGTGAATTCTACCACACATTTAGAGAACAATTAGCTCCAATACATATTTGAAGAAAATAGGGAAATAAGAACTCCAGCCAAATTCCTTTTATGGTACAGACATGGTACTACTAGCTAAACAAAGTAGGAAAACAAAGAAAGAAAATTATAGACCAATTTCCCTAATGAATATAGACAGAAAAATTTTAAATAAATTATTAGCAAAAGATTGCAGAAAGTCATCCCCAGGATAATATACCATGGCCAAATAGAGTTTAGAACAGGAATGCAGGGCTGGTTCAGTATTAGGAAAACTATTAGCATAATTGACTATATCAATAACCAAAGTAACAAAAACTATATGACTATCTCAAAAAATGCAGAAAAGGCTTTTGATAAAATCCAACACTCATTCCTATTAAAAACAGCAGAGAGTATAGGTATAAAACATCTATATTTTATATAATAATCAGTAGCATCTATTTAAAATCATCAGTAGTCTATATAAAATAATTAGTAGTTGTATTTAAAATAATCAGCAAGCATCATACGTGATGAAGATAAGCTAGAACCATTTCCAATAAGATCAGGGGTGAAATAGGGTTGCCCACTATTACCATTACTATTCAATATTGTATTAGAAATGTTGGCTTTGGCAATAAGAGAAGAAAGAGATTAAATGAATTAGTGTAGGTAATGAGGACACCAATTATCTATCACACTTTGGAGATGATATGATAGTATATGTAGAGAATTTTAGAGAATCAACTAAAAACCTATTAAAAACAATCTATAACTTTAGCAAAGTTGCAGGATTCAAAATAAATCCACATAAATTATCAGCATTTTTATATATCACCAACAAAGTCCAACAGCAAGAGATACAAAGAGAAATTTCATTTAAAATAATTGTTGATAGTATAAAATATTTTGGAATCTATCTGCCAAGGGAAAGTCAGGAACTATATGAACACAACTACAAAACACTTTGCAAAGAATAAAGTCAGATCTAAACAATTGGAAAAATATCAAGTGTTCTTAGAGGGGTTGATTGAATATAATAAAGATAACAATACTTCCTAAATTAATCTATTTGTTTAATGTTATACCAATCAAACTCCCAAGAAATTATTTTATAGACCTAGAAAACGTAATTACAAAATTCATCTGGAAGAACAAAAAGTTAAGGATTTCAAAAGAATTAATGGAAAAAAATTCCGAAGAAGGTGGCTTAGTTGTACAAGGTCTAAAACTATATTATAAAACAAATTTCAAAACCATTTGGTATTGGCTAAGAAAGAGAGTAGTTGATCAGTGGAATAGATTAGGTTTACGGGACAAAATAGTCAATGACTATAGTAATCTAGTGTTTGACAAACTCAAAGACCTTAATTTTTGGCATAAAAATTCACAATTTGACAAAAATTGCTGGGAAAATTGAAAACTGGTATGGCAGAAACTAATACTGACCCACACCTAACATTGTATACCAATGTTACCAATAAGTTCTAAAGGGGTTCATGATCTAGACATAAAGAATGAAATCACAAACAAATTAGAAGAACATAGGATAGATCTGTGGAGGAGGAAGGAGCTTGTGACCAAAGAACAACTAGAGATCATTATTGATTACAAAATAGATAATTTTGATTATACTAAGTTAAAAGGTTTTTGTACAAAAAAAAACAAGATTAGAAGGGAAGCAATAAACTGGGAAACTATTTTTACTCACAAGGGTTCTGATAAAGACCTCATTTCTAAAATATATAGAAAATTGACCCAAATTTATAAGAATTCAAGCCATTCTCCAATTAATAAATGGTCAAAGGAAATGAATAATTTTTAGACGAAGAAATTGAAACCATCTCTAGTCATATGAAAAGGTACTTTAAATCATTATTGATCAGATAAATGCAAATCAAGACAACTCTGAGATACCACTACATATCTCTCATATTGGCTGATGATAGGAAAAGATGACGTGTGTTGGAGGAAATGTGGGGAAACTGGGACACTAATACATTGTTGTTGGAATTGTGAATGGATCCAATTATTCTGGAGAACCATTTGGAACCATACCCAAAGAGTTATCAAAGTGTGCATACCCTTTGATCCCTCAGTGTTTCTACTGGGCTTATATCCAAAGAGATCTTAAAGAAGGGAAAGGGATGCACATGTAAAAAAAATATTTGTGGCAGCCCTTTTTGTAGTGGCAAGAAACTGAAAACTGAGTGGATGCCTATCATTTAAAGAACGGTTGAATAAGTTGTGATATATGAGTGCTATAAAATATTATTTTCCTTTAAGAAACAATAAGCAGGATGATTTCAGAGAGATCTGAGATCTGGAGAAACTTGCATGAACTGATGCTAAATGAAATGAGCAGAACTAGGACATCATTGTGCACAGTAATAGCAATATTATATGATGATCACTTCTGATGTACTTGGCTCTCTTCAACAATAAGATGATTCAGATCAGTTCCAATGGTCTTGTGATCAAAAAAGCCATCTATGCCCAGAGAGAGCACTGTGGCAACTGAATGTTTTTCACAATACAGTATTTTTACTCTTTCTGTTGGTGTTTGTTTGTGTTTTATATTATTTATCATTTTCTTTTCTGGTTTGATTTGATTTTCTTGTACAGCAAGATAATTGTATGAGTATGTATGCATATATTGGATTTAACATGTATTTCTACCATAACATAAAAAAGAATTATTTTATGGAAGAGAGCAACCAATAATCCCTTTTGGGATAGTCAAACAGTTTTAAACTTCATCCTAATTAAGATGATCAATATTTTTCTTTATTCCTTGAATCCTCTTCCAACTTGGGTTTTCCAATACCCATCTACAATATTTGAATGCTTTTATTTAAGTATAGAGTTCGAATCACCAACTCTATTCTTTCTAGTCAAATGGAGAAATCTTATAATGTGATCTGCCTTTAGTCTTTCTGATGCATGACCACTATAACTTGACTTTTTGATGTTATCTGAGAACTCTTCTGACCTGTTATCCACCAAACTCTTGAATTTTTAGCACTTCAGGATCTTACCATCTCTTCTACAACTGTCTTTTATGTGTTGTCTACACCAATTAAAATGAGTTCCTTGAGAGTAGGCACTGTCTCAGTTTTTCTTTATTTGTGTCACAAGTTCTAAGGATAATTATTGACATAGAAAACAATAAATGCTTTTTAATTGATTAAAAAAAGAAATACTGATGTTTTATGTGGGTTTATTTTACATTCTGTTACTTAACTAAAATTATTGATTCAACTAACTTTTTATTTGAATATTTAGAATTGTTTTAGTGTTACATTATATCTTCTGCAGAAAGAGATAGTTTTATTACCTCATCAATTCTGATTTCTTCAATTTCCTTTTATTCTCTTCTTACTATTTTAGCATTGCTGCTATAATATTGATTAATATTGGTGACAATGGGTAGTCTTATTTCATTCTTGATCTTATTGAGAAGGCTTCCATCATACCCTCATTAAAAATTATTCCAAGTGATGGCTTTAGATAGACCATTAATATAGTATTTAGGGAAATTTTGTGTTTTTTTTAAAGTAGGAATGTGTTGTATTTTATTAAAGTCTTGTCTGTAAATATTGATAGAATCATTTGATGTATATTATTTTTGTTATTGATTTAGTCATGTGTTATAGTTTTTCTGATCCACATCCCACTTGATCACATATATAATCTTTCTAATATATTGTTACAATCTTTAGCTAATATTTTATTTAGATTTTTGTGTCCCTATTCATTTGTGTCCCTAAAATATTTAAATTTCAATTTTATGCTCTGATTCTAGTATATGAGGGTAATTTTCTTTGATAATTTCTTGAAATATGATATCTATGTTATTTTACTAATTTTGGCTTTCAGGTAGTCCAGAAATTCTTAAATTATCTTTCCTGTATATATTTTCTAGGTCAGCAATTTTGCTGCTAAGATATTTGTATTCCTATTTTTTTCTTCTTTTGACTTTGATTTATTGTTTATTAATATCTAGTGGAGTCATTAATTTCCATCTGACAATTTCTAATTTTTATGGAATTACTGTTTTCAGTGAGTTTTTGTACTCTTTTTTCTTTTTGTCCAAATGTGCTTTTAAAAGACTTTTTTTCTTAAGTGAATTTTTATGTCCCTTTTACCATTATGTCAATTCTATTTTTAAGGTATTATTTTCTTCAGTAATTTTCTTGTATCACTTTCATTTCTTTTCTCAATTTTTACTCTACTTGTATTTTCTTTAATTTTTCCAGCAATTATCATATAATTTGTATCCAATTATTTTTTTTTTTCTTTGAGGCTATCTGTTTCCCATTTTTGGTCTTTTAACTTTGTGTCTTGATCTTTTTTGCCACAAAAATAATTTTTTGTGGCCAAGTTTTATTTTGTTTGCTCATTGTCGAGCTTATTTCTTGATTTTGAATTTTGCCTTAAAGTTGAGCTCTACTTATGTGGGGGTTGAGAGGCATTGTCTCAAACTTTAGGATTTTTTGTGCTGCTGTGTTCAGAGTTTGTTCTGGGAGATTTGCTTTTTTTCTAGTTCCTCTAATATAGTGTTATCTTGGGAGGGATACAATTGACTATTGATTGACTATTCTATACTCTAATCTTTATCCAGTAAAAGTCCCTTATCCCTTGTAAGCACAAATACTTGGCCCTCCAACTGGTCCCTTTCAACTACAAATCCTAGTATTCCCCTCTGGCTTGGAACTACAATGAGGGCTCCTACTCTCTTATGACCAACTAACCTTGTAATAAACCTCTTTTCCTGCACCCTGGTGACAAACCAACTTTGTGATTATCCTCTTCACCCCTAGAACTGTGACCCAGAATTACTTATGGGTAATAGACTTTCTGATCAGCAACAGATATAATTAGAGCAGCAGAGAGTACCTTATAATTTATTTTGACTAATTGGCCAGCCCCTTTACTCTCTCTGGTCTGAGAACTTCCAAAGTTGCTGTTTATGCTATTAATGCTATTTTTTTTTTTTTTTTTTTTTTTTTTTTTTTTTGTGGCTGCCTCCAACACCCTCTATTGGTACTGTTTGTTTTCAGGGCTGATTCTTTCTCCATGTCACAGACATCTCCTGAAAAATCTCCTAAATTGTCTTATATTGGAAAAATATCTTACCCTGACCTTTTGTTGCTTGTGTCATTCCAAAATTTTATTTAAAGGATTATTTTAAAGGTCTGAGAGGGATTGTTGAGAGAATGCAAGGATGCTCTCCTTTTTATAATCCCTTAGAGATCTTAAATGGAGAGCATCTGGCTAGTAGTCAGTTCCATCCCAATATTTTGTATAGTTCTAGTTCATACTATGTAAATCAAGTCTCCAATCTGAATATTATTACTATATTTTAGCATCTCTTTATTTAAATCATAACATCTACTGCATACGCTGTTAGGTTCTTACTAAGTGCTAAGCCGGTACTTAACAATTCTCTAGTTCCGACCTTTAAGGGGAGTTTTACCTCTTTGAACTTCTGGGGAGGAGCTTACATGCTTAAGAGGAGCAAGTTCATTGGTTGAAGTATTTTTTCCCAGAAGCCCATTCTCTGGAAGGATAAAAGAAGCAACATTGAGCAAGGGAGAGAAGTCTCTACACTAGGTCAGAATTGGCGGCTCTGTACAGGAAGAAGAATCTGGCCGAGAGATTGAGTTGAGACAGCAGATGTCCTCCCAGAGAGTGATTGGCAGTCTCTGTAGACAACAGAACATTACAATGCACTGATCTATTTTTGCAAAAAAAATTAAGATGAATGTTGATTGATGCTTGAGACCACTGTGAAACTTATCCACTTGTCCTAGATCTTCTATTTTAAAATATTCTGCAAAATAAATATAATTTCTCTGCTTATTTCATATCTACATCAAACACTCTTCTTTCAGATATTACCATTCCTCTGGTTTCATAGGATCGTAGGATTTCATCTTATAGATGAGAAAACTAATATATAGATGAGAATTTCAGAAGTACAGTAAGTTGTGAATTCATCACAAGAATCTTCATTATTTAAATCCTTAAAAATGTGTTCACATTGTAAACTTATAATAAACCTTCCCTTGAAAAGTTCTTCCTGTCCTACTCTCATACCATATACACATGTTCTCTTATTATTTATTTGTTTTGTTTTGTTTTGTTTTTTTAGATCTCAGCACATCTTTTCTCCTTCCTAATTTTGATATTAGAATTTTTTGAAAATTTCCCCATGTTCTATTTTCATTGTTCTCCTTTTCCTTCTACTCTTGGTAAGACTGCTTGAATTATTATATCATAGTGGTCTTCTGTCAAAAGAGCTTAGTTTTCTTCCCTTGGATACATAGAATCTTTATGACCTAAGTCAAGATATATTGCCTTTATGGCCTCAATTTCCTCAACTATCAGTGAGAAACTAAGTTATACTAAGGTTCTATTAGGTAAAACCTGAGGTTTCTTCCAGTTCTAGATTTATACTTCTATCAATATTGCAATTGCCTATCCTTCTCTCCCCATCTGCCATGGCAGATTCAATCAAACCTTGGGAGAAATTTGGAGAGGGAGAAATCCCTTTAAGCTGGAAAATGAGGAAAGACTTAATGGAATGGAAAATTTCTGAGTTGGATTTGATGGGGGAAATATAAATGTAATGGGAGGTAGACATAACTTTAAAAATTCTTTTTAAGGATAGAATGAATCAAAATGTGAAGAAGTAAAAAATCAAAATGTAAATTAAAGATGAGTTATTTAGTCTGACTGAAACAAATAATACACAATGATAAAAATGAGTGGCAATGGTGAACTGAAGATTTTTTAATAAGTGGATGACATGATTAGAGTTACATGCAAAGTGTGAGAAGATTACTTTGGCAAAGGTATGACGAAGGATCAGAGAGGAGGTTGGAAGCAGGAATAGGCTTAATAATGGAGTTGGTTGCATTGAGATGGAATATGAAAGAAAGGAATGAAGAAATATCATAGGGATAGACCAATATGACTTTGAGCTAATTTTATATATATATACATATATATATATATATGTGTGTGTGTGTATACAAATATAAATATACATATGCATATATATATATATATATATATGATATGAGAGCGAAAGAAAGGTAAAAGATTATGAATTTTCTAAGCTAGTATGAAAAGAAAATTCTAAGTATCACCAGCTAAGGTAGAGAAGACATAAGACCTTGCTTTTGAGTGGGAGGGAGTGGATGAGTTGAGTTTACTACATGTAAAATTTAAGGTGCTGCCCAAAACTGGAGAGGTCATTTAAAAGTTTTTTTTTTTTTATTTTGAAACCCCAAATTTCAGTCTATAATATTGAGGAGACAACATTTTTGTGTTGAGACGAAATTCCATCTTTGATAATAATTTCTTGCTTGGCTGTGTAGACCAAGTTCATTCAGGGAAAACTTCTCTTCATATTGGTGAAAATAAACTTTTTAATGGCATTTAGAAGGCAAAAAGGGAGATCCTGGTCTTACTTTTTGCTTAGATTCTTCCCTCTCCCTTATTATAAGGGAGATGAGATTGAATATAATCTGGGGAAAAGGCGCAGTACAATAGGAAGTTAATTGGAAACCAGTAAGAACCAAAGTGAGAATACTAAAAATATGATACTGTCTATGCTGAGACTTAGTCCCTGTGGCTGTTCTTGCTCAGCTGGAGTAGTCAGAGTCAACATATAAACATGTATTTCAATGCTAATGACTCAATAGTGTTTTAAGATTCCCCAGGAATCAGGGAAAGCGGATGCTGAGTAAGTTGCATAAATTTGTATTTATTACATTTTAAGTAGAAAGCAGTGAAGTAGTGCAAAAACCTCACAAGACTGAGACTAAACATGTCTCTTGCTATCAAGTTATTCCATCATTTATTTCTTATTTTCTTTGCTATTTACTTTATTTATTTATTTATTTTTGCCTTCAGAATTATATGGATACAATTTCAATCTATTACTATTTAGTAATGGTCCTTGTAACCACAGTCATTCTAGTTTTATTGTAGATTGCTCTAGCCTTCTAGTTAAGGGCCAAGTATCCAATAACATGGTGTGTTATTTGAGAAAATTAAAAATTATTCCATACAGTGCCATCCATTAAGCCTGAATTACAGTCTTTAAAGTTGATTATTTAATAGCAGCATTTGGTATCATGCAATATCTTCTTAAAATTCTCTTAAGGGGAATCAACCAGAGATTACAAATGGAAACTCAGTTATCCAAAAATATTCCATGCTTTTGTTTTTAAGAAAACATGTTTGCTAGATGATCACAAAAGTCACTCTAAAACTTTATGATTGGACCTTCAAAGTAGTCATTATGTCATCAATATCAAGTGGCAATAGTTTTCCAGTGGAGTGTCCCAGAGATCTATTCTTGACTTTTTGCTATTCAGTGCTTTTTTGTTATTGAATTAGATGAAGGAAAGATGAAGGCTTATCAGAATTGCAAATGGATCATCCCTAGTAAGATTAGCTCACATTAAATGACAGATTCAACTCAATAAACATTTATTAAACACTTTACTGTTCAAGGCAATATGATAGGAATTGTGTACAAAAAGCCATCAACAACAAAGTATCTTGAACAATGGATGAATCATATAAACTGAAATTTAATAGGGATAAATATTAAGTCCTAAACTTGGATTATTTAAAACCAACTAAAGGAGTTCAAAATGTGAGGGAGGAGTGAAGTCAATAGGCAGCAGATTTTGTGGAGATATGGGAATTTTTGTATAATGTTATCTCAGTGTGAATAAAGAGTTAGCCATTGTATTCCCTTCCCTCAAAAAAAACAACCCAAATAACTTGAGATTTTAAGCTAATGAGATGAAATAAGAGAGGCTCAGTGTGCAGAACAAAGGAAAGAATAATCTCATTGCATTCTGCCTTTACCATATCATTTATGACATTATGTTACATTCTGAGTGTCACATTTCAATAGGTAAGGTGACAAATTAGAAAGTGATTGTAAAGTGTATAGGAAAAGGGGAATGGTTTTTGAAGAGATCGGATACCATATTACACTATGACATATTGATTGGAAATACTTAACCTAGGGAGGGATACTCACAAATCTTCAAGAATTCAAAAGATTGAACATTTGGAAGAAAAATTAAGGCTTGTTCTACTTGGTCCCAGATTAGTACACTGACATTCTAGACAAAATATAGGGTAAATGTATGGAAAAAATTCCCAATAATTCCAGTGGCAGCTAGGTGGCCTAGTGCATAGAGAACTGGATCTTGAAACAGGAAGACCTGAATTCAAATTTGACTCACTTACTAGCTAGCTGTGTGACACTGGGCAAATGATTTAAGCCCATTGGCTTTTTTTTTTCATCTATAAAATTAGCTGGAGAAAGAAATGGCAAATAATTTCAGTGTCTTAGCCAAGAAAACCCCAAATTGGTCATGAAGAGTTGAACATGACTGAAAAGATTGAACTCAAAATTAGTGGAACAATTTACCTTGCAAGATAGTTCCTCCGTCATTGGGATTCTTCAAGTGGAAGATAGTTGACTATTTGTCAGATCTGTTGAAGGTAGTATTCTCAATCAAGCATGGATTAGGTTAGCTGTTTTTTTACATTCCTTTTGAGTTTTGGATTGCTTAGAGTGCCTCTCAGTGTTAGGAACATTAGCCATAACAAATAAATCACTTGAACCATTTTTTCAAATGTCCCATATGCCATGAAAAAATGTAGTCTGCTAGTTTAAAAGGTGAGGCAGAGAATCTAAAAGCTTGGTTTCTAACGAGTATTTTCCACTTATTTGTAAAAAAAATTCCATGAAACTAGTTTACCCAATTTCTGTGATACAAGTTTAACTTTTCATGCTAATGAAGAAATAGGTTGTTGAAATATCTGAATACTGGGAATAGTGGTTCCTAATTATCTAGTTCCAGTATAGTTTAGGTAATTATTGTTGGTTGAAATTCTTGGATGAAGGAAGCTTTGTAAGTACAAATTAATGCTGGCTGATATCCAAAAGAGTCATTGTTATAAATGAAGGTCACTGTTCAAAGTAACATAATCATGAAAGAAGCAATGCACAGAGCTAGGGGAAATATGTAATTTATACTATCTAGCATACCATAGGCATATCATGCAAAGTTTAGCTGGGAGTTTGTTTTTTGAGAAGTCATCCACCTGCATAGTGCAGTGTGAAGCCAGAATCAAAAAAACCAAGGAAAGAAGACATGAAGCATTTAGTGCAGTGGGGGAAGTCATGGCTCTTAGCTGTGAGACTGAGATTTTTTCTGTAATTTTTTTTTTCTGCAGCAAACATTCCTTATATTCCCTTTCTACTCATTCAGATTCCAAGGGAAATCTAAAGAAAGAAAAATAAGAAGAAAGGAGGAAAGTAAAAATCATTTTGTTTGAATCTCCTGACTAGTTACTTTTTTGGTTTGTTCAAATATATTTTAAGCCTTCCATCCCACACACAACAAAAAACTCTCACCCCCAGGTCTTCTTAAATAGGATTTTTATCCTTCCGTCCTTGCTTCCTTTCTTCCGTTTCTTCCTTCCTTCCTCTCTTCCTTCCTCCTTCTCTCCCTTCATCCCTCCCTTTCCCATTCCTCTCTCCTTCCTTCCTTCCTTCTTTCCTTCCTTCCTTCCTTCCTTCCTTCCTTCCTTCCTTCCTTCCTTCCTTCCTTCCTTCCTTCCTTCCTTCCTTCCTTCCTTCCTTCCTTCCTTCCTTCCTTCCTTCCTTCCTTCCTTCCTTCCTTCCTTCCTTCCTTCCTTCCTTCCTTCCTTCCTTCCTTCCTTCCTTCCTTCTTTCCTTCCATCTTGTTATTCTGCCCTTCTGTGGTATACTGCTGTGAAGAGAAAGGGTAAAATCCTATGTAAGAATAGGTGCTTATCCTGAAAGCAATGTCCCTTATTCTGTTTCAGAAATAGGTGTCTCTTTAGCTGTATTTAGCCTTCTGCCATCAAGCAGGTAAGGCAATTTCCCATGAAGTTATACCACTGGGTAGAGTTTTAGTGCCTAGCAGGCTACTTCTGCTGTGTTTACCTATTCTGAAATTTGGAAAAAGTTCAAAAGTTTAATTTGCCTTCTGGTCCTGTCCAACTGTGCATTAGCATAGTGATGCTTTGGACAAGCCCCATCCCTGCCCTAATTTTGGCCAGCATAGTGCAACCACATTATTGAAATGTGCTAGTCCCTTCTCGATGAAGAAAGCTTTAGAGCTAGCAGTAATAATGTTCCACTTGTCCTATTGCAAGAGCTAGGAGAACTAGAATAGTTATTCCAATTGGATAGACAATAATAGGTCCAAGTAATAAAGTACAAAACTTTTCCTTCCTTCCTTCCTTCCTTCCTTCCTTCCTTCCTTCCTTCCTTCCTTCCTTCCTTCCTTCCTTCCTTCCTTCCTTCCTTCCTTCCTTCCTTCCTTCCTTCCTTCCTTCCTTCCTTCCTTCCTTCCTTCCTTCCTTCCTTCCTTCCTTCTTTCCTTCTTTTCTGCTTTTCTTTTCTGTCATAGTGTGTGTTTCTCTTGTAAGTTTTGTGGATGCTCCATGGATTTGTTTAAATAGTGTTTGCAGGGAGGTGTGAATAAATACCTCTGGGATCTTGTTTAGACCTCTTTAAAAGGACTTTAATTCCTGTCACAAGGGAGCAGGAAATTAGTTTCATGAGGCCAGCCTCACTATGCTTTCTTCAGAAAAGAAATAGTAGGCTATAATTATCTCTATATATTTACCCCCCAAAGTGCTATTATAAGGGAAATAATTTTTAGGTTCATGCTGCTCTCTTGGTCATTTTCCTTTAACATGGTTGCCCCAGCCTGCATCTTAGACAATTTCTAGTTATTCAAGGTTCATCACAAATATTGAATAATAAATAAACCCAGTTAGCCAAGTGATGGCAAAAAGAAATCAAAGAAGTTATGCAGATAATAATATACCACTCAATATAGAGATTAAATACATCTTTTACTGTGAGTAATATCAATTGATGAAGCAATGATCAAGAAATTCCATCTCACCCAAGGGGGTCACATTGAATTTTCAAGTCCATCAAGTTGAACACCAGGGATGTGTGTAAGGTGTCCACTTCTTAGCATTTCAATTTCTCTTCCTTGGCCTTTCCCTGAAGAATGCATGTGTCCTTTCTCAAAGCTGGCAATCAAAAGCCCACTTTCTTCTTTCTCAAATTCTCCAAGTTCTATACTTCACTCAAGTATAAAGTGATGAATAATGGCATAGAATATAAAGCTTAACTATTCTCTTTGCAAAACTCATGCAAATATCCAAGATTAAACACCCAAGTTACACAAAATATGAATTAATTGTGTGGGCAAAGGATCTTGCTGGAGTCTTGGAGAATAGTGGCTTTGTAAGGGACCATACTTTATTAGATTTATTTCTTGTGATCATAATGAAGACATGAAATATGCAGGTTGGATGATTTTTATGGAACTGCAATATAGGAAAATATAAATAAAACATAATTTAAAAAATATAAGGTGATGCCCATGGTCTTTATGCTTTGGGTACAGTACCTTGGATAGAAGGGTTAATGTAGCTAAATTCCCTATATCTACACACATGCGCATACACACACACACACACCCTCAGTGGTTATGAGGGCTCAGGCATTCACATTGAATAAAAGTTCTAAAACTGTATTTGAAATAACATCAGACACCAATTAATTTTAAAGATCTTTTTGTATATATAATTAGAAAGGATTTTCCTCTCAACTCTTCCAGAAATCTCATTTTCTATTCTTCCATTCTGTTTTGTTTTCCTCTTTTCCTTATTTCCTCCCTTCTTCTTTTCCATTTTTCCTGACCCCTCAACCTTTCTTTTGCTTTCCTATTTTACTTGTCTTTCTTCTTTCCCATTTTCCTCTCTCGTTTATTTTTCTTCTTTTCATTCTTTTCTCCTTCCCCTCTCATTCTTCTTTCCCCTTTTCCCATTCTTTCTCTTTCTCCTCTACCTTCGCCTATTCCTTCTCTTCTCCTTTCTCTACTCCCATCTCCTTCCTCCGCTCCTTTATTCCTCCCCTTTCCACCGTTATTCTCCTCTCTTGTCTGCTTCGTAGCTTGACTGCCTGCCCCTTGTCCTCTAACGCATCAGAGATACCAATCACCTTCACCTATTAGATCCAACAGAGTCCTGACTGCTGAAGTAGGGAGTCTGATAACCTGTAAAAAGAGCCTTTCCACAGCGGCTTCTAATTAGGGGCACTCATCTGAGCTGCGCTGATACTAGCTCTGCAGGAGATGGAATCAATGAGAGTTGTAAGAAGAGACCCGAGCTCATTCATTTCTTGGCTTCACTGATCCCCTAGCGCCCGGCAATGAGTCCAGGGCGGCTGAGTCCCTTTGGCACTAATCACCCCCATTAATTCCCCTTGCAATCCAGGTTACGCACATCTCCTTCGCGCACACCCGGTTTATTGTCTGTACTGTAACGGGCAAGGGGCAGCTTGTGCCCAGCTCCCATTAACGTTAATGGGAATTCTGCGGGAGCTCAGAAAGAACATCCCCGGGAGCCACTAATTTGGTGGAGAAATGGTTATACCCCCTTGGTGTCTTAAATCTTTGCCGTGAACTTTCTTCTTGCAGATAGGGGGAAATGCTCCAAGGACACCTATGTCGGGAGAAGGGAGACAATGCTAGGTGAGATGTCAACCTTCTCCCCTCCTCCCCTCCTTTAATCCTAGGAAACACGTGTGTGTATGTGTGTGTGTGTGTGTGTGTGTGTGTGTATGTGTATGCCCACTTTAACAGATTCGCCTCCCCCCTGCTACCCCCCCCTAAAAAAAAAAAAAAAAGAATGTTATTGAGGAAATGGTGGCAACATTTACATTTCTTTATGTTTTGGTGAGTCTTCCTGGGCATGATTGGGAAGGGGGGGGAGGAATATGTAGAGGGCATTTTGAACTTCAGCCCTTTCTTGTAACTAAGATCTCCTAGCGTTTGGACAGCGTTGTTGAGCACTGCAGGAATGCAGCTAGCAGTGCAGTATTTCCTCGAGGAACCAGATCCTTCTGGGAGCCCTGTCATCTTGCCTCGTGTCATTAGTCTTCAGTGTAGTAAGAGTGGGGCTGATTAAAGTGACAAATGCCTCTTTCACTTGGGATTTACTGTCACTTCTCTCTGCAGACAGTTTAAGGCAGGCCTAAAAGTCAGCAGATCTGAGCTTTTTGCCTACATAGTTCTCTTCAGAAGCCAGGATTTCCTCAGTTCAGTTATTAGCTTGGTTTGTATCAGCTGTGTGGTGCCAATTTTGTCATTCCTTCCTAAATCTTATGTCCAGAACCATGAAGGAGACCATCTGGAAAGTGAAGGATGATCCCAAGCTTTGTTTTCCCTTTGGGGTTAGCCAGATTATTTTATATAGGTCACTAAAAGTGCTTGAGAATGTTGGGAATCTATAAGAATTCTTTGGTTTTCAGAGAGGTCCTAGGATACTACTCTATCCCTCTTCCCTTCCCCTAAATCATTCTAGATGGTCAGACGTAAATCATATATATATATATATATATTTTTTTTTCCCTCAACAGTAATGTATTTTCCCAAAATTATAAAGACAGTTATCAACATTTATTTTTATAAGACTTTGTGCCCTAAATTTTCCTCCCTCTCTCCCTCATCTCTCACTGCTCCAAGACAGCAAGCAAATTGACATAAGTTAAATATGTACAATTCTATTAAGCATAATTCCATATTTGTCATGTTGTGCAAAAAAAAAAAATCAGTCCAAAGGGAAAAAATAACATGGGAAAGAAAACAAACTAAAAGGTGAAAATACTATGCTTTGATCCAGTCTCCATAGTTCTCCCACTGTATGTGGATGGCATTTACCATCCCAAGTCCATTGGAATTGCCATGAAATACTGCATTGTTGAGAAGGGCCAAGTCCATCACAGTTGATCATAATCTTGTTGTAATTTTTTAATATAATGTTCTCCTCCTTCTGCTTACTTTAATCAGCATTAACTCATGTAAGTCCTTCCAGGCTTTTCTGAAATAAGTTTGCTTTAAATCACATACTTTTAAAATTCTTATGTTGCCTTTTATTTTTACACCATTCTCCTTTTCTGATATATTTTTCACAAATTCTATTTTCTAACAAAGAAAAACAATCACAATCAACTGACACAAATATGTGTAACAGAGTTTTTATGTGTATTTCTGTCATGTTGTCATGTTTGGAATTTTTTCCATAAGAAGGGATCGTTAAGAAAAAAATAACATATAAAATTGTGCATATCCTTTGATCCAGCAATGTTTCTACTGGGCTTATATCACAAAGAGATCTTAGAGGAAGGAAAGGAAACATGTGCAAAAATGTTTGTGGCAGCCCTCTTTGTAGTGGCAAGCAAGTGGAACTGAGTGGATGTCCATTAGTTGGAGAATGGCTGAATAAATTGTGATATATGAATGTTATGGAATATTATTGTTCTATAAGAAACGACTGATTTCAGAGAGGCCTGGAGAACTGATGCTGAATAAAGTAAGCAGAATAGGAGACCATTTCATATGGTAACAGCAAGATTAAATGATGATAAGTGATGGATGTGGCTCTTTTTAACAATGAAATGATTCAGATCAGTTCTGATGATCTTGTGATAATGAGAGACATGTACACCCAGAGAGATTAATGTGGGAATTGAGTGTGGATCACAATATAGCATTTTTGCTTCTTTTGTTGTTGTTTGCTTAAATTTTATGTTCTTTCTCATTTTTTCCTGTTTAATTTTTCTTGTGCAGAAAGATAATTATATAAATATGTATGCCTATATTCGATTTACATATATTTTACTATGTTTAACATATTTTGGATCATTCACCATTTGGGAAAGGGAAGGGGGGATTGGAACACAAGGTTTTGCAAGGATCAATGTTGAAAAATTATCCTTGCATATGTTTTGAAAATTGAAAGATTCAATAAAAAAAGAAAAAAAAAACTTTGTTCTATAACTCTCCACTGCATATAAGCTGGACAGTTTACATACATTTGGTCTCAACATGTGTGCTGGAAAGAGCCTAAATTTTAGAGTCAAAGGACCTCAACTCAAATATTTGTCTCTTTATTTACTAGCTATATGATCTTTAACAAGTTACAATGTTCCTTAGTCTCAACTTTCTCATCTGCAAAATAGGAACATAGGAATAAATGATTTCTGATGTCTTTTCTAGCTCCAAGTTACAATTCTATGAAGTGAAACCTTGGGACATGATGGGATCTTTACAGTAAAATCAGATAGCAAGGAAAGGATGAAGCATAGTGTAAAGATGTGAGGTTATTTTCAGGGAGATGGACATGATACAAGAATGATACAGGAACTTGTATAAAGGGATTAATGCAGTAGAATACTTAGATCTGTAATCATAGAACCGTTGAAATGTCTATAACAGTATATTAGGAAGTTTCTGCTTTCTTATTAATTCTTGCAGTTCAGGCCCAGCAGTTTAATTTTTTTCAATTGACCTGTTCTTTTGTTGATAAAGTCCCTCACTAATCTCTAAGTACTTCTCCTGTACCTATCCTATGGGGTATCTTTAGTATTCCAAAAGATGAATAAGAATTCCTAATGAGAGTTTCCTAGATATTCAAGCCCCAAGTACCTTGTCTTATCCATGATTTCATCTTCTGATGTTTGAACAGAGGTCTATAGGGATGTTAAAACTAGTTTGTAGGCATGGAAATAGATGAATAAATGATGAGAGGGAGCATTTATTAAGCCTCTACTATGTACAAAGCACCAGGGAAACAAATAGAAAAGTAAAGCTGCTCCAAGGAACAACTAGGAGGCAGTGGATAGAGTACAAGACCTGCTATCAGGAATATTTAACTTTGCGAATTCAAATTTTGTCTCAAAATAGCTGTGGGATCCTAGACAAGTCACTTAACCATGTTTGTTTCAATTCCTCATCTGTAAAATGAGCTAGAGAAGGAAATGGAAAACTAATCCAACATCTTTGCCATGAAAAAAACAAGTGCAAAGTTGGATAGGACTGAAATGAATGAAAAAAAAAAGATTATCTCTATTTTCAAGGAGCACACATTCTAATAGGGATAACAATACACATGGCAGATTTCAGTTACTAGTCAGATGGCAAAATCCCATAGTCCTTGGGATGAAGCAGCAAAGCAGATGGTGATGTCTCTTTTTTAGAAGTCATTTCCACTGTTAAAATCAACTTAGTTCCTGATGTTAAACCATTTGGCAGCACCAAGGTCCTTAGTAGCAAAACACTTTCTTTTCTAGGTCACCAGGAACTATGGTTATAGCTAGCTGCTCAAGAAACAGTTGCCAGGCTGCATCTCTATAAGGGTTCTTCTCTAGAATATGGTATATGACCCTGCTGGAAGAATGCCTTTCAGGATTTTGGATTTTGGATTTAGGGTCCTTGGCTATTTTCATGTGAATCTGAGAGGATATGATGGTCAAAGGATTAGTAACACAGAATCTCTTAGCATATTCATTTCATACTATTAATGTTTCCATATAATTTATTTATCCACCCTTCTTTATTTTTTTATCTACTTATCTATCTATTTATTTCTTTACTTATTTATTTATTCTTTTTTCATTGATCTTTACCCATGAAGGGAACAGTGGCATATGTAGCATTAAAATACCCATGATCTTGCACATCCTTTCCATTTGGATTTAGAATACACTACGTAATATGTTGTGGTAGCAGACTCTCTTCTCAATTGTATATATTAAAATTGTATAATATTAAAATTTTTTGTATGCCTTGAATACCTACCAATTACTGGCTAAAAGAAATGCCCAAATATATGCTAAATGGTAAGGATAATCCAAATCCAGATAACCAAGAGTTGCTGCTATTTAAAAAAAATCATCCACATCCCTACTTCCTTCCATTGGATTTCCCTCCACAGTTTGTTTAGTATCAATTCTTGGTCTTTTGAGATACAGGGAGAGAATACAGAGAAAACTTAGAATATTTGCTCACAAATTTGGTAGTGTTGGTAAAGATGATTGTGAAAGTTCCTAAATGGAAAATAAAATGTACCTGCTTTTAGAATTTTTGACTTGTCCACAGGCATACAATTCATTTGTGGCATAGGCAGGCTTTGAATTCAGACTTTCCTCAGGTCTTCTAAGACCAAGTTCTCTTTCTATACTGCTTCTATCTTTATGTTAATTGTCTGCTGCTGGAATGTGCTGTATCAGTCTCTATTAGAGGGAAGCCTAATGTGAATATTTCTGAGGCCAAGAGCTCAACTGAAGAGAAATTTGTTTTAGCTTATGCATACTCCCATGATACTGACAGCATCTGTCTGAGATCCTTGCACTTGTCCATACTGCTATCTTTACTTGATATTTGTCTATTTGCTTTTATTTTCCCTAAATAAATCAAATGTTCTCATAAGAAAGGATCTGGAAAATGGACATTCATTTTAAATAATTAAATTGCTTCCTCCATGATCTAATTTCCCTTAACTGCCTTGGTTTTATGCCTTCAGCAATTCTCATGATGAGGGAGAAGTCATAATTAGTTGGTCAGATTTGCTTTTTAATTATGGAAGATCTAGGGCTAATGAGTCATCACATAATCAAGGAATCAGTTTTTAAGAAGGAAAAGAACATTTATGAAACTTTCTACATGCAAAACTGTGCAGAACTCTTGGTTTAATTAAAAAAAATAAAAACCAGGACAATCTTTGCTTTCAAAAAGTTTATATTCTAAAGTAGGAGTGGGATAGCTTTTTTCTGCCAAGGGCCATTTGGTTATTTATAATATCATTTGTGGGCCATACAAAATTATTAACTTATAGAGATCTTAAGCAGTGAGAGGTTGTTGTACCTAGCTTTCAGTTCATTATCACCTGTGGTTGCTTTAGCAAATGATTTTTTGGGACTTATTCCCTACTCATGTTCTAAAAGATAAAGTAACAACCTAAAGTGAAATGTATATGCATGTGCATGGAGAGAGTCTGTGTGTGTGTGTGTGTGTGTGTGTGTGTGTGTGTGTGTGTATGTGTGTGTGTGTGTGTGTGTGTGTGTGTGTGTGTGTGTTTTGGATGGTGATGGTAGAGGAATAAGTTCAGACATTTATCAGGATGGCAAGTGAACTATAGGAAGTATTTCATGCCCTTCATCTAGGAATAATTACAGAATGGATTTGATTATAGATCATAGTGTAGAACTTCAGAGATGGGAAGGAAGATGGTGGGGAGGGAGGAAAGAGTATCTGGCATTATAAGGAAAAAGAAGGTAAACAAATGGGTGAAGAAAAGAAGAAAGTATAAGGTAATTATACTTTAGAAATAACTCAACCTTAATGAAATGCCTTTAGAACAAGAGATCTCTTGACTTTGTCAGAGAACAATGAACAAAGGACCTTGCCATATTGATGAGGAGTAAACTGAGGTCTAAACCAAGATGTGTCTGTTCCTTTCTCTCTCTCCTTCCTTCCCCAAAGTAACTAAGGGCGGGTTCGGCAGCAAAGGAATTTGCTACTTAATGCTGTATGGAAACATAGTCTTTATTGATTAGAATGGAAACACCTGAGAGCCGGTGGGCAAAGTGGCTGCATGGTACAAGGCCAATTTTGCAAAGAATAGATTTTTGAGGACTCTGTTTTATACAAGAGCACACTCATTCAGATGCAGTGATGTAAGGAGGTTCCTGAGAGTGATGTAAATAAGATAAGGATTCTCTTGTTATCTTTGGAGACAGAAGAAGTCTCTTCCCCAAAAAGGATTTCCTGCTGGCATTGGTCTGTTTAAGCAGATTAGAATGGGGGGCTGTAAAACCCCAGCCAGCTCAGATAGCCCAAACTAGTTTGACCAGATCTTGTATCAAAGGTCCAAGTCCCAAAGAAGTTGGAGATCAAACAAGGAATACCAAGGGGCTACCGCCCTCAACAATATCATAGACTGAAACAAATCAAATCCATATTGGTTTACTGATCATTTACTACAGATTCCCTGATATGGGAGATGCAAAGAAAGGTGAAACCTGATTCTTCCCTCCACTGCTTACTTGATAGTGCTTATTTGCTCTGTGTTGCATCACCCAAGAGTGTAGACTTCTGGCCCCAGTGTTCCTTTTAGGTACTAAGGCCTTTTTCTTTCATTAAATTTCAGAAAAAAAGCCTCTCCTTCATACAAGAAATACTTGCCATGTGAATATCTGTAATGACTAATGCATCTTATAGCATCTCTTTCTTTCTGTGTAAAGATATTTTCATTCTTTGGAATATACTTTCTTGCTTCCAGCGCTCCATCTGTCTCCCTGGCTCATGGGCATTCTTCCCATCTTCTCTTCTTTCCCATTGTCCCTTTAATCTGACTTTATATTGTCTGTTGTCCAGTTTATTCCATCTGTCTTCATACTTCTCTGCCTGAAATGGCTTTGTTTGGATCTGGAATCTTTCCAGCTTCTTCTCTTTTCTCTGTGCCCCAATCCAGGTTTGACAGTTCTTTCTCTGCACTGCAATTCCATACTTTAGGGTTTTAGGAATTTTCATTCTGTTTAAAAACTGGAACAATACTATGGGTAAAGATCATTAGCAAACCCATGTTATTAGAAGGCAGCTGCAGAGCAGATTCCAGGATTGCAAATAATCATTCTTTGGTATTGCTAAGATAGAAGGAGGGCATCTTGTCGCCTGTGTACTAAGTGTTGGATGGGGAGTTAAAACTACAAATGCTAATTATAGTCCTTCTACCCTCTCCCTGCATTATGACTGGAGGGAAAGCACTCAGCCTTTCTCCACCTCTGCTTGCTAGCTTCTGAAATAGGGCACTCTTGATGATCTGCCCCTCCAGGGATCTTGGGAAGAAGAATTCCTCTTGAAGTGAAACACTTTGAACAATGCCCCAGCATTTTTTAGCATTTTGAAAGACTCTAGTGAGTCTTTGCCTAACCCACTATGCCCTGTTTGACCACATTCCTTCTTAACTCTGCTCCTGGGTCATTTGACAAAGAGATTGTCAGAACAAGATGCAGTATTCTTTTTTAAATGCTACTCTCCATGCAAGCACTTTATTTATATCTGTAATAGAGGTGCTGACCAAGTACTTCCTAGAATTTTTTTTTTCTGATCTAGCAACTCATCAAAAATGTGTAGTTGCAAAGACTGTGTGATCTAGATAAGTCAAATCTAAATAGACACCTCTTCATCTGCTCTGTTGAGGATGGGGAGGGCTGTGTAACCAGTAACTATCATATAAAATAAAAACTGATTTTATATGCTCTTGAAAGTTTACAAAGTTCTTTATGAAAGATATTCTAATTAAAGACTGAGAGGAAAGATATACAACTATTAAGATCCTTGTTTGACAG
The DNA here is from genome assembly GCF_048593235.1 of Sminthopsis crassicaudata. NCBI lineage: Eukaryota > Metazoa > Chordata > Mammalia > Dasyuromorphia > Dasyuridae > Sminthopsis > Sminthopsis crassicaudata. Next base: position 682,627,763 of record NC_133617.1, on the reverse strand, counting down.
GTGAAGAATCCATGTTTGGGAGTAGTTGAATGACCTCATGGTTACACACACACACACACACACACACACACACACACACACACACACACACACACATATATATCTATATATCTTTATCTATATCTATATCTATCTATCTATCTATATATATATAATGTCAGAGATAGGAACTGATGCCTCCATCTTCATGATGTGAAGTCTCACATTCTACTCACAATGTAGTCTTTTAAAAATAATCTCATAAATCTAGAACTGGATGGGACCTCTGAGCTCAGATGTAGTCCAACTTTTTCATTTTACAGTGGATAGAAACTGAAGCCCAGAGAAGCAATTTATTTGTTGACAAATTTCACCCAGATGGAAGGGAGAGAACAGAACTGAAATTTGAACTCAGATATCATGTCTATAGTTAGTAGAAAAGGTCAATACTCTTTTTATTATATTAAAGTGTAGCATGACATTAAAGTTGTCCACATACATATAAAAATTTGGGACGTCTTCCTTGCTGGTAAAGCTCAAGGACCTTTTGGCATTGGAGTTTTTGATTTGTTGAATATCAAAACTGGGCTAAGCTTCAAAGCATGGCAATAATCACTGATTTTATGACTATAGAATAGTGTCACATGAATGAAGTGAGGATTAAGAGCTGTCATTTTATTAAGGCAAAGAAAACTGGAAAAAAGACAGTATTGGAGTCAGAGGATTTGGACTTGAATTCCAATTCTACTATTTAGAACCTATTCAAATTTGGGTATGGGACATACCATCTTTAGATTTCATTATTCTTAAGTAATTCAGTAGAACCCAGAACAAAGCTATGATTCTATCACCGATCACCCTCTATTACAAGTGGTGATTAAAATCCCAGGTGGTCATTTCTTTAAAATATGTTAAGTTACACAAACAAGTAGCCCCTAAAATAGACTTAGATCTTTTAATGGTTAGTGTTAAATAGACATAATAGAACTAAGTACTACTTTGATTTGTTTTTGATTTGTCCATACAATGATTGTAATTGGACCCCATTCCATTCAATAAACATTCATCAAAATCCTTCTATGTGCAAAACAATAGGCTTGGTTCTGGGGATGCAAAGTCAACAAGAGCCTAAGGAAATTATAATCTATTGAGGAAATACAACATGTAAATACATAAATACATGCTCATTAGAAGAGGAAAAAGAGGGGAGAGTAGGATCAGATACAAGCATCAAGATAGGGCAGCTAGATAGCACAGTGGATAGAGTAATGGTCTTGGGGTTAGGAGTTTAAATCTGTGCTCAGATACTCAACACGAACTAACTGGGCAAGTCACAACCTCATTTCCCTCTCAAAAAAAGAAAGACTTACCTTAGATGTGTGGCACAAAAGCTTAGCTTGAAGGAGGGTAGGTATTCTAAGAAGTGAAGATAAGAAAAAAGAGGTTTTTGGGCATGTGGAACATGCTATGCAAAGGTGAGTTTTTAAGTATATGCTTAAACATACTGTGTTCATAAAGTCTTTACAAAAAGATTTTAGGAATATATAATTAGTCATAAGTTTTACAAGAGGTTTCGAGTTCATTATAATATGAAGAACACTTTTAGAAATGACACAAGGGTTATAGTCTTAGTTTTGCCAATAGTTATTTGTGTAAATTTGCTTATTTTTTTAATTCCTTTGAGATTCTCTTTTTCTCTTCTAAAACGAAAGGATAGGACTAAATGAACTCTATGGTTCTTTCTAACTCTAAAAATGTAATTTTAAAAATTCCACCTTCATATCATTTCTCAAAATGAAAATGCTTAGCTTGTGGTTTGACAGTTATATTGACAATATAAGTGAAAAAGTAGAGAGTTGAATAATGATTATCTAAAATTTATATCAACTAGCTACCTGCTTCCATTACCTTCCTCTTTTTCCTAACAATAGTATAAGCAATTAGACTCTATGACTAAGACTTTTTCAGTACATCCTCTGAATCACCCAGAATGGATTGGGAAATGCCAGGGAATATTTAAAGCCATGACCTACTGAATTGTGAGCAGTTCTTTTGTGGTCATTAATACTTCACAGAAGAAAATAAGGGATTGTTGGAATTTTAATGGTATAAGCAATACTAGCATCATAGATTTAAAGCCAGAAGAAATCTTAGAGGCCATCTATTCCAGCCTCCTCATTTTGTAGATGATGAAAGAGAGGCATAGAGAAATTATATGACTTGCCTAATGTCATTCAAATTGTAATTGCAGAGCAAGTCTGATTCTTAAAGTCCACCTATCCACAATATGTCTTAGTTTTAAATCTGTGAATATTATAAAGATTTGATCTGGTTTAACTAACTAAGCCTAAATTAACCAGATAATTACTGATCTATTAACTTTGTGCTGTAGATAACCAGTCTTGGTATCTCTATTTATAGCAACATAAAGTCCTTCTAAGAATGAGACTAATGATCTTCAATGTATCTCAGTCATGGCCAAGGACTTCAGGGCATTCTAATTTGCTTCAATGGGCTTTAACTTGGCAGTTCCCATTAACATTAATGGGACTACTGTGTGAACATCTAGTACAATGATGAAAAAACATAGCATTAAAAAAAAGCAAAGCCCTGAAATTGCACATAGGAATTATTCCCCAGTATAAGCTACATTAAATTCACACTTCAAAAACAGACAGATTATAGAAGTCAGGTGATTTATTATTCAATAATATGCTCACATAATCGGAATGTTCTACTGGACTATAAACATATCCAGGCTAGGAACACATAACTCTGAAAATGTCAGCTTCTGTCCTCTGCTGGTGATTACAACTGAGTGGAAACTCTTTATGTCCCTAGGATATCTCATTAACAGCAACATCTGTTATTCATGTCATAACAAAATAAAACCTTTGTTTTTGGAAGATGAAGCTCCATGCACACTCATGTTTGGAGAGGAGAAGCCTGTCTGCGAACTGAATTATCTCTAGACAATGCAGCTACCTAGTAAAATCATTCTGGCAAGAAGTCAATAGGGATCATTTGTGCTGTTGGGAGAAAAATATATAAGTAGCTTTGTAATAGATGCCCTTCTTACATGTCCACTTTATAATATTAAAAGCAAATTTGAAATGAATAACAAGTTTGGAAGAGTTGAAAATTGTATTATTTGAAATTATATATACATAAATATGTGTATTTGATACATGTATATATATGTAAATATATATATAAATATATATATATATATATATATATATATATATACACATATATCTCTCTCTCTCACACACACATACAAGAATGATCTCAATCTAACACCTCCTCTAGGCTTGAAGATGAGATTTTCATTTTTTTTTCCACACTGAAGTTTGATTGTTTTAAGAGTGTCTATTTCACTATCTATCCTATAACTTCCCTTCTTTTGGATAGCTGTTCTTTTACAAACATTTTTGCACTTAAATTCAATAAAACTAAAAATCCTTGCTCTCCATATAGATATTTTCTTCCATTTTCTTGCAGCTATGTATTCAATATACCCCCATGCCATTATATTATTCTCTTGGTCTTTCCAAAAAATCTGTCTTTTTACTTGTCTCTTCATTTAGATTTAAAAAACAAGATCAGCCATCTAGATGTTTCAGTGAATTAGAAGTGTTAGTGGAGTATGGCCAATACAATAAAAAAAATTACTGTATGATTCAGGCTGCATTTGTTAAGCAATTTTTATGTGTAGAGTGTGAAAGCACTGTCCATGAAATTTCATGGATCTTAAGAAATGAACCATTCTATTTTCTCAAGAAGCTTGCATTTCAATTAAAGACACAATATCCACCAATATATAAATGTGTATTTAAAACCTACTATATGTAAGACATTGTAGTAAGTTCTGGGGATACAAATAGGGAAAAAATAAAGACAACCCTTGCCATCAAGAAGCTTACAATCTAAAGTAGATGGAAGATACCCAAAAGGAAGTTATGAAGGATAGGGGAGGAACAGACATAAGGGCAGGGTAGGGAAGTAAGTCAGAAAAGTCTTACAGTGACATAGTCATTTGAGAAATGAGATGTCTGAGCTGAGTTCTCTTCTTAAGAGGAATTTTGGAGTTCATGATCTTATCTTTGGAGAGAACTTTGTATGTGCACATAGGAGCATATACAAAATCAATATAAGGTAATTTAGAGGAATTAGCCCCTGGGTTTTGGAAATGATGAAGAAAAGCCTTAAGTCAAATATGACATTTGAGACTTATTGTTTTCAACCTTAAATTGTTAGGATCACAAGGTGCTAATTCAGGTTGTCTAAACAATTCTCTAGCTCAGAATTCATACCTTTAGTTCAAACCTTTAAAAGAAGTTTACACCTTTAAACTTCTGAAAAGGAGTTTACACATTTAAAGGAGTTTACACCTTTAAAAGGAGCAAGTTCATTGGTTGTAGGAGTTCTCACAAGCCCATTCTCTTTGAGGATAAAAGAAGGCAACATTGAGTCTGAAGAGCAATCTAGACTGGGACATTGAGTTGGGACGGCAGTCTGGATTGAGTCAGAGAGAAGACATCCCATGGATTCACAAGTCTAGCAATCCCACACTTTTGGAGGGCAAGGCTCCAGAAGCCTCCCAAGAAACCTACTCACAGAGGAAAAGATTCACAGAGAAAAGAATCTTCCTTCCAGAGAAGGATTACAACTGAGAGACCAACAGAACATTACATTTGGCGCCCACGTGGGAACGTGGGGCAAAGAGTTTTGCTTATCCTGACTAGGACTGATTCTGAGCCTTTCAAAGGAGCTAGTCTGGACCTTGACATTAAAGAACACAATATAATTATCAAAATTTTGTAGTTAGTGTACTCTATGAAAGTGATATATAGCAGAGAGAAAACCTTCAAATTAAAACACTTAAAAATGTAAGTTGGTTATCTCTTCTTGCTTCATTGTGTTTGGGAGAAACATAAAATGACTCCTATTTTTCAATAAAACATTAATGTAAATGGATGTTGTATTCTTAACTAAAGAATAGGTAACATGTAGATCAAAACTGACCAATATTTTGGCATAGAATCCAAAATAATACAACTTTAACTTTCTGCAATCATTGAAAATAATAAAATAGTATTCTGGTGTTGTAAAATCTACACATGGATAGTATATGAGGCTCTGATGTGCTATAAAATGTATATATATATATATGTATATATATATATATACACACATATATGCCACATAAAAAGACAATTTTATTGTACTCTCTCTATATTTTCCTTAAAAGTAATAATCTAATAGGAATATGGTGGGAAAAGCACTGGATAAGAAATCAAAAACCCTCTCTTTCAGTTCCAGTTCTTAAACTAATTGGATATCTGATAATGGGAAATACAATCACTCTTTCTGAGCCTCAGTTTCTTCATCTGTAAAATGGGAATGATAATACTTGAGTTAATTCTCAGGGTTTTAGAGAAAGCACTCCATAAGTTTTATGGAGTGGTTATTACTTTTCTTTGATTAAACATTTATTTTAAAACAATTTTATTGTTCTTTTTAGACTTCAGAAATGCTCTATGAAAGTATTATTTCAGTGACCCAGATTTATAAATACATCTATCTATCAAACTTTGAGCTGATACCATCACATTATTATTTTCCTTAATATTAAGTCTAGATATATAAAACTCTAGAGTTTTTCTTCTTCTTCTGGCTTCTTGAGACTTCCTCTCCTATTCTATAGCAGCTTCCTTAGCCTGGAAGCTTAGTATACTCTTGAAGCTTTTTTCTCTAATTAGCTGGTTCCTCTTAGAAATTCATTTTAAGAAAAACACTCAGGTTAATCATATCTTCATTTTTGGGTTTGTTGGATATCTTTACTTCATAGACTTTCCTTACCAAGCCCTCAACTGAAAAATACTTGTAAATTAAGAATGAATCTATCAAAAATAGAATTGGGGGTTATATTAAGAAGCATATATGCATAGATATGCATATATACATATATATGTATATGTACACATATACATTTGTGTGTATATATGTATACATGTATGTATATCAATCTATATACATACATATAAGCATATATATGTTTATGTGTATATACATGCATACACATATCTATAAGAACAGACACCCACGGATACAGGGACAGACATATATCATATATACATATATGTGCATAAATATAAATAATTTTATGCAAATACTATATATAATATAGGTATAGATAATTGCATCTCTATTGTCTAGAACAATCTGTTATTGACTTGTCACGTTAACAAATATTTATTTGTTGAGGAATAAGGAGGTCTTGCTTCATCCTACCATTGTACAAATTCATATAACATTTTGTATTCAATTCTGAGTGCCAAAAGGGGAAGCTACGTGATATAACAAGTGGTTATACCCACCTGATGTTTCTTCTAATGCTCAACTATTATTTATCACTTAAAAAGCATATATATTATTTCATTTGATCCTTACAATCACCCAATGAAATCGGTAGGAAAAGAGTCAGGGAGATCTGACTCCAAATCCAGTCTTAGACACTTACTGTCTGTGTGACCCTGGGGAAGTCACCTAACTCTATTTGCCTCAGTTTCTTCATTTGTAAAATAATTTGGTGAAGAAGGAAATGGAAAACTACTCTAGTATCTTTGCCAGGAGAATTCCAAATGTGTCATGAAGTATAGACAATGAAACAACTGAACAAGAAAAACTGGTTGCTACAGTTTAAGAAGAACATTGACAAGATAGAGGGCATTCAGAAGGGAATAACTAGTTTGGTGAGTATCTCACAGGATCATAAATTTCAATTTGTAAGAGATCTTAATGGTGATTGAGTACAATCCACTTGCAATGAGTAAATGTAAGCAGAAAACTAGAGTTCTATACAACTTATAAATGTCTGAGTGGGAATTTGATCCTTCTTGACTTCCAGTTGGATACTCTGCCTACTACACCATACTCTAAATTGTCTTGTATCTATGACATTTGAAGATTAATTGAAGGAATTGAACAAATATTGCCTGGAAAAAATGACTCCTGATATCAGAAAAACTGAAGGATTGTCATGTAGAAGAAAGAGTCTGTTTGGCCCTGGAAGGCTGAATGAGGAGCAAGGTTCCTCTGAACATTCCATTTTCAGAGTCAAAATTATGCTAAATGTCAAGGAGAATTCCATTTCTCTATCCTTTCTTAAGAAATAGAATTGTCCAAATGTGGAAAGGATGGAGTTTCTTTCCTTGTGGGTCTTCATGTAGAATTCAGATTAAAACTTGACCTATAATTATAGAAGAAATTTATTTCAGTGAGTAGTTATGCCCAGATGATGTCCCTTCTAATGCTCAATTGGATTCCTTGTTATTGCTCTTTATCACTTACAAATCATATATATTATACAAATCATATATCATTATATATATGTAAATTTGGTCTTCACCACCACCCAGTGAAATAGGTAGGACTAGAATTATCATCTCCCTTTTGTAGTAAGAGAAGGTGAATTTTAGAGTGGTTAACTGACTTATATTGGGTCACACAATAACAGTTGGTATTAAATCCAGGTCTGTTCTAGTTTCCAGCCATATTGTTTTTTTTTAATATCCATGCCACCTTATCTCCTATGTGCTGTTTGGCAAAACCCACTGAATATATATGCTAGGAATTTTCAATTCCCATTATTTCAGTCTCTGCACATCTCATATGTATATCTTCTTGATTTATGTAGCCATATTCCTAGTTCAGGTCATTATTTCCCCAGTCCAAGGCTATCACAATAGCCTACTTGAATTCCTTGTCTTCAGTACGTCTTCACTCTATTCCAGCTAGCTGTAGCTTCTACTCTTTATAGGCAGCAGCAGGGTGTCAGAGATGGCTGTGGCTGTGGTAGTGGCAACAGCAATGGTATAGTTTCATTTCAGGAGTCCTCTATTCTAAGAAATGAAGCCTCTTTAGTGAATTTATATTAAGTGAAAAGTTATAAATATAATCATACTACCTAAAAGCCACCAGTTAGGAAAATTCTTATTAGCTGTAATCTCCTTGAAGTCACCTAATTAAATTGAAGAATTGAAGAAATAACACTGGGATGGCAAGGAAGTCTAGAGAACTGTTCATTTACTTCAAGAACTGATTATACTATAACTATTATTTCCAGGATAAATGTTACTATTATGGCTACAATTGATATTAGTTAACATTTATATAGTGGTTAAAATGTCAAAAATCAATATATAATTGTGATGTCATTATAATTTATGCAAAGTATATGATACTTTTATTCCCATTTTACAGGTAAAGAAACTGATTGAAATGAATCTTTCCTAGGGTCACACAAGTCAATAAGTGTCTAAATTGGGATTTTAACTTATGTCTTCCTGTCTCTAGTTAAGTTTTAAACTCATTATCCAACCTAGCTACTATTAGAACATAGACTCCTTGAGGGTAGGGCTGTTTACCTTTTTCTATATTTCCAGCATTCAGTACAATGGTATAATATGAATGCATTTTAATTAAATGATTGACAACATGGACCATAAAAGCTGAGAACATTGAGGTATTGAGGTATAGTTATGCATAGTCTAAGGAGTACAATGGAAACATTCAAACAGGTAGAAGAGAGGCAATGCCAATAGAACTTTATGCTATGCTGCCTCTCTAACAAGCATTTGATTAAATTGTCCATGTTTTAAGATGTCAGTGAGGTTTCACTTAAATATTGCTATTGTTTCTTAGTAAATATATCCATTTCTGTAACATTTGTTAGAATAACTGGGTGCTTTGTGGCATTCAGGAGCTTTGGAATTCTTACTTTCTTTTCTTTGTAAATGGCTCACATTATCTGTGAAATTTATTATAGTTTGTAGCAGTAGACAGAAGATAAGAAGTTAAAAAGAAAACCAGTGAAGTTTTATCCTGGTACAAAGAGACAGTGAACTCCCTTGGTAGTCTGTGTTGATGGTTGTCTCTTGGCACTTCAGTAGCATGCATTTGACGTGCTCTTTTGCTCACGACTTGGGTAACTTTAGCCAAGTCACTTCATCTCTCAAAGCCTCAGTTTCTTCAAGTGCACAATGAATGAATTGAACTAGAAGATCTTTAATAACCATTTTTACTATAAATCTGTACTCCTTGGATCCTATACTAAGAAGGCAAAATGCCAGGACATTTTATGGTCATTCTTAGAGCATATATTTTTTTCACAGATAAAAGAGTAATGAGGAAAGAGCTAGGGAGCCAAACTTTCAGAATCTCCTCAGTGAATTATTTTATAATTAAAGCCATTTAAACATGCTGACTTTGCATACCCACATATAAAACAGGCAATGAAGGATTCTGAGCAAAAGTATGATCCTGACTATGGTGTCTTTTAAACAGATTCAACTTTATCTTAATTTATTCATCAGCTAGATATTTATTCACCAGCTATTATATTTAGAGGAAAAACAAAGACAAAAAGGAAAATGAAGAGACTAAATGGCAAGACCTGGAGAATCATAAAAGAAGGGGGCATATTAGGGAATCTGAGAAAAAATGACTTATTCAAACAACAGGGTGTAGGTGATAATGGAAACTATCCTTCAGTTAGATCTTCATGTAACTGGTTTTCAGTGTGAAGTAGGAACACATTCTGAAATGTAACTTACTACAATCACTTAAACTTATCTTGAGAAGGGTAGATTCAATGGAGATGCTTTAAATGTTAAATACAAATAAGAGTATTTACTAATTTGAGAGATTCATGGTGATGTCAAATTAGTTTAATTGGTGTGTGATGTAGGTTTTTAGGCTACAAGTATATGTAATTGCTTTGTATTTCTTCCTCCCTCCTCCCTTCTTTCCTTCCTTCCTCCCTTCTTCGCTTCTTTTCTTCCTTCCTTCCTTGCACCCTCACTCCTCTCTGTTTTTCTTCTCTTCCACCCTTCCCTTTCATTTTGTTTCCCCTTTCAATATTCACACACATTTCATATACATGAATTTTACCACACAAAATCATGCTAAACTGACTTGGTTGAAAATCTCTCAGATTAGTGAATTTCATTAGATCTATGACTTATAATAAACCCTGGAGTTTTGTGTGTATATTTAGGGAACTTTGATTCCAAACTTTGTTGTACCTTGTTGCATCTTTCATTTAGAAGTGTAATGCTTTGCACCAATGCAATGTATATAACAGCTAAAGTATCAGTAATGGAGAATAATTTTCCCTCTTTATTGAAGGGAAATCTCTCCATTCATTCACCCCTCACTTTATTATCTAACTTCACAGGATAGCTTTTTTCATCACTTAACATGAACTGAAGCTGATCTCTAAGACCTAGAAAATATTTGGAAGAAGGGAAAAATCATAAGAATTTTAGAGTTGAAAGATATATTAGAGATCATCCTATAAGCCATAAGATACTATATAAATATAAAGTACCATTATTATATGATCCAACCCCTTCAGTTTATTAAAAGAACCAACACTTACCTAAAGATATACTTGATACGGGAAAGTCTTTGCACTTGAATTTAGGAATCCTGTCTCACCTTTAGCAAGCTGTACAATGTTGGACAATTGATTTCTTTCTGAGCTTTAAGTTTTTTTTTATTTTTTTTTCAATTTGTAAAAAGTTGAGATTAAAACAAATTATTATTAAGGTCTTAATATGTTTGACCATTCTTTTATTGAGATTAAGGGATTTACTGTCTTCTAAGACAAGGAGTCAGGTTTTCTGACTCTGAAGTCTAATCACATTGTAATGCACTGCCTCTCATTTCCAAATATATGTAAGACTCATTATTTGATCCTAAACTAGTGCAATCAAAATATACAACTGTATTCTTGTTGTCCAATAAAATGGAGCAGTGTAAACATGGACTGATTTCCATCACAAATGTATGAGTTGCTATAGTTCTTCTGGGAAGAAACAGGAAAAAAAAAGAAATCAATCAGCAAGTGTTATGTCCAGACTAGCTCCTCTGAAGGGCTCAGAATCAGCCAGAGTCAAGATAAGCAAAAGTCTTTGCCCCATATTGGGTGCCAAAATGTAAAGTTCTGTTGTCTCTCAATTATAATCCTTCTCTGGGAGGAGGTTTCTTTTCTGTGAATCCTTTTCTCTGGGAGCAGGTTTCTTGGGAGGCTTCTGAAGCCTCCAGCTAGAGCAAAGGTAGATGTGGGAAAGAATCAGACTCTGCCTCCAAGAGTGTGGGATTGTGGGTTTTCTGCAAGTCAATCCTAGTTGTGAATCTCCATTAGCAGGCTTTTCCTTTAGACTTATAAATCTGCTCTTGTCCAAGTGTCCCCAGTCAGCACCACAGTAGAATCTCGAATCCTCTCCTTCCTGAATCCTGGCTCTGAATCCCCTGGAGCTTCCCTGAAGTTCTCCCAGGAAGTCCTTCCCTTGACTTACTCCAGACTGACCTCTTCCAGACTGACTTCTTTCAGACTGATTCCTTCCAGACTTCCCTGCCCACTCAATGTTAGCTCCTTTTATCCTTCCAGAGAATAGGCTTGTGGGAACATCTTTACAACCAATTAGCTAGCTCCTTTTAAAGGTGTAAACTCCTTTAAAGGTTTGAACTAAAAGTGTGAACTCTGAGCTAGAGAATTGTTAAGTACCGACTTAGCACCTAGTAAGGAACCTAACAAGCAAGCATTTATTAAATGCTTGTTATGTGCAAAGACATACAAAGATAAACCTGAAACTAGTTTTGCTCTCAAGGAGCCAAATTCTACTGGAAAGAGGATACACACACACACACACACACACACACACACATATATATATATATATATATATATATATATATATATATATATATATATATATATATATATATATATAACAGATCAATACAAATTAATTTTTTTGAAGGAGTGGTGGGATGAAGACAATGGGGGGTGATTCTAAGAGACAGAAAGGAGGAGAGAGGCAACATTTGTTTCTGGTAATCACCTTCCCTTTCAATTTCTCCTGCCAGATGCTTCTTGGGTTTTAATCTGTCACCCTCCTCAACAAAGACTGCTATACTTGACAAGAGGTATTTTCTTTTGAACTAGAAGCTCATAGGCTTCCAAGATCCAGTACACAGATTATTCAGTCCATCATTTTCATTATATAGATAATGAAACAGAGGTCCATAAACTGGACCTTACTAATAAACATTAGACTCCACTTATGTCTATTGGTTCTGCTCTCATCTTGTCTTGCCTGACTCAGACTTCATGCCAGCTTCTAGCCATCTATTTACATGTTATTTTATATACATATTAGAGTTCACCTGGTTTTCCTGGCTCTGATACATGAACTTCACCTTAAATTGCTTAAATCAGTCCAACTCCCATTTACATGTTATATTTCCTCATATTAATATAAACTCTCTGAAGCAGTCACAGGCTCTTTTTTCTCATAATTATATGTCCAGAACTTAGCATAATGCCTCTCAATCTATGCTATGCCTGGCTTTTGAGTACAGAAGAGAGATGCCTTCCATCCAATGATGAACATTCTCACACCTGCTTATTCCTTTCATATCCCAGTGAATCCAACTCTTAAAGTCATTTTATGCCATACCTCATTTCCATCACACTTAGCCCTCTTACCCTAATCCAACCAGGTCTTTCACTCTGCCCTCTGGAATGTCTATTGAAATTTCCTACCACCATAGGCAACAAAATTTTCTCTTTCTTAAATTGAAAAATGCTTTCCAGTTATCTTTTTCCTATAAATAATATCAATAAGGCATATTTGCTATCTGGCATACCATATATGCTATTTGGCATATCTATATAGACTTTGGGTTCTAGGCTCATCTACTCTGGAGATTTTCTGGTGCTTTTCTCTCAGTGGACTTTACACCTATTCTGTTGTCTATACAATCAACAAATATTTAATACCTAATATGTTACAAGCATTTGATGTGTGTTATAAGTATAAGCACAAAAACAAAGAGCTTACATTCTACTCAATAAGACAATTTCATATAAAATATACAGAATAATTATTTTTAAAATCTTATTTATTTATTAAATATTTTTATTTTCAAAACATACACATGGATAATTTTTCAACACAGACTTTTGCAAAATATTGTGTTCCAAATTTTCTCCCCCCTTCCTCTCAACCCCTCCCCTAGATGGCAAGTAATCCAATATATGTTAAATATGTTTAAAAATGTTAAATCATATATATATATATGCATATATATATGTATACACACACATTTACACAATTATCATGCTAAAAATCAGATCAAAAAGAAAAAAATGAGAAAGAAATAAAATGCAAGCAAACAACAACAAAAAAAGTGAGAATGGTATGTTGTGATCCACACTCAGGTCCCACAGTCCTCTCTCTGGGTATAGCTATCTCTTTCCTCACAAAATCATTGGAACTGGTCTCAATAATCTCATTGTTAAAAATAATCTCGTCTATCAAAACTGATCTTTGTATAATTTTGTCATTGACGTGTACAATGATCTCCTGGTTCTGCTCATTTCACTTAGCATAAATTCAGGTAACTATCTCCAGGCCTCTCTGAAATCATCCTGCTAATTGTTTCTTATAGAACTAAAAAATTCCTTAACATTCATATAACATAACTTATTCAGCCATTTTCTAACTGATGGGCATCCATTCATTTTCCAGTTACTTGACATTACAAAAAAGGCTACCACAAATATTTTTGCACATGTGGGTCCCTTTCCTTCCTTTATGATCTCTTTGGGATATAAGCCCAGTAGAAACACTGCTGGATCAAAGGGTATGCACATTTTGATAGCCCTTTGCTCTCCAGAATGGTTGAATCAGTTCACAACTTCAACAATGTATTTGTGTCCCAGTTTTCCCACATCACCTCCAATGTTTTCAATTATCTTTTCCTGTCATCTTAACTAATCTGAAAGTAGTGTGGTGGTACTTCAGAGTTGTCTTAATTTGCATTTTTCTGATCAAGAGTGATTCAAAACATTTTTTAATATGATTAGAAATGGCTTTAATTTCTTCATCTGAAAATTAACTGCTCATATCCTTTGACCATTTATTAATTGAAGAATAACTTGAGTTCTTCTAAAATTAGGTTAATTCTCTACATATTTTAGAAAATTTTTTCTAGGTCATTGCTTCTCTTCTAATCTTTTCTGCATTGGTTTTGATTGTATAAACCCTTTTAAAAATACTATAATCAAAATTATCTATTTTATGTTCAATAATGCATTTCAGTTCTTCTTTGGCCACAAATTTCTTCCTTATCTACAGATTTGAGTGGTAAAATATCAGTTGTTCTTCAATTTGCTTTAATATCAGTCTTTATCTCTAAATTACTCATTATGTATAAATCATGAACCCATTTTAACCTTATCTTGGTATATGCATCACTTGTGAGTCAATGCCTAGTTTCTGCCAAACTGCTTTCCAATTTTCCTAGCAATTTTTGTCAAATAGTGAGTTTTTATGCCAAAACATGGGGTCTTTAGGTTTCTCAAACACTAGATTACTATAGTTATTGACTATTTTGTCTTGTGAAACTAAACTATTCCACTGATTCACTATTCTATTTCTTTGCTTGTATCAAATAGTTTCGATGACTGCTGCTTTATAATATAGTTTTAGGTCTGGTACAGCTAGTCCAGCTTTATTTGCATTTTTCATTAATTCCCTTGAAATTCTTGACTTTTTGTTCTTCTAGATTAATTTTGTTGTTATTTTTCTATCTCTATAAAATAATTTCTTGGGAGTTTGATTGGTATGGCACTGAACAAGTAGATTAATATAGGTAGAATTGCCATTTTTATAATATTTGATCAATCTACCCAAGAACTTGATATTTTTCCAATTGATTAGATCTGACTTTATTTGTGTAGAAAGTGATTTGTAATTCTGCTCATATAGTTCCTGACTTTGCCTTGGTAGGAAGACTCCCAAATATTTTATACTATCCACAGTAATTTTAAATGGAATTTGTCTTTGTATCATTTGCTCCTGGACTTTGTTGATAATATATAAAAATGCTGATGATTCATCTGGATTTATTTTGTATCTTGTCACTTTGATAAAGTTGTGAATTGTTTCTAGTACTTTTCTATTTGGTTCTCTAGGATTCTCTAAGAATACTATCATTTCATCTGCAAAAAGTGATAATTTAGATTTCTCAGTACATACTCTAATTCCTTTAATCTCTTTTTTCTTCTCTCATTGCCAAAACTAACGTTTCTTTTTTATATAGCTTTTTATTTACAAGATATATGCATGTGTAATTTTTCAGCATTGACAGTTGCAAAACTTTTTGTTCCAATTTTTCCTCTCCTTCCACCCACCCCCTCCCCCAGATGGCAGTTGACCAAGATATGTTAAATATGTTAAAGTATAAGTTAAATACAATATACGTATACATGTCCATACAGTTATTTTGCTGTACAAAAAGAATCAGACTTTGAAATGGTGTAAAATTAACCTCTGAAGGAAATAAAAAATGCAGGAGGACAAAAAATAGAGGGATTGGGAATTATATGTAGTGATTCATAGTCATCTCCCAGAGTTCTTTCGCTGGGTATAGCTGGTTCAATTCACTACTGTTCAATTGGAACTGATTTGGTTCATCTCATTGTTGAAGAGGACATGTCCATCAGAATTGATCATCATATAATATTTTTGTTGAAGTATATAATGATCTCCTGGTCCTGCTCATTTCACTCAGCATCAGTTCATGTAAGTCTGTCTCTCCAGGCCTTTCTGAAATCATCGTGCTGGTCATTTCTTACAGAACAATAATACTCCATAATATTCATGTACCACCATTTATTCAGCCATTCTCTAATTGATGGGCATCCACTCTGTTTCCAGTTTCTGGCCACTACAAAAAGGGCTGCCACAAACATTCTTGCACATATAGGTCCCTTTCCCTTCTTTAAAATCTCTTTGGGATATAAGTCCAGTAGTAACTCTGCTGGATCAAAGGGTATGCACAATTTGATAACTTTTTGAGCATAGTTCCAAATTGCTCTCCACAATGTAGTCACAATTCCCAACAACAATGTATCAGTCCCAGTTTTCCCACATCCCCCTCCAACATTCCACATTATCTTTCCCTGTCATTCTAGCCAATCTGACAGGTGTGTAGTAGTATCTCAGAATTGTCTTAATTTTTATTTCTCTGATTAATAATGACTTGGAGCATCTTTTCATCTGGCTAGAAATAGTTTCAATTTCTTCATCTGAGAATTATCTGTTCATATCCTTTCATCATTTATCAATTGGAGAATGGCTTGATTTCTTCTAAATTAGAATCAATTCTGTATATATTTTGGAAATGAAACCTTTATCAGAACCTTAAACTGTAAAACTGTTTTCCCAGTTTATTGCTTCCCTTCTAATCTTGTCTGCATTAGTTTTGTTTGTACAAAACTTTTCGATTTGATATAATCAAAATTTTCTATTTTGTGATCAATAATGATCTCTAGTTCTTTTTTGGTCATAAATTCCTTCCTCTTCCACAGGTCTGAAAGGTAAACTATCCTATATTCTTCTAATTTATTTATAATCTCATTCTTTATACCTAAGTCATGAACCCATTTTCATCTTATCTTGGTGTATAGTGTTAAGGGTGGGTCAATGCGTAGTTTCTGCCATACTAATTTCAAATTTTCCCAGCAGTGTTTTTTTGGTCAAACAGTAAATTCTTATCCCGAAATCTAGGATCTTTGGGTTTGTCAAACACTAGATTTTAAAGTTATTGACTGTTTTGTCCTTTGAACCTAACTTATTCCACTGATCAACTATTTCTTAGCCAATACCAAATGGTTTTGGTAACTGCTGCTTTGTAATATAATTTTAGATCTGGTACAGCTAAGCCATCTTCATTTGATTTTTTTTTCATTAATTCCCTTGAAAATGTTGACCTTTTGT
Organism: Sminthopsis crassicaudata; assembly: GCF_048593235.1. NCBI lineage: Eukaryota > Metazoa > Chordata > Mammalia > Dasyuromorphia > Dasyuridae > Sminthopsis > Sminthopsis crassicaudata. The sequence goes on along the minus strand of NC_133617.1, from coordinate 682,610,922 downwards.
TTTTCCATATGAACTTTGTTGTTATTTTTTCATCTTTATTATATTTGCTCACCCTATCCAAGAGCATTCAATATTTTTCCAATTGGTTAGGTCTGACTTTATTTGTGTGGAAAGTGTTTTGTACTTTTGCTTATATAATTGCTGATTTTTCCTTGGCAGATAGATTCCTAAATATTTTATACTATTGGTAGTTACTTTAAATTGAATTACTCTTTGTAACTCTGTTGGATTTTGTTAGTGATATATAAGAATTCTGATGACTTATGTGGGTTTATTTTGTATGCAACAACTTTGCGAAAGGTGTGGATTGTTTCTAATAGCTTTTTAGTAGAATCTCTGGGATTCTCTAAGTATACCATCATATCATCAGCAAAGAGTGATAGTTTGGTTCGCTCATTACCTACTCTAATTCCTTTAATCTCTTTCCTAACTCTTATTACCAAAGCTAGCATTTCAAATATAATATTGAATAGTAAAGATGATGGTGATAGTTGCCCACTTGTTTCACTCCTGATATTATTGGGAATGGTTCCAGTTTATCCCCATTACATATGATGCTTACTGATGGTGTTAAATAGATGCTATTATTTTAAGGAAAAGTCAATTTATTCCTATACTCTCAAGTGTTGTTAATAGGAATGGATGTTGGATTTTATCAAATGCAAAGCTAACATTTCTAATACAATATTGAATAGTAACAGAGATAGTAGGCCACCTTATTTTGAGAAAAAAATTAATCAAAAAAGACAATGAAAACAAAATATAAAAGTTACTGATCATTTAAAGGAAAACTCCATTTATTCCTATATTTGCTAATGTTTTTAATAGAAATGGGTGTTGGATTTTGTCAAATTATTTTTCTGAATCTATTGAGATAATTATATGATTTTTGTGACTTTGGTTATGGATATATTCAATTATGATAATAATTTTTCTAATATTGAACAAGCCCTGCATTCCTGGCATAAACCCTATTTAGTCATGTTCTATCATCCTGAGGATGACTTTGCTAATATTTTATTTAAGATTTTATTTAATTTTAAATTGCATTATTACTTATTAGGGAAATTGGTCTATTATTTTTCTCTCTCTGTTTTGACCTTACCTGATCTAGGTATCAGCACCATATTTGTGTCATAAAAGAAATTTGGTAGGACTCCTTTCCCTATTTTTTTCAAATACTTTGCATAGTATTGGAATTAATCATTCTTTAAATGTTTGGTAGAATTCACATACAAATCCATCTGGGCTTGGAAATTTTTTCTTAGGGAGGTGATTAATGGCTTATTCAATTTCCTTTTCTAAAAAGGGACAATTTAAGTAATTTAGTTCTGTTATTCTGGGAAATTTATATTTTTGTAATTATTCTTCCATTTCACTTACATCATCACATTTATTGACATATAATTGGGCAGAATAACTCCTAATTATTGCTCTAATTTCCTCTTCATTGTTGCAAACTTCTCCCTTTTCTTTTTTGATACTAACAAGTTAATTTTCTTCTTTCCTTTTTATTTAAATTAACTACAGCTTTATTTTTTTTTTCATAAAACCAACTCTTAACTTTTGTTTATTAAGTCAATGGTTTTCTTACTTTTAATTTTGTCGATCTCCCTTTTTAGTTCAGCATTTCAAATTTGGTATTTAACTTTGGGTTTTACTTTGTTCTTTTTCTAGCTTTTTTAAAGTTGCAAGCCCATCATTGATCTTCTTTTTTTCTTTCTCTATTTTATGCAAGTAAGCATTTAGAGAAATACAATTTCTTCTAATAACTGCTTTGGCTGCATCTCATGAATTTTGGTATGTTGTTTCAGTACTGTCTTTCTCTTGGATGAACTTATCAATTGTGTCTATAATTTGTTGTTGCACTCATTCATTCTTTAGGATTTCCAAGTAATTTTTGGTCAAATTTTTGGTCTGATATTCTATCTTTGAGCCAAAACTGATGAGGTTAATGTTCACACAATGCTCATCCCTCTCCTTTCTTTCCTTCAGTTGTGCTAGGTTTTTTTTGTCTCTTCATGACAATTTTAATTCCATTTTCCTCTTCTTCCAGTAGAATAATATTTCATCCTCTAGTTTCTTTTTTATATAATTACTATAAAATCAAATTATACCTGTACTCTCTATGTAAACCCATAATAAAGATACAGATTTAAAAATTAAACATACTTTCATATAGGGATATAAGCTTTTTACTTTTAAAAGAAAGTTGTTCTTTTCTTTCCTTTTTACCTTTTTATGCTTCTTTTGAGTTCTGTCTTTGAAGATCAAATTTTTTATTCTGCGCTGGTCTTTTAATAAGAAATATATGAAATTCACCTGTTTCATTGAATGTACATATTTTTTCTCCTGAAAGATAATGTTAAGTTGGATAATTGATTCTTGACTGCAATCCGAGTTCCTTTGAATATCATATTCCATGCCCTTCATTCCTTTAAAGTGGAAGCTGCTAGGTCCTGGTTGTGGCTCCTGAATATTTGAATGGGTTCTTCCTGGCTACTTTCAATATTTTCTCCTTGTTAATTCTGAACTTTAGCTACTATGTTCCTTGGAGTTTTCATTTTGGCACTTTTTTCAGGAGGTGATGGGTGTATTCTTTGAATGGCTATTTTACCTTCTGATTCTAAGACATCAGGGCAGTTTTCCTTGATGATTTCCTGAAAGCTGATGTGTAGGCTCTTTTTTTCATCATGGTTTTTCAGGAAGTCCTATAATTCTTAGATTGTCTCTCCTAGATGTATTTTCCAGGTCACTTGTTTTTTCTAATGAGGTATTTACATTTTCTTCCATCTTTTCTTTTCTTTTTTTCTTTTTTTTTTGTTTGTTTTGTTTGACTGCTTCTTGAAGTCTCATTGAGTTATTCATTTGTTCAATTTTAATTTTTAGTGAATTATTTTCTTCAGTCAGCATTTTTATCTCCTTTTGAATTTGGCCAATTGAATTTTTAAATGAGGTATTTTGTCCATTTCCTTTTTTTCCCCATTTCACAAATTTTGCTTTTCAGCAAATTAGTTTCTTTTTTCATATCTATTTTATAAGGAGTTATAAATCTGTTTTTAAAGGTGTTTTCTTCAAATAATTTCTGTTTTTCCTTTTCCAAACACTCTTGCAAAATTCTCATTTTCTTTCCCACTTTTCTCTCTCTCTTTTAAGATCTTTATTTGAATTCTTTCAAGAAACCTTGTGAAATGGAGGCCAACTGATTATCATCTTTTTGGACTTCATCCGCAGATGATTTACATTTAGGATCCTCAGGCTTTGGGGTCTGTTCTTTTCTTCCTCATAAAAACTAACTATGGACAGTTTTCTTTTTGCTTTTTTTGCTCATTTTTTAAAGGTTGAAGTCTGCTTTTAGGGAAAAAAGGTGACAGCTGCTTTAGATTGCCCTGAGGCCAGGGCTATGGACTGGCTTCAGGTACTTGTAGGTATGGCCTGGTCCTATGTTTTTCCTGGGTTCAGAGGGACATTATTTGCCTTTTGTATTTGGTTTGGATGTCTCATAGCTAATCTGCTGATCTACTGATTTTGTAACCAGAACATAGTAATCTAAAAGTCTCTCTATAGATTTTCTGATGTGCGGACTTGGCAATGCCCCAGCTCCTGCACTGCATCTGTGCTCACCCTCCTCCTTCCCTCTTGATTGGAACTGAACTTTTCTGAAGTTCTTCCAAAGTATCTTCTGCTGGAAATTTGTTTCACTCCAAATATTTGTTAGTTCTGTCACTTCAAAACCAGTTCTTAGGATTGAACTGGTATTGTTCTGAGGGAAACTAGGAGGAGCTCAGACAAAGACATGTCTACTCTCTGTCATCTTGGCTCTGCCCCCACCTACAGATGTAGTGCAATTATTAAGTAAATAACTATATTATCTCTGGCCTCTCTCCAGGGTGAGGCTAGATACAACTGTCTCTCCAGGTTATAGAAGTACACCTGAGAAAATTTGGAGATTCTCTTTTAATAATGCCAGATTGAATTTATATTCTGATGGGATATTTCCAATATAAATGATGAATGATTAATGTCCCAATTCTTTCTAACCAGTTTAGTGAATTAGCTTTTACAAAGCCATATTTACAATGCAGATACAGCAGGAGTAAAAGTGTAAGCATTTTCTCTCTACTCCCCAAAATGAGAGGGACACTGTCTTTTTAAACCATCTCAATCTTTGGAAGAAATTAAGCTTGGAATACACACTTTCTGCTTATCATTACTTCATTCAGTTCACATTCAACTAGAGTATCAGTTTTGGATGATTCCTTTTTTTCAGCTATTGCTAGTCTGAGTGCTGAAGGTCAGTTTATTACACAGACGTTTCAGTGCTTAATTGGCTTGCTATGAAACCTATCATGGATTTGACTCCCAGACCTTGGATAGCTAAATCTCTTGACTTTTTGAGGTTCACAGTGTTCTAATCATATTCCATATCTATCATCTAAAGGAAAGTAAATACAAAGAGGCACAGAGGAGTTGTGTATTCTCAAGTCACATGTTAGCTTTACCAGAATGTAGCCAGGAATAAGGTCAAGATGGACAGACCTGGGTTTATTAGGATTTTTTTTCAAATGTATTTCAATTTTAGCACTATAGTTATCATCACATAGCCAGGGTCTTGGAGCTCGTTATAGGATGTCTGTTAAGTCTATATAAACTAAGGTATTTAATGTTTTAGAAAGTCAGGAAATAGAAAAAGCAAGTAAACAACATCCTTCTCCCAAAAGAATGAATATCTAGTAATATAATTCTGGCCCAATGTCAGAGGAGGGAAAAAAAAATTTTATGTGGAATGTGGGGTAAAGAGGAGAGCTTCCTGTTGTCGGTGAAAACATATTGTGTATATAACTTTCTATTTCATTATTATAAAATCTTTCTCTGCCTGTTACCTATAGATAGCCCATCTATTACTCCTTTATCCCGTGTGCAAGAAGTAAAGTGGACAAGAAGATACTAAGTAATAGATTGAAATAAGACTTTGTAGTTGAGACAATAGATTTCTCTAGGACATTGGAACATAGTTTCTTTGCCAATGTCTATGTATTTAGGTAGTGACCAATTTAAGTCTAAAAAATTGCATACTATTTTATAATGGTATTTTTAAAAATTTAAGTAGTGTGTCTTTCTTAAGTTATATTCTTTAACAAGTGAATTTATACTTTGTTTTTCATAAAGCATCGATTATTATCAGTAGTAAAATGGCTTAAGTGTGTTTGCCAAGCTCCATTAAGCTTTCTACAATCTGAATGTTTAATGAGTAAAAAAAAAATCTGTATATGTTTTGAAATCTAACGCTCAAACAAGCCAAATTAAATGTTAAATATTACATACTGTTCTACATTTTCAGCTCCTTTTATATATTGTATCCCTCTCTCAAAAAAAAGTAAGATTCTTTAGAGCAGTCTTTCTTTTGGCTCTTTTATTTCCAGATCTTACTACAATTAGCACCTGACATATATTATGTCCCTAATAAATCCTTCATTTAATTCAATCTACTTTTCTTTTTTTATTAATTATAGTTTTTATTTACTAGATATATGCATGGGTAATTTAACACATTGATAATCAATCTACTTTTCTTGGAAAGTTCTAAGTTGCTCCCCTGACAGCTAACCCTCTCATTTTATAGATGAAGAAATTAGAGCTATAAAAATGTTACTAAGTTGTACCTTAAATTGCAGAGCCAGAATTCAAATTCAGCTCCTTTGTCTCTTTTTAGTGATCTAATTATATTATGTTATTATTATATTATGTTGCTTTACTAGAGGGGCACTGAATGCCAATTATCAGAGATAGAGTTAAAGGAACTTTGTTGTTGGGTTGTTTCCATTGTCTTCAACTCTTCATGTCTCTATTTTGATGTTTTTTAAGAAAAGATAATGGAATAGTTTGTCATTTCCTTTTCCAATTCTTCTTTAAAGATGAGAAACTGAGGAAAATAGGATAAAGTAACTTAGATTTGAGGCTTATGAAGATGAGTCTTCCTATTCACTTGTCTCTTCAAGGTGACATTATAGGATATCTAGCCCAATTTCACTCCCCATTATATAGGTAAGGAAATTGAAGTACAGGATGGTTGTGATTTGCTTAAGTCATATGGTTAGTTTTTGGGAGAACTGGGATCTGAATGCAGGTCTATTGGTTCTAAATTTATTGCTCCTGACATTGCACTATAATAAAATTATGAAAAAGAATTTAAAGGTCACTTAGTCTATTTAGATCTCATTAACCTGTGATTGTCTCAACCACCAAGGAAAATGAAAAAGACTATGTGCTCATTGTGTGCTTATTGATTAGGAAATTTGATAGGCCATCGAATTCAAAGCAAATGATGCCTTTGATGGAGAAGTTCACGTTGCAGGTCCCGTAACAAATGAATGAGAAAGCTGTTAATTAAGCGTGCATGTGAAAAAAACACTTGGCTATGTGTTAGGAGTAAACATGCAAAAGGAAAGACAACCTCTGCTCTTAAATTGGTGACATTCCAATTAGAATGATAATGCTTATATGGGAGTAGCATTCAGGAAGATATTTTGTTTTGGAAAACAATAGGAATGGTGATGGAGTATAGATTAGACTTGAAATCATTTCTTGTAGCAATACCAGTACTGATTTGATTGTGGTCCCATAATTTGAAAATTCAGTGCAAGGGAGATTAAGAGTGCTAGAGATATTGGCAAAGTAGCTGGTAAATGAAAGTTTACTCTGAGCATCCAGATGTAATAGAAAGGTGTCTAGCTAGTCTATCTAGAGTGAGTCACCTGTGGCACATACCTATCAATGCCAAATGAGTTCCAAGGTGGAAGTTCTGAAGGTAAAAGGCTTAAATTCCCAGTCTATAACTTCTGGTCCTGGCAGGAAGGTGGCTAAGGAGGAAATGGTTGGATTTCTTCCTCTATAACTTATTTATAGCTTGTTTCCTCTTATAGAAATTTCCTACAGCATCAATTAGACTCACTTATTGCTTTGGGGTCTCTGTTTTGCCAATTCCCAAGTAATGGACTTGATATAAAATATACATTTTGTGGCCTCAGAGAACAGATGATAAAATACATCTGGCTCCTTTCAGGAGAGAGGTGGCAAACTATAGGTGCAAAATATTGATTATGCTGACAGACATGTTATAATTGTTTTGCTTATCTATTTTTTTCCTATGATATAGAGGGAGATTTATTGGAAGCACAGCAAATTGACAAAGAATTGTGATATAAGAACCAGATACTTTAAAAAACCTTTAAATAATATATGTAGTAAATGAAAATAATTTTCCCCACATATGTATGCATTCGATTTTGTGCCCATATTGGCAGTAATGAAAAATGGTGGATCTTATGAATGTCATAGATACTACATTGTATAATTGGTCAATTAGGGATTAATTAGTAAGCTTTGAGGTGACCAGAAGTTTAGCCTCAACAGGCAATAGATCAAGCCATTTACTCATGCTTTTATATGCCATTGGATTAAGCAGATAGGATTTCTTCAATATTTCAGAAAGTTTTGATGTTGTCACATATAAAATGGGGTGAAGTCCACTGATGCAGCTCCCAACCCTTCTTTGACTTGCTTTAGAGAACTTATATACTCAAAAATTCAAATAATTAATTTAGTTAGATTGTTCCTTTGTAACAGATAAAAAATTAATTGCTTGAACCATCTTGAAACCTTTCTAGTCCTTTACTCAAAGAAAGTCTTTCCAGCCTGATAGGATTTGTCAAAACTTATAGTCGAATCTAGTATCATCTTCATGCAATAATCTATCTAAACCTTCCTTGCAATTCAATATCTAAGCAAATATTTCAATAAGATCAATGGAACAATTCTGGTTATGACATGTTTATATAGCAATCTTTGTGGTAGCAAACTACTGGTGCCTATATATTAAGGAATAGATGAATGAAATTATAGGAAAATAGAGAACATTGATCTAGAGCAGGAAAGGGACTTCAGTAACAATGTGGACTAATTCCTTCATTTTATAGATAAGGAAACAAGCCAAAAATATGACAGCAATTGTCCAAAGTCACACAGGAACTTCTCAGAGTCAGGATTTGAACTCAGGTTTTTTAATTGCAGAGCAATTACTCTTTCCAGTATACCATGCTATCTTGCCTGATTGTGTATTATGTATTATATTAAGTACCATTTCCATGTAAAGTTCCATATAGTGGGTAGGATGACAAAAGAAGGGATTGTTTCTTTCCTGTGCTGACAAGAGTCAAAGAACTTCTTACTATTCACCATGTAATTCAGTGCTTTTCATGACCCAAGAGACATTGAGAGTAGGTGGTAAAGTTTAGATAATATGGACGGGATAGAGTTAGAGAAAAAGGAAATTCACTGTTCCCCATTGTAACATACCAGTTTGACTAGGAGTTTAACACTTATGTAAGAACAAAAATATATGAAAGTTTCTTTTAGTAGGAAACAAAATTTGATAAAGTGACTCAAGGCATGGGGTGGGGAGGAGGAGAAAACACAATCCTCTTGCACTTTGCTTGTGGCTTGTATTCCTAATGCATTGAGAATCTTAGCATTCATTAGAACTCTGAGCTAAAAATATTTGGAAAAAAATGCTTTCTCAATGCATCATAAGTTAAAGGAACTAATTAATCTTCCTGGTATTGATTTTAAAGACCACAGCACCATCATAATCAGGCACTTAGATGTTCTCCCAGTTGAGTATGTCACTTTTCTTTATTGAGGTGTTAAATAGGTAGCACCAACCTAGAGCAATAGAAATTAAATGAATAGTGAATAACTATTTTGAGAAGACTAAAAAAAAAATCTCTGTTTTTGTAGATGTGTGTATTGTTTTCAACCGTAATCTGTAAGTAATGAAAAATCATTGTAAAGTTTGCTCAAGAGAATGTCCATTTGGGTAAGGAACTTGGGGCAGTATGCTTGTTTAGGCACAACCACAGTGAGTGGTAAGGGACTTACAGGACAGCACACCAGACTGAGATTTAATACTTAGGAATTTTGTTAATGACCTCTACTTGCAAAACTTTACATGACTGAAAAACTACTTGCCAATCAGTTTCTAGGAAAAAACTGTGATTAGTGTGCAGGGCTTGAAGTCAGGAATACTAATCTTCCTGAGTCTAGATATGGCCTTAGACACTTAGTAGCTATATGACTTTGGGAAAGATATTCAATCCTGATTGTCTTAGTTTCCTCCTCTGTAAAAACAAAACAAAACAAACAAACAAAAAACTGGAGAAGAAAATGCAAAACCACTCCAGTATTTTTGCTAAGAAAACTCCTTCTGTTGTCATGAAGAGTCAGGCATGATTGAAGCAACTCTAAATATCATGAACATTCTGGAGGTAGAATATGGAAAGAAAACTTAAATTGGAATTAATAGAACTTGGTTCAAATCCTGCCCATAATAATAATAATAAAAACTAACATTTTTATAGCTCTTTAAAGTTGACAAAGAGTTTCACATTTATGACCTTTTGAATACTCACAATAACACTGGGAGATAGATATTATTATTGTCCTTATATTAAAGATGGGGAAATTGAGGGTGACAAAGGTTTAATGTCTTGCCTAGAGTCACACAACAGAAGAAGGATTCAAACAAGTCTTTTGGCTCTAAGTCTATCATTCTTTTCACTCTACCATCTATTTGCTCCTTCTATTTCTGTGACTTGGGGAAAATCATTTAGTACCTATAGGCCTACATTTTCTCATATCAAAAATTAGAGTTATGATTTACTAGTCGATAGCTAAAATCCCTTGTAGTTTTAAATTTCATGGTTTTATGATACTCTGATCCAAAGAATGGGGGAAGTAGGTGATGTTTTGATAATGTATCTCAGAGGCATGCTGAGCCATAGTCTTTAGTTCAGCTTTTAAAACCCATTATAATTTGACTCCAGAGTATCTTTCTAGGCTTATTACTTCTCAAATACCTCAAATCTCTCCACTGTGGCCAGATTGTCTAATTTACTCTTCTTTGAGTTAGCTGAGTGAAATTTAATATTCTATCACTGAATCTGCACAGGCAGCCCATCTTCCAACACACTTTGTTTCTTAATATTCCTGGCTTTCTTCAAAGTTCAGCTTGAGTACATAATCCTCCATGAAAACTTTCTTGATTCTTTCAGCTACTAGTGCTTGCACATCTAGCAAAATAAGAAAGAAAGAAAATTATCTTGAGAATGCTTTGTTTATATTTAGCACTTACTTTTATGTACAATTACTACTTTCCGTTTATACTGTCAGCTTTTAGAGGGAGGAACTGCTTTCTTCTGTTCTGTATCACCAGCATTTAATCCAGGGACTGAGATGTCCTTTTACTCTTCTAGGTTTTAGCGCCTTCATGCTGGATGCCATCAACTTTGTAGTTAATTTACACTAGCATTTATATATATATATATACATATACATATATAAATATATACATATATATGATGTACATGTATATGCATATATATATATACATACACACATGCACACGCACACATGTGTGTGCACATGCACACACAGATATATATATACTAAAGCAAGGCAGTGACATCTACATTACACAGCGGACTGAGCAAATTGAGTCAGGAATACCCGGGTTTACATACTGACCCAACACTTGCTAATTGTGTAACTTAAGTAATTTAAGTAAGCCTCGATTTGCTTACCTGAAAAAAATGAGATAATATGCATATTTATTATTAATTCCCACACTTATTGTAAGGATTAAATGGTATGATATTGGTAAGTTTCAAAGTACTATATGTTATTGTGATTATGACTAATGCTTGGCCCAATTGATAGAGAGTTGACCTCAGATTCAGGTAGACTGGGGAGTGAGGTCCAAGCCTCACTCCTGACACATACTAGCTATGGACTACATGTTATTTAGTAAAAACAAAGAAAATAAATGTTTAATAAAAATTTAACATTTAATAAATAAATAAATTAATTAAATAGTAACTTTTTATAGCACTTTTAGGTTTATAAAACACTTTATATATTATCTTCTTTTATTCTCATAAAAACATTTTAAGGTAAGTGCTATTATTATCCCTATTTTTCAGATGGGAGATGTTAATTCCCAGAGTCACATAGCTAATATGTGTCAGAGGCAGGATCTGAACTCAGCTCTTCTTGGCTCCATGTCTAGCACTCTACTGTCCCACCTAGCTGCCTAGCTGTCACATAACCTTTCAGTGACTTCAGGGAATTTTTTTATGAATATAAATTATGAGACAGTTACTAATCTAGATTGACAAATATAATCCTTTTAAGATAATCTTATTTTATGTAGCAGCTAGATAGATATTTGAAATTTTCTATGTATGATTTAATTTTCATGTTATCTCCCACATGACAATGAGAGGTCTCAGAGATGTCTTTTTAAGTCTTTGATATGTGTGTATGTGAATAGGGTGTGTGTGTGTACATGTATATCCCTAATATTTAGCACAGTGTCTGGAGTTTAGTACTAGTTTATTGATGGACTGACTAATAATCTTTTTGGCTTTGATGTTGATTCTTTATTCACTATATCATACCAATTTTCTGTAGTTATAAATGAATAGCTGATCTATATTAATATGGTAAATGTAAGGAAGAATTATTGTAAGGATGAATCTTAAAAGAAGCATTCCCAAAGATCTTAAAAACTAAAGGTGAGATTCTACAGTGGAAGCACAGGGATATATACAAGTGTCTAGAGATAGTAGAGCAGCTCCAGAAATGTTTTTATTTGTTAAAAACATCTTATAAACATGGAACATAATAAATCCTTTTTAATTGTTATTACTCACATAATACTTTGTGCAAAAGCCAAGAGGACTGTACAGAAGACAATGAAGAATCTTATGATATATATCTTATATATTATATAACTGCCTCATTTCCTAAGAAATTTAAGTTGCAGAATTCAAGATAATACTTTATCTCATCAGTGATATCATTAAGAGATTAAAAAATAAAGGCATACCCATCACTCTCAATGAAATAAGTGATATAAAAGGGTCAACAATTTTTATGTAATTTCATTACATTTAAATTTTATTTCTATTTTTAGATACAGATGCATATAAATAGAAATGATGAATGGCTAGAAGGAAGTTTGTGGGAAAAATCTGGATAGCTGCCTGACAAATGAATAAGAGTGATAATCTCTAAATACCAACATCATTCATTATTTAGTATGAAGGTAGCTCAGACCACTCCAGTCCACATAGCCACATATATATTGGCACAGTTACCAAGCTAAAAGATTCTTGCCTAATACTTAGAGAAAGTCTTTGCCTTCATTATAATTCAGTGAACATTTATTTATTAAGAAACTATTTAGTGCAAAATGATTTCATTGTCATGGTGAACTCAATATGAACATTTTCTCTTTCAATTCTCATTTACATATGTTATGTATCTTGCAATTTTTAAAAGAATAGGAGATATTAAGCAGTCAAGTGAATTTCCCAGAGTTCTAAACTCAGTATGTGTTAAAATAGAACACTCAAACCCAGATCTTCCTAATTTTCTCACTGGTGCCATTCTACCTCTGTAACTCTATAGGAATGGGGAGGGGGACAGGAAGTAGGAGAAAGGAAAGGAAATAACCATTTATATAATGTCTATTATGTGCCAGTCATTGTGATAAGTACTTTACAGATATTATATCATTTGATCTTTACAACACCCCTGCAAGGTACTGTTATAATCAACCATTTTTACAATTGAGGAAACTGAGATTAACACATTTTAAGTAATTTGACCAGGATCATACAGCTAGTGTATAACTGAGGCTGAATTTGAACTCAAGCCTCCTTTACTTTAGTCATGGTGCTCTGTCCATTGCATCAACTAACTGCCTTTGATAGGGAATGGACTTGTGACTTCATTGATAGGTGAGAGAATTCCCTCAACCAATTTAGGTCAAGACTGTGAAACTTAGAAAAACTATTTTTATTTCTTTAATATTTTTATTTTCCCTAGTTACAGGTAAAACAAAATTTTACATTTGTAAAACTGGAAGTTCCAGATTCTCTCTCTTCCTCCCCATCCCCACCTCTCTTAAAAAGGCATATATGAAGCTATACAAAACTTTTTTCCATAAAACTCATGATACAAAAGAAAACATAGATCTTTCCCCCCTAAAAAAATTAAGAAAAACAAAGTGAATCAGAGTATGATTCAATCTATATTGAGGCATAATCAGTTCTTTCTCTGAGTATGGATTGCATTTTTCATCGTCTTCAAGTGTATTTGTGGATCATTGTATTGTTGAGAAAAGCAAAGTCATTCACAGCTAATCATCCCACAATATGTCTATTAATTTGTACACAGTATATTTCACTTTACTTGAGTTCAGTGAAGACTTTCCAGGTTTTTCTGAGAGCATCCTGCTCCTCATTTTCCATCGTACAATAATATTTCTTCATAATCAGATGTCACGATTTATTCAGCCATTTTCCTAATTGATGAGCATCCTTAATTTCCAATTTGTTGTACTGAAAAAAAAACTGGCATAAAATATATTTTAACATATAGGTATTTTTCTATTTTTAATGTATTTTTTAGTATTCATGCCTAGTAGTGATATTTTTACATCAAATTATATTCATGATTTTATAATCCTTTGAGCATAGTTCATATCTTTTGATCATTTATCAATTGGAGAATGGCTCTTTAAAAAAATTGACTTGGGAACACTTGGGTGGCGCAGTAGATAGAGCACCAGCCCTGAATTCAGGAGGAGCAGAGTTAAAATATGGTCTCAGACACTTAATACTTCCTAGCTGTGTGACCCCGGGCAAGTCACTTAACTCCAGCCTGGGGGGGGGGGGAGGGATTGACTCAATTCCTTATACATTTGCTTCAAAATTCTTTTCCCAATTACTATTGGTAACTGAATTCTCCTCTCCCATTTATTCTATTCTCTCTCTCTTTCACTTTTACCTTTCTCAAAAGTGATTTTCTCCTGATTACCCACTTGCCCACTATGCCCTTTCTTGAATTATCCTCCTCCTTTCTTGTATCCCATTTCACTTCTCCATTCCTACAAGGTCAAGGAAAAAAATTTATACTCATATTTAATGTGTATGCTATTTAGTCTTTGAGTCAATTATGATGAGAGTAAGGTTCACTCACTCTGCCTTTCCTCCTTTTCTTCCCCTCCATTGTAAAAGTTTTTTATTTCCACTTTTATGGAAAATAATTTATGTCAATTCATCTTTCCCTTTCCATTTCTTCCAGTAAATTTCACTTTCACACCTTCATTTAATTTTTAGATGTTATTCATATTCAACATATATCTGTGTTCCCTGCCAAAATATACTCCTAACTTCCCTAAAAATGAGAAATTTCTTATGAGTTACAAGAATCACCCTCCTATGTAGGAATGTAAACAGATTAATCTTATGAAGTCCTTGGTATATTCTTGAGTGTAATCCTTGCTTGCATTGCTCTCTGGAATATCATATTTCAAGCCCCCTATACCTTTAAGATAGAAGATATTAAATCTTGTATTATCCCAATTAATGGCTCCACATGTAATGGCTCCATTATAGTTCAATTATTTCTTTCTGGATACTTTCAATATTTTCTCCTTGACCTAGAAGTTTTCATCTTGGAATCTTTGTCAGGAAATGATCAGTGGACTCTTTCAATTTCTATTTTACTCTCAGATTCTAGACTATCAGGACAATTTTTCTTGATAATTTCTTGAAAGAATTTGACTAAACTCTTTTTAAAATTGTGGTTATCAGGTACTTCAATAATTTTAAAATTACCTCTCCTGGACAATAGTACAGATCATTTGTTTTTCCAATGATACATTTCACATGTTTTCTATTTTTTTCTTTCTTTTTATTTTGTTTTGTAATTTTTTGAGTTCTTCTAAAGCCATTAGTTTCCATTTTCTCAAATATAATTTTTAAGGAATTATTTTCCTCAGTGATTTTTTTGTGCCTCCTTTTCCATTTGATTGATTTTGTTTTTAAGATATTCTTCTCCACATTAGCTTTTTTTGTATTTCCTTTTGCATCATTCTCATTTCTTTCTCCATTTTTTCCTATCCGTCTTACTTGATTTTCAAAACCCTTTTGAGCTGTTCCATGGCCTGAGACCAATTCTATTTTTCTTGGAACTTTTGGATGTAGGAGTTTTTACTTTGTTATCTTTTAAGTTGTGTTTTTGATTTTCCTTGTCACCATAGTAACTTTCTATGGTCAGAATCGTTTTCTCTTGTTTGTTTATTTTCCCAGCCTGTTACTTGGCTTTTGCTTTGCTTTGCTGGTACCTGGCTGGGGCTGAGGCTGGAGATGTACCTGGTATAGCCTGGTATACCCTGGTATAGCTGGGTACCTGGGAACTGGACTCCCATTCTCTTGTCACAAACCTTGTTCTAAGTAGTCTTTAGCTGGAAAATGGTTCCACTCCATCTTTTTGTATGTTCTGATGCTATAAATTTGTTTAGAGTCACTATTTAAAGGAATTTGAAGGCATTTTGGGGAGAGCTCAGAAGAGTTCCTGCCTTTACTCTGCCATCTATTCTTTGCCTCCTCCTAAAATTTAGTCTTAAAAAATTATCCAGATCATTTTGAAGGTTAGTACTTGTTCTGGATCATATAATAGATGTCATAGGCTAAACTTAGGCTTAGATTTTTCTGGCTTTCATGCCATCTTTTTTTTATACTAGTCCATGTTACTTTTCTGTAGGTGTTATAAATCTGTGTCTAAGCTGTGTTTGTTAAGTGAATTCTGTAACAGATCATAAAGAAGTTGGACCTTAAAAGAGAGGAGGTATTTCAGAGAAGGAAGAGAGGTTTATGGAGTAAAATGCATTCCATGTACAGAAGTGTGTACAAGTGCCCATAAGTAGTAAAAGACAGGAAAGGGTTTGGGAAGTACAAGTCTTAAAATTTGAATGATCAAAAAAATTTATAAAATCACTTAGTAAAGTGTCTGCCATTTAGGGCTATAAAATATTTATTACTTTCCCCTCTCTTTTCCTCTTTGTATGAAATGTGAGTTGGAGCCAGGACTATGAAGGACCTTGAATGATAGGATAAGGAATTTTATTTATGTTCTTATATATGGTTTGCCACCTACAATTTCTGCACAGATGGATGTTTATTGATTATGAACTGATGGATCCTTTACCACCTCCTGTGACTAAAGTTCAGAATGGGAATGCTGGATACAATGTCTTCCTACTGTGTTTCTTATTCAACTCCACATGAGAAATAACTAGGCGAGAGTAAAAGTTCAGAAAAGAAATTGTTTAATTTTGAGTATATTGGAAAGTGTTTCAAAAATTTGTTGCTTTGTGAGATTTTCTTTGATCTTAAGTTTAAAAAAAAACTATTCAGCTTTATGCCATCTATTGCATTTTCTCTTTTTTGAGGGGGAAAAGATAGAAATCTAACTAAGACCTATTTATGACCAATTTGATTTCAAATTCATGTTATTTTTTGATTTCAGATATATTTAAATTTTTTGTGATAAAAAGGAGAGGGAGATTAGATTTTTTCATAAAATTAAATTTTTATTGTAGTAGTTCTCTTGGGCTAATTCCCTAACCCACTTGCATTGGTTGACTGGGTCCACAGAAGTGAGGTGATTGTCCTTCCTTTTAGCATTCTAGAGATAACTCTACTTAAAAATTTAAAAAAAATTATAAAATGTTTCATACCTAAGATCCTACCATTTTGTTTTTTAGGGATTTTCACCTATTAGCCTCAATTAGCTTTTACAAAGAGTGTGTTTGTTAAACAGGTATCATAAAAACTCTTGGTATAGCCATTTTCCTCCCCCAAAAGCAAACCCATTGAAAACTAGCAATGCATTTTTCTCTTACACATATGAAATTTCTCAGTAGAATGGGTTCAAACTTAAAGTAATGAATATCATGAGGCATCAGCATAGTGAATGCATGTGGCAAAGGGATGACTTGAAGTGCCTGATTCCTGAGAGTCCTTTCCTCTTTTAAGAGAGTCCTCATGAATTTCTATTTATGTGGAGTTCTTTTTTAGTGTATGAGACTGTGTGCCTTTGTAGAATATGTAGTCAATACTTTCGAAGCCTTCTTTTCTTGGTATGTGTCTGAATTCCTCATGCCAGTGCTACAGTCTTTCACTTTTGCTCCTTGTATATTCATGCTGCTGCTGCTGGAAATCTCAAATTTTTCAACTTTTAAAATTAAGAAATTCTTCACCAAATTTTTCTTGGGAGGTGAGGGTTGGGTGGGAAGAAGAACTCACTCTGTAACTATGTACTCAAAGTCCCTCCCTCCTATCTGGTCAACTCTTTCTCAAATGAATGATTAACTATGAGCCATTCAAATAAAACAAAACAAAAACAAACAAGCAAACAAAAATTGTAACTCAAAGGTATAGCTATTTCATTTAGCAAGTCCCAATACATTTCCTATATAATTATGTTTCCCAATGATAAAACTACTTTATTCCTCCCAAATTGATTAAGTATTTATTTTTACCTAGTTTTTTTTTTTTTTTTTTTTTTTTTTTTGCCACTTGGTTTGATTCATTTGAACTGTCTGAGCTTTCTGTGATTGGTTATACTT
This sequence comes from Sminthopsis crassicaudata, assembly GCF_048593235.1. Classification (NCBI taxonomy): domain Eukaryota; kingdom Metazoa; phylum Chordata; class Mammalia; order Dasyuromorphia; family Dasyuridae; genus Sminthopsis; species Sminthopsis crassicaudata. The sequence continues at coordinate 682,593,383 of NC_133617.1, read as the reverse complement.
GAGGATGACCCCATCTTTGTATACCAAAAGTAGAAAAAAAATAGACATTTTGCAAATGTCAATCTTATTAAATTTATTTTTGTTATGTTATTAAATAAATGTCATAAATGCTCATCATAACATCTTTAAAACAGGATTCAGTTAAATATTCTTTGGCTGATTCTTCCTTTTGGGAATTTGAAAGAAAACTCTGATCACACTCTTTCAGACATTCAGCCAACTTAAAAAATAAATTCCTTTTTTTCCATTCGTCCAATTCCCTGCTTAAATTGTATTTATGTCTGATTCTAGGAGAGACCTGTTCATCTATTACATCTTGTACTTCTTTCAGTTAGTTCATTAACTTATATTTCTAAGTAGTTTTGAGAATAGTTTAGGAGCTTTTTGGATTTAGGTACAATATTACATACAGTGAATACTGGGTCATAGCTAGGTGCTGCATGACTACAGCATGTGAGTGAGTCAGTCTTCTTCTACCTCCTCAAGTAAAACAATTGGATCTAATTTCTGGGCTTACCTATGGGTTAGTACTTCAGATCAAGCATATGAAGCGTGTGATATCCCCCAAGACTTTATATAGAAATGGACAAATAATGTCCTGATGGAAATGAAGGAAGTGGATCCAATTCAGTTGAGTAAACATAAACTAGTCCAATAAAATAAAATAAAAGGAGTTTCTTAAGTAGGGCATGGAAACTATCTTAAATTTTCATAAAACAGACTAACTTCATCAGAGACCATATGTGAAGAAATCTTAAACACTGATAGAAGTCAAACTGTCTGTCTTGTTACCACTCTCTAACAGATGCCTGAGAAACTTTCCCCAAAATTTTTTATTTATACACTTTCAATTACTACAACACAATTATGATTACAGAGCAAAATGCCACCCCAAACAGATGTCAAATGTTCTTAATAAAACTATTCTGTAATTCATCACTATGTCAGAACATATTTTAAAAAAAGAAAATATCGATAGTTGTCAAGCTCATTGCCTTTGCCAAGAGGCTTTACCCATTTCCCAGTAGTCATTCTAATTAGTTATGTTTTTTTGTCTCCTGAGCAACAATGCTGGTTGAATTTAGTGAGAATAATTGGGAAAATGGATTACAAGCAGGAATTTTTTTTCATGACATTTTCTTATTCATCTCTGTATGTATATGTATCAATACACTATAGCCATTCTGTGGAATTTATAAAATGTTTCAACAATTAAAAGACATACCAAAACAATCTTCTATAAGATATAGCTGCCTATAATATGCTTTTAAAATCATAGTTTTAATGCCATTAATAATATCAAGATGACTTCAATAAGTTGAAGTTGTTGGGTATTTTTTTTTTTTTTGCTTTTACAGAAACAACACACATGACTGTTACAGTGCTTATTTGATGCAACTTTTAATGCTTTAGTACTTTAAACATTTATTAAACATGTATAATACAAAAAATGCACTTTATTAAATGATTGGAATAGAAAGACAAATGAAATGCTTCTGGGCTAGAAAGAGTTTAATGTCTTCTGTTGTATTTGTGCAGGGTTATAATAACTTGACAAAAGATAAGTACACTGTATATAAAAGTAATTCAAAATAATCTCAAAAAGGGAATACTTTTAAACTACAGTGGGAATTTTGGAAGGCTTCATAAATGTGGTTATTTTTCAACTTTGTTTTGAAGGAAGCAAAATATCTCTGAGGTTTAAATGAAGTAGATATGCATGTTAGATATAAGGAAACCCAAAGGGATAGAGGCTGGAGATTGAATATTGTATTCAGAATACAACTAGAAGGTCAGTTGTAGTAGAATGGAGACTGAATATAGGATAATGATATAAAATCTGGAAAGGTAGATGGTAACTATATTGTGAAATATTATAAATGCAAAATTGAGGACAGTTGAAAAATTTAATTATAAATTATATGGAAAGACCATGTAGGTACTATAGTTTTGTATATAAGTAATATATTCATTTATGAATAAATATATACATACATTTTACATGTACTAGATTTATATGATTCTTAAAGAAAATATAAGCATAAGTCAACTGCTAAAAATGGACAAATATGATCTTCATGAAAAAAATATGCATAGTAGACTATTTCCCCACCAACTACTTGCTGAAAGAGTAATAATCTCATGCAAAAGAATCACATGCCAATTCAGAAGCTTCTGCTGTATTGGGTCCAAATGGAACCTTGGTTTTTCCACTCTAGTCAGTCTTTTTAGAATATGAATCAAATTCTGATTTATAACTGTGGTGTCAAAGATAAAAATCACTCTTTTATTTTATAGTAGATCACTTGTTTGTGAATTAAAAGACTGAATTGTAGCATTCAGCCATCCTGGTTCATTGTTATTAATCTATATGATGGATTTCTGTTGCCAAAACTTCCGATTATTGGCTAACCCATCATGAGCTAGCCACACTGAGGTTTTTGTCCTATGGACTGACCATTAACTATGTTTATGAGAGCTTTGAGTAGTTGCTCTCCATCAAAACACAGTAAAATATTAATTAGAGTTCTACTTTTGGAATGTTTTATTTGATGAGCTTAATCAAAAAATTTGAAAGCTGGAATTGCCAAGAGAAAAATTCTGTGGCCATCCATTTTTCCCCCTGAAAACTGTAACTGAGCCCTCTTGGGCATATTATTTTTGATATGTAAAAATAACACATGCAAGAGATAAGCTTCTGATCTTTTTTCTTTTTTTTTTTGGCTGTTCGAAAATGTTTGTATCTTCTCTTTTGTTTCTTTTATTGCTATGGCTTTTTCTCCCAAAAATGTAAAATCTATAGGAATTTTGTGACTTTGTAGGTAGAGGAGTATTTTTTTTTATTTGTGAAGAGGGCAAGATGAATGAATTTTTAGAGAATTGTAAATATATATGAAGGATTTTTATTTTATGTTCTAGTCTTGATAAGTCTGTGCAGTATGGTGTATAAGGAGACCTTGGTACAAAAGGGCTGAGTTTAATGTTTCTGACACATAATGGCACATGATTAACCTCTCAGTGCTCAAGCCCTTCACTAATTAATATGTGAAAAAGCACTTATTATGTGCTGAGCACTGAACTAATCACTATGGGGAAAACAGAAATAACAACAGTCCCTATTTTAAAGCAATTTTTACTGAAACTGGGAGCTAGAACACATTAGGTTTCAGGGAAGGTTTTTGGCTCATAGCCAAGTTTGCTACTTTGTACTGGATCAGAAGTCAGTAGAAAAGCAGATCAGTTGTGAGACTTCCAACAGAACTAGAAAAGACAAATAGAGAAGCACTGAACCCCAGCATGACATGGGATTTGGCCACAAACACCCAGCATGGGAAAGAAGTCAACAGGTCCAACCCCAAGGCAGAGTGAAGTTGCTGTCACTTATGGAGGAAGTTTGGGACAATTTCTCCTTTGCTCTAAGACAAAAACCTTTAAAATTAAGCCAAAAAACCCCAAAAGAGCTCTGATCATAGATATATTTTATGGAGACGGAGAAGAACAGACCTTAAGCCCTGATGACACTAAGGCAATACATCTCCAGATGAAGCCTCAAAGAGGGATATAAATTTTTCTCTGTCTTACAACGTTCTCTTGGAAGAATTTTTTTTAAATCTTAAAAAAATTTTTTTAAAAATGAAGAAAGGAAATTAGAGCTCAGGAAAAGGAAACGTAGAATTATATGAAGAAAATATCTCTTTAAAGAATAATTTTGGTGAAATGGAAAACAAAACAACTCCTTGAAAAACAGAACTTCTGAAATGGAAAAAAAATCCAAAAACAAAACCCCTCATTTAAAAGTTCATTGGGCTGAAGAAAATAATTCACTAAAACTTAGAACTGAATAAATGGAAGTGAATGACTCAATGAGACATCAAGAATCAGTCAAACAAAAATAAAATGGAAAAAGTAGAAGAAAATGTAAAATATCTTACTGGAAAAACAATTGACCTGGAAAAGGGATCTAGGAAAGACAATCTAAAAATATTGAATTTCCTGAAAAACATAATGAAAAATGAGTCTAGACTACATCTTTCAAGAAATCATCAAGGAAAACTGCCCTGGTAACCTGGAATTGGAGAGTAAAATAGCTATTGAAAGAATGCATTAATCATCTCTTTCTTGAAAGAGATTTCAAAATGAAAACTTCAAGGAATATTGTATCTAAATTCCAGAATTATCAAATGATGGAGAAAATACTGCAAGGGACCAGAAAGAAACAATTCAAATATGGAAGAGTTACGGTCAGGATTATTGCCCAGGATCTAGCAGCTTCCACTTTAAAGGATCAAAGGGCCTGGAATATGATATTCCTGAGGGAAAAGGAACTTGGTCTGTAGCCAAGAATCAATTATCAAACAAAATTAAGCATTATCTTTTAGGGCAAAAATGGATTTTCAATGAAATAGGGAGTTTTCATTTATTTTAATGGAAAGATCAGAGTTGAACAGAAAATTTGATTTTTGAATACAGAACTCAAGAGAAGCATAAAATGATGAAAAGGGAAGAAAAAAGACAACTATTTGTTAAAAAGTAAAATATTTATGTTTTTCTATGGGAAGATATATTCACTTCTTGAGAACTTTTTATTTGTAAGGACTATACTGAGAGAGTATAGGAATAATTGGACTTTACTATGATAATATAAATAAGATGATATGGGTGGAAAAGGGATTGGACTGGAAGAAAATGAAATGGAATATAAAATGGGGTAAATTAATTACATGAAATAGCAAAAAGACATTATATTTGAGGGAAGGAATGGAGGGGTATGAGCATTGTGTCAATGTTAATCTCATTGGACTTAGCTCAAAGAGAGAATATCAGATATATTTTGTTTAAGATAGAAATTTGCCTTATCCTATAGGGAAGTAGGAGGAGAAAGAGTAAAGGAAAGGGGGGAAGTAATAGAAGGGAGAATAGAAGTAGGAGAGGAGAGAGAGAAGAAAGGGAGAAGGACTGTAAAAGGGGAGGGCAGATTGAGGGAGGTAGTCAGAGGCAAAACACGGTGAGGAAGAAAAGGGGGAAAGAGAAAAATATAACTTGGGGAAAATAAGATGGTGGGAAATACAGAGTTAGTCATTTTAACTCTGAATGTGAATGGGACAAAATCTTCTATAAAATAGAAGCAGAGAATATACTGGATTATAAGTCAGAGTCCTACCATATGTTGTTTACAAGAAACACATTTAAAGCAGAAATATATTCAAAACAAAGATAAAAGATTGGAACAGAATCTATTATGGTTCAAGTGAAATAAAAAATCAGGGATTGAGATTCTGATTTCAAATCAAGCAAAAGGAAAAATAGACTTAATTAAAAGAGAAAAGGAAGGAAATTGTATCTTGCTAAAGGGCACAATAGATATTCATCAATGGTAAACCAAACTGTATAGCATCCAAAATTCCTAGAGGAGAAGTTAAGAAAATGCAAGAGGAATTAGACAGCAAAATTATACTAGTGGGAATCTTAACTTTGCTTTATCAGAACCAGATAAATCACACCGCAGAATAAATAAGAAAGAAGTAAAGGAGCTAAATAGAATTTTAGAAAAGTTATGTATGATAGACCTTTGGAGAAAATTAAATGAAGACAGAAAGAAGCATACTTTTCCCCTCAGAAATCTACATAAAAATGACCATGTAAAAATCAAACACAGAAAAGGAGAAATAGTAAATACATCTTTTTTGAGATCAGTAAGAATGCATTTCATTGTTAGATGGAGTTAGAATCACATGTCATTGGGGGCAGCTAGGTGGCACAGTGGATAGAGCACCAGCCTTGAATTCAGGAGGACCCGAGTTCAAATCTGATCTCAGACACTTAACACTTCCTAGCTGTGTGACCTTGGGCAAGTCACTTAACCCCAGCCTCAGGGGGGGGGGATCACATGTCATAAAGGGCCAGGGAAAAATAGACCAAATATTAATTGGAAACTAAACAATTGATCCTAAAGATTGAATGGGTGAAACAACAAATCATAGACACAATCAACAATTTCATCCAAGAGAATGGCAATAATGAAACAACACACCAAAAATTATGGGATGCAGCCAAAGCAATTATTAGGGGAAGTTTTATACTTCTAGATGCTTACTTGCATAAAAAAAGCAAAAGAGAAGATAATGACTTGAGCTTGCAACTTAAAAAAAAGCTAGAAAAAGAAAAGATTACCCCCCATTTAAATATTAAATTAGAAAATTTAAAAATAATAGGGGAGAGTAATAAAATTAAAAGGTAAAAAGTTATCCTCAGCATTTTTATACATTACCAACACAATCCAACAGCAAGAGATACAAAGAGAAATTCCATTCCAAACAAATGTTGAGAGTATAAAGTATTTGGGAATCCATCTACCAAAGGAAAGTCAGGAATTATATGAGCAAAATTACGAAACACTTGCCACAAAAATAAAATCAGATTTAAATAATTGGAAAAACATTCAGTGCTCTTGGATAGGCTGAGAGAATATAATCAAGATGACAATACTCCCTAAACTAATCTATTTATTTAGTGCTATACCAATCAGACTCCCAAGAAACTATTTTAATAACCTAGAAAAAATAACAACAGAATTCATATGGAAGAACAAAAGGTCGAGAATTTCAAGGGAAGTAATGAAAAAAAATTCCTGATCTAGAACTATATTATAAATCAACAATCACCAAAACCATTTGGTATTGGCTAAGAAATAAACTAGTTGATCAGTGGCATAGGTTAGGTTCACAGGGCAAGATAGTGAATAAAATAGCAATCTAGTGTTTTGACAAACCCAAAGATCCCAACTTTTGGGATAAGAATTCATTATTTGACAAAAAATGCTGGGAAAACTGGAAATTAGTATGGCAGAAACTAGGCATGGACCCACATTTAACACCACATACTAAGATAAGATCAAAATGGGTCCAAGATTTAGGCATAAAGAACGAAATCATAAATAAATTGGAGGAACATGGGATGGTTTACCTCTCAGACTTGTGAAGGAGGAAGGAGTTTGTGTCCAAGGGAGAACTAGAGACCATTATTGATCACAAAATAGAAAATTTTGATTACATCAAATTAAAAAGTTTCTGCACAAACAAAACTAATGCAAACAAGATTAGAAGGGAAGTAACAAATTGGGAAAACATTTTTACAGTTAAAGGTTCTGATTAAGGCCTCATCTCCAAAATATACAGAGAATTGACTTTAATTTATAAGAAATCAAGCCATTCTCCAATTGATAAATGGTCAAAGGATATGAACAGACAATTTTCAGATGATGAAATTAAAACTATTTCCACTCATATGAAAGAGTGTTCCAAATCACTATTGATCAGAGAAATGCAAATCAAGACAACTCTGAGATATCATTACACACCTGTCAGATTGGCTAAGATGACAGGAACAAATAACGATGAATGTCGGAGGGGCTGTGGGAAAACTGGGACACTGATGCGTTGTTGGTGGAGTTGTGAAAGAATCCAACCATTCTGGAGAGCAATCTGGAATTATGCCAAAAAAGTTATCAAAATGTGCATACCCTTTGACCCAACAGTGCTACTCCTGGGCTTATATCCCAAGGAAATACTAAAAAAGGGAAAGGGACCTGTATGTGCCAAAATATTTGTGGCAGCCCTTTTCATAGTGGCTAGAAACTGGAAAATGAATGGATGTCCATCAATTGGAGAATGGTAGGGTAAATTATGGTATATGAATGTTATGGAATATTATTGTTCTGTAAGAAATGACCAACAAGATGAATACAGAGAGGCTTGGAGAGACTTGCATCAACTGATGCTGAGTGAAACGAGCAGAACTAGGGGATCATTATACACTTCAACAATGATACTGTATGAGGATGTATTCTGATAGAAGTGGATATCTTCAACATGGAGAAGAGCTAATCCAATTCCAATTGATCAATGATGGACAGAATCAGCTACATCCAGAAAAGGAACACTGGGAAATGAGTGTAAACTCTGAGCATTGTTTTGTTTTGTTTTGTTTTTCTTCCCAGATTATTTTTACCTTCCGAATACAATCCTTCCTTTGCAACAACAACAACAACAAAATTTGGTTCTGCACATATATATATTGTACCTAGTATATACTAGAAGATATTTAATATGTATGGGAATGCCTGCCATCTAGGGGAGGGGATGGAGGGAAGGAGGGGAAAAATTCAAAACAGAAGAGAGTACAAGGGATAATGTAAAAAAATTACCTATGCATATGTACTGTCAAAGAAAATATTATAATTATAAAAACTAATAAAAATAAAAGAAAAGAATCTTAAAGCTTCACAAAAATAAGATAACCAAATCATTAAAAAAGGTAAAAAGTTGTTGAATTAATAATCAAAACTTAAAGTTGCTTTTATGAAAAAATCAATAACAGATAAATCTTTAGTTAACTTGATTAGAAAAATGAAAAGAAAATCAAAGTGTTAGTATCAAAAATGAAAAGGGTGAACTTTCTACCAATGAAGAGGAAATTAGAGAAATAATTAGGAACTTTTTTGCTCAACTGCTGATCATCAAAGTGTGATGGATGAATATTTACAAAAATATAGAATGCCCAGATTAACAGAGGAGGAAATAAATTATTTAAGTAGTCTTCTTTTATAAAAAAGAAATTGAACAGACTATTATTTACTCCCTAAAAAAAATCTCCAGGACTTGATGGATTTATATGTGAATTCTACCAAACATTTAAAGAACTATTAATTCCAATACTATGCAAACTATTTGGAAAAAATAGAGAAAAGAGTCCTATCAAATTCCTTTTATGAGACAGATATTGTGCTGATACCTAAATCAGGTAAGGTCAAAACAGAGAAAGAAAATTATAGATCAATTTCCCTAATGAGTATTGATGCAAAATTTTTAAATAACTAATTAGCAAAGTGATTAAAGCAAGCTATCACCAGGATAATGGACCAAGACCAAATATGATTTATAATAGGAATGCAGAACTGGTTCAATATTTGGAAAACTATTAGCATAATTCATTATATCCACAACCAAACTAACAAAATATGATTATCTCAAGAGATACATAAAAAGCATTTGACAAAATCCAACACCTGTTCCTATTAGGAAAGTATAGGGATAATGGAATTTTCCTTAAAATAATTAGCAGCATCTATTTAAAACCAGTAACAAGCATCATATGTAATAGGGATAAATAAGAACCATTACCAATAAGATCAGAGATGAAACAAGATTGCCTACTATAACTATTACTCTTTTAATATTGTATTATAAATATTAGCTTTTGCAATTTAGCTTTAGAAGAAAAAGAAATTAATTAGAGTAGGGAATGAGGAAATCAAATTGACCCATAGCTAACACCCTATGCCAAAAGATCAAAATAAGTTCATGATTGAGACAAAAAGTGATACTACAAGCAAATTAGAAGAACAAATGATAGTCTACCTTTCAGATCCATGGAGAAGGGGGATATTTGTGGCCAAAGAAGAACTAGAATTCATTGTTGAACACAAAATAGATAATTTTGATTATATTAAGTAATTTTTTTTCTACAAATAAAACCAATGAAGACAAGATTAGAAGGGTAGCAGTAAACTGGGAAAATTTTTTACATCCAAGGCTTCTGATAAAGGCCTCATTTCATATATACATATATATATATATATATATATATATATATATATATACATATACATATGTATATATATATATATATTAGAATTGACTAAATTTATAAGAATACAAGACATTCTTCAAGTGATAAATTGCCAAAGGATATGCACAGACAATTTTCAGATGAAGAAATTATATCCATTTATAGTCATATGAAAAAATGCTCTAAATCACTATTGATCAGAGAAATGTAAATTAAGACAACTCTGAAGTATAATTACACATCTCTTAGATTGGCTAAGCATGATAGGAAAAATTAATGATAAATGTTGGAGGGGATGTGGCATAATTGGGACACTAATTCATTGTTAATGGAGTTGTGAAGTGATTCAACCATTCTGGAGAGTAATATGCAACTATGCTCAAAGGATTATTAAACTATATATACCTTTTGACCCAGTAGTGTCTCTATTGGGCCTATGTTCCAAAGATATCAAAAAAGGTAAAAGTACCTACATTTGCAAAAATGTTTGTAGCAGCCATTCTTGTAATGGCGAAGCACTGGAAGCTGAATGGATACACAGCCATTGGAGAGTGAGTGACTGAATAAGTTATTGTATATGAATGTTATGGCATTTCTTATTATTTTTCTATGAGAAATGATCAGCAACATGAGTTTAGAATGACCTGGAGAGACTTAGATGAGATGATACTAAGTGAATTGAATAGAACAAAGAGAGAACAGCAGCCCCAAGATTATAAATGATCAATTCTAATGGATGTGGCTCTTATCAACATCAAGGTGATTCAGGCCAGTTGAAATGGTCTTCTGCTGAAGACAGCTGAAGACAGAGTTAAAACTGTGGGACTGAGTGTGGATCACAACCTAATATTTCCACTTTTTTTTGCTGCTTGCATTTTGTTTTCTTCCTCATTTCCTTTTTCATCTGATTTTTCTTGTGTACCATGATAATTATGGAAATATAAACAGAAGAATTGCACATGTGTGAATGTTGAAAATTATCTTTGCATATGTTTTGAAAATAAAAAGCTTTAATTCAAAAACAATGAAGTGATATAGAGGGGGGAAAGAGACCCCAAGATCCCAATGTGTCCCAAGGGACACCTATGGTTAAAGAAGTATGATCTGAAGGAGAATCCAACAAAACAGACAGAGGAGGAGTGATCCAATAATTTGGAAGAGAGCCAAAAGAGAGCATTATCCCCTAAAACCATAGAGAGAAGAGAGTATCAAAGAACCTTTTATCAATAGTGTCAAAGGCTGCTTAGGAGTCAAAGAGAATGGGGATTGAGAAAAGGCTACTGGATTTGTCAACTAAGAGACCATTGGGAAGTTTTGATGGAAGGATAAGATAGGAAACAATATTGTAAAACATTAATAAGATAGTGGGAGTAAGGAAAGTAGAAACATGTATTGTAGGTGTCTTTTAGAAGAGTTTGGCTACCAAGGACATAGGAGTCAGGATGATATTGGGGATGGAAGGATCAGTTGAGGTTTTGTTCAGGATGGTGGAGATATGGACACATTTCTAAGCAGAAGGAAATAACACAGTAGACAAAGAGAAGTTGAAAATAAGTGAAAGAGCAGGGATGAAAGAAGTGTTAATATGTTGGAGGGGATGAGATGGAATGGGATTGCTCAGAGAAGGAATCATTAGATTTGATAAAGAGTAAAGTCATGTCATCTGATGATACAGTAGATAAGGGAGGAGGAAGTGACAGAAGGCATCTGAGTGATATGAGATGAGGAAAAGGGAAAAAACAGAAGCTCATGACAAATGGCCTCAATTTTTTCTGTAAAATAAGGCAAGGTTGTCAGATAAGAAAGTGAGGAGAGGGTCAACTGTAGGAAGTTTAATGAGCGATAAGAATTTTTGGAAGAATTGTGGAGAATGAGATATGATTTCCTTTTTGAACTCTCTCTAATTTTTTAGATCTTGATTAGTATTATATTCCATATTCAATTTACCTATTTATTATATTTCTGATACTGTTTTGCTTATTTTGGATGATTTCATGTGCTTTCTCATTTATAGCTTTGTATTTTTACATCTGTCATTTTTTCTTTTTCTTCTTGTCTTTTGACTTTTATTTGTATGCATAATCTTCTCTGGAAAATTCCTCCATGATCTTATGCAAACAATCAATCCAACTGTCTAGATTTCATAGTCTTAGTGTCAAGGGTGTTTAAATGATACAGGCTCAACTTGATAGTGGCTAGTGAATATTATGGGAGCCACTTGCTTGTGGATGCTGGGCATCTAATTCTGACCAGCAGAATAGATCCATTCATGTGAGAGGATGATAATGATACAAAGAGAATGGGAGGTAGTTGCATTCTCTGACCTCCTTCCTTCATAACATCAACCTGCCCCTTCACACTTAGGCATCATGCTTAACACTTAAGGGCAAAGATTTTTCCAGTGGTCACAAAGGTATCAATCACGAGGCTGATATTGAAACATAAATCAATGTGACTTTAAAAAGTCATTCTTTGTTCAACAAACTGTCAGTCTTTGCCATTTAGTGTCTTGTATTTTTAAATAACTTTGTATTATAAAATCCTTTACTCCTTCATTCACCTCAGAGCTTTTATGAAATGTAAAATACCTACTCTTTAAGTAGGCATAAACAACAATAATGACAAAACGTCTTAGTAATTAAGCATAAAATTATCTATTTTGCTCTAAGAAGCCATATATGGTTTTGGTTAGTTTTCTACTTTGTGCCACAAATCTTTTATGGGATCAGATGTAAAATACAGATGTATTTTACATTATAATTTTTGTAAGTCCAATTTGAGTTGGATTTCTAAAATAATTTTAGCCTTCCACAGTGAATATCTGGGAGTTTATTTCCATCCTGCAAAATCATATCATGAGGAAGTTAGCTCTGAAAAATTTGCCTGCAAAATCTCATGCAACTCAATATTGCAATTGCAGAGACTCCCTTTCAGATTTTACCTCAGCAGCCCCTGGTTGGCATGTACTCTCCCTCCTACACAACATGTCACTGCCTAGAAAACATAATATCCTCTGAAAGAGTGAAGAGGAATTGACAATATGTGGCTTGCCCATTTTTGCCTTTCTAGTATAATCACAAAGGGAACTGGATTCTTATTAATGTAACAAAATTTGGTCAGAGTTTTATCTTTTCCTGGAATGTTTTTCAAATTCTTTTTCTTATGCCTCAAAATTAATTTTTCATGCAAATTCCAAGGAAGAATTATCTCAAATTTTCTAAATCTATGACTTCTTAGTATCACATTTAACTTTCCTTTCACAGTTGCATGAAAATGAAAAAAAATGGAACAAACATAAATTGAAGTTCAAATGTTTTAAAACCAATGGATCAAATCCTAAATACGTTCCTTGGACCTCAGCTGCCACTGAAGAGAACACAAAAATGTTGGAGTTGATTTTTCCTAATTTAATTAGAGAAAAAAAATTATATTTCTGAAATAACTAAAGTATAATGCAAGTTAAGAATTAATTGTGTACTATAACTTATATAGTTCAAATGAGAAATGCTCAAGAGGGAGCAGATGAAGGTCCTGAACTAGGGATTGTCTCCCTTGCTCTGTTTTGGTTAGACTACATATATAATATTGCTTTCTACTCTAGACATTACTATAGATCAGATGAAGACTATCCATACCTTAGCAATGAAGAACCTCAATATCATATCAAATAAAAATATTGAATGTGGAAGGAACTGGGAATGTTTAGTTCAGGAATGGAAAGACTTAGGGATCATTACTTGAGTCTCTTAAGAGTTACTGGACTTTGTCTTGATAAATGTATAAATCTGGAAATAATGAATGGAAATTTAAAAAAAAAACAGTTTGGTCTTGATGTCAGTGAGGAAAAGTCCTAACAGAGCTATCCAAAAGAATTGAGAAATAGTAAGTTGCAACTTATTGGAGGTTTTTAAGACTGTTTGTTGACTTGTTGATTATATTGTTACACTAGTTCCCCATTGTAAGGGTTAAAAAGCCTCTAGAAGCAAGGAATTAAGTTCAAGGCATGTGGGAGGACCTGAGGGATGAGAGGTTCCTAGGTGCAGACGAGTCCTACGTGGAGGTGGGGGGTAGCCCCAAGAGGTGGTGTCTGATTCCAGGTACCACACCTCCCTCCTTAGTGCTCTCAAAGCCTAGCACGCCTCCCTCCTTCTTCTTGGGCCAATCCCATTATGCCAGGTTCCTAGAGGACCTCCCCTTGCCCCAAGATCCTCAGAAGGGTATAAATATGTGCTATCTAAGAATAAAACTCTCTTTCGCTTCACCCCTACTTTCTGGTGGTCTGTCTCTATGGGATCCGGGTTGGTGCCCAAAGATGGGTAAGTGTGGCCTAGCCATGCCATCGACGGATGAGCATTAAGAATAGCTCTAAGGGGAGCTACCAGGTTAGAGTATCCCATAGGGGTGTAACACCCAATGATTTTTTCAACCACATAATCCTTTCAACAACAATAACAAGAATAAAAATAATAAGAATTGTAAATAATCAGCATCATTAAATATGCTACTCACAACATTCTTTTATAGTTATTCATAAGGTATTTAGAGTAACTACAGTCCTAACTTCTCCAAAAGAATCAATATAAAATTTATATTACACATATAAAATAGAAACTTCCATTCTACTTGTTAATTATGAAAATTCTAAGTATATAAAATAAAGCTAATTTTAAAAGAACTGCAAATTTTTATGTGGGACATTTTATTAAAATTAAAATAAGTTATCCAGTAAGACCCCATAAACTTACTATTACCATAGTACATTTATTTTACACATTTCATCAAATGTAAAAACACTTAAAATAAGTTACAACTTACATGATATGTAACATAAATACAATAATTGCAAATAATATAATTTTAATGTTTGGCTTTTTATTTAAACAAAGTTTTGCAGTGTTTTGCTCTACTTTAGACAAACTTTCTTAAATCTGTTTCTTTGTTGTGCTTATTTCTGAATTTTTATTTAAAACAAGAATAAGATAAAAATTTTTACTTCAACAGATATGTGGTATAAAATGGTAGGACAATTTTAAAAGCTCTTTTGATAGGTAGAAATTCAATTTTTGTTTTTAGTCACCTAATTTTTCACCTGGCTAAAGAAAAGTATCATATTGAATGATAAATGCATATATCTCAATTACATATATTGTTTAAATTGGAAAACAATCTGAATGCTGCAATGAAAGGAAATATAAATTCTATATCTGTAGAACTTTTGTGAGAAACTCTGTTATTTTGAATATGGCTGGTATTCACATTCTCTGTGAACATGGTTTTCAATCTGATATTTGTGCTTTAAGAATGAAAACATTCATAATATCTTGATTATGTTAATAATCTTATGATGAAGTGATGAGTTATGATTGCAAGGTAACAGAAGAGAATGACAGAGCTACCCTGGTACAATGAACAGAGTATAGTTGAGAATATGCATGCATATCATGTATCTGGTCATCCACTAGACATCCATTTGCATTTCAATGACAAAGCCTTGTGGTGATTTGAAAACAATTTGATGAAAGGTTGAGAAACTACAAGGGTATGTCACACTTACACAGAAGCAGTCAGAGAAATCAAGATGATATAGCAGGTATTTTGTTTTATACTAATTAAAGCTTGCACCAGGGAGATGGCTATTAAATGGAAAAGAGATGAGATTTAGTAACTAAAAAAAGAAAGAACAGACTAAATGTGGTTATTAGATATGGAAAAAGGAAAGGAAATTATCAATGATAGATTAACGGTTTGAATCTTAAGGGCCTGTTTGGGGTGGGTGAAAAAAAATGTCTGATAAAAACAAAATTGTCAAATGAAGATGATGAATTGAATTGAAAATATACCTGCTTCATCTCAAGCCTCCAAATTACATATTTTGTCATAAAATTAAATGTGATATTCTGTGATATCCATGAAACAAAATCTACTTGGCCAGATAGCTAGAGCTTCAGCATTACATAGGACATAAAAAGTCATTTTCATGAATTTTAA
Organism: Sminthopsis crassicaudata; assembly: GCF_048593235.1. Lineage (NCBI taxonomy): Eukaryota > Metazoa > Chordata > Mammalia > Dasyuromorphia > Dasyuridae > Sminthopsis > Sminthopsis crassicaudata. The sequence continues at coordinate 682,577,768 of NC_133617.1, read as the reverse complement.
TTTGCTTCAAACTACTTTATTTTTCATTTTTGGTTTTTTTTCCAAATGTAATCTTTCTTGTTTTCTTTTGTATTCAAATACATGAAAGATAATTTTCAACATTCACTTTGCAAAACCTTGTGTTCCATATTTTTTCTTCCTTTCTTCCCCCCTTCCCCCTCCTCTAGATAACAAGTAATCCAATATTGGTTAAAAACGTGCAATTCTTCTAAACATATTTCCACATTTATTATGCGACAAAAGAAAAAGCAGGTGAAAAGGGAAAAAATGAGAGAAAAAAAAGCAAGCAACCAACAACAATAATGAAAATACTATGCTGTGATCCACATGCAGTCCCCAAAGTCCTCTCTCTGGATACAGACAGCTTTCTTCATTACAAGTCTATTGGAATTAGGCAGAATCAAATCATTGTTGAACAAAGCCAAGTCTTTCACAGTTGATGATCATATCATCTTTTTTTTTTTTTTTTTTGCTATGTACAATGTTCTTTTGGTTCTATTCATTGTACTTAAGAGTTAGTTCATATAAGACTTTCCAGCCCTTTTTTGAAATCATCCTGCTGATCATTTCTATAGAACAATAATATAACTTTACATTCATATACCATAACTTATTCAGCTATTCCCAAGGGCATCTCCTTAGTTTCTAGTTCCTTGCCAGTACAAAAAGAACTACTACAAACATTTTTTGCACATGTGAGTCCTTTTCCATTTTTTATGGTCTCTTTGGCATGTAAATCCAAAAGAGACACTGTTGGATCAAAAGGTATGCTTGGTATGATAGTCCTTTGGGAACAGTGTCCAATTGCTCTCAAGAAAGATTGGGTCAGTTTACAACCCCACCAACAATGCATTAATGTCCCAGTGCTCTCACATCCTTGCCAATGTTTTTCATGATTTTTTCCTGTCAATGTAGCTGATCAGAGAGGCATGAAGTGGTATCTCAGAGTTGTCTTAATTTATATTTCTCTAATCAATAGTGATTCAGAGCATTTTTTTTCAAATGATGATTTTGTGAATTTATTTTGTATTCTGCCACTTTGCTAAAGTTCTTAATTTTGTCTAGTAGTTTTTTAGTTGATTCTCTAGGATTATCTTAGTACATCATCATATCATCAGAAAAGAGTGATAATTTTGTTTCCTCATTACCTACATTAATTCCTTCAATTTATTTTCTTATCTTATTGCTAAAGCTAATATTTATTTTTTTAAAAAAATTAATTATAGCTTTTTATTTACAAAATATATGCATGGGTAATTTTTCAGCTTTGCCAATTACAGAACCTTTTGTTACAATTTTTCCCCTCCTTCCCCCCACCCCCTTCCCCAGATGGCAGGTTGACCAATACATGTTAAATATGTTAAAGTATAAGTTAAATACAATATATGCATACATGTCCATACAGTTATTTTGCTGTACAAAAATAATCGGACTTTGAAATAACACACAATTAGCCTGTGAATGAAATAAAAAATACAGGTGGACAAAAGGGGTTGGGAATTCTATGTAGTGGTTCACACTCATTTCCCTGAGTTCTACCACTGGGTGTAGCTGGTTCAATTCATTACTGCTCTATTGGAACTGATTTGGTTTATCTCATTGTTGAAGATGGCCACGTCCATCAGAATTGATCATCATACAGTATTGTTGTTGAAGTATATAATGATCTCCTCCTCCTGCTCATTTCACTCAGCATCAGTTCATGTAAGTCTCTCCAGGTCTTTCTGAAATTATCCTGTTGGTCATTTCTTACAGAACAATAATGTTCCATAACATTCATATACCGCCATTTATTCAGCCATTCTCCAATTGATGGGCATCCACTCAGTTTCTAGTTTCTGGTCACTATAAAAGAGGGCTGCTACAAACATTCTTGCATATACAGGTCCTTTTCTCTTCTTTAAAATCTTTTTGGGATATAAGCCCAGTAGTAATGCTGCTGGATCAAAGGGTATGCACAATTTGATAACTTTTTGAGCATAGTTTCAAAACATAAAGCTAATATTTCTAATACAATATTGAATAGTAATGGTTTTAGTAGGCAACCTTGTTTCACCCCTGATCTTATGGGAAATACTTCTAGTTTTCCCTCATTACATATGATGCTCATTGATGTTGTAAGATAGACACTGTTTATCATTTTAAGGAAAGCACCATTTATTCCTAAATTTTCTAATGTTTTTTTTTTTTTAAATAGGAATGGGTGTCAGATTTTTTCAAATCCTTTTTCTGTATCTATTTATATAATCATATGATTACTGTTAGTATGGTTATTGATATAGTCAATTATGTTATTTTCCTGATTTTAATGTGTAGTAGAATTCACTTGTAAATCCATCTGACCTTGGAGATTTTTTCTTAGGGAGTTGATTTCTTTTTTTCTAAAATGGGACTATTTGAGTAATTTTTTCCTCTTATTAATCTTGCCAATCTGTATTTTTATAAGCATTCATCTGTTTCAATTATCAGATTTATTGGCATACAATTGGACAAAATAATTATTGTTCTAATTTCCTCTTCCTTGGTGTAAAGTTAATGCTTTTTAATTTTTGATAATGGTAATTTGACTTTTTCTTTTCTTTTTTAAATCTATTTTGTTGATTTATCTATGGTTTACCTATTATGTTGATTTTTCATAAACCCAACTCTTAGTTTTGTTTATTATTTCAGTAGTTTTCTTACTTTCAACTTTGTTAATCTTGCCTTTTTTTCAGAATTTCAAATGTGATATCTAATTGGAATTTTCAATTTGTTCTTTTTTTAGATTTTTTTTTTAAATTCCCAATTCATTGATTTTTCCTTTTTTCTTTTCTCATGATAAGTATCTAGAGATATAAAATTTTCCATAAGAATACCTTTGGCTGCATCCTATAGATTTTGGAATATCATCCCATTATTTTCATATTCTTGTATGAAACTATTGGCTGTTTCTATTTGTTCTTTCACCCACTCATTCTTTAAGATTAGATTATTTAGTTTCCAATTAATTTTTCGTCTACTTCCCCCTGGCTCTTGATTACATATAATTTTTATTTCATCTTTATCTGAAAAGGATAAAATTAATATTTTTTTCCTTTCTGTATTTGATTTTGAGGTTTTTATTCCATAATATATGGTCAATATTTGTATGGGTTCCATGTACTGCCAAGAAAAAATATAATCCTTTCTGCCTCCATTCAATTTTCTCCAAAGTCTATCATGCCTATCTTTTATAGAATTCTCTTTATCTCTTTATCTTCTTTCTTGTTTATTTTTTGTTTGGATTTTAGAGAGCAAGATTGAGATCCCCCACTACTATAGGTTTGCTGCCTAATTGCTCTTGCAGCTCTCTTACCTTCTCTTCTTGGAATTTGGTTGATACAACACTTGGTGCATATGTTTAGTATTGATATTATTTCATCATCAGTTGTATCCTTTAGCAAGATGTAGTTTCCTTCCTTATCTCTTTTAATTAAATCAATTTTTAAATTAAATCTGAGATTAGAATTGCTAGCCCAGCTTTTTTTTTTTTTTTTTTACTTCAGGTGAAACATAATAGATTCTGCTCCAGCCTTTACTCAATATGTACCTCTCAGCTTCAAATGTGTTTCTATTTCCTTTTTTTTGACTAAAGTTTTTTATTGTCTATATATATATATATATATATATATATATATGTGTGTGTGTGTGTGTGTGTGTGTGTGTGTGTGTAGATAATTCTCAACACTCACCTTGCAAAACTGTATGTTCCATTTTTTTTTCTTTCCCTCCCTTATATCATCCTCCCTTAAAGGGCAAGTAATCCAATATGTTGATCATGTGCAATTATTTTTTTGTGCTTATGTTTTTTTTTAATTGGAGCAAATTTACTTTTTTTATACAAATGGTTTTATGAATCATGTTGGGAGGGAAAAATCAGAGCAAAAGGGAAAAACCATGGGAGAGATTTTTTTTTTAAATAAAGAAATAAGAAGTGTTCTTTTTCTGGATGCAAATGGCACTTTCTGTCCACAGTCTATTGGGATTGCTTTGAGTAACTAAATCACTGAGAAGAATCAAGACTTTCATAATTGATCATTGCACATTCTTGCTGATACTGAGGATAGCATATTACTGCTTCTGCTTGTTTTGGTCAGCATCAGTTCATGTAAATCTTTCCAGGCCTTTGTAAAGCCAACTTGTTCATCATTTTACTAGAATAATAATATCCCATTATATTTATATACCACAACTTGTTCAACCATTCCTCAATTGATGGGCATCTACTCTTTTTTTCCAACTCTTTGGTGCCACAAGTCACAAAACAGTTGCTACAAATATTTTTACACATGTGGGTCCTTGTCCCTCCTTTATGATTTCCTTGGGATACAAACCCAGTAATGGCACTGCTGGGTCAAAGCGTATGCACAGTTTTAACTTTGGGCATAGTTACAGATTGCTCTAAAGAATGGTTGGATCATTTTACAAGTCCACCAATAATGCATTAGTATCCCAATTTTCCCACATCTCGTCCAACATTTATTATTATCTTTCCCTATCATCTTACCAATCTGAGAGGTGTGAGGTGGTAGAGTTGTTTTAATTTGTATTTCTCTAGTCAATAATGATTTAGGCCATTTTTTATATAACTATAGATGGCTTTAATTTCATCATCTGAAAATTGTCTGTTCATATCTTTTGACCATTCATCAATTGGGGAATGACTTGTATTTTGACACAGTTCTTTATATATTTTAGAAATGAGACCTTCATCAGAAAATGGGTGTAAATTTTTTCCCTCAATTTGTATTTTTCTTTTAATCTTGTTTATGTTGGTTTTGTCTGTGCAAAATGTTTTTAATTTAATGTAGTCAAAGTTGTCCATTTTGACTTTTATAATGGATTTTCATAACATTCTCCAGTTCTTCTTTGGTCATAAATTCCTCCCTTCTCCAAAGATCTGATAAGTAAATGACCACTTGCTCATCTGATTTGTTTATGGCATCATCCTTTGTACCCAAATCCTGTATCCCTTTTGACCTTATTTTGGTATGGGGTATGAGATGTGGATCTATGGAGAATTTCTCACACAATATTTTCCCAGGAATTTTTGTCAAATACTTAGTTCTTATCCCAAAAGATGGCATCTTTGGATTTATCAAACCCTAGATTTTAGACTTTATCTATTGTTTCTTGTGAGCCTAATCAATTCAACTGATTGATTTTTCTGTTGCTTAGCCAGTACCAAATGTTTTTCATATTTGTTGCTTTATAATATGCTTTTAGGTCTGGTACAATTAGGCCATCTTCGTTTGCATTTTTCCTTAATTCCCTTAAAATTCTTGACATTTTGTACTTCCAAATGAACTTTGTTGTTATTTTTTCTACATCTGTAAAAACAATTCTTGGGAGTTTGAATGGTAAAGTACTGAATACATAGATTAATTTAGGCAGTATTGTCATTTTTATTATAATACTTTGGCCTACCCATGAGCACTTGATATTTTTCTAATTGATTAGATCTGACTTTATTTGTGTAGAAAGTTTTTTGTTATTGTATTCATATAGTTCTGACTTTGTCTTGGCAGGTAGGCTCCCAAAATTTTATCTTATTTACAATTATTTTGCTCATTTTCATAAGTTGATTTCTGCTCTTAAGACACAGAGAAGATTCTTCTGAGTGTCTTCTACAAGTCAAAATGCTGTACTAGGACCTGTGCTGCAGGCTTTTCTAAATCTTGTCTATTATACTGTGGTTCAGGACCTCACACTTTGCCTTCTTTAGTTGCGGTGGAGCTTTTGCAGCTAGTCATTGATATTCTAATTCATGTCAGAGCAGCCAATCACAGCTTTATTTTGGCTAACAGCCCCCTACTATATTTCTGGTATGGGGTTTCTGTACCCTATGCCTCCCTGAATTGTGCCTTCACTGGGCCATAACTTAGCTGGGCCACATCCTCCCCTGACTAATTGAAGACCTTTTCTAAAGTCATTCCAAGATATCTCCTATTTTAAGTTTATTGCATTTCAAATATATATATATATATATATATATATATATATATATATATATATATATATATATATATATATATATATTTATCATTCCAAAATCCATTTAGAGGCTCTATCTACTATTGATTCTGAAGGAAGTTCAGTAAAGTGTCCTCTCTATTCTCCAACATTTTGGATCTTCCCTCTCTCCTCTCCCCCATTTTTTGATAATCCTGAAATGGGCCTGTTCTATCATATTCTGAGCTGCAAAGCACCATTAGTATTAGAAAAAATTGTTGTGTAGACAAAAATCATGTTAGTTTAACTCAATATAGTCAAAAGTATTATGTGTATTATATTTAAGATACTGTGTGAGAGTCTGGAGTTACAAAATACTTGATCAGTCATTATCTTTAAAAAGCATATATTCTGATAACACACACATGTACTCATACATTCACAAGCATATATAACTAGATATGTACATATTTTTAAGGTGGATACATTAACATAAAGTAATTTACGGTGACTGAGAGGAAGAAATATCTGAAGAGCAGCTTTGCAAAGGAGGAGGTCCCCAAACTGAGCTTTGAAAAAAGGGTATGACTTTTCTGAGAGGTAACATTGGAGATAGAAAGGGATAAAATTCTCAACATGGAGAACGGATTGTTCAAATTCAGTAAGAAAGCTGAATAAGAATAAAAGCTCACAGTGCAGTCTGACTGGTAGGTAGAGAGTATGCAATAGAGTGTATGTATGAATGAGGCTGGTAGGGTAGGTTTGAGGCAGTGGGTCTCAAATACTAGGCTGATTAGTGTATTTTATCCTAAATGCTAAAAAGAACCATTGAAAGGTTTTAACTATGGAAAGGCCTTAATCAAGTTTGGAGTCTAAGTGACTAGTGTTATCAGAGAAATTGTAGCTGGAAAATATGGATTATATGTTTGCAGTGCATCCTGCCAAGAGATATATAAACCTTTAAAGAGAAGTCTACCATCTTTCCCTTTTGGAGCTTGAGTATTTATATTCTGATTTTTTTTTTTGTTTAGCACCAACAATTTAAATAATGAGCATCTCTATTCCTTTTATGAAGGGCCTAGCTTTTGCTTAGTCCAGCTGCAGTATTTAGTCCAAAACACAAAAATGGTTGGAATTTGTGAATATTGTAGCATTAGAAAAGAGTACACACAAACTACTCTAATATGTCTTTAGAAAATCTGGCTTAATCCCAAATTTCTTGGTGATATGAGACAGAATTGTGTCATATAAACCATCAATTACTGTGAAAGTATGCAGGAAACTATAAAACAAACAACAAAGTTATCTGCTTGGAAGCAACATACTTGTATGTAAAGTTATATACCAGTCATATGAAGGAGCACAAAAATTCCATTGCATTGAGGGAGAATATTATCAGATAAATTTAAAAGCATACCATTTAAAAGTGAAAAACAGATAATAGAAACTCTTTATAATTGCTTATAGGACATCCCAAATTGGATGTTCATCATTTCTTTAAATTCTACAGTCTAAAACTGATCTCATCTTTCCAAAGGCTTCTTTTTCCTTAACTTCACTATTATTGTTGAGGTCACCATCATGTTTCTAGTTATCCAGGGGAACAACCTAGGTATAATTCCTGATTTATTACCTTCACTCCCTCATCATATCCAATATTCTATTGCCAAGGGTACCACCCTGTTTCAATCCCTCATTCCCCCTCCTCCTCTCCTTCAACTTCTTATATATCTCCTCTCTTTATATGTTATTTATCTAGTAACACTGACTGTCTTATCTTATCCATTCTCCTGACTCAGGGCATTTTCACTAGCTGCAAGCCTTCACTCATGTCTCTTCATTTTAATGTTTTCCCTCTATTACTTCCAATTCATATATAAGTATATATATATGTCTCTGTGTGTATATATATGTATGCATATAAAATATACCATATATATCTTATATATAGCTGTTTATATGCTTTCTCTCTTTTTAGATTGTGAGTGCCTTGATAGTAGAGAATGTCTTTCTTCTCATCCCTTGCAACTGATGATATCTCAATACATTGTTAGTGTTCAATAAATGTTTATTGACTTAATGTCCAGACTTCTTAAAAATGCACCCACAAAGGAAGCACTGTTATTACTTATACATATATTGATTTAACAAAGATTTATTGGTGACCTATTATATGTAAAGGTTAATGTCAACACAGCATTATTTATGTACTGGTTTGATTCATAATCAGGTGTCATTGTGGAAAGTAATGTTAGCTACCTGGCATTTTTCTTTTGTATTCCATTTTTCCTTTTGGAAAGGAAAATAACTAAATTCTCCCAAGGCCATACCTGTATGTTTCAACAAGACTACTTCAGAGTGTAATTTTATATTCCATTACCTTCTTCTTGCCCTCTTTATCATATCAGAGTCTAGAGATTCAATAAACATCACCCTATATTATAATTGTCTTAATTTTAGTCTTATGAAAATATACTACCTTTGATGCACTTTGTTGTCTTCCCTGTAATTTTATGAAATTTGTTTTAAATGAAAAGTAAATTTAAGTAAAATTGTAATATCTCAGAGCTCCCAGTTGAAGCAATTCCTAATATTTGAACTGAGATAGTATTTACAGCCTTAAAATAAATCTTATGCATTTTCAGGTAAACTCTGGCTTTTGCTATTTACATTTTTTTCAGCATGAACTAAGCATGAAACATGCAATATAAGCCTCTCAGACTTTATCTGAAAAAAAAAAGCTTAAAGGAAAAGAAATAAGAGAGTCTATTATCAGAAAGAAAAGGGAAGAGAATCTTGGGAAAGAGTAGGCTTTTCAGAAATTCCCTCAGTCCTTGAAGTGACAAATACATTCATTAGGTTCAGTGTGCTTATTTTGGTTTAAGATGATTACAGGGACCTGGAGACGCTTTGTAATTTTTTTCCTTTTTTTTTCTAGAATTATCTCTCCAATCTCTGTGATTGTTCATTGTCCCATCAGCTGCCTCTCTTCTCCAACTTAGCTCATTGAGTTTTTATAATGTTCTAAGGATGGCAAGTATACTACTACTACTGTAGTAACTAAACAATTGCAAATCCCTTATTTCATTCTATACTCCCACATAGTCCATTAAACAAAATCTCTCAATTTTGTAGACTTAAGTCCATACTGTACTCAAAGATCAAGACAAAGATCAAGATCAAAATCTCTCTCTATATATAGAGGGAACTCTTACCTCTTTCAAGCATAAATCTCCAAAATCCAGTTAGTTCTCAAACTCCCATTACAGTTTTTTTTAGATTTAAAAAAATCTGAATGTTAAATTGGTGTCTTGCAATATTAGAACAACCAGAGAAAAACTTCAAGCACATTGAGCACATATGAACCATGGGATATTTGTGAAAGGATATTCATAAGGGATGTTCAGCTACAATCTGTATTGATTAAGAGACTACTTGCATGGGGGAAGAAAATTTTTCTATTTTACAAAAGATAAGAATTTAGGGAGAAGAACTGGTAATATCAGGTAAGAAAATCAGGAACCTAAATAAATTCTGATAGGATAGAATATTGGAGGGAAAAAAAAAGATCAAATTGACTAGGGATAAGTATTGAATTATAATGGAGTACAACAAATTAGTTTCAAAATCAACAAATCAAACATTTATTAAGTAGAATTAATCAGTATGCAGCCATTGGTGTTCTGGAATGATTTTTATAGAAGATGAGATTTAAGTTGAGATGAGAAGGATACCAGCTAAATTGAGAGGTGAAGATGAAGATGAAGATTCAAAGCAGAGGGAAAGCAAGTCTAAAGGTGTAAAGGGCTGAAACTCTAGGTGCACTTGAATCAGACAACTGAGCACTTAAGGCTAATTACCTATTGGACAATACTCTATTAGCATATGCTTGGAAAATGGCCCTTCTCACTATTCTGTGCTGGCTCTATTTTTTGGTGTATATAGATAATTGTAGGAGGGATTAGGGGGTGGAGTAAGACAAGTCAGAGTCACTTTGGTGGAGAATGAGGTGATGGGAGGTTGGTGATGAGTCTCGGGGAGTTTCATCCATCTCCTTTACTTCTTCTCCTAAAGACCAAGGACTTTTGCTGATCCTGACTCTGGCTGATCCTGAGGTCAACAGGGAGCTAACTATACATATATCTATATCTATATCTATATCTATATCTATATCTATATCTATATCTATATCTATATCTATATCTATATCTATATCTATATCTATATCTATATCTATATCTATATCTATATCTATATCTATATCTATATCTATATCTATATCTATATCTATATCTATATCTATATCTATCTAGATACATACATATATATATATTTATATAGTATATATCTATAATTAGTGTTGTAGACTTCAATACAGACATTATGGCCTATTTTATAAGCACAAAAGCCTATCCAAAACAGGAAAATAATGGACAAAAAATTTTAGAGAAAATATTTTGGATATATAAAATATAAAATAATCTATTTTACCATTTTTATTTCAAATATTTTTATGCTTTCATTGTTTAATTTATAAATGATATCTGAACCACTTTGCAACATTAAATGTCAGCATGGTACTTTGAGGATCAGAGTTTAAGTAATCCATATTACCTCATCAAATATCATGGCTGTTTTTCCATGATCTAAATTCTTAGAAGGACATTAGTCTTTTTTCTGTAAATTTTCTACTGACAAGAAATATGATAAAAATTTTAATTTTCTAAATATTTAAATATATTATACATACATGCATACATGTTATATACACAACACAGAGGGACATACAGACATTTATATATAGTTATATCAACCCCCAATTAATAATAAGCTTGAAATTCTAAAAATAAAAGGGGAGATAAATAAAATTGAAAGAAAAAAACCTATTGAATTATTAAATAAAACTGAGAGTTGGTTTTATTAAAAAAACAACAAAATAGATAAACCTTTACTTAATTTAATTAGAAAAAGGAAAGGGGAAAATCAAATTGTTAGTCTCAAAAATAAAAAGGGAAAACTTTCCACCAATGAAGAAGAAATTAGAGAAATAATTAGGACTTATTTTGCTGAACTTTATGTCAATAATTTTGATAATATAAGCAAAATGGAGAAAGACCTACAAAAATATAGATTGCCTAGAGTAACAGAAGGGGAAATAAATTAGTTAAATGGTCCCATTTTAGAAAAAAAGAAATAGAGCAAGCTATTAATCACCTCCCCAAAACAAAATTTCCAGGGCCATATGGATTTACATGTTAATTCTAGCAAATATTTAAAGAACGATTAACTCCAATACTATATAAACTACTTGAAAAAATAGGGAAAGACTCCTAACAAATTCCTTTTATTACACAGACATGCTACTGATACCTAAACCAGAGAAAGAAAATTATAGACCAATTTCCCTAATTAATAGTGATGGAAAATCTTAAATAGAATATTAGCAAAGAGATTATAGAAAGTTATCCTCAGGATAATATACCATGACCAAGTAGGATTTATACCAGGAATAAAGGGCTGGTTTAATATTAGGAAAATTATTAGCACAATTGCCTAAATCAATAACCAAACTAACAAAAAACATATGATTATCTCAATAGATGCAGAAAAAGCATTTGAAAAAAATCTGTCACCCATTCCTATTAATAACACTGGAGTGTAGGAATAAATGGAGTTTTCCTTGAAATGATCAGTAGATCTATTTAAAACCATCAGCAAGCATCATATGTAATGAGGACAAACTAGAACCATTCCCAATAAGATTTGAATGAAACAAGATTGCCCACTATCATCATTACTGTTCAGTTGTGTTAGCTTATAAATTAGAAATGTTAGCTGTGGTAATAAGAGATGAAAAAGAGATAAAGATATTAAAGAAGGTAATGAGTAAACCAAAATATCACTCTTTGCAGATAATATGATGGTATAGTTAGAGCACCCTAAAGAATCAACTATACAACAATTAGGAACAATCTACATTTTTAGCAAAGTTTGAAGGATATAAAGAGATCATCAGCAATTTTATATATAACCAACAAAGTCCACCAACAAGCGATACAAATAAAAATTCCATTTAAAAATAACTGTTGATAATATATAATATTTGGTAGTCTACCTACTAAGACAAAGTCAGGAACTATATGAGCAGAATTACAAATCACTTTCTACACAAATAAAGTCAGATCTAATCAACTGGAAAAATATCAAGTTCTTGAGTAGGCACAGCAAATATAATAAAATTGACAATACCACTTAATATATTTATTTAGTTCTGTATCAATTAAACTCCCAAGAAATTATTTTACAGATCCAGAAAAAATAGCAAATTTCATCTGGAAGAACAAAATATGAAGAATGTCAAGGGAATTTTTAAAAAATGCAAAGGAAGGTGGCCTACCTCTACCAGATCTAAAACTACATTATAAAGCAGTGGTCATTAAAACCATTTGGTACTGGCTAAGAAATAGACTAGTCGATAAGTGGAGTAGATTAGGTTTGCAGGACAAAATATTCAATGATTTTAATAATCAAGTGTTTAGCAAACCCAAAGACCACAGCTTTTGGATAAGAAGTCACTATTTGAGAACAACTGCTGGGAAAATTGGAAACTAGTATAGCAGAAACTACACATTGACCCACATCTAACACCATATACCAAGGTAAGGTCGAAATGGCTTCATGATCTAGACATAAAGAGTGATATTATAAGCAAATTAGAAGAACATAGGATAGTTTACTTCTCAGATGTGTGGAGAAGCAAGGAATTTGTGACCAAAGAACTGGAAATCATTATTGATCCCAAAATAGATAATTTTGATTATATTAAGTTACAGAGTTTTTGTACAAGCAAAACTATTGCAGACAAGAATAGAAGGTAAGGGCCTCAGAGGGGCAGAGCCAAGATGGCAGAGAAGATACACGCCACTGTGTAAGCTCCTTTCTTCCCTCACAACCAACTAGATTTAATCAGCCTCAGAAATAGCTTTGGACTGATAGAATCCACAAGGACTGGAAGCACAACTTACCAACTGAAGAGAATCTGGAGTTTCAGCAGGAAAGGTCAGCTCCCAGGGGAGGAAGAAGAGAGGCCAGCACAGACGGTGGGGTAGTGGCACACTGCGCCGATTTCTGGGATCAGAGAATCCACTGAGATCAAAGAATCTGGCACAGGCTGTTAGCTCTTCTCTGCTTATAAAACAGCAGTTCAGAAGAGAAATATAAGCCACTTTAAAATTTAAAACCAGATTGGATCTTCCAGGATCCCAGGGGTGACTCAGCAGATCTCGGCACTGGGGGTGTGGCCAACATAGGCAACCCAGGCTTTTACCTCAGGGTAGTTAAGAGATTGAAGAGTGGGAGGGGCGGTAACTCATAGTGCCTGGCTCGGCTGGCTGGAGGCTGTGGAACGGAAGTCCCAGAGAAGTGGAACCTTTGAACTAGGGACCGCGGTTATTGGCAGACACTTCCAGTTTGAGCGCAGGGGCTTTTCACGTCACCTGCTGAAGACATCCACGCCCCACCGGGATGCATAGGCTAGGCTTTGAGTCGCCTTTACTGTTCAGTCTCAACCTCAGGGAAGCCGCTAAAACACAGCGCCCTCAGGGCACAGCAGTGCTGATCACCTCTGAGGCACTTCCAGGGAGGGGGTGGGGAACTCTCTCCCAGAGCTCTTTCTTAGCTCAGGTGCAGGGGCCGCTGCATCCATCCAGTCTGGGAGGAAGCTGGTAAAGAAATAAATAAATAATTTCCTATCCCAGGGACAGACCCCAAAAGATTTTTTAAGTATGAGCAAGAAGCCCCAAAAAACCATAGATTCCTTCTACACAGAGAAAGAGCGGGTATCCAACCCTGAGGAAGTTAACAGCAGAGAGTCAGCAGATAACAACCTAAAGGGGAATGATTCCTGCCCCCCATCACATAACTCTCTCCTTGAAGAGACTATTAAAAAGTTAAGGGAGTTTGAAGAAAAATGGGGAAAGGAAAGAGAAGCTATGAAATTGGAGTTGGAAAAAATAAAGAATTCACAGGAGATGCAGGGAAACAAAATTAGTGAATTAGAAAAGGTAAAAAAATCACAGGAAAGTAGGATTTCTGAATTGGAGAAGATAAAAAAGTCCCAAGAAAATAGGATTTCTGAATTGGAAAAAGAAAATAATTCTCAAAAAAAAATTAGGGAAATGGAAAAAAATTCAATAGAGCAAAATACAAAAAGAACTAAAAACTGTGAAAGAAGAAAATAACTCCTTAAAAGTCAGGATGGAACAAATAGAAATGAATGATTCATTGAGAACCCAAGAATCAGTCAAACAAAACAAAAAAAATGAAAAGCTGGAGAATAACGTCAAATACTTACTGGGAAAATCTATAGACCTGGAAAATAGATCTAGGAGAGAGAATCTGCGGATCATTGGACTTCCTGAAAACTATGACCAAAAAAAGAGCCTAGATTCTATTTTACAGGAAATTATCAAAGAGAATTTTCCAGAGATAATAGAAACAGAGGGGAAAGTAGATGTTGAAAGAATTCATCGAACTCCTTTTGAAATAGACCCTAAAAAAAGAACACCACGGAATATTGTGGCTAAGCTGCAGAATTACCACACAAAGGAGAAAATCCTGCAAGCAGCTAGAAAAAAAACAATTTAAATACCAAGGTGCCACAATAAGGGTCACACAAGATCTGTCTGCCTCCACATTAAAAGATAGAAGGGCCTGGAACCTGATATTCCGAAAGGCAAAAGATCAAGGATTGCAACCAAGAATAAACTACCCAGCTAAGTTTAGCATCTTTTTCCATGGAAGAAGATGGTCATTCAATGAAATAGAGGAATTCCATATGTTTCTAAGAAAAAAACCAGACTTAAACAAAAAATTTGATCTACATCCACAAGACTGAAGAGAAACAGAAAAAGGTACACAGAACCCTTGAGAACTATATCTCTGTTGTGGGTATATAGAAAGTACGCATGGATAATTTGATTTTACTGATATAAAAGAAAAAAAAAGGAGGGGCTGTAGTAAAGGGAAGCGGGTAATATCAGGAAAAGGGGAGGGAGAGATAAAAAGAGGGAAACTACATCCCAGGAAAAGGCATAGAAAATACACCATATCTGAGGGAATTTAGAGAGGGGGAGAATCATTGTGTAAATCTTACTCTCATCAGAAGAGGCTCAAAGAGTAAATAATTGTCATATTTGTTTTTCAGAGAATTCTCTCTCACCTCATTAAAAGGGAGGAGATGAAAAAGGAAAAGGAAAAGGAGAATAAGGGAAGGGACATGGAGGGAGGGGGGAGGGATACTAAAAAAAAAAGGGAGGGCTGTGCGTCACAAGGGGGGGTCTATAAATTGAATATTGGGGAAGGGGTTCAGGGAGGTCAACGGAAAAAGCATAATCTGGGGATAATATGATGGCAGGAAATACAGAATTAGTAATTTTAACTGTAAATATGAATGGGATGAAAGCTCCCATCAAATGGAGACGGATAGCTGACTGGATCATAAATCAGAACCCTACAATTCCTTTTAATAGTGGGAGATCTCAACCTTGCTCTCTCAGATTTAGACAAATCAAACCACAAAACAAACAAGAAAGAAATTAAAAAAGTAAATAGAACATTAGAAAAACTAGGTATGATAGACCTTTCGAGAAAACTGAATGGCAATAGGAAGGAATATACTTTCTTCTCAGCAGTTCATGGATCCTATGCAAAAATTGACCATATATTAGGACATAAAGATCTCAAAATTAAATGTAGGAAGGCAGAAATAATAAATGCCTTCTTCTCAGACCACAATGTAATAAAAGCTACATTCAGTAAAAAGTTAGGGATAAATAGACCAAAAAGTAATTGGAAACTGAATAATCTCATCTTAAAGAATGACTGGGTGAAAGAGCAAATTATAGAAACAATTAATAATTTCACCCAAGATAATGACAATGATGAGACATCATACCAAAATCTGTGGGATGCAGCTAAAGCAGTAATAAGGGGAATTTTTATATCTTTAGAGGCTTATTTGAAGAAAATAGAGAAAGAGAAGATTAATGAATTGGGCTTGCAACTTAAAAGGCTAGAAAAAGACCAAATTAAAAACCCCCAACCAAAAATTAAACTTGAAATACAAAAATTAAAAGGAAAAATCAATAATATTGAAAGTAAAAAAACTATTGAATGAATAAATAAAACCAAGAGTTGGTTTTATGAAAAAGCCAATAAAATAGATAAACCTTTGGTAAATCTGATCAGAAAAAAGAAAGAGGAAAATCAAATTGTTAGTCTTACAAATGAAAAGGGGGATCTTTCCACCAATGAAGAGGAAATTATAGAACTGAGTTACTTTGCCCAACTTTATGCCAATAAATTTGATAACTTAAGTGAAATGGATGACTTCCTCCAAAAATATAGGCTTCCTAGATTAACAGAAGAGGAAATAAATTGCTTAAATAGTCCCATTTCAGAAAAAGAAATAGAACAAGCTATTAATCAACTCCCCAGGAAAAAATCCCCTAGACCAGATGGATTTACATGTGAATTCTACCAAACATTTAAAGAACAATTAGCCCCAATGCTATATAAACTATTTGAAAAAATAGGGAATGAAGGAGTCCTACCAAACTCCTTTTATGACACAGACATGGTACTGATACCTAAACCAGGTCGATTGAAAACTGAGAAAGAAAATTATATAACAATTTCCTTAATGAATATTGACGCTAAAATCTTAAATAAGATATTAGCAAAAAGACTTCAGAAAATCATCCCCAGGATAATACACTATGATCAAGTAGGATTCATACCAGGAATGCAGGGCTGGTTTAATATTAGGAAAACTATTAGTATAATTGACCATATTAATAATCAAATTAACAAAAACCATATGATCATCTCAATAGATGCAGAAAAAGCATTTGACAAAATCCAACATCCATTCCTACTAAAAACTCTTGAGAGTATAGAAATAAATGGATTATTCCTTAGAATAATCAGGAGCATATATTTAAGACCATCAGTAAGCATAATATGCAATAGAAATAAACTGCAACCTTTCCCAGTAAGATCAGGAGTGAAACAAGGTTGCCCACTATCACCATTACTATTCAATATAGTATTAGAAACGCTAGCCTTGGCAATAAGAGCCGAGAAAGAGATTCAAGGAATTAGAGTAGGAAATGAGGAAATCAAACTATCACTCTTTGCAGATGACATGATGGTATACTTAGAGAACCCCAAAGACTCTGCTAAAAAGCTATTAGAAATAATTCAGAATTTTAGCAAAGTGGCAGGATACAAAATAAATCCACATAAATCCTCAGCATTCTTATACATCACCAACAAAATGCAACAGCAAGAGATACAAAGAGAAATTCCATTCCAAACAAATGTTGAGAGTATAAAGTATTTGGGAATCCATCTACCAAAGAAAAGTCAGGAATTATATGAGAAAAATTACAAAACACTTGCCACAAAAATAAAGTCAGATTTAAATAATTGGAAAGACATTCAGTGCTCTTGGATAGGCCGAGCGAATATAATAAAGATGACAATACTCCCCAAACTAATCTATTTATTTAGTGCTATACCAATCAGACTCCCAAGAAACTATTTTAATGACCTAGAAAAAATAACAACAAAATTCATATGGAAGAATAAAAGGTCAAGAATTGCAAGGGAACTAATGAAAAAAAAGTCAGAGGAAAGTGGTCTAAGTGTACCTGATCTAAAGCTATATTATATAGCAGCAGTCACCAAAACCATTTGGTACAGGCTAAGAAATAGAACGGTAGATCAGTGGAACAGATTAGATACAAAGGACAAAAAAGGTTACATCTATAGCAATCTAATCTTTGACAAACCCAAAGATACCAACATTAGGGACAAAAATTCAATTTTCAGAAGAAACTGTTGGGAAAACTGGAAATTAGTATGGCAGAAATTACATATGGACCCACACTTAACACCATATACCAAGATAAGATCAAAATGGGTCCATGATTTAGGCATAAAGAATGAGATCATAAATAGATTAGAGGAACAGAGAATAGTCTACCTCTCAGACCTGTGGAGGAGGAAGGAATTTATGACCAGAGGAGAATTAGAGATCATTATTGATCACAAAATAAAAGATTTGGAATACATAAAACTAAAAAGTTTCTGTAAAACAATACTAATGCAAACAAGATTAGAAGGGAAGTAACAAATTGGGAAAATATTTTTAAAAGGAAAGGTTCTGACAAAGGTCTCATTTCCAAAATATATAGAGAACTGACCCTGATTTATAGGAAACCAAACCATTCTCCAATTGATAAATGGTCAAGGGATATGAACAGACAATTCTCATATGATGCAATTGAAACTATATGCACTCATATGAAAGAGTGTTCCAAATCACTACTGATCAGAAAAATGCAAATTAAGACAACTCTGAGATACCACTACACACCTGTCAGATTGGCTAAAATGACAGGAACAAATAATGATGAATGTTGGAGGGGATGTGGGAAAACTGGGACACTGATACATTGTTGGTGGAATTGTGAAAGAATCTAGCCATTCTGGAGAGCAATTTGGAAGTATGCCCAAAAAGTTGTCAAACTATGCATACCCTTTGACACAACATTGCTGTTATTGGGATTATATCCCAAAGAAATACTAAAGAGTGGAAAGGGACTTGTAAGTGCCAAAATGTTTGTGGCAGCTCTTTTTGTTGTAGCTAGAAACTGGAAGTTGAATGGATGTCCATCAATTGGAGAATGGTTGGGTAAATTGTGGTATATGGAAGGTTATGGAATATTATTGCTCTGTAAGAAATGACCAGCAGGAGGAATACAGAGAGGCTTGGAGAGACTTAAATCAACTGTTGATGAGTGAAATGAACAGAACCAGAAGATCACTATACACTTCAACAACAATACTGTATGAGGATGTATTCTGGAAATCTTCAACATAAAGAAGATCCACTTCTTTATCCAACATAAAGAAGGAACACTGGGAAGCGAATGTAAATTGTTAGCACTAATGTCTATGTACCCAGGTTACTTATACCTTCGGAAGCTAATAATTAATGTGCAACAAGAAAATGGTATTTACACACATATATTGTATCTAGGTTATATTGTAACACATGTAAAATGTATGGGATTACCTGCCATCAGGGGGAGGGAGTGGAGGGAGGGAGGGGATAATTTGGAAAAATGAATAAAAAAAATTAAAAAAAATTAAAAAAAAAAGAATGGAAGGTAAGTGACAAACTGGGAAAACATTTTTCCATTCAAGGGTTCTGATAAAGACCTCATTTCTAAAATATATAATTGACTCAAGTTTTTTAGAATTCAAGCCATTCTCCAGTTGATAAATGATCAAAGGATAGGAATGAACAATTTTCAGATGAAGAAATTGAAATCATTTCTAGTCATGAAAAAGTGCTCTAAATCATTATTGATCAGAGAAATGCAAATTAAGACAACTCTGTGATAACACTACATGCCCCTCAGGTTGACTAAGATAACAGGAAAAGATAATGATGAATGTTGGAGGGGATATGGGAAAATTGGGACACTAATACATTGTTGGTTGAATTGTGAATGGATCAAACCATGCTGGAGTGCTATTTTGAAGTGTGCCCAAAGAATTATCAAACTTTGATCCAGCAGTGTTTCTAATAGGCTTATATTCCAAAGAGATTTTAAAGGAGGCAAAGGGACCCATATGTGCAAAAATGTTTGAGGCACCCCTTTTTGTAGTGGCAACAAACTGGAAACTTCAAGGGTGCCCATCAATTGGAGAATGGCTGAATAAATTGTGGTATATGGATGTTATGGAATATTATTGCTCTGTAAGAAATTACCAGCAGGATGATTTCAGAAAGGCCTGGAGAGACTTACATGACCTGATGCTGAGTGAAATGAGCAGGACCAGAAGATCATTGTACAATGCAACAAGTTTATATGATGATCAATTCTGATGGACATGACTCTCTTCAACAGTGAGATGATTCAAACCAATTCCAATGATCTTTTATGAAGGGAACCATCTATACCCAGAGAGAGGACTATGGCAACTGAGTGTGGTTCACAACATAGCATTTTCACTCTTTTTGTTGTTTTTTATTTTGCATTTTATTTTCCTTCTCATTTTTTCTGGTTTGATTTGATTTTTCTTGTTCAGCAAGATAATTCTATAAATATGTATGCATATATTGGGTGATTTAATTTTTCTTTCCTTCCTTCCTTTCTTCCTTCTTTTCTCCTTCCCTTCTTTCCTTCCTTCCTACTTTTTTTCTATCCTCTTACCATCTTGTGAGATATGTGATTTACTATTTCCACTTTATAGGAAAATCAGGATAATAGACAGATTGAATGTCTGAGATGGGGTTCAAAGTTAGTTTTTGTGCTTTAATAAAAAAGAAAAAAAATGCAGAAAGAATTCCAAAAAATTTTTCCCAAACACTTTTTAAAAAAAATTCTGTAAAGAAATCTAAATCCTTCTAATGGAAGTGATTAAATAATGTAGATTGAAGAATAAGTGTTTCCCTCCTCAGGTTTTTTTTTTTTTTACAAGTTCATGATCAGTACCTTCATTAGAAAGAGAAAGATTCATAAAATTATAGGTTTAAAGTTGCAAGTGACCTCTCCAAAGTCAGATAGATTATTTGTGTTAGGGATGTCTTTGGAATTTAGTTTCTCTAATACCAGACCCAGTGATCTAACATCTTTTGATTTGCTTTAGTTAGGGAGAAAATGTAAAATTACAATCATTTCCTGAGTTTCTCTAGGCCTGAACTAAAGCAGAAATTCCATTTCAAAAAATTGAATTAAGCAGAGATGTGGATGTTAAATGCACATATTTTGTGTATATTGAGGGATCATTATAAATCCAGCATGACAAAATTACTTTCCATCTGTCTACTTATTGTTATGTTATTTATATAGATTTCCTAACATGAGTTATAAAACTTAATTTAGATATACAACTCATTTCAGGAATTTTTTTTTATTCTTCTGTTTTACAAATACATCTAGAAATGTAGAGGAGAGACTTCTATGTGAAAAAAAGATTAAATATAAGATAATGGAATTGTCTTTTGTGAGTATTTAATGGTTTCCTAGATAAAGATAAAATGCTTAAGCAGAAACGAGTTTATTTGGTAGAAGATAATTATCAACACACAATGTCATTATCATTGATACCTCTATGCCAAATAATTCACTTTTAAAAGTCAACAAAATTCAGTAATTTAAAATGACCTCCTATACCTTTGTGCCCACTGATGCAATATGAGGCCATACTGCTAGAGAAGCACCTTATTTGATAGCAGTAGCAGAAGAAGAAAAAGAAGGGAATCAAGAGATGTAAGTACACAGTTTAATAAGTTATAACCACATTTTTCATTGACAAATATAATTTTTATATAAAGCTAGAAAAGGAAAAAAATGAGTGTCTTAATTGTAAAAGATCTTTCACAACTGTGAAGTTTTCCCCTTTATTTATGGTAATAACTTAATTTAATTTTGTTGAATATGTGACTTGGAAGGACCTTCAGATTTCATTTTCTTATTTTACTGATTTGAAAAATGAAAAAAAAACAGAAATGGTAAGTGGCTCATCTAAGAAAGAGAAGGAAGGAAAGTTTCATAAGATACTCAGGCAATTCATTTCAAAATGATAATTTATTTTGTATTTATGCAATGTGAATAACTGCTTTTGGCTGTTGTTTTATGCTACCTTGACTGTATTTGTGGTTACAAACCAAGTAGTAGAGAATGTCTTCCTTTGGAGAGAAGAATGTATGCAGTGATCTGAGAAATGTGTGAAACATAAAAAAAAGCTCTTATTCTAGAGTCAGAATATTTGCATTTGAATTTTAGGTCTTACATCTTCTACTCTTGTAAACTTGAATAAGTCACATAACTTAATTGGTCATTCAGTTTTCTCATCTATCAAATAAAGTGTTGCAGATGGCTCCATAAATCTCTTCAACCTCTTGCTTTATGAGCCCAATATGCTAAGAATTTATCCCTTAAACTCAATGATTTCGGAAGTGACTTTATAACATTCCAACTTAAGATAAACAATAAAAGTACCTGAATTAGGGAAGACTTCTAAATTGGATAATGCCAAGAGGATTATGCAGGATCATTTCTGAACAAGTTGAGTGAGAATGAAAGTAGAATTAGGAGAAATGTGAGTGTTGCTTGATATATTGAGTTATTAGTCTTTATTACAAGGGAGATATCAATAGATGAGTCAGTAAAGGTATATTAGAAAATGCTGAAAATTGCATGAAAATTGCATGAAAATTACATAGATCAATAAAACTTAAAAACAATAAAAAAGAGCAACCAATACACTAACAGATAAATAAATGTGTTTGATTATATATGTAAGTATGAGGATGGGTTCATGCATCACCTCAGCAAGATATGGTTGTTTTCTTTTTTTTTCTTGAAAAGAATTAAAATCACTATTTGGTAATCACTACATAGTCTGATTGTGACGGATCAGACTGATATGAGCTCAATAGGCTCTATCATAGGTCACAAATAGTCCATATGTATATTTGGAGTGGAGATGTCTCTAAATTTCTGCATCTCACATTTCTTTTGAGCTACTAAAATTCTGCTTTGTTCATAGAGGACAACATCTTATTTTAATGCAGGTATGTGGTGTGGTTTGTCACCGGTATCTCCCATGTCTCATAATCAATTCCAAAGTTCTTCAGAGAGACTTTGACAATGTCCTTGTAGTGCTTCTTCTGACATCCTGGTGAGTGCATTCAAATGATGTAGGCAGTGCAATAGAGTTGCATTCTTTGAAAGAGAGTTTGAATGGCTGGCAATTTAGTTCAAGAAAGAATTTCAGTATTTGATATCTTCTTTTTTCAAGTAATCTTCAGAATCTTCTAAATCTGATCTTTTTTTGTACAACAAGAAAATTGTATAAATATGTATACATATATTGCATTTCACATATACTTGAACATATTTAATATTTATGGGACTATCTGCTATTTAAGGGAGGGGGTGTAGGGAAGGAAGGGAAAAGTTGAAACAAAAGTTTTTTCAAGGGTCAATGCTGAAAAATTACCCATGCATATGTTTTGTATGTAAAAAGCTAAAATAATAAAAAAAGGTCTACAAATACATATTAAGGGCCTATTATTTGCTGGGCATTGTGCAAAATATTGGAGATACAAATAGAAGAGGGAAGAAAGACATTTGCTTCCTTTGCCCTTCTAGACACTTACAAACTTAGGGCTAAAGGCAATACAGAAAAGAAAGCTGAAAAGGTGGGAGGAGGGAGGGAAATACAGAATCAAGATGGTGAAATTCAAAGAAATACAGTTGGGTAGGAGAATAAGAGATGATTCACTTGCACATCCTTGTAAAATACAGGTTTTGGGGGAACATTTCTGCATTTCCTTCAAAGCAGTGGGTACTGATGAGGTGTGACTAACAAGGCTAACAGAAGACTCAAAATTTTAGGATTTGGAAAGACTAAAGATTTTTATGGTAGAAAGATACAGAGGTTGCTGCTATTCTATTAAGAAGGTATCACAAAATTCCAAAAGTAGGAGGTAGATGAGCTGGATCTATAGATAGATAAACCTGGAATTTTCAGATAAGATATTACAGTCAATAAGTACCATTAGGTAGGATCATATATTTAGAAATAGAAGGGAAATTAGTGTCCACTGAATTCAACCCCATTAAGAACAATCATGAGGGGCAGCTAGGTGGCGCAGTGGATAGAGTACCAGCCTTGAATTCAGGAGGACCCGAGTTCAAATCTGATCTCAGACACTTAATTCTTCCTAGCTATGTGACCCTGGGCAAGTCACTTAACCCCAGCCTCAGGGGGGAAAAGAAGAAGAAGAAGAAGAAGAAGAACAATCATGAGGAAACTGAGTCTTAGAAGAGGTTAATTGTCTTGTCTAGAGCCACATCGATGGATTTCTTAAGTCAAATTTGAACTCAGATCATTATGACTCTTGGAATAGTGCTCTATCCACCACACCACCTACCTGTTTCTGTACTATTGTTACTATTATCATTATCTTCTTTTTTCCTATTATCTTCTTTTAAGAATCTCTGTATTTTAAAGTCTCATTTACAGCAAAATGAAAATCTATTATAAAGAAATAAGATGGACATAAAAAGAATTATGAATGAATAGGTGGTAAAAGTACTTAACTCTGTGACCCCAGTCACTTAACTTCTGTTTGCCTCAGTTTCCTCATCTATAAAATGAGCTGGAGAATGATATAGCAAACTATTCTGTATATTTTCCAAGAAAACTACAAGTGGGATCATGAAGAGTTAGATAAAACTGAACAATATTTTCTCCTTGGATTTCAGTTACCTGTAATTTTTAATTTTTCAAAGGTAGTAGAATTTTATGCTATAGTAGAGCAGTAATGAGAATTGTTATTGTATCTATTATGTTTATTAGACAAAATGAAATTAATAAATACATTAACTATGACTGACAAAATGTGTAGCATTTCATACAAATCTCTGGTGTATCCAATAAAATGAGGAAAGAGAATGACACATTTTCTTATTTATTAATCATTATAATTACATAGGGTTTGAGGGATTCTTTCCCCAATTTTATATATGTTATTATAGTTGCTATATCAATCTATCTAAATTTTTATTGATTTTGCTTGCTTTACTTTATATTCATTTATATGTTTTCCCATGCTTATATGACTTCCCTATCAGTATTATTTCCTGTAGTGCAAATATACTCCATTATAATCATATAATAAATTTTGTTCAGCCTTACCTGAAATAAATGAGTACCCAATTTGTTTGTAATACTTTGACTTAAATATAACAAGTTGTAGGTGACTGATTTGAGAATTTTTAAAGAGCCCTCAAATAGCAGAAGATGTGCTTCAGAAGGTATTTTTATTAGCTAAGAGATTTTCTTCCTATTCTGCTATTCTGTTCTGATTCTATGAGTAGGCTTTAATGAGAGTAAAGACACTGAGTACTTGAATGAGGACTGAAGAAGGAGCATAGTGAATATGGAAGGAACATAAACTACATCACTGATGTTGAAAGAAAATGATATGAAGATTAAATTTATACAGGTAAAAAAATGTCTTCTTTTGACTTTTTCTCACCTGTCAAAAATCTGTATCTGAGATCATTAAACTATGGTGTTCAACAAAGTAGTTTCTAGGAGTTAGATCAACATTTCTTACAGGCAAAAACTTAACTCATTTGAAGTTACTAACACAATTAGAATTATCTGCAATCTTAATTAAATTTTTGTGAGCTACAATGAATTTTGCTCCCAAACTCCACTTCTGAACTTTCAACTATCTCCTCCATAAAGAAAATTTTTGACAAGGTAGAAGATCAACTAAGTGAATTTGATATTATTGCATTTCAATCATTCCAATTATTGAAGAAAGAAAGTCTGTAAAAACAAGTTCCCAGATGCTTGACAATTGAATAAAAAAAAAAAAAAACAACTCATCATATTATCTCTCTAAGGGCCATTTACTGTTTTTGTTTTCCCCTTTTTATCTAGGCAATGAACTCTCTTCTCATTAACACAAGCTCTACATTCATAGCTTAAATATTCTGGTAAGAATGCTCATTGAAATTCACAAGCAGAAAGAATAGCTTTGATTAGTAGTAAAAAGAAAAAGGGTCTATGTTAGACCTGACAAATTGTCAGATAGGGTTGACTCACAAAGGGCTTGTTTTCCCACTAGCCAGTTTATCCCCTATATTCATACTGTTATTTATATTTCATATTTGGGATGATACAACAGACTTTATTTATTGATGAAAGTACCACCTTTTGTGGAAACTTCTCCACTAATGTATATCCACAAGGCACCTAGGAGTAAAGATAGTTGAAGCAGGAGTTAGGAAGGCCTGACTTCAAATCCTACCAATTATAGATCTATCCTCCAGAACTCTTAAATTGTCTTAGACTGAAAAAAATTGACTTCCTCTGACCTTTCATTGAGTCTGCCATTCCAAAATTTGATTTGAGGTGTTATTTTGAAGTTGTTTGGAGGGGAACATTGAGAGAGTTTAACTGTGACTAAGCCTATAGTCCACCATCTTGGCTCTGTCATTCACATTCTTAAAGTTGGTGAAGGTCTCTTTTTTTAGTTGTTATTGGTCCTTTTGCTTTGTTCTAGTTTGTTCATTTCAATTGTATCTGACTCTTCATTACCCAATTTGGAGTTTTCTTGACAAAGATACTGGAGTAGTCTTACATTGCTTCTTTTGTTCATTTTACAGAGGAAACTGAAGAAAACAAGTTTAAGTGCTTTATTCAGGGTCATATAACTAATAAGTTCTGGATTTGAACTGAGATCTTCCTCGCTCCTGGGGTTAGCATTCTATCTGCTGAAACACCTAGTGCCCTTTATTTGTCAAAAGCTACTTAGATTTGTCATGTAAATATTTAGCTTATACATCTTAAAATTATTTTAAAATTAATTAAAAATAACCTTACCAATTTAATCATAGGTTACAAATAACCATTTTAATGAAAAATGACATTTTCCAAAATGAAAAAAGTTACAAGATGAGTGGCATTCGTTTACATATTTTTGTAATGTCTGCTTTAATTGAAAACAGCTGGGATTAACATATCTGCTTCTGCATTCAATCAGTTGTTATATGGTTTTTTGATTTAAGTAAATAAAGAAAATGTGTTCTCACAAGATCTGTAGTTGTTTTAATACACAAATGCCATGTTGGTTTCATTATGAAAATAGTTTTGATCCCATAGACCACTCAAAAGGTCTTAGTGACCCGTAGGAGTTTGTGGACGACATTTTCAGAACTGTTTTACCTGCCTTCCTTAATCTTTAGAGTGACTAGCATGGCTTTGGAGTGAAGAAAGGGAGAGAGGAGTGGGGAGAGGGGGGAACTGATAGATTTAATATTCTAAGAGACCTTCATTTACATGTCTCTGATATTTCCTAGCTTTGTGTTGTAAATCAATTGCTTCATCTACAGAATAAAATGAATACTTGTAGTATCTCACAAATTTCCCATAAGATTATAGATCTAGAACTGGAAGAGTTCTCAGAGATCATCTAATCCACCCCACTTGATTTACATATGAGGATATTCAGATACATAGAGACTTGCCAAAATTCACATAGAGTAGTATTATTGGGATTCAAATTTAGGATCCATGACTCAGTTCAGTTTCCTTTCTATTTTACCACACAGCTTTTATTGAGGATCCAGTATGTCTACTGCTTTGTCAACCTGAAAGCACCTAACAATTAAAGACAGTAATAAATTTCATTTATATTACATATGTATATGTTATATAAATAATATACATATACCATATATGCAATATTAAGTTTATATTACATAAAATTATGTATTTTATATATGTAATTCATATAATATATATGTATATATATATACACAAAAAATTTTACTGACTTTAAAAATAAATTATGGTTCAATTCAAATAAGTGGCATGTTTAAGTGGCATGTTTTCAATTCTATTATATCATCAGAATGGCTTGACTTCATGGTATTGACACTGAATTTACACAGGCCTGGTCTAGAAAGAAAAATAAGCATTCATTAAATAACTGCTTTGTAATGAGATCATAAATAGATTAGAGGAACAGAGGACAGTCTACCTCTCAGACCTGCGGAGGAGGAAGGAATTTATGACCAGAGGAGAACTAGAGATCATTATTGATCACAAAATAGAAGATTTAGATTACATCAAACTAAAAATACAAACAATACTAATGCAAACAAGATTAGAAGGGAAGTAACAAATTGGGAAAATATTTTTACAGTTAAAGGTTCTGATAAAAGTCTCATTTCCAAAATATATAGAGAATTGATCCTAATTTATAAGAAATCAAGCCATTCTCCAATTGATAAATGGTCAAAGGATATAAACAGACAATTCTCAGATGATGAAATTGAAACTATATGCACTCATATGAAAGAGTGTTCCAAATCACTACTGATCAGAGAAATGCAAATTAAGACAACTCTGAGATATCACTACACACCTGTCAGATTGGCTAAGATGACAGGAACAAATAATGATGAATGTTGAAGGGGATGTGGGAAAACCAGGACACTAATACATTGTTAGTGGAGTTGTGAAAGAATCTGGCCATTCTGGAGAGCAATTTGGAACTATGCTCAAAAAGTTATCAAACTGTGCATATCCTTTGATCCAGCAGTGCTACTACTGGGCTTATATCCCAAAGAAATACTAAAGAGGGGAAAGGGACCTGTGTGTGCCAAAATGTTTATAGCAGCTCTTTTTGTAGTGGCTAGAAACTGGAAGATGAATGGATGTCCATCAATTGGAGAATGGTTGGGTAAATTATGATATATGAAGGCTATGGAATATTATTGCTCTGTAAGAAATGACCAGCAGGATGAATTCAGAAAGGCTTGGAGAGACTTGCATGAACTGATGCTGAGTGAAATGAGCAGAACCAGAAGACAACAATGCTGTATGAAGATGTATTCTGATGGAAGTGGATATCTTCAACATAAAGAAGGTCCAACTCACTTCCAGCTGATCAATGATGGACAGAAACAACTACACCCCAGAGAAGAACACTGGGAATTGAATATTAAATATTATCATTACTGTCTATCTACCCAGGTTACTTATACCTTCGGAATCCAATACTTAACGTGCAACAAGAAAATTGGATTTACACACATATATTATATCTAGGTTATACTGTAACACATGTAAAATGTATGGGATTGCCTGTCATCTAGGGGAGGGAGTAGAGGGAGGGAGGGAAGGGAAAATCTGGAAAAATGAATACAAGGGATAATGTTATAAAAATATTCATGCATATATACTGTCAAAAATTTATAATTATAAAATTAATAAAAATAAATAAAAAGGATGATTTCAGAAAAAAAATAACTGCTTTGTGCCAGGTATTGTGCTAATTGCAATTGTCAAATATCTTAGGTCCAAGCTAGGCAAGGTTGTAATCTCTTCTCTGAATGCTTCCCAAGGGTCTGATCTTGACTTTTTCCTCTTTTTTTTCACTGTTCTCTCCCATGGCAAATTCAATCAACTTATATGCATCAGCCAACACATCTAAGCACATTATTTCTAGTTATTTTACTATCACTTCAAATTCAAAATGTCTCAAAGTAAAGTTCATTATTTTTCTCAAACCTGATTCTCTCAACTTCATTATTCCCGCTTATGATACTACATTGCTCTGACTTCTAAAATTTGAAAATTTAATATTCTCTTCTCTTACCTTTTATATTCAATCAATCCTTAAATTCTTTTGATTTTCTTCCTGAAAAATATTTTGTAGCTGTCTCTTTGTCTCCATTCTTATTCCACTATGCCAGGAGTACAAGCCTTCTGTGCTACATTGTTGGACTATTGTGATATGTTCCTAATACATCTTCTCTCTTTTTCCTCACATTATTCTTCATCACGAATGCATTTTTTTCTACTGCAGTATGTCATTCATCTCACAATTTTTGGTGGTTCTCTAGTTCTTTCAGAGTAAAATTCATATTCTTGCCTGAGATGCTTGTGTTGTGGTGAACAATTCTTTATCACTCCAAGTGGTTTGCTATTTCCCTCTCCAGCACATGTTACAGATGATAATCTGAGGCAAACATGGTTAAATACCTGGGATCAGACATCTATTAAGTGTCTAAGATAGAATTTCAATTCATGAGGATTAATTTCTTTGATCCCAAGCCAAGTGTTCAAACCACTGAACCATGTGGGTGCCCATATATATATGTACATAAAAAAAAAATTTATTTTATAAAACTATATTTATATCAATATATATGTATTTATATATGCATATATATGTATATATGTACATATGTATATGTACAGAAAGACAGAGAGAAAGAAGAAACAGAGAGAATTCTTTGTTTAAATTATCAAGGTTCTATCCTATACTGACTAGGAGCTCCTGAATTATGTGGGAAAAAACAACAACAACAACAACAACTTTAAAGTGGTTTTTTTTTTAATATTTCCTAAAATCAGAGAAAGATTGAAACGTATGGATCTTTTCTTTCTTCCTCTAGGTTGGAAGAAATGAGAATTTAAAAATATTTACTTTGTGATGGGAATTTTGACAAGTTGGTCACATGTCTCTATTCCAATTGTTTTCCTTCCATACTCTAGTGTAAGACAAGGGTTCTGTGCAGTGGGTAGAGAGAGTATCTAGAGAAATTCAGAGTTGTCCATACTTGCTTGTGCATAACAAAGATAAAGGATTTCCTCTTTTTCTTATAGAAATAATCCTCACCAATTACATCTGGGCTGTATTTGGGCTTGAAGGGATGAGTAAGGCATTCCAAATAGAAAAAGTTGGAGGAGTTGTAGAGATAGAGAGCACTAGGGAATCAAGCACAAGATAAAAAATATATTGCTCCAGTGCCTCTTTTAAAATCAAATCTGTGGTTTTTATCATCACTGAGAGCTCTAACATAGGCCATTTTTCATTTAATAACGTGTACTGGTTTTTGAATGTAAAAGGGAAAAAATATTAAATGAAAAAATTTAAAAAAACAATCTGTACTGAAGTTTGACGGTTTTTCTCTTTATGTTTTATTCCATGATTAGACCAAAAGATCTATGAGGGCAAGGATCACATCTTATCTACACTTTGCACCCTTCCTAGCACAAAGTGCTGTGCTCTTCAGTAGGTAAGTGATTAATAAATGTTGAAGTGCATTGGTTTCAATCTACCTAGGCTTTATCTTTGATACAAAAATTCAAGGATATCTTTGGAAATATAGATGCTTTATCTATCCTGACTAACTAGAAATGCACATAAGGTCACAGTGGGGAGACACCTAAGAATCCCAATTACTGAACTCTTCAGCAAACTTTATCTGTATCTTTTCTTGGGCCTAGTCTCTCATTAAATAGTTTACCATTCATGGCATATGAGGGATAACATGAAAAATACACACTGAAAGTTTTCCTTTTTTCAACTTTCCTTAAATGTTCTGGCAAATAAGAGTCCTTCATGGAATTGCTGATGCAATCAACCTTCACCTGGCCCCAGCTGTTCCCCACCAACCTGGCACAGTGGATAGTCTCAGGGGAATCTCTAGCAGTCTGTACATGCAGCACCACCTGGGCCCTCTCTCGCCTCCACATCCCACTGAGCCTCCTTTACCCCACTTGATTGGCAGTGGCTTCTTCCTCTGCTTGCTATGTTTTAGCTGGAGGCTGGAGTTGACTAAAAAATGATGCTTTTGGAAATGAAGACATTATACTAACTATTGGAATATGCAATGAATCTAAAGTGGTGTGGTCATGAGGATAACTACATTCCTAGCAGCTTACTAGTCTTCATGTGCCAGCCAACAAATCAGTCTTGGGTAGAGACAGAGGTAGCTGCTAGAGTATCATAAATAATGTGATTGCATAAATTTTATATCTGTACAATATTCCAGGCACCAGCCCATCCAGATTAAACTATGCAATAGCATCAACAGAGTAATTTTCAGTATCACACAAGTAGTGGATAATAAGAGGGTCCTGAAAGAATTAGGAAAAAAAAAGATTAAGGTGGTCTCTAGCATAACTGTGCATCCCTTTCTATGTCTTCAACAATTGCTATCAATGTTTGACACTGCCAAGAACACTGTCAGCATGATATTTAAGCTTCACAAATGTGAAATTGCCTACAGTAAATTCTCCAGTCTTTATATATCTCCAGTTCCATGGTTTCAGATTAAAAAGTGTAATTTAAGAAAAATTTAATATGATGACAAAACCCCTCAAAATAAATTTGACAATGTTATGTGCTGTTTGTAAGAACAAACCCCAAAATATGAAATAATTTTAAAAAGAAATTAATTAGGTCATTTGGTGAAGGAGAACAAGTCAGAAAGGAGATATAGCTTCCTTTTGTGGAGGTTCAGAAAAGTTTACATCACATAGGATTTAGACAAGGATACCCATACACAAATCATATATTCCCAATTAAGCAATTTTTTTTCTGAGAGGGAAATTTGAAAGCAAGGTAGATTGAAATAAATATCAGTATATTTAAAATTCAATAAAATCTGGATAAAAGCCCCAATACAAAAAGATAACCAAAATGTAAGCTTAGGTGAACCCCAAACAAGAGCTGAGTGAGATATAAAAGCAAGACTGTTTTGGGTGGACCCAGGACTTGGGGGAACCCCAAACTCCTTGGAGCCATTTTTGGCATTTCTGTAAAGTTACTGAAACCGGGATAACTTTTTGGGTTCAATCTCTAGTCACATAAAGTTAGGTTCAGACAATATTAATAAATGATAAATAATATCCCATTTATGTTAGGAATCCTTTGAACACAAGATTAGGAACTTTCCTTAAGGTGAGAGACTTTTAAGTATATGAAGATACTGTCTTGTTTCTTCATGATCTCTCTGAAGTTTTTGATTATCCCTCTCCAATTTGGAATACTTTTCTTTCTTGTCACCTATGACCCTAAATCAGGGATTCTTGTACTGGGCTCCATAAAATTATTAATAAAGCGAATAATTGCATTTCTGTATAATTGGTTTCCTCTCTAGTTGTAGGTAATTCAATGAAAGGATTCAGATGCTTTATCATATTACCAATGGCATATAGACTGAAAATGCTTAATTCTGGCCTATACTACTATGCATAATTTATTTAATTTATTTAATACCAATCAGTGAATCCTTATATCCATGCTTCTATACTGTAGTCTATATCCATTCAGTTGCCATGTCACTCATTCATTTCTTTCTTTCTCTCCCACAGAACTGATAAACCAGTTTAGGAAATTTCATCTATTTCTCTCTTCTCAGTATCTCTCCATCCCAATCCATCCTCTTAATGTTTGCCAAAATTCACATTTAACTTCCCAGTGGCTGTCTTCTATTTCCACACTAGCTTGCTTGCATAATCCTTTTGATTCTAAAGACTCAAAATGAAGAGATATAATCCAATTACACTTAGAGGAGGACTTGTAGCTAAAAGCAGTACAGCAATTATGAAGCCCAGGCCAGAAGAAGCCTACAGAAGTACTTGAAATAGTGGTACTGATGAGAGAAGAAAGGAGTTAAACAACTTTTGTATGCATTCCAGTTTTTCCTCATATAAATCCTGATAATAATAGGGAGTGAAGTTTTAATTTTTAAAAGTCTCCTATATAGAATCTGCTCCTTAAAATTTGGTTAAGAACAAATTTTAAAATTATTTTAACTCAATAAATTATAACCAAAGTATGTGCTTATGTCTAATAAAGTAAAATATTTAGTTCATTGCATATAAACTAGAGCTTTGTACTTGGTAGTTATATATTGAATATTTCTTAAGTGATTTTATCGAAAAATCATTTATTTGTATCTAGCCCTTGCCTTCTATAAGTGTAAGAGTATACGTTTAATTAATTTTACCCACTCAAAGCTAATTTACTTTTGGTAAGTAAAAACATTTCTTGATTAAAGCAATCAATAGAAATCTAGTGTGAAAAATGATTCTATACTAATTAAGCCCATTTCATTGGTGACTGAGTCATGCCCTAATTTTTTTTTTTATAAAAATGAACATTTGTCTTAGGAATAGAGAAGCTAAAGATGTTGAAAGTAGAGGAGTGAAAGTAAAGTAGAGCTAAGCCAAGGACCAGTAGCACAGATGTAAAAGTTGGAGCTATTGATTACATTTATGTTGGACCTAGGCTGAGAGCACTAGTAAATCTACCAATAGAGGGACTCAAGAAGTTACCAAGCAAAGATTAGAATTTATCCCACTTTCCCCTAATTTATCAATCTAAGAATTACTAGACAATTTAATATAATTTGTAGAATTGTTGCCCCAATATTTGTAGTACAGTGAGATTTGTCTCAGTCACAAAAAGGCAAGGAATTCATTAGAGCTAGATCTAAATTTAATCATATAGACCAACTTATTTTTAAATGGTGGGTAATTTTAAAATTTAAAAATATTTTAAATTTCCTACTTGGAAATTTGTAGTCAAAGTGATTGTGATTAACTTTTGATAACTTTTTGTTTAAATTCTTAAAGCCACAAAAGCCATTTATATATTGGTCCATGTTTAAAATAAACTCTTTATTATGATGGAGTGCTATGTGAGGGTAAAGACAATTCTTCTGGGGAACAGGGTAAATTCATGACTGAATGAAAGAAAAAAAACATTTATTAATCACTTATTATATACAAAGTAAGAGCTATAAGATAGAAAATCCACTAAAAGAAATGGGGATAGTACAAAATGAGATCCAAAGTGAAAAGGCATAAGCACTTCTTTCTAAATTATAAAATTCTATATACTTATTCTGAGATTAAACCAAAAGACTTGTAAGAAATTAAAAAATAGAATTTAAAGATGCAATGGGAAAATAATACTTGTAAAGACATGGAAGGATATATTACATTGAAGAAGCAGTAACAAAGAACCACTATTTAAAGCAAAATTGGAGCTAAACATAAAAGGCATTTCCTGAAAAGTAGGGAGTGGGGTTCTCAGGAGGAAACAGTTGCTTATCCTTTAAGGGATAGTAAAGTGGAGAAATAGAAACCGTAAGTGATCATTCAACAAAAATACAGGGATGTTTTATTACTCCTCACTGTGGATATTAGTGCAGGTATTTCTTGATTTGATAACAACAGAAGGGTCTTCTCTCTTTATAAAATGTAACAGAGAACCTCTTAAGCCCAATCAAAATGAAAGATTTTACTCATATTTGTGTGTATGTGTGTGATTTACTGAGAATGTGTGGGGCATGTATGATGTGGCCAAAAGAAACCCAGGAATCATTGTGGAACATGACATAAGAACTAAGAAACTGATAATCATAGGGTTACAGAGAGTGTTTTCAGCACTGCTGGCCATTGAAAGCATGGGATATATAAGAGCAAGGTAATTTAGAAAATGAACTTCAACTTAAGTAAATGGTGTCTGAGAAGATTTTGTTATCAGAATCATGGTTCAAAATATTGGAAGGGCAGGACCCTGACAATGTCTGGTATATACCTAAAAAAGCCTAGTAAGAATATAGTTGCCTGGGGGTGTTCTCAGGAGGAAGCAGCTGCTTATCATTCAAGGGATTCTAAAGTAGAACCATAGAAACTGTTAGGTGAGTGATCCTTCAATAAAAGTCACAGAAAGGCTTATTACTCCCTATGGTGGGTATTAGTGCAGGTATTTGTTGACCTGATAACAGCATAACAGCAGAAGGGTTTTCTTTCTTCCTGGGAGACAGATCTAAACTGTAACAGAGAACCTCTAAGCCCAATCAAAACTGATAATTATTAATTACTATAAGTATAATGTACTATAGCACTATAAAGTACTATATATATATATGTATATATATATGGAAGAAAAAAGAAAGAAAGAAAATGAAAAAAGGAAGGAAGGAAAAGAAGGAAAGAAAGAAAAAAAGAAAGGAAAGAAGAACAAGAAAGAAAGAAAAGGAAGGACGAGAGGAAGGAAGAAAAACGTTTTTATAAATTGGAGAAAAGGCAAGGAGAGAAAAACTGACCATATATATTTACCATTTCAGACAATCTAGAGAGTAAAGACAATAAATTATTTTATTTTATTTTCTTTTGACTGGATCTGTGATTTCACTGGTATATAGTGTACCACCAAGAAATTTTTTCTATCAATATAAACTGGCACCTTCTACTACAAATTGAGTTTGATTGAGAATTTGAAAGACATATTTTACTAACTTCTACTTGAACTTTAGCATTTTATTTAATCTTTTTCAGGTTTTTATGTATCTTTTTAATTTTTAAAATATATGCATTATTTTCAATTCATCCTTGGAAACCTTGTGTTCCAAAATTTTTCCCTCCCTTCCCTCCACTCATTCCTTTAGATGACAAGTAGTCCAAGTAGGTTAACCATGTGTAATTCTTCTATACATATTTCTACAATTTTCATGCTCCATGAGAAATATTAGATCAAAAAGGAAGAAAAAATGAGAATAAACATTTATAAATGCAAGCAAACAATAAAAAATGTGAAAGGACTATGTTGTGATTCCTACTCAGTCCCCATAATCCTCTCTCTGGGGGCAGATGTCTCTCTTCATCACAAGACCATTGGAGTTGGCCTGAATCACCTAGCCATTGAAAAGAGCCACATCTGTCAAGAATTTATGATCATATAATGTTGATGTTGCTGGGCACAATGTTCTACTGGTTCTACTCATTTCACTTAGCATTAGTTCATGTAAGTTTCTCCAGGTCTGTCTGAAATCATCCTGTTGCTTGATACTTATAGAAAAAAAATAATAAATTCCATAACATTCATATACTATAACTTATTCAGTCATTGTCCAACTGACAAACATCCACTCAGTTTTAAGTTTCTTGCCACTGTAAAAAGGGGTGCCATAAACATTTTTATACACATAGGTCATCTTCCCTTTTTAAGTATCTCTTTGGGATACAGGGCCCAGGAGAGACAGTTATGGATCAAAAGGTATGCATAATTTGATATTACTTTGGGCATAGTTCCAAATTGCTTTCCAGAATGGTTGGATCAGTTCACAACTCCATCAATATTATATTAGTATCCTAGTTTTTCCATATCCCCTCGAACATTCATAATTAACTTTTCCTGTAATCTTAGCCAATCTGAGAGGTATGTAGTATTGTCTCAGAGTTGTCTTAATTTGCATTTCTCTGATCAACAGTGATTCACAGCACTTTTTCATATGATTATAAATGTTTTTACTTTCTTCATCTGGAAATTGTCTGTTCATATCATTTGACCATTTGTCAATTAGAGAATGGCTTGTATTCTTATAAATTTGAGTCAATTCTCTATATATTTTAGAAATGAAATTTTTATCAGAACCTTTGGATATAAACATTTTTTCACCAGTTTATTGATTCCCTTCTAATTTTGTGTGCATTGGTTTTGTTTGAACAAAAACTTTTGATCTTAATATAATCAAAATTATCCATTTTACATCCATAATATACTCTAGTTCTTGTTTGACCCCCAATTCTTTCCTTCTCCACAGAAGAGATAGACCATCATTTTTCTTCTAATTTGTTAATAGTATCACTCTTTATGTCTAAGTCATGAGCCCATTTCAACCTTATCTTGGCATAGGGTGTTAGGTGTGGGTCACTGCCTAGTTTGTGCCGTATTCATTTCCAATTTTCCCAACAATTTTTGTCAAATAATGAATTCTTATCCCAGAACTGGGGTGTTTGGGGTTGTCTAACACTAGATTACTATAGTAATTGACTGTTTTGTCTTCTGAACATAATCTATTTCAATGACTGACTACACTATTTCTTAGCCAGTACCAAATGATTCTGATGACTGTTGCTTTGTAATATTGTTCAAGTTGGATATTTCTTGGCCACCTTCATTCACATTTTTTTTTGGCATTGACTCCCTTGAAATTCTTAAGCTTCTCTTCTAGTAGATGAACTTTGTTAATTTTTTTTTAGCTTTGTAAATTAATTTTTTTGGGATTTGGTATGGCACTGAACAAGCAAATTCATTTGGGTAGTATTGACATTTTTATTACATTACCTTGGCCTACTTATGAGCACTTGATATTTTTCCAATTGATTAAATCTGACTTTATTTGTGTGGAAAGTATTTTCTAATTGTATTCATATAATTTCTAACTTTTCCTTGGAAGGTAGACTTCCCAAATATTTCTTATCATCTGCAGTTATTTTAAATGGAATTTGTCTTTGTATCTCTTGCTACTGGACCTAGATAGTAATATATAAAAATGCTGATGATTTGTATACATTTATTTTGTATCCCACAACTTTGCTAAAGTTGTGAATTATTTCTAGTCATTTTTAGTTAATTCTCTAAGATTTTTGAAGTATACCATCTATCATCTGCAAAGAGTGATAAATTGGTTTCCTCATTACCTACTCTTAATTCCTTTAATCTCTCTCTTTTTATCTTATTGCCAAAGCTAACTTTTCTAATACAATATTGAATAGTAATGGTGATAGTGAGCAACCTTCTTTCAACCTTGATCTTACTGGGAATGGATCTACTTTATCCCAATTTCATATGATACCTGATTATGGTTTTAAATAGACACTAGTAATCATTTTAAAGAAAACTCTATTTGTTACTATACTCTATAGTGTTTTTAATAGCAATGGATATTAAATTTTGTCAAATGCTTTGTCTGTATCTATTGAGATGATCATAGTTTGGTTATTGATATGGTCAATTATGATAATATGATATTGAAAGAGCCTTGCATTTCTGCTATAAATCCTACTTGGTCATGATGTATTATCCTGGGGATGACTTGTCATGATCTCTTTCCTTATATTTTATTAATATTTTTGCATCAATATTCATTAGGGAAATTGATCTGTAATTTCCTTTCTGTTTTGACCCTATCTGGTTTAGTTATCAGTACATGTCTGTATTATAAAAAGAATTTATTAGGATTCCTTTTCCTATTTTTTCAAATATTTTGGCATAGTATTAGAATTAGTTGTTCTTTAAATATTTGGTAGAATTCACATATAAATCCAACTGGTCTGGAGATTTATTTTTAGGGAGTTGATTAATCGCTTATTCAATTTTTAATGGGACTATGTCAGTAATGTATTTCCTCTATTAATCTGGGCTATCTATAGTTTGTAAGTATTCTTTCATTGCATTTAGATTATCATATTCATTGCAATACAGTTGGGAAAAATAGGTCCTAATTATTCATCTAATTTCCTTTTCCTTAGTGGAAAGTTCAACCTTTTCATTTTTGATACTAACAATTAGATTTTATTCTTTCCTTTTTCTAATTAAATTAATAAAAGGTTTATCTATTTTGTTGATTTTTTTCATAAAACCAAATCTTTGTTTTGGTTATTAGTTCAATGGTTTTCTTACTTTCAATTATCTTAATCTCTTTTTTATTTTCAGAAACTCAAATTTGGAATTTAATTGTGTTTTTTAATTTGTTTTTTTTTTCTAGTTTTTTTTTTAAGTTACATACCCAATTCATTGTTCTTTTCTTTCTCTATTTTATGCCAGTAAGCATCTACAGATATAAAATTTTTCCTGGAGTGGAGCCAAGATGGCAGAGAGAACACACAGTTCTTTCTGAGCTCTCCTACTACTCTCACACTAATTATGAAATTCAGCCTCTGAAATAGTGCTGGACTGGCAGAATCCATGAATATTAGGAGTGCAGCAAATTACCAGCAGAAGATAATTTTGAAGAATGACAGAAAAGAACTGTTTTGTGGGACAGTGGAGGGGAGGAGGGGGCCAGGTGCAGGTAGGGAGGCAGAGCACAGAGGCTAGTGCACACTGGGCAGACCCTGGGTGAGAGACCTGGGAGAGGTGGTCTCTGCAGTGCGGAGAATCTACAGGGATGGCTCTACCATAGTGTTGCGCTACTTTGCCCTGCTTGTAAATCAGTAGAGTAGCAGAGAAGTTATAAAATATACAACACAAACAATAAAGGCAAAGAGTGTACCCCAAAGCGCTGGAGTCTCACAGAACCTAGCCACACCCACTCAATTCTGGTTGTGGCTCAGTGCAGCTATTGCCTGGTGTCTGTAGAGCAAGCTTGGAACTTCCTTGCCCTAAACGCAGATCCCAATATTTTTTTTTCTTTTTTTAATGAGTAAGAAGGCAAAGCAAGCTCTTACTATAGATAGCTTTTATACTGAAAGAGAAGAATATATTTCAAACCCTGAGGAGACTAAAAGCAGATTGTCTTCAGATGAGGCCCCAAAGGGCAATATAACCTGGTCCCCACCACACAAGGCTCTCCTAGAAGAAATTTAAAAGGTTCTTAAAAGAGAACTAGAAATGGGCAAAGGAGAGGAAACTTTGCAAGAAGTTTTGGAAAAGGCAAATAACTCATTAAAAGATAGATTAGAAAAAAAGAAAACCACTCCATGAAAAACAGAACATGTGAAATGGAAAAGGTAAAGGACTCTGAGTAAAACAGAATTCGTGAATTGGAAAAAAGAAAATAACTCCTTTAAAAATTGTGAAATGGAAAAAATAATTCTATAGAACAAAACAACTCATTTAAAAACTCAAATGGATTCAAATACAAAAAGAAGTAAAAAAAAAGTAAATGGAGAAAATAATTCATTAAAAATCAGAATTGAACAAATGGAAATGAATGACTCGATGAGACATTAAGAATCAGTCAAGCAAAACCAAAAAAATGAAAAAAAAAACCGTTAAATACTTACTTGGAGAAACCACAGGCATGGAAAATAGATATAGGAGATATAATCTAATGATTATTGGAGTCCTTGAAAACCATGATGAAAAAAAGAGCCTAGACACTATTTTTCAGGAAATCATCAAAGAGAACTGCCCAGATGTCATAGAATCAGAAGGTAATAGCCATTGAAAGAATTCATCGAATGGTTCCTGAAAGAGACCTCAAAATTAAAACTCCAAGAAATATTGTGGCTAAATTTCAGAATTATCAAACCAAGCAAAAAATATTACAAGCAGCCAGAAAAAAAATCAAATACTGAAGAGTCACAATAAGGATTAATCAGAATCTAGCAACTTCCACATTAAAAGGATTGAAGGGCCTGGAATCTGATATTCCAAAAGGCAAAGGAACTTGAAATGCAGCCAAAAATAAACTACCCTGCTAAACTGAGCATTTTCTTCCAGGGAAATATAATCTCCCCACTCCTAGGCTACTGATTGCCAGGATCATACATACCAATCTTCCCCGGATAGACATGGAGATGAGACCTATGTTAAAATGCCAAACAGCCTTTCTTTATTGGTAATCTCAGCAGGGGTTAGCAGGAAGCAAGAGCAAGTGTATGTTTGTCTTTGCTTCTCATTCTACATCTCTGAATCTCTCTACTTCTTTCCACATCCTTTTCTTTGCCTATGGCAAAGGTAGCTGTTTATATTTACTCTCCTTTGAGATTACCTTGTATCTTGCCCACTTACCACTGAGTAGGTGGATCTGCAGAAGGGAGACACCAGGAGTTAGTTCTGTGTCCTAAGAAAAGCTCTGCAAGAGGACATACCCCTTGCTTTCTCAAGGAAACAACTGTATGACACAACCTCCTGCCTCAGTGGTCATGCACCTTTTTACCTCCTGGGTCCATCCTACCAGCTGACTTGGCATACATGGCAATTCTCAGAAGGAAAGTCTCTAACAGGGAAGAAGATGGACATTCAATGAAACAGCTGAATTCCATTTATTTCTGAGGAAAAAACCAGAGCTAAACAAAAACATTGATCTTCAAATATAGGACTCAAGAGAAGCATAAGAAGGTAAAAATAACTCTTGAGAACTATATTTCTGTTATGGGTATACATAAAGAGTATATATATAATTTGGTTTTACTGTTATAATATTAAAAAGGAACTAAAGGTGGAAAGGGGATTGTATGACAAAAAGGGAAAAGTGAAGCTAAAAAGAGGGAAATTACACCTCATGAAAAGGCAAAGGAAACCTAATGTATTTGAGGGAAAGAAGGGAGAGGGATGAACATTGTGTGAATCTTATTCTCATCAGATTTGGTGCAAAGAGAAAATATTAGACATATTTGGTTTACAGAGAAACTTTTCTCACATTGAAAATTGTTGAGGGGAAAAGAAGAAAAAGGAAGGAATAGGTAAAATAGAAGGGAATACAGAAATAGGAGAGGAAAGGGGGAGGAAATCTAAAGGGAGGGGTTTTAAAGAGGGAGAGCTACTTGAGGCTAGTGGTGCCCATAAGTTAAATACTGGGGAGGGGAGTAAGGGGAAAAGGAAAGAAAAAAGTATAATCTGGGAATAATAAGGTGGCAGGAAATACAGAATTAGTAGTTTTAACCATAAATGTGAATAGGATGAACTCTCCCATAAACCAGAGGCAGATAGCAGACTTGGATTGAAAGCCAGATTCCTACAATATGTAGTTTAAAGGAAGCACATTTAAAGCAGGTTTATACATACAGAGTAAAGGTAAAAGGCTGGAACAAAATCTATCATTCTTTAAGTGGAAAAAAAAAAGCAGGGGTAGCCAACCTGATCTCAGATCAAGCAAAAGCAAAAATTGATCTAATTAAAAGAGATAAGGAAGAACTATACTTGCTAAAAGGTACTACAGATAATGAAGCAATACCAATACTAAACTTATATGCACCAAGTGGTATAGTATCTAAATTCCTAAAGGCAAAGTTAAGAGAGATGCAAGAAATAGACAGCAAAACTATAATAGTGGGAGATCTCAATCTTGCACTCTCAGAACTAGATAAATCAAACCACAAAATAAATAAGAAGTTAAAGAGGTAAATAGAATCAGAGAAAAGTTAGGTAGAACAGATCTTTGGAGAAATTTGAATGGAGACAGAAAGGAATACACTTTCTTTCAGATCATGATGCAATTAAAAACTACATTCAACAAAAAGCCAGGGGAAAATAGACCAAAAAGTAATTGGAAAGTAAATAATCTCATCCTTAAGAAAGAATGGGTGAAACAGCAAATCATAGACACAATTAATAATTTCATCCAAGAGAATGACAATAATGAGATGACATCCCAAAATTTGTGGGATGCAGCTAAAGCAGTAATAAGGGGAAATTTTATATCTCTAGAGGCTTACTTGTAAAAAAGAGAGATAGAAAAGATCAGTGAATTAGGCTTGAGTCTAAAAATGCTAGAAAAAGAGCAAGTTAAAAACACCCAATCAAACATTAAACGTGAAATTCTAAAAATATAAGAAGAGATTAATAAAATTGAAAGTTAAAAAAATGAGAAATAAAACTAAGAGTTGGTTTTATGAAAAAACCAACAAAATAGATAAACTTTTGGTAAATTTGATTAGAAAAAGGAAAGAGGAAAATCAAATTGTTAGTCTTAAAAATGAAAAGGGAGAAGTTTCCATCAATGAAGTGGAAATTAGAGCAATAATTAGAGTTACTTTGCTCAATCTTATGCCAATAAGTGAAATGGAGGAATACCTGTAAAAAATATAGGTTGCTCAGATTAACAGAGGAGGAAGTAAATTGCTTAACTGGTCCAAAGAAATAGAACAAGCTATTATTCAACTCAATTCTAATGGATGAGGCTCTCTAATGAGATGATTCAAACCAGTTCCAATTGTTTAGTAATGAAGAGAGTCAGCTACAGCCAGAGAGAGAACTATGGGAAATGAGTGTGGACTACAACAAAGCATTTCTCCTCTTTCTGTTATTGTTTGTTTGCATTTTTCTTTTCCTTCTCAGGTTTTTCTTTTTCTTTCTAGATCCGATTTTTCTTGTGCAGCAAAGTAACTGTATAAATATGTTTACATGTATTGGATTTAATATATACTTTAACATATTTAACATATATTGGACTATCTGCCATCTAGGGGAGGGTGCGGAGGGAAGGAGGGGAAAAGTTGGAGCAGAAGGTTTTGCAAGGGTCAATGCTGAAAAATTACCCATGCATATGTTTTATAAATAAAAAAAATTTAAAAAATAAAATAATTTTTTGTAATAACTTCTTTGGCTGCATTGCATAAATTTTGTTATGTTCTCTGATTATTGTAATTCACTTGGATAAAATTATCAATTGTGTCTATATTGTTTCATGCGTTCATACTTTGGGATTATATTATTTAGTTTCCAGTTTATTTTTGGTGCATTTTTCCTTTATCAAATGTGATTTTATTGCATTATGATCTGAAAAAAGATGTATTTATGATTTCTGCCTTTCTGCATTTGATTTTGAGATTTTTATGTTAATTTTTGTGTAACTTCCATGTACTACCAAAAAAAAAGGATACTCCTTACTGTCTTGTTTCAATTTTATCCAAAAGTCTATCATACCTAACTTTTCTAAACTTTTATTTACCTCCTTAACTTCTTTCTTTCTTATTCTGTCATTTGATTTATCTAATTCTGAGTGAGAGAGGTTGATATCCCACACTAATATAGTTTTGCTGTCTATTTCTTCTTGCAGCTCTCTTAACTTCTCTTCTAGGATTTTGGATGCTATACCGTTTGGCACATATATGTTTAATATTGATATTGCTTCATTATTTATGGAACCCTTTAGCAAAATATGTTTTCCTTCCTTATCTCTTAATTGAATCTATTTTTTCTTTTGTGTGATCTGAGATCACAATAGCTACCTCCGGTTTATTTCAACTGAGGCATACTAGATTCTGCTTCAGCCTTTTTCATTTATTGTGTATGTATTATGAGGCTTTAAATGCATTTCTTGTGAGTAACAGATTATAAGATATTGGTTTTTAATCTAGTTTGCTATCTGTTATACCTTCAATAATCTTAATCTGTGAAGTTAATTTCAAGGCAATCCTGCTTATTTTTACTTTGATATTTCTATACTCTATTATCTATAACTATCAGCTATATATATATATATACATATATATATGTATTGTTTAGTTTTTATTTAAATCAAGTAATTTTTATCTGCCATTCCTATTTTTTTCTTAGATATCAACATTGGTGCAGTAATCCTATCATCTCAGGTTCAGTATATGGATAAAACTATTTAAAACTATAAGGGTCTAAACTTTTAAGGCATCTACATATAACAAAAGAGCTTTATCTTTCTAAAACATAGAAAATTGATGAGGCAGACTTCTTTGGAAAGCAGAATGCTGCCTGGAAACAAATACAAAAGTATCAAATAAGTTATGGACCTATTGGATTTATTATCTCAGTGAATTCTGTTGCTTGATGCAGTAAAATTGCTTGAGTCCACAGAGTTCTGGACAACGGAATAAGGAAAAGATCATCCATCAAGAGACAGCTTTGATGGAAGGGTAAAAGAAAGAAATAAGAATTAATTGCCTATTGTATGTCAGGAACTGTGCTAAGCATTGTGTATGGGAGAAGTTGTGGAGAAGGAAGGGAAAAATTTTGGAACACAAGGTTTTGCAAGGATAAGTGTTAAAAAAAATAGCTATGCATATGTTTTGAAAATAAAAAGCTTTTAAAATTAAAAAAGTCCCCAGAAACTTGAAAAAAATTAAATAAAATTATAATTAGAAACCAATTTCTTTTGGG
This sequence comes from Sminthopsis crassicaudata, assembly GCF_048593235.1. NCBI lineage: Eukaryota > Metazoa > Chordata > Mammalia > Dasyuromorphia > Dasyuridae > Sminthopsis > Sminthopsis crassicaudata. The sequence goes on along the minus strand of NC_133617.1, from coordinate 682,532,791 downwards.
CTTAACCATGGATCTCTTTGGAGAAGCATTAAGATATCCTGTGATTCAATATAATCAGCACAAAGTCATTTGCAAATAGTGGCATCTGGAGACCTTTACAAGTGATTGTTCTTTTAGTTGGAATGGGCACAGGAGTTTCTCCATGATGCCACTGAAAGCCTTTGGACACATATGTTTTTCCACTTTTATACTTTGCTTGATATAAATATACAGTATCATTTCAATAATTATCTCTGTAGTTCTGTTTATCCTTGTTACTTAAGTAACAAGTATGTAAGTTAGAAATATCATGTTGGGGCTTTCAACTGATTTTTGCTGTAACAAGTCAAAAGCTATTTTTTTTTGCTTTTGGTAAATAACAAAGAGTTGACTATTACAGTTTCTATACCTCTCATTCAATGGGACTGTGAAAATATATAGAAGTCTACCTGTTCCTTGCTGTTTTTATCAAGCATATCCACACTGGATAGAAGGAAGAAAACATTTTTTGAAGATTTTATAGAACCAGTGTCAGTTATATCTGTAGTACCTAATGCTTTGGAAGCTGAATCTGATAGATTACTTGAATTCACAACTTCTGAGTTATAGTAGGACTAGAGTCAATTAGAAATCTATAACTCTGGCATCAATATGCTTAGTCCTGTTGCTCTTCTAGACTATAGAGAGAAAAGACACCAGGTTGTCAAGGGGAAACCAGGGGAACCAGGCAGGTCAGGGGGAAAAAAAAAACAAAGCAAAACAAAACAAAACAAAACAAAACAAAACAAAACAAAACAAAATTAGCATATTATGGGTATGCCATATAGTATTGGAATTAGACCAGTGAATGACTGCTGCACTTTCAGTTTGAGCAAGATAGGGAGTGCCAGTTTAAATAAATAGAGATGGGAAAATAGACATGTAATTTGGTAGTTACTAATGAATATTCAGTACCTTCAAGGACTTTTGTTTGTTTGTTTCATTTTGTTCTGTTTTGGAATTATAACAAGTGATAATAGAGTCATAGCTAGGTTTCTTTCCTCAGGATATAAAATTTACATGGTGCTAATAACACTTTTTGGTCTTCAGCATCATTGAAATAACTTAATACCTAATTAACACAAATAATAAATCATCATGAGGAACTATAAGATAGAGGGCTGAGTGAAAAACCATGTTGTCTACCTGATGCAAAGTATGACTGAATAAATTGATTTTATCTTTTGATAAAAATATGATATAAAATATATTCAAATGATACCTAACATATAACCTTTTCAAAGCTGTTGCACCATACATTCTAGTAGGTGTGGGTAAAAGTTAGTAATGAATTCCATAATTTTTTTTGTTTCCTTTTATATGAAAGAGAAGAGACAATAAGAGCTTTTACTTTCTGATGGTTTTAAACCCATCTTTTATCTCAGGGAAAAATTGATGAGTTACAACTAATAAACTATATCATATGAAAAATGATTGAAGGAACTTGGGGTAGTTTGCTTAAAGAAAATATTTTAAAAATAAAATATTACTAATATCTCTTATTTTATATCACTTCCCTCTTCAAATACACCCCCTCTCATTTTCCCTACTGAGTGAGACATCTTTTACAACTGAAAATTAAAAAAAAGTGGAAAATACAGTTGAGCAAATCTAAGAGTGGAAAAGTTTAGCCACAATAAGCAGTGTTCCAAGCCCATAGTTCTCCACTTTTGCAAAATGGGGGTAGGTCTCTTCTTCTATATCTTCTTTAGGCCCAACTCTACTCATTATAATCTCAGAGCATTCATTTTCATTTAAAAATGATTACTTCCTTTTTCATTATTGTATTACTTTGCTATTTCACTTTCTATCACAGCTGTCTTCTCATACTTTTCTGTTCATCATATACTTTTTTCCTATGTACTCCTGTTATACAATGTACTTATGAATTTTCCAACTCTAATTTCAAGCCATACTTTAATTCCATTGCTTTCCTCTATTAAGAGGTCAGTTACAAATATTTTGGTGTATATTAGGTCTTTCTTTTCATCATTGACTTAATTGGAGAACATCCCTAGTAATAGAAGTTCTAAGTGGAATAATATAATCATTTTAGTCAACTTTAAAGTAGAAAATATAAAGTGATGTATTTAGTAGAATCATTCTGTTAAAACTATTAGAAATCTTAGATATCACATAGTTCTTATTTTTTCATTTTAATGACCCATATTTTTCTAATGCCAACACTGAAAAAACATTTAACTCCCAAGTATTCTTGGCAATTTCCTATGACTAATTGCAAAACAGAAGGTCTGTCTTTGAAGGGAATTCTTTAAATCAATGAAATCACCAGTCCCCATATCTTACAGCTGAGAAAACTTTGGCTCAGAAAGATTAAGAGAATTGTGCTTGGCTGCATAACTGGAATGGGGTAGAAGTAGTATTTAAGTTTATATATTTGGAATTTAACTGAAAGCATTCTAAATAAATCAATAAAAACAGCCTGGCAAATGCTCAGCACATGATTGCACTCTTCAAATATTTTAAAGTCTGTTGTTTGAAATGAAAGGACAGTTTTGTTCTGTCTTTGTATTTCTCCAGAGAGTGGAGCTTGTACAAATCTGGGGGAGGGAGGGAAGATAACAAGGATATTCTTCTACCCTCCTCATCTGGAATTTATAAATAAGAAAAGTGAGGATTAAAGAGGAAGAATGACTTTTCCAAGTTCATACATTAGGAAACAATAGCTAGTTCCACATTTTTAGGGGAAAGGAGCATATTAAGCGCTAGCTTGAAATAAAACTGAACTGCTTTGTTTCTGTCTCACTAGTCTTCAAATGAGCCAGAGCCAGTTGGGCAGAGAAGTTTGGAGCTCCCAATGGCATACAATTTACCATTTTCTCTGGAAATCTATTATATATAAGGACTATTTATTCTTAGCTCCTTTTTGATTTTACATACATATATGCTGTTTTCAGTATATGTCTCTGTTCCAGAAGTACTGGGGAGGATCTATTCACTTCCCTGACATGGATGTAATTAATAGAAACTTGTTTTCATCACTGTGGTTGTGCCAAACTTAGTTTCACATATTTGTTTGTTATATGTCAATATTTCAGCAGAAATTCATAACACAACTTGTTATTACATTATGTCAAAGGATAATAACCCTTTGAGACATAAATACATTAAATCTAACAAATTAATGAAAAATACAAATAATCTGTAAACTAGGAGTTAATCCCATATAACGATACTAACTATATAAAAAAGATTACACTAAAATTATATATCAGACTCCATAGATTATAATTGTAATTAAAATTCATAGAAACTTATGTATTATTTTTCTTTTTTAAAGCTTTTTATTTTCAAAACATATGCATGGATAATTTGACAACTCTGACCCTTGCATAGCCATGTGTTTCAGATTTTTTTCCTCATTCCCCCCACTCTTTCCCCTAGATGGCAAGCAATCCAATATATGTTAAACATGTTAAACATATGTTCAATCCAATATGTATAAACATTTATACAATTCTCTTGCTGCACAAGAAAACAGATCAAAACAAGAAAGTAAATGAGTAAGAAAACAAAATGAAAGCAAACAACAAAAAGAGTCATAACATTTTGCTGTGATCCATATCCAATTTCCACAGTCTTCTCTCTGGGTATAGATGACTCTCTTTGTCATAAGATCATGGGAACTGTCATCAGTCATCTCATTGTTGGAAAGAATCACGTTCATCAGAATTGATCGTTGTATAATATTGTTGTTGCTGTGTACAATGATCTCCTGGTTCTATTCATTTTACTTAACATCAGTTCATGTAAATCTCTCCAGGCCTCTCTAAAATCATCCCCCTGATAATAGAACAATAATATCCCATAGTATTCATATACCATAACTTATTCAGCCATTCTCCAACAGATGGGCATCCACTAGTTTCCAATTTCTTGCCACTACAAAAAGGGCTGCCACAAACATTTTTGCACATGTGGATCCCTTTCCTTCCTTTAAGTTATCTTTAAAAATATCTCTATTATTTTTCAATTATGTTCCTAGCTTGCTTTATTTCTATCATGTCTATCCTTCAACCAATCTGCCTAGGATCCAATACCAAATACGTGATTTAAAAAAATTCCTTGGATCTAAGGGCTTAATAAAATACTCTAATCAGATTTCTCAAAACTGAAAGACTCATATATCAATTTCCAACTGAAACAGATTTCTTTTCATGGAGTATAATTTGTAAATAAGAATTTATATGGATACCAGCTACAGTGACAGCAATCCAAATGCAAAATTATTTACAAGGAAGAAAAGAATAAGCTGAAATATATACTCATAGATTTTTATTTATGAAAAATTCAACTTTCAAAGTCACCAAAGAACCAAAATTGAATAACTGATTCCACAATATTTTGCAAATTTTGTTTATTGTACTAAAGCTTTATGACTCTTTGCATCCCTTAGCCTAATAGTTTTTTTTTAAAACTAAAAGACCACTTTTTCTTAGAAAAAGAATATAATTAAGCAGAGCAAAGTTATTCTGGCATGATATGCCTTATTGCACATCCTTAGTCCATCACTTTCATGAGATCTTAGTCCTCTAAAGTCAGGATTGGTCCCTGAATTAGGCACAATTCTCACATCTTCAATGTTATTTTCCTTTTCCTTGTCATTTGTTTTCTTGGTGCTCTGTTTTGGACTAGTTGATGCAAGTCTTTCCATATTTCCCCATATTACTCAGAATGTCTGGAGTGAAATTAATTTTTTGGGGGTCACCTGCCTAGTATATTAAACTAACCTTGCTTTTGAATTTGACATCATCTGGAACATCTTTGTAAGATGAAGTGGTACAATGGAAAGGAAGGTGATATCTCAGGATTAAGGCTATATGGAGAGTTTTGACACCAATTTTTTTGCTTGATCAAGACTTTTTATTCCCATCTGCATGATAGGAAAATGCCAGTATTGGTTTGCAACTTTTCTCCAAATTAGGATACCAGAGAGTCTGAGTTTCATGGTATTACTCCACCACCTGCAGCCTACCAAAATAGTTCACTCCAGTGTTCAACCACTCTCACCAACAAGGTTGATATAATCTTCTTGATAGCTAATTCAAATATGTTATAACATAGTTTCTTTTCTTTCATTCTCAATAGTTCACAAAAACAACTTAGTCTATCTCTAATGTGCCTTATATTCCCCTCTCTTAAATCTATGGTATATTGCAAGGAATTTAGTTTCTCTTTCCATGTCTACTGGATAATAGATTCAGCTATAATTTCAGATTTGGAAAGGACTTAAGGCACCATCATGTCCAAATTCATCGTACAGGCCCAAGGAACTTCAGCAACACGTGCAGGTTCACATAGATAATAAACAGCAGAGTCAGAATTTAGATCCAGATCCAGAATCCATTTTCTTTAATTGTATTTTGTTGTTTTCCTTCTGAGTCAGGCATTGTCATTATATCTATATCTCTATCTATCTATCTATCTATCTATCTATCTATCTATATCTATATATAATAGATAGATATAGATATAGATATATATAATTTCTCTTTTATGTGTACACAAGAACAAAATTATGTTTAATATTTTATGTTTTATGATACGGGATCATCTTCGGGTTTATTCATTGGCCATAATATGTCCTAAAAGGTAGAATAGCATAGTGGCTCGAAGACTGATAATGGAGTCAGGAGAGATGACCTTAGTTCAAATGTCCTCTTTTACATATATTTGTGTGAAAAACAAACAAACAAACAAACAAAACCCAATGCAGTAAACTTGTCAGAATCCCTAGTACTTAGTTTCCACATCTTATAGTTCTAAGTCTTTTTAATGTTATCTTCTAAGACTTGCTGAGTTGCTGAGTTTATGAAAATTTTACAATGGGAATTGCCTAAAGTAATGGAATCACAGGTTTAGATCATTTTACAAACAACAAACAAAACCATTTGAAATAAATCACAATAGCTTTTTAGATAGGTTATTTAACTTATCTCCCCATCCACAATTGTTTCATATGTATAATCTGTAATTAACCATCCTGACCAGAATTTGATAAACTGTGGCAAAATCTAATCATTTGCTTTTACATTTTAAAATAAAATTTTGTTATTTCAAAATGTAAAGAAAATTCTCAGTTTGCAGGTCACAAAAAATGAATGGATAGTAAAATTTGGACCTCATATGGTTGTTATTTCTTGATCTAGCCTATATCATCTCCTATTTCCTTCCAAGCTTTATAAGTATATAATGCTATGCTTCTTTATATTGTGCTGAAGGTGAATGAAGGCATATGGTCAATACATTATCATTATTATTGTTAATATATAAATAGAGTTCAAGTTTAATTAAATGGCTTTTTTTTTACTTTAAAATTACATAGAAAAACTTCCTTAATTCATTTATCTTTTATTTAGAGAATTCAAAGTAATTTTGAAAAAGACAAACCTATTTCAAAAAATACTGATAATTGAAAGAAATTTTCTCGCATTATAAAGATAACATCCACTTTTTATTCATGGAAAAGAAAATTTTATAAAAAGGTTAAATATTTGTGACTGGCAAGATACTGTACTTATTTTTTCAGGCATAAGGTGATCTATAAAAAGAATTATGTCAACCATTAAAATAACTCTCCATTTCTCAAGTTAAACAAAGCTTAGAGACAAATTACCTTCTTCCTTCTAACCCAAGACTCATCAATATAAAATTAGGAATCAAATAAAAATAAATAGTACTTGAGCATTCAAGATCTTTTTGTTGGAAGGGACTTCACAAGCCATCAAATCATACTTGTACTTGACTGAAAAGTTCCTCAATAATATCCTCCAAAAATCTTCATACAATCTTGGTTTTAAGACTTTTTAACAGGAATCCCTTTACTTCTGAGGATATCTATTTCTAAAGGCCTCTAGACAATAGGAAGCTTTTCTTTACATTGAAAATAAAACTGCCTCTTTACAGCTTCCACCCTCTTTTCCTTTGCCCTGAGCTTTTTCTGATACTTGCAATATCTTTTTCTCTTGACCTGATGATAGTTCTGAAATGTGGGTATACTGTTCCCTGAAGTTTTTATTATGGAATATCTTTCCTGAAGTTTTCAGCAGATTTTATCCATTCTATATTGCCATCTGGCTCTAGGATATCAGGGCAGTTTTCCTTGATAATTTCTTGAAAGATGTTGTACAGCTCCTCCTTTTTATTATGGCTTCATGTAGTCCACAGATTCTGACACTATCTTTCAAATCTATTTTCTAAGTTAGTTATCAAATGAGATATTTCATATTTTCTTTTCATTTTTTTTTGAATTTTTTGATTGATTCTTGATGTCTTATAGAATCATTAGCTTCCACTTTTCTGATTCTAACTTTTAAAGAGTTGTTTTTCTTAGTTGGCTTTTGTACTTCCTTTTCCATTTGGCAAATTATAAGTAGTTGTTTTCTTTTTCCAAGCTGTTGACACTTTTTCATAATTTTCTTGAACCATTTTCATTTCCATTCCCAATTTTTGTTCTATATTTCTTTGCCTATAGATATTTTCACATTGTTACTCTCTTATGAGTTTATATTTTGATCTTTCATGTCACCATATTAACTTCGTCACTCTTTTTTGTTCTTCTGTTTTTGTTAATCTTTATTGGTCTTTTCCCTTTTCTTTTAGATTTGAGCTCTGCTCCTGAGGTGGAAAAGACACTCCCTCAGCCTTCTTGTGCCAAGAACTGTGGACTATTTACCTGGTGTGGCACTAATATTGCCCTGAGGTCCATGGGAACTCTCTTATTTGATACTGTGCTGAGAGCTGGGAGAAGGATGACTGTGTTGTTGGAGATCATAGCAGTCTGTTAGCTAATCTTTTGTGAGATGGGTTCTAGTGTTGATGTTTGGTATATGCTGATGCAGAGAGTGTGTGTCTGCATTTCTTCAGAACATGTTAATTTGGTTACTAGACACTGCCTGTATGCCTGGGGCTATGATGAAGCAAGTATCTGTTCTCTCAGCTGGAGTCTGCCAATTACTTTGGCTATGCTGAGACAAGGAAGGGGAGAGAGGTACTTTAGGGTTAGGGTTAGACACATATTGTGATAATGCACTTCTGATATTTAATATGTCAAAATTAAGCTAAAAAGAAGACTAAAAGGCCCTAATCTTAGCAAATGTCTGACTTCCTTGCCAAGTACTTAGAAATATCAGCCAACAACAATGCAGGATTAAAATATAAAATTATTTCTAAAATCCAACAGAAGATGGAAGCTGATACCAGTATTACCTCAAAAAGCAGAGACAATGTAAAGTTGAACCAGTTTAATTTTTTTTTCCCGTAGGTACTTAAAGATGAAGATGGAAGGAAGACAACAAAAGAAACAAATTGTTTTAAATAATTAGAAAAGATGTTCTAATATTTTTCTAACTTCCTTCATTATTAAGGAAAGTAGAAGCACACTATACTTGGAAATAGTGATACACCACACTTGGATTCTCACATCAGAATCCTTATTATACAAATAGAGGCAGAAATGGCACCCCCCCCCAAAAAAAAAGGCAGAAAAAGCAGTCAGATTCTACCAAATATACACTGAGAACATTAGAAAAATGTTTTAAGTTGCAGAGAAAAAGCTTGGATAAAAATTTTTGTGCCTTGTTTACAGTTCACACAGACTATATGAGTAATATTTATATTTGTAGTACTTAGCCTAGTCTCAAATACTTAGTAGGAACTTGGTAAAAAAAAAATCATTTTTTTTTCATTCATTCTTTTCCATTCATTCCCTCCATCTTTATGTCGTCTCTTCTTCATGTTAAATATTGCTAGATATTTTAATTATCCTCATATTGTATTACCTCAGGGTCACTCATAATTCAGCATGCTTATCATAAATTATATGATTCGTAAAATGTGACAACTGGAATAGAACAAAATACTTTATATCAGGTCTCATTACAGAAGAGTAATATGATATTATTAAGATACTATTACTTTCCTCATTCTAGGATTATGCTTCTCTTAGTATAGGTTAAGGTGATGGTGAAAATGATGATCTTATTGTCTAATGAGTTTTTCTTATCACCTGTTCACAGGCAACTGGAAGGAAATGATATTTTGTGGAATATTTGATTATCTCATATTACATTGCTCATGATAAATATTTGAAAAAGGAGAATTGTGAAGACAATTGCAGCTTCTACACTATGGCCTGTTGTTGAGGCTTAAGTGGTAGAAGCATTCTCTCAAGCCTTTAATAAAATCCTGCAAGTTAGATTAATGTATATTTTGAAACCTTGTGCCTGTATGCAAAGATGAGAATAAATAAGGATATTTACAAATATACTAAAATGTATTATAAATTGTGGGTTGAGAATGAGGAATGAAGAAGACCAAATATTTAAAGATTGCACAGAAACTGCAGACTTCTAAGCCATGAATATTTAAGTGAAATAACTGTTACATATTCAGAATTGCAAGCACTCAATTAAAAACCATTAATTAGGTCCCTAAGCTTTGTCAGGGATTATGTTAAGTTCTGGACATAACCTGAAAAGGGGGAACAATTACTTTCCTCACAGATCTTACATTTGAATGGAAGAGACCCCATATAACAACATATAAGAAATAGATACATATATACATTCATATATATATATATATATATATGTGTGTGTGTACACACGTATATGTTTTTTCATACATATGCATGTTTATATGTATGTATACACATACTTATATACATACATATACGTATACACATATAGGTAGATATTCATGTGTATTTGTTTATGTATATAGAATTCAGAGGAACAGGCACTACAAACAGGAAAAGAAGCTAAGGACTTCCTAAAGAAGATAAAATTTCAACAGTCTTGAAGGAAGACAGAGCTCCTAAGAGGCAAAGGTAAGAAGAGAGGGCATTGTGGTAATGAAGCATAGTCAGTTTAAAGGTGTGGTTATATGCAATGTATTCTAGAAATATCAAATAGGTGTTTCAGCCTTATCCTAGTCTGTGAAAAGGGACAAAGTACAAGAAAACAGAAAATATAGGAAATGGACAGATGGTGAAGAGCTTTAAATTCCAAAGGGAGAAGTTGATCTTAGAGGTAATACTGAAATTTATTGAGCGAGAAAGAGATGGGGCATTGGTAGTTCAGTTTTTTAAGCATAATAAGTTTTTGGCAGCTAAGTAAAGAATGGATTGGAATGGGCTGGGAACCAAGAGAATGGAGGCAGGGAGATCAATTAGAAGGTTATTGCAATAATCCAGACAAGCATCAGAAAAGTACAATTTTGACTCATTATTGAGTCACTCCTGAAGGATCTGTGTATAAAGTTATGAAATTGACTAGTTAGAGCAAAGATCTAAACCATTAAAAAGTGAGAAGAAAGAACAAAATCAGAAAAGTATATTCATGAAATTGAAACAACTCAATTCTCAGTCAAATAAGTTTTTGATAATTTTTTGGGTTGGATGGAAAAAAAAGACTTAGACACATATTGTGATAATGCACTTCTGATATTTAATATGTCAAAATTAAGCTAAAAAGAAGACTAAAAGACCCTAATCTTAGCAAATGTCTGACTTCCTTGCCAAGTACTTAGAAATATCAGCCAACAGCAATGCAGGATTAAAATATAAAATTATTTCTAAAATCCAACAGAAGATGGAAGCTGATACCAGTATTGCCTCAAAAAGCAGAGACAATATAAAGTTGAAACAGTTTAATTTTTTTCCTGTGGGTTCTTAAAGATGAAGATAGAAGGAAGACAACAAAAGAAACAAATTGTTTTAAATAATTAGAAAAGATGTTCTAATATTTTTTTAACTTCTTTCATTATTAGGGAAAGTAGAAGCACACTATACTTGGAAATAGTGATACACCACACTTGGATTCTCACATCAGAATCCTTATTATACAAATAGAGGCAGAAATGGCACCCCCCCAAAAAAAAAGGCAGAAAAAGCAGTCAGATTGTACCAAATATACACTGAGAACATTAGAAAAATGTTTTAAATTGCAGAGAAAAAGCTTGGACAAAATATTATTAAAATCAAGAGAATATTGACAATTTTTGTTTATATGCTTATTTTCCCATCCATATACATTTTGTGAGAGTCATCTCCATATCTATCAAGATCATTCTGGTTAAAGATATTAGTAGGAAACTGGGAGATTTTTCGAGTCACAATAAAAGTTGGACACATCTTTAATTTCATAGAAATAACTGAAAAACAATGTTGAGACTAGAAGATCACATTCTGTTAATTATTTTTTGATTAATATTACTTTGTAGAAAAAAAAGTCACCTTAAGGACTGTTTTCCAACAAATCTCCTAGTCATACATTAGAATCATTCAAGATTCCTTGTATGGGGAAAGCTTCCTTCATTGATCCTCTGAATATCAAACATTAATGGGGGCATAAAACAGGAAAACATCTGTTCATTAAGGTGTTTGTCATTGTAATGGAAGAGAGCCACAATAGAATACAAAAAGAAGAGGGATTCTTTATAGAAGAAGAGATTTTGTAGATGTAGAAGACTATGACATTAAACCCTGGAACACTGCAGAACCTTATGGAAGTGTTCTGTGAAAACACTAGTCTGCTCTACATATTCAAAAAAAAAGAGGGAAAAACAATAATTATGGAATAAATAATATTTGTTATTTAGATTATTTCATTCAAATAGATGGACAACCAACAGAACTTCTCAATATAGAGTTATATCATAATCACCTATATCTTTAGCAATCTGAGATAATCAATATGGATAATTGAATCAAGAGATTCCCTCAAGTTTTCTAAGAAGGCATTTATTTGTGAATCAAAGAACTAATCCATTTACAAGGAAAAAAACAAACATTTCCTCAAGATATCACTTATTGGGACTATTTATTTTATGAAATCTATTACATATGAGGGAAAGGTAACTTTTTATGCCTGATTCCTGTTACTTCCAAACAGCTAGAATGTAACTATCATATCACAGACTCTCAGTTGAACTTCTGTGGTAAATTGGATAGGATTTGGATAATGCTTGTACTAGATGGCCTGCATATGCAGCATAAATAGTACTTTCCATTTGGATTAATGAATGCGATTATAATTTCTTTTGTATATTTCAAAAGCAAGAATTTCATAGTTTTGCTTTTCTCTTTTATCTTTGATAATCATCTGCCTGAAACTAGTTACATTCTTTCCTCAATCTTTCTCTTTTTCTTGACACTTTACTCATTGTTCTTAGCATTCCTTACCACCAGAAAATTCTTTTGAAATTTAGTGCTGTTGATATTATTTTTATAAGATGACACATCTTTCATTTGCCTTTCTTTCATCTTTGAATTTTATCTTTTACAAATCTAATTTGGAAGAGTTGTTGGGTCCAAGATTTATTTCAGAGGTAGAGTTTAGGAAACTTGGTGGATGATTGAATTTAAAAGGTATATGAGAAGTAAGAGTAAATTAAGGACTCAAAAATTTCTCATCTGGGTGAGTAGAATATTGCCAATTTCAAAAAGAAAAATAAGAAGGTCAGGAAAAGAATCTTGCTAAAGAGAGATAAATTTGGTACATGTTGTACGTGAGATGTCAACCAGGATAACTTCATGGAGCTGTTTAGCATAAATAAGAAAAGTTCTTAAATGTTCTGTCAGTATTAGCTTATATATAAGCTTATACATAAACTTATACATATATATATACACATACATACATATACATACATACATATATATATATATACATATGTACATATATATATATAAATATATATATATATATATATATATATATATATATATATATAAATGTATACTTAATTTTGTTCATTACTTTTTGCTGCTCATTGTGACCACTAAATTATTTTAGGTAGTTTTTTGATGCTTCAGGTGTAAACCATCTTTCCAATATCAAGCCTCTGTTCTCTCTTTAAAGCCTTTTCATTCTTTCTTGCCATCTGGCTTCAAATCAGCTCATCAGATCCTAATTAGCTGTTCTCACTTTTTTTTCTCTTTTGGCTCTAAGATGAATTTTAAAGACAATATATATACCCACTTATTGGATTTGTCTTTCGTTTTCTTATATAGACATTTCAGTTTCTCTTTTTAAAACAGAAGCCATATCTTTAGTCCATATTTTGTGTTGAAGAGCAGAAACAATAACAAAAATGTGTTTAAACATTTAAATGAACTTTCCATTACAAGTGAAAAATATATTCTCATTTGCTCCTATTTTTTTGCTTCAAACATCCCTCCTATTAAAACAAACAAAAAAGTCACCCTAAAAGTGTTAGAATTTATGAATACTGTTTAAATAAAATCTTAACCCAAAACTTCAAAAATATTCATTGAAATTGAACTATCAATAGATGCACTTTTGTGTAAGTTATGTATAAGTTTAAAAAATTCTTAGTTTCCTTTAAGAATCTTCAGTCCCATAGGGACCCTGATATTAGTTCACATGATCATAACATTAAAATATATGTACATCCCATATATATATATATAATATATGATATTTTGCATTTTTGTGTCCTTTGATATTGGTGATACCTATGAATATAGTTTTAAAATGATGCTTTGACGTGCATAGAATTAACAACATATAATTATAAAGAATACCAATTGTATTGATAGATAATCATCAAAATCATTTTTAAAATAAGTTCAGAGATGCCTAGTTAAGAGAGTGCTATGTGCTGCAATTGGGGCAGCTAGATGGCACAATGGTTAGACCACCAGCCCTGAAGTCAGGAGGACTTGAGTTCAAATCACATCTCAGGTACTTAATACTTCCTACCTATGTGACACTAAGCAAGTCACTTAAGCCCAATTACCTCAGAAAAAAAAAGTGCTGCAGTATAGACCCTCCAAATTTTAGATTATGAGAACTTCATTTATAAGAGATTGACTTCTTGGGCTGTTTATTTTTAAGAAGAAACTAAAGCCCAGAGAGTTCATGGAAGCAAGGCAGAGACAAAGAGCAAACTAGTTGGGTACAGAGGCAGCCTGGTGCCTGATGCTTTTAGTCACTTCTCTTTCTAGGATATCATATCACTTCACTACATAAATTGACTATATATATGGTTGCCTAATTCACAGCAAGCAAAATTTGGAGTATTATTTTTTTGCACTTTTTGTTTTGCAAAGAATTAAACCATTTTCCCATTCCCAAATATTCACAATCTAGCCATGCTATAGCACAGTATGTTTTCAAGGTGGTGGTGATAATATTTGCACAAAGCAAAGGAGTTAATTTGCATCAAGCTAATCAGCTACCCACCTTTATTTGCATTTGTTCCTGCTGTCTGTTCTCCAAATTATTGTTCCTATTCATCGATCATCTTCTCAAGCATGGCTTTGTAATGAATGACATATTACTTTATCTTACATTTAACTGGACAACAGCTGTTTTTATGGTTTGTTGCTAGGCAAATAATGCTTCATCTCTGTTGAATCAGTCTCTATTCCATTAAGACAGTGAAAGGCTTCAATGGCTTCAGATGCTTGTTGCCAGTTCCCAGATGTCATCATCTAAACCCTGATGGAATTTATGTTCGTTTTAGGGAGGGTGGTGAAAGAATAGCATTGATTTTTAAAATGGGAGAATTGCCCACCTAGTTATTTTTCATCATGATGGATAGACTCTTAGATCTACGTTAGCATTAGAATTGATATGTATCTCCAAGAAAACAACCCTTGGTGGACATTTTCCTTTTAGAGCTATCAGTATATTGGGTTTCCTGAAATGATTTACAAAAAATAATGGCTATGGCATCAAATATATATTTTGCATTGCAACAAAAGGAGAAGTTCTTAGTAATTCTAATTAGAGAAATGTACAAGACCATTTCAAAGCCAGTTGAAATCTATTTACTCCATGGCTAGAATTGCTTCTATTATAATAATGTTTTTATTAATGAAATTACTATTCCAAAGGTACATTTCATTGAAAAAACTTTATAACCATAAAAAGAACTAGAATAAGAAGGATGGGGTACATTCCAAGATGTCTGTTCTCTTCACTTTATGTCTTGGTAAGGCTTCTGAGTTTTCTGCACCCAAAAAGGAGGGATGTCATTTTCCCAGATTACTCCCTGCTCCCAGTGATAAAAAGGCTACAAAGAGGATACCTATGATGGCTGTCTCTTTGTCTCTGTCTCTGTCTAATTCTGTGTGTGTGTGTGTGTGTGTGTGTGTGTGTGTGTGTGTGTGTGTGTGTGTTTTCCCCTTCTCTGTATTTCTCTCCTTTCTTCCCCCTCCCCTTACAGATTAGTTGGATTTATCTTGTCTTAAAATTTTCAGATGAGAAAACTAAAACCCACAGAGAAGGTCTACTTGACTGAGATGACATGTTGATGTGGTGGCAGAATATATCAAAGTGATAGATTTTGACTGATTTTGTTCTGCATTTTTAAGATGTAAGGGGATACACAACACACTAGAAGGAAATGCATTTTCTTATTGGTTGGGGTGGGGATGAGCAAATAAAAGAATGGCTTCCTGATACTGAAAACTGTTAATTAAGGCATTTGATTCCTTTCTCTTATGCTATATACACTCATCTACTTCAGATCACAATGTTAGGATGCTAAGAGATTCTAGGGAGCATCAAATCCAAGACCCTCATTTACCAGATGAGGCACCTAAGACCTAAAAAAGAGGAAGAAGTGACTTATAAGGAAGGAATTGTAGAATAGTGGCAGCAAGTTAAATGAACTCTAAAAGGCAAAGTTAAAACATGCTAAAAGACAGTTTCTCTCTACTCAAAAGGAAATAGGGGTAGCTATGGCTAAAAGTAAAGGCCAAATAGTAAAGAGTAAAGTTTATCTTGTGGGACTTTCTTGTTGTTGTTTCTTTTGTTTGTTGCTTAAATGACTAGCTGCACTCAGAGGACCATTTGGTGGCCCTCATTATGCACAGAGGCTTAATGATGTGAGACCACAATGGTGCAGTTCTGAGAGGTCCAGGCAGGTACATTTATGAGATTTCCATTTGGCCCTCACTTAGAAAGTGCAAATGGCTGCTGCTGCTGCTAAATGGCTTTAAAAATAGAACATTTTTATTTCCCTTCAGGACATTGTGAACTTGTTAGGTGAGGATATGATGGACCTGCTGATTTCTTCCTAATTCCACTTCCACAGGCTGATCCACACAATCTATTACATGAGGCATGCAAGCCTAGCAATTGAAATAGGAGCCAATTGTCAGAAATTTCTAGAGAGTCTTCTTTCTGTCACAGTAATTCACAGTGATATCATGCTTTAAGATTTGTAGCTGGCTTTCTCATAACAGCTTTTTGAGGTACATGGTGTAAACCCTATTTTTCTAATAAAGAAATAAGATTTGGAAAAAAGTAGTCACATAATTTGTAAGTATTTAAGGTAGAACTCAAGGCCTGGTTTTCTGATGCCAACTCCAATTTGGATACTCGCATACCATTGGACCTTGTTTCATCAACCTCATCAACAAGGCTGCAGAGTAGAAAAGAAAATTTGACATGGTAACATTTGAAGCTATGATATTTTGTTTATGTTCATAATTTACAAGTGATCCATAGTTTTCCTTTTGTGAACCTTCCTAAGATAGCATTATCATATTTCCACTTCCTTAAATAGTTTCCTTTCTAGTCAATTTCTATCTCTGGTTATGAAGTTTTTGACATTGAGATGTTCCCTTGGAAAATTGCTTTAATAAATGAATATACTATATAGTCCATTCTAATTTACTGCCTCTTCTAGAAAAATTATGACAAAAATTCAAATCATGTGTGCATGCTTAAATTTAGATTACCTACTAAGTTATAAATGTAAATAAAAAATTTAAAACAAACTTTGAAATGTATGATGCTATACTTAGGGAATCAACTAGCATAGTTGAAATAATTAACAATTTCAACAAAGTTACAAGTTATTAAATAAACAATTTAATAATTCCATATTATCATAAGTAGAAAGAGATAGAGAAATTTCATTTAAAATAATCATAGACAATATAAACTACTTGGAAATCTCTTTCTGAGACAAATCCAGGAATCTATGAACTTTATTGGAAAACACTTCACACAAACAATGTCAGATCTAAACAACTGGAGAAATATTAGTTGCTTGTAAGTATGCTGAGTCAATACAATAGAAATGACAATTCTATCCAAATTTACTTATTCAGTGCCATATCAATGAAATTAAAAACAAAACAAACCTTATAGAGCTAAAATAATGACAAAAATTCATCTGGAAGAACAAAATGTCTAGAATATTCAAGGAACCAATGGGAAAAAATGTGAAGGAATTTTGGCCTAGCAGTAGAATATCTCAAACTATATTAAAAAAGTGATAATTATCAAAACAACTTGGTATTAGCTAAGAAACAAAGTGGTGGATTGGGGAGATAGGTTAGGTATATAAGACAGAGTAGGAAATGCTCATAGTAATTCAGTATCTGGTAAACACAAATATCCAAGCTTTAGGGAACAGAATTCACCATTTGACAAAAAATTGCTGGGAAAACTGGGTATCGCCTTGGCAGAAACTAGTCTCTGACACTATATACTTAGATAAGCTTAAAAAATGGACACATGATTTAGACATAAAGATATCATAATAAATTAGGAGAACATGCAATCTTTTTGCCTGTTTCATCTATGGGCAAGGAAAGAATTTATAACCAAATAAAAGATAGAGAACATAATGTGGAGTAAAACTGATAAATTCAATTACATTTATTAAAAAATATTTTGCACAAACAAATGAATTTAACTAAGATTAGAAAGAAAGAAGGCAACTGGGAGAATTTACAGCAAGTTTTAATAAGACCTCATTTCTCACTTATATAGAGAACTGAATAAAATTATAAAAAGTCATTTCCCAATTGATGAATTACAAAAATATATGAACAAATAATTATCAGGAAAAAAAAGAAATCAAAGATATTTATAACTATATGAAAAATACTCTAAATCATTATTGGTTAGGGAAATTCAAATGAAAAGAATTCAGAGATACTACCTCATACCTATCAGATTGGCTAATATGACAGAAAAGAAAACAATAAATTTTGGAGGAGACATTGGAAAATTGGGACACTAATATACTTTTAGTAGAGCTGTGAAGTGATCCAATCATTTTGAAGAGCAATTTGAAACTATGATCCAAATGCTATAAAATTAGCTTTGACTTAGCTATACCACTACTTGGTCTGTACTCCAAAGGGATTTTAATAAAGGACCTATATGTACAAAAATAATGATAGCAGCTCTTTTTGTGTTAGCAAAGAATTGGAAATTAAGGGGAGGCTTATCATTTGGGGAATGGATGAATAAAAATGGTATATGATTGTGAAGGGAAACTTCTGTGTTATAAGGCATGATGAGTTCAATGATCTTAGAAAAAACCCTAGAAAGACATATATAAACTGATATAAATTAAAATGGTCAGAACCAGAACATTGTACACAGTATCAGCAATATTGTATGATGATTAACTGTGAAAGACTTAGCCATTCTTAGCAATATAATGATCTAAAACAATTCTGAAGACTTATGGTGAAAAATTCTACTTATACTACCAAAAATAATGCATGGAGTCTGAATGCAAATAAAAGTGTGCTTTAAAAAATCCTTGGTTTTTCTTGTTTATTTTTATTTTCTTTTGCAATATGACTTATTTGAAAACATTTTATATATGTATGTATATGTGTATGTATAATCTAGAGCAAATTGCTTGACTTCTCAAGTAGGAGTGGAAAGGGAAGGAAAAAATCTAGAGATAACAATTTTTAAAAAATGAATGATAAAAAATTTATGTATATATGAACACTTGTACTGTATACATCATTATATTATACATTGTAAATTGAAAGAAGCATCAATCATGATTACTATCCATCAGGAAGAAAAGACATAATCACATATATATATTATAAATATATATATATATATATATATATATATATATATATAAAGTTGACTATCAATAGAATTCAGACACAATATAATCAATGTAGAGAAATCTCAACTTAGGAAGCTCCTTTGCTAATATAGATCAGCAACTCCTCTGTTATTTGTAATCTTAGAAACATGCTGGAAAGGAACAGATCCACAATGGCATAGAGGAGAAATATCTTTTTCTGAGCTTTCCCCACAACCTTTGAACTAACTGCAAATCCAGCTGCTCAAGCAATTTTGGAGTGACAGAACCCAAGAATATTGGGAGTATATTACCAGTAGAAGATAATTTTGAACATCTCCAGAAAAGGTCTGTTTAAACTGGGGATGGAGGGAGGCAAGTCAAGCAAGGCAGACTGAGCACAAACACCTAGTGCAGGCAGTGCACAATACTGGGGCACTGTGGGCTCTGTGCATTGAATAATCCACCAGGACAAATCTATAGCAGTCTTAGCTACTCTTCTCTGGTGGCAAGCCAGTAGATCTGCAGACTAGTTATAGGACATCCAACACAAATAAAAAAGGCAAATAGTGAACCCATAAATGCCTGAATTTCATGGGTCCTGGCCATGCCCACCCAGCACCATAAGTTTGTCAGTATAGACCTATTACAGCCACTATCACTTGTAGAGAAATCTTGGACAATCTCCTCCTTGTCCTAAAAGAAGATCCCAACTTATAAAAAATGAGCAAAAAAGCAAAAAGAACTGACCATATATTGTTTTTATGGTGAAAGATAAAAAACAAAAACAAAAACAAAACAAAAAACAAAAATAGATCTTAAAACCTGAGGTCAGTAAACACAGATAATATCCAGATGAAACCCCAAAAGGTGAGATAAACTGATCCCGATCCCACAAGGCTCTTCTGGGAAAAAAATTTAAAAAGAATCTTAAAAGAAAGCTAGAAGAAAAATGGAAAAAGGAAATGAAAATTCTGAAAGAGGGTTTGGAAAAGGAAACATGGAAATTATCCTTGTATCATCATGATCCTCTCACATAAAGAGATCCATTCTATAGGTCTGAGTTAGACCTCCAGAAGCTACTGGTAGATGGCTCCCATGTCACAACATATAGTGCTATAATGTGTGACACAAGAAACAAAGAAGCAGCAGCATTTGAGAGCTGTTCATGAGTAGGATCCTCCCAGAGTTTCCTTAGTAACCCAAGAGAAAAGAGAGGGAGAAGAGATCTGGTAAGACTTTTTTAGTTAAATAGGCCAACATATCAAAGGGCCAAGCCAGGAGACTGATGAGAAATTTATGAAAAAAATGCCTGTTCTTACTACAATCCTCTTCTCTGTTTGATTTTCTTCCATGACATTTCACAATATTCAATACCTGCTATAGTATCTAACCCTATAGTCATCCAGAAGTGATAATGCTCTTTGTGTTGTGTGGACTCAGATACCAGCTAATGCACAAACTTACTGACCATGCTGTGGAGGGAAAATAATCATACATCCATAAAACAAAAAATGGGGAATTGTTAAAGACCATGCCTAAGTGAAGGGAAAGGTCAATTCTCTGAGATCCTCCACAGCTATGAATCATAATACTTAAAGAAGTTGCAAAGCAGCCTTCGCAGATATTCCTTATGGATTGGGAATGAAATAAATTGGAGGAAAGAAGGAAGAGGAGAGAGGTCAAACAACACAATTACTTGTCTCCTTGTATCATCATCATCCTCTCATGTGAAGAGATCCATTCTACAGGTCTGAGTTAGATCTCCAACAGTTATTGGCAAATGGCTCCCATATCACAATACTATATGATTATTTTAATAGAGGCAGCACAAGCATTTAATAAAATCCAACACCCATTCCTATAAAAATACTATAGCATATAGGAATAAATGTATTTTCCTTAAAATGCCATCTATTTATAACTTTCAGCAAGCATCATTTGTAATGGGGATGAATGGACCATTCCAAATACAAACAGGGGTGAAATAAGGATGCCCAGTATCACCATTACGATTCAATATTGTATTAGAAATATTAATTTTGTCAATAAAAGAAAAAAGATTAAAGCAATTAGAGTAAGTAATGAGGAAACCAATTTATCACTCTTTGCAGATGATATAATGGTATACTTAGAGAACCCTAGAGCATCAACTAAACCCCTAAAAGAAATAATCCACAACTTTAGCAAAGTTGCAGGATACAAAATAAATCCACATAAATAATCAGTATTTTTATATATTACCAATAAGGTCCAGCAGCAAGAGATACAAATAAAATTCTATTTAAAATAACTGTTGATAGTATAAAATATTTGGGAGTCTACCTGCCAAGACAAAGTCAGGAACTATATGACCACAACTATAAAACACTTTCTATGCAAATAAAATCAGATATAAATAATTAGAAATATACCAAGTGCTCTTGGGTAGGCTGAACAAATATAATAAAAATGACAATACTATTTAAATTAATCTACATATTTAGTGCTATAACAATCAAACTTCCAAGAAATTATTTTACAGAACTAGAAAAAATAACAAAAAAGTCCATCAGGAAGAACAGAATGTCAAAAATTTCAAGGTAATTAATAAAAAAAAAAGCAAATGAAAGTGGCCTAGTTGTACTAGATTTTAAACTTTATTATAAAGCAGTGGTCAACAAAAGGTTTTGGTACTGGCTAAGAAATAGAGAAGTTGATCAGTGGAATAGGTTAGGTTCATAGGACAAAGTAGTCAATGACTAACTAGTGTTTATCAAACCCAAAGTCCCCAGTTTTTGGGATACGAACTCAATATTTGACAAAAAATGCTGGGAAAATTAGAAACTAGAATGGCAGAAACTAGGCATTGACCCACACCTAACACCATATACCAAAATAAGATCAAAATGGGTTCATAATCTAGATATAGTGATATTATAAACAAACTGATCTGTGGAGGGGGAAGGAATTTGTGATGAAAGGAGAACTGGAGATC
The DNA here is from genome assembly GCF_048593235.1 of Sminthopsis crassicaudata. NCBI lineage: Eukaryota > Metazoa > Chordata > Mammalia > Dasyuromorphia > Dasyuridae > Sminthopsis > Sminthopsis crassicaudata. The sequence goes on along the minus strand of NC_133617.1, from coordinate 682,510,941 downwards.
ATTATTGAACCCAAAATAGATAATGTTGATTATATTAACTTAAAAAGGTTTTGTACAAACAAAACTAATGAGACAAGATTAGAAGGGAAGCAATAAATGGGGAAAACATTTTTCCATTCAAGGATTCTGATAAAGGCCTCATTTCTAAAATATGTAAAGAATTGACTCAAATATTAAGAATTCAAGCCATTCTCCAATTGATAAATGGTGAAAGCATATGAACAGTTTTCAGATGAATAAATTGAAACCATTTCTATTGATATGAAAAAGGTGCTCTAAATCGTTATTACATCAGTGAAATGCAAATTAAGACAGCTCTGATGTACTACTATACATCTCTCTGATTCGCTAAGATGATAGGCAAAGATAATGATGAATTTTGGTGGAATGTGGGAAAACTGGGACACTAATACATTGTTGGTGGAATTGTGAATAGATAGAAACATTGTGAAGAGTAATTTGAAACTATGCCAAAAGAGTTATCAAACTATGCATACCCTTTGATCCAGCAGTTTTTCTACTGGGCTTATATATCAAAGAGATCTTAAAGGAGGGAAAAGAAAATATGTTTGTGGCAGCCCTTTTTGTAGTAGCAAGAAACTATAAGTTGAGTAGATGTCCATAAGTTGGAGAATGGTTGAATAAGGTATATGAATGTTATGGAACATTATTGTTCTATAAGAAAGGATCAACAGGATGATTTCAGAGAAGCCTAGAGAGATGTGCATGAACTGATGCTAAGTGAAATGAGCAGAACCAGGAAATCACTGTACACAGCAACAATAAGATTATTTGATGCTCAATTCGGATGAACATGGCTCTCTTTAACAATGAGGTGTTTCAGAGAAGTTCTAATGGTGATCAAAAAGAGCCATCTACACCCAGAGAGAGGACTTTGGGAGCTGAGTATGTTTCATACCATAGCATTTTCATTCTTTTTGTTGCTGTTTGCTTACATTTTATTTTCTTTTTTCATTTTTTTTTCTGGTTTGATTTGATTTTTTTGTGCAACAAGATAATTGTATAAATATGTATGCACATATTGGATTTAACATATATTTCTACCATGTTTAACATAAATTGGACTACTTGCCAGTTAGGGGAGGGGCTGAGGGAAGCAAGAGAAAAATTAGAGCACAAGATTTTGCAAGGGTTAATGTCAAAGGATTACCCCATGCATATGTTTTGAAAAATAAAAAGCTTTAATTAAAAAAAAAGTTGCTGAAGTATTCTGAGAACAAAAAGTTGCCTAGAGTCTAATAGTATTTAAATCCAGGGCTTCTGACTTTGTGATCAGCTCTTCATTCACTATAACATACTGTCATCCAAAATTATAGAAATAATCAATTCAATTATGTTTAATATTATTTCAAAATGATTAATTTATTCTAAAGTGGTTATAAAAGTTTCTTTAGGTAATACACTTACATAATGTATTAAATGTTTGAGTCATGTAACACACTTCTTAGAATCAAAGAGTTAAAGCTGGAAGGATTATAGGTATCATTTAGTCCAATCCCTATATTTTATAGATGAAGCAACAAGCCCAGGGAAGTAGCAGATCTCTGATTTGAATCCATGTCTTCTCTCTCAACTCTATCATACTGTCTTTATTATCTACATTACTTTTTGGGTGGGTTCTCTCTTCCATTTTATCTAGTTAACCTAGTTTTTCATCTCTTGAAAAACAGCCATTCAAAAGAAATAATGGAGTTATCATGGTATAGACAATATATTTAAAAAAAAAGAAAACACATGGTAGATATTCTAAGGCTTTCTGAGTTATCACATCCTGGCCTACTGAAAAGATTTGTTTTCATAGGGAGATGAGGTGGGTTAAGTCTATCTCAAGTTAAGTACATCTTCCATGGTATCCAGGACAATCTCCAATATCCTGATCTATATCTGTCCACTGGACATAGATGGGTCAGAAGGGGAAAGTGAGACAGTTGATCTTTCACAGCCCTCCATCATTTAAATCCAATTCACTGCATGTTAAAGCATCACTTACTTGATGTGAAGGTTCTCTTAGAGAACCAAGGACAAACAACAATAATCCTTTGTTGAGTATAATATATTTAGTGCCTAAGTAAACTCCTTTTTGTTAATTGTAGAATGATCTCAAATATCTCTTATTTTATTACTATTGGACCTAAATTTCCAGGACATTGTTGTGCCACAGTTTTCTTTTAATGTCCTGATCCAGTTTCTCTAATTGCCCTATTCAGTTACTCTGCCTCAGGTTATAACCTTTCCCTCTTAATGTTAGAATAAAAGTTTTATATCTTAGACCTTAGGTTATAGTTATTCCCTCTTAATGTTTGATGGGATAAAGGTCTTTATCAATTTTTTAGACATCATTAGAATATCAGGAGCCTCTCTAGTATCTCCCCCTACATTCTTCCCCCCATTAGGTCATCCCCATCCAGGTACCTCCACCATTATGTCATTGTTCTTGTAACCCTATAAAAGACCTTTGTGTCTGACATTCACTGATGGAGTCTTTGAGACGATAGTCTCATTCAGCCCTGGGACCAAACCATGGATCCATTTGGTCCCAATAAATCTCTCCTATTTAATAAATTATTAAATTGTTCTCTAATCTCTATCTTGCTCAGTCTTTTTCTGGCATTATAATACTATCCTTATTTAGGTCCAACCAACCATAGTTAATACCATGTTCAGCATTATATCTTTGTTTAATATGGTAGATGGATCAAGAGAGGTTTCATGAAATAAAGTATCTATTAGAAATTCTTTTTAGATGCTGATTTCAATGAAATTTTTCTATGATATCTAAAAATCTAGTTTCTAATATTATCTTGAGCTTACATCTTTCCCCGCTTTGATAGAGACATCTCTGCTTCAGGAATTTTTTCAGCATCATTCTCAGCAAAGTTCATTATTAGTGATATAAGTTTTCTGTTTAGTGGTACTTACAGACCTTGGTGTAGATTGTAGTAAACTTTCATGCAGCTAATTCTGTCATTTGCTTTTATATTTTGCTTGTACAGCTCTTGGAAAGAATGGAGGCGTGCCACACCATTTGTTTGGATGGATATTAGGTAGCTAACAAAGCAGTTAGTGGAAATTTCTGTCCATCTGCTCTTCTGTTCCTTAAAGAATAGGCAGTAGGAGGGAAATAGAAAACAAAGCCTGGAAAACAGCATTCAAGTAACCTACATCTGTCTTGAGATTGTGAGAAATTGAGCTTTTTTAGCAAAATAAATAAAATTCACATGAGGCTAGGCAAAATGTTTGCAGCACACAAAGCCAAATAGCCAGACAGTCATCAAAAAAGTATTTTATAGCCAGAGCTTCTTACTATTTTCTGGGTAAAAGGAAACTTTCTTTAGCTATCTGATGAAGCTTATGGTCTTCTCAGAAAAATATTTTTATATGCATAAAGTAAAATTCTTAGAGTTAAAAAGAAAATTCTCATTAAAACTCAATAATCAAAATAATTTTTAAAAATCACATTTATTGGATCTAAGAACCAGTGTCCTAGACAAAGAACAATGACCATTTTACAGAAAGTATATCTTTTTTTAATGATTAAGTTAAATAGTATACTCAAAAAGCATAGTTTGTTTATTTTATTTATTACATTTATGGGTGGGAGCATTTCTTTTTATTCTTTTGTCTTTATTATACCACATTAAGGATAATTCACTACCTTCAGTGTAAGACTATCACTTTGACAGATATGAACATAGCCAAAACATATGTAAGAACACACACATGCATACATATGAGTCATTTTCTGTCTCTTTTGTATATTACTAATCACTGAGTGGAATGGGGTCATCTAGCCTCTGCCATATGCTCTTTTAAATGAATAATATATATTCGGTACCTTTTACTTTCCTTTTCCATGTCCAGTTTTGTCATAGCATTACTAGAATTTTAGAGTTATAAAGTGCTTCAAAGGTCATATAGTCCAAATCATTATATTTTCATTTAAGGAAACTGAGGCCCAGAGAGATGATCACAGCTCTAATTTGAATATAAGTTCTTTGACTTGAATATGTGATGAGTTGGAGATTACTAGTGTAATCAAAGGTAGTTGGACAAAAGGCACCCTTTCTTCTTTTGTTTTCTCATTTGTAAAATGAAGGTATTGGACTAGATCTCCAAGGAATCTTACTTTTCTACCTCTATTTTTTTTTCATTTTAAGTGGAGATCCAAAAGTTTTGGTGAGCATTTTGTTACTATTAATATTTATATCTGGTAGTTGGCATTTGGAAATGTCCCTTGGATTTCCCTTACTTCTTTTTCCATTTTCATTATCATTATTCTAGACCCAGGAGACAAAACTAGAGGTAGAAAAGTAGGGTGTAGTGTATGGTACAGAACTTAGGGAAGAACTCAATGAGGTACTCTTTAATAGAACTTTTTATTAATACAAATATAATTAGTAGTACCCAAAATTTTAACCTCTATGAAAAGTCTAATAAATTACTCTTGTGATAAGTTGAGTCACATGTTATTGAAGGCACAGAGTTATTCTTGGACAGGAACATATAAGGTATACAATATTCAAACTGGTGGGATGGAGTGGCAGTTTTCATGCATTACTCTGGTTTCTTTTGTCCTGGATCATTTAATTCTCCACTTTACACCTATAGCTTGTGATGTGAATGTTTTTTTTTTGGTTTGTTTGTTTTTTGAGAGAATTTTAATTCTAAGGAGTCATGTAGAAGTGGTTCTATCTCAGTAGAGGGGGTATTTGATTCAAGATGATCAATATTAGAGCATGGATTTCTTCCACCACCCAGGAAGGAGATCCCAAGGAAGCCATATCCCTGAAAGGATAGTACAAGATAAGAAACATTGCTTAACTATGCTTTCTGTCCCAGAACATCAGCTATCTTAACAACATTATCTCAATTATTCAACATATTTACCTCTCACCTTTGTTGTTAGTGGCAGTTTTGCAGCTGTGAGTTCCCTCAATATATTTTAATCCCAGAATCCCACAATCAAATTAGATGGAAAACACTGCTGAAATCACATTCCAAATCACAGTCAAAACAATCAATCAATACACAATCATTTGTTGAATGTCTACTGGATGTCAGGAACTTTTCTAAGATCTAGATGTATAAGGACAAAAATGAAAACAACTTTTGCCATTGAGTAGCTTACAATTTAACAAAAGAACTTGTACAAATATACATATATAAACCATGAATTCTCACCCTTTTGGTGGTCAGGGATCTTTCTAACAGTCCCTTGAAGTCTATGGACTCCTCTGAATAATCTTTTTTAAATACATAAAGTAAATTACATGGAACTACAAAAGAAATAAATTATATTGAAATATAATTATCAAAATATATTTTTAAAAACTTCATGGGAGCATAGTATTTTCAGTTTTTGTTTGTTTGTTTTTTTCTTTCTCATGGTCTTTCCCCTTTTTGATTTGATTTTTCTTGTACAATATGGTAGATATGGAAATATGTTTAAAAGGGTTGTACATGTTTAACCTATATCAAATTGCTTGCTGTCTTGAAGGAGGAATAAGGGAGGGAAAGAAAAAAAAAATTGGAGCACAAAGTCTTACAAAATTAAATGTTGAAAGCTGTATTTGGAAATATAAAATACTATCAAAAAAGAAAAAAAAAGTTCATGGAATGTATGATAAGAAATAGGGGTTTTTCTTGTACCTCTTTCACAAGTTTATTTATTTATCTTAGGCTGAGATGTTGTGTTGGTTGCGCAACTAATGACTGCCTGAAATTGAATGGAATCTGGGATCTTCCTCACTCAAAATCCAACCAATATTCTAAAATAATAGAAGTTGCAAATATAAGTTAGTGCCAGGTTGAGAAGGGCTTGAATGCCAGAAGATAGTTTGTGTTTGACCTTAGAGAAAAGAGAGGTCAACTGGAGTGCAATAAGTAGGCAAATGACAGATCAGTGCTTTAAGAAAATAACTTCCCTAAAGACCATATTAATTAATTCATTCAATACATATTTAATAAGTATTTACTATATGCCAAGCACTTTGCTTTTCACTGGCAATGCAAAAACAATAACAACAAAAATCTATCAATGATTTAAAATAACTTATGTTATCCTGACTGGGTTGTGTAGGTGTGGAAAGCACTGTTTAAATATTGTGTCCCAAAAGTCTTGTTGTAATTTTAATCTTTAATAATTAAAATGTTTTAGTTTAATTTTGCATTTTGTTTTTAACATTGGGATATTCTGTATAGAAGAGTAAATACAAAATACAAATATATTAAAACATGGACAAATATCTTAGAACAGGTTCAAGATATTTTGAAACACTTTGCATATACAAATGTGTAGTGTCCAGACTAGCTCTCTGGAGGATCTTGGGACCAGCCTTGATTTTAGTGGAAGAGTGCAGGAGGCAAAAGAGCCACCAGGAGGATGGTCAAAGATGGAATGTCTCATTTCAAGTCATCTCAGCCCTTAAACACCAAAGTATGATTTAATATTGGATATCTAAACAATGAATGGTGTCAGAAATTGTTTTATATATTTGTGTCAATTGGATTGAGTGTTGATGAAAACTAAAGATTATAAAAGTCAGAAGTGAGGAAGAAGTTCATTATAAGTAAGATGACAGGGAGAGAAAATCTTCCTGGGAACTAGAATCTTCTATACAGTTAATAATAAGGAAGTCAAATTGTGTGTAACATAAAGAGCATATAGGGGACCAATGTTCAATAATCCTGAAAAAGTAGTCTAATGGCAGAAAATAATATGGAATGATTCATGATCTTACATATTATCCTTATTGTAGCTACAGTGTGCATATTTGCATTAACCACTATGCCAGGCATGAAGACTGAAAAACAAAAATGAAATAGTCATTACTCTTATGGAACTTATGATCCTGTAGAGGAGACAAGATGTACACATACAGATATATTAAAACATGCACAAATATCTTACAGCAGGTTCAAGATATTTTGGAATACTTTGCATATATAAATGTGTAGTGTCCAGACTAGCTCTCTGGAGTATCTCAGGACCAGCCTTGATTTTAGTGGAGGAGTGCAGGAGGCAAGAGAGCCACCAAGGGAATGGTCTTCTCAGCTCTTAAATATCTCAGTATGATTACATCATTACAGCATACTAAGTATATGTGAACTAGAGAATCTCATCAATCAGACTGAGTTAATACCCTACTACAAGTATCTTTCCTTCAAGGATACTTTTCTCAGAGTTCTCCAATATCTGGGGTCCTCTACAGAAATGAATTCAAGGTATTTAATATAAACAAACTAAACAAAGTATTTAATATAAACATGGTATATAATATTACCAACTGAGTGGAGGATTAGGGAAAAATACAATGTTTGAAATAAGTTTTAAAGAAAGTAGTTTGAAAGGTGAGTTTTCATTCCAGGCAGTACATAGATAAAGCAACAGAGATGGAAAATGGAGATTTGTAACTGGAAAATCAGTAGCATCTTCATTAGGAATATGGGATTTTGGAAGAGAGGTCTGTTTTTGGCAGAAGAGGTCTTTTTCCAACATTTTGAATTGGGGATATCTATAGAATTTATAGTTTGAGATATTTAAAAATAAGTTGATGATATGACTCTCCATTTTTGAAGAAGGAAGAGTGTTGGACATCTGACTACAGCAATGAGCTACATAGAGATAAAGAAAGTCAAGGGAGAGCATTAGAAACCCTGGGTAAAGAGACAGACAGGAGAATAGGCCTGACATCAAACCTTGGATTATTTCTTCAGTTATAGACTATATTACAGAGAGTGATCCTTCCTCTTGAAAAGGAGCTGTCAAAAAAGTATGAAGAGAAACAAAATGAGAAGAGAGCATCTAGAAGCTAGCATCCAAATTCCTCATCTTATAGATAAATAAGTTGAAGCCCACAAAGATTAAACCAGTTGCTTATGGTCACATAGTTCATAATTATTAAGACCAAGACTAGAACTTCTTTTTACTAATCATCAACTCAGTGTCTTATCCTGTATATCCTGCTGTCTCCTTAATTTTAGATTTAACCTTCTTAACACATCCCCTTTTCCATTATTGTAATTTTGCTAAAGAAAAAAAAAACTATAGTGACTCTCTGTTCCTACTCTGATCAAAGTTTAATTGATCATCCAGGATTTTATTGCCATTATTCATTGACACAAACCTTCCATTTTATTCATATTAGTCCCTTCATTTATTTTCTAAATCTATTATACCATTTCTTTCATCTATGGGTTTCTTGCTGAATTCATTTATATGCATTTTCTTCTCTCCTTTTCCAAGTTCTATATTACTTCAAGATCCATTTATGAAATCTTCCCCACTAACATTTGTCCTTAGTGGACTTTCCCTTTCTTTTTTCTCATTCTCCCTACACTTGCACCAATTTTTAAAAAACTTTCACTGAGTTTACTGGATCAATTGTTTTTTAATGTCTTCATGTGACTATGTATTATCTCTAATCAGATTATAAATTCCTTGAGGAGAGGGAATCTTTTTATTCCACACAGTATTTAGAAGCATGTTGGGGACATATTAGGCACATAGTGAGGACATACTTGAATTAAGCAAGCACAAAAATAAATAGAAATAGTTATGCAAGGCAGCTAGATGGTATAGTGAATAGAGCACTGGGTTTGCAATCAGAAAGACTCATCCTCATGAGTTCAAATCAGGCCTCAGACACTCAGCATGTGACCCTGGGCAAGTCACAGCCCCATTTGCCTGTTTCTTTATCTGTGAAATGAATTAAATAAGGAAATGGCAAACTATTCTAGTATCTTTTCCAAGAAAATCCTACAAAGAGTCGTGAAGAGTTAGACATGACTAAAACCACTCATTAACAACAATAAATTCTTAGGCCAAAAGATAAAAGGAATATGGAGTCATGATTATCAGTTTGTCAATTAACAAGAATTTATTAAATACTATGATGTCCTAAAATATTTGTGGAGCAATATGAAAAATTATTCACAAAAAACTCAATTAAAATATATTAAAAATTAACTATATATAAGACAAAAGCAACTAGGTGACTTGTAGGTAGAACAGTGGAGGCAGGATGACATGAATTCAAATCTGACTTCAAACACTTACTAGGTGTATGATTCTGGGCAAGTCACTTAAACCTTGTTTGGCTTAATCCACCAAAGAAGGAAATGGCAAGACACTCTATTATCTTTGCTAAGAAAATCTCATGGACAATACTGGCATGCTATGGGTCATGGCTCACAAAGTTTGGTCCCAACTGAATCACTCAATAGTATATAAGATATTGTTCTGTGCTGGGGATGGAGATACAAAAATGCAATAGCCTATAATCTGAAGCAGCTTAAATTCCAGTGGTTTGGACTTTTTCACTGTGACTCACTAGGGCAGAGTTAGGTTAAGATTGAGTCAAAGATATAGCAAAAGAGATGTTAGTTCAAAATAAGGAAGAACTTTCTAACAATACTATCTAAAAATGTTAGGGTCTGCCTCTTAAGAAAATTCTCTGTTACTAGAAGTCTTTAATCAAAGATTACATGACTATTCTTATGGTGCTATAGAAAGAATTTATTCTTTAAGTAAACATTTTTCCAAATGATCTTTAAAGCCCCATTGAAATCATTCTGGGTGCAATTAAAATATGCAATAATCAAGTTCAATATACTTTATTTTTAAAGGAAGAGAAAGACAACTCTACCATCTCTTTTTCTGATCACTACTAAGACACTTCTACAAATTAAAATCTCTACTAATTCCACAAAGAACAAACAAAGTTAGGAATTTCATTCTGAAGTCTTTTCATGATCTTAGATGCGGTGAAATATAGCCTGATTCAGTTGGTGAAATTTTCTTGGATTTAAGGGCAGCATTGCCAAATCAAATTCCCATTTTAAACTCTGGGATTTCAGTCTATCAATCATCTAGATGACTTTTACTTTTCTTTTTCTTTGCAAAACATTTCTCTCTTCCCCTGAGCTAAGTTCTCTCACAAGTGTTACCTTATAGCTTTTTCTGAATAAGTAATTTGATGGGAAAAATCTAAGTAAAATAAATCTTTTTAGACTTTTTTCCCTTCCCTGACATGATTGCTATATTTGGGACTGAGGGATTTATAAGAGTATTCTATATATTTCTTACTCAGAGTAAGTTAAAGATTATATAGAAGGAACAAAAATAGTCTTCTCTGAGGCTTGTTGATATGCTCTATTGCCTTTTTGACTGCATCAGAGAATAATTTTGTGCTAAGTAAGCTTAAGCACAACTGAGGTCAACAGTGTACTCAGATCCTAGGGCAGTTGAAGCATAGAATCAGAAATTTTCAGCATCTACAAGAATTCATCTACAAAACTTTTAGTTTTTCATTAAAATGTTTAGCTTTATATATATGGGTAATAATTAGACTTTTCATAAAAATATTTGAGGCATTGATTCCTTGTAGATACACTTTTTTGCTATTCAGATTCAAATAAAATGTTTGATTATATGACACAATTAGATAAATTTCTCTTAAAAAAAACTAACCAGCATATTTTGTTTAATTGATCTGATTCAAATATCTTAAAGGTTATCTTGCCACAATTGATCTCATACCTGCTAAAACAGATTCAGTGCATGAAAAGATACATTTTCTTTGAATTTCCATAAAGAAGAAAATGTAATTCAGTTAAGTAGAATGATGACAACACAACTTGAGAAAATTCTAGAGCCAGAATGTCTATGTCTTTATAGAAAAACCTCATTAAACTGAACTATTCAGGTAAAGGTTTAGCTGAATTAATGAAAAGCATAGATTATAAAATAATGTTGTCGAGTTGACAAACAATTATTAAGTGCCTTTCTTTTTTAGGATAACAAATTTGGCAGTTATGTCAGATGAATTGAACAATGTATATAATGGAGCAGGGAGTAAACTTTGGGGTCACTGCAATAGTTCAGGCATGCAGTAATGAAGGTCTGAACTGATTTACAGGCTAAGAAAAAAATAACAATTAAGTAGATAAGGATTATAATGGACAAGATTTGGTAATTAATTGGATTTAAGGGTTGTGGGAGAGAGAAAATTCCAAAACTGTCATTTTGGTAACTGGAAAGATGGTAATGTTATCAATAGAAAGAGGGAAATTTGAAGAGAGCCTTTTTTTAAAAATTAATTATATTTTGCAGATTTTTGTGTTTTGAGATGCCTATAAGACATCCAGTTAGAGCTGTTGAGAAAGCAGATTCTAAAATGGCAGTTTAGTTTGGTTGAGAGATTAGAATTGCCATATAGATTTGGAAATCATCTTCATAAAGATGATAACTGAATCCATGAGTGCTGATGAGATCACTAAGGGAGAAGATAACAAACAAAGAAAAGACGACCTAGAATAGAACTTTGCCGTAAATGGTTTTAAGTTTGGAAAACTGAAAAAAAAAAGAGACTTAGAAATCAGAAAGTTCGGAGAAGATAAAATTCAAAATTCCCAGGCATTGCCCTAAGTTCTAAGGGATTCAAACATAAAAGTGAGATATTCCCTGCCTTAAGGAGCATATCTATTCATATATTCAAAAGTGGTGGCCAAGGAAGGGAATATGTTGAAGAGCTATATAGATGATGAGTTTAGCTATGGGAAGAGTCAACACTTCTTAGCCAGAAACAAAGGTAGAATATATTGATTGCTTTCTCCTGTTCTCTCTCCTTTGCTTCTTTCTTCATCCCATATTGGAGAGACACAGATAGAAAGGCACAAGTCAAGTTAGATGGGAAAGGGGAACTAGATAGAAGGCAAATTATGATTTTTGAGTCTGGGACTGACAAACTAGGCTAGGGTCCTTAAGTTTATGCTCACTCACTCATGAAGACAACTGGGCCCAGTTTGGGAGTTCCAAAATTTAATCCAATAATTCCCACAAGGAGTGAGGGCATTTTTCTACCTGGCAGTTCAGTGGTACTATTCTTTCAGGGAAGAAGAAGTGCAGTGGGCAGGCTATTGGTATGATAAACAAGATGAAGAAACAAGAATAATGTCATAGAATACAAAGAAAGAAAGAATGTACAGAAGGAAAAGATAGTTTACAGTGTCAAATGTTGCAGAGAGGTCAAGATGGAAACTAAAATAGGGACAATTCCTTATTATCATTATTGTGAATTTATATTAATGTGAAAATTACTTTTTTATAAAAGTGTTTCCAAAAATGATTCTGGATTCAAATCCTTCTCCTAGCATATCTGGTATTAATCAGGTAAAGGTAAAATTTTAGTTTTGATTTCCTTGTCCCATTGCAGTCCTATCCAATCCAAGGCAATCTTTTGACTTGCTCACATATCCCTTGGATTTTATGTTTGATTAATGCAACTTTAAACATTATTCAGAGTCCATAGTATTCAATATGAGTTTGTCTAGATATACTTGCATTCCTTTTTCTGATTCCTGCTTATTCTCCAGTAACTGAATTCTGTTTCATAATTCTACTAAGGTAGATCCTCAGTTCAATTTAGAGTCAAACTTCTTTGACCAACAAGTTCTGAAAAATGTATTTTATTTTTAAGGGAATATGATGATACTCAGACCAATGTCTGATAGTAGATCTTGATATATAATAGGCCAATATAAATGAATATATTAGATTAATTTATAAAGCACACCATCAATTTGAATGTAAACATTAATTTACCAAAATCTTTATAAAACATTGCATTAAGTATGCAAACATACTTCCTAAAATTTTGCCTAGCTAACATGCATAATCCACAGGAAAAAAAAATTAGATACACTAGAAATTTGGCTGGGAATTGGGACACTTGAGATCTATACCATCTCTGCTACTCTCTTCCTTTTTGACTCTGAGTAAGTTTTTGAGGCCCTCTTGGATTTGGATTTCCCTCAAAAATGTGGATGAAGCATATCTTAACCAATTCTCTACTTTTGAGCATTAACCCTGGTAAATTCTGGTCAACTTAGTTCTCCTGCTGTTTCTCCTACATAACATTCCAACTCCTTTTCCAGAACACTAATCCTATTATTTCTCATCTCCACCTCTTGGTATCTGCTTCTGTTTATAATCCCTTCTAATTATCCTGCATTTACTTTCCATATATTTTGAATTAATTTTACATATTTGTGTATATTGTCTTCTTACCCTCTTGCAGAGAATATTAACTCATTGAAGGTGGGGACATTTTTCATTTTGTTTTTGTATATGTAGTGCCTATCACTGTACTGATCACAGTATCAAGTGCTTCAACAATGTTGAATAAATTGAAATAAAAAGCATAGTATTTGAATATCTTTCAGTTCCTTTTAGCCCTATTATTTGAAATTCTAAGGAAAGGGAACACTTATAGAGCATCTACTATTTGCCAGGCATTATAATGCTATCACATGTGATCTAAAATTTTAAAACTTTCCTAAAATTTAGAAAAAAATGAGGATATATGCACAGCTGATGAATATTTTCATCCTAAAAACTCTTCTTAAGCTATTTTTCCTTTTGTTAAACAACAAAATCAATGAATTTCAATTGTATATTATGATTATATTTGTACACATGTATGAACATTCTTAAACATACATACATATATATCTATGGATATGTGTTTATTCCTTTCAGAATTATAAAGATCATCAAAGTCCTCAACTCTAGCTTCCCATGATTCTAGACTTGGTTAGTCAAGAGATGTGTGAATCTGCTTCCACTTAATAACAGCTCAGTCCACAAATCTAACATCAGGTATTAGAGGAAAGGAAGAAGCAAAATCAAAATTTTACTTAATTTAGTTTTCTTTATGAAAAATTAAATACTTAAAAGTGATTATCTTAAATATGGGTTAATTGAAGCATTTCTTAAGAACATTTCATGGATTAATACTATTATTAGCATAATACTAAATTGTGCATTATACATTTTGCTGTAAAAACCAGTTTGATGAAAGAAATAGAAAGTTAAAAAAACAACAACAACAAAAATTTGAAATTAGAGCCATGGCAAATTGTAAATTGCAAAAGATTTATTTTGTACAGTTTGAAAACCTTGAATTTATAGGAAATACTTTGTATAAGATAAAGATTTGGGAAGGATCTAAGATCATATAATTTAGGGCTTCTTAAGCTTTTCCACTCATGATCCCTTTTTGCTTGAGAAATTTTGATGTTGCCATGGGTATATAAGTATATAAAATAGCTGTACAAATCAAATATTTACTGATAATAAATCACAGTTTCTGTACCCCAACAATCAGTTACGTAATCTGATACGGAGTTGTGACCAAAATTTAAGAAGTTGTGATATAATCAATCTCTTTAGAGATGAGCTGACTGCAAGATAGAGAGATAAAGAGATTTGATTAAAACTATAATGGTAGTAAATAACAGAAACATAGTCTGAAACCAGGTCTTTACTCATGTTATTATACAATTATAGCATGATCCCTTAATACAACACTATTTTTTTTCTTCTACAAATCCAATCAATTGACAATTTTTCACTTTTTTTTTGTGTACAACAGCAGACTATCTTTTCAAGTGATTCTCTACCATCTTATAATGTGCTTGCCTAAAGGGGGGAATTACTTATTGGACAAAGCAGGCTGGAAAGATAAAAAAACTACCCAACTGGAATTGGGCAAGAAAAAGGGGGGAAATAACTAATTTATTACTAAAGATATCCTTTTAGAAACAGATTGAGACAGGAATACTAGTACAAGATCAGTCTGGTGGCTGTACTCCCCACAATTGACCTTGCCTACTTCCTAAAAATATTCTCATTTGATAGTGCACATTAAATATTCTAGAAGAAACAGTAGTGAGTTGTCCTCCTTCTGAGAAACAAAGAGCAATATGTATTCCTTATTCATTAAGTCAACTTAATCCTACTTATTAATATGTGCCATTTGTGGCCATGGTGCAACTGACTCACCTATATGGTTCCCACGAACATATTGATTAGATAAATTTACTGTGTGCTGTGATCAGGTGAAGTGATCAAGTTCATCCTATTCAGGAAGACAAGTTCAAATTTTGTTTCAGACACTAGTTAGATGACACCTTAGCAAGTCATTTAAGATTTTGGTTCCTATTTTCTCATTTGTAATAGTGTGATAAATCTCAAGTGATTAAATTTATATGAAATGCTTTGCAAACTTTAACTTCCTATATAAATTCTATCGTCATCATTATCACAATCACCAACACCATCATCAACATTCTCCTCCTCCTTAAAGAATAATGAAAATAAATGAAAACAACTGCTCTAATTAAATACAAGATCTTCATATTGGCATGCAAAACCAGTAGTCTGACCTCCTCTACCTCTTCAATCTTCAGTTTCCACTATATCACACTATAAACCTGCCATGTCATGCTCTTTGACCGGTATTAAATTCCACAGTATTGTTTAAGTGAATAATTTGTGCAAGTTAGATTGTACTTGATTCTAAGAATATAAAAAACTTTCCAAAGTCTCTGACCTTAGAGAGTTTGTTTTCTACTTGAATCTATTTCTTATACATTAACTCAGTTCTGTTCTTGCTGCTATCATATTATTTAGTCCATTTCTAGATTTTCCTGGTAAAGAAGTATTCTATTTTTTTCCTTTCCTACTTTTTCATATTTGTAGATGGGTAGTCTTTATTCAGGCCTACTTTTCTTCCTTTATCAATTATTCTGTCTTTTAGACAAGCACATTTTTGTGAATGAAAGAATTACTATTTAGTACATAGATTTATATTTGTTTCTTTCTATCTTTCCATCTCTGATATTTCCTTCAGAAGCAATTCAATACCTATGTAATGGAATTTAATAGTAAGCAAATTGAGATGTTTGCTATATTTAGGAGTTCTAGGGAAAGACACTTTGAAGTACAACTGCAATAGATCTTGAATTGGCATTTAATAAATCCTGATTGATTATTAAATGTTATATGAGAGTTTACTATATAAATGTTCACTGATTTATTCTCTGTGCATATGTATGTATATATATATGTATATATACACATATATTATATGTCCTTATTCTTATGTGCACACACATAATGAAATAATCATCAATATTTATCAATTGCCTATTTTGTGCTGGACACTGTGCTAAGCACTGGAAATATAAATACAAAATTAAGCAAGGTCATTAAGTAGTTTATATTCCACTGGAAAGATATAACATATTGAGAAATACATATCTAATGCATAGGCAAGTATTTTATTTTTCTTGCCAATAAAAACATCATCTTATTTATATCTGACATTCTGTAGGATGGATCTAATTGTATTTATTAGAGATATACTGCTTTTTATTAAATAGACCTTTTTATTCCCTAAACTTACCCAATTCAAATCATTAGTTTGAATGGTTGAATGACTTTTCTCACTGAATTAATGGGTTTTTTTTTAATTCAGTTGTTGGAATTTACTAGTGGTTTTAACATTGGGGCAAACTCTGCCAAAAGACTAGTGAGCAGTGAATTTTCTTTTTGGGAACGAACACTTTGCCAAGCATATGTCTAGTGAAATGTCATACAGATTTTCTCATGCCTAAGTATTCCAGTGGTATTTTAGCTCACCTGTATGATATGTATACTCTCCCTTATTATGTAAAACACCTATTAATGCCTGTCTCTCTTATACGACTTTTCTCCTTGCCTTCACATAAACTGACTTTAATGTCCATGCAGCATGCTGAAGCTTTTGTTCACATTTTTTGGACACTGCTTGGATACTAATGAGCCACACATTCTTGACCAATGATCATATCTTGCTGTTATCATCTTACTAACCCATCTTATTTTTTTCATATATTTCCCTAATTCATCTTTTACTTTTACTCTTTGTAATTTATTATTTGTATTGTGTTGGAAGTCTTTTCACACTATGATCCTCTGCATTGCCCTTTGGGTAATGGTCAAGTTTCATCTTTCTGAAATAGTGCTTTTCATTTAGAGAAACAAAATAACATGAAGCTACAGCAACCTTTCAAAAGGAAAATATGACTTGGTTGACTGGTATATCAGAGGAATAATGCCAGCATACTATTTAGCTCATACATGGTGCAAAATATAGATTTCATTACTATTCAGTTCACATAACACTGTCTTCCAGATACTGTCTGATTTAAATGTTACTTTTTGAGACAGGTTCTCTGCAATCATATTGACTTACAATTGAGCTAAACATCACTTGTTCTTAAAAAATCAATAAATGAATATATCAAATCAGGCCATATTTGTTGATAACACCTTTCCTGATGACCTTATGCACTAGTGGACAAAAAGCTGCTAAAGGAAACACATGGAAATAGATAATGAGTTGGTCACAAGTATCTATTAAAAGATGTCTCACAGAAGTCTTTATTTTGTTTGGAAAAAAGAGCAGCTCAGAAATTTATGCCAAACCTTACCTTAAAGGTACCTTAAAAATACAAAGAATCCTGATATGAAAGTCATACTCTGAGAATTGGCTTGTGTCTCAATTTAAGGATAACAAAAAATAGGATAACAAGGAAAGTTTGTTCATCAAAATAATTCAATAATCAAATTCAAAGCTATGACTTTGTCATTGGCTTTAAGGTTTGAATTTGAATACTGTCAAGTACAGAGAGATCAGGAAAACCATTGAAATTAAGCAAAATTTCAATTTATTATTGATTGGAAATTAGTAGCAGCAATAAACTGCTATGGATAATGGCAATCATGAGGACATTCCATGCATCCTCAAAATCAAGAGATCCATTCAGTTCTTTAATTCTGAATGATTTTTTTTTGTTGGATCCAAAGGATCCAAAATGTACTGAATAGGGCATTCCATTTGTCAGGGAAACATAATCTTGCCTCAGATATTTGCCAGCTCTGTGGCCATAGATAAATCATTCAATCTCCTTGTCCTTCAGTTTTAGGGCCTCTAAGTTTCCTTCTAATTCTAAAATCTATAATATAATTTCCTGTATTAACACTAAGGTCTCTTTGTGTGTATTTAAGTGTTGTTGATATTTATTCAGGAAATTGCTTTATTTCCATTCACATTATACTGTGATTTCCTATAATTGGTGAAATGGAAGTAGTCCTAAATTCTTAATAACTATATTAGTATGAGTTCTGCCTGTCCTTACAGAGTTGACTGGGAATATAGATCTAGTAATTCACTGTGTATTTGTGGTTAGTGATCTAATCTCATAAGTTAACAAAAAAAACAATCAAAAAAATTGTCCATCAATATTTGGTCATAGGAGACCAAGATTGTGTACCAAATGTGAGAAGGTCATGAGAGAATCAACAAAAGAGAGAAGTATTTTATGTATAAAAGAATTTACAAAGGTGATTTTTAGGGGGTTAGATTTTTTAAAGAAATACAGAAATTTGATTTGTATAAACAAGTTGGGAGAAATTTAGGAAAAAATTGAAGGGGAATTGTTTCTTGGTCCAGATTGCATTATCCTTGTTTTCCTGACTTAGTTATTTGTTAGTCTATAAACATTTATTAAATGCTTATTATGTGTCCAGCTCTATTCTAAGATTGTTGACAACAACAACAAACAAAAAGAAACAAAAAGAAACAGTCCTTGTCCTTAAGGAGCTCACATTTTAATGAGGAAGACAACAAACAAAAATATTCGAATAAGCAACATATAGGAAGAATGGGAGTTTTTTTTTTTTTTTTTTTTTTTTTGCTGTTATTTTTTCCTTTTTTCTTAATTTTATTTTCTGTTGCAAATTCGCCATTTAGAAAGCTAGAAAAATAAAATCCATTACAAAAATGTATAAACATACAAAACAAATGTCTACATTATCCATGTCCTAAAAAAAAAAAGAAAGAAACAGAAATTTTTCTTTAATTTGCACTCGAGTCCAACAGTTCCCTTTCTGGAGGTGGAATTAGGTTAGTCATGTGTTAAAATTAAGATAGTTAAAGTTGACTATCTTTTTTATTTATTTATTTGAATAGGAGATAATTAAAAGAAGAAATACAATTAGAATTAAGAGGGACTGGAAAAGACTTCTTATAGAAGATAGATTTTAGTTAGAAATTAAAGAAAGCCAGGGAAGACAGTAGGCCAACATGAGAAGAGGTAGCATTTCAAGGATGGGAGACAGAGAAAATGCCCAGAACTAAGAGATGTAGAGTCTTGTTTGTGGAACAGCAAGGTGACCAATGCCACTAGATCAAAGAATACATAGTCAGGAGTGAAGGTAGAAGGGGGATAGATTATAAAAGACTATGAACTCCAAACAGAGTATTTTGTATTAGAAAATCATTGGACTTGAGTGTGTGTGTTGGGGATAGATAGGTGACATGGTCAGACGTACATTTTAGAAAATATCTTTAGTGGCTGAGCAGAGTATGAATTACATTGGAGAGAGATTTGTAGCATACAGACTCACTTGTAGACTATTGTAGTAATCCAGATGTGAAGTGCCTGTACAAAAGTGTCCTGTGTCAAAGAAAGAAAGAGGCATTTTGAAGAGATGTTACAAAAGTAAAAATTTATAGACCTTGGCAATAAATTAGACACTAGATATAGATTGGATATAGAAAAATAGTGAAGAATTGTAGATGTCTTGTGAATAACACAATCCTAGTTTTTCAGGCTTGGGACCTAGAAAATGTTCACAAAAAGCTCAATTTTTCATAATATGAAGGCAGATCTAAAGAAATATGAGTTTTTTTGTTTGTTTTTTGTTTTTGTTTTTGTTTTTGTTTTTTTTACAGGAAATTGTATGTTGAATTTAAGATGTTTAATGAATATTAAAATTGAAGAGGCAAAGTTAGAGATGAACAGAGTAGTTGAATCTGGATAGTTAGTTTTAAGAATCATATATTGTTAGAGGATGTTATCAGGATGACAATCCAGTAAAGAAATATTGAAGATTAGTCAGATAGGAATAAGAACAATTAGGAGAGAGATGGTATCCCAAAAGCCTCGGAAGAAGACAGTCTCAAGATGAAGAAGGTAAACAAGAGGGTTAAAGCCTTCAAAGAGATTGAGAAGTATGATGATTGAGAAAGATCCATTAGATTTGACAACTAAGATATCATTGATAATTTTGGAGAAAGTAGTTCTGGTAGAATGATGAGCTCAGAAACTTGATCATAATGGTTAATAAAGGAGATCAAGGAGAAAAAGCAGGACGCCTGTTGTAGACAATCTTTTCAAGTTTAGCCACCAAAAAACTCCCCCCCACCCCCCAAAAAACAACAACAAAAAAAAAAGAACAGAAGAAACAGCATAATGGGAGGATCCAGTGAAGATTTATTGACGATAGACAAGATTTGGGCATGTTTGTAGGCAAGAGAGAATTGGCCAATGGGCAGGAAAAGATTGAGAATAAATAAAAGAGTGGTTATGATAGAGGGAACAATCTGTTGGAACACATAGGATGGAATGGGATTGCTTGGGCAGATGAACACTTTAATGTTAGTAAGATCAATTCTTTCTTTGAGACAGGGTATAAGATGAGAAAGATTGAAGCACAAGGGGCTGAATGTGAATGGCCTCATTTTTTTGCTATAAAATATAACGCAGAGTTTTCATGTGAGAGACTGAGAGAGGGGAGCCATGTAATTTTGAGGAAAGATGAAAAATTTAAAATTCTGCTGTGGAGTATGGGATAGAGTAGATAAGGCATCTATATAAGTATTGCTTGTAAATTTCTAGTAAACGCAATCAAAATGGTTGTGTACTTTTCTCTACCTTCATTTAGTTGCACATGTGTAAGAACAAATATGGCAGGTGAGAGGAGTGGTCAAAGTTGAGGCTTGGCAGGATGTAATTGGTAAAATAATAAGAAATTTGGTAATTCAAGGAAAGAATAACTGATTCTCTATTGGATCAAGATTGGAGAAAGGGAAGAGAAAGCCTTGTGTGAAGATGTTGGCCTTTGAGATTATAGGGATTGGATCTCACAGTGTGGATGAAAAGCTGGGTTGTGTAAGGGAAGCAGATGGAGAAGTGAAAAGTCACATAAAGATCAGGTAAAGGGATTTCAGAATTATTGAATGTGAAGATAGTACATTTATAAAAGATGGAAAAATCGAAAGTATGACTAACTTTGTGTGTAGTTGAGATGAGGTAGGAGAATAGATTATACTAAATGAATAAATTCAAGACCTGAGTGGTTCAGTGTTTTGTTTTGTTTTTTATTTTTTTTTTCCCTGAGGCTGGGGTTAAGTGACTTGCCCACAGTCACACAGTTAGGAAGTGTTAAGTGTCTGAGACCAGATTTGAACTCCAGTCCTCCTGAATTCAGGGCTGATGCTCTATCCACTGTGACATCTAGCTGCCCCCATGATTCAGTGTTTGAGGGAGAATTTATATCTTGTTGAAATCCCTAAGTCAAAAACCAAGTCATGTACTGAATTCATTGAGGAAGCAAGGGAAGTAACCTGGAAGCTTGCAGAAAAAACAAACAAACAAACAAACAAAAAACAAAAACAAAAACAAAAACAAACAAAACAAAACAAAACAAAAAAACTAACAGACTTTTGATTGGTTGGTAGATAAGATTATAATGAACTTCAAAGAGGGAGAAGTTATTGAATAATGGAGGAAGGAAAAGCACCAAAAATTGGCAGTAGGGACAAATAATATTCCAACTCCCTCTCTTCAACCAATGAACTCCTTCCAAGAGGAAGGAATGAAGGTGTAATAAATATTTGAAAGGGAGGCTACGTCATTAAGGACGAGCTATATTGCAGTAATATCTAGTAAATGGAAGGAATGGGAGAAGAAAAATTTTAAGATGAAGGAAAGTGTGTTATATATAGGATTTAGAGGCCACAATGAGAGAAATGAGGAATGGGGTAATATTTAAATGATACTTTGGGGTGTCAGGTTTGAGGGGGATGGGAATAAAAATCAGTTGGTAGGGAATAGGGAATGGGGTTTGGATAATGACCTGCTGGTATTCAGTATCACTCTGTTAAAAAGGTATGATCAAGTGTTAAGTGGAGGGTGCCACTCCACTTTCCAAAAAAAACTGGATATGGGTTGGAGGCAAATTAAGTATGAGATTGGAGGCATATGAAAATGTGGGAGGTACTGCTTGATTATTGTATTTCTTTCCAAAGAGTGGAAATTAGACAAGATGTGGAAGAAAAAGAGAAGGAAGTCAAACCTGCATGCCAGGAAAAGAAGTCATCAATTATGTATTCTTCAAATATTAAGGTGATATTCATTAAAAAATAATGTGTTAAAGAGGTGAATTAATGCCTCTTTACTCATAACTTCATTAGAGAAGACAAATGAATCTTAGAGAAGATGGAAGAAATTGTAGAGGAGAGAAACCAGAAATTAAAAGAAAGTGCTAGCATGTTAAAAGAAAAAAAAAAAAAAGAAACCTACTTGAAAAGATTCATGGGGAAAAAGCATGACCTGGTGATATCACAGGAAGAAAAGTTTCTATTTTTTCTAAAAGAAAGCATGTAATTTTCATCAATAATGGAAAGGCATGCTAAATTTCAAGTAGAGATTAATTAGGCAGCTAAGCAGCATAGTGGATAAGAATGTTGGACTGAAAATTAAAGAGACCTGAATTCAAATCCTTAGATACTAATTATATGACTCTGGTCAGGTCATGTTACTTTTTGTTTTCAGTTTCTTCAGCTCTAAAATTGGGGTAATAATAATAATACCTTCCTAAAAGAGTTGTTATGACCATATGAAGCTCTTTGTAAAACATATTTTTTTTACTTTGTATTATTAATACTATATTTTAACAATCAATTTATGGATATTATTAACTGACACCTTGAAATCTCTAAATGAACTAATTAAGAGCTACTAATTTTTAACATCCTGTTAAATAGTGTGTGTGTGTATATATATATATATATATATATATATATATATATATATATATATATATATATCTGAGTTTTTCTGAGCATACACTATTTTTTAAAGCATTTAGCATTATTATAACAAAAAGCCTCCTTAGACTCGTTAAAGTTGTTTACCACTTCACATTTCTACTGATTCATGTGGGGTGGATAATAAAGATAAAAGAAACTTGAATTTGTTTCTTGTCTTTAGGATGCAAAAATTTTTAGACATTTTTATTATTCTCTATCAATTAATTTCAAGCCTTGACTTTGAAAAGGATAGTAAATGTTGGAATTGAGTCATCACTAAGTAGATGTAACAGCTGACCATTAATGATTACATCTAAATATGTTTGATCACAACAGGCTAGTTCCTATTTTCCCAGACTCTTAAAAAGTATTTTTAAAGTTTTGATAAGTCCCGTAATTCAAGTAATCTATGTTAAACAGTTAAATTTTAACTAATATTAAAGATTCACATCTTTTTTTGTTTGTTTGTTTTATTGTTTTACTGAACAAAACAAAACAAAAAAAGTACAGTGATCTGAAAGCTAACAACAGCAAATTATGCTCTGTGCTTTTGATCTCATTAATCATAGATATCTGTATGCATAGTATAGCATTATGGCAAAATTAAGATGGCAGATAAAATTGAAAAATCTTTTAAAAGATCACTGGGGAAAGAAAAGGGCACAAGGATATAATAGATGTTTAAATATGGAAGTACTTGAGGAATCATCTGTCCTAATTCAATTTTACAGATGAGGAAGATTGAGATAGAGATAATAAGTGACTTGTCTAGCAATGCACCACCAGCAATATTCTGAGATTTGTGCCCTATTTTCTGTTTAAATACAGTATTCTTCCAATTTACCTGCCTTTATAAAATAGGATATTATACAATAAGTGAGAGATGGAGCCCTTCATTATATTTATTGTAGAAAAACTGATAATTAGCAAATTCCATATAAATTCCCTCAGCATAAAAATAGTCAAAAGAATATGCAGATGATTGTGGTTGTTTTCTCTTCATTTGGAAAAAGGGCAGGTAAAAGGGAGATATTTGGTGTTATGTACTGAAAGGGAAAGCATAATATAATATTCTTAATTCAGAAAAATGAATTTAAGCAGTTTGCTCCTTCACAAAATTAAGTTATAGAAAAAGCTGCTAAGCTAGGGAAATATATTTCTCGTTCATCCAAATAATGATGGTGCTTAATTGTTTATCCATGTTGGATATCCTTTATAGATGGTTTAGTAAAATAAAAACCTCATTTTTGATATGTGCTTGTGAATATACAAATAAATATCTAAAATCTAAGGTGTCTACTGATAGAAGGGGAACAAACTACTTTAAATTATTTGAAATGCAAAATAACATGTTTGAGAGTTCAGTGACAAAGGTGACTGTTAAGGAGAGTACTGAGATCTCTTTTGTAAAATCCTGAGGAATACCATAAGTCCACTAAACCTAATTAGTTTTTAAAAGATGATCATTAATATGTATGAAAATAGAAATAGGAAATAGTAATAAACTAATAATTAAAACTCAACAAATTTGGCATTAATATACTTTGCATATGAAAATGTTGCTCTTTGAAAATGTTATCATTTCCATATTTTAGGAAAAATAGAAATAAATTGTACCAATTGCCATCTATTTTACATTTAAATGAATGCAAGTCCCAAAGGCATAACTTGATGTTAAGTAGCCCAAATTTCTATTTGTGGAACAGTCATCATCTCTTGTCTTTTATCACAGATTTTTGAGGACTTCAGTAAAGATTCTACAATCCATTTTCCCTAAGAAGTAATTATTTCTTATTTAACCAAACAACCTCTGGAAATCTAGCCGACTATGAGAAAGCCTATGTTGTTTTTGGATAGCTCTAATTAATATTTTTTTCTTATTTTGAGACCCAAAAGTTCCTTTTAACTTCCATCATTGTTTCTCATTTTGCAATTTTGTTCTGTCAGGTCAAAGAGGGGAAAAAAAAACCTAAATCCTTTTTGATTATGAGAAACCTAACAATAATTGAAAGTAAATTTCATGCTCCCATCAACACCCCTCTCAATAAATTATTTTGTCCAATTCTTCAACTGATTCTAATATGACTCTAATACAAGAGATCTTCAATATACTGCATTTCTCTTTTAAATAGTCTTTTGGTTACCAATGGACTTAGAAGTTGGGATCTAGAAATAAATACTGAATTTTATATGTGTTCTGACTAAAGCAGAATACAGGATGACTGTCACATCCTTCTTCCTTGATATTCTACTTCTCTCATTGAAGTCTACCATGAAACAATTTTTTTTTTTTGGTGATCATATTATGCTATAGGAAGATATGAAGCTTGCAGTACTAAAACATCCAGGTTTTAAAAAATTGATTTGTTTTCCAATCATATTTCACATATTTTCTACATGTGAAGTTGATTAATGTACCAAAGTGAAAGAAAATATTAATTCTTATTAAAATTTTTATGTTATATTTAGCTAAATATTTGAATCCTATCAGATTGGCTAATATGGGAAAAAGAAAAATGATAAATGTTGGAGGGAGTGTGGGAAAGTTAATATAGTGCACTAATGCATTAGTGGTGAATTTGTACACTGACTCAACAAATTTGAAGAGCAATTTGGAAATGTGGCCCAAATGATCTAAAACTGTATATCCTTTGATAACTTCTTGAATCCTAGTATCTTCTTGAATCCTGGATGTCATTCAATATTTTAGTTTTTCCTCCCAAATTTGTGTGATCTGCAACATTTTTTTGAATTTAATATTATATCTCCCTATTACATATAAAAACAAATTTAACATTCCTTATTCTTAAAATTTCAAGTTTAAAATTTCTCCCTCCCTGTTGCCCTATCCCCATTGAGAAGGAAAACAATTTGACATAGTTTATACCTGTGCAGTCATGTAAAATACATTTTTATGTATGTTGTGGAAAAATACAGAAAACTTACCACCAAAAAACCCCAATAACAACAAAGAACAATATCTTGATAGATAGATAGTACTTTTCATCATAAGTTTTCAGAATTTCAGTATTGTCTTTAATCATTATATTTCTAAGAATAGCTTAGCCATTTGCAGTTAATCATCATATAATATTACTGTTACTGTATACAATATTCTCCTGATTCTTCTCATTTCACGGCATATCAGTTCATTTAAGTCTTTCTAGGCTTTTTTTTTTGACACTATCCTGTTTATCATATTTTATAGCACAATAGTATTTCATCATAATCATGTACCACAAGTTATTCAGCCCTACTCTAGTTGATGAGCATACTGTTAATTTCCAATTCTTTGCAACCACAAAAACTATGATATAATTATTTTTATACATATAGGTCCTTTTATTTTTCTAAAACAATCTGTTTTAGTACAAACCTAACAATGGGGTTGCTGGTTCAAAGGATATACACAGTTTTATAGCATTTAGGGCATATTTCCAAATTGCTCTTCATATTGGTTGAATCAATATGCAAATTCATCAGCAATGCATTAGTGCACTACATTAACTTTCCCACACTCTCTCCAACATTCATTATTTTTTTTACCATATTAGCCAATCTGATAGGTATGAGATGCTAGTTCAAAGTTGTTTTAATTTGTATTTCTCTAATTAATAGCGATTTAGAGGATTTTTTAATGTGAGTATATAGATAAATTTGATTACTTTGTCTGAAAACAATCTGTTCATATCTTTTGACCATATATCAATTGAGGGAAAGACTATGTATATAAATTTGACTCCATTTTCTAAATATTTGAGAAATTAGGTATTTATCAGAGAAACTTATCTATTGGCTGAGAGGTTTAGGATCCATCACTGATATTATGGATCCAGTCATCCCAAGGACTCCTTTTCGTTTCCTGGGGACCGGTCTTTGTTGGTATGGCTTGCATTAAATTATACTCTGTTCTCACCTTCATGCAGCAGACATCTGGGAGGTGATCTTTGCTGTCAACTTCCTTAATTGTCATATTCTAGAAAATTGTTACACTAAATCTTTTTTGAGTTCTGCTACTCTAGAATTTGTTTGGGGGTTATATTTAAAAGTGTGTGGAGGGCTTTAGGAGAGAATTCAGGTTAGTCTCTGCCTTTTCTCTGCAATTTTGATTCTACCTTTTTTTTTAGTAAGCATGCCATGTATGTCTTTCTCCTGGGCAATTAAAGATGAAACCATTAAGCAGAGCAAGGCTAAGCACAGATTCCCTGGGGCAAATAACTGGAGAACTTTTAATTTGACATTGAATAGCTTTTGAGATTTCTATCAAATGATGAATTAAATCATAGGTAATTTTGTTTATAGCATTATAACTTTAGATATAATGACATAACAATAATAAATCATTTAAATGGAATTTTACATTTTACAAAGTATTTCCTCATAAAACCTTTTGAATTAGCTAGTGAAATAATTTCACAAAATCAAATGATCTATTCTTGATGAAGTCATGCTAACATTGTTTTAAAAATATTTTTGTAAATAATTCTTTATTATCTTAGATTGCCAATAAATTTATTGACCTGACCTATATATATATATACATATATATATGTATATATATATATTTTTTTGTTGTTGTTGTTGTTGTTAAAGTATTTTTTGTAAGTCTCATTTTATATGGATGTCAAATGTAATTGTGATTTATGTTCTTTCATGATTAGCTCTTTGAGATATGTATATATATATATATATATATATATATATATATACACACACATATTCACACGTATATATGCTCTATTTATAACTTTGTTTTGCCATAATCTTTCATATAAAATACTTTTTTTGAAATTTTGCAGCATGACAAAAATTTTGAACTTGGGTAATAATAGAAAGTTTTATAAATTAAAATGTGAAAGTAAAAGAGGAATTGAGTTTTCAATGAAGATATAAAATTTGATTTTAATTTTACGTGCAAAAAATTTAATGCAAAAGATAAATCTTTCCCCAATTAGAGGGGATAAAGTGTAACATATCAACTTGCAAGCTGTCAACTAGGCTTTTTAGAACAGATAACCTCAGTAAATGCAGGAAATGAAATTAATTTCATTTAATTTTTCATTATTAATGTTTTACTGAATATCTGTGGACCATTTTGATAAGATAGATTCTTTTTAAAATTAAGCAAATGTATTTTGCAATGATTGCAAATTTATTTCATTTTTATTGAAACTTTTTATTTTTAAAACATATACATAGAAAATTTTCAACATTCATCTTTGCCAAACCCTGTGTTCCAAATTTTTTTTTTCCTTTCCTTTCTACCATCCCCCCTAGATGACAACTAATCCAATATGTTAAACATATGTAATCCTTCTATACATGATTCCATAATTATCATGGTGCACAAGAAACACCATATCAAAAAGGAAAAAAAAGTGAGGAAGAAAACAAAATGCAAGCAAACAACAATAAAAAAGATGAAAATACTGTGTTGTGATCCACACTTAACCTCCACAGTACTCTCTCTGGGTTCAAATAGCTCTCTCTGGCTTATAATTTAAAAACACTATTAGCTTTCCTTTTTGGAAACCTGAGACATTTGCCCTTTTACAGAGCTGTGGCCCCTCACTCATTTCCCAAGTTCTTTCAAAGCTCAGAGACAATGAGTCAATAATCCCTTCACCAGTTCTTTTATTATCTTGGATATTCATTTGGGCTTGATAATTTAAATTGTAGGACAAATTTCTTAATATATCTCTTCCTTTTTTTTTTTTTTAGTTTTAATTCTTTATATTTATTTCATTTATGCTCTCCCTTTTCTAGTTCAAGATTGTTCTTCTTCATAAAGAAAAAAGACCCACTTTTGAGTTGAACAGTTCTGCTTAATTAGTCAATATTGTCTCTATCAACTTGTAGCTAGAGCTGTGGTCTTATCTGTATTATGATTCTCCTCTTTTCTGTAATCTACATAATCTATGGTATTTTTATTGTCTTAAGAAGGTGGGGTTTACGTCAATATTTTGCACCTAAATGTTTGTAGAATTATTATTCTTTATGCTAGTTTTCAGGACAGTGAAATATTTTTAGAAAATTCAGTTCCATAGCTTTAATACTTTCTTCAAAACTCTTCTGTACAGATTTTTTTTTAAATGTAAGTTTAAATTCAATTTAGAATTCATGTTTTTTGGGTTTTTTTTTTGCTTTTGTTTTTAAAGATGAAAGATGAATACTTTCATATATACTTTTGATTAGGGAGAGCACATGTAATGAGTTTCAGAGAAGTCAGGCTAATAGTTTCAAAGGAAGACAAAAGGAATTCTCCCAAAATGAAACTTGCAAGACACAAAATAAAACCATTTCAATGGAGTATGAAAAAAGGGTGTGTAACCCTTATTAGTACAGAGTAATGTAATAAGAAATAATGATAAAATCTCAAGTTCATTCCTGGGAAGTGAGCTAAGTCAGCATCTGCTTACTTGACATTTATTGGTTCTAATACTGACTACCTGTATGACTAAAAAAAGAAAGTTTCTCTATCTGGATCTCAGTTTCTTTACCCATAAAGCTAAATAATCATATAAGGAGACAGCTAGGTAATGTAATGGATAGATTTCTGCATGTGGAGTCAGATAAGTCACTTGTAGAAATTTGAATTACCATTCCTGGTGCTATTTTTTATAAGGACATTACTTATATACATATACACATATATTTATGTGCATATATGCATACATATTCTCCTATGTTATCTAATATCTTTTCTTACTTTTGTATAGTTCTTTTAAAACTTTAAGTTATTTAATAAGTTCTGTGTATATTCATGTAATATGTGTGATTTTATGTAATAGTTACCTTCCTTTTGATTCAATTTCTTCAACCTTAAAATGGAGATAACAATAGCATCTATCTCTTATGGCAGGATAACATAATATAAAGCTTGGAATATACTCTGCATATCCTTAAAGTGCTATTTAAATGTTAATTATTATTATTATTAGGTAATCTCTAAGATTTTTTCCAGCTTCAAGAACTGTTAGGATTACCAGGTGAGAACTCAGGTTTTCTGGACAGTGACAAGGTGAGAATTCAGGTTGTTTGGACAATTACAAAGTGAGAACTCAGGTTGACTTGACAGTTCTCTGGCTCAGACCTTTGGTTTAGGCCTTTAAAGGGAGTTTACACTTTAGGAATTCTAAGAGGAGCAAGTTCATTGGTGGAAGTATTCTCACATGCCTATTCTCTGGGAGGATAAAAGAAGGGCAGCATTGGGTCCGAGAGAATCGACTCTGGGATAGAGTTTTGACGCCAGGCAGGCTGAAAGGAGACCAGTCTGATTTAAGGACGGACAAGAGTTGGAGGAGATTCAGAGCTCCCAAGAAACCTGAGCACAGAGGAAAAGATTTTACAGATCTCCTTCCAGAGAAGGATTATAATTGAGCAGATGAACAGTCCCTCACAATTCAAGAACATTATGTATTGGCATCCACAATGTGAGGCAAGGACTTTTACTTATCCTGACAAGGACTTATTCTGAACCCTTCAGAGGAGCTAGACCAGATCATTGCAATTTGGCACCCGAACAGGGACAGACAAGATCCTGATTGTAGTGGAAAAACCTCCGATTCAGATTCCAGTGGAAAAGACTTTCTGACACAGAAATAACCATGAGTAACAAGGAAACTTTGTTAAAGATTAAGTGAGCATTCTAATAGACAAATAAGGAATTTAACTTGTTAAGGGCTAAACCAGCAATCTCTTACAGCTGAAACGGGGCAGATGTTAGCTAAAGACAATCCCTTGACCTCAGCTGACTCAGCCCCAGCCCCAGGGGCAGCCTCAGCTCCACCCCCATTCAGGAGTGGTACTATAGAGAGTATAATTAAGATAATTGATGAGCAGAGTTTACTTGTAACTTGGGTACAGATTGCTAAACTCTTGGCTGCATTAAGATGCACGTCTCCTTGGTTCTTAGAGAAAGAAAAGATAGATGTAAATAACTGGAAGCTAGTGGGATTTGAAATGAAAGAATTTCATGCAAAAAATGGGCCCCGTTCAATTTCTGCAGAGGTATTTTATATCTAAAACATAGTTCAATTAACCTTAAACTATTGAGCAAATTGTAGGAGAAAGGAAAGTTTTAAAAATGAACAGAGGAGGAAGTGTGAGGAAAAAAGGAAAGATCAAGATCTTGCCCAAGAGCAAAGGGATTTAAATGGGAATTAGGGTGTGATGATTCTCTTGAAGAAGCTTCAACCTCGCCTAGAGAGCAGATTATTGACGGGCCCACATCAACTCCACCTTCAGAGGTGGAGGAAGAAGGAGGAGGGGAAGAGGCAGAAACACAAACAGAATTGCCTGTGAAGCAGCCTAAGCCTATGACAAGATTGGAAAAAGCATTGGTTAAAGCTAAGAGAGAAGGACAGGATATAAGTGATTTTATACATGCATATCCTGTGATTGAAGATATTGACTATGTAGGTCATAAAAGGAGAAGATATGCACCTTTAGATTTGAATAAAATTAAAGATTTGAAAAAAGGTTGTACCCTTTATGGGACAACATCAGCTTATGTTAAAATGTTACTAGATGATTTATTTTATGAAGTCCTAACACCAAATGATTGGAAATCCATAGCAAGGACATGCCTAGAACCTGGAGAAAATTTGTTATGACTTGCGGAGTTTCATGAATTATGTAAAATCCAAGTCAGATGCAATTTGGAAATAGGAGTTAACACACAATTTATTTTTGAGCACTTAGCCGGTGAAGGTTGGTATGGAGAGAATTCAGAACAGATTAATTATACCATGACACTATATGAGGAAATTGCTAAGGCTGCAATAAAAGCTTGGGGTGTCCTTCCTGGACAGAAAGATCGGGGGGGGGGGGCTTTCACTAAAATAGAGCAAGGTCCCAATGAACCTTTTGCAGATTTTGTGGGACATCTGCAAACTGCTGTCAAAAGAACTATTGGAGAAAATGCAGCTACAGAAATAATGACCAGACATCTGGCTAAGGAAAATGACAATGAGATTTGCAAAAGAATTATATGGAGATTAGACAAAGAAGCTCCTTTAGAGGAGATCATAAGATGCTGTGCTACAGTGGGAACAAATGCTTTTTACACCCGGACTATGATGAACGTGGAAAAACAGGGTCCCTCCTGGCAAGGGACTTCTAGAGAAACTCGGCGATGTTTTCAATGTGGAAAAATTGGACATCTAAGAGCTCAGTGTAGATATGGAGATACAGTGAGAAGACAGGGTGAAAGAAGACCTAAAACCCCATGTCCAAAATGCAACAGAGGACTCCATTGGGCATCAGAGTGTAGACTAATTCAGGGAAATGGGATGAGGGGCCCAGGTCCAGGGCCCCAGGAAAAAAAGACTTGGGGCATGATGGCAACTGATGTTACACCCAAAGAGCCTTTAGAAGGTCAGGACTCTGATTTGATCAACCAGCAGAAAATAATCACATGGCAGAAAGGGATTACCTGATAAGTCAGCCAAAAGGCAATCAGATTGCAAAAATGGATTACACTTGGGGAGAATACAGGCCTTTTAAACCAACAGGGCTGTGTCCAGTACAAACAACTCCAATGTAATTGCCAAATGATGAGAAGAGATTTAGAAGTGGTAAATAGAAGGAAATTAGATAGATTAACTGCCTGGGAGAGAGGGTTTGCTTGTATTTTAACAGACAGAAGGAAAAAGATGAAGAAGGAAACAGATAGGTGGAAACAAGCACCTGGAGAGAGACAGAAAAAGAGAAAAACCTCAAAACAAAGGAGAAAATCTAAGAAACATCTGACACTGAAAGAGCACGGCTAATAAGAAGACTGTTAAAGAACTTTAAAACCAGCAGGAATCATTGGATTTCATAACACAAGATGAGAGTAATGGACAATGGACTTATGGACATTTATAAATTCTCAATTTATGATTATTTGATCATGTTACTTGTTACACACTTCTAGCATGTGTTATGTTACTATGTTACTATGTGTTTATGTAATCTGTAATTATGTGTAATGCCTCCCATATTGATGGATTTATGTTTCAAGGTCATGACCACCCTATGTTCTAAATCAAAAGAAAGGAAGAGATGTTAGGATTACCAGGTAAGAGTAATGGACAATGGACTTATGGACATTTATAAATTCTCAATTTATGATTATTTGATCATGTTACTTGTTACACACTTCTAGCATGTGTTATGTTACTATGTTACTATGTGTTTATGTAATCTGTAATTATGTGTAATGCCTCCCATATTGATGGATTTATGTTTCAAGGTCATGACCACCCTATGTTCTAAATCAAAAGAAAGGAAGAGATGTTAGGATTACCAGGTAAGAACTCAGGTTATCTGGACAGTGACAAGGTGAGAATTCAGGTTGTCTGGACAATTACAAGGTGAGAACTCAGGTTGACTTGACAGTTCTCTGGCTCAGACCTTTGGTTCGGGCCTTTAAAGGGAGTTACACCTTAGGAATTCTAAGAGGAGCAAGTTCATTGGTGGTAGTATTCTCACATGCCTATTCTCTGGGAGGATAAAAGAAGGGCAGCATTGGGTCTGAGAGAATTGACTCTGGGATAGAGTTTTGATGCCAGGAAGGCTGAAAGGAGACCAGTCTGAACATTACAAAGAACCTATAATTTTCAGAAATCACTTTCCTAAAAAGGTCAACTAAATGATATTTTCACTGTATTCCTTATATTTTCATGTTTATTTTAGGAGAGGAAGCAGATTTTTTGGTGGGAGGGTTCTGTGGTAGTAAAAATAATCTATTTTCTTATTTTACTGTGAACAATTCTTCTCACATTAGTTATTTGATGTCTACTAGTTACTTGGTGATGATTACTAAATACTCATTGAGTTGAATTGAATTGGGTACATATTAGGGATATGACAGTGAAATACTAGTTAGATAATTTTGTGATGAGCCAAGCAAGGTAAGACATTGAGGAATAAGAGAAGGCAGGGAGCAGTGTGGCAATATGGAATTCATAGTTTCTTGATCTACCCATGTTGCCAATAAAGGAACATTTATTATGTACTTACATTTACTTCAACAAACATTTAATAATTACCTCCTATGTGAAAGGTGGTAGGTGTTGAGGGAGTAAAGAAAAAAATTTAAATTGTGCTTTTAAAAACCTTGCTTTCTAATGTGCACAGCATCGTGACAGTAGCTATATGATATATTAAGGAATGATTTATATATGTGTTTTTATACATATGCATACATGCATATATACATTCATACCCACATTTACAGACATACAAACACACATATACACATATCTACATATACATATGCATACACACATACATAATGGTTCCTGCCCTTAAGGACCTTAAAGTTTATTTGTAGAAAAAACAATCCCACATACACCTGAAAACTTAAATAATACAAAAAAGTCTTGATTACATATAGTCAAACCAAAAAAATAAGGCTGGGGATTGGATATGTGACTTCATTGTTATAATTAATTGTTATTAACATTGTTATAATAAATTCCTGAAATAGAAAACTTCTCTATTAATGCAATTAGGCCCTTTCTCTATGACAGTGCCACTGAATTTAAAGGCCAAGAACCTAGATCCAAATCCTAGTGTCTAGTTTTGCTACTTATTCTTTGAATTCTTAGATAAGGTACTTCTTTTCTCTTGGCCACAGTTTTATCCTCTATAAAGTAAACTCTAAGAACTGTCACTTGGAGATATGCTTTCTGTATCCAAAAAAATGAGACAGAAAGATCACTGAAATTTTTCATTTGGTGTCATTCTGCTTTATAAAATGGAGCCTATATATATATGTATATATATATACATATATTATTTGATATATGGCATAAAATGAAGACTTAATGGGGAAGATATTGTTACTCAGAAAATCTAAGAATATCAGAAATCAGTCCTTAGAAATCATCTAGCCCAAACCTCACTTTTATGGATGAGGAAACTGAAGTTCACAGAATTTTAAGTTATTGATCAGAACCACATACCCATTAGGTGATCTAGATTTTTAAATCAACTCTCCTAATGCATTAATTCTTCTGTTAGACCATTCTTTTCATACTCTTGGAAACAAATTACTTCCTCTAAGTCAAAGCACTTTTATTTACTAAGTGTTTCTTCTTTTACACAGATGTGCCTGCCAGATCAAGTTGCAATATTGATCAATAAATAGGTTTCATTTTAAAAGCTTGGTTTTATGAGATTGTTTTGAAGCTCTTTTCAAAATGAATGGTACAATTACTTTCCATTTTGCCCTATGATCTTTCCTTGGATTCTTTGATTAGACCATTCTTATGGTTTCTTTCTTTGTTTCATTATTCAGACTGAGAAGATGGAGACAGGTTTGGCTTTTGGGAAAAGCTGATTCATTTGGTATAATTGTTGAGACAGTCTAACTTTATGACTTCACATTTTACTGGTTTCTAGGGTTTTTTTCCAACCCTTTGTAATTGCATCCTATAGAACACAAAGGCTAAGCAATACTTGGGAATTTGCACAATGAATGGAAATGATTGGAACAAATGAAACAGGTTATAGGAACAGTCATGATTATTCTGTGTCCTTTTTCCCCCTGAAATATCTTCCTGACTTATTTGATGCATGATTAGACTATGACTGCCCATTCTGTCTAGTTATTTACACCACATTTTGGGAGAGGAATTGACTTGGAGGGAATATGTGATGATGAGATGACCTAACACATTTAATAAAAGGGGCTGGTTAAAAGAATACAAGCATATTTAGCATGGAAAAGACTTGGGTTACTTGATAGTTTTCTTTAAATATGTGAACAATTCTGTTTGCTAGAGAGAACAAAACTAGGACTCCCAAGTATGCCAATCAAATAAAGGTTTATTAAGTGCTTGGTATGCTCTAGACACTATACTAAGCATTTGAAATACAAATAAGAAAAAAAAATAGTTCCTGCCTTCAAAGAGTTTATAGTCTCTAATGAAGGAATACAACATGCAAAAGAAAGTTTAAAAGCAGAGGTGTGCAGTGGGTGGTACCTGGCATGGCATCCTGATGTCAAAACCAAGGAGAGCTGTTAATGGAAAACAAAGATCCATTTGGAGAGTTCTAACTTCCCTAGAAAGGAAGGATTGAACAGGAATTTATAGCTCCTGTCCTCCTGTCCTTCAGTCAGAGGAGAGAAAGAATTGAGGGAATAAAGAAGGAATTGACTATCAAAAGCTGAAACATCCTGAGTTTTGATGATATTTCTAGTAAAGAGGTAAGTATGATGTTCAAGGAGTTGAAAACAAGCAGAGCTAGTGACAGGAAAAAAAAGATTAGGAATTAGAAGGTACTTTTTTTATAATCCTGTATAAGGCCCAACTTTTCTGGAATTAAGTTTCCTTATCTGTCAAATGAGATAAAAGTTTTCCTCATAGGAGATAAATTGTGATGAATAAATCAAGCCAAATAAATAAACATTTACACACTTATTATGTGCTATATACTGTGCTAAGAGCTAGGCTTATAAGGAAAGTTCAAAAAAAAAAAAAAAGATAGGCCTAGTTCTCAAGAAGCTCAGGGAAAACAACATGAAGACAGCTATGTACAAAAAAAAGATATGCCATTAGAGGAAAGGCACTACCATTTAGGGGGATAAGGAAATACTTATTGTAGAAAATGGGATTTTAGCTGGGACTTGAAGGAAGTCATGGAAGTCAGGAGGTAAAGATGAGAAAGGATAGATTCAATTCCTGAGTAACAGCCAATGAAAATGTTTTATGCCAAGAGACCCAGTGTCTTGTTCAGCAAACAAGCAAAGATATCAGTGTCACTGGATCATAGCATATAGAGATACCAAGCTGGAATGAGATTGGAAAGATAGGAGAGAGTCACGATATGAAGGGTTTTCTCTACCAAACAAAGGATATTGTATTTGATGAAGGAGATGACAGAGAGTAACTGAAGTTTATTGCATAGGAGATGGTGTGTGAGTGATATGGTCAAACCTGCATTTTAGGAAGATTAATTTGACAGCTGAGTTGAAGATGGATTAAATTTGGGGAAAATCTGGGACAGGATGGGGATCAAACAGAATAAAATAATGATGAAATGAGATAATCTATGTTTAGCAATATGCAAAACAATTAAATAAGTGTTAGCAATAACAATGTAATTGTTGATATTACATTGCTATATAGTATTGTAACAATGTATTTTTGGTTGTGTCTGACTCTTTGTGATCCCATTTGAAATTTTCTTGGCAAAGATAATTGAGTGGTTTAGCATTTCCTTTTCTAGCTCATTTTATAAATGGGGACCCTAGGCAAAAATGGTTAAGTGACTTGCCCAGGATCACAGCCAGTGAGTGAAAGGTCAGTTGTGAACTCAGAAAGATGACTCCAGGCTTAGCTTTTGATACTTTGCCCCATCTTGATGCAACTGATTAAAATAAAATTGGAAAATGTTTAACAAAATTAATAAAAATAAAATATGACATAGAGAATGCTCCAATATGTAGCCTACAGGTATACATTTCTTTTTGAGTTTAATGTCACTGCTCTGTGATATATCACATACATCCTTGGTGTGCCTGGAAGAGGCCCAAAAGTAAGGAACTTAGAAGTTATTCTAATTGTTCATTTATTAATTGTCACAATAATCGAGTAATGTATTTTTCTAATCATTAATTTTCACACCTTTAAAATAGGAATAATAATATCTGCACTTCTTATTCTAGAAGTCTTTTGTGAAGATAAAAAATTTTGTGAAGATACTAGCTTAAATACATTATTATTTATTCTTTACAAACTTTAAATGTTTATTATCTATCATAAATTTAATATATCATTGCTTAACAAAATCTCAACTAATGTCTTTTTCGAAGTTGACTAAGCTGTCATAAAATAACATTGTAGATACTGTATTTCAATCACTCTTGATTCCACTTGGCATAAATCCACATGTCACTCTCCTATCCATAAGCACATCTAGTTTTT
The DNA here is from genome assembly GCF_048593235.1 of Sminthopsis crassicaudata. Classification (NCBI taxonomy): domain Eukaryota; kingdom Metazoa; phylum Chordata; class Mammalia; order Dasyuromorphia; family Dasyuridae; genus Sminthopsis; species Sminthopsis crassicaudata. The sequence goes on along the minus strand of NC_133617.1, from coordinate 682,473,233 downwards.
GTTTAAATAGAAAGATGTTTATGCATATTATTTTTTTTTCATTCAGATATAGTTTAATAAGAACAGGTGTGAAGGCTGATGTGATTTTCAAAGATGTTTCTATGGCTTGAAGAGAAGGGGGACAAGGAGTTATAATGGATCTGTTTTTCTTCTCTAGAATTGACAATACATTAATCAGCAATATGTCATTTCATTTTTGGAAAGCGGTAACTGCTGGAAGGTGGGACTAAAGATGAAGATAAGAAAGCAGAAGATGAGAAGAATGATGAGAAAATATTGCAAAACACAGAAGTAAGGAGGAATAAGTTAGTATACCAATGAAAGAAGCTAAAGCCTAACCTATTTTCTTATTAAGCACAAAGAAATATGGCTATAACATCAAACCTGAGTCATTATTGATGAAGAATCTACAGACGATTTCTAGAATTTAACACGATATCTCCATATTATGTAACTATGTCCATGAAAAGTTGCTTTCCCCTCATTAGAACAGAGCCTTGTGAGATTAAAGGATTATCTTTCCTGGTTCAGAAATACACAGAAATAGCAAACCCAGGCTCTGTAGTCATGGCCTCAGCACTTTCATCTTTGAATCATATTCTTGTCCATTCTGGGTACTTTTAGAGTAATTTAATCCGGTCAGGTGAAATCAGAAATGCCATTGTGACTATGTAGGTACAAATTGCTCTTTCCTGCAAAGGAAGCTTCATGAAAACAGCCTTGCCAAAAAAAGAAAAAATGATATAAGATTGTATCTCAAATAGCTCAGAAAAACCAGAGCATTAACTACCCAGGCTGATTTTTTAAAAAGAGTAAATCACTCCATTCGACTGTTAACAGAACAATGTTGTCTATGCTATCATGAAGACATTATGACTGTCTACATCCCTGCTGAGCAATTGACTTGTGGTCTTGTCTCTGCATGCAGCAAAGTGCTTCCTTTGCCTCAATTGCATATTCTCTTTTAGGTTGAGGCCTATGGAGATCATCCAATTGCATCTGGGAATCACATTCTTGAATGTACATGTGTTTGAGGCACAGAGTCCTGTTATACCCATCTTCTTTTGTTTATTTCTTTGCTTTTGGTAGCCCAGAAAAGCTGTTGCAAGAAAACCTAAGGATTTGATGTGTTTGTTAGGTCATCTAAGATGAGCATGTTTTCTACACTGTGTATATTTTCTTTCATAATATCTACACAGAGTCTCAATCTTAACAGGCAAAATGAAGTAGATAATTGCAGCAAGAGCTAAGTATTTTTAGACCCTGATCATGTCATATTAACTGGAATGATTTTATTTAATGCTTTTTAAATTCCTAGACCAGTAATGTATCTTGAAAAGTGTAAGTCATAAGTAATGCAGATTGAGAGAATTAAGCACTGAATATTTACAAGGCACACTAGTGATTTGGGGAATGAAAAACAAACAATCAAAAAAGAAAAAAAAAACCACTAGTGATTTGGGGAATAAAAACAAACAATCAAAAAAGAAAAAAACAAAGTTAGATGGGATATCCAGAGCTTTCTCTCAATGAGGCAGTTGACCATAGAAAGGATAGAAACTTGAAAAGCCAAGAAAAACTGAGCTCAAATTGTCCCTCAGACATTTACTATCTGATCCTGAAAAAGAAACTTAATATTTCAGATAGTTTCTTAGTTTATATAATGGGGCTGATAATAGCATCTGCCTTCCATGTTGTTGTGAGGATTAGATGAGATATATATGTAAAACACTTTGCAAATCTTAAAGATATAATACTATTATTAATAAAAATTCCAAATTTTACAGGCTGGCGATAAGGGAAGGCAAAATGTGATGAGTGAAAGGTTGGATAGGGATAGAATAATTTCAGATGAAGGTAATTATGTATCTGGAATTTCAATTTATACAATCACAGAATCTCAGGTTTAGGAAAAACCTTAGAAGCCACGTAGGTCAACCAAAGCTGGATGATTACTTTTAGGGGGAATGTTGGCAGAGCAGATTGAGCTAAATAGCCTTTGAGTTCTTTTCCAAATATAAGATTCTTTGATTTGTATAAGAGTGCACAAGTTGACCAAATGTAAGCCTCAAAAAACCTAAGACTTCTACTTCCAAACTTAGGACTTTTCCCACTAAACCCATCAGTTAAGGAGAAATCAAGGAATTATACATCCCAATGGTGCTCATATTTTAATGTAAGCTCTTAGATAAAATAAAACTATTAAACTGAAAAGAATTATGCTCAAATGATGGAAATTCAGGTCCCTCAAATGGTTAGTAAGAGATATGTTTTTGGAAAGGAACCCTGACTGAGGCCTGTAGTATAGAGGAGAGAGCACTGACTTTAGAATCAAAAGGCTTGGTTTCAAATTACTTATCCTTCTATTACTTACTCCTTCTATGACTTAGGGTAATCACTTAACTTTTCAGGTCCTCAATTTGTTGATGTCACGTGTCTAATGAAGCAGTTGGCTTCTAAGGTAAATTTGAACTCTAAATTTGTGATCTCATGATCCTAAATTACAGAAAGCAGGCAAGTGTGAAAAATCTTTAGAAACTAACAACCCAAATATTTTGGAAAGTTACAGAAAGATCTAAGATAACAGGTAGAAATCAGAACAGCTCAATTTTTATTCCAGTATTTTTTTTGTTTGTTTGTTTTGTTTTGTTTTGTTTTGTTTTTTTCCCAGGGAGAATGATATTTGCACTGGAAATGAACCACCAAAAGTGGCTAAAAGGGTATCAATTCCCCAAATATGTAAGGAGAACACCTAGTAATCTTTGGCAGATTCCAGTTGCTTTGTGCAGATACACTACAATTTTAGATACAAAATGGCAAATGAAAATTCTAAACTCAGTATAAGTATGGTGTAGCTGCCACAGATCAAATGTGATCTTGAGCTATATTATTAACATTAAAGATATACATTCTAGAAATAAAGAGATAGTTAAAATGTATTGTCTTTTCTTCAGACCTCACTTAGAGATTGGTATTCATTTTTGGTTGCCACAGGTTAAGAATAGCATTGATAATCTTATGTCCAAAGGAGAGCAAATGAGATAGTGAATGGTCTCAAGCTGGAAAGATACTGGTTGAAAAAAAATAGGGATGTTTAACCTGGAGATAGGAATATGGGAGATGGGGTGATATGATAGTTGCTCATATTCAAAGAAATGTAATTTGAAAAAAAAATCATCTTTTTCTGTTTGGTTCTAGAGATATGTGTGTGAAGTATGAGGAAAGAATTGAATATAGAGACAAATTAGATTTAACTGGAAAATTTTTTGTGTTACTTGGCTTATTTAAAAGTGGAATGAACTCCTCAAAGTTACATTGGTTTCCCCTGTTTGGAGGTCCTCAAAGACTGGAAGACAGATTCATTATAATCTTCTGGATATTGATTTAACTAAATGAATAGAGATAGCCTTTATAATTTTGATTCTTTTATTCTACTTCAGGGAAAAATGCGTACAACATAATATGAATGTAAAAATAATATATAACATAATGTGAAGGTCCGAGCTAATTCCTCTGAAGGGCTCAGAATAAGTCCTTGCTCCACGGGCACCAAAAAGTAATGGACCTGTTGTCTCTAAGTTATAATTCTTCTCTGGGAGGAGATCTCTTTTCTGTAAAATCTTTTCCTCTTTAAACAGTTTTCTTGGGAAGCTTCTGGAGCCTTCAGCCAGAGCAAAGGTAGAATCTTGAATCCTCTTCTTCCTGAATCCTGGCACTGAATCTCCTCAAGCTTCCTTGAAGTTCTCCCAGGAAGTCTTGTTCTTCTCCCAGTCTAGACTCTCTCCTTCCAGACTGCCATCCCAACTCTGTCCCAGACTAGACTTACTCCTTGCCCTACTGCCCTCCTCTTTCATCCTAGCAGAGAATGGGCTACTGAGAACTCAGGGGCCTGTGGGAAACACTTCAACCAATGAATTTGCTTCTTTAAAGGTGCAAATTCCTTTAAACATGTAAACTCTTCCTCAGAAGTCCAAAGGTGTAAACTCCTTTCAAAGGTCTGAAACAAAGGTGTGAATTCTAAGCTAGAGAATTGTTTAGACAACTTGAGTTATCACCTAATCCTAACAACATAATATATATTTTATAATAAATATGACAATTATAATAAATAAATATGATAATTTATGCAAAAGGAATTTCAAGATGGGGACCAGAGCACAATTGCTAGAAGAAGAGATTGGGAGAGGAAAAAGCAGACATTCTGGTATGTTATAGGGACTCAGTCCAAAAAGATAAGATGGAATCGATATGGAAAGGGTTTTAAGTGTTAAGGCAAGGAATTTTAATTTCATCCTAGAGACAAGAGGAAGACATTGGAGATATTTTAATAGAGCAGTAACAAGCATAGAAATATCCTTGAAGAATAATGATCGAGCAGCTCCATGGAAGAGAAATTGCAGAAGGAAGAAGCAACTAGGCCAATCAGAGGGCTATGGGAATATTTAGAAAAAGAAATGATGATAGATTGGACTGAATTTTGGCAATGTTATTGGAAAAGAAAGAGAAAAGGGATGGTGATGAATTTTAAAATTAATAGAGATTTTCTTTTTCCTCAATTCCCTGCAATTAATGTTGATTCATTCATAATCTACAATTATATTCATGGTAATTTATTGGCTATGTTCATCATTACTAGTTCACATTTATATGGAGTTTAAAGCTTGAAAAAAATAAACATACATTATTTCATTCTCTCCTCCCTATATAAGCAGAGAGTTGACTTATTATTCTGATTCTTTTATTCTACTTCAGGGGAAAATCATGTACACAAAAATACATAGAATATGTACAAAAGACATGCAAAGGAATTTCAAGGTGGGAAATGGAACACTAATTACTAGAAGAGGAGATTGAGAAAGATCACATGTTGGAGGTGATACTTGAGCTGGACTTTGAACAAGGGATTTCAGGAGTCAGAGGTTAGGGAGAAAATTCCCATCATGGGGGAAAACATATGCAAAATTGATTTATAAGAAATTGAAGGCTATAATCTCCAAAATATATAGAGAATTTACTCTAATTTATAAGAAATCAAGCCATTCTCAAATTGATAAATGGTCAAAGGATATGAACAGACAATTTTTGGATGGATTAATTGAAACTAATTTCTAATCATATGAAAAGGAGTTCCAAATCACCATTGATTAGAGAAATGCAAATTATGACAACTCTGAGATACCACTAAACACCTATCAGATTCCTGCTAAAATGACAGGAAAAGATAATGACAAATGTTGGAGGAGATGTGGGAAAACTGGGACACTGATACATTGTAGGTGGAGTTGTGAACAGATCCAACCATTCTGGAAAGCAATTTGGAACTATTCTAAAAAAAAATATTAAACTGTGCATACCTTTTAATCCAGCAGTGTTACTACTAGGCTTATATCCCAAAGAGATATTAAAGAAGGAAAAGGGTATGTGCAAAAATGTTTGTGGCAGCCCTTTTCATAGTGGCTAGAAACTGGAAATTGAAGGGATGCCCATCAATTGGAGAATGGCTGAATAAACTGTGGTATATGAATGTTATAGAATATTGTTGTTCTATAAGAAATGACTAGCAAGATTAATACAGAGAGACTTGGAGAGATATATGAACTGATGCTAAGTGAAATGAGCAGAACCAGGAGATCATTATATGCAACAACTATACTACATGATGATCAATTCTAGACATGGCTCTCTTCAACAATGAGAGGATCCAAATTAGTTCCAATTGATTTGTAATGAACAGAACCGGCTACACCCAGAGAAAGAACACTGGGAAATGAGTATGGACCACAACATAATATTTTTACTCTTTCTGTTATTATTTGCTTGCATTTTTGTTTTTTCTTCTCAGGTTATTTTTACCTTCTTTCCAAATCTGATCTTTCTTGTGCAACAAGATAATTGTATAAATATGTATACATAAATTGTATTTAACATATACTTTAACATATTTAACATGTATGGGACTATTTGCCATGTATGGGAGGAGGTGAATGGAAAGAGAGGAAAAATTGAAACAGAGGTTTTTGCAAGGGTCAATGTTGAAAAATTACCCAGGCATATGTTTTGTATATAAAAAGGTATAATTAAACAAACATTTTTTTTTAATTTTTGTATTAATTTTTCCAAATTACCCTCCCTCCCTCTATTCCCTCCCCCCGATGACAGGCAATCCCATACATTTTACATGTGTTACAATATAGTCTAGGTACAATACATGTGTGTGAATATCATTTTCTTGTTGCACAATAAACATTAGAATCCGAAGGTACATGCAACCTGGGCAGACAGATATTAGTGCTAACAATTTACTTTCACTTCCCAGTGTTTCTTCTCTGGGTGTAGCTACCTCTGTCCATCATTGATCAACTGGAAGTGAGTTGGATCTTCTTTATGTTGAAGATTTCCACTTCCATCAGAATACATCCTCATACAGTATTGTTGTTGAAGTGTACAGTGATCTTCTGGTTCTGCTCATTTCACTCAGCATCAGTTGATTTAAGTCTCTCCAGGCCTCTCTGTATTCCTCCTGCTGGTCATTTCTTACAGAGCAATAATATTCCATAACCTTCATATACCACAATTTACCCAATCATTCTCCAACCGATGGACATCCATTCATCTTCCAGTTTCTAGCTACAACAAAAAGAGCTGCCACAAACATTTTGGCACATATATGACTCTTTCCGCTCTTTAGTATTTCTTTGGGATATAATCCCAGTAGTAGCGCTGCTGGGTCAAAGGGTATGCACAGTTTGATAACTTTTTGGGCATAATTCCAGATTGCTCTCCAGAATGGCTGGATTCTTTCGCAACTCCACCAGCAATGTATTAGTGTCCCAGTTTCCCCACATCCCCTCCAACATTTATCATTATTTGTTCCTGTCATCTTAGCCAATCTGACAGGTGTGTAGTGGTATCTCAGAGTGGTCTTAATTTGCATTTCTCTGATCAGTAGTGATTTGGAACACTCTTTCATGTGAGTGGATATAGTTTCAATTTCTCCCTCTGAGAATTGTCTGTTCATATCCTTTGACCATTTATCAATTGGAGAATGGTTCGGTTTCTTATAAATTATGGTCAGTTCTCTATATATTTTGGAAATGAGACCTTTGTCAGAACCTTTGTTTTTAAAAATATTTTCCCAATTTGTTACTTCCCTTCTAATCTTGTTTGCATTAGTATTATTTGTACAGAAACTTTTTAGTTTGATGTAATCAAAATCTTCTATTTTGTGATCAATAATGATCTCTAGTTCTCCTCTGGTCATAAATTCCTTCCTCCTCCACAAGTCTGAGAGGTAGATTATCCTCTGTTCCTCTAATCTATTTATTATCTCCCTCTTTATGCCTAAATCATGGATCCATTTTGATCTTATCTTGGTATATGGTGTTAAGTGTGGATCCATATCTAATTTCTGCCATACTAATTTCCAGTTTTCCCAACAGTTTTTTCCGAATAATGAATTTTTATCCCTAATGTTGGAATCTTTGGGTTTGTCAAAGATTAGATTGCTATAGATGTACCCTTTTTTGTCCTTTGTATCTAATCTGTTCCACTGATCTACCGGTCTATTTCTTAGCCAATACCAAATGGTTTTGGTGACTGCTGCTATATAATATAGCTTTAGATCAGGTACACTTAGACCACCTTCCTCTGACTTTTTTTTCATTAGTTCCCTTGCAATTCTCGACCTTTTATTCTTCCATATGAATTTTGTTGTTATTTTTTCTAGGTCATTGAAATAGTTTCTTGGGAGTCTGATTGGTATAGCACTAAATAAATAGATTAGTTTGGGGAGTATTGTCATCTTTATTATATTTGCTCGGCCTATCCAAGAGCACTGAATGTCTTTCCAATTATTTAAATCTGATTTTATTTTTGTGGCAAGTGTTTTGTAATTTTTCTCATATAATTCCTGACTTTTCTTTGGTAGATGGATTCCCAAATATTTTATACTCTCAACATTTGTTTGGAATGGAATTTCTCTCTGTATCTCTTGCTGTTGCATTTTGTTAGTGATATATAAAAATGCCGAGGATTTATGTGGATTTATTTTGTATCCTGCCACTTTGCTGAAATTTTGAATTATTTCTAGTAGCTTTTTAGTAGAGTCTTTGGGGTTCTCTAAGTATACCATCATGTCATCTGCAAAAAGTGATAGTTTAATTTCCTCATTTCCTACTCTGATTCCTTGAATCTCTTTCTCGGCTCTTATTGCCGAGGTTAGCGTTTCTAGTACTATATTGAATAGTAATGGTGATAGTGGGCAACCTTGCTTCACTCCTGATCTTACTGGAAAAGGTTGCAGTTTATTTCTATTGCATATTATGCTTACTGAAGGTCTTAAATATATGCTCCTGATTATTCTAAGGAATAGTCCATTTATTCCTATACTCTCAAGAGTTTTTAGTAGGAATGGATGTTGGATTTTGTCAAATGCTTTTTCTGCATCTATTGAGATGATCATATGGTTTTTATTAATTTGATTATTAATATGGTCAATTATATTAATAGTTTTCCTAATATTAAACCAGCCCTGCATTCCTGGAATAAATCCTACTTGATCATAGTGTATTATGCAGGGGATGATTTTCTGAAGTCTTTTTGCTAATATCTTATTTAAGATTTTAGCATTAATATTCATTAAGGAGATTGGTCCATACTTTTCTTTCTCAGTTTTCGATCTACCTGGTTTAGGTATCAGTACCATGTCTGTGTCATAAAAGGAGTTTGGTAGGACTCCTTCATCCCCTATTTTTTCAAATAATTTATATAACATTGGGGCTAATTGTTCTTTAAATGTTTGGTAGAATTCACATGTGAATCCATCTGGCCCTGGGGATTTTTTCCTGGGGAGTTGATTAATAGCTTGTTCTATTTCTTTTTCTGAAATGGGACTATTTAAGCAATTTATCTCCTCCTCTGTTAATCTAGGGAGCCTATATTTTTGGAGGAAGTCATCCATTTCACTTAAGTTATCAAATTTATTGGCATAAAGTTGGGCAAAGTAACTCCTTATTATTTCTCTAATTTCCTCTTCATTGGTGGAAAGATCCCCCTTTTCATTTGTAAGACTATCAATTTGATTTTCCTCTTTCTTTTTTCTGATCAAATTTACCAAAGGTTTATCTATTTTATTGGCTTTTTCATAAAACCAACTCTTGGTTTTATTTATTAATTCAATAGTTTTTTTACTTTCAATATTTTTGATTTCTCCTTTTAATTTTTGTATTTCAAGTTTAATTTTTGGTTGGGGATTTATAATTTGGTCTTTTTCTAGCCTTTTAAGTTGCAAGCCCAATTCGTTAATCTTCTCTTTCTCAATTTTCTTCAAATAAGCCTCTAAAGATATAAAATTTCCCCTTATTACTGCTTTAGCTGCATCCCAAAAATTTTGATATGATGTCTCATCATTGTCATTATCTTGGGTGAAATTGTTAATTGTTTCTATAATTTGCTCTTTCACCCAGTCATTCTTTAAGATGAGATTATTCAGTTTCCAATTACTTTTTGGTCTATTTACCCCTAACTTTTTACTGAATGTAGCTTTTATTGCATTGTGATCTGAGAAGAAGGCATTTATTATTTCTGCCTTCCTACATTTAATTTTGAGATCTTTATGTCCTAATATATGGTCAATTTTTGTATAGGATCCATGAACTGCTGAGAAGAAAGTATATTCCTTTCTATTGCCATTCAGTTTTCTCCAAAGGTCTATCATACCTAGTTTTTCTAATATTCTATTTACTTTTTTAATTTCTTTCTTGTTTGTTTTGTGGTTTGATTTGTCTAAATCTGAGAGTGCAAGGTTGAGATCTCCCACTATTATAGTTTTACTGTCTATTTCTTCTTGCAGTTCTCTTAACTTTTCCTTTAGAAAGTTAGATGCTATACCACTTGGTGCATATATGTTTAGTATTGATATGGCTTCATTATTTATGCTACCTTTCAGCAGGATATAGTTTCCTTCCTTATCTTTTTTAACGAGATCTACTTCTGCTTTTGCTTGATCTGAGATAAGGATAGCTACCCCTGCTTTTTTGGCTTTACCTGAAGCATAATAGGCTCTGTTCCAACCTTTTACCTTTATTCTGTATGTATCTCCCTGCTTTAAGTGTGTTTCCTGTAGGCAACATATTGTAGGGTTCTGCTTTTTGATCCAATCTGCTATCCGTCTCCGTTTGATGGGATCGTTCATCCCATTTACATTTACAGTTAAAATTACTAATTCTGTATTTCCTGCCATCGTATTATCCCCAGATTATGCTTTTTTCCCTTGACCCCCCTGATCCCCCTCCCCGATATTTAATTTACAGACCCCCCTTGTGACGCGCAACCCTCCCTCTTTTTTTTTTTAGGATCCCTCCCCCCTCCCTCCAAGTCCCTTCACTTATTCTCCTTTTCCTTTTCCCTTTTCCTCTCCCCCCTTTTAATGAGGTGAGAGAAAATTCTCTGAAAAACAAATATGTTAATTATTTACTCTTTGAGCCTCTCCTGATGAGAGTAAGATTCACACAATGATTCTCCCCCTCACTAAGTTCCCTCAGATATGGTGTATTTTCTATGCCTCTTCCTGGGATGTAGTTTCCCTCTTTTTATCACTCCTTCCCCTTTTTCTGAACCGACCTCCTTCCCTTTACTACACCCCCCTTTTTTTCTTTTATATCAGTAAAATCAAATTATCCTTGAGTATGTTTTTATATACCCACAACAGAGTTACAGTTCTCAAGGGTTCTGTGTACCTTTTTCTGTTTCTCTTCAGTCTTGTGGATGTAGATCAAATTTTTTGTTTAAGTCTGGTTTTTTTCTTAGAAACATATAGAATTCCTCTGTTTCATTGAATGACCATCTTCTTCCATGGAAAAAGATGCTAAATTTAGCTGGGTAGTTCATTCTTGGTTGCAGTCCTTGATCTTTTGCCTTACGGAATATCAGGTTCCAGGCCCTTCTATCTTTTAATGTGGAGGCAGCCAGATCTTGGGTGACCCTTATTGTGGCACCTTGGTATTTAAATTGTTTTTTTCTAGCTGCTTGCAGGATTTTCTCCTTTGTGTGGTAATTCTGCAGCTTAGCCACTATATTCCGTGGTGTTCTTTTTTTAGGGTCTAATTCAGAAGGAGTTCGATGAATTCTTTCCACATCTACTTTCCCTTCTGTTTCTATTATCTCTGGACAGTTCTCCTTGATAATTTCCTGTAAAATAGAATCTAGGCTCTTTTTTTGGTCATAGTTTTCTGGAAGTCCAATAATCCGCAGATTATCTCTCCTAGATCTATTTTCCAGGTCTATAGATTTTCCCAGTAAGTATTTGACGTTGTTCTCCAGCTTCTCATTTTTTTTGTTTTGTTTGACTGATTCTTGGGTTCTCTGTGAATCATTCATTTCTATTTGTTCCATCCTGACTTTTAAGGAGTTATTTTCTTCTTTCACAGTTTTTAGTTCTTTTTGTAAATGCCCCATTTCGTTTTTAAATGAATTATTTTGCTCTATTGAATTTTTTTCCATTTCCCTAATTTTTTTTTTTGAGAATTATTTTCTTTTTCCAATTCAGAAATTCTATTTTCTTGAGACTTTTTTATCTTTTCCAATTCAGAAATCCTACTTTCCTGTGTTTTTTTAACCTTTTCTAATTCATAAATTTTGTTTCCCTGCATCTCCTGTGAATTCTTTATTTTTTCCAACTCCAATTTCAGGACGTTGTTATTCTCTATCATAGCTTCCCTTTCCTTTCCCCATTTTTCTTCAATCTCCCTCAATTTTTTAAGAGTTTCTTCTAGGAGAGAGTTATGTGATGGGGGGCAGGAATCGTTCCCCTTTAGGTTGTTATCTGCTGTCTCTCTGCTGTTAACTTCCTCGGGGTTGGATACCCGCTCTTTCTCTGTATAGAAGGAATCTATGGTTTTTCTAGCTTTTTTGCTCATACTTAAAAAATCTTTTGGGGTCTGTCCCTGGGGTAGGAAATTATTTATTTACTTCTTTACCAGCTTCCTCCCAGACCAGATGGATGCAGCGGCTCCTGCGCCTGAGCTAAGATAGAGCTCTGGGAGAGAGTTCCCCACCCCCTCCCTGGAAGTGCCTCAGAGGTGATTAGCACTACTGTGCTTCGAGGGCGTAGAATAGTAAAGACAGCACAAAACCCAGCCTATGTGTCCCGGTGGGGAGTGGATGTCTGCAGCAGGTGACGTGAAAAGCCCCTGTGCTCAAACTGGAAGTGTCTGCCAGAAACCGTGGTCCCTAGTTCAAAGGTTCCGCTTCTCTGGGACTTCCTGGAGCTGAGTTCCACTCCCTCCAGCTAAACTAGGCAGTGTGTGTTGCCTTGGGCCGTATCCACCCACTTGTCAATCTCTTAACTATTCTCAGGTGGTAGCTGAGGCCACACCCCTTGGTGCCGAGTCTCTGCTGAGTCACCCCCAGGATCGGGGAAAATCTAATCTGAGTTTTAAAATATTTTGGCTTTCTCTTCTGAACTGCTAAATAATTAGCAGAGAAGAGCTAACAGCCTGTGCCAGATTCCTTTACCTCAGTGGCTTCTCTGATCCCAGAGCCCTTCCCAGCGCAATGGGCGCAGTGTGCCCCTACCCCACCGTCTGTGCTGGTCTCTCTTATTCCTCCCCTGAGAACTGACCTTTCCTGTTGAAACTCCAGATTCTCTTCAGCTGGTAAGTTGTGCTTCCAGTCCTTGTGGTATCTATCAGTCCTGAGCTAATTTTGAGACTTAATTTATCTAATTGGTTGTGAGGGAGTGAGGACGTTCACTGAGTCGTGTGTTTCTTCTCAGCCATCTTGGCTCCGCCCTCTAAACAAAAATTAAAAAAAAAGAAACTAAAGGCTAGAGAGTTTAAATGACTTATTCAGGGTCGTGCCTAATATCTAAGTCATTATTTATTTATTTATTTTTGGGTGAAAAGTTTCTTTTTTTATTTATTTAGAATTTTTTCACAGTATATATGCATGAGTAATTTTTTTATAATATTATCCCTTGTATTCATTTTTCCAAATTATCCCCCCTCTCTTCATTCCCTCCCCCCGATGACAGACAATCCCATACATTTTACATGTGTTACAATAAAACCTAGATACAATATATGTGTGTAAATACCATTTTCTTGTTGCACATTAAGTATTAGATTCCGAAGGTATAAGTAACCTGGGTAGATAGACAGTAGTGCTAACAATTTACATTCACTTCCCAGTGTTCCTTCTCTGGGTGTAGTTATTTCTGTCCATCATTGATCAACTGAAAGTGGGTTGGATCTTCTTTATGTTGAAGATATCCACTTCCATCAGAATATATCTTCATACAGCATTGAAGTGTACAGCAATCTTCTGGTTCTATTCATTTCACTCAGCATCAGTTGATGTAAGTCTCTCCAAGCCTCTCTGTATTCCTCCTGCTGGTCATTTTCTTACAGAGCAATAGTATTCCATAATCTTCATATACCATAATTTACCCAGCCATTCTCCAATTGATGGGCATCCATTCAACTTCCAGTTTCTAGCTACAACAAAAAGAGCTGCCACAAACATTTTGGCACATACAGGTCCCTTTCCCTTCTTTAGTAATTCTTTGGGATATAAGCGCAGTAGTAGTATGGCTGGGTCAAAGGGCATGCACAGTTTGATAACTTTTTGGGCATAGTTCCAAATTGCTCTCCAGAATGGTTGGATTCTTTCACAACTCCACCAACAATGTATCAGTGTCCCAGTTTTCCCACATCCTCTCCAACATTCATCATTATTTGTTCCTGTCATCTTAGCCAATCTGTAAGTCATTTTTTAAATAGGTGTTCCTGATTGGAATGTAGGTATTCCTGATGATGGAAATGGTTTTGTTACCTCTTTTATTTGTTTTTTTTTCAGGAGCACCAAGAAGACATCCTTTTACCTGCAAATTCCTTGTGAATTCTGTGTTCATTTAAACTGAGATTTTCAATATTTTCAATATGAGTATGATAGAGTTCTTTCAGTAGTATGCTGATTTTGTCACAATCACTGTTTTGACCATCATCTCCTTCCCTTAGATCCATGTAAAAATATTCCACAACACTGTACCAGAATCATAAGGAATAGTAGCACCAGCCAGATTGTTCCTCCTGCTTCCAAACTGGCTCCTATAGCTATTATCCAGAGGAGCTACTATCCGTATTCTAGAGATATGATCTGGACAATTGCCTGTTAAGTTTCTATGGCCTCATTACCTCAACTGCCATAGCTACAGAAGAAACAAGAAAATAAATGAAAATTTTCATCACCTTTGGCAGACCCTTCCCACACACACATACATGTGTCTATATATATGTATGTGTGTGTGCTTAACAACTAAGAAATATATTTCTATTCATTCCTTTGTTCATAATAATAATATTAGAAGATTACATTCATATAGTATTCTGTGGTTTGTAAAACTCATTCCATATGTTATCTCATTTGAGCCTTAGAAAATTCCTGAGAAGTAATAGCTCTTATTATTCCTATTTTACAGATGATGAAGCATGTTAAAAGGGGTTAAGTGACTTGCTTAGCATTCCAGAGCTAGTAATGTATTCATTCATTTCCGACAATTAAATTAATATTTACAGATGGTCTAGAAAGCTGTGATTTCACAGCACACACTGACTCAATTTTTTTCCACTCCCAGACTACAATTTCTCAAGCAGAAGGGAGCTGCAGAAGACCAAAGGGTATTTTGTAATTTTTGTTGTTGAATGGATTCCTATGACCAAAGGATTTATCACTTAATGACCAGGCTACTGGTGATAAGCCCATAATACTTAGGCTGGTCCTAAATGTGTAGATACTGTCTTTTATTACCAGAAGCTTTCCAGCTTGATAGAATCTGCCAGATGATGACACATCCTTTGAGAACTCAGGGGTCACCTCTAACCAAAGTTAAGTAAGTATAGGAGCAGAATTCCAAATGATTCTAAAAATGGATAGACTCTGAACCTTCCATGGACTGTCTGGCCCTCATTGCATGAGTTTGAATTTGATCCTGAATGGAATTACAAATACTTTTGGTCAAGGTCATTGGTCAACATTCAGCGTTCATATGATATACTCTTTATAACAACTAGCAAATCATAGCATCATGTGGTGTTAGATTTAGAAGACATCTAACCATAAAGGTCATCTAAAGAGAATCTTATCTAGCTTCCTCATTTTATATTTTTCTCAAGAAATAGATCCAGAAGTAGAATGGCTTCTCGGAAATCATATAGAGTTAGATGCTAATATTTGTGTGTGTGTGTGTGTGTGTGTGTGTGTGTGTGTGTGAGAGAGAGAGAGAGAGAGAGAGAGAGAGAGAGAGAGAGACAGACAGACAGACAGACAAAGAGAGACAGAGACAGAAAGAGACAGAGACAGAGACAGAGACAGAGAGGTCATTTTAACTTGTGTTTTTGAGTCATTTTTAAATCATGACTCTTCATGATTTCATTTGGGTTTTCTTGGCAAAGATATTGGAATGTTTGTATTTTCTTGTCTAGCTCATTTTACAAATGAGGAAACTGAGGGAAATAGAGTTAAGTGACTTGTGGGTCATACAGCATGAAACTGCTTGAGGCCAGATTTGAAATCAAAATCCTGGGACTTCTGGCCAAGATGGCAGTAAGGACACACACATCTATTTAAGCTCCGTCTTTGCTCTCAGAATACTTTATTTCATGATAAGTCCTTTCAATTAGTGCTTGACTGGAGAAAAATACAAATAATTACCAACAGAAGATATCCTCAAAATTCGCCAGAAAAGGTCTGCTTTTGTTCCTGGGTGGGGATGGTTAGATTGGGTGCAGACTGCAGGTAGGCAATGAGAGTAAGGAAAACAGCTCACATTGAGCAGACCTGAGGGGGGTGGGGTGTGATCTCAGCCATTTCTGTGGGGAGAACTTTACTACAGTGTGGCTACTTTGCCAGAAGATCAGCCAATAAGCTATAAACACAGGGAGTAAAGCACAGCCATTGCTGTCCTGCTAGTGCCTCACTGTTGCCCTCTGCAGTCTGTAGAGGAAGCTCAGTAATACCATTCAGTCTCCCCCCCCCCAAAAAAAAAAGAGCAACTGCATTTTTTTGTTAGTTTATTTTCTTTAATTCTTCTTTGACAAAATGAGCAAAAAATTAAAATGGACTTTAACTACTGATAGCTTCTATATGGATAGAGAGCAGATTTTAAACCCTGAGGAGACTCAAAACAGACTGTCTCCAGATGAAACCCCAAAAGGGGATATGATCTAGTCCTCAACACACAAGACTCTCCTAGGAGAAATTTAAAAGGCTCTTACAAGAGAGCTAGAAGAAAAATGGGAAAAGGAAAGGAAGCTTTGCAAGAAGATTTGGATAAGTCATCCCACTCATTTAAAGATTGAGTGGATAAAGAAATCAAATTCTTGAAAAACAGAATTAGTGAATTGGAAATGGTAAACAACTCCAAGGAAAATAAAATTAGTGAATTAGAAAAAGAAAATAGCTCTCTAAAAATGGTGAAATGGGGAAAAAAATTCCATAGAATGAAACAACTCATTTAAAAATTCAATTGGACAATTAGACAAAGATATAAAAAAGTGAGTGAAGAAAATAATTCATTGAAAATCAGAATTGAACAAATGAAATTGAATGACTCTAGGAGACACCAATAATCAGTCAAGCAAAATGAAAAAAAATGAAACAATGGAAAAAAAATGTCAAATACCTTCTTTGGAAAACAACAGACCTGGAAAATAGATCTAAGAGAGGTAATCTGAGAATTATTGGACTTTCTGAAAAATATGATGAAACAAAGAGCTTGGAAACTATTTTCCAGGAAATGATCAAAGAGAACTTCCCAGATGTTATAGAAACAGAGGTTAAAATAGACATTGAAAAAAATTCGTCTATCACCTACTGAAAGGGACCCTAAAATCAAAATTCCAAGAAATATAGTGGCTAAATTCCAGAACTATTAGACCAAGGAAAAATACTACAAGCTGCTAGAAAAAAATCAATTCAACTACAGAGGAGCCACAATAAGGATTACTCAGGATCTAGCAGCATCCACATTAAAGGATTGAAGAGCCAGGAATCTGATATTTCGAAAGACTAAGAAACTTGGTATGTAGCCAAACGTAACTAACCTAGCCAAAATGAACATTTTTTCCCCCAGGGAAGAAGATGGACATTCAAAGAAATAAGTGAATTTCATCTATTTCTGATGAAAAAACTGGAACTAAACAAAAAGTTTGATCTCCAAATATAGGACTCAAGAGAAACTTAAAAAGGTATAAAGAAATCTTGGGAACTATATTTCTGTTATAAAGAAATATATATAAATATCATATGTATAATTTGTTCTAGAAACTAAAGGTGGAAAGGAAATTGTACCAGAAAAGGGGTAAAGTGGGGGTACTACATCTCACGAAGAGGCTAAGGAAACCTAATATATCTGAGAGAAAGAATGGAGGGGGATGAACAAAGTATGTATCTTACTATCATCAGAATTGGCTTAAATAAAATATTAGACATATTCAATTTATGGTGAAACTTCTCTAACCCCATTGAAAAGTGGGAGGGGAAAAGTGAAAAGTGAAGGAGTAAGCTAAGCAGAAGGGGATACAGAAATTGTGAGGAAAAGGGGTAAGATGGGGGAGGAACTGTAAGATGGGGGAGGGATACTAAAAAGGAAGGGCTGTGGTGCTCACAAGTTTAATACTGGGGAGATGTTAAGGGGGAAGGAAAGGAGAAAAGCATAAGCAGGGGTTAACAAGATGGCAAGTAATACAGAATTAGTAATTTTAACCATAAATGTGAATGGGGTAAACTCCCCCATAAAGAGGAAGTGGTTAGCAGACTGGATTAAAAGCCAGAATCCTACAATATGTTGTTTACAGGAAACACACTTAAAGTAGGGAGATACATACAGAGTAAAGGTAAAAGATTAGAGAAGAATCTACTATGCTTCAGGTGAAGTCAAAAAAGCAGAGGTAGCCATCCTGATCTCAGGTCAAGCAAAAGCAAAAATTCATCTAATTAAAAGAGTTTCAGAAGGAAACTATATCTTGCTAAAGGGTAGCATAGATAATGAAGCAATATCAATATTAAACAAATATGCACCAAGTGGTGCAGCATCTAAATTCTTAAAGGAGAAATTAAGAGAGCTGCAAGAAGAAGTAGTCAGAAAAAATGTAATGGTGGGAGATCTCAACCTTGCACTCTCAGAATTAGATAAATCAAACCACAAAATAAATAAGAAAGATGTCAAAGAGGTAAATAGAATACTAGAAAAGTTAGATATGATAGCTCTTTAGAGAAAACTAAATGGAGATAGAAAGGAGTAAGTACATTTTCTTCTTAGCAGTTCATGGAATCTATACAAAAATTAATCATATATTTGGACATAAAAGCTTCAAATTCAACTGCAATAAGTCAGAAATAGTAAATGTATCCTGTTCAGACCATGATGAAATGAAAATTAAATTCAATAAAAAGCCAGGGTAAAGGAGACCAAAAATAATTGGAAACTAAATAATTTCATCCTAAAGTATGATTGGGTAAAACAGCAAATCATAAATATAATAACTTCACCTAAGAAAAAGAGACATCATACCAAACTATGTTAGATGCAAGCCAAAGCAGTAATAAGGGGACATTTTATATCTCTAGAGGCCTACTTGTACAAAATAGGAAAAGAGAAAGTCAATGAATTGTGCTTGCAACTAAAAATGCTAAAAAAGGAACAAATTAAAAACCACCAGTCAAACACTAAACTTGAAATTCTAAAAATAAAAGGAGAGAGTAATAAAATGGAAAGTTAAAAAAAAAAAACTATTGAATGAATTTATAAAACTAAGAGTTGGTTCTATGAAAAAACAACAAAATAGATAAAGCCTTAGTAAATCTGATTACAAAAAGGAAAGCAGAAAATCAAATTGTCTTAAAATTGAAAAGGGAGAACTTGCCACTAATGAAGAGGAAATTAGAACAATAATTAGGAGTTACTTTGCCAAACTTTATGCCAATAAATTGGATAACTTAAATGAAATGGAAGAATACCTTCAAAAATATAACTTGCCCAGATTAACAGAGCAAAAAGTAAATAGTCTAAATAGTCCCATTTCAGAAAAAGAAATAGAACAAACTATTAGCCAACTCCCTAAGAAAAAATCCCCAGAACCAGATGGATTTACATGTGAATTCTACCAAACATTTAAAGAACAATTAACTTCAATGCTATATAAACTATTTGAAAAAATAGGGATTGAAGGAGTCCTACCAAATTCCTTTTATGACACAGACATGGTACTGATACCTAAACCAGGTAGGTTGAAAACAGAGAAAGAAAATTACACACCAATCTCCCTAATGAACATTGATACTAAAATCTTAAATAAAATATTAGCAAAAAGATTACAGAAAATCATCCCAGGATAATACACCATGACCAAGTAGGATTTATACCAGGAATGCAGAGCTGGTTCAACATTAGGAAAACTATTAGCATAATTGACTATATCAATAACAAAATTACCAAAAAACATATCATCTCAATAGATGCAGAAAAAGCATTTGATAAAATCCAACATCCATTCCTCATAAAAACACTTGACAGTATAGGAATTAATGGACTTTTTCTTAAAATAGTCAGGAGCATCAGTAAGCATCATTTGTAATGGGGATAAACTGGACCCATTCCCAGTAAGATCAGGAGTGAAACAAGGTTGCTCACTATCACCATTATTACTCAATATTGCATTAGAAATGGTAGCCTTGGCAATAATAGTTCAGAAAGAGATTAAAGGAATTAAGTAGGTAATGAGGAAACCAAATTATCACTTTTTACAGATGATATGATGGTGTTTAAAGAACCCAAGAGATTCTACTAAAAAGCTATTAGAAATAATTCACAAATTTAGAAAAGTTGTAGCATACAAAGTAAATCCACATAAATCCTTAGCATTTTTATATATCACCAACCAAATCCAACAGCAAGAGATACAAAGAGAAATTCCATTCAAAATAACTGTTGATAGCATTAAAAAAGCATAATTTGGGGAATCTATATACCAAAGGAAAATCAGAAATTATATAAGCAAAATTAGAAAACATTTTCCACACAAATAAAAGTATGAAAAATATTAAGTGCTCTTGGATAGGCTGAGTGAATATGATAAAGATGACAATACTCCCTAAAGTAATCTATTAATTTAGTGCTATAGCAATCAGACTCCCAAGAAACTATTTTAGTGATCTAGAAAAAAATAACAAAAAAATTCATATGGAAGAACAAAAAATCAAGAATTTAAAGGAAATTAATGAAAAAAAATGAAATGAAAGTGGCTTAGCTGTAACTAATCTAAAAGTATATTATGAAGCAATGGACACCAAAACTATTTGGTATTGGCTAGGAAACAGATTAGTTGATCAGTGGAATAGATGAGGTTCACAGGACAAAATAATCAATAACTATAGCAATCTAGTGTCTGACAAACCCAAAGATCCCAAATTTTGGGATAATAATTCATTATTTGACAAAAACTGATGGGAAAACAGGAAAGTAGTATGGCAGAAATTAGGCATGGACCTACACTTAACACGGTACACCAAGATAAGATCAAAATGGATCCATGATTCAGGCATAAAAAATGAGATTATAAATGACTTAGAGGACCATAGGATAGTTTATCTCTCAGAATTGTGGAGGAGGAAGGAATTTGTGACCAATGATGAACTAGAGATCATTATTGATCACAAAATAGAATATTTTAATTGTATTAAATTAAAAAATCTTTGTACAAGCAAAACTAATGCAAACAAAATTAGAATGGAAGCAATAAACTGGGAAAATATTTTTACAGTTAAAGGTTCTGATAAGGAGGGTGGAGCCAAGATGGCGGAGAAGATACATCCGAATTTGTAAGCTTCTTTCTTCCCTCATTACCAATTAGTTAAATTAGCCTCAAAAATAATGCTGGACTGATAAAATCCACAAGGATTAGAAGCACAACTTACCATCTGAAGGGAATCTGGAATTTCAGTAGAAAATGTCGGTTCAGAGGGGAGGAAAAAAAGAAAAAGGCCAGCACAGACAAAGTTACGTGTGAACACACTGCGCCGATTGGGCTGGGGAGAACTCTGGGATCAGAAAAGCCACTGAGATAGAGGAATCTGGCACAGGCTGATAGCTCTTCTCTCCTTATAAAACAGCAGTTCAGAAGAGAAATCAAGCCACTTTAAAATATAAAGCCAGATTCTTAATCCACCCTAATCCAGAAGTGACCTAATAGATCTTGGCACTGCTGTGAAGCTGCCTTCTGCTGCCTGGGGCTTCTCCTTGGGGTAGTTAAGAGCCTGATCAGTGGGGACACATCCTGAGGCAACATCTAATCCACATAGTGCCAGGCTCAGCCTGAGGCAGTGGAACTCTAGTAACTGCGGATTTCCCAGAGAAGCAGAACCTTTGAAATAGGGACTGTGGTTTCTGGGCAGACACTTCCAGTTTGAGCTCAGAGGCTTTTCACATCAGCTGCTGATATCCAAGCCCCACGGGATGCATTGGCTGGGCTTTGTGTCGCTTTTACTGTTCAGTCTTAAACCACAGAGCAGTCACTAGGCCACACAGCAGGGTCCTTCACTGGGCACTCCTCACAGCACAGCCATGCTAACTACCTCTGAGGCATTTCCGAGGAGGAGGGATAGGAACTCTCTCTTAGAACTCTCTTTTAACTCAGGCACAGGACCTGCTGCATCCATCTGGTCTGGGAGGAAGTTGGTAAATAAATAAATAAACTTCTTACCCCAAAGGGCAGACCCCAACAGATTTTTAACAATGAGTAAAAAGCTGAAGAGAACGATTGATGCCTTCTACACAGAGAAATAGCCAGTATCCAACCCCGAGGAAGTTAACAGCAGAGAGTCAGCAGATAACAGCCTAAAGGGGAATGATACCTGCCTCCCATCATATAACTCTCTCCTAGAAGAGACTATGAAAAAGTTAAGAGAGTTTGAAGAAAATTGGGGAAAGGAAAGAGAAGCTATGATAGAGAATAACAATGTCCTGAAATTTGGTAAAAATAAAGAATTCACAGGAGGTGGAGGGAAACAAAATTTGTGAATTAGAAAAGGTTAAAAAATCACAGGAAAGTAGGATTTCTGAATTGGAAAAAGAAAATAATTCTCTAAAAAAATTAGGGAAATGGAAAAAAATTCAATAGAGCAAAATAATTCATTTAAAAACTCAATTGGGCATATACAAACAGAACTAAAAATATGAAGGAAGAAAATAACATTTAAAATCAGGACGGAACAAATAGAAATGAATGATTTATTGAGAACCCAAGAATCAATCAAAAAAACAAAACAAAACAAAACAAAACAAAAAAAAAAAAAAGAAAAAGAAAGAAAAGCTTGAGAATAACGTCAAATACTTACTGGGAAAATCTATAGACCTGGAAAATAGATCTAGGAGAGGTAATCTGAGGATCATTGGACTTCCCAAAAACTATGACCAAAAAAGATCCTAGATTCTATTTTACAGGAAATCATCAAAGAGAACTGTCCAGAAATAATAGAAACAGAAGGGAAAATTGGCGTTGAAAAAATTCATTGAACACCTTCTGAAAAAGACCCTAAAAAAAGAACTCCAAGGAATATTATGGCTAAGCTGCAGAATAACCACACAAAGGAAAAAATATTGCAAGCAGCTAGAAAAAAATCAATTCAAATATCAAGGGGCTAGAATAAGGGTCACTCAAGATCTGGCTGCCTCCACATTAAAAGATCAAAGGGCTTGGAAATGATATTCCAAAAGGCAAAAGATCAAGGATTGCAACCAAGAATAAACTACCCAGCTAAGTTTAGCATTTTCTTCCATGGAAAAAGATGGTCATTCAATGAAACAGAGGAATTCCATTTGTTTCTAAGAAAAAAACTAGACTTAAACAAAAAGTTTGATCTACATCCACAAGACTGAAGAAAAACAGAAAAAAGGTAAAAAGAACTCTTGAGAACTGTATCTCTGTTGTGGATATATAGAAAGTCCACATGGATAATTTGATTTTGCTGATATAAAAAAAGGGGGAGTAGTAAAGGGAAGGGGGTAGTATCAGAAAAAGGGGAAGGAGTGATAAAAAGAGAGAAACTACATCCCAGGAAGAGGCATAGAAAATATACCATATCTGAGGGAATTTAGATAGGAGGAGAAACATGGTGTGAATATTACTCTCATCAGAATAGGCTCAAAGAGAAAATAATTGACATATTTGTTTTTCAGAGAATTCTCTCTCACCTCATTAAAAGGGGGGAGAGGAAAATGAAAAAGGAAAAGGGGAATAAGGGAAGGGACTTGGAAGGGGGGGAGGGATACTAAAAAAGGGAGGGCTGCACATCACAAGTGGGGTCTATAAATTAAATATTCGGGAAGGGGTTCAGAGGGGTCAAGGAAAAAAAGCATAATCTGAGAATAATATGATGGCAGGAAATACAGAATTAGTAATTTTAACTGTAAATGTGAATGGAATAAACTCTCCCATCAAAGGGAGATGGATAGCAGACTGGATCAAAAGTCAGAACCCTACAATATGTTGTTTACAGGAAACACACTTAAAGCAGGGAGATACATACAGAGTAAAGGTAAAAGTTTGGAGCAAAATCTATTATGCTTCAAGTAAAGCCAAAAAAGCAGGGGTAGTCATCCTTATCTCAGATCAAGCAAAAGCAGAAGTTGATCTAATTAAAAGAGATAAGGAATGAAACTATATCCTGCTAAAAGATAGCATAAACAATGAAGTCATGTCAATACTAAACATATATGCACCAAGTGGTATAGCATATAACATTCTAAAGGAAAAGTTAAGAGAGTTGCAAGAAGAAATAGACAGTAAAACTGTAATAGTGGGAGATCTCAGCCTTGCGCTCTCAGATTTAGACAAATCAAACCAAAAACAAATAAGAAAGAAATTTAAAAAGTAAATAGAACAATAGAAAAACTAGGTATGATAGACCTTTGGAGAAAATTGAATGGTGATAGAAAGGAATATACTTTCTTCTCAGCAGTTCATGGATCCTATACAAAAATTGACCATATATTAGGACATAAAGATCTCAAAATTAAATGCAGGAAGGCAGAAATAATAAATGCTTTCTTTTCAGATCACAATGCAATAAAAGCTACATTCAGTAAGAAATTAGGGGTGAATAGACCAAAAATTAATTGGAAAATGAATAATCTCATCTTAAAGAGTGACTGGGTGAAACAGAAAATTATAGAAACAATTAATAATTTCACCCAAGATAATGACAATGATGAGACATCATACCAAAATCTGTGAGATGCAGCTAAAGCGGTAATAAGGGGAAATTTTCTATCTTTAGAGGCTTATTTGAACAAAATAGAGAAAGAGAAGATCAATGAATTGGGCCTGCAACTTAAAAAGCTAGAAAAAGACCAAATTAAAAACCCCCAACCAAAAATCAAACTTGAAATACTAAAATTAAAAGGAGAAATCAATAATATTGAAAGTAAAAAAAAAAAAAAACTATTGAATTAATAAATGAAACCAAGAATTGGTTCCATGAAAAAGCCAATAAAATTGATAAAGCTTTGGTAAATCTGATCAGAAAAAGGAAAGAGGAAAATCAAATTGTTAGTGTTACAAATGAAAAGGGGGATCTTTCCACCAGTGAAGGGAAATTAGAGAAATAATAAGGACTTACTTTGCCCAAATTTATGCCAATAAATTTTATAACTTAAGTTAAATGGATGACTTCCTCCAAAAATATAGACTTCCTAGATTAACAGAGGAGGAGATAAATTGCTTAAATAGTCCCATTTCAGAAAAAGAACTAGAACAAGCTATTAATCAACTCCCCAGGAAAAAATCCCCAGGACTAGATGGATTTATATGTGGATTCTACCAAACATTTAAATAACAATTAGCCCCAATGTTATATAAACTATTTGAAAAAATAGGGGCTGAAGGAGTCCTACGAAACTCCTTTTATGACACAGACATGGTACTGATACCTAATCCAGGTAGACTGAAAACTGTGAAAAAAATTATAGACCAATTTCCTTAATGAATATTGATGCTAAAATTTTAAATAAGATAATAGCAAAAAGACTTTAGAAAATCATCCCCTGCATAATACACTATGATCAAGTAGGATTTATACCAGGAATGCAGGGCTGGTTTAATATCAGGAAAACTATTAGTATAATTGACCATTATTAATAATGAAATTAATAAAAACCATATGATCATCTCAATAGATGCAGAAAAAGCACTTGATAAAATCCAACATCCATTTCTACTAAAAACGCTTGAGAGTATAGAAATAAATGGACTATTCCTTAGAATAATCAGGAGTATATATTTATGACCATCAGTAAGCATAATAAACTGGAACCTTTCTCAGTAAGATCAGGAGTGAAACAAGTTCGCCCACTATCACCATTACTATTCAATATAGTACTAGAAATGCTAGCCTTGGCAATAAGAGCCGAGAAAGAGATTCAAGGAATTAGAGTAGGAAATGTGAAAATCAAAGGGTCACTCTTTGCAGATGACATGATGGTATACTTACAGAACTCCAAAGACGCTGCTAAAAAGCTATTAGAAATAATTCAGAATTTTACCAAAGTGGCAGGATGCAAAACAAATCCACATAAATCCTCAGTATTTTTATATGTCACCAACAAAATGCAACAGCAAGAGATACAAAGAGAAATTCCATTCCAAACAAATGTTGAGAGTATAAAATATTTGGGAATCCATCTACCAAAGAATAGTCAGGAATTATATGAGAAAAATTATGAAACATTTGCCACGAAAATAAAGTCAGATTTAAATAATTGGAAAGAAATTCAATGGACTTGGATAGGCTGAGTGAATATAATGAAGATGACAATACTCCCCAAACTAATCTATTTATTTAGTGCTATACCAGACTCCCAAGAAACTATTTTAATGACCTAGAAAAAATAACAACAAAATTCATATGGAATAATAACAAGTCGAGAATTGCAAGGGAACTAATGAAAAAAAAGTCAGATGAAGGTAGTCTAGGTGTACCTGATCTAAAGCTATATTATATAGCAGTAGTCACCAAAACCATCTGGTATTGGCTAAGAAATAGACCAGTTTATCAGTGGAACAGATTGGATACAAAGGACAAAAAAGGGTACATCTATAGCAATCTAATCTTTGACAAACCCAAAGATACCAACATTAGGGACAAAAATTCATTATTTGAAAAAAAACTGTTGGGAAAACTGGAAATTAGTATGGCAGAAATTAGATATGGATCCACAATTAACACCATATACCAAGATAAGATCAAAATAGGTGCATGATTTAGGCATAAAGAATGAGATAATAAATAGATTAGAGGAACAGAGAATAGTCTACCTCTCAGACCTGTGGAGGAGGAAGGAATTTATGACCAGAGGAGAGTTAGAGATAATTATTGATCACAAAATAGAAGATTTTGATTACATCAAACTAAAAAGTTTCTGTACAAACAATACTAATGAAAACAAGATTAGAAGGGATTTAACAAATTGGGAAAATATTTTTACATCCAAAGGTTCTGATAAAGGTCTCATATAGAGAACTGACCCTAATTTATAAGAAATAAAACCATTCTCCAATTGATAAATGGTCAAAGGATATGAACAGACAATTCTCAGATGATAAGATTGAAACTATATCTACTCATATGAAAGAGTGTTCCAAATCACTACTGATCAGAGAAATGCAAATTAAGACCACTCTGAGATACCACTATACACCTGTCAGATTGGCTAAGACGACAGGAAGAAATAATGATGAATGTTGGAGGGGATGTGGGAAAACTGGGACACTTATACATTGTTGGTGGAGCTGTGAAAGAATCCGTCCATTCTGGATAGCAATTTGGAACTATGCCCAAAAAGTTATCAAACTGTTCATGCCCTTTGATCCAGCATTGCTGCTATTTGGCTTATATCCCAAAGAAATACTAATGAGTGGAAAGGGACCTGTATGTGCCAAAATGTTTGTGGCAGCCCTTTACCTAGTGGCTAGAAACTGGAAGATGAATGGATGTCCATCAATTGGCGAATGATTGGGTAAATTATGGTATATGAAGGTTATGGAATATTATTGCTGTGTAAGAAATGACCAGCAGCATGAATTCAGAAAGGTTTGGAGAGACTTACATGAACTGATGCTGAGTGAAATGAACAGAACCAGAAGATCACTTCAACAGTAATGCTGTATGAAGATGTATTCTGATGGAAATGGATATCTTCAACATAAAGAAGATCCAACTCACTTCCAGTTGATCAATGATGGACAGAAACAACTACACCCAGAAAAGGAACACTGGGAAGTAAATGTAAATTGTTAGTAGTACTGTCTATCTACCCAGGTTACTTATACCTCTGGAATCTAATACTTAACGTGCAAGAAGAAAATTGGATTATATTTATTGTATGTAGTGTAACACATGTAAAATGTATGGGGTTGCCTGTCATCTTGGGGAGGGAGTAGAGGGAGGGAGGGGAAATTTTGGAAAAATGAATACAAGCGATAATGTTATAAAAAATTACTCATGCATATATACTATCAAAAAATTTATAATTATAAAATTAAAAAACAAAGTTCTGATAAAGTCCTCATTTCCAAAATATACAGAGAATTGACTCTAATTTATAAGAAATCAAGACATTCTCCAATTGATAAATGGTCAAAGGATATGAACAGACAATTTTCAAGTGAAGACATTGAAACTATTTCTACTCATATGAGTGTTCCAAATCACTATTGATCAGAGAAATGGAATCGCTTCTCTCTGTCCAAGCATACTCTGAATTTAAAATAATAAAAGGTGGGCTGTGAAATTTAGACAACTCTGAGATACCACTATACACATGTCAGATTGGCTAAGATGACAGGAAAAAATAATGACAAATGTTGGAGGGGATGTGGGAAAACTGGGACACTGATGTGTTGTTGCTGGAGTTATGGATGAATCCAACTATTCTGGAGAGCAATCTGGAATTATTCCCCAAAAGTTATCAAACTGTACATACCCGTTAATCCAGCAGTTACTACTGGGCTTATATTCCAAAGAGATACTAAAGAAGGGAAATGGTCCTGTAGATAACGAAATGTCTGTCAGCCCTTTTTGTAGTGGCTAGAAACTGGAAAATGAATCTATGTCCATCAAGTGGAGAATGGTTAGGTAAATTGTGTTATATGAATCTTATGGAATATTATTGTTTTGTAAGAAATGACCAGCAGGATGAATACAGAGAATCTTGGAAAGACTTAGATGAACTGATGCTGAATGAAATGAGCAGAACTAGGAGATCATTATGCATTTCAACAACAATATTGTATGAGGATGTATTCTGATGGAAGGGGATATCTTCAACAAAGAGAAGATCTAATTCAGTTCCGATTGGTCAATGATGGACAGAATCAGCTTCACCCAGAGAAGGAACACTGGGAAATGAGTGTGAAATGTTTTCTTTTTTGTTTTTCTTCCCAGGTTATTTTTACCTTCTGAATCCCATTCTTCTTGTGCAATAAGAGAATTGTACCCTTCTGCACACATATATTGTATCTAGGATATGCTATGTATATGCACAAGACTGCCTGCCATCTAGGGGAGTGGGTGGAGCAAGGGAAGGGAAAAGTTGGAATAGAAGTGAGTCCAAGGGATAATGCTGTAAAAAATTACCAATGCATATGTTCTGACAATGAAAGTTATAATAATAATAAAAAAAGTCAAAACCCTGATGTCAAGCCTAGCATTATATTCCCTAATCATCTAGCTTTCACACTCTTAACTAACTGTAAGAAATGAAGAAAAAAATGTTTCCCTCATAGTATCTGAAATGTAGTATAGAGTGGATTATTTTGGGGAAATAACTCAGATTGGCAAATATGTTGAGAATCTCTTCTTTTCTCTACTTTTCCTCTCTCAGGTTCAGAGGAAGCAAGCTAGTAAGTACTACATTAAGAGCAGGAGATTCTACTTTTTCCACACATCCCTGAGTTATTGCTCTGTACAAATTCCCAGCTGTCCCATGATAACTTGTGATCAAAAAGACCTCAAGGTATTTATCTCCCTAGAAGTTAGGCATGTTGCCTCTAATTTTGTCTTCTAATATTTATTCTAGTTTTATTCTAGTCTACTAAGTTAATCTTTTCATTAACACTAAACCAAATCAGCACTATTTATAAGCAGGCACAGAGAAATATAGTGTGCATGGAGAAATTATATTTTAAAGCCAATAGTTATTGGAAATGGTATAATAAATTACATTGATTTTTATTCAAACTAAATCACCCAAACCCAACTAAATATTTCAATAACAAAAATTTATTTTAAGCATTTAAACAACTAATACCACTTATAATGTACTGTCATATTCTCTTGAGTCACAGAATAGCAGATTTTTGTATAGGAGGCAATTTGGCTCAAATTGTATAGCAATTAAGAACCCATCTTTATCTGTATCTACATTGATATCCACAAATAATGGTCATTTGGTTTTTGAACACCTTCTAGTAAGAGAGAACTCATACCTTGCTGAGATGGTCCATTCCAATTTTTCTTAATATTGATAATTGAGATGATTTTCCCAACATTGACCTCTCTATAACTTCTTCCTGTTGCTTCTAATGCTCCATTCTGAGGCTAAACAGCCTAAATCTAATCAAACTTTTTTCTGAATGACAAGCCTTCAAAGTCTTGAAAATAGCTAAATTCCTTTTCTATTTTTTCCTATATTAAACACACCGGCTTCTTCAACTTATTCCAATAATTCATGATCCTGAGGTCTTTCACTCTCTTAGTTATTTCTAGATATGCAAATATGACATATCTATTATACTACCCAAAATATGAGTGATTTAGCTTTGTACACACTTTGTCTGCCCTTGAAGTCATAATATAATTCAGTTGTGAATAAGTACAGAGTCTGATGTGATTTCTTTTGGGAGTGACAGGAGAAATGAAAAGTTCTTGCACAAATCTGTGTCCCCATTTCCTGTTTAGAAAACTTTAAGACATGAGCCATAAATCTAGATTCTTCCTATCTGTATCTTTCTTCTACTAATTTTACTTCAAATAGAGTGCTGATGACCTCTAAGTGCCACACACTCTGGAGTCTTTTTGCTTTATTTTCTAAGTGATTCTGACTAAAAAATAAACTAAATTGGGTGATTGAGTTTTTTAGTATCCTTCATCACATTAACTTTTTTCACTTTCCCTGTCAGTCTGCCAGTCAATAAATATTTATTAAGCTTCAATTGCCTCTGTTGCCTGTTGGAGGCTTACTAGAAACTATGAGGAACACAGAAATCATAGACTTAGTCTTTGAAAAGATTATAATTTAAGTAGGAGATAAGATACATAAATATCTGATTTAAAAAAAAATAGAACTCATTAAAGATCATAACAGCTATAAAGAATATGCAAATTGGACAACAATCCTTTAGATTTATACAGCATTTTTCAATTGACAAAATGTTTTCACATGTACTTTTTCTTTTGAGACTTATAACAACCCTGAGGACTAGTGAGAATAGGAATTCCCCTCTAAGGAAGATGAAATTAAGGCTCATAAAGGACATAAGATCATAGATCAATAAATAGAAAGGATCTCAGATATAATTGCAGTACTCCAGAAGCTAGGTAGTACATCGGATGGAGCATCTGGCCTTGAGTCAGCAAGACTCCTCTTCCTGGGTTTAAATCTAGCCTCAGACAATAGAGGGGTGATCTTGAGTAAATCACTTACTACTGTTGGTCTCAATTAAAAATGAGATGAATAAGAAAATGCAAAGCATTCTCATATCTTTACAAAAAAGACCCCAAATGGGTTTACAAATAATTAGACATTATTGAACAATAGCAATCCTCCAGTTTCACAGATGAATGAACTGATGATGAACAGGAAGATTCAGGAATTTGTATAGAGTCATAGAGATTTTGTGGGGGCAGAGCTCTTTTGAAAAGTTATTTGATTAAGTAAATATGAGTAGGAAGTGGTCATGAGACTTGGGTAGAACATGGGCTGCATGATTTTGAAACATTAATCTTTAATTTTATCATAGTAGTTAGAGGCTGGTCTTGAAGGTAGGAAAGCCTGGATCTAGGTATGTGTGTTTTTTTTTTTTTTTTTTTTTTTTTTTTGTTGTTGTTGGTTTTTTTTTTTTTTTTTTTTGACAGTGCTAGCTGTGCAATACTAGCTAAGCTAGCTAAGTGATGATAAGTCACTTATTCTATCAATATCATCAGGAAACCCAAGGATAGTATAGACAAGTTCATACAGTAGTAAAATTTCATAGTTGGAAGGGTTAGCTAGCTCAACTTGTACATGAAGAGAATCCCATAATATAACATAACACAGATGTGTCACCTAGATTTTACATGACAATTTCTTAAGGAAACTGATTTCTTCCAGAAGCTACCCATTTCACTTTTGGATAATTTGCATTGTTAGAAATATGTTTTTGGATATTGTCTTAATTTACTTCTTTACAAATTCTTCCTACTGCTCTAAATTTTCTTCTGGGGCAAACAGAATAAGACCAATCCCCTCTTTGACATGATAGCTCTTGAAACATCTGAACTTATCTATAATGTTGACTTAGAGTCTTCTTTTTCAGCCTAAAAATGATGATCATCACATTCCATAGACTCATTATGCTTTAACATCCTGGTTCCTGAATTTTAGAACTCACCAGAAGTGTCACATGGGAAATAATATAGATGGGGTATGATGTTGAAAAAATAAAGAATAAATATCATCTATGGATGTTTTTCCTTTTACCTTTCACTAGGCTCAATTTCACACTTCCTTTTATGGTTGATTATATATATATATAGGACTTACACTTCACTAAACTTTCCTGATCTTCCTTTCTTATTCTTTTTTATTAGAAAAAAAAAGCTGTCTAAAATGCCTCCTGATCCTGTTATTTAAACTGGTATTTTGAATCTAAGTGTAGGATTTTAGATAGTTTAAATGTTTTATTATTATTAAATTTCATTTTATTATACCAAATCATCTATTATTGAAAACATTCTTTATGGAGAATTTTTCTTTGTTGTTTTCTGTCAATTCAATGAGCATGTCATCTACATCTTTATCTAAATAACTTATAAAAATAAAAATTTGACCCCTAATAACTCTAGCTGTATAGTCAGTTCTTTGTCTTATCTAATTGTGAAATATAGTCTAAATCTATGTTTTCTTCAGGTAATTTACCAATGGTTTTGCTAAAAAACTAAGTCAATTTGCCTTGTTTATTGATTTAGTACCCTTGTCAAACAAGAAAGTGAGGTTAGCCTGGCATGATTTGTTCTTCATGAAGCTAGATTTTTGTTATTACATAGTTTTTTCAATTCACTAACCCTCTCTCTAGTATTTTTTAATTTTTCCAGAAATAGGAGTAAAAATATTCTGGTTCATATTTTTAGACTGATCTCTGTCTTTTTAAAATTAAGAACATTCTCTTCTCCACTTTTGAGGTACCTCTCCTGTTCTCCATGATCTTACAGTTGTAACTGACTATGAATCAGTAACTGATTGATTCATTTGTGGAAAAAATGGAAGAGAAAGGGAGGGGAATGAGAAGGAAATTGAAAGATTAGTTGGATGAGAAATAAAATTTGGTCAATTTAGGTTCCTCTCCAAGATAGATGTCCTGGGACAAATTCACCAATGGGAAAAGAAAGCGGGTAAAGCAGAGGGATATTCTAGGTTGAAAGGTCCACAGAGATTGATGAATTTCTAGAGCGAGGCTACAGATGTCATGTTTTTAAAGTCTAAAAATGTGGATACACATTTGAGAGAGGAATGAATGAAAACCAGAAATTTTCTTGTTTCTTTTTAAGGAGCTAAACTGAGCTCTTTTTTAATCTCTCAGGCAATTTCAACTTTGTTTATTGGATGATTTTTACTAAATCTGAAAAATTTTAGAGATTTATTATTCAGGTCCTTGAGAGTTAGAATAAAGTCACTTTCCCTTTCTCTATGGTTTCAATTATTTCTTCCTTTTAGTGTTCCAACACTTCCTCATAAGCTCTAAAATCCACATGTTCTATGGTAATAGTGAAAAGATGCTTCTCAGTACATGTGGCTCCCTCATGTGCTGTTTCTTGTTCTGCTTTGAAGATACATAGATGGTGTAGCCTATGGGTCTTTTTCTCTGTGTATCTGAATTTATCTTTTCTCATCTCTTTATTCTATTAAATCTCCAACTTCCTTTTCTCTCTTGGTCATTTAGGAATTATGTTTATTATTTATTTATATGACATCAGCTTCTGAGAGCATATGGTTCCCTGTGAAGGTATGTAGATATATGAATAGGTCTCTTTTGAGGATTTCCTGCAAACTAGATTGTTTCATGATATATTCTATGTGTCTATGTTTTGGTTTGTTTATAAGGCCAAGTCTGAGATTGACTATGAATGAATGAACTCAGTAATGTAGTAAAAAAAATCAGTGATCCTCACCAGCTTAGGCAAGTCAAGTTCCATGTGACTAGGTGATGTAGACCCCAAATTAGGAGAATTTCCCACATTGTGTAGGCAATATCTTGTTTATGATAGTGTAGCAGACAAAAGAGTTGGCCAACTTCTCTTTCTATATCATTAGCAATGTTTATTACTCAAAGAAGATTATGTAAACTAGTATAAATGAGTTTGGAAATGCTCACCATTGTTTGGTCAGAAGGTGAGAAATATTTTAAATACAACAACCCATGGAAGACCATTTATTAAACACAAAGGGACTGTAATTTATGTCAATGGAGCACATATCTATGCCAACTAAATTAAGTAACATTAAAATAAATAAACATTGAAATAAATGGAAACTGATAAATATGTCACCAGTGTGCAGATCTGAAGGAAAACATTTTAGGCATTTGACTTAATGAATGTTTCATGAAAATGCTCCCAAAATACAAACGAAGAATTGATTTGAATTTTTTAAAATTCTAGAATGGGTCCTAAGTGTCATAAGCTTGGACGAAAAGTTGCCCATATGTCTACATGACATACATGTCTATACATGTTGCACAAAGAGACAATATTTCTTATTTTTCTTAAAAGCAGAGGTGAGAGTAGTGTAGAGGTAAGATTCATCAGTTGTTAATGGTTTCTACTGATTGGCTTTTGACTAGCAAAAACAGACTGCAACTTTAGACTCTGATTTGGAAAGATCGTTTTAAAGGACTGAAATCACATTGGCTGTTGCTATATGGGTTTCCATGGGAATAGTGACAAAGAGCTAAGGTCTCCTGTGAAGTTTCATTGGAGGAAGCAGCAACATAATCTTTTTGAGATTATCCAGATTTCATTCTGTAGCAACAGAATTCTAAAACTTAGAGTACATAACTGATAGCAAACGCATTGGGTTTATGATAAAATCTAGTTTTTGTTATCAAGTAGAGTGATTTGAAGCACAGGATTCAGGTGGATGTAAAAGGAACTGTGATGTGTGTGATTATACAGAGAGATGAAACTTTAGCCAGTGATTCAAATACCACAGAATAAGACCAGGCTGGTGCCTTACACACATAACTTGATTATATTAATGGAAGTCATAGTTGCATACTCAATTAAAATATCAGTTTACTCAAATTTTAAAAAGTATTTGATAAACATAATGCTTGATTTAAAATATTTTGTAGGTTTTATGACATTTATTTTTTTCCTTTTTATGACTAGATTTGTTCAAATAGATAACTGAGATATTAGGTTCATTTATAAGGATTTCCATTTGTTTTTGATTGTGATTTCAGATAATTCTTGACTCATTAATATGTAGGGAAAAAACATTTTTCAGAATCAGGTGGGTTGGACAGGGCTTTTTTCATATGATGTTTAAAATTCTTTTCATCAATGTCCTGGGAAAAGAAGGAAAGAGGAAAGGATACAAGAATGTAGAAATGGAGAAAATATCCATTTTGAGTTTGTTTTCAAAAAAAGTTAAAAGAAGATTATGTTAACAACAATTTTAAGTTTTGCAAGATTCTTTCTGTAGAATAACTGCATACAGGTATGTAGCACAGCAACTAATCATGTTTGAAGAAAATGAGGCTTAGAGAGCTTAAGTAGCTTACTATAATAGCACAATTTGTTGAAGAAATAGTTTGAAATCTGAGAGCCCTATATCATTCATTCAGGCAATCAATGAAAAATATTAACCATTTGTGTACAGAGCATTACACTAAAATCTGGTGGATATAGAAATTTTAGATATTAGGTAATGGAAAAGTGGTTAGAGCACTGAGCATGGAATTGAGAAGACCTTAGTTCAAATACAGGATTAGATACTAGCTGTGTGAATATGAGCAAGTAGCTTAACCTGGTTTGCCTCTGTTTCCTTATCTGTAAAATGAAGGTGATAATACCTGTCTTCCAGGGATTTCAAAAGAATAAAATTAGAGGATAACTCTCATCACAGTTCCTGGAACACAGTAAATACTATATAAACATTATTACTATTGTAAATAGTATTATGGTTGTATAAGACACAGTCTTTACCTTCATTGAGCTTTATGGTCTATTGGGCAGAAGCAGAGGTAGAGATATAAATGCATGACTAATATATCAGTATTCTATATGGCATTATCTGATTATGTATCTTCAATTGTAAAACAAAGTGCTAGGGTCTGAGGGCTTTCATGAAAGAAGTGGGAATTTTGTTGGTATTTAAAATAAGTGTAAAAAAATCAACAGGTAAAGAAAAGGAAAGAGGCCACTGTAGATATTGGGAATAATAGAAAGAAGGATGTGGAAGGTGGGTACATGTGTTGATTGGGAAGCCAGGGTACATGGTGGGTAGAAATATAAGAGTAGAGTAATTTTATTGTGGAGGGTGTTCAATTTTAAACCAAACATTTTAGTGGAGAAACAGATCTCTTTACTTTTTATTTTTGAATATATTTTTATATACATTTAATTTTCAAAATATATACAAGATAATTTTCAAAATTTACCCCTGCAAAAACTTGTGTTCCAAATTTTTCAACCTCTCTTACCTACCTCCTCCACTAAATAGCAAGTAATCCATTATATGTTAAACATGGGCAATTCTTCTATAATATTTCTACATTTATCATGCTACACAAGAAAAATCATCGCAAAAGGGGAAAAAAATGAGAGAGTGAAGAAAACCAAGCAAATAATAACAAAAAGGTGAAAATACCACATTCAGTTCCCATGGCTCTCTTTCTGGGTGTAGATGGCTCTCTCCTTCACAAATCTATTGGAACTTGGCTTGAATCATCTCATTGTTGAAAAGAGCCAAGTCTATCACAGTTGATCATCACATAATTTTGTTGTTGCTGACTACAATGTTCTCTTGATTTTACTCATTTCACTTTGCATCTGTTTATATAAGTCTCTACAGGCCTTTTTGAAACCATTCTGCTAATTGTTTCTTATAGAACAATAATATTCCATAACATTCATAAGCTTGAATGTTTGATCATGATTATACTTCAGAAATATCTGTCATCTGGAATCAATGATACTACAATTATTAACTTTAGAAAGAATGATAAAGATAATTTTTATGTGACAAGAAAGGAAAAAGGAAAAATTGCAAGAAAAGTGCTAAAACAGTTGAGATCAGAGCAGAGTGGCTGAGAGAACTCCCATTATGTGGGATTTACTTATTTGAGCAAATCAACCATTTGCTATAAATAAAGTGGGTCAAATATTAGTGAATGGGGTAGGAGGATAAACATTATAACTTTAAATCATCAATAGGTGGGAATAAAATAGGTAGTCAATAATGATAGAATGAAAGAGTTATTGTGAAGAAAATGGGGAACTGTGCTTATGTGACATAAATTTTTAGAGGGTGCTAGCAGTTTGATTTCATGTTTTTACTCTATTCATGTCAGCAATATTTAGAAATTATGGCAAAAATGGAATGATAAGAATTGCACAAAAATTTTATATGATTTTTATTTATTTTTTAAGAAATCATCAAAACCTTTTCCAGTATTGTTTTACTTTCTGTTACACAATAGCTATCACATATAATCAGTCAGTCAGTAAATATTTATTAAGTGTCTATTATGTGCAAGACTATGTGTAAAGAGCTGGGAATAGAAAGATAAAAAAGTAGTAGAAGACAACAGACAAAGCAATGTGGGGTGAAAAGCAGAAGAAGCTGGGAAAGGATAGAGCACTTTATATAGGACCAAGATGTATTACAGCGTAAAGAAATACAGCTGAGTTGCAATTTTCTAATTAAAAAAAAGAGAAAGAAAACAAGGAAAAGAAAAACCAGCAAAAGTGACAGATAAATAAATAGATAGACAGATAGGTAGATAGATAGATATAGATATATTGATTACATATATAGGCATAATATATATGTATAGATATTATACATAAGATGTCTGTTCTTCATTTTGAAGAGGACCAATGAAAACATATTGGGACTTTTTGATTTGTGCATGAATTGAATTTAAGTGAGGTAGAATTGTTCAATCTTTAGCCTTGTTTTCTCTTGCCGAATCACTGAAGCACAATGGCTGAACAAAATTCAAAGCAATTGATAAAGTGGTAGTCCTCTCAGAATATCCTATATACACTATTTATACATGTATATGCACACACACATACATACATGAAAATATGCATACATGTATGTATGTATGTTTGTGTATATATGTATATATGTTGACTATATATTTTGTGTACCAAAACTTTATCAGAGACATTTGATACAAAGATTTCCCCACTTGACCATTTCCCTTTTTATCATAGGTATAGGTAGTTGTAAGTTTGATTTAATTAAAGTTATCTATTTTTTTTTCTTCTGTAATTATCTCAATTCCTTAGGGATATTTCTGCAATAATTTAAATTCTTTATTTCATTAAAATGATTAAAATAATACCTTTTTATTTCTTTTGATAGCTTGATGGATTCCCTATGTTATTATTTATAACAGCATTTCTCTTTTTCTTGTTGCCACATTGATTTTCCTTTTATTCCATAGAAATGCTATGAATTTTTGAGAATTTATTTGATAGCCCACAATTTTATTGAAACTATTGTCTCAATTAATGTCTTTCCTAATTCCCTAGGATTTTCTAGATAATGTCATCAGAAAATAAGTATCTTTTTATATCCCTTTCACCTAAGTTTAGGCCTCTAATTGTTTTCTGCTTATCTTATTTCTTGTTCCTAGTATTTACAGAACTATGTAAAATATTAGTGGAGAGAATAGATATATTTGCTTTACTTTGTATTTTTTCAACAGCTTCTAATACAAGCCTTATTGCCTATAATTTTTTATTTAATTGTAGAAAAATATTAATATTTTATGACATTCAAAAGGTACCTTTATAATAATACTGTGTAGACTTTTTTAGTCCAAATAATTGTTGCTCTTTGTCAAAATTTTCTTTTATTGAGAAATTTCATGCTTTTCAATGTTTTGCTTTTTAGTATGATTATTTATGTTGATTTTTTTATGTTAATGCACTTATCTCTCTGGCCATGAAAATGATAGAAATGATTATAATGAAAGATTATGAATAGTCATAATAACTATCTGGATGCATTGTTGTGGTCAGTTTGGCAGGATTTAATTAAAAATTGATATTAAATCCTCTGGTGGTTACCTTTTAAAATCTTCTATAACCTGGCCCTGCTCTGCTTTTCTAGTCTTTGTACTGTTATACCTTATAAGTATGTAAATAAACATTCTTCATTTTTCTCTGTGACAAATCTATCTTTTATACTCTTGTTTTAGGCCAGAGTTCTTAGGCTTTTCTCTTTGATTTGAAAATTTTCTGTTTGGACCTGAGTGATATTTTATTTATTGTTCAAAAGGCCAAACATTACAACTGTCTCTTACTTCTGAGAGTACTTTGGAAGTATTAGAAACTTTGATAAAGCAGACTTGAAATGTACCTATCTTAATGTTCTTAAAATGACACAGTTTGAATGACAAACTCAAAGGAAACAGGAAGAATTCTAAGTACCAGCAGGAGTTCCAGCATTAGATAGATGGCATACTTCAACCTGATCCAGGATTAGATAAATTGAACAGGAGAGAATTGGAGACACAAGGTAACAATTCAAAAGAAAAACTGAAAAGAGGAATAAACTTGGCATAAAAAAATAATCAAGATGATTTACTTCCTCAAGAATCTTAAAATAGTCTCAGCTCAGAAGTCAAATTCTGAAAAAGCAGGGTATTTCTGGAAAGAGCAGATAAAGCTACCACAAACATGAGGGGCTGCTGTGGTCATAGCTAAGGCTAGGAGCAACACAGGAAACTTTAGCTCAAGAACAGAATACTTTTTTTTTTTTTACATAAAAACAAAAGAGAGAAAATACCAAAAAAAATAATAAAAAAAGGAAAGAAAATGAGCAAGAAACAGAACCTTGATCATAAAAAGTTACTATGGTGATAGGGAAGACCAAAACACCAATTCAAAAGAGAACAAAATGTCCACAGAGGAAGTCTCAAAAAGTGATATGAATTGGGTCCAAGTGTTAAGAGGCTTCTTGGAAGTCCTCATAAAAGACTTTAAAAGGGAAATAAGGGAGGTAGCAGAAAAAATGAGAAAAGAAATGAGAAAGTCAACAGTTTAGAAAAGAAGGCAATTTCTTAAAAACACAATTGAGTAAATGCAACAAAAAAAATCCATTGAGAGAAAACACTTTCAAAAATAGAATTAACCACATGGAAGAAGAGATACAAAAGTTAACAGAAGAAAATCACATATTAAAAACTATAACAGTACAAAAGGAAGCTAATCATTTTGTGAGACAGCAAAAATCAGTCAAAAAAAACTAAAAAGAATGAAAAAATGGGAGCAAGGGGAAATGTAAAATATCACATTGGAAAAATAGCCAACCTGGAAAATAGGCTCAGAAGAGATATTTTTAAAATTATTGGCCTATCTGAAGGTCATGAATCCCTTCCCCTTCAAAAAAGAGCCTCGATAGTATTTTTAAAGAGATAATCAAGAAAAACTGCCCCAACATTCTAGAAATAGTGAGGGAAATACTAATTGAAAGAATTAATCAATCACCATTGGAAAAAGATCCCAATGCATGGGTAATTTTTCAGCATTGACAGGTGCAAAAACTTTTGTTCCATTTTTTTTCCCCTTCTTCCCCCCACCCTCTGTCCCAGATAGAAGGTAGACTAATACATGTTAAATATGTTAAAGTATATGTTAAATACAATATATGTATACATGTCCATACATTTATTTTGCTGCACAAAAAGAATCAGACTTTGAAATAGTGTATAATTAACCTGTGAGGGAAATAAAAAATTCAGGTAGACAAAAACCGAGGGATGAGGAATTATATGTAGTGGTTCACACTCATTTGCCTGAGTTCTACCACTGGGTGTAGCTGGTTCAATTCATTACTGTTCTATTGAAACTGATTTGTTTCATCCCATTGTTGAAGAGGGCCACATCCATCAGAATTAATCATCATTTAATAATCACATAGTGTTATTGTTGCAATATATAACAATCTCCTGGTCCTGCTCATTTCACTCAACATCAGTTCATGTAAGTCTCTCCAAGCCTATCTGAAGTCATCCTGTTGGTCATTTCTTACAAAACAGTAATATTATATAACATTCATATACCACAGTTTATTCAGCCATTCTCCAATTAAGGGGCATCCACTCATTTTCCAGTTTCTGGCCACTACAAAGAGACTGCAACAAACATTTTTGCACATACAGGTCCCTTTCCATTCTTTTAAGATCTCTTTGGGATATAAGCCCTGTATTAATACTGCTGGATTAAAGGGTGGGCACAGTTTGATAACTTTATGAGCATACTCCCAAATTGCTCTCCAGAACGGCTGGATGTATTCACAATTCTACCAACAATGTATGAATGTCCCACTTTCCCACATCCCTTCCAACATTTCGCATTATCTTTCCCTGTCATTCTAGTCTGAGAGATGTGTAGTGTTATCTCAGAATTGTCTTAATTTTCATTTCTCTGATTAATAATGACTTGGAGATCCTTTCATATGGCTAGAAATAGTTTCAATTTCTTCATCTGAAAATTTTCTGTTCATATCCTTTGACCATTTATCAATTGGAGAATGGCTTGTTTCTTATAAATCAGAGTCAATTCTCTATATATTTTGGAAAGGAGGCCTTTATCAAAACCTTTGACTGTAAAAATGTTTTCTGAGTTTATTGCTTCCCTTCTAACCTTGTCTGCATTAGTTTTGTTTGTACAAAAACTTTTCAATTTGATATAATCAAAATTTTCTATTTTGTGATCAGTAATGATCTCTAGTTCTTCTTTGGTCTTAAATTCCTTCCTCATCCACAGGTCTGAGAGGTAAAATATCCTATGTTCTTCTAATTTATTTATAATCTCATTCTTTATGACTAAGTTATGAAGCTATTTTGACCTTATCTTGGTGTAGAATGTTAAGTGTGGGTCAATACCTAGTTTCTGCCATACTAATTTCCAATTTTCCCAACAGTTCTTGTCAACAGCGTATTCGAACAGCTGTGGTCTTTGGGTCTGTCAAAGACTGGATTATTGAAATTATTTACTATTTTGTCCTTTGAACCTAACCTATTCCACTCATCAATTAGTCCATTTCTTAACCAATAACAAATGGTTTTGTAACTGCTGCTTTATAATATAATTTTAGATCTGGTAAAGCTAGGCCACCTTCATTTGATTTTTTTTTCATTACTTCCCTTGAAATTCTTGACCTTTTGTTTTTCCATATGAACTTTGTTATTTTTTTTTTTCTATGCCATTAAAATAGTTTTTTAGGAGTCTGATTGGTATAGCACTAAATAAATAGATTAGTTTTGGGAATAATCTCATCTTTATTATATTTGCCCACCTTATCCAAAAGCATTTAATATTTTTCCAATTAGTTAGATATGTAGTTTTGCTCATATAATTCCTGATTTTTCCTTGGCATATAAATTGCCAAATATTTTATATTATTAGTAGTTACTTTAAACGGTTTTCTCTTTGTAACTCTAACTGTTGGATTTTGTTAGTGATATATAAGAATACTGATGAATTATGTGGTTTTATTTTATATCTTGCAACTTTGCTAAAGGTGTGGATTATTTCTAATAGCTTTTTAGTAGAATCTCTTGGATTCTCTAAGTATAACTTCATATCATCACCAAAGAGTGATAATTTGGTTTTCTCATTACCTATTCTAATTCCTTTAATCTCTCAACTCTTATTGCTGAAGCTAGCATTTCTAATACAATATTGAATAGTAATGGTGATAGTGGTTTTACAACTAATCTTATTGGGAATGGTTTCAGTTTATCCTCATTACATATAATGCTTACGGAAGGTTTTAAATAGATGCTACTGATTATTTTAAGGAAAAGTCCATTCATTCCTATACTCTCAAGTGTTTTTAATAGGAATGGATGTTGGATTTTATCAAATGCTTTTTCTGCATCTATTAAGATGATCATATGGTTTTTGTTAATTTGGTTATTGATATGGTCAATTATACTAATAGTGTTCCTGATATTGAACCAGCCCTGTATTCCTGGTATAAATCCTACTTGGCCATGGTGTGTTATCCTGGGGATGATTTTCTGTAATCTTTTTGCTAATATTTTATTTAAGATTTTATCATCAATATTATGGAGATTGGTGTATAATTTTCTTTCTCTGTTTTCAACCTATCTGGTTTAGGTAGCAGTACCATGTCTGTGACATAAAAGGAATTTGGTAGGACTCCTTCATTACCTATTTTTTTCAAATTATTTATATAGGATTGGAATTAATTATTCTTTAAATGTTTGGTAGAATTCACATGTAAATCCATCTGATCTTGGAGATTTTTTTCTAGGGAGCTGTTTAATTGCTTGTTCTATTTCTTTTTCTGAAATGGGACTATTTAAGCAATTTACTTACTCCTCTGTTAATCTGGGAAGCCTATATTTTTGGAGGTAGTCATCCATTTCACTTAGGTTATCAAATTTATTGGCATAAAGTTGAGCAAAGTAACTCCTTATTCCTCTAATTTCCTCTTCATTGATGGAAAGTTCTCCCTTTTCATTTTTAATACTAACAATTTGAATCCTCTTTCCTTTTTAAAATCAGATTTACCAAAGGTTTATCTGTTTTATTGTTTTTTTCATAGAACCAACTCTTGCTTTTATTTATTAATTCAATAGTTTTTTTTTTTACTTTCAATATTATTAACTTATCCTTTTAATTTTAGAATTTAAAATTTAGTATTTGATTGAGAATTTTTAATTTGGTCTTTTTCTAGCTTTTTAAAATGCAAGCTCAATTCATTGATCTTCTCTTTCTCTATTTTATTTAAGTAAGACTCTAAAGATATAAAATTAACTTTATTATTGCTTTAGCTGCATCTCACAAATTTTGGTATGATGTCTCATCATTGTTATTATCTTGAGTGAAATGATTAATTATGTCTATAATTTGCTGTTTCGCCCAATCATGCTTTAAGATGAGATTATTTAGTTTCCAATTACTTTAAGCTCTATTTACCCCTAGCTTTTTGTTGAATGTTGATTTTATTGCATCGTGATCTGAAAAGAATGCATTTAGTATATCTGCCTTCCTGCATTTAATTTTGAGGTCTTTTTGTCCTACTATAATGGTCGATTTTTGTATATTCTATGAATTCTATGAAATGCTGAGAAGAAAGTATACTCTTTTCTATCACCATTCAGTTTTCTCCAAAGATCTATCATACATAATTTTTACACTATTTTATTTACCTCTTTAATTTCTTTCTTATTTGTTTTGTGGTTTGATTTATCTAATTCTGAGAGTGCAAGGTTATATAGTTTTGCTGTCTATTTCTTCCTGCAACTCTCTTAACTTCTCCTTTAGGAAGTTAGATGCTATACCACTTGCTGCATATATGTTTAGTATTGATATTGCTTCATTGTCTATGCTACCCTTTAGCAAGATATAGTTTCCTTCCTTATCTCTTTTAATT
Organism: Sminthopsis crassicaudata; assembly: GCF_048593235.1. Classification (NCBI taxonomy): domain Eukaryota; kingdom Metazoa; phylum Chordata; class Mammalia; order Dasyuromorphia; family Dasyuridae; genus Sminthopsis; species Sminthopsis crassicaudata. Next base: position 682,429,273 of record NC_133617.1, on the reverse strand, counting down.
AGATTAATTTTTGCTTTTGCTTGATTTAAGATAAGTATGGCTGCCCCTGCTTTTTTGTCTTCACCTGAACTTATTAGAGTCTGCTCCAGCCTTTTACCTTTACTCTGTATGTATCTTCCCACTTTAAATGTGTGTCCTTTAAACAACATATTATAGGGTTCTGATTTTTGATCCAGTCTTCTATCCGCCTCTACTTTAATGGAGAATTCATCCCATTCACATTTACAGTTAAAATTACTAAATCTTATTTCCTGCCATCTTATTATGCCCAGATTTTTCTTTTCTTTTTTTTTTTTTTTTAACTCCCCATTCCCCCTTCCCCCCCCTTCCCCAGTATTAAGTTTATGGGCACCACTTGCCTTATGCAGCTCTCCTTCTTTGGAATCTCTCCCACCCCCTTTGAATCCCTTCCCCTTTCTTGTACCTTTCCTTTATTAATTTTTTTCCTTTTCCCTTTTACTCTGCCACTTTTTAATGAGGTAAGAGAAGTTTCTTTGAAAACCAAATATGTCAATTATCTTCTCTTTGAGCCAAATCTTATGAGAGTAAGATTCACAAAATGTTCCTCCCCCTATCTAAATTCCCTCAAATATGATAGGTTTCCTTTGCCTGTTCGTGGGATGTAGTTTCTCTCTTTTTATTTCCCCTTTTCATTTTTCTGATACTATCCCCTTTCCATTTCTACTTCCCGTTTTAATGTTATATCAGTAAGATCAAATTATATATGTACTCTTTATGTATATCCATAACAGAAATTCAGTTCTCAAGATGTTGTTTTTTTTTGTTTTTTTTTTAACCTTTTTCTGCTTTTCTTGAGTCCTATAGTTGGAGGTCAAATTTTTTGTTTAGTTCTGGTTTTTTCCTCAGAAACAGATGGAATTCATCTATTTCATTAAATGAGCATCTTCTTCTCTGAAAGAAATTGTTCAGCTTAGCTGGGTAGTTTATTCTTGGCTGCACTCCAAGTTCTATTACCTTTCAGAATATCAGATTCCAGGACCTTCACTCTTTTGATGTGGAAGGAGCTAGATCTTGAGGGATCCTTATTGTGGCTTCTCGGTACTTGAATTGTTTTTTTTTCTGGCTTCTTGTAATATTTTTTGTTAGTCTGATAGTTCTGATATTTAGCCAAAATATTCCTTGGAGTTTTTGTTTTAGGATCTTTTTCAGAAGGTGTTTGATGAATTCTTTCTATGCCTATTTTATCTCCTGATTCTATTATATCTGAGCACTTCTCTTCGATGATTTCCTGTAAAGTAGCATCTAGGTTCTTTTTTTCATCATAATTTTCAGGAAGTCCAAAAATACTCATATTATCTCTCCTAGATCTGTTTTTCAGGTCTGTTGTTTTTCCAAGTAGATATTTACACACTAACATTTTTATTTCTATTTTTTCAATTTTTTTTGGTTTTATTTGACTGATTCTTGATGTCTCAATGAATAATTCATTTCTAATTATTCAGTTCTGATTTTAGTGAGTTATTTTATTACCTTTTTTTTTTTTTTTTTTTTTTTTACTTTTTTGTATGTGTCTGATTGAGTTTTTAAATGAGTTGTTTTATTCTATGGATTTTTTTTTTTTTTTACTAATTTTTTTTATTAAGTTATTTTCTTTTTCCAATTCACAAATCCTACTTCCCTGGGAGTTCTTTACCTTTTCCAATTCACAAATTCTGTTTCCTTGCCCTTCCTGGAAGTTCTTTACTTTTTCCAATTCATATTTCCCCCTTTGGGGTATTGTCTGGAGACTGTCTGCTACGACTATGCAAATTCTATTGCCCCAGGCCAAGCCCCCTGCCATGCAGATTAGAGGCTGCCCTGGGCTAAGCCCCATGTCATGCAGAGTTGTGACTGCCCCAAGCAAAAGCCCCATCCTACAGAATGCAGCTGCACAGCTGTGGTGTCCTCTGTGCTGATTCACTCACTTCCAGTGCTATGGGGGAAGCCAAATCCTGTTAGATTTTGGAGTACACTCAACCTTTGGCTTTAATTTCTCTGTTGGTCTACTACTTTGCAACCAAAGCAGAGCAGCCAACCTGTGTTAGAATCCTCCCTGTAAATTTTCCAGCCCCTCCCCAATCTGCTCTATATACTAGCCTCTCTGGTTCTATCCCCAGCTTGCGCTGGTCTGCTCCCACCACTCAGGATAAACCTTTTCTGGCAATCTTCCAGATTATCTTTAGCTGGCAAATTGTTGTACTTTTAATCTTTGTGAATTTTACCAGTCAAGCACTATTTTTGAGGCTGGATTTGGTAATTAGTAATGAGAGTATGAAAATACTTTAGGATGTTGAGTGTGTCTTTTCTGCCATTTTGGCTCTGCCCCTAGAACCACAATCTCAAGGAAAAAATACTACAAGCTGCCAAACAAAAACAAATCAAAAATCAAGGAACAAAAGACAGAATTTCCCAAGATCTGGCAGCTTCTAGGATAAAGTATCAGAGGGCCTGGAATTCCATTTTTCAGGAAGGCAAAGGCCCTGGGTTTACAACCAAGAAACTGAGCATCACCTTTCAGAAGAGGCAATAAATCTTCCATGAAGTAAGAGGTACTTAATCATTTCTATTGAAAAAATAAAACAAAACAAAACCAAACCAGAAAGAAACAGAAAAGGTAATCTTCACACACAGGACTCAATAGAAGGATAGAAAGATAAACAGGGGGAAAAAAAAAAATATATATATATATATATATATATATATATATATATATATATGTATTATTTAAGATTAAATTATTTAAAAACCTAGATTGAAAATGATATCTGTAACTCTTGAAGAATTATATATGTTACTATGCCAGACAGAGTGGGTCATCACATGGATGGAGGATGTGGTTGTGAATGGACTTTGTTGTGATATCAAGGAAAAAACTATTAAGGGTTGAAAAAAGGACTGTACAGGGAGAAAATAAAAGGGGTGTTATAATAGGACAAATTAGAACACCTGAAGAGGCATAAAAACCTATTACAATGAAGAGAAAGAAAGGAGGGAGATGTGCCTTGTTGAAGCTTGACTTCATCAGTTTTGACTCAAAGAGAGAATAATTTAATCCTTCAGTTCTGTTTAGAAATGTATTCAACTCTATAAAGAAGGGCAAAGAAGATGAAAGAAAAGGGAAAAGTTGGATAGAAGGAAGAGCAGGAATAGTAGGAAAAATAGGTAAGAGAAGAGGGAAGGGGTGATAGGAAGAAATTTATGTCCAAAGAAGAACAAAAAAACATAATGAAAGGCAAAATGCATAACCTTGATTACATTAACTTAAAAAGTTTTTGCACAGATAAAACCAACAGAAATAAGATTAAAAGAGAAGTACAAAGCTGGGGAAAAATTATAGCCAGTGATAAAGTTTTCATTTCTAAAATATATAAGGAATTATATAAAATTTATAAGAATACAAGTCATTCCCCAATTCATAAAAGTTCAAAGTATATGAACAGACAATTTTTAGATGACAACATTAAAGCCATCTGTAGTTGTATAAAAAATGTTATAAACAATTATTAATTAATTTACTTTCTTTTTTGATCTGATTTCTCTTGTGCAGGAAGAGAATTGTATAAATATATTTATACACATTGGATTTAACATACATTTCAATATGTTTAACATGTATTGAATTGCTTGCCATATAAGAAAGAGGGTGAGGGGTAGGAGGAGAAAATCTGAAACACAAGGATCTGAAATGCAAGGATCAATGTTGTCAAATTATCTGTGTATATGTTTTGAAAATAAAAAGCTTTAAAAAAAAATCTGAACTTGACCTGCAAAAGTGGGAGTCGGAGGAGTTTTAGCTTCTGAGTTACTGTGAAATGAGACCATTTTCTTTGTTCTTGCTATTTCTCAAGAAAGAAATCTTGCAGAAATAAATTCACAATTATCATTATGCTCAAAAAAGAAACAATTGTTGATTAGAGAAATGCAAATTTAAACAACTCTGAGATACCTCTCAGGTTGGCTAAGATGACAAGAAAAGACAATGAAAAATGAAGGAGATTGTAAGAGAAAAACGGGACACTTAGGGCATTGTTGGTGGAATTGTGAACCATAAAAATTGATGTACCAATTGATTTTAGAAGGACTTGGAAAAGTTTACATGGATTGATGCTAAATGCAACAAGCAGAACCAGGAATACAAGTGTACACACTAACAACAAGAATTTGTAATCAGCCACTATGAAACACTTAGTTATTTTCAGTGGTACAGTGATCCAAGATGATCCCAAAAGACTTTGGATAGAAAATGCCATCTGTCTCCAGGAAAAAAAAAATCAATGGAGATTGATTATAAACTATCAGAGGTTATGTTCTCTCTCTCTCTCTCTCTCTCTCTCTCTCTCTCTCTCTCTCTCTCTCTCTCTCTCTCTCTTTCTCTCTCTCTGTCTGTCTGTCTGTCTCTCTCTTTTTTCTCTTTCCCATAATTTTTGCCTTTTTTCTGATTTGTCTCTTCCAACATGATTAATAAAGCAATCTGTATTATAAATAAATAAACAAAATGGAAACAAATAAATAACAGATAGCTAAAATAAAATAAAACTCATTACCTTTCTGCCAGTTTTGTACTATTAATAAAAGTATTGGAGAGATTGACTTCCTTTGAGTAAAAACTCTTATCCATTCAAAAAGCATGAGCTAAAAAATTGAACTTTGAAATTGTCTAAAATGTACCTCATGTGGCTTGCTAAGCCAAGCATAATTTTAAAAGAATCTGTTGCTGTCTTTTCCACTTAACCACAGAGCTAAGTTTGATTACATCTTTCTCCAGTTAGTTTCATGATTGAATCTTCTTTTAACAAGAATCTTGAAGGGAAAAATTTCGTTCTTACAAGTAGTAGAGCAAAGAATGTTGAAACTTGGAATACTTTGGGTGAAACTGGAGGAATAACATTTAAGCATGAGGAAAGGCTTCTGACAGTGAGATGATTTTTTAAAAAAAGATTTTGGTGATTTTAATCATAATAACATTGATAAGATGATAATGTTATACAATGATACAAATGTTATGAACAGATAGGGAAATGTGACTTTGCAGATAGATTTATCCATCTAAAATTGGTCATGACAATTGTCCAAATAGAAGAAAACCATTTATCTAAAAATAGATTATAATGGGAAGGAAAATATTTCTCTAAGTTGTACCTCCTATGTGATTATACAACACCTAATATACTTCCAAGTATAGTGTCTATTTTCCTACTCATAATTGAAGGTAACTAGTTTTGGCTCCAGGCAAAATGGTGAAGCTAGTAAACTTCTTTGCTTATTTGTCCTTAACTCTCCTTAGAAGTATAAATTAATATACTTTCAGGGATTTATTGATCTGTTTTTTTTTCATTCTTCTGCTTTTCTTCTCCTTAAGAAAATCTATTCTGAGAAAAAAATCTCATTTAACTAATTTACACATTCAGATGAATAAATTTCTATTGATATGTTGCCAGCCTGACACTAAGGGAGAATAGTATTTTTTTTTCAATTAAATCTAAAATATCATATTTAAGAGATTTTTGCATGTTACTTTTTCCTAGTTGGGTAAAACTAATCGCCATAATGATGAAACTGTTCTGTTCTGTGTAGAAACTTAAGGATAACTTATATGAACTCAACCAATCTTTCTTCTAGTCTGAATTATATCTTTATGCTCATTATCTCTTCTTTCTTCTTGTTTTAAAGAAACTCATCTCCTCTTTATGGGATTCTTCTTTGTCTCCCTCAGCATTCCTCCTCTCCTAATCCCACTTTTCTCTCTCCATTTTTGCATCTCTGTCTAGGACTTTGTTTAATTCTAGGATTTTCTTCACAAATATCACCTCTCCTTATATTTTCAGTCTTTCCACCACTGGCTTTTTCTTCACTGCCTTCAAATATTAAAAAAAATTACACAAAATCAAAATCATTTCCTTTCCTCCTTCAGCTACATTTCTTTTTTATTATAGCTTTTTAATATAAAAAACATATACATGGGTAATTTTTCAACATTGAAACTTGTAAAAATTTCTGTTTCAGCTTTCCCCCTCCTTCCCTCCACCCCCTCTCCTAGAAGGCAGATAGTCTCATACATGTTAAATATGTTAAAGTATATGTTAAATACAATATAAGTTTACATATTTATATAGTTATATTGTTGCACAAGAAAGATCAAATTTAGAAAGACGGTAAAATAATCTGAGAAGAAAAAACAAGAATGCAAACAAATAATAACAGAAAGACTGGGAATTTTATGTTGTGGTCCATACTCATTTCGTAGTGTTCTTTCTCTGGATGTAGCTGGTTCTGTTCAATACAGATCAATTGGAACTGATTTGGTGTTAGGATTCTTACAAGGTGCTAAGTCACTAGAATGAATAGAGACAATAATTATTTAATTCAGTATGATTGATCTGATCTTACAAGATATTATGGGCCAGAACTTGAAACAAAGTACTTATGTACTTAGTTCACATCTTTAAAGGAGTTCATACCTTTAAAGGAGTTCACTCATTGGTCACACATTAGACTTCACACTTTTAGAGAGCATATAAAAGGACAAGCCCACCAGGAGGAAATTCAGATCCAGGATTCGGTGGGGAGATTCACAAGTCCAAGAGATTCACAAGTCTAAAGGAAAAGCCTGCTCATGGACTTTGGGAAATTCACAACTAAGATTGACTTCTGGGAGATTCACAAGTCAGAGGTCAGAAATCCACAAGCCCACTCTCTGGGAGGAGGAATCAAGATTCATTCCATTTTCCACTATTGTGCTGGCTTTAGAAATTGGGAGGACTAGAGGCTGAATGAAGCTGGCTGGAGAGATTCAGAAAGAGCTTTCAGGGAATGAAGGAGAGAGACAGGCCTCTAAGAAAGCTAACCAGGCGCAGGAAAAGATTCAGGATTTTAAAGGACACAATAAAGGATCTTGACTTTAACTCCTGGTTGCATTTGGTGATTATTGAAACTGAACTAAAGCTAAGGATGTCTCCAGAAGCTCCACAAGAAATCTGCTCCCAGAGAACGATTATGATTTAGAGAACAGAACATTACAATTTGGATCCTCTCATTGTTGAAGAGAGCCACATCCATCAGAATTGATCATCAGGTAGTACTGTTGTTGAAGTATATAATGATCTCTTGGTTCTGCTCATTTCACTTAGCATCAGTTCATGTAAGTATCTTCGAGCCTCTCTGTATTCATCCTACTGGTCATTTGTTAAAGAACAATAATATTCCATAACATTCATATACCACAATTTATTCAGCCATTCCCCAATTGGTGGGCATCCCTTCAATTTCCAGTTTCTGGCCACTATGAAAAGGGCTGCCACAAACAGTTTTGCACATACAGATTCCTTTCCCTACTTTAATATCTCTTTGGAATTTAAGCCCAGTAGTAACACTGAGTATGCACAGCTTTGATAACTTTTTGGGCATAGTTCCAAATTGCTTTCCAGAATGGTTGGATTCTTTCACAACTCCACCAACAATGCATCAGTGTCCCAGTTTTCCCATATCCCTTCCAACATTTATCATTATCTTGTCCTATCATCTTAGCCAATCCAACAGGTATGTAGTGGTATTTTAAAGTTGTCTTAATTTGCATCAGATTTGCATCACAGGATAAATAATGATTTGGAGCACGTTTTCATATGACTAGAAATATTTTCAATTTCTTCATCTGAAAATTGTTCATATCTATTTATAGAACAGGAATAAAAATAATCAGGTGAAGAAAATGAATCTTTTATTAAACAAAGAATGAAAACCCACTTCCTTCTCCTTTACCAGAAACACTTTTTAACCAAAGGAAATTAGATTAGATTAGAAAGAAAGAAGAAAATTTAGAAAAAAAAAATTACAGTTTCTTTCTGGGAGGTTTCTTTCTAGGGGACTTTCATTTCTGCTGCTGATGTATGAATGAGATGGATGTGCTCCTATAATTCAGAGTGGGAATCTGAAAATATTGTCCCAAATAACTCTTATAAATAGTGATTAAGTTTAGTACCACACTTCAGTTATGTTTATTGGCTAAATAGGACTTTCAATTATGCCACAAGAACTTACTTCCTATTTTAGGAATATTTTTTGTGGGTAATATATCTTTTAGTTTCAAACAACTAACAAATTATTTTAGGGAGCACAAACTATCTGTCACTGGGGAGTACCTGCACAATTTATCCTTAGTTTGTCAGGCTCCAACAAATACCCTTTTATTATATTAACAGTGCTGAACAAGGATAGTACTCATTGCTGAAGTATAAAAATGATTACCTTGAGGGAAATTCAAAACATGAATGAGAACAGAGATGGTATGCTTGTCAAATTTGCTAGTGACATAAAGCTTGTGGGAGACAAAGCTAACAGTTTGTATTACAGTCAGGACCCAAAGAAATCTTGATAGGCAAGTATGATGAGCTTAAAGCTACTAACTTTAAATAGAATAAATGCATGTACAATTCATTATAGGTTCAAATAATTTTCTTCCAAAACACTAGAAAAGAAATAGATTTGGTTTACTGAACAATAAGTTCAAAATATACAAGTACTATGAAATGACAAGATTAAAAATAAAAGCTAATGTCATCTTAGGCTCTAACCTATTTAGGCTCATTTAGGTTAAAAAGCAAGATAATTTAAAGGAGTTGATGGCTCAATACTTTGCTCACACCATATTTAGGGTATTATGTTCACTTCTGTGTTCTGAATTTTAAGATTCACATTGACAAATAGGAAGGTATGTAAAGAAGGGCAGTGAAGTTGGTAATGAAACAGATTGTATCCTAAGAATATCAGTTTGAAAGGATAACATATTTGCTTTAAAAATTAAGAAAGGAAGACAAAAGATGATTGTGTTCAAATATTTGGAATATTACTTGTGGAAAGGATTGCTTTGTTTAATTTGGTCCATGGGACAATAATGGATGGAAATGCCACTGCACAGAGGAAATATTTTTGTTCTTGTCATGAGGAATCTCAAAATACAATGGTTTGTCTTAGGAGGTAGGAAATTTCCTCTCACAAAAGGTTCACATTTGTAGGCTTGCAAACTATTTGTTTGTACTATAGAAAGATATCTTAGTATCCTACAGGTTGTATTAGATGCCATTTAATGGCCTCTCTATTTCTGAAATTCTACAATTCTGTGTATTGAATGACCAAAATAAAGTAAGAACAGTAGGATTTAAATCGTGGACCTTGTGTTTTAATCTTGGCCCGGCTGTTGTTCATTATCTCGGTTATTTTAAGCAGATAATTACTTTTTTGGTCTCAGTTACTTTATGTGGGAAATGAAGAATTGGGAAAGGTATCGTTCACTTCATTTTAGCTCTTCATCTTATCGTCCTTTAGGCATCTACTGTGACATAAATGCATTCCTCTTTTTTTAACATTTAGTCTTTGGGAAACTGCTAGACACTGATTATTATGTCATAGTGAACTTTAGTATTGCTACATAAATACATTCACACATAGATATTTAATCAGAAGATAGATGTCATTTTTTTTTCTACCTCTCTCCCAGGTCTCTTCCCTTCCTAACACTGACAATCTGGAAAGTTATATGGATTAGAAGATGAATAAATCAAAACTTCAGACTGATTTAAATATATCAGCAAACATTGTAGTGTTCTTCAAATGTCACATGGTCAGTGAGGATATACTACAGAGTATGCCAGATTCAAGTGGAATAATCACATATCAAATTAATGAATAAAAAAGCTAATAATCATGTCATTAAAGATATTACCACATTGATGAGGGAAATGCTTCTTTCAGTTTTATATATTTTCAAGGACTTTTTGGTTTTAATAATTATTAGAATAGGAATGAGTTTGTTCACTAGTATATGGAATTCTCCAATGAGGAAATTCCCTCTACTCATATAAGCCAGCACTATAGCTTATAGGCTTCAAGAATTGCCTAGGGCACCAGAATTTGATCTAATCCTTAAATTAGAGATAAGAGCAATTAAAGAACTTGGAGGGGGCAGTATAGAATGAAAGCAATGGAAAAAAGCAAGAATGGAAAGTGGAGATTGTTCTTAATTATTTAGTGAAAGAAGAAAATATCATTGAATGTGATTTTGAAGGGCACTAAGAAGAATCTTAAACTTTTTGAACATCACCTATTTTGGTACTGATCCTCTGAATTATTCTGTTATCCTAACTAGAGATTCTTTTGAGTTAACTGCCCTTTCTCTAAATATAGATAACTCCTGGGAATTCTGAAAGCATAAATATTATCCATTTTCACATTACTATGAGTGAGTAAGCCAGATCACTTTTCCCCTAACACTTTTCTGAAACCATACTACATAGATCAAGAGGTTTTGATCATAATGAAGGGTGGTAACAGGTCATTTTCACACTAAAGGAAGAGAAATCTATTATAGGATATATATCCATTACCGCTTAGAGGTGAACTCTTTCCATGTAATATGGCTTATGTAATGGCAACTGCTTTCAATTTAGAAAAAGTTGGAAAATGAGATTAATTTCTCAGAGCCAGATATGAAAAAAAAAAACATGCAGGTACACACACACACACAAAAAAAAAAAAAAAAACTGGTTGTAAGTAATTGATAGAAACTTGCATGGAATTTAGATGCTTGTTATTTTTTATTTTTATTTTTTTTAAATTAGAGTGTGACCTCTGACCCTATCTCTTCAGTTATACCTAAGATTTTTTGTTTGTTTGTTTTTTGTTGTTGTAGTTTTAAATGCTTCTGAAAGAGATATTGTTTTCTTCCTTTCACCCCTCCAACATGAAAGAAACAAACAGGGCATTAGAAAAGAAGGCTCAATAGGTGGTATCAGAATCACAAATTTGGTCATCATCTAGCGTAACTTCCATTTTACAGATGAGGAAATTGAGTACTGAAGAAGGTAAATAGTTTGACCAGATTCATGGAGGCTGCACTACCAGGACTCTGTAAACCAAGGTACAAAGGAAGTTTTCAGGGCATGAAAAATAAATTTCAATTACTTAGAAACATTACTTTTTTTACATGAAAATGAAGGAGCATGTAGAGGGCTGCATAAAGTGCAGAACTCTGGGTAAGGTATAAGACCCTTTAGCCCAGAGGGAACTTGCTGACAATATCTGGTTTGGCTCCCTATTGATGCCCACCTCCCTTCCTGAAAAGTCAGGGAGGGCATGACCACCTATGTACTACTTGAAGCAAAGGATATTTACAGTAAGAGTAATTTACATATCAATAGCAAGCTGCTTATAGTTAACACATGCCCAGTGTGCTGTGGTGATGTAATCCTACTAAGATATTGAAGGGCTGAGAGGACTTGAAATAAACAGACTACATCTTTGACCATCTTCTGAGTCTCCTGCCTTCATCACTCCTCCACTCAGGCTGGTCCTAAGGTCCTCCAGAGAGCTAGTCCTAACAGTATATTTTGGCATCCCAAAGTGGGGACTCTAGAAGGCAATGGTATGTTTTGTCACTCCAATTTGGAGGCTCTAGAAAGCAATGATATATTTTATCACCCCAATTTGGGGGCTTTAGAAATCACACTATAGGAGCACATGTAAAAATAAATATGTGTTATAACTGGGTATTTTGAGGAATAGTAAAGAAATTTTTATTTCTATGTATTAGAGTTTAAAAGCCCTTGGTGTCTCCTATAAGTATGCATGAGATAAATCTTTTAATATGTTGCTCCTCTCTCTTTACTCTAATTGTTTCTGCCCCATAATCTTCCACTGACTTTTCAAATGTACTTGTTTGTGTATGTGTGTCTGTTTGTATATGTATATACCTGTGGATATATGCACGAATGTATGAATGTGTTTTGTTTTCATAAAAGAATTGCCTTTGGGGGGGGCAGTAAAACCAAAATTTCTGGAAGTTGAGTTCAACCATAATTTTTATGACACTTACTTGGAAATGTGTCAATTCCTTTTGGGCACTAAGTGATTATAGTGAACTTCCCTTCATTGTTACTTTTCATAATGTATATAGATCTGAGCAATATTGATTTAGTAATAGAAATTCTGAAATATCATGAAGAAAAAGAGTAGACACATAAGAAATGCAGTACAAAATCAGGTAGGAAAGATGGAGAGCAATGAATTTTCATAAGAAATGTATAGGTAATTTATTTTATGTGGGGGTTGGCTAAGTGAAGGCAATTTTAATATTTGTAAAAACTAAGGTAACACTTTTGTGCCTCTCATTATTAAATTGTACTTTAAAAATAAACACAAAAACTCAATTATGTTTCAGATAAATGGATGATTTATAAATAACAATCTTTTTTTTTAATCTTCCCAAATCAATGGGAAATATAACCTAAGAAAAATTAGACAATGTCAAAACAAGACACTTAAACGAATCAGTTTTCAAAATGTGAATGTAGCAGGGAGTCAATAGGAAAATTAAATATTAATATCTAAGAACCTTTATGACCCCAGGTGTAGATACTCCTGGATTGAACTAGAATATCAACTAGTACTGCATTTGTTTTGCTATATAGATATCAAAAGGACATATTTGTGAGAGGACAAGTTGAAGTCATTTGATGTGACAGAGGGTATGTGTTTCTATAGATCAAAAACTTATTTGAAAACACCTTACAGACTGAACTGTGTGGAGAAACATGGATTAAAAAAATGGTGAGTGGCTTTTATCACACTTATGGAAAACTGTAATAGGATTGTCTAACCAGCTACAAAACAGAGTTGTTCCTAATGAAATGAGAGCTTTTAAATTGGGTTCTTTGTTATTGATGCTGGTAAAAATGTGATATTGCAACAGTTTCTTCATGGTACTACGATTTTCAACAGGCACACATTAAATATATGTAAGGTGCCTTTATTCTTCCAGATTAGGTGGCCCATCATTTCTTTTTCCTCTTAGTCAATAAAAAAAATAACAAATATGAAGAAATTGATTTTGGAGAAGTGTTTGTGTGTATGTCTGTGTGTGTGTGTGTGTGTGTGTGTGTGTGTGTGTGTGTATGTGACAGAGAGATAGAGACAGAACAAAGAGAGACAGAGAGAGAGAGAGAGACAGAGACAGAGAGAGAGAGAGAGAGAGAGAGAGAGAGAGAGAGAAAGAGAGAGAGAGAGAGAGACAGAGAGACAGAGAGAGACAGAGAGAGAGAGAGAGAGAGAGAGAGAGACAGAGAGAGAGAGAGAGAGAGAGACAGAGACAGAGAGAGAGAGAGAGAGAGAGAGAGGCTGTCTTTACATTTTAAGGCCCATAAGTGTGCTTAAGAAATCCTAAGAGAAACTGATGAAGGAAAAGAGGCAAGCTTATATCAAGTAATAGCTAATCTTAACTTTGAAGCATTTCTATTCATTGGTAGAAATTGATCATCATGTAAATGTGAATTAGTGATTCTATTTTTATCAAATGTTCTTTAGACCTTGGTACTTTTATAAAATGCTTTTCATACATTGTCTAATTTGATCCTTTAAAAATAGAGACAATAATTCACATTTGTATAGCACTTTAAGGTTTACAGAGTAGTAAAAATGTGGGAAAAAGGTGAGAAATATTATTGACTCTTTTAGATAGTAATGAGAAACCTGAGGCTGGATATTTAAATAACTGAACTAGGCCCCACTTTAAGTGGCAGAGGCATTTTCTAAGCCCAGGTTTTCTAGCTTTTACATTCAGCAATTTTTTTTTCACTGTGCCACACTGCTTATATCTTTTTGAAAATATTTATCAGTAAAAATTCCCTGATGATTCCCGGGCACAAGATAGCACTTAAAATGATTATTTCCTGATAAGTATAGTAAAGCATTGCAGGGATTCAATGCACTAAGACTAAAGAGAGTTGGATTGTAGTTCTGGTTCTCTCATCTGTCAATTAGCTCACAGAATTCCTGTGGGATTGTGCGCACATCTGGAAAATAAAGAAGTTGAATTAGATATTATCAGAAATCCTTCCTAACTTGAAAATCTGTGGTTATCTTATAGATGACTTACTGATGTAATTATAAAATTGATTCTATGTTATTTTGATAAAGTTATAGTGATTATATGAACAAAATTGAAAATTTAGGTAATTATGGACTTCATATTTTAAAAATTCAATCATTCATTTAAAAGAATCTTTTGTTTATTAAAGGAAATATTTATTTCCTTTGACATACTATGAAATTTACAACTACTTTCAGAGAAAGCCAAGCTTAATTCTAGAAATTTCTGAAGTTCCTAGCTTTAATCAATAATTAACTAAGCATTCATTGTGCTCAAGGAACTGTATGATACACTGGGGATCATTTGGGGAGGAGGAAAGTTATTAAGATGCAATGAGATAGAGTTGTGGCAAAAGCAGGAGAAGATATGTCAATTTTAAGAAAAAGCTATAATCCATTTTGTCTAGAAGGCTATTTAAGAAGTAAAATAATACGAAACAATTCCAGAAAGATATATTGGAGCCAGAATATGAGTGGCTTATACTACATTGGAGAATTTGTATGTTTTCCTAGATAGAATGAGGAACCTCTGAAGGATTTGTAGTAAGACATAATACTGTTAAATCTATGTTTTTTGAAGATTATATGGAACATGGATTTGAGTGATGTAGGGTGAGGACTAGAAAAAAACTTGATCAATTAGAGATCTGCTGGTTTAGGTAAGAGTGCCCAAACTAGTTTTATAGCCATGTAAATGGAGAGAATTGTCTCAATGTGAGCCATGTTAAGGAATTTCTTTCTAAAAGACATGGGAATTGATTGAGTATTGAAGTAAAGAAAGAGGGAAGAGTTGGTGAGTCAGAAATTAGATTTTGTAGACAAGGAAAATAGTAATATAGAAACAAAGAATTTTGAAGAAGGGATCATTTTAAGGATAAAGGTAATGACTCCTTTGGATATGTTAAGTTTCAAAAGTCCATGGGCAAAATTTATTAAGAATGTATTCATCAGGTATTTGACAAGTTTAAAAATAAGGAAACAAAAAGAAGGGGTGGAAAAGACTGCCTTTTAGTATTCCTCTACTTAGATACCAGGAGCTCCAAAGAAGGAAAAAAACACAAACTCAAAAGGAAGCAAAATTTAAGAAAGGAGTCAATTGTAAAACTCAGGC
The DNA here is from genome assembly GCF_048593235.1 of Sminthopsis crassicaudata. Classification (NCBI taxonomy): domain Eukaryota; kingdom Metazoa; phylum Chordata; class Mammalia; order Dasyuromorphia; family Dasyuridae; genus Sminthopsis; species Sminthopsis crassicaudata. The sequence continues at coordinate 682,414,248 of NC_133617.1, read as the reverse complement.
TCTTAAAAAGGTTATATAAATTCTAAAGGCTTAAGTAAGAAACTAGAATAACTCAACATCTTAAAACAAAGAAGCGAATTTGACCAAATAGATATTGCTGACCGTTGGTGACATAAAACCTATGAAAAGAGAATGATTCTGAATACGTATACCATATTAAAAAGAAACAATATAGGTCAAAGGGATTATGAGATGGGGTACCATTGTATATTAAGGAGTTATACTTGTGATAAAATTCAAGAACTCAATGGGGGATGTATATTGGAGAGCATTTAGCTAAAGGTCAATGAGATTAAAAATAAGAATTACTTTTGAAAATTTACTATACTATAGATTACCTAAATATAATGAGAAAATATATGAGAACTTTGCAGAATAGATTTCAAACCTGATACAGATTGGGGAACTGCAATTCAAATATCACCCAGTGCTCTATATACATATGTACATATAGATGTGTGTGCATATACATATATGAATCTCTTTACATATTTGTGAATATATCCATTTATGTGTGTATGTGTTATATATACATATTTGCATGCATAATATACAGAAAATAGAAGCAAGGCCTCATTACAGATCAGTATAAGAGTATGGCACTATCATATGGAAATAGCATCCAGAGTACTGAAATTCAGAATAAAATAAGTTGAGAATTGAGAGGAAATCTAAAGACAATACAAAGACATACCTATCTTGTTATAAAAAGTAAGATTGAAAAAGGCGTTGGGATTTTGTTTGGGGATGCATTAGATATTGTAACTAACAACAGAGCTATCAGGGCTGCACAGTTATCATTATATTTTATTTGTAAAAAAATTTCTGCCAAAGAGAAAGGTATCCATGCTGAAGATTACAGAAAGATAAGTAAAGATACAGTGATAGACTTTCTAAGTCTGCTTGAAGAATTCAAGTTACTGAGATCAGAAGAACTACTACATCCTTAAGTATGAAAACAAATGATTGATGGGATTAATGAGCAATTAATTGTGATATTAAAGATCATTAATGGGGCAGAAGCAGAATCAAGATGGACACAAATAGGCAAGACTTAGCCTGACCTCTTCCTAGCTTCCCTCAGAATCAACATTAGATAAAGCCTCTGAAAGCATTTTGGAATGACAGAACCTACAAATATTTGGAGTATAACAAATTTCCATCATAATATATCTTGAAAGGACTTCAGGAAAGGTCTGTCTCAATTGGGAAGATGGGGGACACAGCTTAGCACAGGTGCAATGTAGGGAGATCAAGGGCAATGAAATATAGTAAGAGGTTCTTAGCCAAAATACAGCAGTGTTGGCTACTGTGTCAGCTTCAAAAGCCAATGAATGTAGCTGCCTTCATATATATTGGGGAAAAATGTTCTCATCTATCCAGTCTTAGATAGCAACTGGTTTAAAGACTATTAGTTATCATCAATCTGGTTTACCTTATCTACTGAGACAGTTTTATCAGCATATGGCTGCTGTGCATCTACAGCTTTTTGGAGCTACAGGTGAGAGTTGACTGAAAAGGTGGACATCAAAGGTTGAAAAGCAGTCCTGAAAAATTGCTCAGCAAGCTCTCACACTAAAGATGCTAGTCTTCCTTGAATACCCTACACTCCCCAGCAATTGAATAGTGCTTTCAGAAACATTAGAATCAATCTTAGATTCCAAAGGAATCTTTGCAATAACAATAACAAAAACAGCAACACTAATATTAACATTTATATATTGAACTAAACTTTGCAAGCTACTTTATATTTACTATTTTCATTTGGCTTCTCAACAATCCTAGGAGTTAGATATTATCCTCTTTGTTTTGCAGATGAAAAAAAAAAAAAAAAGTGAGATTGCAGGGTCCCAAAGCTAATAAGTAGCTGAGCCTGGATTTGAATTCAGATCCTCCTCACTCCGGGGTGAATCTACTATACCATCTAGTTGCTTCTCTTTGTTGTATTTTAAAAATATATCATTTCATTCTTTTTGCATCACTTACTACTACTCCCTCCATTTCCTCATAAAAGACTTTCCTTGCAACAAATAAATAGCATGAAGCATGGTAAAAAAAAAAAAAAAAAAAATTAGGGCTGAGTGGTTAAGTGATTTTCTCTTCGTCATACAGCTAATAAGTGTCAGATGCAGGATTTGAACTCTTCTTCCTAATTTTAAGTCTAACTTTCTCTCTACTATATGATTTATTCTACCTGATGCCACTCTAAAGGAGAAATCGTTATAACATTTACGACCAGTGCTATTTTAGTCTCTGCTTGAACCGTTCCCATTATAAGGTAATTCAATTCGTCAAAGAGGCAACTGATTTCATTGTCACACACATCAATTGCCACTTAAAATAAATTCTACTTCATCAGTATTTCTCCCACCTGAACACTTTCACCCCAGTAGACCCTCAAATGCTCCTATAATTGCCTGTTAAATGGAGATACTGCCTTCAGTCTTTTAATTCTTCAATTCATACTTCATATAAACATCCAAAATTCTTCCTAATCCATTGCTATGATTATGCCACTGGTTTATTCAAGAATCTTAAAATGGTGCCCTATTGTATAAATTCCATCCTTGGAACTCAAGAAGTCAATGGTTTGATGTGGTTTACTTATAAGCAATAAAACTTTTATAACCTGCAAGCAAGTTTATTTTGACATTGGAATGAAGGATATTTTATAGAGAGGGAGAAATAGAAAGGAGAGATGGTTAACAAAGACAATCATAATTGTCCATGAACAAAATAATGAGGGCTTTAAATAGGGCAGTAGCATAGAAATTTGATTGACTGGGATGAAATTGTGAAGAATTTCTGAGATAGAATCATTTTCTGAATTGAGGTTTTATTGTTATGGGCCAGAACTATGAACTTGAAACAAAGGATTCTTACAAGGTGCTAAGTCAGTGGAATTGATAGAGATAATGGTGATCTAGTTTAGCATGGTTCAGTATGATTGATTTAATCTTACAGCAAATAATGGTTTTCTGGTGACATAATGATTGGTTTATACTCCGTATAGAGCATATAAGCTAGGAGCCTCAACCAGGATTCATTTGGATAGATTCAAAGGGCAGAGAAGACAGGTGGGAGCTCAAGCTCTCGGAACCAAGGAGAGAGATAGGCCTCTAAGAAAGCTAAGTGGGGCCCAGCAAATAATAAAGATTTGGACTTTAACACTTGCCTGTCCTTGTGGTGAATACTGAACTGAAAAAAAAAAAAGGTGCTCCCAGAGACCCCAAGAAAACCGAATCATTTTATGCATTTTATGACTTAGAATATTAATGACACCAGCTGAAATAAGAAATTCAAGAGAGTAGTTCAAAGGTAACTCATAAGTTTAGACTTTGTTATATAGATATATTATAGATGATAATGCTTAGAAAATTGTTGGAAATACATGATTTGATTTACATAAAGGTCTGGTATTACTGAGAATATAATTTTGGGACCTATTTATCTAAAGGACGTGAGTAAAACTGACAAAGGAGAGAATAAAATAGTACTGAAGACAGAATATAGAAGCAAGTGGGATAGTATTATTTATAAAACAACCAGAGAGTCTCAGAGTAAGAAAAAGCAAAAAGGAGTTTATTACAAAAGGGCATCTTCCATCTGACAAAGGGTTAGACAGTGAAAGAAGTGCCAAACAACTTTGACACATAAGATTAAATAGCCTAAATGCAGAAGCCTTCAAAGTCCCCACCCCCACAGGCTGACCTTTTCTTCCATTGTTTGGAGGTTTGCATTCTTATCACAGAAATACAACCTAGAAACAAAAGAGAATGTCACTTATAATAAGTTCTTATGAGAAATCAAATTCATTGTCATCTTTAAAAGAAATACTTAAATGCTAATTTAAAAGTGGTGGGAAATAAGAGGAGGCAACACCTGCAATTTTTAACTATAATTTGTTATTATAAAGTTTCAAGTCACAATTATAGTTTAAGGTTTTATTCCCATGAGGGCATTTTCATTCAGTTAATTCCACACTGGAAGTTTCCTTCACTAATAATGTAAAAGAAAAAGGAACCTGTGAAGGAGACTTCGATGTAGTGCTTGGGAGTACAATGAAAACCAGAGAGCAGTGTTAAGATAGAAAAAGGAATGACCATCAGAAAACAAATATTGGTCAAAAGAGAGGAAAAAAAAAATTTTGGACTTGCATCAAAGATAAGGGTTCAAATTCCAGGCCTCACTTTATAACCATAGTTTGTGATTAATTGAGTGAAGACCCATTCATGGGAATATGATCTAATTATGACTTGAGACTGTATAATAACAAATTGAACTATAGCTAAAAAAGCTGCAGATGTTTAATTGTCTTAGTTGAACATTTCCCTTCTTTCCTTTTATTGACTAATACTATGTCAGATGGAAGATACCCTTTCTGGAGAGATCATGATAAATCACTTTTTGCTTTTTCTTACTCTGAGAGTCTGATTATTTTTGTCATTGTTACTGTCACACACACCATTATGTAATATCTTAGGTCATTTCCTCATCTGAAAAACAAAGATTTTATTTTGCTTTCTGCATAAGGTTATTAGGAACAAAGTCTTTGTTGTTTTGTGTTCTAAGAAGTGATTAATGAGAAGGGAATGATAGTGAATGAAGTGAACTGTGAAAATAATTTCACAAGATAGAGACAGTGTTGTGAAAACTGAAGGTTGGCTGTGCCCCAAGGCCAGGTTTCTTTTTTTTCAGAGATCACATGGTTTACAAGGAGTGGGACCTTTGCTTTGTAAGACAGACAGAGAGAGAAAAAGAGAGAGAGAGAAAGAGAGAGAGAGAGAGAGAGAGAGAGAGAGAGAGAGAGAGAGAGAGAGAGAGAGAGAGATATTCTAGAAAAGAAATCCTCTAGTAGAGAAAGGGAATAAGGTGTTGTTAGGGAAATAGGAGAGATGAAGAGGGAGTAATGCTGAAAGAGAATGTCTTTCAGTGGGCAAAGAGTCCCTTGCAGGTAGCTATGCCAAGGGAGATTCCTTGGCTTGGCATGATTCCTGCTTTGAGATCCTCTATAAGGAGTTGGACTTGAGGAAGTTTGTTATATGGGTAGTTCTTGGTTGGGGGTGGTGGTGCTGGAAGCAGTTTAAATTGAAATCAAAATATAGAATCTTGGGATTGAATGAGAAGTCCTATCCTAATTTCCAACTCAATAGAGAGCATAATAAGTAGAGTGTTATCAAGAGGGGTGGTGCAGGTCTCTCAGGATTACACAATGAAGCTGCTTATGCTGTTTTCCTCTAGGGGGTCTTTTACTGAGACAAGAATTCCAGAACCTTGAAGGAGTTTCAGAGAGAGAAAGTTTAGGGGTCTTCAGTTTCAGTGTTCTCATGTCAAGTGTCTGTGTTGTTTGGAAAAAAGATCAGACAGAGTTGGAAAGATAAGATCTTTAATTGCTGTATATAGGAAGGTTAGTGAGAAAGTTTAAGTATGTATGAATGAGAAGAGCATAGACTGAAAGAGATTAGAGAGAACTTTTTTGAAAATGGAAAAGCAGTGTGCTACCATTTAAAAAAAAATTAATAAAATGAAAAATGACATTTCTGTGGACCCAGAAGTGGCCAAATTTGAGTCTGCAGAAATAGTTGTTATAGAATTGTTAAAAAAAAAAAAAAAAAAAAAAAAGCAGATTGTGGGGTTTTTGAGAATAAGTTTTAAATTACTTGGCCCTATTAGTTAAATTGAGTTAGGCTATTGTGTGAGAGAAATTGCAGAAGGAAAACAAAACAAACAAACAAACAAACAAAAAAACAATAACAACAATTGCTCCCTCTCTCGGTTTTTCCAAGGTTTTCAGGTTTATGGAATTGATCTTGGCTAGGAAGGTGTCCTCCTGACCTGAATTCTTTTGGAGTTTGTACTGATGCCCCTACATCTTTGACATGGGCCCCCTCCCCAGCATTTTTGCCAAAGAGAGTGAGATAGCCACTGGCACACAGATCTGTAGTTGGACACTCACATCCAAATTTATGTGCAAATACCCCTTGGGTCTTAGAGTCTGTCAATTTCTTAAAGTCCTGTGGACAGATTTGAAAAGGCAGTTTTCTGCTACCTTAAATTTTGGAATTGTGTGTGGTTACATTGGAATTCTGATTCTGAAATTGTAGGTGATAATTACTATTAACGCCTACCTGCTAAAATTGCAAACTTGTTTATTCTGGCATAATTTAGAAATGTGTGCATTAATATTAAAGTATTCTTACTAGAAATTCACATCTGTATTTGACTTAATTTTAAGTTAAAATTTTTGTTTCTCTGGGAACTTACCTAAGGAGATCACATATTTGTATCTCCTAATTAGATGAAATATATTTAAGCTACTATGTTGCTTGCTAAATTGTATATTGGTTAATTTGTAAAAATTGTATCACTTTGTTGGCCCAACTGGATGTGGCATAAATTTTATGAAATTTGATCCAAGGCTATTTAGAATATTAAAGAAAATTTGGCATATAGGGATGTGTGTAATTGCACAACAAATTGTATCTCAAAGGTATGTAACATGTCTAAAAATAAATAAGAAGTATTGAGGAGGTGTGCCAGGGAGAGAGAGGGAGCCTGGCTCCAGAAAATTTAGGTTAGGTTTTAATGAAATGACACCAGTGGGGAAACTAAGACATAGGGGGATGAGTGGAAGCTTTCCCTTGAATTCTGCTGCTAAGAGGGGTTAGTAGAATAACATTGGAAGAAATTGTACCTGCATTGGTAGAGATAATTGATTCTGATAAAATAAAATATTTTACCTTTAAGATTTTATAAGAAAGAATGGGGAACCATTGCAAGTTGAGTGGCAACCCCATACACCTAGGCTTTTGCCCTCATCTGCAAAAGTGGAAGAAGGAATCAGATTCTTAAGAAACATTATTAAATTGATGTTAGAGACTAAATTGCCTTGGAGCAAATGTTTGTTTATTGCTTTTTAAAAGAATTAGAACTGTCCCCAGAATTGACCTGGAACTTTTTTTATATGAGATTGGTTTATATTATTTGGGAGGAGAAAGGGAAAGGCCCTCTTTTGAAACAAAGAATATGTTTTAAAGGAATTATGTACTGTTAGTGTCCTCATCCATTTTTAACCCTTAGGAAACAAGGATTGTTGATCCTTTGGAGTTTGCAGTTTGCAGGAGAGCAGGCACTTACTAAGTCTTGGAAAAAACAGAGTTGGAAAGACCTCACCAGACTTTATAGATGACTGTGTGCAGTCTGAAAGCTGAGAATATCAGGTTTACAGGATTTGTAGAGGAACTTCAAGAAAGAATGGTTTATTAAGAACAATTTATAATCTCTAAAATTGACTTTACAATTAGGAATGGTTTTGTGGAGATGAGAATGTTTGTTCTTAGATAAATTTTACCAATATTCATGTTGTACCTGTTATTTATATTTTCAAAAGAAAAATGTTTAAAGGGACTCCTCACTTGAAAGAAGTTGAACTGACATTATTTTTTAGAATGAAGAAAACTTTAATGTTAATTCCAATAAGGTTATTTTATGGGAAATTAGGATATTATATTCTATATGAGTTTTAATTGATTGTATTGAGTCATCTTAAAATTGTACCTATTATTTAAAAGAATTCTGAGAATAGTTTTTGCCTTTGTCCCTTTCAATATGTTTCTTTTATAAAAAATATACAATTTAGATTTTTCCTATGTATTGGGCATTTTCAAATCAAAATGATTTGTATAATAATGAACTTAAAACTATCTACTTAGATATGAAAGATAAGCTGCAAATCTTCTAGGATGAATTTCTTACTGTTATCAATGTAAGGTCAATACATTTTTAGGATATATGATCCTTGAGAGCTAGATTCATCTGAAAGCTTTGATTAATGGGATTTGCTATTGGAGATAAAATCCCGTGGGAAAGTATCTGATATTACTTGGAGTTTTAAATTCAGGTATGACTGTATTATAGATCATCAAGCCAATGATCTACCATCTGAAAGGAATATATCACAAGCTACTCAAGAGTGTGATCCTGAATTATTACAGGTGGAAATTAGTATCTGAACAAGAATTAGGAGGACATTCTTGGCCTCTGTTGAGGTGGAATTTTCTGACTCAGTTTCCCAGTGGTGTTCTTTTGAATAAGAACCCACTTGATTACGCCTGAGTCTGGTTTAAGATGGAATTGTTACTATCTGATAAATTGAAAACTGGGACAATTACCTAATAAAACTGAGCTAAGGATGCTTTATCCTGTATCATGTGTGTGTTCTCAGATCAAGGCTTGAAGGACCTGTTTTGAAGCTATCATGTTCCTGCTGTTTTTTTCTCTAATGGCAAGATTTTATAATCAGAGCAAATGGTCAGTAGAAGCCATGAGCACAATTCAAAAAATATATATAATGGTCATTACATCCTAAAGTAGGTAAGTGAATATTGACCTAATCATTTATCAGTTGCTTAGTGCATATGTTTGTCTATTTATTTTAACATCTCTTTTTTTTTTTGCTAATTTTTGTGATAGTCATCTTTATTTGTGAAAGTTTACTTACTCCAATTATGGGACACATAGCTGGTTTTAATAATAGGTGGCCCTGCTACCTGAGTGCAGGAAGAAAACTTCAATCAAGGAGTTGTCTGGGGAAAGCTATCCTCATAACACTTGGTGGGACCCTCCTATTCCCAATTTGTATTATCCAAAATGGTTATAATTAAGGGTTAGGAAGGGAAGAAATTGTCTGGGTGATTTCATAGTTAATATTCCCATGAGAAAAGACTATGTTTCTGTTATAGACAATATGCAAGAGAAAATACTGACTATTGCCTTGGTAAAAGATATAACCAAAGATATCAGAAAATTAGTACATGTTCTGATTCAAACTTGGACCTCCCCTTTTAATAGCTCTTGGTGTTCTTGGTTTGCAGGAGCCTGTTGGAGACAGACTTTATGGTTTCTCCTGATATCCTTCAGTGGAGTTATGTCCCCCCTGGATGATGCAACTAATTACCAAGGTGTTTCAGAAAACTCTGTGCAAAATCATTGAGATAGAAGGTAGAGTCATGGGATTAGTGCAATTGATGATGCTCAGGAGACAAAGGTGGGAACTGGAGGCTTGTGGGATAGTTCATGCAGTTGATCAGGAAGGGAAATATATAAACTTTGGTGTGAAAAGCTTTCAATTGAGGGAGGAAAGAGAAGGGGGGAGTTGAATGAAGTGAGGAGTGAAAGCTATCTCACAAGATGGAGACAGTGTTCTAAAGATTGAGTAAAGATCAGCTGTGCCCCAGGGGCCAGGTTTCTTTCTCCAGAAATCATGTGGTTTACAAGGAGTGGGACCTTGGCTTTGTGAGACTAAGTTGGGTCCACCTTGGCATTGAAAATCCCATGTAAGGTAATTTAGTAATCCTAAAGATGTTGTTGGGTTAGAAGTTTTTCCCCATTTTTGACTTAGGATGTGAAGTCATTTGTCTTGGCTAATCAGGACAAAGATCCAGCCTATAGGAAGTGTTACTCTAGACCCCTATATAATTCTTGTATGTTAAGTGGGCTTTGCCTCTCCTTGCCTAACTGCTTTTGGGATGGGAGATGCCCTTTTTCTTGAGATCATAATAAAATTCCTTTCTGCTTTTACCTTGAGAAATCTCCTATATTTATTTGATTTATTTGAGCAAGTGGTCTTTGTCCCACACAACAGGAAAAAAACACATTAGATTAGATTGAGGCATAGAGCAAAAGGCAATGATCAAAGAAAGGCTATCAAAAGACAATGATTAATTGCAGAATGAAAGACTGAGCAAAATGATTTTAGAAGAAAGAGAAGATTTTTCTATCTTGGAGTGAAAGCTTTATAGGAGGAAGTGGGGAGCTTTTCAATGTGCTCTCCTAGAAATATTGGCCACATTTGTCCATCAGTTTCAGGAATAAGGTTATTCACTGAAATTGTAGGGGCAAAAGCCAGAGGGGAACAAATGGCCAAATGGATTTAGATATCTTAATAATACTAAATCCCTCTATAGCATATATATTTTGATCTCTTTAATGAGTATAAAATCACCAACTACATTTTTTCAAGATTACTTCCAAAACAGAATTAAAGAACTTCAGAGTTGAAAATCACCTGAAGTGACCTAATCAGACCTCTACCTGATTGTGTCTTGACAAGTGGTTATTTAGCTGCTCTTTAACTACTTTTGACACTTGGCACCTTATTACTTTCTGAGGCAGAAAATTCTGTTCTTTTCCAATTCTGTCAGAAAGTTTTTATTTATATCATTAAATTTTTAAAATTCTAAGATTTCAAGTCTAGGCTGACCCAACAGATATGTCAAGTCAGTTCTTCTGTGATTTGACAGCTGTTACAAAGTCTTGAGTGCTCTCAAATTTCTTTTCCATCAAACCTGTATTTTGCTACCTTTTGCTTCTGACTGTTTTATTATTGACTGTGCTTCTGACTTTCAGGACTTTCAACACTGCGGCTATATTCTTACCCTGAAACTTCTTCAGTGCTTGAGATCTGTTCACTTTGGAACCTACATCAACCCCTAAATCTCCATACTGGAACATGTCTGCAATACCAACTCTCTTTTTCCTTCACATATTGAGTTCCTTCTGGAGCTGACATTTTGGAAAGGGGCCCTACTTTACCAATTTTTCATTCTCCTACTGGCTGTGCTTCTGATTTTCTGGACTCAGTATGCTGCAGCTGGGCATCTCCTCATTTTCTTGCTCCCTTTTATATATTACCTTTCATCACTAAAATGTAAGCTCCTTAGAGCCAGTAATTGTATTTCTTTTTTGTTTGTGTTTGTATTTTCAGTGATTATCCCAGTGCCTAGAACATAATAAGCACTTCATAAATATTTGTTATCTTGCCCATAGTTTGAGGATATTTTCAAGCTATTCAACAAAATCCTCTCCTGAGAGCTTCAAGAATTGCAGAATATGATAAATGGAAGAGGCCATAGCAGCCATGTAGTTGATTGTATGCCCTCAGAATAGTCCCCCATTAAAACATGCCCAATGAGAGATCGGTGTCTTCTCTAAACTGTTTCCCAAATTGAATACTGCACTTTGAATAAAATCTTGACAATTTTTTGAAGCAAAACCAGTGTCCTCTAGATAGAAGTCTTAAATCCTAGGTTTGGATTAAGCACTAACTAACAATATAAAGGGGTTTCAACTTTGTCTCTCTTTGAAATGAGGATGATCTTATTGACTTAGATGATCTCTTTGGTTTTCTGCTCTAATATTCTATGATTCTACCTAATGTCCTTTTGGCAATGCCCTATTTAATTTTCGCTATGGAATTTGCAGCGATTATTTACCCTATCACATCCTATGTTTTGAATTTAAATATCCCTAATTGTGACAAAGCATCTTTTTTTGTTTGTTTTATACTTTCTGAATTCTAACAGTGTTACTGTATTATATTTAGAAGTGTGATCTCAGTCTATAGTAACATCACACATCTTCCTTTCAAAGGATGTCAGTGACCTGAATAGGTTTTAGTGTGAAAGAACAAATTCTAAATGGTAGCTATAGGGAAAGAGGCAGAACTTGAGAAGGTGAAATTGTTAGGACAAAATGGATGTGAGGTATTTTAAGAGAGGAACAATTAAAGGTTTCCCTGTGACATCTATAACTCATTTGGAACTGGACACTGAGCAAGAGAGGAAAAAAGAAAACGATACAAAAATATTGGATAATTGTGTTTTTTTGATGTCTAATTCCATCTTTGTATAGTAGAAAGAGCATATGTTTAGGACATCAGAAATGTTTGATTGAATGTTGACTCCAACAGTAGCCACTATGACACTGATCAAATATCTTTGAAATAAGAAGGATAAGCAATATAATCTTTAAGGTTCTAGCTATCTTAAAATTAGAAAGGCACCTCCAAGAAATAGTGGGAAGAAAAATTCTTTCTGTTTTCTGGAGATTTGTCCATTCCATGCGAAGTTAGTTTGCCTTTGGTACAAAATCAGGATGTTTCAAAACATGGACATTTGGATTAAGATTCCTGTTGATAGTGAAATTTTTCCCTTTGAAAATAGCCCTCCTTGAAGTAAGTTACTTAAAAGGTTTTTTTTTTTTTTTTTTAAGAGTTGGGACTTTTTTATGTAGAAAGCCTGTATTGATGAGGTATAGATTTTGGGGTACCCAAATGAAAATTTGGATTTAAATGAGGTTCTAGTGGGGGTGCAGGGAGTCAAATAGAGCTCCCCCTGCAAACCCCTTTTGGATTTCAAACCCAAGGGACAGGGAGTTAAATGAGGTTTTAGTAGCTTCACAAGAGTCCCCTGAGGAATTTGCAGACCTGAAAATCTAAATTGATAAAATAGGTTTATTATGGGCATAAGAAGTAAGGTTAAAGTCTAGTTAGTATAAGGTGTTAGGTAAAGAGAAGAGGGTGCTGGAAATATTATTTCAGTGGGCAGACATCCTTGGCATGCCAGACGTAAGGCTGGCATGTTTGGAACTTCTATAAAGAGAGAACTCTAGCTTGGCTCTTTTATCATGAGAGATTTAGCTAAAGGGGCCCATGGGTGAAGTCTCAAATTGGCTCAGATCCGACTGTCTTTCCTATTGGAATTCAAAGGGGTGCTTTTGACCAGAATTTGTGAATCAAAGGTCCTAGCATCTTGAATTGATAATGCATCAGCTAGGAAGTGTTGAGAATCAGAAAGGAATAAATCAATTTGAAAGGACTAGTTTCTTAAAGGGACCACAACCTGCTTCATTCCCCCCTCAAACAGTTAAAACTTAAATTCATTTAAGAGAAAAAGGACTTGGGGTAGAGTCTTTTATTGAGGCAGAATTGAAGATTTTCTCCTTCAAGGATTTTCCAAATTCCGGGGTCCCCTCTTCATTATGAAAGCAACCCTGGGGAAATGGTAAGAGTGGAGATAAACTAATGGTGTGCTAGTAAATGCTTAACAAATGGCTCCCTAATAAAAGAAGACAGAACATATTTTAAAGTTTAATTTGCATAACTTACATTTTCTTCCTTTCTTAAGCCTATATAACCAACAAAAAATAAAACAATCACACATAAAATGTATCAAAAATGTTCACAAATTTCTTTGACTTGGCTCCAGCCTGCCTCTGTGAGGAGAAAAGTCTTAGAGACAGATATGCAAATACCAAAGAAAAGGAAATTAACATTGAAAGAGTGGGGAAAATACTTTACATACTAGAATAGAGAATAAGAAAATGTTATTACTTGAGAATAAGACATGGGATCATTTTTGGAATTATGCTGGAAATGGGATGATGTCAACTCTTGTTTTTAAACACTTGAAATTTGTGTCATTGCAATTACCTTGCTATCACACTGCTCAACATTTAAGGATAAAAATCCTCTAAGTTTTTCATTGTATTAATGGTCCTGATGAAAAGCACAGAAAAAAATTCTAATGCTCTTTCCCTATGTTAAAAGATTGGGAAATTTGTCTCTTGTTTCTATTTATGGGAATAAAATAATCCACATTGCAACCTTGTGAAAATAAAATGATTATCTATGGATGGAAACAGCTTTTAAGTGCTATAAAAGTCAATAAAGAAAATAAGGTTTAAAGAAATAGAAATATTGGAAAGATTGTTGAGGCAATATGAATTGAAGTGAAAATATGGGAATGACAATTACAATAAAAAAGAGAAAGTGCTTATCTATATATGAAGACTTTTAAGGAGAACCACCAAATATTGTAGAAGCACTATCCTTTAGTGCTAGTACTTGGTAGTTTTGGGTTTTCAAACATTTCTACAATTCCAAAACCTTCAGTCACTGGGGCGAGCCATGAATGGAAATGAAAAAGTCCTAAAAAAATTCCATCATTAATGTAGAATTTAATTAAAGAAGAAGACTTTTATTGTTTTCAAATTTTTCAATTTTTTATCAAAGAGCCATCTATTATAAAAACAAGCTTTCAAGAACCTACATGTAAAAGACAGACCAAAAAACAAAACAAAACAAAACACAACAACCCTTCCCCCCCACCAACAAATCAAATATGCCTTAGGATTTAAGACTATGAACAATCCATTAACTGTGATGTTAGATAGCCAACAGCAATTTGCATTTGAAACTAAAGGCAATAGTGATTCTAACCCTGCCAAACCATGAACCTTAAAAGGCATTGTTATATCCAACCTTAGCATTCACTATAAGTAAGACAAAAAAAGAATGGATGGCTGTCCAAAGCTGCATTGCCATTTTTTTCCTGAATCCTGCCCCTATTTTAAAAGGTGATTAGAAGAAAAAAATAAATTTGTTATAATTATTGCTAATACTGTTATGCCACAGTTTTCTTTTATTGTCCTGATTCAGTTTCCCTAATTATCCTGCCTCAGTTTCCCTGAATTGTGACCTAATTGTTCTGGTCATTCTGCAACCATGTCTCCCTCTTATTTGAATATTTGAATACCAGAATGTCTCTCCCCAATCCAATCTATCAGAATATCAGATACCGCTTTATCAAAATGCCTTCCCCATATTCAAAGTACCTCCCCCCATTATGTCATCCCCCATCTCTGGGGGATCCCCCTCACCCCTGTCAGAACCCAGATTATCAGAATTCTGTTTCCCCACTCTCAGCACCCCTGACTTGGCCCTGCCCTCAGTCTATATATATATATATATATATATATATATATATATATATATATATATATACATATATATATATACACACACACACACACACACACACACACACACACACACACACATTTGGTCCCAGTAAATCTCTCCCTTTCAAATAAAATATTAAATACTCTCTAATTGCTATCTTGCCTCAGTTTCTCTGGCATTATAATACACCAATCATTGTCTCACAATTCAATCCAAATGTCAAATTCATTTTTTTGTCTTCAAAAACAAGATCTCTCTGATCAAGGTATTTTTGCCATTTAACATGAATATATAAAGGTGTTGATTGCAGCTACTGAGGTTAAAAATGAAGAAATTTTATAGAATTTCATAAGAGTTTTAATATCAATGTGACCATTGATATCATTGCTGAATCCTGGAATGACAGAATAAAAGAGTGCTTGTGATAGGGGTTGAGGTCCCTTTAAGATTCCTTTCTAATTGCCTAACCCATTGCTGACCTTGATTCACAAATCCTGGTCAAAGGCACCCTTTGAATATCTGGGCCCAGCCCCACCATCAGCTCAGCTTCCCCTAGCCCTCACCTGATCTGAGTTAACTGAAAAGCCCACCAAGAACTTAGGGGTACCACCCATCTCCTCTTAGGTATAAAAAGCCCTCTCTTTGCAGGAGCCCTCCCGCCAACACATGGTATACTTCCAGCCATGTAGGGGCTCCTGCCTGCCCAGCAGCCACCTCTGGCCCTGGTGTCTTTCCAACTGAACTTTACTTCCAAATTTCTACAATAAATCTTTTATTTATCAATCTAGGTTTCAGGCCTGTAAATTCATTTACAGGGGACACTGTGCCTCATGGGATTGTCTTATCTATGTTCTGAGAAATGGGGTTCCCCCTTTCCTTTCCCTCATTACTTGCATTGCGTGTTGCAGAAACTGCTCCCTTACTTGATTCTGATTTTGAAGGATATGAATTATTAACACAATTTTAAAAAACAAAACAAGATGCATTGATATAGAAAAAAAACAGTTTGGATTTGAGGAAGAAGAAAATGTGGATGTTGAAGAGCTAGAATATGATCCTGATGTCATAACCATAGAAAATAAGAACCATTAAGGAAACTCATTGCTGATGGCAAAGTGGAGGCAGAAGATGATGATGACAATGATTATAAAAATCAGAAAGCATATTACAATTGTGAAGAATTAACTGAGTGTAGACACTCTCATGGGAAAATAGCCTTAATTGAAACTTGAGACTTTATAATAACAAATAAAGCTGAATCTAAAAAGTTGCAGGTATTGTCCCTTCCTAGTTCCCACCACTTCTTAATTAGCACTTAAATACTTCTTTTAAAAGTGATGGCTTTAAATTCTGTATCTGCTTGTATATCCATTCTGTAGGGAAACTTAAATTAGGAGTTTATTATTATTGATTTATATTCTTTTGTTTCTAGGTTAGATTACAGAGATTAGAATGTAAATCTAGACTCCCCCAATGGGAAAAAAGGCCAGCTGAAGGGGTTGAGAAGTTTGGGGGTTTATACATTCAGGCTATTTAATCTTGTGTTTTGAAGTTATACTTGGCATTTTTCTTTTGCTGACAAACACTTTGTTAGATGGGAGATGCCCGTTCTCATGAGATTATAATAATTCTCTTTTCCTTTTTCTTACTCTGAGAATCTCTGATTGTTTTTGTGGATGTTACTGTCCCATACATAATTTTCAAATGTTTTCAAATGTTATTGAAAAATAATTACAATAGCTTGAAGATAATTACTAGAAAGCTGAAGATATTAGAATAGTTGTGCATAATATCACATAGTGGCTTTTATATGAAAGGAAAAGACTAGCAAAGCAGCATTAGAAGCATATTTTAAATAAAAAAAGAGCCACACCCACCCAATCAAATTTTACAACTTTCCCTCTGATTTTAGATAACTTTCATCCCAATGCTGCATAATAACTTACCTCCTGCAACTCTTAGATTCCCTCTTCAGTAATCAAACTTCAGGTCATTTTCAATGTAAAGTGCCATTTAACATGTGTAAAATTCCTACCATTTTGTTAGATTCCTTTTTTATTTTTTAAAAACTTTACCTTGATGAAATTTTTGAGCATTATGCCCCAACTTCATTTCCCTTATAAGCCTTTTTGGTATGATTTTGCATATGATGGTGATTTTTTAAGGAAAATTTCATGTTATAGTGGAACTTGCTATCCTAGAGCATTCATAGACAAATTGATTCTAGTAAGTTGATCATTTGAGAAAGAGACCAGTTATATTGACTGCTGCCATTCAAAAAGGTCTATCAGCTTTTGAATCTGTCTGGGTTTCTTCCCTCTTGAGCAAGCTCTGTGATTGCTGATGGGTAAACAATGTTACTGTTTGAAAAAGTCCAGAGACTCTCCAGCATTCTGAATCCAGCATCCAGAGTACAGGTTTGTATCCAAGATAGTAGCAATGCACAGGATATAAGAAGTGAACTTTGGGGCTAACCATCATCACTTCTGCAAGTTGCAGATAAAACACAGAGATGCCACATATTAACATGGAATTGGTGGGACCATTGCTATGTATGAATCAAACTAAGTTTTGATCCTTTCTGTTAGAGTCTGAGGTGGTATCTTGGGAGAAGATGCTCTCAAAGTTTTTTTTAAGGATGTTGGTATGTTTTTTCCTATGGCTTTAACGTAAATACTTTTGTAAAAACCTAATGTTATTAAGTGATTAAATGAAATTGGGCCACTAGTAGTAGTAGGTCCCTAATAATGATAGCAATACTAAGTGGGGGTGGGACCTCACTGATTGCAGTAGAGGGAAAAAATGAAAATAAAATCACTATCCCCAGCTCAGAAAGTAGATCTAGATCAGGAGGAGAGCTGTAGCCTGCCTGGTACTCAGTCAGGTTAGACCTCCCTTGGCACAGAATCAAAATGAATTTTGTCTTTGAGGAAAGGTGTTTGGATATGTATAAGTTTTATTTCTGCCTTTACATTTCAGAAAGTAGGTAGTTTTACATGTTGTTTCCCTTATAAATTTATCATATGAATTTCCGTGTTCATTTAATACTATTTGATTCTACATTAATAATAGCTTATTCCTTCTTATTCATGAGACAGATTGCAGCAATTCACACATTTTTTGATCTCAGGACCACTTAACACCTTAAAAAGCTGTTGTGGACCCCAAAGAGCTTTTGTTTATATAAGTTATATGTAACAATATTACTACACTTGCTTTATTTGAAATTTAAATTTATTTCTATTGTTATGAAAATAGTTTTATTTTTAACTTCACAAAACTTCACTGGGCCCCAGAGATTCCTGACCACGTAGGGGAAACTATTAGGTTCAGAAAAAAGAGAAATGAACAAGATGTTTGCTTTAAAGGCAATCAAAATAAATTCTCAGGAATAATTTTTATGATAATCTAGTCAGTAAGCCATAGTTGTGCCCAAGGTTTGAGGAACAGAAGGAAGCACTACTTCAAAGGTCATATGACTGTGCAGGCATATATTTAGTTAGCAATACAATTCTTAATTCTCAGCTGAAACTGTTGTATAGTTCTTTTTGAAATGTTTAGAAATATCAAATGATTAGCTAGGGCACAGATTTTTTTTTCATGCAAATAAACTTTGATAGTATTCATTAGAAGAAAAAGCAATAGACATGAATTCCAAATTGTTAATTTTAAGTTTGTGATCGATCACATAAGTGTACAAGTGCCCTATTTTACTTCATACTATGACAAGACTCAAATGAGAAAATTTGGAGAAGGGGGTGGGTCAGTGAATTATGAAACAGATAATAACTTGGCTTCATCAAGGTGGCAGCACAGAGGCAAGAAATAGGTGAAAAATATCTCATTAGTGAAAAGTATGTTGAAAACTAAGAAACAAATAAAAAAGTCAATTCTTGCAAGGATTGAGAAATAAAATAGTTCAAAATTTTATTGGATTCTCATATGGTTAAAAAATATGCCTTATTTTTTTTAAAGCAAAACTTTCCTTAATTTATAATCTAAAAGATTCACCTGAAGGCACTGAGAGGTTGTTATCATATATCACACAGCAAGTATATGCCAGTTTCAAGATTTGAACCGTTTCCTTCCTATGGATAAGGCCAATTCTCTATGATTTTGGCCTGGGTGGCCCTCAGAATCTTTGTAGTACTCAAGTTAAATTGGCATTATTTATTATATAGATAATATATATACACAGTCCTTTCCATATCAAATTCCAGATCCTCTACCACACTAAATGTCCATGACCCTAATAAATATCTTTTATAGTCTGGTTTCAACTTTCTTTCCCAACTTTTTTTAAATCATCATTTCTTCCTATCTAAGACAACTCTTTCTCATTTTGCTTTAGAATTTAAGTTGCTTTCTTTATACCCTTGGGAAGTATGTAGGACAGTATGATGTCCATATTATAGATTAGAAAACTGCAACTGACAAAAGTTTTGTGATTTGAAAATGCTTACATGGCTGATAAGAGGCAAAGTCAGTATTTTGAACTCAGATATAAATGACTTTTTTTCTAAAATATCACCTTGAACAGAATTGTGCAGTCTCAACTGATTTAGCTATTGTCCCACCAAAATGCCATGTAAATTTCAATTTCTGTAGTTTTATTTGCCTTATTCCTCATGCCTAGAATGCTTGCTCTTCTCCACTTTGGTTTGTTTAATCCAACCTGAACATCTGCAAACATTGTCATAACTTTCTGTCCCAATCCCTCATAGTGATCCTTAATATTCTCTCTTTCCTTGGGACTTTCAAAGAATTTAGTGTCTATAACACTCAACTCCAACTTATCTTATGAACTTATCATATTGCTATCTTTTTTATGGCTGTCTGAGGTGTCCTCTCTTTACCTTTGTACAATCTCAACTTCATTTTACAGAACAGGAAATTGGGATTCAGAGAGGATAAGTATGACAAGTAAGTTTAATTTTGACTCTCAGTCCACTGTCCTATACACTGTTTCATACTGTCTTTTTAATCACAAGCAGGTGTTAAATGAATATGTGTAATTCTGTTGGTGATGATAATCATTATAGAGATCAAAGAAAATCTCTACTGTTTACCTGAATAGCCTTCTACTCCAAGTTTACCATATCTCAGGAGAGTTGAATATAATTTTTTTTCCTATTTTTTTCTATTCTCATCAAAATTAGTTCTATTAGTGTAGTTGGCAAAAACTATAAAGTCAAGGACACAAATTCTGTGGATGGGCTATCTACATTAATAGTTAGGAAAACCTACTGCACTTTGTGATGAGCAGATAGAAACCTCATTTTTTTTGGAGATTTTGAGTCTCTAATGCATATTCATTTGCAAAACCTCAACAAAATTTTACTTGTTTTTCATAGTTTTAGTAGTAAAAACCTAGTTACAGCAGATAGAGCTGTTACTATGAGAAAGAGAGTTATTCAATAAGCAAAATGAAATATGATGACCGCCAAATTTTATAGATGTTAGGGTTTTTCTTCCTTCTGAGTAATTCTACCATTATATCAAAATTAAAATTTCTTATCTATAACTTCTACTCATTTATACAAGTGATGCCCTCCATGGAGCAGCTGAATATGTCTAATTACTTGCATATTATAGTATTTGTAATTCTTCAAGGTTGCTATTATACCTCTTATTATCCTTATTATATTATGACTAAAATCTTTCTATTTCCTTCAAATGATTCTTAGATGGCAAGACTTGTCATTGTCTCAGTAACTTAGCCATTCCCTACGAGATCTAAAGGTTATCAATTTCTTCTTAAAATGTAGCATACTGTACATGGCATGTCAAATAGTTCTTTTAATTCATTTTACTTGTAGACTATTGAAAAATTATATTTAATATATTTCAGGGGGGCAGCTAGGTGGCGCAGTGGGTAGAACAGCAGCCTGAAATCAGGAGGACCTGAGTTCAAATATGGACTCAAACACTTAACACTTCCTAGCTGTGTGACCCTGGACAAGTCACTTAAACCCAATTGCCTCAGCAAAACCCCAAAACCCCAAAAAATGATATTTCACATAAACATAGTCATTTGAAATTTATAAATACATCTTCTCAGAGTAACATTATAGAGCATGTTGGTAAAGCAATATTACTCCCATTTTAAAAATGAGAAAACTTAAGCTATGAAACTCTAAGGAACAGATACCTAACGGAGGCAATGGTTCATGGATTTATTAGAGCTGGGAGTGAAATATGTGATCAGCTTGTCAAATCCTTTCCTTTTATTCTTGCTGTTCAGTCATTTCCTACTTTTTGTGACCCCATGGACTATAACACAGTAGGGCTCTCTCTCTTTTTGATATTTGTCCAAGTTCATGTTCATTGTTTCCTTAACACTATCTATCCATTTAATTCTCTTCTGTCCTCTTTTCTTTTTTCCTTTAATTTTTTTCCCAATATTTTGGTTTATTTTCCCTAATGAATCCTCTCCTAATTATGTGGCCAAGTATTTAAGCTTCAGCTTCTGTATTTGATTTTTCAGTGAACAGTCTGAATTAATTTCTTTAAATACTTACTGATTTGATTTTGCTATTGTTTAAGAGTCTCAAAAATCATCTGAATTAATTTCTTTAAACACTTACTGATTTAATTTCCTTGCTATCTAAAAGAGTCTCAAAAGTCTTTGCCAGCAGCACAATTTGAAAACATCAACACTGCAGTGCTCAACTTTCCATACAATCCATTTCTTTCAGTCATACATTGCTACTGAAAAAAGCTTTGACTATATGGATTATTGTTGGCAACATGATGTCTCTTTCTGAATATGCTGTTCAGATGAGTAAGTTAAATTAGATGAATAAGATAGCAGAATGGATAAAGTGCTGCCTCTGGAATCAGGAAGACATATTCTCCTGAGTTCAAATCTGACCTTTGACACTTACTAATTGGATGATCTGGGCAAGTCTCTTAATCTGGTTTACCTCGGTTTCCTCATCTAAAAAGTTATCTGTAGAAAGAAATGGCAAACCATTCTAGTATTATTGTAAAAACAAAACAAATAAACAAAGAGTTGGACAAAACTAAAAAAGACTTAACAACAAAACTAAAACCAAACTCAAGCCCAGAAAGGTTAATTGATTTAGTCAATGCTGCAGGGGTATGATGTGACAGAGTCAGGATTTGAATTTTTGTTCTCTGATTCCAAACCAAGAGGTTATCCCCAAAATCTAGTAACTAAGAGTAAAATTCATGCCTTCTTTTTAAATTTTTTTTAGATTATATTATATATTTTTAGATACATTCTTATTTT
Source organism: Sminthopsis crassicaudata (assembly GCF_048593235.1). NCBI lineage: Eukaryota > Metazoa > Chordata > Mammalia > Dasyuromorphia > Dasyuridae > Sminthopsis > Sminthopsis crassicaudata. Next base: position 682,392,412 of record NC_133617.1, on the reverse strand, counting down.
TCTAATATTTATCTATTTATTAAGATAAATTATTTTATAAATCATGTTGGGAAAGAAAAATCAGAACAAGAGTGAAAAACAATGGGAGAGAAAAAAAAAAACAGAAGAAAGAAGTGAACATAACATGGATTGATTTACATTCAATCTCCATTTTTCTTTTTCTGGATGTAGATGGTATTTTCTATTCAAAGTTTATTGGGATTGCCTTGGATCACTAAATAATTGAAAAGAACCAAGTCTTTCATAGTTGATCATTGCACATTTTTGCTGTTATTGTGTACAATGTAGTCCTGATTCTGCTTGTTTCACTCAACATCAATTCTTGTAAGTTTTTTCAGGCCTTTACAACTTATTCAACATTTTTTTATAGAACAGTATTTTTTCATTACCATCATACCATAACTTTTCAACCATTCCTCAACTGATGGGAATGTAATCATTTTCCAATTCTTTGTTATCACAAAAAAGCTGCTACAAACATTTTTGCACATGTGGGTCCTTTTCCCTTCTCTATGATTGCCTTGAGTTACAGACCCAATAATGGCACTGCTGGGTAAAAGTATATGTATGGTTTGATAGCCCTTTGGGCATAGCTCCAGATTGTTCTCCAGAATTGTTGGATTATTTCACTTCACTAAAAATGCATTAGTTTACAATTGTCCCAAATCCCCTCCAACATTTATCATTATCCTTTCATGTCATCTTAGCAGATCTGAGAAGTACAAGGTGGTATCTCTGAGTTGTTTTAATTTACATTTCTTTAGTCAAGAATGATTTGGAGCATTTTTTTTTCTTCATATGACTATGGATGGCTTTCAGTTTCATCATCTGAAAATTTTCTGTTCACATCCTTTGACCATTTATCAATTGGGAAATGACACGTATTATAAATTTGACACAGTTCTTTATATACTTTAGATATAAGACCTTTGTCAGAAAGTGGGTGTAAAAAGTTTTCCCCTAATTTGGACTTTCCTTTTAATCTTGTTTCTGTTTGTATAATTTTTAAAAAAATTAATATGATCAGAGTTGTTTTATTTTTTTTTTCGCATTTCATAATTTATTTTTAGTTCTCTTTTGGTCATAAATTCCTTCATTCTCTAAAGATCTGAGAGGCAAATTATTCCCTGCTTTCCTAATTTGCTTATGATATAACCCTTTATACCCAAATTATGTACTCAATTTAACCTTATTTTGGTATGGGGTGTGAGATATATTATTTTCCAGTTTCTGTTATGGGCCAGAACTCTGTATTTAAAACAAAGATTCTTACAAGGTATTAATTCAGTAGAATTGATAAGACAATGGTTGTTTAGTTTAGCATAGTGATTAATAGTTCTGATTTAATCTTACAACAAATAATGGTTCCCTAATGATTAATTTATATTCAGTATAAGGTATATAAGCTGGGACAAACTCAGCCAGATTCATTTCATCTTTCACCTTTGTGGTGGCTGGAGGCTGAAGCACAAGCCCTCAGATTCAGAGACAGAGTCACTTTATCTCACACTACTGTGGTGGCTGGCCTCCTGCTCTTCCCCCACTGAGACCAAGGCCAGTCTGAAAGGCTCTCCAGAAAGCTGCTCAGCCCCAGGCAAGGAGACAATAAAATTTTTGGATTTAACACCTGGCTATTCTCCTGGTGATTACTCTACTGAAAAAAAGGCTGGTCCAGAGATCTCCAGAAAACCAACAAGAACATTACATTTTGGTGCCCGAACAGGAACTAAAGATTTAAGTTCACAGTCCTGACACAATCCTGAGTTTGAAAGCTTAGTAAAACTCATAAAAAAAAAAAAAAAGTTTGATTGTAACTTGGGAGGAGATAATTGAACTATTAGAAACATTAAAATACACATCTCCTTGGTTCTCAAAGGAAAAATAATTAGATCTACAACAGTAGAAATTAGTAGGAGAGCAACTAGATGAATATTGTAATGATAATGACCCTGATTCAATTCCTAAAGAAATACTCTATACATATAACTTAATACAATTGGCTTTAAGGAATATATAAGTATTAGAATAAGAAAAAGGAAGAAAGAGCAGGAGGGGGAGGATACTGACAAACTAGGTGAAAAGCATGAAGAATTAGACAAGAATGGAGTTAAGTACAATTCTGATGAAATTACAGAGTGTGGTGGTTCACAGCAGAAGCCATTAGGGCATTCCCCAGCCCCTGACCTACCCCCCTCAATTAACCCTTCATGGGTGGAGGGAGGAGGAGGAGGGGGAAGTGCAGTAACAATCAGCACCATCTATGAAGCAGCCTATGACACAATTACAAAAAGGCACTAGTTAAAACAAAAAAAGAAGGACAGGATATATCTGATTTAAAAATAAATGCATGCCCTGTTATTGAAGAGTTTAACTGTTGAGGTCAACATAGGAGAAGATACACTCCTTTTGATCTGGAAAAAAATCTATTTTGAAAAATAAATTAGAAAAAAGGGTTAAACTTTTTATGGGGCTACATTGTTTTATGTTAAGATGGTATTAGAGAATTTGGCTTATGAAATCTTAACCCCTAATGATTGAAAATCTATAGCAAGGACATGTTTAGAACCTAGACAAAACTTGTTGTGGCTTTCTGAATATAGTGAACTCTGTAGAATACAAACTTCATGAAAAAGGCAAACTAGAGTTAATATACAAATCATATTTAACCAACTAGCAGGTAAGGTCAGTATGCAGACACTTTAGCATAGGTTAATTACTTTTTGATAGCATATGAGCAAATAGCTGCTGCTATCAAAGCATGAGGCACCCTCCCAGGAAAGAAGATAGAGGGGAAGCCTTCACAAAAATAGAGCAACGTCCAAATGAACCCTTTGCTGATTTTGTGGGATGTCTGCAAATAGCTGTCATATGAATGATTGGAAAAAATGCAGCTACAGGAATTATGATAAGACAACCCACTAGGGAAAATGCTAATGAGATTTGTAGAAGAGTAATTCTAGGACTACACAAAGATGATCCTTTAGAGAAAATCATAAGACACTGGGCCACAGTGGGCACACATGCCTTTTATACCCAGGTTATGATGCAGAACATAGGAAAACAGGGTCCCTCCTGGCAAGGGACTTCCAGAAAGACTCATTGATGCTTTCAGTGTTGTAAAGTAGGGCATCTGAGATCTCAATGTAGGCTAAGGGATAGGTGAGAAGACAGGATGAGAGAACAAGACCCAAAATCCTATGTACAAAATGCAACAGGGCTTCCATTGGGCCTCAGAATGTAAACTGACCCAGGGAAATGAGAGGCAGAGCCCAGCTCTAAGACATCAAACAAATAACAGGTGGGGCATGATGGCAGTCGAGGTTACACCCAGAGAGTCTTTAGAAGATCAGGGCTCTGATATAATCAATCAGCAGTGAAGCAATAAGATGGGAGAAAGGGATTGAATGATCAATTAGCTGAAAAGCAATCAGATGGCTGAAAGGGATTACAATTGGGAAGAATACATGCTTTTTAACTGGACCTAAGGGCAGTGTCCAGGTGAGCAGCTCTAATGTAATTGGCAGGTGATGTGGAGAAATCTAGAAAGTGGTAAATGGAAGGGACTAGATAGGTTAACTGTTTGGGAGAAAGGGTTTGCTTGTATCTCTACTGATGGAGAAGAAATCAGATGGGTGCCAACAAGCCGTATTCAACTTGTTCATTGGAGAGAAACAGAAAAAGAAGAAAAAAACTCAAAGCAAAGGAGAAGACCTAAAAAAAAATCTGACACTGAAAGAGCATGGCTGATAATGAGATTGTTACAGAACTTCAAAACTGGCAGGAATCATTAGATTCCCCTGACCCATGAAGTAATGTACAATAGATTGGTTTTGGACTATTTCTAGGACTTATGGACATGCATAATTCCTCATGTTGATTCATGTTGTTTGTTTGTAATACCTCCCATGTTGATGGATTTATGTATACCTGTTTCAAGTGAAACCCTTTAGAAACCCTCTAATCCTCTTTGATTCCCCATTTTTCTTTGGTTTTTATCTCCTTTATTGAGACATCAGGGAGGGGATGATCACCTCCTTTTATATTTTCATCCCCTTTTCTGAGAAGTCAGGGAGAGTATGATCACCTGCTTTTTGGGGTTCTCACTTCCTTGAGAAGTAAGGGAGGGTGTGACCACCTATGTTCTAAAACAAAAGAAAGCAGGAGATGTTATGGGCCAGAAATTTGTACTTAAAACAAAGGATTCTTACAAGGTGCTAAGTCAATGGAATTGATAAGACAAGCAAAGTTTGGTATGATTGATTTAATCTTACAACAAATAATGGTTCCCTAGTGATATAATAATTGGTTAATACTCAGTGTAGAGTAAAAAAACTGACACAAACTCAGATGGGGATTAGAGCCAGATTCACTCATTTCATCTCACACCACCTTGGTTGCTGGCCTCCTACATTTCCCCCACTGAGACCAAAACTAGTCTGAAAGGCTCTCCAAAAAGCTTCCCAGCCCTAGGGAAGGATATAATAAAGAACTTGGACTTCAACACCTAGCTACTCTAGTGGTGATTACGAAAAAGAAGGTTGGTCCAGAGACCTCCAGAAAACCAACAAGAACACTACAAGTTTTACCATCAATTTATGTCAAATAGTGAATTCTTATCCCAGAAGCTGGAGTTTGGGGATTTATCAAAGACTAGACTACTTATGTCATGTGCATATAATCTATTCCACTCCTCCATTACTCTATTTCTTATCCAGTACCAAATGATTTTGATGAATTTTAGGTCTGGTACAGCTAAGAAACCATCCTTTGTATTTATTTTTTTTTTCATCAATTCCCTGAATATTCTTGACCTTTTTTCTTCAGATGAATTCTGTTACTATTTTTCCTAGCTCTATAAAATAAATTTTTGTCAGTTTGATTAATATGGCATTGAACAAGTAGACCAATGTAGGCTAAATTGTCATTTTTTATTATAATAGTTTGGCCTACCCATGAGCAATTAATATTGTTCTAATTGTTTGGATCTGATTGTATTTGTGTAAGAAGTGTTTTGTAATTGTGTTCATATAGTCCCTGGGTTGCCTTGGCAGGTAGACACCCAAATATTGTAGTTTGTCTACAGTTACTTTATATGGAATTTCTGTTTCTAGTTCTTGCTGTTGAGCTTTGTTTGTAATATATAGAATATTCTGGATCATTTGTGTCCAGTTTATTTCACATCATATGAATATGATTCTTGGATATGTCATCAGCAGAGTGTTAGTTTTATTCTAATTCCATTAATTTATTTTTCTTTTCCTACTGATAAAGCCAACTATACTATTATTACATAATAGTGATAATAATGAACATCATTGTTTCACCCCTGATCTTATTGGGAATGAATTTACCTTCTCTCTATTAAAAATAATACTTGCTGTTAGTTTTAGATAGATAGATAGATAGATAGATAGATAGATAGATAGATGCTCTAAGAAAGCTAGCCGAGCCCCAAGTGAAGGAGACAAGACTTGAAGGAGAAAATAAAGGATCTGGAGAAAAGATTTGGAAAGAGACAGTAAAGAACTTTAACTCCTGGATGCATTTTGGGATTATTGAACTGAACTGAAACTAAGGCTGCCTCCAGAAGCCCCCCAAGAGATCTGCTCCCAGAGAAGGATTACAATTGAGAGAAACAGAACATTACAATGAAGCAGCAGTGGAACAGCAATGGCTGAGCTGCCTGCACATTGGACACTCTCTGAGACTCTAAGAGCATGCTGAGTCACTCTGGGTGTTGGGTAGGTGTGGCCAAGTCCTGAGTGACCCCAGTGTTTTGGGATTGAAGTCTTTACCCTGTGGGTTTGTAGATTCTCTGCTGATCTACTGCCTTGCTGCCAGGGCAAAGAAGTTCACACTGGGTGAAGTTCTCCCTGCAAATTTTCCAAGGGCTGTGGCTACACTCTGCCCCCTTCATTCTACTGTGTGTGAGCTGCCTTCCATGCTCTCCCTGCTTGCCTGCAGGCTGTGCCTGGTCTAACCATCTTGGTCCTTGAGCAAAAATAGACTTTTTCTGGCGAATTTCGAGGATACCTTCTGTTGGTAATATATTTGTGAGTTTTTTTCAGTCAAGCACTAATTCTGAGGCTTTGTCATGAAAAAAAAAAAAGTATTCTGGGAGCAAGAAAGAGCTTAGATAGATGTGTGTGTCTTCTTTGCCATCTTGGCCAAAAGTCCTAGGTTGAGTGATTTGTGAAAAGTGACAAACAAAACTATTAAGTATTTGAGGATTTGAGGTCACATTTATACTTAAAGCTTCTAGAAGTTTGATTCCAAGCCCAGTACTAGAACCACCTTATCTCACAGCTTCTAGATATATATTGTTATGATCAGTATTTCAAAGATGTCAGATTGGATATATAAAGTGATACTGCTTTAAAATTAAGTGCATGAAGATATATGTTTAGGCATAAGGAATCTGTTTGCAAAAGCTCCTTTTCATTGAATGATACTCATAAATCAAAGCATTGCTTGAGGCAGTATAAATATATAAATTTGCTTTACATTCAAAAATGAAAATATAACTATTGAGTAACATTTTGAACTAGATTTTTCTTATTTTTTTCTCTCAGTTGCAGATGTAAGAAATTTTCAAGGATAAAAGAAATTGCTCAGAAATTTCTCAGAGAGAAAAAGGTATAATAGGAATATGTGAAAAAAAACTAAGATAGCTCCCCAATACAGAAACTACTTCTGACAACATTGATAAAGTGCTTTGTATTATGTGGTCTTAAAAATTGTGTTTTGCACTGAAATATTAAATGACCATCTTGGTGTCACACAGTTAGGGTGTATGGTTTATCAGAGACCAGGACTAATCCCATTTTGCTTTTCCTCTGAGGTAGCCTTTCAAGTATATTATGATTCTTTTGGCAAATCATTTAATTATATTAGATATATCATTAGGAATCACATTGAATGCCAGAGAAATGAAAAAAAACTATCCACCTAGCAAAAAAGATGGATAAAATGTGAATAATCCAACTGTTGTCCTGGCATCTGTATATCACTGAACTGTCTAGAAGAAGAAGTGTAATCTCTTGGGTAGATTTTCTCAAAGGCATATTTTAAAGGGCATAAATGAAAACTACACTGGATTTTAAAGCATGGATGGGTTAGTATCTATATCAATGGAAAAGGCACTCAAGAAACAAGATAAGGGATCCATGAAAGTATCAGAATAGCCAACTGTTTCGTTTTGTATAGGTCTGAATCATACATCCTCTCTCTAGGAATGTAAATTTTTATGGTGTGGTAATTTGTCATTTAGTTAACAAGCATTTATTAAGTACTTACTATGTGTTAATTATAATAATAAATACTTGGAATATGTTAAAAGGAAAAAATGAAAAAAAAAAAAGCTCCTCCTTGAAGGAGTTCACATTCTTATAGAAGAGATCACGCAAAAGAAGGAAGTGAGTAGTTAAGTGATTCTAAGTCAGTAAGATTTGAGGGTTTTAAATATCTAGTAGAATTTTATACTTAATTTTTTGGAGATAATGAATTTTAAGGGAGAGGGAATGAAGATATCAGACCTATGATTTAAGAAATTCACTTTGGTAGCTGAGTGGAGGATGGGTTGAAGTGGGAAGAACTTTGAAGTAGGAACACCAATGAGAAGATTATTGCAATTCTAAGGAATGAGGTCATGAAAACTTGACTGGTGATTATGGGTGGATGAATGTGGATTTATATGAGAGAATATAGGAGATTTTGTAAAAGCAGAAATAATATGATTTGTCAAAAGACTGGCTTTGTGAAGAGAATGGAAGAATGAATTGAGGATAAAATCAAAGATGTCCAAGTGGATTTATCTATTGACTATGAAAAAAGATGAGATTCTATAGAACAAAATAAATCTATTAAAATCACATAAGTTTTCTTAGAAGATAAAACAATAAAAATAAGATTATTTGATGACTGATACTTTGAAGTATATACTAAAGCAGTGAAAAATATTCTTACCAAAGCTACTTGGCACTCTCATGCAATTCCCATAATTCCATGTCCAAATGGAGGAAGATGGCAAAGTAATTCAGATATTCCTCTTTGTATACGACATTGCACTTATTACATCAAATACCAGAATATTGCACTTCTAAATGAGATCAGTAGTCACTCCAAAATACTTGTTGAATTAGTACCATATGATATCATGGAATCATGAAGTTGCCATGTAGATAATTTGTAGCAGAAGATAGATGAAATTTACATAAGATAAGAGCAGTGTTGGAAAGAGTACCTGGATGAAAGAGAGCAGGAATTTAAAAAAATATGAATTTATAAACCTGAAAAAAAAAACAGAAACCTTAATTGTCCAGTATTATTAGAAAATTAAAAATTGTTTCAATGCTTTATAGTTTGAAATTGTCTTTCTGGATCCTTTTAAGTTGATTCCTAAAAAAAGTTCCTAATATTTTATGTGGTCTGAGTTCCTTAGTTAATTTTGGAAGTTTCACTTGTAGTCAGATATTCTGTCTTAGAGAATCAGTGTGCCATAGTAAATAGAGCCTTCAAGTCAGCAAGACCTAGCTTCAAGCCCTGCCTTTGACATATATTATTGGAATGACTATGTGTAAGTTACTTAACTTTTCAATGTAATATTTATGTCTCTAAAATTGTCAATTATTGATAATTGACTAATTTTTCTTGATGGAGAAGATTTTCTTATTGGGAGTTCCTTAAATCAGTTTAATTGAAGTCCTGAAACACATGCATATGTATAAATGTTGCTATAATTAGGGCATAGCTCATGGAGAATTTAGGTAGATTAAGTTGTTTAGGAGCAGAATGATCTATGGAGGTATGACAGAAAGGAAATAAGGTCCTAGTAACAGGAAATGGAAGATGTTTGATAGACTGATGGTATAGAAATTGTGAACCCCAAGCCATAAAAAAGTGAGATTTCAGTACATTAGAATGGATTCATGGGAAGTGGAATAGAAGGAAAGACAAATCATATTGGGATCATGGTGAAAAAGGATAGGAAGCTCATTACTGGTTCTTGAGTACAAGGAGTAATAACAACCCAATAAGTATTTATTAAGGACATGTTAACATACTGTGTTATATTTTGAGGCTATAAAATACAAATGAAAAGAAATTCCTGGCTTTAAGAATCTTATATTCTGCTATACTCAGTTAAGTGAAATAAAAATAATTTAAGGTAAGAGAGAAGAACAAATATAGAAATCAGGAGAGGTTTCTTATACAATGTGAGACCTGTATTAAAGCTATTGATATTAAGAGATGGAAGTTAGAAAGGCTGGCCAGAGGCTGAGCCAGGGAATGACTAGCTGATAGGTGGCCCACTAGTTAGGATGCCATAGTTGGAGTCAAGGGACCTGGATTCAAATGCATTATTAAAGTCTTAATATCTATGTGAGCCTTTAGTCTTCTTGATGATTCATTTTAGATTTCCTTTACTATGCCCTAGGCATCTCTTTATCTTGAAAAGTTCATTCTACCCCTGGAGTTCACACAGTGTAATCATTCTTTGCTTCCATGACTTCTTCCTCTGATGATATGGCTACTCCCAAAACCTCTAGTATGACCAGGCCAGCCATTTATTCATTCTGCTCCATGGATGAACTCTGGACTTTCTCTATCGTGCTTATGCCCTGTACATTCATCCTTCCTTACCTCTCACTCCATTTTTCTTTTATGTATTGTCTTCATTCATTAGAATGTAAGTTCCTTGAGAGGAAGAACTGTGCTTCTGTTTTTATAAAGCACTTAATAAATGATTGTTTTTGTTTTGTGTGACCATGTCCAAGCCATTTATTTATCTGTTTGTTTCAATTTCCTCTTCAGTAAAGTGAGGATGATAATTTGTGCCTCACGAGCTTGTTGTGAGGACTAAATGATATAACATGTAAAGTATAAATGTTGCATATAGAATTCTCTATAAATGTTAGCTATCAGCATCAATTATTTATTATTATTAATTATTGCTATTAGACTTATGACTTAGAGGCCAACTTAGGCTCAGAGTGAATTAACCAGTATGAGTATGGGCTCAACTGACAAATAGATAGATGTCAAATAGACCCAGGGACCAAGTCACATCAAGTTACATCATTATATCAAAGAAGATACTTGCCCTTAGCTAATTGCTATTTAGACTATCTGAGAGCTTTTTCTATTAATCTAAAACAGTGATTTCAATAGAATACTGTCCAGACACATCACTGAAGTAACCTGCATTTTTCTGTATTATTTCATCAAAGTAGGATGATTTGTATCCAAAGGAAGCTTCATATTGCTCATTTCCAGCAAACTAGAAGAATTTTCTCTAATGAGAAGTCATCTTAGTAAAGTTTAAAAAAGGTAAATTTATGAAAGCTTTCTGAAGGAATTATTAAGACACTGAAATCATGTGGATACAAGCCAGGCATCTTGAGGAAACTCTGGACAAGCACATTGACTTCCTGACTTGAATTCTATCTGTGTGCTGCAAGGAATCTGGGAGTTCAATATACTTTTTGAAATAAGATCTTGGCAGAGGGAGAAAAGGGAAAGAGTCTCCTTTGTAACAGAAGATGGCTCATTTGATTCATTGCCTACAGTATTCAAACAATAAATTTTGAAGAAAAGGTGTTGTGTTGTAATCTTAATGCTAATTCAATGAGGGGAAAGATTTTTTTCAACCAAAGAATTTTTTCCTAGTGAAAAACGGCCTCATTCTACTACCTAATGAGAATATGAAGTACTCACCTGGTAATAATATCTCAAAACAAGCTAGGATGTTGAGCACTCTAGTATATTTGAATGCTGACCTTGTCGATGGAAAATAATGCCGTCTGTAAGAGAAGTACTCACTGAGCAATCTTGTGTCCATCAAAAACAGAGATGACTTCAAATATTTGAAAGTCTGTAACTTGGAAGAGGTATTAGATTGTTCTGCATAGCTCCAGATGGCAAGACCAATGTCAATATGTGAAATTATAAGGAAGCACATTCTGACTTAATATAAGCAGGCATTTTCTAAGAATTTTAGAATTGTGCACAAATGAAATGGGCAGTTTCTATGTAAGATACTGTGACCTTCTTTACTAGAGATATTAGAACAGAGTGCAGATAGCCATTTCTCAGTAATGCTGGAGAAGAGAATTGATGATTTAAGATATGGAGATGGTTATGTGTATGATAAAAATAAATTTATGGTTTTTCCCCATAAGCTTAAAGAAATTTACATGTTATATATCTTGGAAAGGAAGATATGTTTCCTATGCAACTATTCTTGTACCTGGAAACTTGCTGAGAGACCTGAGTGCCTGACATTGTGTTTAATGATTTATTGATAGACTCATGTTAGCCTGTCATCCGAGAAGCTAATATCTCTGTAGTTTATGAAATCAGGAGGTAAAATGGCCATTCCTTTTATAAGTTTTCGTTTTTCATATTTTTTCTTCCGAAGGCTTCTAGACCAAAGTATCACAGTTGGAGAAGGTTTGTCTTATCTTTAAGCCCCACAATCAGAATATGATAACATATGGAAGAAATAGGAGGTAAGTTAATGGCCTGTGTTCAAACTATGTTCAACTCAGATATACATGACTGATGAGTATCTTGACTTTCTATTCCTGGCTACTTTATTACTCTTTCTTTTTTAGTTCATGGAACTCTTTGATATTTTAGCAAGGGCACAGGAGCAAAAGTGACATTCCTATTATGCTCAATATTCCCTACTATATCAATCATGATGGAATATTTTTGATTTCAAAACATATATCTACACACATTCCTGTGCGCAGATAAGTAAACACATAATCTAGCAACAGGAGTATCAGGAAATATCTAATATAGGAAGGGGCTCTTGAGATGAGCCCGAAGTTAGGGTTTTTAAGAGATGGAGTGATAAGGTAGAGCATTTCAATTATGGAAGATAGTCTTTGCAAAAGATTGTGGGTGGGAAGTAGAATGCTGCATACAGAAAACAATTATACTCTTATGGATGGAATACAGATCAGTTTGCTGATAAAATTCCTTTCACTTTGATATTCTTTGATTTGATATGAGTACACTGCTTGTCGTCAAATTTATTTCTTCAAATAAAAATGTGAAGGATGTGAAAGGTTTAGAATATAAGCTCTTTCAGAGTAGTTATTCTGCCCCCCCATTCTTTTGTTTTTGTATATCCAGTGTATATAATAGGACCTAGAACTAATAGAAAATAAGGAAATATTAATTCATTTATTTTTTTCTTACATTAAGGTCAAATGGAAATTGCATTAATAAAGAGAAAATCATTTTGAACTCATAAATGATTAGGAAGCAAAGTTAACCCAATTACTCAGTGAGGAAACTATTTGAAAATTGCCGTGCCTGAAGAATTACAATCTATCATGCAAAATCTTGTTAATTTATTTAAAATTAATCCCTTATGCTCTGGTGACATAATTCCTGAAATTGTAAAGTTTTATGTAAAAAAAAAAATGCCCTTGCAGGTATTATTCAAGCAGTACATCTTCATTTCTTTAATTAGTTAAAAGGCAGCTTCTATGATCAAGTATAATAAAATTTTTTAGAGCTTGAGTGGAAGAAATTGACTACCTATGTCTTATCTTCCTATGACCTAGCTTGAGTTTAGTATGCCTTTAATAGGATCAGGCAATGAAATATCAGGGTTTAGATTAGTTTTTGATCTGATGAGAATAAAGCATCCTAACCTGTCATTTGTGACCCCATATCAAGTCTCATAACAATGTGGGGGATCATGAAGTTATGATTTATTATCAGTAAATGTTTGATTTGTGTAACTATTTTATATATCTGTATACCTGCGGTTATGTAAAAATTTGGGCCAAAAGAGGTCATGAGGATAAAAAAGTTAAGAAGCTCTGGCTTAAGAGCATATGTTTGATTCTTGATTCTTCTTCCTCTCCTTAACCTTGTAGGAAATCAGTTACTGAGGCTTTTTGATTCTTCCTTTGAAACCTCTTTCATCCATCACTTCATTGCCCTTTCTGCTGTTGCTATTCCACTTCTATTTTGAATTGATGCTTGTTTTATTGCACCAGTCCCCTAAATGATATTGCTGTCCCCAGCATCTTTCCCTCACCAATCTATTCTGTATACCAATGCCAGATTTATTTTCCTATGAGGGTATTTTCATCCTGTTGTTATGCTTTTCAAAACAACCTAGTTCTTCTCATTTACTTATTTTTTTTAATTTAGAATTTTTTTCCACAGTATATATGCATGAGCAATTTTTTTATAACATTATCCCTTGTATTCATTTTTTCCAAATTATCCCCCCCTCCACTCCCTCCCCCTGATGACAGGCAATCCCATACATTTTACATGTGTTACAATATAACCTAGATACAATATATGTGTGTAAATACCATTTTCTTGTTGCACATTAACTATTAGATTCCAAAGGTATAAGTAACCTGGGTAGATAGACAGTAGTACTAACAATTTACATTCACTTCCTAGTGTTCCTTCCCTGGGTGTAGTTATTTCTGTCCATCATTGATCTACTGGAAGTGAGTTGGATCTTCTTTATGTTGAAGATATCCACTTCCATCAGAATACATCTTCATACAACACTGAAGTGTACAGCAATCTTCTAGTTCTATTCATTTCACTCAGCATCAGTTGATGTAAGTCTTTCCAAGCCTCTCTGTATTCATCCTACTGGTCATTTCTTACACAACATTAATATTACATAATTTTCATGTACCATAATTTACCCAACCATTCTCCAATTGATGAACATCCATTCATCTTCCAGTTTCTAGCTACAACAAAAAGAGCTGCCACAAACATTTTGGCACATACAGGTCCCTTTTTCCTCCTCAGTATTTCTTTGGGATATAAGCCCAATAACAGCAATGCTGGGTCAAAGGGTATGCACAATTTGATTACTTTTTGGGCATAGTTCCAAATTGCTCTCCAGAATGGCTGGATTCTTTCACAACTCCACCAACAATGTATCAGTGTCGCAGTTTTCCCACATCCCCTCCAACATTCATCATTATTTCTTCCTGTCATCTTAGCCAATCTGACAGGTGTGTAGTGGTATCTCAGAGTTGTCTTAATTTGCATTTCTCTGATCAGTAGTGATTTGGAACACTCTTTCATATGAGTGGATATAGTTTCAATTTCATCATCTGAAAATTGTCTGTTCATATCTTTTGACCATTTATCAATTGGAGAATGGTTTGATTTCTTATAAATTAGGGTCAGTTCTCTATATATTTTGGAAATGAGACCTTTGTCAGAACCTTTAACTTTAAAATATTTTCCCAATTTGTTACTTCCCTTCTAATTTTGTTTTCATTGGTATTGTTTGTACAGAAACTTTTTAGTTTGATGTAGTCAAAATCTTCTATTTTGTGATCAATAATGATCTCTAGTTCTCCTCTGGTCATAAATTCCTTCCTCCTCCACATGTCTGAGAGGTAGACTATCCTCTGTTCCTCTAATCTATTTATTATCTCACTCTTTATGCCTAAATCATGGACCCATTTTGATCTTATCTTGGTATATGGTGTTAAGTGTGGATCCATATCGAATTTCTGCCATATTAATTTCCAGTTTTCCCAACAGTTTCTTCCAAATAATGAATTTTTATCCCTAATGTTGGTATCTTTGGGTTTGTCAAAGATTAGATTGCTATAGATGTACCCTTTTTTGTCCTTTGTATCTGATCTGTTCCACTGATCTACTGGTCTATTTCTTAGCCAATACCAAATGGTTTTGGTGATTGCTGCTATATAATATAGCTTTAGATCAGGTACACTTAGACCACCTTCCTCTGACTTTTTTTTTTTCATTAGTTCCCTTGCAATTCTCGACCTTTTATTATTCTATATGAACTTTGTTGTTATTTTTTCTAGGTCATTAAAATAGTTTCTTGGGAGTCTGATTGGTATAGCACTAAATAAATAGATTAGTTTGGGGAGTATTGTCATTTTTATTATATTTGCTCGTCCTATCCAAGAGCACTGAATGTCTTTCCAATTATTTAAATCTGATTTTATTTTTGTGGCAAGTGTTTTGTAATTTTTCTTATATAATTCCTGACCATTTTTTGGTAAATGGATTCCCAAATACTTTATACTCTCAACATTTGTTTGGAATGGAATTTCTCTTTGTATCTCTTGCTGTTGCATTTTGTTGGTGATATATAAAAATGCTGCGGATTTATGTGGATTTATTTTGTATCCTGCCACTTTGCTAAAATTCTGAATTATTTCTAATAGCTTTTTAGCAGAGTCTTTGGGGTTCTCTAAGTATACCGTCATGTCATCTGAAAAGAGTGATAGTTTGATTTCCTCATTTCCTACTCTAATTCCTTGAATCTCTTTCTCGTCTCTTATTGCCGAGGCTAGCGTTTCTAGTACTATATTGAATAGTAATGGTGATAGTGGGCAACCTTGTTTCACTCCTGATCTTACTAGGAAAGGTTGCAGTTTATTTCTATTGCATATTATGCTGACTGACGGTAGTAAATATATGCTCCTTATTATTCTAAGGAATAGTCTATTTATTCCTATACTCTCAAGAGTTTTTAGTAGGAATGGATGTTGGATTTTGTCAAATGCTTTTTCAGCATCTATTGAGATGATCATATGGTTTTTATTAATTTGATTATTAATATGGTCAATTATACTAATAGTTTTCCTAATATTAAACCAGCCCTGAATTCCTGGTATAAATCCTACTTGATCATAGTGTATTATCCTGGGGATGATTTTCTGAAGTCTTTTTGCTGTTATCTTATTCAAAATTTTAGCATCAATATTCATTAAGGAAATTGGTCTATAGTTTTCTTTCTCAGTTTTTGATTGACCTGGTTTAGGTATCAGTACCATGTCTGTGTCATAAAAGGAGTTTGATAGGATTCCTTCATCCCCTATTTTTTCAAATACTTTATATAGCATTGGGGCTAATTGTTCTTTAAATGTTTGATAGAATTCAAAATCCATCTGGTCCTGGGGATTTTTTCCTGGGAAGTTGATTAATAGCTTGTTCTATTTCTTTTTCTGAAATGGGACTATTTAAGCAATTTATCTCCTCCTCTGTTAATCTAAGAAGCCTGTATTTTTTGAGGAAGTCGTCCATTTCACTTAAGTTATCAAATTTATTGGCATAAAGTTCGGCAAAGTAACTACTTATTATTTTTCTATTTTCCTCTTCATTGGTGGAAAGATCCCCCTTTTCATTTGTAAGACTAACACTTTGATTTTCCTCTTTCTTTTTTCTGATCAGATTTACAAAGGTTTATCTATTTTATTGGCTTTTTCATAAAACCAACTCTTGTTTTTATTTATTAATTCAATAGTTTTTTAACTTTCAATATTATTGATTTCTCCTTTTAATTTTTGTATTTCAAGTTTAATTTTTGGTTGGGGGTTTTTAATTTGGTCTTTTTCTAGCTTTTTAAGTTGCAGGCCCAATTCGTTAATCTTCTCTTTCTCTATTTTCTTCACATAAGCCTCTAAAGATAATAAAATTTCCCCTTATTACCGCTTTAGCTGTATCCCACAGATTTTGGTATGATGTCTCATCATTGTCATTATCTTGGGTGAAATTATTAATTGTTTCTATAATTTGCTGTTTCACCCAGTCATTCTTTAAGATGAGATTATTTAGTTTCCAATTACTTTTTGGTCTATTTACCCCTAACTTTTACTGAATGTAGCTTTTATTGCATTGTGATCTGCGAAGAAGACATTTATTATTTCTTCTCATTTACTTCTAAGAAAAAGTACAAAATCCTGAGGAAAAGCAGTTATGATCTTTCTCTGGCTACAATCTACCCTTCCAATCAAATGTAATACTCATTCTCATCATGCTCATTTCCCCTGTTCCTACTATCTGCATTTCTGTCTCTGAATTATTTTTCTTCTTGGTCTCCTTGTCTGAAATGTCTCCCCTTTTCTCTATTAATCCAAATATTCCTTTTCTTAACAATTATTTACATATATTATGTAAGGTTTTTCAATGAACTTTGTATATATTTCCTCAATTGAATTTCACAGGAACCCATAAGATAAGTATTATTATTTGTATCTTCTTTTCACATAAGAGGAAATTGAATTTGGGAGTTTAAATGACAAGGCCAGGATTACATAGCTCATAAGTGCCCATGAAACTATTCAAATCCAGGTTTGAGGGCTCAAACCCAGCCCACTGTCATATCCCTTATGTAGTACTGTCGTTCAACTCATTTTTCTTTTCTTTCTTTCCTCCTTTTTTGGTCAATTTTAAATACATTTTATTTCTGGGATGGAAATTGTCTTTCAACATGTTTACAGTGCTGATAAAGTTCACTTTTCTCCCTTTACTAATATTCTAGTATTCGAAAGGCCCAGATCTATACAGTTGCTTAAATATTACATTTAAGCTGCCATTGCTTTTACTCCAGAATTGGTAGCTTGATGTTGGAAATCAATGATGTTAACTGGTACTGTGACAATATTTCCAAAGTAAGCTTTGGCAGTTTCTTTAATCTTGATCAAGACTATCTATCTATCTATCTATCTATCTATCTATCTATCTATCTAAAATTTTTGTCTACAAGGAATTTAGACCCATCTGCATTATTCACTACCGTGAAAGGTCACTGCTCTATATATGAAAGTACAGTGGTGTTATCAAATCTGTGAATAGTCAGAAATTTGGCATCAAGGACTATATTGATGGAATTATACATACCTGATTGTTATAAAGAATTGTTGCAATATTGAAAGAGATCAATGCAAACCCTCTGTCTTCTTTGTTGCCTTTCCTCACCATCCTAGACATTAATTATTTATCCATCTTTTATGTATTTATGATATATTTTATTTCTACTATTATTTGTCACTTCTCTGAGCCCCCATTTTATTCATTATTTCCCTTCAAATTGTACTACTTGCATCTGGCAGAGGGTCATTAGTTCCCAAAAAGCTTCAGTGCCTTTGTGTTGCATACCAAATAGAGTTCAAATGTCTTTATTTAGTTTTTGAGGCTTTAACACATTACCTTTCTGGCTTTTGCCAATGCTGCTCTTCACATGTTTAATTCTCCAGTAAATGTGACTGTTGTCTATTCTCCAAATATGCTAGACTTTTCCATTTCTCTGCCTCTATTCATATTATTCCTTGTGCCTATTATTTCTTTCTCTATCACGTATATTTGTATAAATTATACCCATTCTTTTACACTGTAATCAAATGCTATTTCCACAAATGTGTTGGAGTCAGCTTATACCAGCTTGTGACAACTGACTGTTAAAATTTCCATCTGAGTATTTACACCTCAGAAATTTTTAAATGCTACAAATCAGGACTTGATTTCTTGGTTTCTGGATTGTCTAGACTTAAGAAACCAATAAAGTAATTTTAATAATGTGGATTAAGCTTTAAAAATGAATCTTGCATATATTTTGCTGAAGAGATATTTTAAAACATATATAAGAACACAGCTGGCTACTTATTTAATGAAACATTTCTCTATGTTTCCATTAGACATCAGTCAATAAAGATTTATTAAGCACCTACTATGTTCTAGGTATTGTGTTAAGTACTGGGGATACAAAAAAGAGGCAAAATTAATTCTTCAAGGATCTGACCATCTAGATACAACAAGAAAAATTGTGTGTGTGTGTGTATTCCTATTCATCTATTATCTATCATCAGATATGTTTGAATATATATATATATATATACATATATATACAAATTTAAATAAATATGTATATATATATATATATCCACACAAATAAATACATGTATAAACATATATATATATATAACATATGAGAACACATACACAGATGTACACTCATATAAATACACAAATAAACACATGTGTAAACATATATATTTATATACATATATATGTATATAAAACACATGAGCACACACACATAAATAGGATAAGCAAGCAGTCCTTTTCTCTCTCCCCTCTCTTTTACGTTCTCAATATCTAAATCTATTGTAGGATAAACAAGCCATATATCTATATATTTATCTATTTCTATATCTATGTATGTGTGTATTTGCATGTGTATGCCTAAATATGTATATCTATATAGTTTGTTTATCCTATTTGACATATAGGAAAGAATTAATTATACATATATATGTATATATATAATATGTAACTTATTTGCTCTATACAATACATATATACACACACATAATATGGGTTTGTACTTAAAGAAACCCACAGAAACTTGTAAGCAGAGATTAAGTGAGAAAACATTCCTGAAGAACAGGAAGAAAAAATGCACAGATATGAAAGATGCAGGGTCTTATTCATAGAATGGCAAGAAAGTTAGTGTCTATATCAGAGTATATTTGTCTAGGAGTCAGATTAGAAGACTGGAAAGATAAGAGGGCTAGCTTATTAAAGACTTTGAATATAAATCATATCAATTGATATAAAATCAATTTGATTTTATATTTAATTTTAGAGGTATTAGGAAGCCACTGAATATTACTGAGTATTATTAGACTTGAGCTTTAGGAAAATTATTTTGTTAACTGAATGGAGAATGGAGTAAAGTAGAGAAGTCACCATTAGGCTATTATATTCCTTGTATCAGGTGAAAGAGTCCTTCATTAAAGTAGCAGCATTATCAGAGAAGAAAATAAAAGGTATATTTTAGAAATTTTACTAAGATGAATTTATCAGTCTATGGAAACAGATTGGATTTGAGGTGGAAAGATAGTGAGAAGTCAAGTCTTGGATTGTGAGCCTGAGAAATGGGAAGATTGGTATGGCCTTATATAATAAGAGGGAAGATAAGAGGCAGAATGGTAAAGAGGGATTAAAGGGAGTGATAACCAGTTCCACTTTTGACATATTGAATTGAAAATCTCTACTGGACATCCATAGGATGTATAGTTGAAAGATATATTAAGATCATGTAATACACACCTCATTTTATTGATGAGAAGACAGAGACCCAGAGTATCACATACCTAAGTTAGGATTTAAACTCTTGTCTTATGAGTACAGTAGGACTAGTGAGGTGGTGTAGTGGACCAAGTCCTAATCTAGAATCAAGGAAGACTCATGTTAATGATTTCAAATTTGCCCTCAGATACTAACTAGCTATGTGACTAGAGAAGTCACTCAACCCTCACTTTCCTCATCTGTAAAATGAGCTGGAGAAGGAAATGGCAAATCACTTTACTTTGCTAAGAAAACCCTAATGGGGTCATGATGAATAGAACATGACTGAAACAGCTGAACAACCATCACAAAAACATTTTATGACTACAAGTCTTGCTCTTTTTCTTCTATACCAGGGCTTTTCAACTTTTGCTCAAAGAAGTTCCTTTTATAAATATTTTGATAGGAAAATTCTGGGAAGATGACAGAGTAGGTTGTTAAATTTCAAGTTCTCCAGATTTCTTCTATAAATAGAAAAAAAATGTATCTCAGAGAAAACATAGACTGATGAAAAATCAAGAAACCTTAGGGTAAAATGGAGATCCTCCTGAAGAACCTGAGGAGATATGAAGAAAGACCCCAGGCTGGGAATTAATCTTTCTGAAGAGTAGATACCTCCAGGCTACCTGTGTAGAAACATCAAGTAGGGACCTCTAGGGCTAGCTAGGTGTGACTGGCACTCAATAGAAACCACAGAGACTTTTACCTCCAAAACTGTTGAATTGTTACAATTGGACAACCTTTCTTGCCTTAAAATCAGATGTCAATTATTGTAAATTAATAAAAAAAGCAAAAAGAAGTCTGATCATAAATAGTTTTTATGGTGAAAGAGATGAACATATTTCTTTTTTAAAAAATTTTTTATTAATTCTTATAATTATAACATTTTCTTTGACAGTACATATTCATAGGTAATTTTTTTTTACAACATTATCCGTTGTATTCCCTTCTGTTCCAAATTTTTCTCCTCCTTCCCTCCATCCCTTCCCCTAGATGGCAGGCATTCCCATACATATTAAATATTTTATAGTATATCCTAGGTACAATATGAATATATATATGTAGCGAGCTGTCGTCTCTAGAAGCTGCTGGATCGCTCTCTGGGAAGAGATCTGCTGTGTCTACTCAAATCTCTCAGACAGATTCTTCTTCCTGTAACGAACCGTTGTCTCCAGGCAGCTGCCGTTAACTCTTGTCCAAAGAAGTGACTTCCCTTCCTGCAGAGAGCCCCGCCAAGCCCGATGCAATTCAGAGTCTTCCTTCTTGAATCCTGGCTCTGAATCTCCTCCAGCTCTTATCCTTCTCCAGGCCGATCTGCTCTTCAGGCACAGTGCTCTCTCTTTTATTCTCCCAGAGAATGGGCGTGGGATAATGCAAGGGCTTCTGGGAAGAACCACCCCAGCCAATGGGCTTGCTCCTTCTACCAAGTCAACCTGAGTTCTCACCTTGTAACTATCCAGACAACCTCAGTTCTCACTTAGTAATCCTAACATCTCCCCCTTTCTTTTGATTTAGAACATAGGACAGTCATGACCTTGAAACATAAATCCATCAATATGGGAAGTATTACAGATAATTACATAAATTACATAAGCACATAGTAACATAGTAACATAACACATGCTAGAAGTATATAACATAATCATAATCAAATAATCATAAATTGAAAATTTATAAATGTCCATAAGTCCATTGTCCATTAGTCTCATCTTGTGTGAGGAAGTCCAATGATTCCTGCTGGTTTTTAAAGTTCTTTAACAGTCTTCTTATTATTCATGATCTTTCAGTGTCAGATGTTTCTTAGATCTTCTCCTTTATTTTGAGGTCTTTCTCTTTTTCTGTCTCTCTCTGGTGGACAAGGCGAATATGACTCGTTGGCACCCATCTGATTCCTTCTCCTGCTGAAGAAATACAAGCAAACCCTCTCCCCCAGGCAGTTAACCTATCTGGTCCCTTCCATTCACCACTTTCTGGATCTCTCCACATCACCTGGCGATTATCTAAGGACAGTGGAGATGCTCTCACTGGACACTGCCCTTCTGGTGGGTTATAAAACCTGTCTGCTGGAGCCAGTGCATCTTTGTCAAAAATTAGAAAATTAATGGTATAGAGAACTAAATTTAGAAGTTCCCTAGGGCTACCTGTGGCTCCCCCTTTCTTTTGTTTTTGGAGGAGTGTCTTAATATCTCTGTTTCTTCTCTCTACTATTGCCTGCCCTTGAGGATTAAAGGGTATGCCCGTGGTATGTAAAATCTTATACTGTGCACAAAAGTGTGTAAAATGTTTGGACGTATATGCAGGTCCATTGTCTGTTTTTATTGCTTGTGGCACACCCATAATTGCAAAAGCCTGTATAAGGAATTCAGTGACCACTCGGGCTGTCTCTTTTGCTGCTGGCATTGCAAATGTGAATCCTGAAAAGGTGTCTACCACAACATGAATAAAAGATAGACGACCAAAAGATTTATAATGGGTCACATCCATTTGCCAGATTTCATTGGGTCTCAAACCACGAGGATTCTTCCCTGGAGGGAGTGTAGGAGTGTGGAAAGGAAGACAAGCTGTACAGCTTTTTACTATGCTCCTAGCTTCCTCTCTTGTGATTCCAAATTGTAAACGTAAAGCTCGAGCAGCCTGATGATATTTAGAATGAGATTCTTGTGCTTCCTGAAATAAAGGACTACTGGCTAACATGGTTAGAAGGCTATCTGCCTTTGAATTTCCATCAAAAATGGGACCTGGAAGTCCACTATGTGAGTGGACATGCAAGATATAAATCTTGCCTGGATGTTTTCTCACTTGCTCTTGAAGTTCCTTAAAGAGCTGATAAATATTGGAGGCTGCAAATTTTATTTGGGCTGTGGCAATTCTTTGTACTACACCTACTGAATAGGCTGAATCAGTAATTATATTTACGTCTCCTGGGTAATAAGTGCATCAGGCTTGAATTTTACATAATTCATGAAATTCCGCAAGCCATAATAAATTTTCTCCAGGTTCCAGACATGTCCTTGCTATGGATTTCCAATCATTCGGGGTTAGGACTTCATAAGACAAACCATCTAGTAACATTTTGACATAAGCTGATGTAGCCCCATAAAGGGTACAACCTTTTTTCAAATCCTTAATTTTATTCAAATCTAAAGGTGCATATCTTCTCCTTTTTTTACCTACAGAGTCAGTATTTTCAATCACAGCATAAGCATGTACAAAATCACTTATATCCTGTCCTTCTCTCTTAGCTTTAACCAATGCTTTTTCTAATCTTGTCATAGGCTTAGACTGCTTCACAGACAATTCTGTTTGTGTTTCTGCCTCTTCCTCTCCTCCTTCTTGCTCCACCCCTGAAGGGCTAATTGAGGGAGGAGATGGGAGGTGCTCCTGTTGCTGTTGCTTAGAATTGTACTTAACTTCATTGTTATCTGATTCATCCTTTTCACCTAGTTTAGTTGACACCTCCCCATTTTGCTCCTTCATCTCTTCCTTTAGAATAACATTTTTTAAAGCCATTTGGATTAAATTGTAGGTATGAATTGTATCTTTGGAAACTGAGTTTGGTCTGGAACCAAAGGGTAAAATGTCACAAAGACAATTGTAGTGTTCACCTAATTGCTCTCCTACTAATTTCCACTCATCTGGATCCAATTCTTCTTCCAGAGAAAAAGAAGGACATATGACCTTCACAGTTCTTAAAAGTTCAGTAATCTCCTCTAAAATTATAATCAAGCCTTGGCTTTTCATAACCTTGATGATGCTCTCTAAACATTTTCCTTGAACAGAAGGTGTTTGCCCCATTTCACTACAAGAGATTCCTGGTTTAGCCCTTAACAAGTTCCTTATTTATCTATTAGCATGCTCACTTAATCTTTAACAAAGTTTCCTCGTTACTCACGGTTCTGGGTTAGAGAGATTGAGATCTGGATGGGAGGCTTTTCCACTGGAATAAGGACCGTGTCTGTCCCTGTTCGGGCGCCAAATTGCGAAGGTCTGGTCTAGCTCCTCTTGTCAGAATAAGCAAAAGTCCTTGCCCCACGTTGGGCGCCAAATGTAGCGAGCTGTCGTCTCTAGAAGCTGCTGGATCGCTCTCTGGGAAGAGATCTGCTGTGTCTACTCAAATCTCTCAGACAGATTCTTCTTCCTGTAACGAACCGTTGTCTCCAGGCAGCTGCCGTTAACTCTTGTCCAAAGAAGTGACTTCCCTTCCTGCAGAGAGCCCCGCCAAGCCCGATGCAATTCAGAGTCTTCCTTCTTGAATCCTGGCTCTGAATCTCCTCCAGCTCTTATCCTTCTCCAGGCCGATCTGCTCTTCAGGCACAGTGCTCTCTCTTTTATTCTCCCAGAGAATGGGCGTGGGATAATGCAAGGGCTTCTGGGAAGAACCACCCCAGCCAATGGGCTTGCTCCTTCTACCAAGTCAACCTGAGTTCTCACCTTGTAACTATCCAGACAACCTCAGTTCTCACTTAGTAATCCTAACATCTATATATATATATATATATATATATATATATATATATATATATATATATATATGTACAGAACCGAATTTTGTTGTTATTGCAAAGGGAGAATTGTATTCGGAAGCTAAAAATAATCTGGGAAGAAAAACAAAACAAAACAACACAAAACAATGCTCACAGTTTATACTCATTTCCCAGTGTTCCTTTTCTGGATGTAGCTGATTCTGTCCATCATTGATCAATTGGAATTGGATTAGCTCTTCTCTATGTTGAAGATATCCACTTCCATCAGAATACATCCTCATACAGTATCATTGTTGAAGTGTATAAGAAAAACAAAACAAAACAACACAAAACAATGCTCACAGTTTATACTCATTTCCCAGTGTTCCTTTTCTGGATGTAGCTGATTCTGTCCATCATTGATCAATTGGAATTGGATTAGCTCTTCTCTATGTTGAAGATATCCACTTCCATCAGAATACATCCTCATACAATATCATTGTTGAAGTGTCTAATGATCTTCTGGTTCTGCTCGTTTCACTCAGCATCAGTTGATGTAAGTCTCTCCAAGCCTCTCTGTATTCCTCCTGCTGGTCATTTCTTACAGAACAATAATATTCCATAACATTCATATACCATAATTTACCCAACTATTCTCCAATTGATGGATATCCATTCATTTTCCAGTTTCTAGCCACTATGAAAAGGGCTGCCACAAACATATTGGCCTATACAGGTCCCTTTCCCTTCTTTAGTATTTCCTTGGGATATTAGCCTAATAGTAGCACTGCTGGATCAAAGGGTATGCACACTTTGATAACTTTTTGGGCATAGTTCCAAATTGCTCTCCAGAATGGTTGGATTCTTTCACAACTCCACCAACAATGCATCAGTGTCCCAGTTTTCCCACAGCCCCTCCAACATTCATCATTAATTGTTCCTGTCATCTTAGCCAATCTGACAGGTGTGTAATGATATCTCAGAGTTGTCTTAATTTGCATTTCTCTGATCAATAGTGATTTGGAACACTTTCATATGAGTAGACCATTTATCAATTGGAGAACGGCTTGATTTCTTATAAATTAAAGTCAATTCTCTGTATATTTTGGAGATGTGACCTTTATCAGAACCTTTAACTGTAAAAATGTTTTCCCAATTTGTTACTTCCCTTCTAATCTTGTTTGCATTAGTTTTGTTTGTGCAGAAACTTTATAATTTGATGTAATCAAAATTTTCTATTTTGTGATCAATAATGGTCTCTAGTTCTCCCTTGGACACAAACTCCTTCCTCCTCCACAAGTCTGAGAGGTAGACTATCCCATGTTCCTCCAATTTATTTATTATTTCGTTCTTTGTGCCTAAATCTTGGACCCATTTTGATCTTATCTTAGTATGTGGTGTTAAATATGGGTCCATGCCTAGTCTCTGCCATACTAATTTCCAATTTTCCCAGCAGTTTTTGTCAAATAATGAATTCTTATCCCAAAAGTTGGGATGTTTGGGTTTGTCAAACACTAGATTGCTATTTTTATTCACTATCTTGCCCTGTGAACCTAACCTATTCCATGGGTCAACTAGTCTATTTCTTAGCCAATACCAAATGGTTTTGGTGACTGTTGCTTTATAATATAGTTCTAGATCAGGTACAGCTAGACCACCTTCATTTATTTTTTTTTTCATTACTTCACTTGAAATTCTCGACCTTTTGTTGTTCCATATATAAAACTATTTTATAAAGCAGCAGTCATCCAAAACAGTCAATAACTTTAATAATGTAGTGTTTGACAAATCCAAATACCCCCGTGTTTGGGATAAGAACTCACTGTTTGACAAAAATTCCTGGTAAAATTGGAAAGTAGTAAGGCAGAAACTAGGCATTGACCCATACTTAACACTATACACCAAGATAAAGTCAAAATGGGTTCATGACCTAGGCATAAAGAATGAGATTATAAATAAATTAGAAGGACACAAGATAGTTTACCTCTTAGACCTGTGGAAGAGGAGAGAATTCATGACCAAAGAAGAACTAGATATCATTATTGAAAACAAAATAGAAAATTTTGATTATATCAAATTGAAAAGTTTTCATACAAACAAAACTAATGCAGATAAGATTAGAAGGGAAGTAATAAATTGGGAAAACATTTTTACAGTCAAAGATTCTGATAAAGGCCTCATTTCTATAATATATAGAGAATTGAGTCTAATTTATAAGAAATCAAGCCATTCTCCAATTGATAAATGGTCAAAAAATATGAACAGTTTTCAGACAAATAAATTGAAACTATTTCTAGCCATATGAAAAGATGCTCCAAGTCATTATTAATCAGAGAAATGCAAATTAAGACAACTCTGAGATAACACTACACACCTGACAGATTGGCTAGAATGATAGGGAAAGATAATTCAGAATATTGGAAGGGATGTGGGAAAATTGGGACACTGATACATTGTTGGTGTAATTGTGAATGTATCCAACCATTCTGGAGAGCAATTTGGAACTATGCCCAAAAACATCACACTGTGTATATCCTTTGATCCAGCTGTGTTTCTGTTGGGCCTATATCACTGGGAGATATTAAAGGGGGAAATGGGACCCACATTTGCAAAACTGTTTGTGGCAGCCCTTTTTGTAGTGGCAAGAAACTGGAAACTGAATGGAAGCCCATTAATTAGAGACTAGCTGAATAAATCATAGTATATGGATGTTATGGAATATTATTGTTCTGTTAGAAACAACCAGCAGGATGATTCCAGAGAGGCCTGGAGAGACTAATATGAACTAATGATAAAAGAAATAAGCAGAATCAGGATACCATTATACATGGCAGCCACAAAACTATACAATGATCAATTCTGATAGATGTGGCTCTCTTCAATAATGAGATGATTCAATGTTCTAATGTTTTAGTAATGAAGAGCATCAGATACATCCACAGAGAGGACTGTGGGATCTGAGTGTGAACCACAACATAGCATTTTCACTCTTTCTGTTGTTTGCTTGCATTTTGTGTTCTTTCTCAGTTTTTTTTTCCCTTCTTGATCCGATTTTTCTTGTGCAGCAAGATAATTATATAAATATGTATGACATATATTGGATTTAACATATATTTTAACATTTAATATGTATTGGACTACCTGACATCTAGGGGAGGAAGTAGGGGGAAGGAGGAGAAAATTTTGAACAGAAGGTTTTGCAAAGGTCAATGTTGAAAACTTAACCATGCATATGTTTTGTAAATTAAAAAAAGCCTTAATAAATGCAGAAGAAAAAAAGAGAACAAAAACAAAAAGAAAAGAAAAAAGAAAGGAAAGGAAAAAAACCCAAATCACCAGTATCAAAAATGAAAAGGATGAACTTATTACTAATGATAAAGAAATTAAAGCAATAATTACAAGCTATGTTGCCCAACTGATTGATAGCAAGTCTGACAATGTGACCAAAATGGATTATTTTTTTACAAAAATATAAATTCACCAGAATAACAGAAGAATAAACTACTTTAATAGTACCATTTTAGAAAAGGAAATTTAAAAAGCCTCCATTTCCAGAACACAAGTAAATTCTGTCAAACATTTAAAGAAAAATTAATTGTTGCACTATATAAATTATTTCTAAAAATAGGTAAAGAAGGAGTCCTTCAAAATTCTTTCTATGATACAAATATAATTATGATACCTAAATCAGAAAGAGGCAAACCAGAGAAATAAAATTACATACGAGTTTCCCTAATGAATATTCATTCAAAAAATTTAAATAAAATTTTAGGAAAGAGATTATAGCAATTTAACAGTGGGATAATACATTGAGATCAAGTGGGATTTATACCAGGAATGCAGAGGTGTTTCAATATCAGGAAAATTATTACCATTATTGAGCATATCAATAATCAACCAAGCAGAAATCATATGATAATCTCAACATATACATAAAATGCTTTTGACAAAATACAGCACCCATTCCTATTAACAATACTAGCAAGCGCAGGATTGAAGGAAGCTTTCCTTAAAATAATAAACAGTATCTATTTAAATCCTACAGAAAACATTATTTGTAACAGAGAGAAGCTGGATGCATTCCTAATTAGATAAGAGGTAAAAAAAAAGTATGTTTATTATTATCAATATTATTCAATGTTGTATTAGATACATTCATTTCAGTAATAAGAAAAGAAAAAAGAAATGAAAGGAATTAGAGTAGGCAATGATGAAATAAAACTATCCCTCCTTGCAGATGATAGGATGATATACTTAAAGAATCCTAGAAAATCATTCAAAAACCTACTGGAAATAATTATCAGCTTTAGCTAAATTATAGGATATAAAATAAATCCACACAGAATATCAGAATTTCTGTATATTACTGACAAAACCCATCAGCAAGAGATAGAAAGAGAAAATCCATTTAAAATCCTATAGACAAAATAAATTGCTTAAGGGTCAACCTGCCAAGACAACCCCAAAAACTATATTGTAGAGGGCCAGAAATCTGGTGAAGTATATTGGAAACAAGGATACTTACACCAAGTGCTAACTCAGTGCAATTGATAAAATAATGGTTCTCTAGTTTACATATACTTAGTACTTAGTATGGTAATGTAATGGTTCTCTAGTTCACACATACTCAATGTGTTGGTAGTGATGTAATTGTACTAAGGTATATTGGGACTGAGAGGACTGGAAATGAGACATTCCATCTTTGACCATCCTCCTGGTGGTTCTCCTGCCCCCTGCACTCCTCCACTAAGATCAAGACTGGGTCCGACTGTGACAGACTATGAAGGAGACAATAAAGACTTTAGGTTTTCTATCCTTGTGGTGAATATCCTTCTGAGACCAAGGCCCATCCAGAGGTCCTTCAGAAAGCTAGCCCAAACACTACACTATATTAACACAATTACAAAATACATCTAACACAAATAAAGTCAGAAATATATCAATTGCTCATGGATAGGCCAAGCTATTTTAATAAAAATGGCAATTAAGATTCTTAGTGTTCCAGTATCCCAAACAATCCCAAAAGACTTTAGACAGAAAATGCCATCTATATCCAGAAAAAAAACTAAGGAAATTGAATGTAAATTAACACAGGCTATATTTACTCCTTTTTTATGTTTTTTTTTTTAAATCTGTCCCATATTTTTCCCTTTTGCTGTGATTCTTTCTTCCAACATGATTCATAAAACAATGGGTATTAATAATAACTTTTCTAGGAAAAAATAAATAAAAAAGAATTAAACTTTAAAAAGGAGGTTTGACATATCCTAAAACAGCTAAATAGTACTGGGGAAAGAGCACTGGACTTGGGATCAAAGAGGCTTGAATTTAAATCCTGTCTTCCTTATTTTGAGGAGAAGTCACTTAACCTCTGTATGCCTTAGAATCCTAATTTATCAAAATATGGAAAATTATGCTACCCTTTCATAGTGGTTTGGAATATCAAATATGATTTTATATACATAGAGACTTTTGTGCACCATAAAATTATATAAGTGCTAGCTATTAGTTTCCATATCTTAGATATTCCCTACTTTATTGTAATTATATTATTATCCTTCATTTTTCAAGTACAAGATCATCTTTCTATTGGATCATCTTTCTATTGGATCATCTTTCTATTCCTTCTCCATAGTACTTTACATGTTATCTTACATATAGTAAACATTTAGTATATGTTTGTTTAATCAATATATAACCTGTAGAGAATGAAAATAGATACTTTTGCTTTGGTCTTAACCAAAGGGTCATGGATACAGTTATAAAAGTTGTGCTAATTCAATTTAAAAAAATAAGATTTATTAAATATCTATCATTAAGCAGTAGGTATTATTGACAGCAGAATAATAATTATGACATAAAATATGGAGGAGAACAGTCTTGTTCTTTTTGATGCCTCTTTTGTCAGGAGGTTTTGGGGAACAAAGGCTTTTATGGAATATCATAAAATATCTTAGAGTTTTAATTTTGTTAGATTTTTAATACCTGCTAGATCAGATAAGCTTGCTTATAAGAAGATCTGATTATAATGTGATCAGATCAATTAGGCTCAACAAATTTCAGTAGTTTCCAGTATCTGAAGCATAAAATACAAATGATTCCATTTGGTTTTTATAACCCTTTAGATTCTGGATCTAGCTTACTTTTCCAGACTAATTACACATTGTCACCTATACACACTATAAGCTTGAGCCAAACTGCCTTATTCACTGCTATGCCAATTTTCATCTTTGTGCTTTTGCATAGGCCATTGCTTATGTCTGGAGTGATCTTCCTTACCTTAAACCCTTAGATGTCTCCATGACATAGACGATATACTACCTCCTTAAAGAGAATCTAATCACTTTCTCCACTTATCTACAGTATCCCATCACTCTCTTTACATATTTATTTGTATATAACCTATATTTACTCATTTGCAAGCTTATTTGTATTTCTTTAATGGAAAGTAACCTCATTGCTTAGCACAATGGCTGGGACAGTTGGGTGGCTCTGTGGATAGAGTACTGTTTTTTAGTTCAGGAAGACCTGACTTCAAATTTGGCCTTAGACACTTACTGATGATGGGAACCTGGGCAAATTACTTAACTCCTGTTTGTTCCAGTTTCCTCATCTATTAAAAAAAGGATAATAATAGCACCTTATCTCCTAGGATTGTTATGATGAACTGAATTGATAATTGTGAAGCCTTTAATACAGCATATAGAATATAGCAAACTTTCATTAAATGTTTACTATTATAATTGTTATCAATGCTTAATGCCTAATAAGTGCTTGACCTATTGACATGGTAAATGCTTAAAATTCTTATTGATTAGTAATTAATTAACAATCATTGTGCCAAGCACTATGGTAAGCAATCGGCACGTGGTTATTTATAAAGAGAAAAAATAGATACATATTTAAGAATTCTTTATGCAGAATACATACATAATTTTAAAAAGATAGTTTTGGGAAAGTGCTTACCAGATGATAAGGTTTCATGCAGAATATTGAACTGAAAAGGAATCTTGAAAGAAAATAAGGATCAATTGTTAGAGATAAGAAGTGGGTTTATTTTAGTTATGGGAGTCAGTCAGTGCAAAAGCCTAGAGATTGGGGGTATCTTTTATGCAGAATAGCAAGGAGACCAATATTTCTTGACAATAAAGTAAATAGGAGAGAGTGATGTGTAAAAATACTGGCAAGACTGGAAAGGGAGAGCACCTAGGTGGTGTAGTAGATAGAGAGTTAAGCCTGGAGTCAGGAAGATTTTATATCAAATCCAGCCCTCGACAGTTACTAATTGTATGATACTGAGCAAGTCATTTACTTCTGTCTGCCTCAGTTTTTTCAACTGTATAATGAAATGGAGAAGGAATCGGCAACCCATTCCAGTATCTTTGCTTTAAAATAAATTAATGGGCTCAAAAAGAGTAAGAAATGACTGAACAAAAAGCAAAAGTTCAAGAGTTTTAAATACCAGACAGAAAGATTTATATGTGATATCTTCAACATGTAATAATAGGGGATGATTCAAAGGACTGTGATAGGAGGAAGAATGAGGAGAGTCATATCCTTGATCACCCAGTAAAGTATGATTGACAGATGGATCTTTGTAATATATTTTATCATAAATGATTAGGGGTAACAATAGCATTTTGTAAACCTGAAAATTAGTGTTTCCCCAATTTTTTTTCACAGCTTTTGAAGTATAAAATTTTGATCAACTTTTGTGTTGTGTAAGGGAATACAGATCAGCATCTTGTCTGAAACTTAGAAAATATCCTTGGGCAAGATATTTTAAGGAGCTCCTTTAAGTTTTTTAAGACCCTACAGATACCAAACCGTTTATGCTATAGGATACTTAATCCCTCTCCTAATTTTGTATCCTCTGACCTCAATAATTCAATTTTAAAATTACTTAGTGATCATTTCCTATGTATAAATCATCTGTACTTAACTTGTATCAAAATTAAAATAAGTAATTAGTATTACTTTTTCTCTTTAGGAACTTGGCCTTGACATTCAGAGTCTGGCTTTTTGTATGTTTGTTTTTTAACTTCTACTTCTTCCCTTTCCCACCTCCTAATTACTGTAGTAGCCTATGTACCTCATTTTGGCCTCTTTGGTTTCTCCTTGAAGTTTCTTGACTTAATACTACATCTTCATTCTTCTGTTGATCATTGCCCACAGGGAATTCCTTGAAAATAAATTTTCCCATTTCACTTGAATAATTTTCTGTTCTAGCATGTGGAAGTATAAAAAGAGGATCATTTTCCCTCCTATGAAGACTATGCTGATAAGTGCTTGTCTTTCTCTGCTTCTTATTCTCTATATCCACTATACAATATTATATGCAGAAGATGCTCAAAATAAAACAGTTAATATTTATTAGGCTCATTGCCCCAAGCTAGGGTAACAAAGAAAACCAAAAAAGAGTGCTCTTTTGGAGATCACATTCTGATAAGAGAGACAATCCATAATATAGTACAAGAGAAAATTTGGGGTAGAAAGTATATATGTATCTATATCTCTATATATACATATATATAGATATAGATATATATAGATATATAGATATATAGATATAGATATAGATATAGATATAGATATAGATAGTGAAATTTTGTGGTTTTGAAGAAAATTTAGTATTTAGTATTTAGTAACATATGTAGTAATCTAGTATCAAAATCCATCTTCTGTGCTCCATTTTGTCACTGCTTTTAACTTCAAAATCCTTCTCTCATAGTGCTTAGGATCTTGTCTTTTTTTTTTTTTTTAATTACTTCCCTCTTTTATCTACCATTAAGTCCATTCCATTTAGCCTCAGGCTCAAAATGATACTTTGGAAAACCATGTGACCCATCAACTCAGCTGGGATTTTCTGGTCTCCCTGCTGCCTCGGCCAGAATATCTGTGAAAAGCTATCCTCTGGTTAAAAATAAATGTGTGATACTCCTCTACTATCTAAAGCTAAGCTGCCCAACCTGCCTTGTACATTCAGGTTCCTTTACATCTTTCCAGTATTCCCACCCACCCTTCACACTTCTTTTAATCATTATAATTATTTTTTAAAATATTTTTTCTAATTTTCCCAATTTCAATTCTAGTATCTTCCCTCTGTTGATTATTTTCTATTTATCCCTATATAGATTTTTGTTCATAGCTATATCTACATCATCTTTCCATCTTTCCCATTAGACTAGAAATTTCTTGAGGGCAGAATTTTTTTTTTTTTTATTACCAGAGTTGACTTGCAGTAATTGGCCTACCTTATGTGTTTAATAAGGTGCTTGTTGACCAACTAAAGGGAAATATTAGTCATTGTAACTAAGATCAGATCAACTAATTAACCTGTTTTCTCTTTTCCTCAGTAATTTTCCTCAGAATTAAAAATTGAATACAACATTTCAGAAGTAATCTGATCATGCAAAGTATGACAGGACAATTATTCCTTTAAGTCTAAAAATATGCTTCTACTAATGAAATTTTAGAGGAAAATTTGTGTGATTGATAAGAAGATGGTCTTGGAGATTTGAATTTGATATATATTGCCTAAGTGACCCATAGTAAAATTACTGAATCTTTCAGTCCCCAAGGTAAGACTAAGTTGCAAAGAGATGCATTGGTAAAACAAATGTCCTTATTGGAATTGTTCTATTCTAAGGAAATCCTACATCTAGTCCAATTTGTAATCCTGACTAAGAATACATTAGCTTTTTTTTTTTTTTTTTTTTTTTTTTTGCTACCATTCTGTTCTTTTGATTCATATTGATCTTGAATTTCACTAAAACCCTTAGACTATTAACAGAAGAACATGGATTTATTATTATTTAAAACAACTTTTACTGACAGTACCTATGCATGGGAATTTTTTTTTCCTTTTACCATTTTTTAAATTAATTTTATAATTATAACATTTTTTGAAAGTACATATGCATAGCTAATTTTTTACAACATTGTCCTTTATATTCCCTTCCATTACGAATTTTCCCCCTCCTTCCCTCCACCCCCTCCCCTAGATAGCAGGCATTCCCATATATATTAAATATGTTATAGTATATCCTAGGTACAGTATATATATGTGCAGAACCTAATTTTGTTGTTGTTGTTGTTGCAAAGGAAGAATTGGATTTGGAAGGTTAAAATAACCTGGGGAGAAAAACAAAAAAATGCTAACAGTTTATACTTATTTCCCAGTGTTCCTTCTCTGGGTGTAGCTGATTCTGTCCATCATTGATCAATTGGAATTGGATTAGCTCTTCTCTATGTTAAAGATATACACTTCCATCAGAATAAATCATCATATAGTATTGTTGTTGAAGTATATAATGCTCTCCTAGCATTTCACTCATTTCACTCAGCATCAGTTGATGTAAGTCTCTCCAAGCCTCTCTGTATTCCTCCTGCTGGTCATTTCTTACAGAACAATAATATTCCATAACATTCATATACCATAATTTACCCAACCATTCTCCAATTGATGAGCATGCATTCATTTTCCAGTTTCTAGCAACTATAAAAAGGGCTGCTGCAAACATATTGGCACATACAGGTCCCTTTCCCTTCTTTAGTATTTCCTTGGGATATTAGCCTAATAGTAGCACTGCTAGATCAAAGGGTATGCACACTTTGATAACTTTTTGGGCATAGTTCCAAATTGCTCTCCAGAATGGTTGGATTCTTTCACAACTCCACCAGTGTCCCAGTTTTCCCACATCCCCTCCAACATTCATCATTAATTGTTCCTGTCATTTTAGTCAATCTGACAGGTGTGTAGTGGTATCTCAGAGTTGTCTTAATTTGCATTTCTCTGATCAATAGTGATTTGGAACACTCTTTCATGTCAGTGGAAATAGTTTCAATTTCATCATCTGAAAATTGTCTGTTCATATCCTTTGACCATTTATCAATTGGAGAATGGCTTGATTTCTTATAAATTAGAGTCAGTTCTCTATATATTTTGGAAATGAGGGCTTTATCAGAACCTTTAACTGTAAAAACATTTTCCCAATTTGTTACTTCCCTTCTAATCTTGTTTGCACTAGTTTTGTTTGTGCAAAAGCTTTTTAATTTGATGTAATCAAAATTTTCTATTTTGTGATCAATAATGATCTCTAGTTCTCCTTTGGTCCCAAATCCCTTCCTCCTCTACAAGTCTGAGAGGTAAACAATCTTATGTTCCTCTAATTTATTTATGATATCGTTCTTTATTCCTAAATCATGGACCCATTTTGATCTTATCTTAATATGTGGTATTAAGTGTGGGTCCATGCCCAGTTTCTGCCATACTAATTTCCAATTTTCCCAGCAGTTTTTGTCAAATAATGAATTCTTATCCCAAAAGTTGGGATGCTTGGGTTTGTCAAACACTAGATTGCTATTTTTATGCACTAGCTTGTCCTGTGGACCTAACCTATTCCACTGATCAACTAGTCTGTTTCTTAGCCAATACCAAATGGTTTTAGTGATATATATATATATATATATATATATATATATATATATATATATATATGTATAGTTCTAAATCAGGTACAGTTAGGCCACCTTCATTTGATTTTTTTTTCATTACTTCCCTTGAAATTCTCGATCATTTGTTCTTCCATATGAATTTTGTTGTTATTTTTTCTAGGTCATTAAAATAGTTTCTTGGGAGTCTGATTGGTATAGCACTAAATAAATAGACTACTTTAGGGAGTATTGTCATCTTGATTATATTCACTCGGCCTATGCAAGAGCACTTAATGTCTTTCCAATTATTTAAATCTGACTTTGTTTTCGTGGCAAGTGTTTTGTAGTTTTGCTTATATAATTCCTGACTTTCCTTTGGTATATATATTCCCAAATATTTTATGCTATTGACATTTATTTTGAATGGAATTTCTCTTTGTATCTCTTGCTGTTGGATTGTATTGGTAATGTATAAAAATGCTGAGGATTTATGTGGATTTATTTTGTATCCTGCAACTTTGCTGAAGTTCTGAATTATTTCTAATAGCTTTTTAGCAGAGTCTTTGGGGTGCTTTAAATATACCATCATGTCATCTGCAAAGAGTGATAGTTTGGTTTCCTCATTTCCTACTCTAATTCCTTGAATCTCTTTCTTGGCTCTTATTGCCGAGGATAGAGTTTCTAGTACAATATTGAATAGTAATGGTGATAGTGGTCAACCTTGTTTCACTCCTGATCTTACTGGGAAAGGTTCCAGTTTATCTCCATTACATATGATGTTTACTGACAGTTTTAAATATATGCTCCTTATTGTTTTAAGGAATAGTCCATTTATTCCTATACTCTCCAGTGTTTTTAGTAGGAATGGATGTTGGATTTTATCAAATGCTTTTTCTGCATCTATTGAGATGATCATATGGTTTTTGTTAATTTAGTTATTGAAATGGTCAATTACACTAATAGTTTTCCTAATATTGAACCAGCCCTGCATTCCTGGTATAAATCCTTCTTGGTCATAGTGTATTATTCTGGGGATGATTTTCTGTAGTCCTTTTGCTAATATTTCATTTAAGATTTTAGCATCAATATTCATTAGAGAGTTTGGTCTATAATTTTCTTTCTCAGTTTTCAGGCTACCTGGTTTAGGTATCAGTAAAATGTCTGTGTCATAAAAGGAATTTGGTAGGACTCCTTCAATCCCTATTTTTTCAAATAGTTTATATAGCATTGGAGTTAATTGTTCTTTAAATGTTTGGTAGAATTCACATGTAAATCCATCTGGTCCTGGGGATTTTTTCTTAGAGAGCTGGTTAATAGCTTGTTCTATTTCATTTTCTGAGATGGGACTATTTAAACTACTTACTTCTTCCTCTATTAATTTGGGCAATCTATATTTTTGAAGGTATTCTTCCATTTCTTTTAAGTTATCAAATTTATTGGCATAAAGTTGGGCAAAGTAGCTCCCAACTATTGTTCTAATTTCCTCTTCATTAGTGGTGAGTTCTCCCTTTTCATTTTTAAGACTATCATTTTGCTTTTCCTCTTTCCTTTTTTTAATCAGATTTACTAAGGATTTGTCTATTTTGTTGATTTTTTCATAGATACAACACTTAGTTTTATTAATTAATTCAATAGTTTTTACTTTCAATGTTATTAATCTCACCTTTTATTTTTAGAATTTCAAGTTTCTTGTTTGTCTGGGAGTTTTTAATTTGTTCCTTTTCTAGCATTTTTAGTTGTAAGCCCAATTCATTGACCTTCTCTTTCTCTATTTTATGTAAGTAGGCCTCTAGAGATATAAAACTTCCCCTTATTACTGCTTTGGCTGTATCCACATTTTGGTATGATGTCTCATTATTGTCATTTTATTGGGTGAACTTATTAATTAAGCCTATGATTTACTGTTTTACCCAATCATTCTTTAGTATGAGATTATTTAGTTTCCAATTATTTTTTGGTTTATTTTCACCTGGCTTTTTATTGAATGTAATTTTCATTGCATTGTGGTCTGAAAAGGATGCATTTACTATTTCTGCCTTACTGCATTTGATTTTGAGGCTTTTATGTCCTAGTATATAATCAATTTTTGTATAGGTTCAATGAATTGCTGAGAAGAAAGTGTACTACTTTCTGTCTCCATTTAGCTTTTGCCAAAGATCTATCATAACAAACTTTTCTAGTATTCTATTTACCTCTTTGACTTCTTTATTATTTATTTTGTGGTTTGATTTATCTAATTCTGAGAGTGCAAGGTTGAGATCTCCCACTATTATAGTTTTGCTGTCTATTTCTCCTTGCAGCTCTCTTATTTTCTCTTTTAAGAATTTAGATACTGCACCACTTGGTGTGTATATGTTTAATATTGATACTGCTTCATTATCTATGCTACCCTTTAGCAAGATATAATGCCCTTCCTTATCTCTTTTAATTAGATCAGTTTTTGTTTTTGCTTCATCTGAGGTGAGGTTGGCTACCCCTGCTTTTTTGGCTTCACCTGAAGCATAGTAGATTCTGCTCCACCCTTTTACTTTTAGTTTGAATGTATCACCCTGTTTCAGGTGTGTTTCTTGTAAACAACATATAGTAGGATTCTGGCTTTTAATCCAGTCTGCTAACTGCTTCCTCTTTATGGGGGAGTTTATCCCATTCACATTTACAGTTAGAATGACTAATTCTATATTGCTTGCCATCCTGTTAACCCCTGCTTATGCTTTTCTCCTTTCCTTCCCTCTTACTCTCCTACCCAGTATTATACTTGTGAGCACTGCTAGTTTTTCACAGCCCTCCCTTTTTAGTATCCCTCCCCCACCTTAAATTTCCTCCCCTTATTTTACCCCTCTTCCTCACAATTTCTGTATTCCCTTCCCCTTAGCTTACTTCTTCCCACCCACTTTTCAATGAAGTGGAATTAGTTTCACCATAAATCGAATATGTCAATTGATACACACTATATTCATCCCCCTCCTTTCTTTCTCTCAGATATAATAGGTTATCTTTGCTTCTTCATGAGATGTAGTACCACCACTTTACCCTTTTTTATGATATAATTTCCTTTTCACCTCTGGTTTCTAGGACAAATTATACATACATTCTTTACATATCTTTATGGCAGAAATATAGTTTTCAAGATTTCTTTTTACCTTTTTAGAAATCTCTTGAGTTCTGTATTTGAAGATCAAACATTTTGTGTAGATCTGGTTTTTAAATGAAGAATAGATGGAAAAGAATGCTCATTTTTGCTGGGTAAGTTATTCTTGGCTGCATACCAAGTTCCTTAGCCTTTCGGAATATCATATTCCAGGCCCTTCTTTCCTTTAATGTGGACTCTACTAGATCCTGGGTTTTCCTTATTGTGGCTCCTCCATATCTGAATTGCTTTTTTTCTAGCAGCTTCCAATATTTTTTCCTTCATCTGATGGTTCTTGAACTTGGCCACTATATTTCTTGGCGTTTTGGTTTTAGGGTCCCTTTCAGTAGGTGATTGATGAATTTTTTCAATGTCTATTTTACCCTCTGTTTCCAAAACGTCTGAGCAGTTCCCTTTGATCATTTCCTGGAAAATAGTGTCCCGGCTCTTTTTTTCCTAACATTTTTGAGGGAGTCTGACTATTTTCAAATTGTCTCTCCTGGATCTGTTTTCCAGGTCTGTTGTCTTTCCAATAAGGTACTTGACATTCTTTTCAATTGTTTCATTTTTCTGGTTTTGCTTGACTACTTCTTGGTTTCTCCTTGAGTCATTCATTTCTACTTGTTCAAGTCTAATTTTCAGTGATGTATTTTCTTCACTCACTTTTTTTATATCGTTTTGTAATTGTCCAATTGAGTTTTTAAGTGAGTTTTTTTTTTCTTCTATGGAATTTTTTTCCATTTTATCCATTTTATTTTTTAGAGAACTGTTTTCTTTTTCCAACTCACTAATTTTATTTCTCAATGATTTGTTTTCTTTATCCATTCTGTCTTTAAATGTGTGAGATAATTTTTCCAGACTCTCTTGCCGGGCTTCCTTTCCTTTGCCCATTACTCTTCTAGATCTCTTGTGAGAGCCTTTTTGATTTCCTCTATGAGAGTTTTGTCTATTGAGGAGCAGATGATGAAATTGAAATTTTTTCCACTCATATGAAAGAGTGTTCCAAATCATCAGAGAAATGCAAATTAAGACAACTCTGAGATACCACTACATACCTATCAGATTGGCTAAGATGACAGGAAAAGATAGTGATGAATGTTGGAGAGGATGTGGGAAAAGTGGGACACTGATGCATCGTTGATGGAGTTGTGAACGAATCCAACCATTCTGGAGAGCAATCTGGAATTATGCCCAAAACGTTATCAAAGTGTGCATACCCTTTGACCCAGCAGTGCTACTCCTGGGCTTATATCCCAAAGGAATTCCTCTGGGGACAATCTGCTTTTAGTCTCCTCAGGGTTTGAAGTCTGCTCTTTCTCCATACAGAAACTGTCAATGGTTAGAGCCCTTTTAAATTTTTTTGTTCATTTTGTCAGAATGGGAATTGAGGAAAACTAATTGAGAAGAGAAATAATTGGTCTGTTTCTGGGAGAGGGATGGGGCTGGATGGTGTTTCCAGGCTTCCTCTACAGACTGTGGGAGACAGAAGCGAGTCACTAACAGGACAGCAATGGCTGGGCTCTGAGGTTCTAAGAATGCTCTGAGTCTCTCCTGGTGGGGGTGGGGGTAGCCGGGTCCCAAGAGATGCTTGCTTTCTGGGGTTTTATTCTTTACCTCTGGTGTTTACACCTTCTCTGCTGCTCCTGGCTTTCTGCCAAGACAAAACATCCACACTGGGTTAAAGTTTGTTTCATAGAAATGGCAGAGATCACACCCTTCTCCCTCCAGTCTGAGCTGTGTAAGCTGCCTCCCTCACTCTTCCTGCTTCCCCTCAGCCTGCACCCAGTCTGTTCCTCCCCTCCCCCAAGCAAACAGACCTTTTCTGCTGAATTTCAAGGATGTCTTCTGTTGATGATTATTTGTGTTTTTTTTTTTCCAGTCAAGCATTAATTCTGAGGCTTTTCTTGAAGTAAGTCCTGAGAGAAAACTTGGAACTCAAGCAGCTGTCTGCCTCCACGCCCCCATCTTGGCCGGAAGTTGAACACATCGCATGGGAAATTTTTTACAACATTATCCCTTGCATGTACTTCTGTTCCAATTTTTCCCTTCCCTCCCTCCACCCCTCCCCTAGATGGCAGGCAAAGTCTTATACATGTTAAATATGTTATAGCATATCCTAGATACAATATATGTGTGCAGAACTGAACCATTCTCTTGTTATACAAGAAGAATTGGATTCAGAAGGTAAAAATAGCCTGGGAAGAAAAACAAAAATGCAAACAGTTTACACTCATTTCCCAGTGTTCCTTCTCTGGGTGTAGCTAATTCTGTCCATCATTGATCAATTGGAACCGAATTAGATTTCTCTTTTTCGAAGATATCCACTTCCATTAGAATACATCCTCATGCAGATTTTTGTTGAAGGGTATAATGATCTCCTGGTTCTGCTCATTTCACTCAGCATCAGTTCATGTAAGTCTTTCCAAGCCTCTCTGTATTCATCCTGTT
This sequence comes from Sminthopsis crassicaudata, assembly GCF_048593235.1. Classification (NCBI taxonomy): domain Eukaryota; kingdom Metazoa; phylum Chordata; class Mammalia; order Dasyuromorphia; family Dasyuridae; genus Sminthopsis; species Sminthopsis crassicaudata. Next base: position 682,351,036 of record NC_133617.1, on the reverse strand, counting down.
GGTCATTTCTTACAGACAATAATATTCCATAATATTCATATACCACAATTTACCCAACCATTCTCCAATTGATGGGGATCCATTCATTTTCCAATTTCTAGCTACTACAAAAAGGAGTGCTGTGAACATTTTAGCACATTCAGGTCCCTTTCCCTTCTTCAGAATCTCTTTGGGATATAAGCCCAGTAGTAGCACTGCTGGGTCAAAGGGTATGCATAGTTTGATAACTTTTTGGGCATAATTCCAGATTGCTCTCCAGAATGGTTGGATTCGTTCACAACTCCATCAACAATGCATCAGTGTCCCACTTTTCCCACATCCCCTCCAACATTCATCACTATCTTTTCCTGTCATCTTAGCCAATCTGATAGGTATGTAGTGGTATCTCAGAGTTGTCTTAATTTCATTTCTCTGATGATTTGGAACACTCTTTCATATGAGTGGAAAAAATTTCAATTTCATCATCTGAAAATTGTCTAGAACATGGATTTATTAATGCCTCTCTAGTCCTTTGAAGCTAATTTCTTGAACATATATAAATCTTATTATTTATCTTATTTCATTTAACCTTATCAGCTTCATTTCAAACTTTCTAGCTTTTTAAAATCTTTGGTGGGGCAGTTAAATGGCACAGTGAATAGAGTGTCAGGCCTGGAGTCAGGAAAATTTATCCCCCTGTGTTCAAATCTGGCCTCAGATGTGTGAGTCTGAGCAAGTCACTTCATCCAGTTTGCCTCAGTTTCTTCAACTACAAAAGATACTAAAGAAAATGATAAACTATTGCAATATCTCTGCCAAGAAAACTTCAAATCATATCACAAAGTATCACAAATGGCTGGACAATAACAGAGATCTTTTGGCATCTTTTGTCATTCAGTATGTAAGCTCTCCTCAACCATCTGTTACAAATGGCCTTCATTCAAGTTTTTTGGTAAAAATGTTAACTAGCATTGACCAAAGTAAAATCATTGGGATTGTCTACATTAGGCCACTTTCCAGACCAACAAGGAATAGTTAATTCTTAACTCTCTGAATCTGAGGATTCAACCACTTCCATCTGGGTCACATTTCCCCGTGTTCACAAAGATAATATGAGAGGCTTTGTGGAAATGTGAACTAATTTAATAATAGTTATATATTTCCCCAGCTAGAGTGAATGTTCTCAAATTTATAATAACTTCTGGGGGTGACTATCAATAAAGTAGAAACATGGATTGTTCTACAGAATAGAGCAAGGCTAGGACTAACAGTATTTGTAGGATATTATGGAAATCCCTTCTTTCAATAAAATTTAGACATGACTGTGAAATTATAGCTATATAATCTTTTTTTTTTTTTTACCATGAAGCCTGGTGTTATGAATCATATTAAAAGTCACCCTACTGTGGTTTTGAAAACCATGAAGGTTAAAGTATCTTTTTACTATGTAGCTAAAGGCATTGTAGTAGGCATACCCGATGTTCAATCATAAATCCTAAAATTTAAGGAAAAAAAAAAACCCTGAGGAAAGTTTTATTTTCTCAAGTTCAAATTCCTACAAGTTTTAACTAAGAAATCTTTTCACTGCATACTCAACCTAGCTTTACATTTGAGATTCATAAATTAAGGTTTATTTAGAATGATTCTCCTAAGGCTTAGTGTTCAATCTGTAATATGGGTAAGAGTGATCATATTGTTTTATTGTTCAGTAATTTCAAAAGTTGGCTAGCTCTTACACAGCCCTGAGATGCTTTGCTAAATTGTTGGAAAGAGTAGTAGGCTTTTCTTCTGGCTTCCATGATTTTACCACATGTACTATTGTACTCTTTTCAGTCTTGCTTTTCCTACTGAAATCCAATTTATTTAGACCTATACTTTGGTGTCACCCATTTCTTCCTTAAGAAGAAACTAATTTCACCAAATTCTTCAATTATCCAAACTCATATTTTCATATGCAGAACTCCTATTTATGAACACTGAATATTTATTGAATAACCTAAAATTTTTAACTGCCCTCACTCTGCTCTGTGTCAGGGAAAACAATGTTTCTATCATAATTTAACTCTGAATTTCCCCTTTTTTTAAAACAATACACTGGAAACGACAGACTGAATATAGGTATTTGATGTCTCACTGTCTTCTCTTTCTCTGTCTCTTCCTTTCTGTAGCTATCTCACTGTGTTTCTGTCTCTCATTTCTTTTTCTATGTTTCCCTCCTCTCACTTTTCTTCTGCCTTTTTCTTCTTGTCCCTGTATATGTGTACACACACACACACACACACACACACACACAAACACAAAATGAGTAAAAGCATATGCATATGTGTATACAAACCATACATATATATATGCAAGTGTGCATAAGTACACATATTATATGTATATGTCTTTTTTTTTGTTTGTTTATTGTCCTTTGAGAGGCTCAATTAAGTATCTGATGCAATCATCCTAATGTCAATTTAAATATACTTAACTTCAAGTATTGATATTTATCTCAAATAAATCACATTTTGTATAACAACCCATTGAATTCAGACAATCATTTGTTTTTCATTAAATAATTCTTAAAATTTTTGAATGCTTCTCTTTTAATAAATATTTTATGATCATCTCCATATAAATTGATTTGCTAAGAACTCAAATTGGGTATTAAATAGTGTAAAAAGCAATTGAAAGCCAAATCACTTAAAATGCATTATTTTGAGATAGCCAGTTTTGGTCATCAATGACTTAATACAATGAAGTTCAATTTATCAAACATTTATTAAATTTATTCTATATACAAGGTACTGTATAAAGCCCTAAGTATAAAAAGACAAAAATGAATCATTTTCTTTCTTTATCCTATGGAGGATAAGCAGTAAATCAATAATTATAATAATAATTATTTAAGTGACTACCTTCTTACAAACACTCTGCTAATTTGTAAGAATATGAAGTTTGAGACAGTCCCTGACCTCATGTCCTATGGCTCACAATCACATGGAATGGGAAGATCCCATGAAAACAACAATGTATAAACTATATACAGGATAAATTGGATATCATGAACATGATACACACTAGTATTAAGGAAATCAATAAAAGAATTACATTGAAGATAAGATTGTAGATGGGACTAGAAAGAAGCTAAGATGTGGAGATGAGGAATGAGTATTATAGAGAAGGGTCAGTTTGTTGATTTTTCTCTGCTCTTTGACAGCTTGAAAATGACATCACTATGGTGAATCAAGGCATATTGTATCTGACAGTGTGTGTATTAGTCAGTGAAAATGCCTGGAGTTTTGTGATAGGAATATCTTCTGGGAGCAATAGTAAAGAAACCTGTGTTACTTAATCAGAGAGTGGGTGGAGAGTAAGGTTTAAAAGAACACTGGATGAGTATATGAGATCAGGTTGTGAAGGACCATGGATGCGAAATGGATATATTATATTTGATCCTGGAAGTCATAGAGAGTCATTCGAATTCATTGAATGGGGAAAGGGGTGGTATGATTAGGCCTATGTTTTAGGAATAATTACTTGAAACTTAAACACAAAGTTTATTGGAATGGGAAAAGTGAGAAAAGCCTTATGGAAAACCGACCAATAAACAGATTATTGCAGTAATCTTCCCTGGGTTTTGTGAAGGCCTGTGCCAGGATGAAGGCAGTGTCAAAAGAGAGAAGGGGGGCATATATAATTTGGATACAAATTTGTTATGGGGAATGTTGCTTAGCTTGTAACCTGGATAATTGGAACGTTTGGTATCATTAATGGTAATTAGGGAAGTTTGAAACATACAAATTTTAAAAGAAAAAAACAAAAAAAAAAAAGTAATTTCAGGACAAAGAGAAAACTAGCAGTTGGGAGGTTCAGGTAAAAGATAGTAGCTGAAGTGTTTTTTTGAAGGAAGCCAAAGATTTGAAAAAGTAGAAGTGAGAAGAGAGATTTGAAAATAGGACCTTGAAAGATACATAGATGAGAGATGGAATAGTGATTTGAATCCTGTAAGTAATAAATAGATGTTTAATAAATGTATTTATGAAATTTTCATGGAATCAAAATCCAACAAAATAGAAATTCTTTCCCCTTTGATGACAAATTTAGCTTTTACAAGCCAGTAAGAAATAAAGTTAGTACTCTCGGCTTCTAGCTTACACTTTATCGGATGAGAAAAGACAAAAAAGAAAAAGTGACAGATGCTGCAGGGGTTGCAGAAGAAGAGGGACATTAATATACTATTGATGCAGCTGTGAATTGGCTCAAACATTTTACAAAGCAAATTGAAAACTAAACCCCTAAACCTCTAAATAATCCATAACCCCTTGCCATAGCAATATCACTACAAAAAGCTATACTCCCAAAGGAAACGACCAAATATACAAAATATTCATAACTACTCCTTTTGTAGGAATCCCATACTGAACTAAAGTGATCCCTACTTTTTGAGGAAAGGCTAGATGAATTATGATATAGGAATATAATGAGATATTCCTGTTATCATAAGAAATAATCTAATAGATAGTTTCAGAGAAGACAGGGAAACTGATGCCAAATGAAACACCAGGAGATCAATTTATATAATGCTTTAAAAAAAAAAAAAAAAAAAAAAAAAAAAAAAAAAAAAAAACTTTGAAAGATTTTAGAACACTGATCAATGATTGAGAAGCCTAAATGTGAGAACCCTGATCATGAAGCACATTACTCCCTTCCTGACATAAAGACGAAGTCTGTAAAATGCAAAATAAACTTTGCATTTTTTTTACATGGCCATTGTGAGAATTTGTTTTGTTGGATTACACATTTTTTAAATGCTTCATTTTACCTATCTATCATTACTTGCTTAGGAAGATAGTAGGAGAGCCATAATAAGAATAAAAATAATACCTAGTATTTATATGTTGTATCTACTATGTACCAGGCATTGTGCTAAGCAAACAGAAGTCATTTCCTCAGTGCATGTTATGACATCACATTAGAAATGTCGTGGTTATCTTCAAAAACAAAGGACAAATAACAATCTCTGTGAGTAGGAGCTGCCCTTCTGAAACACAGGCAACACACCTTGCTATCTTCCTTCCTTCCTTCCTTCCTTCCTTCCTTCCTTCCTTCCTTCCTTCCTTCCTTCCTTCCTTCCTTCCTTCCTTCCTTCCTTCCTTCCTTCCTTCCTTCTTTCCTTCCTTCCTTCCTTCCTTCCTTCTTCCCCTCCTCCCTTCCTTTCCAAAAAAGATCCCAGGCCATTTCTTTTTTTAGCCTTGGTTGTCTCAGAGGGAATGTAAATAGCAATTGTTTCTCTTTGGACCAGAAAGCCTAAGGATCTTCTCCTTTCAGATTGATTACATTTTCTTTAGGTAAAAAAAGGCCATTCTTTGTCTCATTTCTTTCTTCCCTAGTCTAAATAACTGAATGGGTGACTTCCTGAGTCAAACAGACCTGTTAAAGAATTTATCTTATAAAGGCCAAGATTTCCAATTGCAGTTAGGGTCATCTCTAGTCATCATGATCTATGCCTTGCTACTGGACCCAAGTGGTTCTGTAGGAAAAAGTGAGACTGGTAATCCTTCAATCCAATTCATTTGAATGTCATGAAATCACCTCCTTGATGTCATGGATGTCTTTAAGAATACAGAAAACAACAACTTATGTCACAGAGCTAGCAGTTGTCTGAGACTGGATCTGATCTCAGGTTTTCTTGACTTTAGGACCAGAGCTCTATGCATTGTTGCCACCTAACTATTTAAATAAATAAAATGAATTTTAAAAGAAATTAGACAAATAAAAGGCAGAAGAAAACAGTACAGTAAAAGGAATAAAATAACATTCTATTAAATGTGTGGATTAGTGATCCTTACCCAAATTAAAATCAGATTTTCTCAAGGTAAAAAATAAAACAAAACAAAACAAAACAAAACAAAAAAACAAGGAAAAAAAAAAAAAGGTTTTATCATGATTTTGCTAAAGGGTAATTCCCAATAGATAATGTGTCAATAGAGGAGTGCAAAGCACAACTGCAAAGCACATGATTACACAGACCTTAAAGACAGAAGCTCCCCTTCCCCTGTTTTTTTCTTTGTCAGGCCTCCTGACTTATGCTCTTAACATGAAAATCTAACTCAGAAACAAAATAAAAAATTACAAACTCTTAGTTTAAATTTCCCTTAGAGAATTGATATAAAAGCATATATTCTTGGAGGAGAGAATTCTGTTACCTGAATTCCCAAAGTCATCATAGCCTTTAAAGGAAGTACTTAAATGTTAATTAAGGGGTGGGGGAAATAGGAGAGGAAATGTACATCCAAGACAATAGAATACCTGCAATTTTTTAAGCTATAGCTCAACTTGTTATCACAAAGTCTCAAGTCACAAGGAGGGCATAGTTCAAGGCCACATTTCCATGAGAGGTCTTCAGTCAATTCATCCCATTCATTAAACAATAACAGCAGTGACAAAGGGAATGAAAATAATTCAGATAAATCAGAACATCATGACCACACTTGGAGAATTATTGATTTAAATGGGTATCTAATTATGTGTAAATCAGTTCATTATTATGTTCCTGTAAACATTGTTTGTCCTGTCTAAAAATAGTCACAAATTTGGAGTTGTTTTTTTTTTTTTTTTTTTTTTTAATAAATGAAGAGACAGAGGCTACTCAGGCTTTAGATGACTTGACCAAATAGCATACTTATTATTTGAAGAAGAATTAGAACCCAAAGTGCTTCCAACTAGTTCATGCTCTCTCTGATTTGTTCTGGTTATTATTTATACAGTGGGATATTTTGTGATCCATCCATTGGATGTGGACTTTGAGCTTATTCTCTTCCCTTATCAGTAAGTCCATACAGACTATCCTGTTTATATATAGTGATTATATGATTGTGACTCTTTTATCACTTTTCATCCCTCTAACCTCTGGGGATCTCTAAATGCCCTTTGAAATTAGTATATTAGTATTTTAGTCAAGTCTGGGACCTGGTCTGCCAGGTGTATTATATTTGGCTTCTTGATCAATCCCTCTGAGCTACCAAATTCTTCCCTGATATTTCCCCTCCTCCCCTGAGAAATCCCCAAGTTTCTGGTTCCCCTATTAAGTGTGTGCCCATGATGAAAATCTTTGCTAAGTTATTTTCAGGATTCAGCTTGCTATGAGGTATGCTTTCTACCTCCTCATAGCATCTTGCCTTTAATGATGTCTTTCTCCTTACTATAGTTTACTTGGTTAGTCTGTTATACTTCTCTAGGTATTAAGCCTACCAGTGAATGGTGCTATCATACTTCATGGTGTATTCTTTTAATGGATTGTTCCAAATTCCTTTCTTTGGTAACCTATTGCTCTCTCAAATTTAGTTCATCTATACTACTCCTGATGCTTATTTTACCTCTTCATTTTGTCTGTTAACCTCTTTTTGTTAATAAATGTCACTTTTGACAAAGAAAATGACCATTGTGAATTTGTCACCAGTTTATTTCAAACTAGGAATTGCTATGTCAGTACCTATAGAAATCCTTCCTGGGAGAAATGGGCCTTTTGCATACAACACCTACATGTGGTTTCAGATTTTGTTTTAATATTGATAGGATACAGTTTTCTTCAATAATAAACAGTTTTGTTCGTTTCAAGCTCTATGATAGAATCCCATATTTGTTTTATGTTGATTTGCCTAAATGTTTCTCTTGCTCTTCCAAAAAAAAATACAAATACTAATGCATGCAAATATATATACATATATTTTAACTCAGTACTTCTAAACTATAGGTCTAGCACTCTATTCAATGCACAACAAAAACCCATTCCTTTACAACTGTCACCATGTTTGATGCACTTTTCTTTCAAAAGTGAAATATCTATTATAACTTCAGTTCCCTATGACATACATTTTCCATTAAAACAGCATTTCTTAAAATTATGATTTGAATGTCATAAATAAATTGATAGCCAATTTATCACATTTTCACTCTTTTCAGAATTATCAGTTATCACATAAATAATTTATTTAGGAATTTGTAGTTTTGTTCTTCAAGTTAAATAATTAAGAAATTGATTCATTCATTCCCTCCACCCCCAATCACTTATTGTGCCTTTTTGTCTTCTTTTAAAGTTATAGAGGATCAGAAATAACAATAGCCTCAGGAATGAAGGTGAATTCTAGGCCTTGATCTAGCATAATTTAACCCTAAAACACCTAATCTCTATGAGCTTCTGTTTTCTTGTATTTTGAATGGGTTTAATTACAATTGTTCTCTCTACTTTATCAGCACGCAGTCTGCATCAAATGAGATGATATATGCAAAATTGTTCTTTAAAAAGAACTATATAAATATTAGGTTATTATTATGTCTCTAATTCAATGTAGAACATGTGATTTTGACAATAAATCCATTTTGAAAAGAGACTATCTTAGTCAATTTTATAATTCCAGAGTATTCAGTATTGTATCAATACATATTGGTTGCATTCAATTAAGAAATGGTTAAACCCAGATTAAAGATGTGGATTCAATCATAGGTAACCTGGGTTGATATGAACATATCCAGTTTTGTTAACATGGTTGTTTGCATCCCCTATTATGTGGGTGGAGGTGGTTTCCTTTGATTTACTGCTTGTTTCTTTAAAACCAGAGCGATTGATCAAATCTTTTCCTTTTTCTTCAGCTGTGCTCTTTTCCTTCATCAACTTTCTGCTTCACTCTTTCAACAACTTTTATCTGCTGCACCTAGTGTGCATACCATAAATTCAACCAGTGGGAGTGGAAGGATTCTTCTTTCCCTGTTCCCTCCTAAACTCTGTGTAATGGGCCTTGGACTGTTAGTTTCTATTCTGTATTGGTATTTCTCAGTTTGAGATATAGAAACAATTCATGTGGAACCATGGGTTTGAACTCTGGCTAACTGAGGACAAGATTATAGATGGGATGGGTATGGCAATGTAGCCTGTCATAAAAGTCCTGAAAAGCCAGGGGTGCCTAGGATTTGAGCTCAAGGAAGTCTTTATGAAAACAGAGGTTAAATTATGATCCTAATCTTCTTTCCTCCCTAGGGATTGTGGTGGTACTCTGGAAAAAGGGCTGTGCTTTCCACATGACAGGAGTTAGTTTGTATATTTGTGATTAAACCATGTGTAGTAAACATTTCCTTGTAAAAACTCTTGTTTTACAAATGGGTTTTCATCAATTACCTTGCTCATGGGAAAATTTCTTGTGAGACAATATTGTTGTTAAGTAGTGCCAGATGCAAAAGCAAATGTTCCTTTATGTGGTCAACTGTGAGAGTTCCAAAAATATGTCTGCCACAACTCTACCATGATTGATATATTCATTTGGAACCACAGACTTATTCTTTTAAAATATAAATGCACTTTGGAGAGTTACTGCATGGAACTGATATCAGTCATTTATACCTTGATGTGAATTAGGCATGCTGGCAGAATTGGATCTGCTACTGAACTTGGAGTCAGGAAGATACAGATTCAAATCTCACTGATGATATGAGCTATATTCATTCAAATTCTCTGAACATAAGGGAATTTTCTTAAGATGATAAATTGTAATTGGGTTGGCATCTGTTCTGAAAGAGTTCCCAAATCAAGAAAATCACAGTTACTGGCATGTTCAAATTTAATCAGTTGGCCTAATAGTTAATTTGTCTCTTGGCTTAAAAGAGTTGATGGTTTAAAAGAGAGAATGAGATTGAGAGGGTTTTCTGTTAGATAATTCAGATACTAGAAAATGAAGGACAGATCTGGAGGATGGTGATTCTGAAAGGGGAAAAGGCACATAGAGCATCATAGCATCACCTTGCCCTGAGTAGATAATGATAAAGCATTGATAGATACAAGCAGTGGGAGAATATTTTAGAGAAAAGGAGAGAATGAAAGGGAGGCTACCTATTTTACAATATTGCTGAGTATCATCCCAGTCAAAAGGTAACATTGAAAAGATTATAGTACAATTTCCTATCCTACTACTCAAGCAAATGTGTCTACTGGTATTCAAAAATCAACCATGGAAAATTATTTTTTCCCTCTCCTTTGGGCCTCAGCTTTGCACAATGGATAGAGAGCAGCAACAGTCCTGGATTCAGGAAAAGTTAAGTTCAAATCTGGCCTCAGATATTTACTAGATATGTGACCCTGGATAAGTCACATAATCTTGGTTTGCTTCACTTTAGTTTACTCAGTGGTAAAATGGGGGATAATAATTCCTCCTAACTTGCAAGTTTATTGTAAGGCTTAAAATACAGTATTTGTAATATGTTTACACAGTAGGCACTATACAAATTATTATTTCTTTCCTTTCTCTTTTCCAGCAGTAATATTTTGTCTTCCTAAAACTATTTCAATTATTTGAGAGGGAGGAATGAAACTTTTTTTTTCTTATAACTCAAAAATTGAGGTTTGATATCATACAAAATACATTGGATTTGGAGTGTAAAGACTGTGGATTCAAGTAAAGGTTATACTGCTAATTAGATGTGTGATGATGGGCAAGTAACTCAATCTGTTTAATCCTTAAAGTCCTTAAACCCACAAACCCATAGAATTGAGTTTAATGAATAACATAATTCATATTCTCATGCAAATATATAGAGAATACTCTAGATAGAATTATGTGAATCTACAAATCAAAGATAAAAGAAAGTAGAAACAGAAAATGAGAAACTTACTTTATGTCAACTTGCCTTGCCATAAATGCTATGGAAGATACGTTGATACCTGATATTCATAGTGTTCTTTAAGATTTACAAAATGTTTTCTATGTATTACCTCAGATCTTCATAAATCTAGGAGAAATCTGTAGGAGTAAATATATTGTGGAACAAACTGAACTACTTACTTTTGGGGATGAGGAGATAATGGAGAAAAATAGAACTACTTACCTTTAGGGTCCAGGAAATTGATGGTCCAAGAAGTCCAATAACTAGTTAGATTATGAGTATGAGTATGAACTTCTCAATGAAAAGGAAATGGAAGCCTACAAAGTATGTGACTTGCCATAATTTCTTTCTTTTTTTAAAAACTTTTTGTTTTCAAAACATATACATGGATAATTTTTCAATATTGATCCTTGCATAGCCTCGTGTTTCAGATTTTCCCTTCCTGCCCCCTTCCCCCAGATAATAAGCAATCCAATATATAGTATACATGTTAAAATATATATTAAATCCAATATGTGCAAACATATTTATACAATTCTTTTGTTGCACAAAAAAAAAAATCAGATCAAAAAGGAAAGAAAATGAATAAGAACACAAAATGCAAGCAAACAACAATAAAAAGAATGAGAATGTTATGCTGTGATCCACATCCAGTTTTCACAATCCTCTCTCTGGGTGTAGATAGCTCTCTTCATAAAAGATCATTGGAACTAGCATCAATCATCTCATTGTTGGAAAGAGTTAGTCCTCAGAATTGATCTTTATATGATATTAATGTTGCTGTGTACAATGATCCAGTTCTGCTCACTTCACTTAACATCAGTTCATATAAGTCTCTTCAGGCCTCTCTAAAATCATCCTCCTGATCATTTCTTACAGAATAATAATATTTCATAACATTTATTATTCAGCCATTCTCCATCTGATGGGCATCCACTCAGTTTCCATTTTCTAGCCACTACAAAGAGGGCTGCCACAAACATTTTTTGCACATGTGAGTCCCTTTCCTTCCTTTAAGATCTCTTTGGGATATAGGCTCAAAGGAAACAATGATGGATCAAAAGGTATACACAGTTTGGTAACTTTTTGAGCATAGTTCCAAATTTTTCTCCAGAATGGTTGGATCCATTCCAACCAACATTCATCCAACATAGCCAATCTGAGAGGTGTGTAGTGGTATCTCAGAGTTGGACTTGGCCTAATTTCAACAAGGAGGCAGCAACAGAGTTTGAATCTTATTGCAAATACTTAGGCTCTCAGTCACTAGATTGGAATTTCAGAGCTCAGAAGGACATTAGAAATCATTGAGTTCATGTGCCTCGACATAAATAGCAAGAAATGCTCATGGAAGTTATGTGACTTATACAAGGTTACAAAAAAGTAGTGGATCTGGGATATGAACCAAGTTCTCAATTCATCGTATTTCCTCTTATACTTTTATTTAATTACTCAACCTGCTAGGCCCTGTTACTCTGTTTTACCATGTTATTCAAGATGAATAAATGTGTGATGGAATATGCATTTTATCACATGATCTCTTAATACAAAACTTTGGTTTTCTATCAAATGCATACCTTTCCCTTATTAAATAATTTTTTTCCAAAAAAGTATCTCCAATGATGGAAGAGTTGACAATCCTATTTCTTCACTGACTATGATAACAACTTTCACTTTCCATTATAAGAAGCTTCAAGGTTTTAGCAAATACTTTGCTTATAATATTCTTGTTTACTGTGATGAGCCTGATGAAAGCTCACCTATCTTTAAGCACTGTAAGGTTTACTTAAAATAAGCTGTCCTTATGCTGTGTAGTGAGGGGTTCAAATATTATTGCTTAGATTTAAAAAATGAAGGAAGTGAGGCTTAGAACTTAAGCTTCCTCTTTATAGTCAGATAGGCACTAAGAGTCAGAGATTACTAAATCATGGAAATATTATTATATATATTTTCTAGGGCAGAACTCCTGATTCACAGTTTAATATTCTTTCCACTACACCATCCTACTTTGCCTCTCAGTTGTTTAATTAGGAGAGCTTATTTATAAAAATGATGATATAGATTATAAGCACTTTGAGGGGAAGGCCTCTTGCATTTTTATTTTCTTTTACTTAATACTTTGCTTGTCATCAATGTTTAACAAATTTTTTTCTCAAGTTAATTTAATGTTAATTTAGCTGGCATAAAGTTATGAGAATCAATATGTTAGAATAATGATTATTCTAAATTTCTGTTAGATACATGCCACAATGAAACATAATAATTTCATCTAAATAATTGAACCAATTCCACATAATGGGAAAAATGCCATTATATACATAAAAATATACCAAATCTATTAACTTGCTATGTAACTCTGGGCAATGAATCTCATCATTTCTTCACATGTGAAATGCAAGTTAATCTAAATTATATGCAGAAGCCCTTTTGTTTTTAACATTATGATAGTCTAATAAAGATTGATGTCTTCTTGTCTTCATGGGAAATTATCATTGACTATTAAATCATTAACTATTAATTTTTTGATTTATTTTGTTCTGAGGCAAACATAAATGGAAATTCATATTTGATAAATCAAACAAAATGGGAAACATTGATTTAATATTGTACTAGACCCCTGAAAGAAAGTGAAATATTATCTGAACAGTCATTTCTCACTTATCCATACTCAGGATAAGGAGAAGTGCCACTGATGTTAATGGATAATAATAGTCATAGCTCATTTATATAACACTTTAAGGCTTTTAAGTACTTTCATTATTAGGCAATACTAAGAAATTCTTTTATATATGTCTTTAAAACTTTTTTTTTTCATTTGAATTATTTATTGACAAAATGAATTTCAGCTGCAACAAACAGACTTTAGTTTGCTTCCATTACAATTCATAGTTTCAGAAATTCAGTTACTGAGATTCTTATACTTGAATAACTAAAAAAAATATTTATATTGTATTTTATAATTTTAAAATATCATATATATTTATGTGCTTGCCAAAAAAGTTACATTAGATAAGTAATTGACATATTATCATATCCATTTTAAATATTAAAGTCTCTCTCTGCATATATACACACACATATATATAAACAATCATTTGCCTGTGATATGGACATCCTAGTGTCCTCCCTTCAGAAATAGTCTGGTATATTAGGCCTAGTCCCTTTTTTCTGTTGATTAGCTCCAATTTGATGCTTATGCTTATGTCTTATCTTTCCCATCAGACTATGAGTTACTTGAAAACAGGGGCTATTTTTCATGCTTTATTTTTTGTATTCTGAGCACTTAAGACAGGCTTATTAATACTGGTTGACCTGACTTGTTCATCTTAACATTTCCTTATAAATAAATTTAGTGCTATAGGTGTGGAACATATTTAAATTTCCAATGAAGTGTACCACATCATTCTGCTGGCTCACATTGAATTCACATTCAACTCTGATCCATAGGCCTAACTAAAATACTCCTTTTTACTGGTATTTAAGTGTTGAGTATGCTATCTGAGGACTCTACATTTCTTCTTAAATACACCTGTAATTATTTTTGTTCAATTAATCTCACTTGGTTAAAATTTCTTAATCTTTATTTTGCTGTTGTGACTCTACACTTTCTGACATTTGAAGACTCATTATAGATTTCTAAGGATCATAATGCAGTTATAAGATTAATATTTTAAAAATTGTACTAATATTTTAGGGATACCCTTTATTTGTCTTTAATCAAATAGTTTTGTAGTTGTTGGTTGAGCTAGCAATAAACAGACAATTTTTTTTAATTTTTATTTTTTTCTTGAAGCAATTGGGGTTAAGTGACTTTCCCAGGGTCACACAGCTAGGAAGTGTTAAGTGTCTGAGGCTAGAACTCAGGTCCTCCTGACTTCTGGGCTAGTGCTCTTTCCACTGTTCCAATTACCTACCCCTTAAGTAGATAATTTTGTGATGTACTGGTGGATGTTTGGGTATAGTAATTCAACCAGTTCTGAATTAATGTAATTGTGCTGTCATCTAGTCTATTTTTCCATTTTGTCCATTAGGATCATGAGAAACTTTAACTATGCTGTCCTCCATTCCATATATATTTTGATTGAAACACAGTAGTATAATAGAAAGTAAATTGGATTTGGAGTGAGAAGAATTGGGCTTAAATTGCAGTTCTTTTAGTATGTGCATAGGTGCACTTGTATAAGTCATTTAATATATTTGAGCTCTGGTTTCCTCACCTATAAACCAGAGAATTTGATGAACTAAATAATGTACCCATAAGGGCTTTTTCTGCCCTGTGGTTTATAATCTATTCTAAACTCCTTGTCTTATGAAATGGATTTAAAAAAATATTTTTTTCACATGACTGATTTTTAGTAAATTCACACTCACTTTCAATCCAGTCTAATTTAATAAGAATTTATTAAGTCCCTACTGATCAAGACAATTGATTGAGTGGTGATGCTGTAATAATAAACCCCCAAAAATCCTTGTCCTCAAGGAACTTAACTTCCTCACTCTGGAGTTGGGTAATATGTAAACAAATAAGTAAGGGAATAATTTCTTGAGGAGCCTAGAAAGAGAAAATAACAAATGGGGGTGATCAAAAATGCTTCACATACAAGATGGCAGAAGATGGACTCAATGGAAGCTCCTTAGAGGCAAGAAAGAGTGTAATTCTAGACATGAAGATAAAATGCCAAGTGTGGGGAAAAGCAAATAGATATGTTATACTGTAAAACAGAGTAAATAAAGAGGGGTAGAATAAAATTTTAAAGGGCTAAATTTCTAGAATGAGATATTTGTATTTTCTCCTATAAAAATTAGGGGTTCTTGAAAAAGGAAGTAACAGATTTGTATTTTTAGAAAGTTTTTTTTTTTTTTTCCCATGTGTGTGAAGTATTGTTTGAAAAAGGAAAGACTGGAGCCTTATTAGAATAATATTGGACTAGTCCTGAAGAGTAAAAAATAGAGTCAAAGGTAAGGTGCTGACATTATAAGTTAAAATACGAGGACAGATATAAAAATCAATCTCAACATTAGAATTGACAAGACTTGACAACAATCTGGATATGAGGAGAGAGGGAAAGGGAAAATTCAAGGATGGCTGAGAACATGGGCTTTGAGTGAAAGATGATGGTATTGTCAAAAGAAATATGGGAACTTGGAAGAAGGATAAGTTTAAGGGAGAAAATAATGCTTCATTCTGAGCATGTTTACTTTAATATGTCCATGTAACCTACAGTAAAGAATGTTCACGTGACTTATTAGTAATTCTGGAATAAAGATTGAGAGAAACTATGATTATTATATCTATATCTACATATAGATAGACAGATCTAACTAACCCTAGCAATCTATCTAGGATTCCAAAGATAGTTATTGATATCAAAGATAGATGTTTTGAAAGAATTCAAAATTAGGAGTGTATTATTGGTAACATGGCAAAGGAGATTAAGAAGGATTGAGCAAAAGAGTTTATAAGGAAACCATGATAGTGAACATTGCTATGAAAAACCAAGGGATCAGGGAGTAACTAGGAAGGATGGGTGGTCAGAAAGATCAAATGTTTTAGAATGTACAAGAAAGATGAAGATTAAGGTGTCATTTTATTGGCATTTATGAGATTGGAGATTTGCTAATTTTTTCATGTTTCTTCAAAAGTATTTAGGGTATGTCCTTTTACACCTAGATTATAGATGTATTTGGACAATGCAGGAGAAACTGATTTATTATATATGTATATATATATATATGTATATATATATATATATATATTCTCTCTGTCTCTGTATATATTCTCTCTCTCTCTCTATATATATATATATTTATATTTATATATTTCTAATTTTTCCAACAATGTGTCAAATAGCAAGTACTTAATATCTTGTCACTTAGTAGGATAGTAGGTATATTTACTTGTTTGTTATATACTTTATCTTTTGCACTGACTTATGTCTCCATCTTTTTAAAAACCAGATTAAATTTACAAAAAAAAAATATTGTTTTGTAGTATAATTATGAATCTGGCAATACAAATCCCCATCCATCCCCATTCTTTCTTTCATTTTTCTCCATATTCTTCTTCCATATAAATATTTATTCTCTTTTCTAGATCTATAAATTAACATTTTGATAGTTTGATTGATACAAAACTGGATAAGTAAATTCATTTAGGCAATATTGTCATTTTATCATACTGATTCATCCTGTCTAGGAATAACTCATTTTTATTAAAAGTTACTAGGTAACTTTATTTTTGTAAGTAATTATCTATATTTGTATAAGTGTAATTATTATATTTATTTTGGGAGAAACACTCAAGTATTTTTTTAAGATACTGTAATAATTTTAAACAGATTTTCTGTCTCTTTCTGCTACTTTTTGTTAGCATTGTATATAAAAACTCTTGATTTACATTTATTTTATATCTTGTATTGCTTATGGCATTAGTTTTAAATTAATTTTTAATTGAGTTTAGAGTTTTTGAAATGTAACATCATGTCTGCTGCAAAAAATATAGTTTCTTATTTAACTATATTAATTCAGCCAAATTATTTTTCTCGTCTTATTTTTATAGCCCTCATGTCTACTACTTTGTGAGGTACAAAATGGTTTCATTTGAAATCCTTGTTTCATCCCCAAATTTATGGGAAAAGAATACATGTTATCTCTATTAAAAATGATGATAACTGGGTGTTAGTACACATTATTTTAAAGAAATGTGCAGTTGTTGCAGGTTTTTATTTTTTAATAGAAATGTGTTGCATTTTGTCCAAATCTCTGATTTTTGAAATTGATATGAATAATTATTTGTCATTTTCCTCATATTATACCTATCTTACATTTTTGAACTATATGGTATCATCCTATTTGCTAATATTTTGTTTAAATTTTTACAACCATGTTCATTAGGATAAAATTAGATAATATTTGTCAACCATTTTTCAAATCTTAAAATATTATGTAAATATGATAGTGATAGTGGTAATGATGATGAAGGATATTATCAATAGTTTTACAGATTTTTCCCTTTAAATTCTTCTTTGTATGTGAGAAATGAAGACAAAAATATACACATCAGATGTATGAAGAAGAAAATAATTCATTTCAAAACAAACAATAGAGATAATAAAAGGAGATTAAATAAATTCTTTTGGTTGCTTGAAGTTTAAGAATATTTCTCATAAAAACATCTTATATAGCTAAGATAAAAAGGAAACAACTTAGAAATTATTTTATAATTGATTTCTCTGATAAAGATCTCAATTTGAAGAAATAAAAGGAATTGATTCCAATTGACAAATGCTCTAAATTGATGAACAGATACTTAAGGAAACAAATGAAGTGAATCTATAGCCACATTAAAATTCAAATTAAATACAAATAAAATATTTAAATTAAGGCAATTCTGAAACTCTATTTCATACCCATAAGAGTGGCAAAAATAACCAAAAAACAAAACATAAATGCTGGAGTTGCTGTAGGAAAACAGGAACAGTGACACACTGTTGGTATGCTTGTGAATAGGCGGAATCATTCTGGAAAGAACTTTGGATTATTATGCAAAATGTTATTTTTTAATATATACACTTTGACCTAATTATATAATTGCTAGTCCTATACCCAAGAGAAATTAGAGAAAATAGATTTCTTTTTTATACAAATACATTAATAGTACCTCTTTTGTGATATAAAAAAGGGAAACTAAAATGATGCTATAAATCATGAAATATCTTACATCCATAAACAATAAAAGGTATGGCTTCAGAGGAATCTCAGCAGATTTTCATGAACTAATAGAAAATGAGAGAAATAAAAACAAGAGAACAATTTATATTATAACATCCAAATTATAAAAAAAATGAACAATTTAAAGAACTTGAATAAATTCATAAAGAATGAAATAAAATAATAGAACACTTATATAATAATAACATATTGTTAAAAACTTTTAAAGCTGTAAAATATACAATAAATATGATAACCATATGTGTTTTTATCATATTGATGATAAAACATACTATACATTTCAGAGTGATTATAATTTTGATACAAAATATGACACAGTGCAGGGTTAACCATCATTTAGGGAGTTGGTGCTCTAGACCATGCTATTTGTTGCTAGAATTTTTTTTTCTTTTATTTCTTTGCTAACTGATTAGATGGTGGGAGAGAAAATAGATTTCCATTTTTTAAATGGAGAAATGTGAAATGCCATATGCACTTTAAAATAAATTCACTGTTATTTGTTTTGTTTTATTTTGGTACATGAGACCACTTAAGAAGCAGGAGCAATATGTAAAGGTAATATATAAACAAAATAGGTCAATATAACTTTAAAAAAAGAAAACTGAGAAATCAGTTTTAGTTAAATAGTGGGCAGAGATGGAAGTGAGCAGGAAGAGATGAAGTACAATTGTGTTTACACATGTGCATAATATACATACACATATAAGTTTACACATGCATATGTATTTAGACACACACATATATGTATTTACACACACACAGACATACATATTTCCATTTTTACACTAGCACAATTAATCTGAGAAGGGAAATTACTATATTATGTTTAAAGAAGCTCTAAAGATCAAATAAAGCTATTTTTAGGAATAGGGAAGAGAAAACTTAGGAATATTTGTGGCATTCTCTTTTAGCACAATTTTTGAAGGTAGCAATCTTATCACATTTATAAATTTTTTTAGTATCTTAAGATGTAATTTGGCTAAGAAGCAATGGAAAAAGAAATTAGCTATATAACAATGATAGGTTTTAAGTATTTCATCCTTCTTTTAAAAATTGTTTTACTTTCGTTGGAGAATTATTTCCATTTTAACTACAACTGTTATAGGGATGTTAAAGTAACTCTGTCTTTTCTTGTTGCTTGTATAATACTATTTTGGGGATATGTTTAGACCAAAAGATAAAAGGGATCTTTGCATTAAGTTCATTGCAGGTCTACTTTATAATTTTAAAAAGTGAATTAGAAAGTTAAAAAAGGCCCTGGATTTGGAATCAGAGTTCCTGTGTTTAAATTTCACTTTTGTCTGTCACTGCCTGTGTCAGGTTTATCTTCTTGTACCTCAGTTTCCATAACTATTAAAAGAAGTGGCCTCTAATATCCTTTCTAATTATAAATATATGTTCCTATAAGTCATGAAACTTAAAGCAGTTTAAGTTTTCATGTGTTCGACGCTGTGCTTTAAGGAAGCATATCTAATTTAGCCTTTACACATACAGTAAGTTATACTGTATCTGGGAGCTGTCCACAGCCCAAGCTAACTGATAGCCATAAGGAAAGTGAGTTCCCCATTATATGCAGACTCAAAAGGATATATGCAATACAACAAGATGTAAATTACATATAATCTCTTTAGACAGAAAACTTTTTTGTCCTCATCTTGGATTATTCCTTTCACTCCCTACACTCCTTACCAAACTAGAGAGAGACCATTGTTGCAATGTTTACCTTCTATTTTTTCTGTCTGGATACTCTTGATGCTGGCAGGCCTTGTTTGCTGAAATTCTTTATACCATATACTGGTTGTGACACAGCAACAGGAAAGAACTCAATTTGACTTGTTGAAATATTACAGCTTTACTTCTCATTCTCAATTTACAAATTGTCTTCTCTTAATTATAAACTAATCCTACAGAGAATTTAGTAACAAGATCCTTTTTCTCCCTTTTAGTCAAATACACCCCAAAATATTATTACAGCAAGCTAAAAATTAAAAAAAAAATAGTAAATTAGCCACCTGTCACCAGAACTAATTTAAATGGAAATAATTGCTCTAATTAAATTGGATTCATAGGTTATAAAAACATAGACCAAATACTCAGAGAAAATACAACCCTTGGCAAGATTCTGAAAACTAATTTTCCCTTCGTTATCTCTGGCCTTTCCTTTCTGTAGCCTTTACCATCTCTGTGACTTCTTCTTGCCTCTCCTACTTTCAGGAACTCTATGCCTTCATGGTTCCCCTTCCTTCTGAATGAAGGAAAGCTATCAGGATGGAGAAAGTGTTTTAAAGATTGAGTAAAGATCAGGTGTGCTCCAGGATCAGTTTTCTTTCTCCAAAAATCACATGATTTCCAAGGAGTGCAGCCTTTGCTTTGTGATACTAAGTTGAGGCCACCTTGGCATTTAAACTCCTATATAAGGTAATTTAGTAATCCTAAAGATGTGGTTGGGTTGAAAGGTTTTCCTCATTTATGACTTAGAAATGTGAGGTCATTTGTCCTGACTAATCAGGGCAAAGATCCAGCCTATAGCCCAGGCCCCTATATAATCTTGTGTGTTAACTGAGAGGCTTTGCCTTTCCTTGCCTAACTGTTTGTGGGGAAGTAGATGCCCTTTCTCTTGGGATCATAATAAACTTTTTTTCTGCTTTTGCCTTGAGAAATCTCCTTAATTTATTTGATTTATTTGAGCTGGTGGTCTTGTCCCACAGTTTATCGGGGATTCTCTGGGATCATGTGGCCTGGTAAGTGTACAAGGTTTCAAGAGCTAGCAGAATGGCAAGCCCTGCCTTGCTTTAGGCAGCCTGTGAACTTCCAGGACTTTTCCCTGTTTCCTAGATCAAGTGGCCCAATAAGGAGCGACTCAAGGCAAAACAGAAGTCAATAAAGTAGTAAATTCTGAGGCAAATCACAAGTGGCAGGGATTGGTCATGGCATAAGTCAGGCAACTTTCGTGGATGGAACATCAAAATGTAAGTACCTATGAGAACCTTGAGTCAAGCATTGAATACATGGACTCTGGAAGGGTACTATAGACCCTGGAGGGGTACTCTGGACAGGATAGGCCTTTTGGGTGACTGAGGCTTTTAAGGCAACTTGCCCTGAGACTGACCTGTGGGATCCTTGAGTCCACCCTTGAGTTGAGAGACTTTGGAGGGGTGCTCTGGACAGGGTAGGCCTTTTGGGACACCTTTGAGTCAACTCTTGAGTGGACAGACTCTGGAGTGGTGTTCTGAAAAATCTTATCAAATATTTACAATAGGAGGGCTCAGCCAAAAATCTCCCACTGTCAAAAATGATTACTCTGATAGTGGGAGGACACTCCCAGGGATAATTGAGTAAATCCTAATCTGTATGTAAAATAGATTTTTGTATGTCTGTGTGATTTCTCTGTGTTTCTCTGCTTTGCATTCTGTGTTCTGTGTTAAAAACTGAGTGAGAGAAAAGGAGTCAGCCTCTGTTGTTGGTTTGGAAAAGATCAGGCTGAGTTAGAAAGATTTTCAACTGATGTATATAGAAAGGTTAGTTAGAAAGCTTAAGTATATATGAATGTGAAGAGCATAGACTGAAAAGGATTAGAGAGTTAGGATTTTTGGAAAAATGGAAAAGCAGTGTGCTACCACTTTAAAAAATAATGAAATGAAAAATGACATTTCTGTGGAACCAGAATTGGACAATTTGACTCTGCAGAAATTGTTAAGTTATAGAACTGTTAAAATTTAAAAAAAATATAGTAGATTCTGAGATTTTCTAGATAAGTTTTAAGTTACTTGGCCCTATCAATTAAATTCAGTTGGTCTATTGTGTTTTTAATAGGCCTAATTTACATGATTAAACACCTTCCTAGGGAAACTGCCTAAGGGAAAAAACAAACAAACAAACAAACTGCTCCCTCTCTGGGTTTTTTCCAAGCTTTTCCGGTTTGTGGAATCATGTTGGCAAGGGAGGTGTCCCCAGCTGACTTGGATTTTTCTGGGGATTTTACTGTTGCCCTGACTGCCCCTACATCTTTGACATGGGCCCCCTCCCTAGCATTTTTGTCACAGAGAGTGAGGCAGCCACTGGGCCACAGACCTGTAACTGGACACCTAGGTCCAAATTTCTCTGACTCTAAGACCCAGGGAGAATTAGATCTTAGAGTCTGTCAATTTCTTAAAGAGCTATGGTCAGATTTGAAAGGGCAGTTTTCTGCTGCCTTAAATTTTGAGATTGTGTTTACACTGAAATTGTAGGGGGGTAATTACTATTAACTCTAAAAAAAGAATTTGTTTATTCTGGTAAAAGAATTTAGAAATGTGTGCATTGATATTGAAGTATTGTTACTAGAATTTTATATCTGTATTTGATTTTAAATTAAAAATTTTGATTTTCTGGGAACTTACCTAAAGAAATCACATGTTTGTATCTCCTAATTAGATGAAATATATTTAAGCTACTATGTTGTTTGCTAAACTGTATAATGAGTAATTTGTAAAATTTGTATGAGCTGTGATGTAATATTTTATTGGCCTAGTGTAATGCCGGGGAAACTGAGGCAAGATAGAAATTAGAGAGTTTTTAATATTTTATTAATTGGAGAGTTCAATTGACTGGACAGGACTCTTGTCTCAAAGTATCCAGTGAGGAATGGGAGAATGACAAACCCTTTTATAGCTTTCAAACAAAGAAAAGAATAAGAGTGGGAAAAGTTCTTACAGAACCCATTTGGTTCTGTCAGGAGGGGGAGAGCAATAAACTCTTACTGAAAACCAGAGTCAGCATGTGAGTAAGGATGTCAATTGAAGTATCCAGGATGATCTTATCTCTTAGAGGGACAGTGTTAAAAATTCTTTGAAGGCAGAGGGAGCTAGGAGCCAGGATGTCTGATCTGCTCCTCATCTCCCATTGACAATTTATAACCTTAGAGCAAATGGTCCTCAGTCTTAATGAACCAGAGGGGGGGTTACAACTAAGGGGACTGCGGCAGAACAGTTAAGGAAACTGAGATAGAACAATTCAGGGAAACTCAGTCAGGACAATAAGGGAAACTAGTGAAGGGACACTGAGGCAGAACAGCTCAAGGAGACTGTGGCATAACACTAGTTAGATATGTGGCATAAATTTTGTGAAATTTGACCAAAGGCTATTTATAATATTAATCTTAAGGTTTGTAAAAGCAAGAAAACTTGGCATATAGGGATGTGTGTAATTGCACAACAAATTGTATCTGAAAGGTATATAATATGTCTACAAATAAATAAGAAATATTGAGGAGGTGTGCCACAGAGAGAGAGGGAGCCTGGTTCCAGAATATTTAGGTAGACTTTAATGAAACAACACTGTGGGATGAACCTTGAAATTGTCCAAACTCTCCTCTGAAAGTGGCTCAAGTGGGGAATGACATAAACTGAGATCTTTTGGGGGGACCATTTGTGCATTCCCTTCAGGGAGTTCTCAAACCCTGGGAAAAGCCTGTAAACTCCCAGTTAAGTGGTCTCATTCAATTGGAGATCTTGGTCAATGATTCCCCCATTGAATTGCCACAAACAACTCTCAGTGCCTCAATCTTCCATGTAAGTAATCTCATTCAATTTTGAATTGAATTGAAAATCAGTTTTAACATTGAACATCTTGACAGCCCATACCCACTGGTGAAGATATTTTCTTCTCATTGTTAACCTTTGCTGCAATCTTCCTAATAGGACCTTTTGCCCAATAAAGAAGTCTGTCTTTCTAGCAAGCTGGATTTTCAATGTTAGTAAATCACATTTTGCCATGCAGATTTAGTGTTTTTGAATTTTTTTCACATAGGACCTACACTGATCACAGGGGATTTCCCACTTCAATTCTCTCACCTCATACCAGTGGGGAAATAAATATAGGGAGAGGGATAGCAGCTTTCCCTTGAGAAAAGAGGAGTTAGTGAAATAACATTGGAACAGATTGCACCTAAGTGTGGATTAGTAAATATTATTGATTCTGATAAAGGAACATATTTTACTTTAAGGATTTATAAGAAAGAATGGGGAAGGATTGCAAATTGAGTGGCAATTCCATACACTTGGGCATTTGTGCTCATATGAGAAAATGGAAAGAATGAATACGATTTTTAAAAAATTATTAATTTTATAATTATAACATTTTTAATATTACATATGCATGGGTTATTTTTTACATTATCCCTTGTACTCCCTTCTGTTCCGAATTCCCCCCTCCTTCCCTCGACCCCCTCTGCTAGATGGCAGGCATTCCCATACATATTAAATATGTTATAGTGTATCCTAGATACAATATATATGTGCAGAACTGAATATTGTTATTGTTGTTGTTGTTGTTGCAAAGGAAGAATTGGATTTTGGAAGGTGAAAATAACCTGGGAAGAAAAAAAAAAACAATACAAACAGTTTATACTCATTTCCCAGTGTTTCTTCTCTGGGTGTAGCTGATTCTGTCCATCATTGATCAATTGGAATTGGATTAGCTCTTCTCTATGTTGAAGATATCCACTTCCATCAGAATACATCCTCATACAGTATCATTGTTGAAGTGTATAATGATCTCCTAGCATTTCACTCATTTCACTCAGCATCAGTTGATGTAAGTCTCTCCAAGTCTCTCTGTATTCATCCTGTTGGTCATTTCTAACAAAACAATAATATTCCATAACATTCATATACCATAATTTACCCAACCATTCTCCAATTGATGAACTTCTATTCATTTTCCAGTTTCTAACCACTACAAAAAGGGCTGCCACAAACATTTTGGCACATACAGATCCCTTTCCCTTCTTTAGTATTTCCTTGGGATATACGCCCAATAGTAGCACTGCGGATCAAAGGATATGCACACTTTGATTACTTTTTGGGCATAGTTCCAAATTGCTCTCCAGAATGGTTGGATTCTTTCACAACTCCACCAGTGTCCCAGTTTTCCCACATCCCCTCCAACATTCATCATTATTTGTTCCTGTCATCTTAGCCAATCTGACAGGTATGTAGTGGTATCTCAGAGATGTCTTAATTTGCATTTCTCTGATCAATAGTGATTTGGAACACTCTTTCATGAGTGGATATAGTTTCAATTTCATCATCTGAAAATTGTCTGTTCATATCCTTTGACCAATTGGAGAATGGCTTGATTTCTTATAAATTAGAGTCAATTCTCTATATATTTTGGAAATGAGGCCTTTATCAGAACATCTAACTGTAAAAATATTTTCCCAATTTGTTACTTCCCTTCTAATCTTGTTTGTGTTAGTTTTGTTTGAACAAAAGCTTTTTAATTTGATGTTATCAAAATTTTCTATTTTGTGATCAATAATGATCTTTAGTTCTCCTTTGGTCACAAATTCCTTCCTCCTCCACAAGTCTGAGAGGTAAACTATCCTATGTTCCTCTAATTTATATATGATATCGTTCTTTATTCCTAAATCATGGATCCATTTTGATCTTAGTATGTGGTGTTAAGTGTGGGTCCATGCCTAGTTTCTGCCATACTAATTAGAATAAATAAGATTTTAAAGAAACTACTAAATTGATGTTAGATACTAGATTGCCTTGGACCAAATGTTTGCCTATTGCTTTGTTAAAGAATTAGAACTATCCCCAGAAGTGACCTGGGAATCTTCTTCTTTGAACTGGTTTATTCTATTTGAGAGAAGAAAGATAAAAACCCTCTTTTAAAACAAAGGATACATTTTAAAAGAATTAGATAGCTGTGTCCTCATTCCTTTTTAGCCCTTAAGAAACAAGGATTGCTGACCTAGGCAACACTTTTGAAGTTTGGAGTTTGCAGTTTGCAGGAGAGTGGATGAGTATTAAGTCTTGGAAGAAGCAGAGTGGGAAGGACTTTACCAAACTTGACAGATTACTGAGACTACAGTCTGAAAGCTAAAGAATACTAGGCTTACAGGACCTGTAGATGAACTTCAAGAAAAAATGATCTATTAAGGACAATTTATAATCTCTAAAATTGACTTCTGCACTTAGAAGTGTTTTGGTGGGAGGTGGGAATGTTTGTCTCTAGAGGAATTTTAACAATATTTGCATTGCACTTGTTACTTATATTTCCAAATAATAATAATAAATTTAGAGGAATTCCTCAATTGGAGGAAGTTGAGTTAATGTTTCTTTTTTTAATTAAGAAATCATTAATGTTAACTAATGTCTTTTTTTTAAAAAGAAAATATTATTTTGTATTTGTTGTCTCTGTTCCAGAACTAAAATTGCATTTTTAAAAATTTAATAGTTTTTCTTTACCAGATATATGCATGGGTAATTTTACAACATTGACAATTGCCAAACCTTTTGTTTTAATTTTTCCCCTCCTTATCCCCACCAGATGGCAGGTTGACTAATACATGTTAAATATGTTAAAGTATAAATTAAATACAATATATATCCAAACAGTTGTTTTGCTGTACAAAAAGAATCGGACTTTGAAATAGTGTACAATTAGCCTGTGAAGGAAATAAAAAATGCATGTGGACAAAACCGGAGGGACTGGGAATTCCATGTAGTGGTTCATAGTTATCTCCCAGAGTTCTTTTTCTGGGTGTAGCTGGTTCAGTTCATTACTGCTCAATTGGAACTGATTTGGTTCATCTCATTGTTCAAGATGGCCTCATCCATCAGAATTGATCATC
Source organism: Sminthopsis crassicaudata (assembly GCF_048593235.1). Taxonomy (NCBI): domain Eukaryota; kingdom Metazoa; phylum Chordata; class Mammalia; order Dasyuromorphia; family Dasyuridae; genus Sminthopsis; species Sminthopsis crassicaudata. The sequence goes on along the minus strand of NC_133617.1, from coordinate 682,324,071 downwards.
ATATAGTATTGTTGTATTAACTAATGTCTTATGTGAAATCAGGATATTCTATATTCTGTATGAGTTTTAATTGATTGTATTGAGTCACCTTAAAATTGTACCCATTATTTAAAGGAACTGAGAATAATAGTTTTTGCCTTTGTTAAGGCCTTTGAACATGTTTCTGTGATAAACAATATGTAATTTAGCATTTTTCTATGTTTTGGGCATTTAAATAGCAAAATGATTTATGTAATGTTGAACTTCCATCTATTTATATATGAAAGATATATAAAGCTGCAAACCTTCTAGGATGAATTTCTTACTGTTATCACTGTAAGGTCAATACATTTTTAGGATATATGATCCTTGAGAGCTAGATTCATCTGAAGCTTTGATTATGGGATTTGCTATTGGAGATAAAATCTCATGGGAAAATAGCTGATATTACTTAAATTTTTTAAGTTTTAAATTCAGGTAGGACTGTCTGATAAATCATCAAGCCAGTGATACACCATCTGAAAGGAATATGTCACAAGCTACTCAGAAGAATTTGATCTTGAATTGTTACAAGTAAAAGTTAGTATCTGGGGGAAAAAAAATTAGGAGGATGATCTTGGCCTCTGTTGAGGTGGGATCCTTCTAATTCAGTTTCCCAGTGGTGTTCTTTAGAATAAGAATCTACCTGATTACTCCTGAGCTGGGTTAAGGTAGATTGTTACTACATGATTAATTAAAAACTGGGACAATTACCTGAAAGTAAAACTGAGCTAAGAATGCTTTATTCTGTATCCTATATGTGCTAAAAGGCCTGAAGAATTTGTTTTGATGCTATCATGTCTGTTTTTTATCTCTAATGGCAAGTTTTTGTAATTAGGACAAATGGTCAGTAGAAGTCATGAGCACCATTAAAAAAATGTGGTCATTATATCCTCAAGTAAGTAAGTGAGTATTGATCTAATCATCCATCTGTTGCTAAGTGAGTATGTTTGTCTATTTATTTTAACATCTCTGTTGTTGCTGACTTTTGTGGTAGGCATCTTTATTTGTGAAAGGTTACATACTCCAATTCTGGGGGACACAACTGGTTGGGATGGTGGGTGGTCCTGCTACCTGAGGCCAAGAAGAAAACTACCATCAGAAAGGAGATGTCTGTGGAAGGCTATCCTCATAATACTTGGTAGAGCCCTCCTATTCCTAATCTTTATTATCCAAGATGATTAGAATGAAGAGTAAGGAAAGGAGAAAATTGTCTGGGTGATTTCATAGTTAATATTCCCATCAGAAAAGGCTATGTTTCCAGGAGAAAATACTATTACCTTGGTAAAAGACATAACTATATATATGGTGGTTTTGGTTTGGAAGAGCCTGTTGGAGACAGGCGCTATGGTTTCTTCTCATAGTCCTCAATAGAGTTAATTTCCCCCTGTATGATGTAACTTATTACTAATGTGTTTCAGAAAACTCTATGTAAAATCACTTAAGATAAAAGGTACAGTCAGGAGATTAACAGGATTGATAGTCCTTGAGACAAAGATGGGAACCAGAGCCTGGGAGGATAATCGGTCAGACTCTGAAAATAAAGTCAATCAGGAATTTGAAGAAATGTATAAACTTTGCTGTGAGAAGCTTTCAAATGATGAAAGAGAGAGGGGAATTGAATTACGTGAACAGTGAAAGCTATTTCACAGTGGTGTAAAAACTGAGTGAAGGTCAGCTGTGACCCAAGTCCAGTTTTCTTTCTCCAGAGATCATATAATTTACAAGGAGTAGGACCTTTGCTTTGTGAGACTAAGTTGGGTCCATCTTGGCATTGAAAGTTCCATCTAAGGTAATTTAGTAATCCTAAAGATGTGGTTGGGTTGAAAGTTTTTCCTCATTTATGACTTAGAATGTGAGGTCATTTGTCCTGCTAATCAGGACAAAGATCCAACCTGTAGGGAGCATTACCCAAGGCCCTATAAAATTCTTGTGTGTTAACTGTGCCTTGCCTCTCCTTGCCTAACTGCTTGTGGGGGAGGAGATGTCTTTTCTCTTGAGTTCTTAATAAAATTTCTTTCTGCTTTTGCCTTGAGAAATCTTCTTAATTTATTTGAGCCAGTGGTCTTGTCCCACACACTTTTCTTTGCTTTCCTCATATCAGGTTTTCAAGTCTATCATTTAAATAGAAATAAGAACAAGTGTGTCACTGTGATTTTCTCCCAGAGCATTTTCATTTTAGCCTTGTCAAATTTCATAAAGGAATGAGATAGCTGGGTTGCATAGTAAAGAGAATCCTGTAAGTGAAATCAGAAACATTTGAATTCAAATTCTTTCTCAAAAACTCATGAACTATATAACCCTAGACATGTTTCATTACCTCTCTCATTTTGATTTTCTATATTTAAAAAATATAAATTAAGACAATTCTGCAGTGCCATCAGATATCTCTCACATTAGCTATGGTAACAGGAAAAGATAATGAAAAATGCTGGAGGGGATGTGGGGAACTTATGACACTAATTGTTGGTGGAGTTGTGAAATGATCCACCCATTCTGGATAGCAAATTGGAACTATGTCTAAAGTGCTATAAATCTGTGCATATTTTTTGATACAGAAATTTTTCTATTGGGCCTGTATCCCAAAGAAGTTATAAGAAAGGGAAAAGGACCTACATGTGCAAAAGTGTTCATAGCAGCCCTTTTTGTAGAGCAAAGAATTGGAAATTGTATAAATGTCTGTCAATTGGAGAATGGCTGAAAAAGTTGTGGCATTAATATTATGGAATATTATTGTGCTATAAGAAAGAATCAGCAGAATGATTTCAGAAAGACATGGACTGATGTGAAATGAAGTAAGGAGAATCAAAAGAGAATTGTATACAACAACAAAATTAAGCAATGATCAATTCTGACAGATATAGCTCTTTTCAGCAATGCGATGGCCAGTTCCAATAGAGTGTGATGGAGAGAGCCATCTGCATCCAGAAAGAGGATTGTAGAGACAAAATTTGGATCAAAATTTATTATTTTCAAATTTTTTTTTGCTTTTTGTTTTTTGTTTTTTCTCTTTTTTTCTCCTTTTGTATGTGATTTTTCTTGTGCAGCATGGTTAATGTGGAAATATTCATATATGTATATATATATATATATATATATATATATATATATATATATATATATATATATATATATATATATGTGTGTGTGTGTGTGTGTGTGTGTATGTGTGTGTGTGTGTGTGTGTGCAACATGTTTAATATATACTGGATTACTTGCTGTCTAGGTAAGAAAGAAAAATTTGGAACATAAGATTTATAAGAGTGAATGTTAAAAACTGCTTTGCATATCTTTTGAAAATAAAAAGCTATTACTTTAAAAAAAGAAAGAGAACTTTTATGGAGGCATCCAATGTTCTATAAAACTAAAATAAATAACATGTTGGCTCACTTTAAACAATTCACATTATAAAAACATCTACCATTGCTATCAAATAAATATCAAATAAGCTAATATATATAAAACATTTTGAAATACAGAATATCTTCTACTCATTTAAGCTCATTTACATATAAAAATATCTACCATTGCTATCAAATAAGCTAATATATGTAAAACATCTTGAAACCTTAAAATATAGAATATCTTTTACTGTTATAATTATTACATTTAAGTTTCAGTAAAAGGTACTTTTCTGTGATTGGGAAATAATTTTCTGGTAGCATTCTCTTCTCTTATAAGCTTTGAAGTCATAATATTTAAGTGGCAGAGCCAAGATGGCTGAGAGGACACATGCTTCATTCTGAGCTTCCCTACTACCCTCACTAATGATTACAAAATTCTGCCTCTGAAATAGTGCTTCACTGATAAAATCCATGAATATTGGGAGTCAAACAAATTACCAACAGAAGATAATTTGGAAGATCACCAGAAAAGGTCTGTCTTGATCAAGTGGGAGGAGATCATCACAGACAGGGAGGCAGAACCACAGAGACTAGCATAAAGAACCTAGAATTAAAAGGAATAGTGTAGATAAATTTGTAGCTCAATTTCAGAACTATCAGACTAAGGAAAAAATATTACAAGCAGCCAGAAAAAAACGATTTAAATACCGAGGAGCCACAACAAGGATCACTCAGGATATAGCTGCTTCCATATTAAAGGACTGAAGGGCCTGGAATCTTATATTCTGAAAGACAAAAGAACTTGGAATGCAGCCAAGAATAAACTACCCACCTAAGCTGAGCATTTTCTTCCAGGGAAGGAGATGGACATTTAATGAAGGAAGTGAATTCCACTTGTTTCTAATGAAAAAATCAGAACTAAACAAAAAAATTTGACCCCCAAATTTAGAACTCAAGAGAAACAGAAAAAGGCAAAATAATCTTGAGAACTGTATTTCTGTTACGGGCCTATATAAAGAACACATGTATAATTTGATTTCACAGTTATAATATATTTTTAAAAAAAGGAATTAGAAGTGAAAGGGGATTGAATCAGAAAAAGGGAAAAGTGAAGGTAAAAAGAGGTAAATTGCTTCTCAAGAACAGACAAAGGAAACTTATCCTATCTGAAGGAATTAAGGAAGGGAGGAGGAATATTGTGTTTATCTTACTCTCATAAGATTGGGCTCAAAGCACAAATAACTGATATATTTGGTTTACAGAGAAACTTCTTTCACCTCATTGAAAAATGGGAAAGGAAAAGGGAAAAGTAAAGTGAGAGACTAAATAGAAAGGAATACAGAAATAGTAAGGGAAAGATATAAGAAATGGGGAGGTACTCTAAAGAGAGGGATGTATTCTAAAGAGGGAATCTGCATTAGGCAAATGTTGCTCTAAAGTTTAATACTGGGAGGGCAGAGGGAGAAAAGAAAGAAAAAAGTATAATTTGGGGATAATAAAATGGCAGGAAATTTTTAAAAAATGAGTAGTTTTAACTGTAAATGTGAATGGGGTGAACTCTCCCATAAAGTGGAGGCAGATAGCAGAGTGGATCAAAAGCCAGAATCCTACAATATGTAGTTTACAGGAAACACATTTGAAGCAGGGTGACACATACAGAGTAAAGGTAAAAGGCTGGAGCAGAATCTGTTATGCTTCAGGTGAAGTTAAACAACAAAAAAAACAAAAAACAAAAAACAACAACAACAAAAAAAAAAACAGGGGTAGCCATCCTTAACTCAGATCAAGTTAAAGTAAAAATTGATCCAATTAAAAGAGATAAGGAAGGAAATTATATCTTGCTAAAGGATAGTATAGATAATGAAGCAATATTAGTACTAAACATATATGCACCAAGTGGTATGGCATCTAACTTCCTAAAAGAGAAGTTAAGAGAGTTGCAAGAAGAAATAGACAGCAAAACTATAATAGTGGGAGAACTCAACCTTAAACTCTCAGAATTAGATAAATCAAACCACAAAACAAATAAGAAAGAAATTAAAGAGGTAAATAGAATATTAGAAAAGTTAGGTATATTTGATCTTTGGAGAAAACTTAATGGAAACAGGAGTATACTTTCTTCTCAGCAGTTCATGGAACCTATACAAAAATTAACCATATATTAGGACATAAAAACCTTAAACTGCAGAAAGGCAGAAATAGTAAATGCATTCTTTTCAGATCACAATGCAATAAAAACTACATTCAACAAAAAGCCAGGGAAAAATAGATCAAAAAATAATTAGAAACTAAATAATTCTCATTCTAAAGAATGATTGGGTGAAATAGCAAATCATAGACACAATTAATAATTTCACCCAAGAGAATGACAACAATTAGAAAACATATCAAAATGTTTGGGATGCAGCCCAAGTGGTAATAAGAGGAAATTTTATATCTCTAGAGGCCTATTTGCATAAAATAGAGAAAGAGAAGATCAATGAATTGGGCTTGCAACTTAAAAAACTAACAAAAGAGCAAATTAAAAAAAAAAATCAAATATTCTGTGTGAGTGGAGATGTGTGTGGCAGGGAGAGCTCTACCACAAGTTGGCTGCGTTGCTTTGGTTGCAAAACTGTAGATTGGCAGAGAAGTTACAAAAAAGTCAAAGGTATAGTGTAATCCAAAAAACACCAGAATCTACCAGGATCTGACTACACCCACCCAAAACGGAAGTGACTCAGCACAGACTATAGCCCTGCCAGTGCAGTTGCAATCCCCAACATGGGGCTTTTGCCCAGGGCACTGACATTTCTGCACAGCAGGGGGACTTTGCCCAGAGTAGCCTCACCCTGCACAGCTGGGGTGTAGGGGAGGTGCTCTACCTGGGGCAGCCACAAATCTGTATAGCAAGAGGGCTCTGCCCAGGGCAATAGAACTTCCACAGCTCTGCTGTGCTTCACAGTGCAAAAACACTTCCCATGCAGGGGCTCTTCTCAGGGCAGCCTCTGATCAGCACACAGCAGGGTTCTGTCCAGGATAATAATATTTTCACTACTCAGCCACTAACCCCAGGGCAAACACCGATTGGCACAGCAAGAGTATTCCCAGGGCAGTGACATTTCTGCTGTGTGGGGCTATTCCTAGAACACTTCTGCAGCTGTGCCACTCTTAGCAGCTTGTTTGCAGGATAGCTACTGTCCATATATCTATCCCTGCCCTGCAGAGGAAACTGTTAATCTCCTTGCCCTGAAGGCAGACTCCAAGGGCTTTTAAAAAATGAGTAAAAAAGCCAATCATACACTAACCATCAATAGTTTCTATACAAAAAGAGAGGAGGTTTTCAACCCTGAGGAGATTGTTAGCAGATAGTCTTCAGATAAAATCCCAAAGGGAATGTAACTTTGTCTTCATCACACAAGACTTTCCTAGGAGAAATTATAAAAGATCTTAAAAGAGAGCTAGAAGAAGAATTAGGAAAGGATAGAGAAGCTCTGCAAGAGAGTATAGAAAAAAACATATAATTTGCTTAAAGAAAAATTTGATCAAGTTGAAATAGAAAACAACTTCCTGAAATATGAATTGGAAAAAGCAAAGAACTCCCAGGAAAACAGATTTTGTGAACTGGAAAAAATAAAGAACTTCCAGGAAAATAGGATTTGTGAACTGGAAAAAGAAAATAACTGAGTAAAAAAGAATAAAATAGTAAAATGGGAAAAAAAGTTCCAAAGAGCAAAACAAATCACTTAAAAACTCTATTGCACATATACAAAAAGAAATTTTAAAAAGTTAATGAAGAAAATAACTCATTAAAAATTAGAACTGAACAAATAGAAATAAATGATTCATTGGGAAAAAATAGAAAAACTGTTAAATATCTACTTGGAAAAACAACAGACCTGGAAAATAGATCTAGGAGACATAATCTAAGTATTATTGTACTTTCTGAAAATTATGATGAAAAAAGGAGCCTAGACACTATTTTACAGGAAATCATCAAAGATAATTGCCCAGAGGTAATAGAATCAGAAGGTAAAATAGGCATTGACAGAATTCATTGAACACACATTTTGAAAAAGACCCTAATATTAAAACCTCAAGAAATATTGTGACTAAATTTCAGAACAACCAGACTAAGGAAAAAAAATATTACAAGCAGCCAGAAAAAAAAAAAAAAACAATTTAAATACTGAGGAGCCACAATAAGGATCACTCAAGATCTAGCTGCTTCCACATTAAAGCATCAAAAAGTCTGGAATCTAATATTCCAAAAGGCAAAAGAACTTGGAATGCAGCCAAGAATAAACTATCCAGCTAAGTTGAATATTTCCATCCAGGGAAAAAGATGGAAATTGAGTTGTTTTTAAAGAAAAAACCAGAACTAAACAAAAAATAGGACTCAAGAGAAGCAGAAAAAGTTAAAAAAAAAAGGTAAAAATGTAAAAAGAACTCTTGAGAACTGCTTTTCTGTTATGGACATACATAAAGAGTGCATGTATAATTTGATTTTACTAATATAAAAAAGGGGAAGTAGAAATGGAAAAGGGATTGTACCAGAAAAAGGGAAAAGGGGAGACAAAAAGAGGGAAACTACATCCCATGAAGAGGCAAAGGAAACTTATCATATCTGAGGGAATTTAGGGAGGGGAGGAACATTGTGTGAAATTTTTTCTTTTAGGATTTTTTTTATTAGTTTTATAATTATAACTTTTTTTTTTGACAGTACATATGCATAGGTAATTTTTTACAGCATTATCCCTTGTACTTCCTTCTGTTCCAAATTTTTCCCTTCCTTCCCTCCACCCCCTCCCTTAAATGGCAGGCATTGCCATAAATATTAAATATGTTATAGTATATCCTAGGTACAATATATGTGTGCAGAACTGAATTTTGTTGTTGTTGTTGTTGCAAAGGAAGAATTGGATTCAGAAGGTAAAAATAATCATTGTGTGATTCTTACTCTCAAAGAGAAAATAACTGATATATTCTCTCACCTCATTGAAAAGTGGGAGAGGAAAAGGGAAAAAGGAAAAGAGTAATAAGAGGAAGGTATAAGAAACGGGAAAGGGATCCAAAGTGGGAGGGAGGGACTATAAAGAGGGAGAGCTGTGTGAGATAAGTGGTGCTCATAAGTTTAATACTGGGGAGGGGGGTAAGGTAGGTAAGAAAAAGAAAAGCATAATCTAGGGACAATAAGATAGCAGGAAATACAGAATTAGTAATTTTAACCATAAATGTAAATGGGATAAAGCAGAGGCAGATAGCAGACTGAATCAAAAGCCAGAACCCTACAATATGTTGTTTACAGGAAACACATTTAAAGCAAAGTGGCACATACAGGGTAAATATAAATGGCTGGAGCAGAATCTATTATGCTTCAGGTGAAGTAAAAAAAATAAGCAGGGGTAGCCATCCTTATCTCAGATCAAGCAGAAGCAAAAAGTGATCTAATTAAAAGTAATAAACTTGAATATATAAGAATTCAAGCCATACCCCAGTTAATAAATGGTCAGGGTATATGAGCAGACAATTTTCAGTTGAAGAAACTGAAACCATTTCTGGCCATATCAAACAGTACTCCAAATCACTTGATTGGAAAAATACAAATTAAGATTATTCTGAGATACCACTATATATCTCTCAGATTGGCTAAAATGACAGAAAAGATAATGATGAATGTTGGAGGGGAAGTAGAAAAACTAGGACACTAATTCATTGTTGGTGGAATTGTGAATGGATCCAACCATTCTGCAGAGCAATTTGGAACTATGCCCATAGAGTTATCAAACTGTGCATACTCTTTGATCCAGCAGGGTTTCTATTGAACTTATATTCCAAAGAGATCTTAGAGGAGGGAAAGTGACCCACATGTGCAAACATTTTTGTGGTATCCCTTTTTGTATTGGCAAGAAACAGGAAACTGAGTGGATATCCATCAATTAGAGAATGGCTGAATAAGTTACATGAATATTTATGTTATAGAATATTACTGTTCAGTAATAAATGACCAGCAGGATGATTTTAGAGAGGCCTGTAGAGACTTATATGAAGTGATGCTAAGTGAAAGATCATTTTACATCATAACAACAAGATTATATGATGATCAAATCTGATGGATGTGACTCTTTTCAACTATGAGATCATTCAGATTAGTTCCAATGATCTTGTGATCAAGAGAGCCATGTACATAGAGAGAAAAGAGGGTACCAATTATGTGTGGCTCACAACATAGCATTTTCACTCCTATTGTAGCTGTTTGCTTGCATTTTATTTTCTTTCTCATTTTTTTCCTGTTTAATCTGATTTTTCTTGTGCACCAAGATAATTGCACAAATATGTATGAATATATTAGGTTTAACATATGTTTCTATGTTTTAAATATATATATATATATATATATATATATATATATATATATATATATATATATATATATATATATATATATATATATATATATATATATATATATATTGGATTAGTTGCTGTTTAGGGCAGAGGGTGGGGGAGAGGGAAGGGAACATTAGAACAGAAGGTTTTGCTATGGTTAATGTTGAAAAATTATCCATGCATATATTTTAAAAATAAAACAAACAAATAAATAACTCTTCATAGCAATTCTTGTAAAATCTTGAATTTTTTTCTGAAGTAATTTATGTTTTCTCTTTTAGCAAACATATTAACTGAATTCATTATTTCTGAATCACATTTTTAGTGTATTCATTTGGTCTTCTTATTTTTAACAGATACCAAATGGTTTTGATGATTGATGCCTCATATTATAATTTGATTTCTGGCAGTTTTATGCCTACTCCTCTTTATCCTTATCATTTCCATTGCTATTCTAGAGTATTGATTTTTATAAATTAATTTGATAATCCTTTATCAAGTTATAAAATATCTTTTTAATAATTAGATTGGCATGGTATTAAATAAATAAGTTAATTTTAGGAGTATTCAAATTATTATAGTAGTGGGAAAGCTCAGTTATATATGATGCTTGTTTTTGGAATTAGCTGCATTTGCATTTATTTTAAGTTTAATTCTTAGCTTTCTAAATTTTGAATACATGAATACACTTAATACATTAATTCTTTGTTGAAGGCTTGCATTGAATGGGTAGAGCTTTGGGTCTGTAGGAAAATTTGAGTTTAAATTTCGAATCAAACCTTGATCAAATCACTTCTCCCCTATTTGCCTCAGTTTCCTCAACTATGAAATAAGAATCATAGCTAATAAGTAATTGCATATTGTATATGTATGATTAACATATGATAAAAGTATCAAAATTGAAAAGAGTACCATGAGTGAAGAAGAAATTAAGACAATCAGGAGATTTTTTAGCCCAATTATATGCCAAAAAATCTGATAATTTAAATAAATTTAATGAATATTTATGAAATCATAAACTATCCCTATAAATGGTTCAGGAAATAGAATGCCTAAATAACCCCATCTTAGAAAAAGATACTAAAATTGAGGCAGTCATCAATGAACTCTCTAAGAAAAAAAAAAAAAAAAAAAAAAAAAAAGGAAAATCCTCAGTGCCAGAGGGGTTCACAAGTGAAATCTACCAAACATTTAACAAACCACTAATTCTAATGCAATGAAAACTAATTTGAAAAATAGGTGGAGACCTCTGAACTATTATTTTTGGCACAAATATGGTACTAATACCCAAACTAAGAAAAGCTAAAACTGAGAGAGAAAATTGTAGACAAATTTCCCTGATATTATTATAAAAATTTGAATAAAATAATGAGAAAATGATTACAATAATATATAACAAGGAATCTACAGTATGATCAGGTGGAATTTATACTAAGAATGTAGAGCTAGTTCAATACTGGGAAATTGGGCAATTAGGAAAATTATTAATTGATCACCCCAATTAAGCCAACAGAAATGATATGATTATCTTGATAGGTACAAAAAAAAGTCTTTGAAAAAATATAGCACTCATTTCTCTTAAAAGCACTAGGAAACCTATGAATAAAGGGAGAGCTCCTTAAAATGAAAAGCACTATTCAAAATCATTAGCAAAATTAAGACAACTCTGAAGTGCCACTACATATCTCTCACATTGTCTAAGATGACAGAAAAAGATAATGATAAATGTTGGAGGAGATGTGAACAACCAATCTGAAGAGCAATATGGAACTATGTTCAGAAGGCTGTCAAACAGTGCATGTTTTTTGGTCAGCAGTATCTCTATCTATCTTAGAGAACCCCAGGTAATCAATAAAACAAAAGAAAAAAAACAAAAAACAAAAAAAATGCTTAAAAATTAACAATTTGACCAAAGGTATACCATATAAAACAACCCATATAAATCACCAACATTTCTTTACGTGATCTATGAAGTCCAGCAACAAGAGTTAGAGAAATCCCATTTAAAACTATCATAAGCAGTACAAATTCCTTGAAGGTTACTTGCTAAAACAAACATAGGGACTATCTGAATACAATTCCAAAACATTTTTTACTCAAATAAAGTCAGATCTAAACAGCTGGGAAAATATCAATTTCTCATGGCCAAGCCAATAAAATAAAAATGACAATTCTGCCAAAACTAATTTGCATATGCAGTGCTATATAAATAAACTACCAAAAGTATTTGATAAATTTAGAAAAAATTTCTCAAAGAACCAAAAGTGAATACTATAAAAGGAATAAATGAGAAAAAAAAAAAGCACAATAAATCAAAGTGGCCTAGGGACACTAGACCTCAAACTATGTTATAAAGTTGTAATCATCAAAATTAACTGATATGGGATAAGAAATAAAATAGTTGATCAGTAGAATAAATTAGATGCAGAAGATACAATATTAAATGACAATATTAACCCACTGTTTGATAAATCCAAAGACCCCTGCCTATGAGATAAGAACCTCTATTTGATAAAAAAGCCTCTGGGAACACTGGAGAAAAATAGGGCACAACTAAAAATAGATCAACATCTTTACTCATACAAAAGGTCAAAAATCAAAATTAAGGTTTCAACATGTACATAGATATAAAGGTTGATATAACAAGCAAATTAAAAGATCAAGAAATATTATCTGATAGGTATATAGAAAAAGTTAAGAATTCATGATGAAGCAAGTGATAGCATTAGGAAATAAAGGAGATGATTTTGGTAATAGTAATACAAAAAGCAATATCAAAAATGAAAAGGGTGAATTTACAACCATTGAAAAAAATCAAGGAAATAATTAGGAGATATTTTGCCCAACTGAATGGCAGCAAATCTGAAAAACTAACTCAAATGGATGAATATTTACAAAAATATTAACAGAAAAGGAAATAAATTATTTAGCCAAATTTTAGAAAAATAAAGTAAATAAGTCCTTAATGAGCTACCTAAGGAAAAAAAATTAGGGCTAGATGTTTTCACAAATGAATTATACCAAATATTTAAAGAATAATTATTTCCAGGTGGAGTCTGACTAAATTCCTTCTATGATGCAAATATAGTACTGATACCTAAACCAGAAAGAGTCAAAACAAGAAAAAAAAATTACACACCAATCTTCCTAATAAATATTGATGGAAACATTTTAAATAAATTATTAGTAAAGAGATTACACAAACTTATCAACAGTATAATACACTATGACCAAGTGGGGTCAGAAATGCATTCAGAAATGCAGGGCTGGTTCATTATCATGAAAATTATTACCATAATCAACCATATCAGTAATAAAACCAATAGAAATCATATGATAATATTAATAGATGCAAAAAAATTGACAATATACAGCAACCATTCTCATTAAAAACAATAAAGAGCATAAGGATAAAAGGAGCTTTCTTTAAAACAATAAGCAGAATCTATCTAAAACCAACAGCAAGCATTATTTATAATGGAGAGAAGCTGGACACATTCCCAATATGATCAGGAATGAAATATCTATTATCACTATTATTCAATATTGTACTAGAAATGTTGGCTTCAGCAATAAGAAAAAAAATAATTAAAATAATTAGAATAGGCAATGAAGAGATAAAAGTATCACTCTTTGTAGATGATATGATTATATACTTAAAGAATCCTAGAAAAATCATCCAACAATCTACTTGAATCAACTACTACCTTTAATCAAGTTGCAGGATAGAAAATAAACCCACACAAATCATTAGCATTTACATATATATATATATATATATATATATATATATATGATATATGCATATATATATATCTGATAAAGTGCAGCAGCAAGAGATAGAAAGAGAAATTCTATTTAAAATAACTAGACAAAATAAAATATTTGGTGTCTACCTGCCAAGACAAACCTAGAATTATATAAACCCAATTACAAAACACCTCACACAGATAAAGTCAGATCTAAACAATTGGAAAAATTATCAATTGTTCATTGATAGGTTGAGCTAATATAATTAAAATGATAATTCTGGCTAAATTGGTCTACTTGTTCAGTGCCATATCAATAAAACTACCAAAAATTATATAAACTAGAAATAATCATGACAAAATTTACCTGGAAGAATAAAAGATCAAAGATATGAAGGGAATTAATGAAAAAATACAAATGAGAGCAACTTAGCAGTACCAGACCTAAAACTTTATTATAAAGTGTCAGTCATCAAAATCATTTAGTACTGCCCAAGAAATAGTGTGTTATCAGTGGTATAGATTACACACAAATGACAAAATGATCAATGTATATAGTAATTTAGTATTTGATAAACCCTTAACTTCAGCTTCTGGGATAAGAATTCATCATTTGATAAAAATTGCTGGGAAAACTGGAAAATAATGTGTCAGAAACTTGGCATAGACCTACATCTCATACTGCCCACCATAATAAGGTCAAAAATGGATACATGATTTGGATATGAAGAATGATATCATAAGCAAATTAGGAGAGCAAAGGTTAATTTACCCATCATATCTTTGGAGAATGGAGGAATTTATCACCAAAGAAGAACTAGAAAACATTATTATGAAGGGCAAAAAGAACAACTTTGATTACATTAAATCAAAAGGTTTTGCACAAACCAATAGAAGCAAGATGACATGGGTAGTATGAAGCTGGGAAATTTTTTTTTTTTTTTACACACAGTGTTTCTGATAAAGATCTCATTTATGAAATATATAAAGGAATGCATTAAAATTCATAAGAATACAAATCATTCCCCAATTTAAAAAGTCAAAGAATATGAACAGCCTATTTGCAGATGATGAAATTAAAACCATCAATAGTCATATAAAAATGCTTTAAATTGTTATCAGTTAGAGAAATGCACATTAAAACAAACTTTGATGTTCTATCTCACACATCTCTGATTGGCTAATACCACAGGAAAAGATAATAAATAAATGTTGGAGAGATATGGGAGAATTTAGACATTAATGCATTTTTGGTGTCATTGTAAAATGATTCAACCATCCTGTAGAGCAATCTGGAATTAACCAAAGGAGTATAAATTTATATATACCCTTTGATTATTAATATCACTACTGGATCTGTATTCTAATGAAATCATAAAGGACAGAAAAGGATGCACATGTACAAAAAAAAGTTTGTAGCAGCTTTCTTTATAGTAACAAAAAATTGGAAAAAGGTTAGATGCCCATCAGTTGAAGAATGACTGAATAGATTGTGGTATATGAGGGTAATGAAATTTTATTGTCGCATAAAAAATGATGAACACAATGATTTTAGGAAGGCCTGGAAAGATTTGCACCAAATAATATTGAGCTAAACAAGCAGAACTATAAATACCTTGTACACAATAGCAGAAATAGTGTGTGATGATCAACTATAAAAGACTTGGATCTTCTCAGTGGTTCAGTGATCAAACCCAGTCCTAATAGACTTTCTGTAGCCAGAAAAAGAACTATGCAAATTGAATGTAAATTCACACATGCTATGTTCACTTTTTTGTGTGTTTTTATTTTCTTTTCCATGCTTTTTCCATTTTGCTCGGCTTTTTTGCTCCCAATGTAATTCATAAGGAAATGTATATTAAAAATAAATAAATAAAACATAAAAAGCTTTTGTATAAGCAAAATCAATGTACTAAGATTAGAAGGAAAGCAGAAAACTGGTAAATAATCTTTAAAACTAGTGTTTCTGATAAAGGCCTCATTTCTCAAATATATGGAGAACTTAGTCAAATTTATAAGAACACAAATCATTTGCCAATTGACTGATGGTCATTGGCTAAAGAAATGCAAATTAAAATATCTGTGAGATACCAGTTCATATCTATCAGATTTGCTCATATAATAAAAAAGGAAAATGATAAATGTTAGAGAACTGTAAAAAAAAACCTTGGACATACATTCATTGTTGGTGGAATTCTGGACTTCACTATTCTTGCTCAATCATTATAAAGTTTAATTTGGGATTATATCCAAAGGGTGAGCAAATCATGCATATCCTTTGATCTAGCAATACCACTTATAGGCATGTATCCCAGAAAGATAATTTTTAAAAAGGGAAAGGGACTCATACAATGTACAGAAATATTTATAGCAGACATTTTTTTTGGTGGTGCCAAGAAATTGTAAATTGTGGGGATGACCGTCAATTGAGAAATGGTTGAACAAGCTGTGGTATATGAAAATAATAAATATTATTATGGAATAAATAATGAACAAACATATTTTAGAAAAAAACCTGTAAAATCTTGTACAAACTAATACAGAACCAGATAAACATTGTACATACATTAAGCAACATTGTATGATGTTCAGTTATAAATGACTCTACTTTTAGCAACACAATGATCCAAGACAAGTACAAAGGACTCATGAAAGAAGATGCTATCCACATCTAAATTAAGAAATGATGGGATTTTTAATGCAAATTGAAGTATATTTGTTTCACTTACTTTATTCTTATTTGCATTTTTCTTTGTGTTTCTTCTTTCACATCTGATTAATGTAAAATGTTTTACATGATAGCATATGTATAACCTATATCAAATTATCTACCATTTCATGAAGAGAGAAGATGAAGGAGGGAAAAAAAGGAAGGGGAAATATTTGGAACTCAAAATATTGTAAAACTGAATACTAAAAATTATCTTGACACATAATTGGGAAAAATAGTATTAAGAAATTAAAAGAAATATCAGATCCTGTTGGAGATAGAAACAATAGAAGTATTACTTGTGTTAGAAATTTTCTTGTCCCTCTTTTAGTAGTTCTTACTCTTTCCAAGATTATGCTTGCTAAATTACTGTGACATGTCTTCACTAAGTCCTCTTGGTTTTTTAAGATAATCTCCTCTTAAAATAAATAAAATCCTCTTTATGGCTTCATTGTAGTCATTAGTATCACTATAATGATTAAAAAAAAAACAGAATTTATGGGTATACCTATGTTAAGAATTTGGGAAACATATTAAAAAAATCATTTTGAAAATTACAAAATCACTAAATTTTATTGTTAGAAGGGGCCTCACTGATAATACAGTATAATCTATATCTGAGAAAGAATATCCACTTATTTTTATACACACACATTAATTAATTCTAATTTTAGCCATTTTCAAGTTGGGTGGAGGATGGAATATATTGTTTCAGGTCTTATTTCTGACAGACATGGACCTTGGGTCAAGATCCTAGCTCTGTCGCTTACTATATGGTGACCTTATATAATTCTCTTAATAGCCTTGGGTGTCAGTTTCTCAATTATAAAATCAAGATTCCATTTGCCTTTTAATTTCCGCATAGTGGTTCAGCTCTTGTTTTGGTAACACATTATTCTGGTCAATGAGAGTGCCACATTTAAGCTAATTGCAGATCCAGAGATCCCTTAATCTTTCTGATTTAAAAAAAAGAGATTTCCATAGGTGAATTCTAAAATCTCTTCTGGCTTAAAAATCTAAGAATGTACATATATACAAATATATATATACACACACACATACATGAACAAGTCCCTTAACTTCTCAGGGAATAGGCAGTTAAGATTTAAATTACAGATAAGTTGGGGAGGGAGCTTCCATACTTGGATTTCCTTATATTGATAAAATCAAGATTAAGATAAAACAAGTATTATCCTTTCTCCATGCCTAGTAATTAACTACTAAAACAGAGCAAAGTTACTTTGACTCCCATGTTTCTATGATAAAAGTTCATTAACACTATGTCAAGATGGAATCATTTTTCTAAATGTGGCTAATCTAGGCCATCTCAAACTTCCTCTCTCAAAAGCATATGAATATTGTTTTTAATAAGCACTGAATGCATGAATCTTTCATACATATCTTCACTTGAATAATTTTTCCTCCATTGTTCATTTAGCTGTTCCCAGCATTTTATAGATTTAATGAAAGTCTCTGAAACAAATAACAACATTACCACTACAAATGCTGCAATTGATTCTCTCTTCACTGACTTTATTTTATCTTCATTCCAATGATAATCAAAGTATCTTGTCCATGGGGGAAATAAAGTCAGATTTATGCACAATATTCTACTTAATGATTTAAGGAATCAAAAACAAAAGAGAATTTGTACTAAATACAAAATATAATAAATGAAGTCTGCAAGTCTTAGGAGACTTATAATGTACAGATATATCTTAGAAAATGAGATATTAAATCAAATACAAAAGAATGAAATATTCTCTATCATCACACAGAGATCTTTCTTCACATAAACAAGTTTAATTGAGTGAGAAATTATTGCTCCCTGTCTTTAACCTGCATATCTTGAAATTTTACTCTAAATGATATGCTTTTTCATGGAAACCAATAAAAATGGCATTCAAATACTCTCCAGACTAAATTCTGAAAAGAATATTTCCTTGATTTCTAGACCATTAGACCTGGAAGGTCTTTACATAAAAAACAATCCTTTCATTTTACAGATGAGAAAACTAGAATCCAGATGGGAAAACTCATTTCTGTGAGGTCACACAGACAGTGAATGTTTTATCTAGGATGAAAGCCTGGTTTAAGCGAGTCTTGTCACTTATCTTGAGACTTGGATCTCTCATCTGCAAAATGTGGAGGCTAGAATAGATAATCAGTAAGGCCCCTGTCAGGTCTAATTGAAATGATGTTATAGTTTTTTGTCTACAAGTCTCATGCTTTTCCATCAGTTTAAAGCTCATAAATTATTATAATCTTCATGGTAATGTGGTCAGCTTTGAGTAGAATATTTTCTTGAATAATTTGGTACAAAAAAAAAAAAAAGGAATGAGGTTTAATACAAAGGTATCAAATATGTGGTTATGTGCCCCTTGTTAAGTCCAGGTTAGCTTCCCTGGAGGCCTCAGGATCAGCTAGAGTCAGGGTAAGTAAAAGTCCTTGGTCTTTAGGGGGCACAGCTGGCAAACTGCCAGGAGTTTTGCCAAAGATCTCTTCTCCATTCTGGAATTCAGAATCTCTACCTTTCTCCTCCTCCTCCTGCTGCCAAGTGAAATCTGGCCTCTCTCACCCCACCCTCTAATCCTTGCCTATGATTATCTTAACATCAAACATTGAGTAAGCATCAAACAGTGAGAAGAGCCATTTACCCAAAACATGTTAATAGAGTCATTGTCTCACATTGACTACGTAATTAGCCTTAAGTGCTTGGTTGTCTGATTCAAGTACACCTTTTCATAGTTTCATCCCTTTATTTAGCACCTGAAGCAGATTAAAATGTAATTGGAAAATGTTCAACTAAAATAAAAATGCAACATTGGTAATATTGATTTGTGGTTTTATAAATCCTACTTGGTCATGTATTATCCTACAGATTTTCTGTAATTTTTTTGCCAATATTTTAAGATTTTTGAATCAATATTTATTCAGTAGATTGGTCTATCATTTTCTTACTTTGTTTTCAACCTACCTGGTTTAAGTATCACTAACAGGTCTCTGCCATAAAAGGAATTTTATAGGAGTCCTTCATTCCTCATTTTTTCAAATAGTTTATATAATATTGGAGCAAAGTGTTCATTAAATTTTCAGTAATATTCACATGTAAATCTATGTGGTCCTAGGGATTTTTTCTTGAGGAGTTGATTAATAGGTTGTTGTTTTTTTTTTTTTTTTTTTCTAAAATAGGAGTATTTAAGCAATTTGCTTCCTCCTCTGTTAATCTGGGCAGCCTGTATTTTTGAAGGTACTCATCATCCATTTCACATAGGTTATAAAATTTATTGGCATAAAAATTGGGCAAAGTAATGCTTAATTATTGCTCTAATTTCCTCTTCATTTGTGGAAAGTTCTCCCTTTTCACTTTTAAGACTAACAATTTGATTTTCCTCTTTCCTTTTTCAAATCAAATTTACAAAAGGCTTATCTATTTTGTTGTTTTTTTTTTCATTAAACCAGCTCTTCATTTTATTTATTATTTTTTTTTACTTTCAATTTTATTAGTTTCTTCTTTTAATTTTAGAATTTCAAGTTTAGTATTTGATTGGGGATTTTTAATTCACTCTTGTTCTAGCTTTTTATGTTGCAAGCCCAATTAATTTATCTTCTCTTTCTCTATTTTATTCAAGTAAGCATCTAGAGTTATAAAATTTCCCTTTATTACTGTTTTGGCTGCATCCCACAAATTTTGGCATGTTGTCTCATTGTTATCATTCTCTTGAGCAAAATTATTAATTGTGTCTATGATTTGTTGTTTCACCCATTCATTTTGCTATTGTCTCCTCAGGGTGGGAAAGCTGCTCTAATTCTATATAAAACTATCTATAGTTAGAGTTCTCTTTGCTTTTTTACTCATTTTTTAAAAGCCACTTGGGCTCTACCTTCAGGGCAAGGAGCTTCTCAGTGTCCTCTACAAAACAGGGACAGATAGATAGGAGCTGTCCTGTGAACAGGATGTGAAGAGCAACCATGCTGCAGAAATGTCACTTCCATGGGAAGAGCCCTGCTGTGCTGGAAATGTGACTACCCTGGGCAGAACCCTGCACTATGGAATGTGGCTGTGCAGTTGAGCTATGGTTGTGCCGACTCACTCCTAGTGCTGGGTGCCTATAGCCAGATCCCGTTAAACTCTGGGATTTTGGGGTATACTCTACCTTTGGCATTTGTGTAACTTCTCTGCTGATGTACTGCTTTGTAACCAAAGCAGAGCAGCCAACCTGAGGTAGAGTCCTCCCTGCAAATTTTCCACCCATGGAGACTGCATCTTGCCACCCAGTCCACTCAGTGTGCACGAGCCTCCATGTTCTGCCTCCTGCCTGCACTTGCCTCCTCCTACCTGATCAAGACAGGCCTTTTCTGGTGATCTTCCAGATTATCTTTGGCTGGTAATTTGTTGTACTCCCAATATTCATAGATTCTACCAGTCAAACACTATTTCAGAGGCTGAATTTGGTAATCAGTAAGTGAGGGTAGAAAGGAGCTCATAATGAAGTGTGTGTCCTCTCTGCCATTTTGGCTCTACCCTCAAATCTTCTAATATTTAAGAACGAATGGGTGAAACAACAAATCATAGACACAATCAACAACTTCATCCAAAACAATGACAATAATGAGACAACATGCCAAAATTTGTGGGATGCAGCCAAAGTGGTTATTATGGGAAATTTTATATCTCTAGATGCTTACTTGGATAAAATAGCAAAAGAGAAGATGAGTGAATTAGGCTTACAACTAAAAAAGCTAGAAAAAATACAAATTAAAATGCTCAATTATATACCAAATTTGAAATTCTGAAAATAAAAGGGGGCATTAACAAAACTGAAAATAAGAAAACTAATGAATTAAAAATAAAACTCTCTCTCTCTATATATATATGTATTTATATATATATATATATAATTACCCAGGTTAACAGAAGAGAACATAAATTATTTAAATAGTCTCATTTTAGAAAAAAAAGAAATATAACAAGTTATTCATCTATTCCCTAAGAAAAAAAATCTTCTGGTCCAAATGAATTTACATGTGAATTGTACCAAACATTTAAAGAAAAATTAATTCTAATTTTATGGAAACAATTTGAAAAAATAGGGAAAAAAGGAGTACTACCAAATTCCTTTTATGACACAGACATGGTACTGCTACCTAAACCAGGTAGGTTGAAAACAGAGAAAGAATGAATATTGATGCAAAAATCTTAAATAAAATATTAGTAAAAAGATTATAGAAAATCATCCCCAGGACAACCATGGCCGAGTAGGATTTATACCAGGAATATGGGGTTGGTTCAATATTAGGAAAACTTTTAGCATAATTAACTATATCAATGGCCAGATTAACAAATACCATATGATTATTTCAATAGATGCAGAATAAGCATTTGGTAAAATCCAATGGCCCTTCCTATTAAAAATGTTAAAGAGTATAGAAATACATGGACTTTTCCTTAAAATAATCTGTAGCATTATTTAAAACCACCAGCAAACATTGTATGTAATGGTGAGAAATTCAAACCATTCCCAATAAGATCAGGAGCAAAACACCTTTGCCCACTATCACCATTGCTATTCAATATTGTAATAGAAATGTTAGCTTTGGCAATAAGAGAAGACAAAGAGATTAAAGGAATTAGAATAGGTAATGAGGAAACCAAATCATCACTCTTTGAAGATGATATGATAGTACTTAGAGAACCCTAAAGAATCCACTAAAAAAACCACTAGAAATAATTCACAACTTCAGCAAAGTTGCAGGGATACAATATAAATCCACCTAGATCATCAGCATTTTTTTTTATATGTCCAGCAAAGTCCAGCAGCAAGAGATACCAAAAAAAAAATTCCATTCAAACTAACTGTTGATAGTATAAAATATTTGGGAATCTATCTGCCAAGGGAATGTCAGGAAGTATATGAATACAACTACAAACAACTTTCCACTCAAATAAAGTTAGATCTATTCAGCTGGAAAATATCAAGTGCTCTTGTTAGTATGAATTAATATTATAAAAATGATGATACTACCTAAATTAATCTACTTTTTAGAGCCATACTAATGCTATATCATGTCACTCCCAAGAAATTATTTGATAGGCTTCGAAAAAATAATAACAAAGTTCATCTGGAAAAATAACAGATCAAGAAATTCCAGAGAATCAATGAAAAAAATACCAGTGAATGTAGCCTATCTATGCCAGACCTAAAACTACATTATAAAAAGCAGATGTCATCAAAACAATTTGTTACTGGCTAAGAATTAGAGAGGTCAATCAGTGGAATAGTTTAGGTTTACAAAACCAAATAGTCAATATAGCAATTCAGTGTCTGTTAAACCCAAGCTTTTGGGATGAGAACTCAGTATTTGACAAAAACTTCTGGGAAAACTTGAAACTAGTATGGCAGAAACTAGGCACTGACTCACATTTAAAGCCATATACCAAAATGAGGTTGAAATGGGTTCATGATTTAGACATAAAAAGTGATATTACAAGCAAATTAGAAGAGCTTAGTTTACCTCTCAGATCTATGGTGAATGAAGGAATTTGTGTCCAAAGAAGAATTGGAGCCCATAATTGAACACCAAATAGATAACTGATTATATTAAGTTAAAAAGTATTTGTATGAACAAAACTAATATAGACCATATTAGAAGGGAAGCAATAATAGTGAAAACATTTTTACATTTAAGGATTCTAAATTTTCTATATATAGAGAGAACTGACTCAAATTTATAAGAATTCTAGCCATTCTCCAATTGATATTGGTTAAAGGATATGAATAGACAATTTTCAGATGAAAATATTAAAACCTTTCTAATCATATGAAAAGCTCTAAATTACTATTGATCAGAGAAATGCAAATTTAGACAACTGGGAGATACTACTACATACCTCTGAGATTGGCTAAGATGACAGGAAAAGGTAATGATGAATGTTGGGGAGGTTGTGTGAAAACTGGGACACTACTATGTTGTTGGTGGAACAGTGAACAAATCCAACCATTCTGGAGAGCAATTTGGATCTATGCTCAAAAAGTTATCAAACTGTGCAAACCCTTTGATTCAGCAGTATTTCTACCAGGCTTATATCCCAAAGATATCTTTGTTAGGTTCTAACTAGGTGGTAAGTCGGTACTTGGCAATTCTCCAGCTCAGAGTTCACACCTTTAGTTTAAATCTTTAAGGGAGTTTACATCTTTGAAGGAATACTTTAAAGGAGCTTGTTCATTGGTCAGTAAGGAGTTCCCACAAGTCCCTAGGAGTATCCCCAAGCCTATTCTCTGGGAGGATAAAAAGAGGAGCATTGAGTCTGAGGAGTCAGTTCTGGATTGGGTCAAGGAGAAGATGTCCCGTGGATTCTCAAGTCCAGCAATCCCACACTTTTGAGAGGAAGAAGAGGATTCGAGATTTTACCTTCACTCTTGCTGGAGGCTCCAGAAGCCTCCCAAGAAACCTGCTCACAAAGGAAAAGATTATACAGAAAAGAAACCTCCTCCCAGAGAACAATTCACAATTTAGAGACAACACGGCATTACAAATCTTAAAGGAAGGAAAGGGACTTACATGAGCAAAAATATTCATAGCAACCCTTTTCATAGTGGCAAGAAACTGGCAACTAAGTGGCTCCCCATCAGTTGGAGAATGACTGAATAAGTTATGGTATATAAATGTTATGAAATATTATTGTTCTATAAGAAATTATCAGCAGGATAATTTTAGAGTGGCTTAGAGAGACATACATGAACTAATACTAAGTGAAATGAGTAGAACTTGGAGATCATTATACATGGCAACCACAAGATTACATGATGATCAATCCTGATGGACATGACTCCCACAATGAGATGACTGAGGCTAGTTCCAATGATCTTATCATAAGATGTAACATATATTTTCACATATTTAACATATGTTGAATTGAGTTAAAATGGGGTAAATTATATCTCATGATGAGGCAGAAAAGACATTTTAATTGAAGGAAAGAGGAGAGGGGGATAAGCATTGTGCAAATCTTACTCTCATCAAATTTGGCTCAAAGAGAGGATTTCAGAAACATTTAGGTTCACAGAGAAGCTTGTTTCAGGCTATAGGGAAATAGGAGGGGAAAGTGAAAGGAAGGGGGGAGGCTAATCGAAGGGAGAACAGAAGTAGAAAGGGAAAAGTATAAGGAGGAGGGGCTTCAAAATTAATTGGAAACTAAAGAATCCAATCTTAAAGAATGATTGGGTGAAATGACACATCATAAACAAAATCAATAACTTTATCGAAGAGAATAACAATAATGAGCAACACTCCAGAATTTGTGGGATGTAGTCAAAGTGGTAATAAAGAGAAATATAGTATTTAGATGGTACTTGAATAAAGTAAAGAGAAGATCAATGGATTGGGCTTAGAACTTAAAAAGCTGAAAAAAGAACAAATTAAAAATCCCCAATTAAAAAAAAAACAAATTTGAAATTCTGAAAATAAAGGGAATATTTATAAAACTGAAAGTATGAAAACTATTGGATAAATAGAACTGAGTTGGTTTTTTGAAAAAAAAATAGATAACCTTTTAGTTTGTTTGATTAGAAAAAGAAAAGAAAAAAAAAACCAAATTGTTAGTCTCAAAAATGCAAAAGGAGAACTTTCCACCAGTGAAGTGGAATTTAGAGCAATAATTAGGAATGATTTTTCCCAATTATATATCAATACATTTGATAAATTAAGTGAAATTGAGAAATACTTACAAAAATATTGATTGCTCATATTAACAGAAAGAGGAAATAAATTACTTATATAGTCCCAATTTAGAAAAATAAA
The DNA here is from genome assembly GCF_048593235.1 of Sminthopsis crassicaudata. Classification (NCBI taxonomy): domain Eukaryota; kingdom Metazoa; phylum Chordata; class Mammalia; order Dasyuromorphia; family Dasyuridae; genus Sminthopsis; species Sminthopsis crassicaudata. Next base: position 682,299,079 of record NC_133617.1, on the reverse strand, counting down.
TTTAAAAAATCTATTAATCAGTTCCCTGAGAAAAAAGGCCATATGAATTTACATATGAATTCTAAACATTAAAAGAACAATTAATTCCAATTCTTTACAAACTATTGAAATAATAGGGAAAGGGGGAATCTTATCAAATTCCTTTTATGTTACACATATGGTGCTGATGCTTAATTCAGGTAGGGTGAGAACAGAGAAAGAAAATTATAGACTAGTTTCTGTAATGAATATTGATGAAAACATCTTAAATAAAATTTAACAAAGTGATCATAAAGCTTATTAGTATTGTTTTGGATTGCTGAACCACTGAACAGAACCAAGTCTTTCATAGTTGATTATCAAAAAATCTTTCTGTTAGTGTCTACAATGTATTACTTGTTATATTTGTTTTACACAACATCAGTTCATGTAAATCTTTCATGCTTTTCTAAAATCAGCTTGTTTATAATTTTTATAGAATAATAAAATTTCATTATCTTCATATACCATATATAGTTATTCAACTATTGCCCAATTGATGGACATCCATTCATTTTCCAATTCTTTGCTAACACAAGAAAAGCTGCTATAAACATTTTTGCATATGTGAGTTCTTTTCCTTCTTTTATGATTTCCTTGGGATACAGACTCAGTAGTGGCACTGCTGGGTCAAATAATATGGAGAGTTTGATAGCTTTTAGGGCATAGTTGTAAATTGCTCTCTAGAATGGTTGGATTATTTCACATCTCCAGCAACAATCAATAAATATCCACATTTTCCCACATCTTCTCCACCATTTATTATTACTTTTTCTTGTCATCTTAACGAATCTGGGAGGTATGAGGTTGTCTTAGAGTTGTCTTAACACAGATTTTCTAATCTATAATGATTTAGAGCATTTTTTCACATGACTATTGATGGCATTAATTTTGTCATCTGAAAATTATCTGTTCATATTCTTTGACCTTTTATCAACTAGGGAATAACTTGTATTTTTATAAATTTGACAGACTTCTATATATATTTTAGAAATGAGACATTTATCAGAAATATCGAATGTAAAATTTTCCCTTAGGTTTGTGCAATGCTTTTAAACTTGCTTGTATTGGTTTTGTTTTTGCAAATCTCATTATTTACATAGGAAAAAAATTCTTGAATTTATCCTCTTTCCTCCAGTCACATGACTGGAGAAAACATTAATTCTTTGCTAACTTTTTCTGGGGTTAATGAAATAGTACTGTCATAGATCCTCCTGTTATCTCTATTCTTTCTTCATTGTCCACTTTTCTGACAGAGCAATTTTTTCCCCCCAAACCACTAGTATGGATTGTCTGACTAAGTCACTTCTCTACTCAATAAATTCCATTTATTGTATCATGTCTTTGCTGGTTCTCTATAATATCTGAAGTGAACTCTCTGTCTATTTTCTTTTCTTGGAATTCCTGTTTCCAACCAATGTTTAACTCAAGCAACACTGTCTTTGTGTAGACTCTGTGATTATTCTAGTTGCTGGTGCTATTTTTCACAAATTATTATATTTTTGTAATGTTTTGTTTATATATGCATATACATACATATGTATTATATTACATATATATATACATATATCTATGTATATATATGTATATATGTGTATATATATGTACAGACACACACCCATTGTTTCCATTGGCTAGATTGTAGGCTTCTTAAGGGCAGTGGCTTTTTCAAATTTTTTTTCTTAATATCCCTAGCAATTAACACAATATCTGATAAATAGTAGTTTCAAGCTAAATGATTATTAGTTGATTAATTTAGTAAGCAAACAAATAAAAGCATTTGTGATACAATAAAGTTTTAACTGAATTTCAAGTAAAGATGATCTGATGAATAAGCAAATTAACTCTTCACAGTCCACTTTTGGGGAAAAGAAGTAAATAAAACAAAGCAGCACAGATCATGTCCAAAGAAAACCAATTTCACATAATATTCTTGTTTGAACACATTCTCCTCAATCTCCTAAATCATCTATACCAACAAATATAGTGAGAATTTATGATCCACAGTATAATTCAAAGATATAATCCTCAATAATAACTTATAAAAATTCATTTTCTCTATAGGGTACTTTATTAATTGAAAACTAAGACAAATATTTTTCTGGAACATTTTTGATAAGGGTTGAAAACAAAACAATTTTTTGGCTGACCTGGGAAATTGACATGATTGCATTATCAGACCAAATCAGATAGATTTAAAGTTATAGTAATGGGCTACACATGTTAACTCTGCCATTTGCTACCTGTATTTCCTTTGATATAATACAGCTTCTCTGGGACTCATTTTCTTCAACTTTTAAGATAAAAAGACTAGACTTGAGTAAATGACCTTCAAGCTCTATGATCCCATATTCTTCATTATTTTTAGACTTGAAACACCAAAACATTGCATTTTACATTCATTCTGTAAGAAATAAATTCACATCCTTTTGGGGCTTTTATATAGTGTGAAGGAGTTTACTTCTATGAGGACATCATAGTAAGTTCTCTGCTGATTATCAAAACCAATCCCCTTCCTCTTCTGCAAAAATTCCTTTTCCAGTTACTAGCATTTTACTGATGCATATAGGAAAAATGACTTAAGAGAAATGTTTTTAGCCAGCAAGGAGAAACTGGTACCAGATTGTGTTTTATCTTATTTTGTTTAATCATTTAAGCCCTGTATAAACCCCTGGGGGTAGGTGTGTATGTCTGCTTCTATTTTTCACTCTGGGTTTTATTTACAAGACTGAAACTACCTTTCTCTTTTAAGCCTTCTATCTTTTGTATTTCACCAAGGTATTTCTGTGAGGGATTAGGAATGTAAGAAATTTGTCACCAAAGGCAATTTTGAACTTAATGCCTCACTCACTAAAGGGAAAGAAAAATAAACCCTCCCATTTTTCAATTGGGCAGGTTGGCAAGTTTGCCACAATGAAAAGCTAGGCTGAGAATGATTTATTTGTTTGTGGGGGGAAAAGGGGAAACTAGTACAAAATCCCTCAAACCAGCAACCATTTTATAAAATGACTGAAAAACATTGCTCCCTCAAGTGAATAAAGCTTTTTTTTCCCTATTACAAAAAGATATCTAAGTCTTGAGCCTTCCTAGAGTGTTTCTCAGAAAAGTTGCTGAGAGGAAACCATTTTTTCTTAAGTCTGTACTTCAGAATGTCGAATAGTTTCGCAACTCAGAGGATGCAAACATTTGTCTTCTTGTCAATTCTCCAACATTAGAGAGGACCATTACTTTATATAGATGACATCTTGATGGACAAAGGTTCATTGAAGAAATAATTAGATTGAAGTCTATTGGTAGAAGGAACTCCAGAGGCCATCTTAATACAATCTCCTCCTCATTTTGCAGATTAAGAAATTGAGGCCCAGGAAATTTAAATGGATAACTCAATGTCACAAAGACAGTAAATGACAAAGATGTCAGTGATGACCTTGTTAGCATCCTGGATACCTTAGAATCAGCTGGAGTCAGGATAAGCAAATGGCTTTATTCTTGGTCTTTAGTGGTAGAAGTCAAGGGGATGGACACAGGATCTCCGTGACCTCACCTCTTCATCTTCCACCCAGAAGTGACTCTGGCTAATCTTACTCCACCCCCTTGTCTCTTTTACATTCTCAGTTTACACAAAATGATTGGGCCAGCACAGGATAGTTGGAAGGGCCATTTTCCAAGTATATTCTTATAGAGTATTGTCCAATCGGTAATTAGCCTTAAGTGCTTGGATTGTTCTGACCTCAGTGCATTAACTCAAGAGTTTCAGCCCTTTACAGATGCCATTTGTCTCAACTCATCAATTTATTGTGAGGAAAAACTTTTATAAGCTTGAAAATGATATAGATTTTTGAATTGCTATGATTGTTTCAAACCCTAAAGAAGACTTGCAATTTAAAATATTTATTCTCTCTAATTTGATCTTTTTGTTTAGTAAAATTTTGCTATTTTGCTTTCTATGCTTTTAAAAGCTAGAAAAAGTTGTTTAAAAATTAATTTTGTTGCAAATGAGCATTTAAAAAAAAAGGTCTATGATTCCTAGTGAGTTTATGGAATGAGAAGAATGTAACCTCACTTAAGATTGAAAAATATATGAAGACTAGAATACTGTGAAGGCCCAGAGACAAACTCATGAATAGTGACAATGACAGTGAAGAACAGAAGCTTCCTTTGGGCACTGAAAAGTAAAAGTAGAGCCTATAGTAAAAGTAGAGTTTCAGTTGGAACTAATCCTATGATCTGAGGAGTTGAGAAAAGAGCTATAAATTCTTGAGGACAGGAGCTATTTTTACTAATTTTGTAAGTTTAGTTCCCCAAATATTAATACATTTTTTTTCATGTTGTTCCTTTCAACAAATGGTTAGTCACTTGTCTGATAAGTTTATCTGGATATCACAGGGGGTCAGAACTGCTACCCTTAAGCCATGGAAGGTTAAGGCATAATGATCTTAGAGTCAAGGTTCCAAGTGAGATTATACAGTCAGTTATCTTAATAGGGAAGCTTAATTCTTGTAAGATAACATGTTTGGGAATTGAGCTTGAGGAGGAGTTTTAGATTTAAAACTATGGAGGACAATTTTTAAACTTTTAATGATTCAGGGGGCTTATCAAATTAAATGGTAAGAGATGCAGCAACTTCCAAGGTAAGCAAACTAGCATGCTTCAAAAGCCTCTCAAGGTATTGCTCTGTTTGCCAATCTGGGCATTGCTAGTCAAAACTAATTTACTTAACCGAAACTAATTTACTTAAATAATGTGTGAAAACTCATTTAATGTAGCAACTCTTCCTTGCAAGTCTGAGATTTGGCCTTCAGTTTGGGAGTCCTCCCTCTTTAAATACTAACCCAAAACATGGAGAAGGGTGAACTCACATGAAAGGAACACATGAAAAAACAATAAATGGCTTGTGGGAAAAACTAATTGTGAATAATAAAGACAAAAGAGTAATAGAAAATGGTCTGGTCAAGGAGCTCTTATGATAGCTGAAGCATATAATTTCTTTTTTACCTTCCATTTAATATAATTTTATTTTTTTCCGACCATATGTAAAGATAATTTTCAACATGAATTTCTGTAAGATTTTGAGATCCATTTCCCCCCTTCCTTTTCTTCCCTTCCTCAAGAAAACAAGCAATCTAATATAAATGTCTTTTAAAATGTATTTACATATTAATCATATTGTAAAAGAACAATTAGAACTAAGGGGAAAATAATAAGAAAAAAATGGTGAAAATAATATTCCTTGATTTGTATTGAGTCTCCATAGTTCTTTCTCTGGATGCAGATGGCATTTTCCATCCCAAGTTTATTAGTTTATTGTAATTATTTTGGGTCACTATATTGCTGAGAAGAGCTAAATGTCATAATTGATCATTGCATAAAATTACTGTTACTCTGTACAATGTTTAGGAGCATATAACTTTATAGTAATGGATCAAATGACCATTTTTGAGTTTAAAATGATACTGATACAGACTTTTGCTCAAGAGTTTTGCTTAAGAGCATTAAGGTCAGAAAGCTATTATTATTCTCTTGAAGATATTTCTAATAGAAAGTTATAAAGATGTTATTCTGTTCTCTTTTCTGGGAATGTTATTCCACTTATTTGAAATATTGATTAATACAAAAATCTTATGTTTCCCCTCTAAATACCTAATGAATAATTAAATGATAATTAATAATAATCAATTCACATACCCTACAGTTTATCCATACAAGTCTAATTTCTGTCCCTCACACAAAATGCTCTACGTCTAATCTTCATGCCTTTGAATTTATCTCTCACCTTCCATTGATGTAATGATCTTTCTCATTACCTCCAGCTTTAATAATTGTTTTCTTTCAGGATTCAGCACAGATGCTATTTCAGTAGAAAATTTGTCCTGTTTTCAGCTGCTGCCTTTCTCTCTTGGCCTATCTTTTATCTAATCTGCATGTATCATATATAACTATTTCTATACATGTTATATCCACTATTAAAAAGTTAATTTCTTGAGGTACTGTTTTGCTTTTTTATTTCTATTGCCATCATTTAGCACAGCTTATGACATATGATAAGCACTTAATCAATGATTGTTCATTAATTTGTTGAAAGTACCTTGTATATTTGAGCAGCATGACTCTCTAAACTCAAGTTTTCTTTCTATATCCAATAAAGAGAAAAAATACTCTTTAAAATACTTTTTGCCAAGCATTCCTCATAGACAAGGAATAGTGAAGGATGGAGAAATAGAGAAAAGAGTAAGTCATAGTTCTATCTTTCATAGATATAACAAGGACATGACCATAGAGCTTCATTCTAGGATGAGAAATTTTAAAAATTCTAATATTAACATATTGGAAAGTGTCCTTTCAGTTTTTAGCAACTTAACAACCTTATCATATATTGGGGTTCTTCTAAATCCTGCACAATGCAAGTCCATCTCTTCATCTTACTCAGAATCTAAAAAGTATTAATTATATTGCCAGTGTATAATTCATCAATGTCATCATTTTGCTTTATATATGGACCTCAGAAAGATTGCTCCATGTGAACTGAATTAACTTTTCTGGAGAGCAATTTGGAATTATGTCCAAAGGGCTATCAAACAGTGCATGTTTTTTGATGAAGCAGTATCTCTACTGGTTCTGTATCCCAACGAAGTCAGAAAATAGGAAGGGGACCCACATGTAGAAAAATGTTTGTGTTAGCTCTTTTGATGGTGGTAAGGAACTGGAAAATGAGTGGGTGCCTATCAGTTGGGAATGGCTAAAGAAGTTATGGTATATGAATGTTATGGAATATTATTCTTCTATAAGAAAGGATCAGCAGGATGATTTCAGAAAGGCCTGGAGAGACTCATATGAACTGATGCTAAGTGAAATGAGTAGAACCAGGAGAACGTTGTACACAGCAACAAGATTATATGATACTCAACTCTGATGGACATGGCTCTTTTCAAGAATAAGATGTTTCAGGCCAATTCTAATAAACTTGTGATAGAGAGAGACATTGTGCATCTAGAAAAAAGACTGTATGGAATGAATATAGATCAACATAGTATTTTCACCTTTTTGTTTTTGTTTGATTACTTTTTTTCATTTTTCCTTTTTTGATCTATTTTTTATTTCTTTTGCAGCATGATAAATATGAAAATATGTGTAGAAGAATTGCGCATGTTTATTATATTGTATTACTTACTATCTAGGGAAGGAGCGGTGGGAAGAGAGGGAAAATTTTTGGAACATAAGCTTTTGCATGAATAAATGTTGAAAGCTATCTTTGCATATGTTTTGAAAATAAACTACTATTAAAACAGAACATTTCCTACCTATAGCTAAAAAAAAAAGATTACTCCATCAAAATCTTTATGATTGGTCTTTCAGAGATTTTCGCACATCTAATAATTAGGATTATTTTACTTATGGATTGGATTATATGGTCATTGAGATATCTTCTACTTTTCAAATTCTGTGTTTCTGTTATGTTCTATGTCATCCATAAGCTAGATAAAAGAGCATTGTTTTTGCTTCATTGTGTTTAGGATTCAAACACATTTACCATTAAAAGATAGGAAACACTATTGCATTGAGGTCTTTTTGGATGTTTAGTCTATACATTAGACTATTTTAATAATCCTTTGCTGGTTTACAACCCATTTCAATTTGAATATCCATGAACTTATTTCTTAATCTTCATTAATATTTTCATTGTCTTAGTACCTTAAAATATTGTTAAAGTGATGACTATACTGATAAGAACAGTATTCCTCAAAATTGCTCCTTAAAGTATATAATTCTTCAAAGCCATCAAATTTAATCCATTAAGTCATTCATCAGAGATCAGAATGATCTTTAAAAATCCTTATCTCTTTCTTCTTCTGGATTATTAAATTGCAGATAAAGCCATTTGCCCAAACACAAACATGTGATTAATATATGATCTATATTTCCCCTTCAGTGTTACTTTTTGTTCTCACTGCTTTTCTTGATCTTTTTCTAGAAGGCACTAAGGAACAATGGCCATATGAATTTATGATTAGGTGGACTAGGACTGAAAGCTATTTGTATCCCACCTCAGGGCATTTACAGCATAAATTCACTGACTGGCATTTCAATTCAGTAACCATTTAATCTCCTGCTGTGAGTTTAGAACCAAAGTAGGGTTGACATAACCATTTTGAATTGCCAATTCCAAGTTAAAGCAATATCATTTAAGTCAGTGTTATCACAGCATACTTTAATATTACTATTCCATTATCCAAGAGATCTTCAGAACCACTAATACTCTAGTTGTCTCTCTGTCTCCATCTCTCTCTGTCTCATGGAGGCATCATTTGATAGATTATGGCAGGAACAAAGGACAAACAATTTGCAATACAAACAAACAATACAATTGGTATTTTTTTAGTATAGGAGCAGGCAAATAAAACATGAGCTGTCCTGAAGGCAAGAAAGAGTTATGAGTGATTTTGATGGGCTGTGTAGATTACTTGGAAATGTCACTTTAACTGTTATTCTCTGATGCACCAAAGTCAAAGGCCAATAAGGGAACAATTAGGCACAAAGCTCCTTCAAGTTAAAACAAACAAACAAACAAACAAATAAAAAAGAGTGGGTTTTATATAAATAAGATTCCTTTGAACATTGAAGGCATGGATCATTAATCAATTAATCAAGCAGTACTTAATAGGTATCAGCAACAGTATTAGACCCTAGGGTTAAAACTAAAAAGCAGAAACAGTCCCTCCCCCCAGGGAACTTAATTTTAAATGGGTATCAAGCAATGTAAATATACATGTGTGTATACATATGCACAGTTATGTGTTTTAGTGTACATATGCCTATGTGCAATACATATGTGTTACACATTTACATATTTGTATCTTAGAGCTACATATAGAGTTCATAGAAGGTAAGTTTAGAGGAGGACTTCTCTGTAGGAATTTGTACATGTGTTGATTCTTGAAGGAAGAGAGAGATAATGAGGGAAAGCATTCTTGGGATAACAAAAAGACAGTATAAAGGCAGTGAGATGGTGAATGTTATATAATTTTCTTTTGAGTCCCATATCTTCCACTAATTCTGTGTGATCATAAACAAGTCATTTTACTTATTTGGATCTCAATTTCTTTTTCTGTATGTAAAAACCACATGAGTTTTCGTGATTGATTCAACCTCTTCAACATTAGGGAGCATAATTTTCGAATAATTATGATAAGTAAAGAAAGTGCTTTGAAGCTTGTGCAGATAAATGCAACATTCCAATTTACTAATCCCATAATTGACATTAGAATAGTTTTTTTGATTAGCTAAATAGATGGAAAGAATCTGGTCAGAGACTCTGCAATAACTGAAAGGGCTTTTGAGAATATGGTCTCTGGTGGGGGGTGGGAGAACGCTGGTCCTTTTCATTTTTGTTTTATTTGTTAGTTGGTTGATTTTTCTATTTTAGCAGGAAGCAATGGAGTTTCAGACTTTGATGTGAAGAATATGTTACAAGAAATGAGAATCATAGTTCTGTACAGATTTTTTTAGCCAGAATAGCAATGTCATATCTGATAAGACAGAATAAATCAATCAATAATAATTATATTTTATGAAGATATTGCTATGTGCCAGTTCTATTTCTTGAGCATACAAAGACAGAAAAGGATATAGTCTCTGCTTTTAAGCAGCATACATTTTATTGGTGGGCATTTGTCAAGAAAGTAAATTGCTTACTATGACTTTGAAGAAAGATACAGAGTAATGAACTTGGGACTTGGGCATTAATAGTTGAATTCAATTCATTAAGAGTTGAATAATTGTGTAAAATAATATATGGGATTAACTTCTTGTAGACTCAATTTTCATTGAGGTTCAAATTTGATAATTCATGAAGACACTTTAAACAATAAAATATTATAAACTCCAATTATGTTTCAGTATTCCCAAGACTTATTACAGGAATGAGAGAAAAATGTATCAAGAAATTCTCTCTTCAACATGTCCTGTAGGTGAATCCTCAATTGATTAGTTGTATAAACTTGATGGCTCATATTTTGATCTCAAGAGTATTGTTAAGGTTTTGTTATTGTCAATGCTGGAAAATGACCATTGCATAAAATTTTTGTAAAAATTAATTAATTAATTAATTAATTAATTAAAAAGAGTATTGTTTTATCACTTAATTTTACCTCATTTGAAAGTAGGGAGTAGATTCAGTGTAGCACCTTTAGTTATTCTATTTTCCTTGGATAGATTTATTACATTTACAACTAAGGAAACTAAGAACACAGATACTGAGATAACTCAATATTTCTTTGTATAAAGACATTAAGACCTTTCAGTCACCTATTTCTGTATCAAGTAGAAGAAACCCTTTCAGACTTTCCCTTAAGGGAGCAACCAAGATTTTGTCAACTTCCATTCTTTCAAAGAAATAGCTATCTCAACCCAAGACTTATCAGATTTTATAAACACTGTAAATAGCAGAAGCTAATTCTTGCTTGCCTATTAGAATTAATTAGCAATCCCAGGAGACAAAAATACCCTCAAACTATAAATCCTCAGAGAGGAGGAAGAAACTTAAAGTGCTCTAACTAATAAAACTTTATCAAGATATGAGTTACTTGACATTTTTCTGAAAAAAAAAAAGAAATTTTTAGTGAAATGTTTGGAAATATGTTTTTACATGTATTACATGAGATGGTAAAAATAAAGAGAGTGAATTTTTAAAGAAATTTCTTAAGCTGGAAATAGAAATAAAAGAAATATGATAAAACACAGCAAAAAAATATGTTTTGTTTTTTGTTTGTTTTTCCAGAGGCTAATCTTGAACAAAAAACTTTCCATGCCTCATTTTCCCCATATTTATGTGAGATTTGGATTAATTTAATTTAGAAGTAATGTCCCTGGCTAATTGATTATCTCTCATTTCTACACATAGTAGATAATAAATGTTTGTTAAATTATAAATTGTATATTATGTTTACTGTTTAATATGTATGGATTTGTGCATAATATGTATGTGTATATTTGCTTTGAGGCAGAGATTCCACTTCTAGGTTTATGTTTCAAGGATATAATAGATACAAATAAAGGTCCTATATAAACCATAGTCTAATAATAATATTTTAAAAATAATGTCAAAGAACTCTATCCAAAGTGAATTTATATCAACTAGGGGAGAGCTAAACAATGTACTCCATAAAAGAAAGTGAGTATTGTTATACTACTAAAAAAGCAAACATTTAATATGAGGAATAAGCAGAAAGAAATTGGAAAACTTGAAAATTAATGTAAAATAAAGTAAGCAGAATTTAGAAAATTAAATACACAATGACTACAAAAATGTAAATAAAAAGAAAAAAGGAAACCAATTATTGTATAATTATTGTGATCAAACTTGATCCTGAAGAAATGAGAAAGTGTATTTCCCTTATTTTTTGTGGACTTTGGGAGGAGCTGAACTCAATCTATTTATATTTTATATATTTGTTTTATTTTTGAATAGTTTTGCTGAAAAGGTGTTGTTTTTTGTTCCCAGTTTTCTATGAGGCATCATTGTCCTGGTAAGAGAGAAAATAGGGTATAATTGGAAATGATGGCAATGTAAAAACAAAAAATAATATACAAATTTAATATTTTTATTAAGCTTTTTATTTTCAAAACATAGGCATGGATAATTTTTCAACATTGACTCTTGCAAACCCTTGCATTCAATTTCTCCCTTTCTTCCCTTCCCTCCTCCAGATGGCAAATAATCCAATATATGTTAAACATAGTAAAATATATATGTTAAATCCAATATATGCATACATATTTATATAATTATCTTGCTGCAAAAAATCAAATCAAAAATAAAAAAAAGTTAAAGAAAATAAAATGCAAGCAAACAACAACAAAAAGAATGAAAATGCTATGTTGTTATTCACGCTCAGTTCCCACAGTTCTCTCTTTGAGTAAACATTACTCTCTTCATCACAAGATCATTGGAGCTGTCCTGAATCACTTCATTGTTGAAAAGAGCCAACTCCATTAGAATTGATCATCATATAACCTTATTGTTGCTGTATACAATGTGTACAATGATCTCATTTCATTTAGCATTAGGTCATGTAAGTATCTTCAGGCCTCTATGAAATCATTCTGCAAAACATTTCTTATAGAACAAAAATAGTCCATAACATTCATATACTATAATTTATTCAGTCATTCTCCAAAGGATAGGCATCCACTCAGTTTCCAGTTTCTTGCCATTACAAAAAGGGTTGCCAAAAACATTTTTATACATATGGGTCCTTTTCCCTCCTTTAAGATATCTTGGGATATAAGCTCAGCAGAAACACTGCTGGATCAAAGGGTATGCACAGTTTGATAGCCTTTTAAGCATAGTTTGAAATTTCTCTCCAGAACGGTTGAATTGGTTCATAACTCCATCAACAATGTATGAGTACCCAGTTTTCCCACATCTTCTCCAACATTGATCATTATCTTTTTCTATCATCATAGTCAATCTGAGAGAAGTGTAGTGGTACCTCAGAGTTGTCTTAATTAGCATTACAAATTTAACATTTGTGAGTTAAGATTGAATTCTACACGTGTAAAAGGTAATAAAGAAAGAAAAAAAAGTAGATCTTAAACTGCATTTAAGCTATTTTATTATAAAAATAATTTCAGTAAAACTGAATTGTTTCTATTAAATTGAGTGGCTGCAGATGTGTTAATTTATCAGACTGTCAGACTAAGTACAAGAGAGACTGATAAATGTTATAGGTAAGTTGGCATCTACCAAGTAAAAATTATCAAAAGCATAGCTGAATAGAGCAAGCTCCCAAGATGAGAGGCTACTCTAAAAATAATAAAGATATATATATATATATATATTTAAATTTATTAATTTTATAATTATAATTTTTTTACAGTACATATACATGGGTAATATTTTTTTTACATTATCCATTGTATTCATTTTCCAAATTTTCCCCTCCCTCCCTTTATTCCCTCCCCTAGATGACAGGAAATCCCATATATAATAAATGTGTTACAGTATATCCTAGATATAATATATGTGTGTAAAACCAAATTTCTTGTTGCATGGTAAGAATTGGATTCTGAAGGTATAATTAACCTGGGTAGAAAGACAGTAGTGGAAACATTTTATACTCCTTTCAAAGTGTTCCTTCTCTGGGTGTAGCTGTTTCTGTCCATCATTGATCAATTGGAACTGAATTGGATCTTCTCTATGTTGAAAATATCCACTTCAATTAGAATATACCTTTATACAATATCGTTGCTGAAGTGTATGATGATCTCCTGGTTCTGCTCCTTTCACTTAGCATCGGATCATCTAAGTCTTTCCAAGCTTCTCTGTATTCATCCTGCTGGTCATTTCTTACAAAGCAATAATATTCTATAACATTCATTTACCATAATTTATCCAACCATTCTCCAATTGATGGGCATCCATTCATTTTCCAGTTTCTAGCCACTATAAAAAGAGCTGCCACAAACATTGTGGCACATACAGGTCCCTTTCCTGTAACATGCCCTCCTAGCAGTTACTATTACCAGTCTGTCCTAGGCCCAACAGAGTACCTTTGACCACTGACCTTTGCAGTGTCAACTCTACCCAGCTTGCCTCCTCTGAGGCCTTCAAAAGTCTCTGGCCACAATTTCTTGAATAGTAGTTTAATAATCAGTAGCGCACTCAAGAACAGCCACATGCAATCTTAAAAGCCTTTATTATACCTATTCACATAATTCCCTGACTTAATGCCCTGACTTGTTAAATCCTTAGTGAACACCTGGTCTGAAGATCCAAGTGTTCACTACTAAACTTCTTACCTCTTTCGGCTATCTATCACCTTGGCTTGGCTACCCCAGGCTAGGGAGCCAGGTTAAAGAGAGCAACTTGCTGTCTGCAGTGGGATTATAAAGGGCCTGTGAGGTCACACACACAGCCAACCAGTGAGAGAGCCATCACCCATTACAAAGGTATCTTAATATGGCCAGGATTCCACCAACAGGGAAATCCTGTATCCATAGAGATTACTTCTGGGCCACTCAATTGGCAGTCCTATATCCACAGAGATTACTTCTGGGCCACTGAATCTCCTGTTGCGCTGTGGCCGCCCATTTAAAGGGCCCTTACACTTTCCCATCTTTAGTATTTCTTTGGGATATAAGCCCAGTAGTAGCTCTGCTGGATCAAAGGGCATGCACAATTTGATAACTTTTTGGGCATAGTTCCAAATTGCTCTCCAGAATGGCTGGATTCTTTCACAATTCCACCAACAATGCATCAGTGTCCCAGTTTTCCCACATCCCCTCCAACATTCATCATTATCTTTTCCTGTCATCTTAGCCAATCTGACAGGTGTCTAGGGGTATCTCAGAGTTGTCTTAATTTGCATTTCTCTGATCAGTAGTGATTTGGAACACTCATTCATATGAGTGGATATAGTTTCAATTTCATCATCTGAAAATTGTCTGTTCATATCCTTTGACCATTTATCAGTTGGAGAATGGTTTGATTTCTTATAAATTAGAGTGTGTACTCTATATGTTTTGGAAATGAGGGCTTTATCAGAACCTTTAACTGTAAAAATATTTTCCCAATTTGTTACTTACCTTCTAAACTTGTTTGTATTAGTTTTGTTTGCATACATATTTATATAATTATCTTGCTGCAAAAAATCAAATCAAAAATAAAAAAAAATGTTAAAGAAAATAAAATGCAAGCAAACAAGAAAAAGAATGAAAATGCTATGTTGTTATTCACACTCAGTTCCCACAGTTCTCTCTTTGAGTAAACATTACAAGCCTTTTTAATTTGATGTAATCAAAATTTTCTATTTTGTTATCAATAATGATCTCTAGTTCTCCTTTGGTTATAAATTCCTTCCTCCTCCATAAGTCTGAGAGGTAGATTATGCTCTATTCCTATAATCTATTTATGATCTCATTATTTATGCCTAAATCATGGACCCATTTTGATTTCATCTTGTTATATGGTGTTAAGTGTGGGTCCATATCTAATTTCTGCCATACTAATTTCCAGTTTTCCCCATAATTTTTTTCAAATAATGAATCCTCATCCCAAAAGTTGGTATCTTTGGGTTTGTCAAACACTAGATTGCTGTAGTTGTGCCCTATTTTGTCCTGTGTATCTAATATGTTCCACTGATTAACTAGGCTATTTCATAGCTAATACCAAATGGTTTTGGTGACTGCTGCTTTATAATATAGCTTTATATCAGGTATACCTAGACCAACTTCATCTGATTTTTTTTCCCATTTATTCTCTTGAAATTCTCCACCTTTTGTTCTTTCATATGAATTTTTTGTTATTTTTTCTAGGTCATTAAAATAGTTTCTTGGGAGTCTGATTATGATAGTATTAAATAAATAGGTTAGTTTAGGGAGTATTGTCATCTTTATTATATTCGCTCAGCCTATCCAGGAGCACTTAATATTTTTCCAATTATTTAAATCTGACTTTATTTTTGTGGCAAGTGTTTTGTAATTTTGCTCATATAATTCCTGACTTTTCTTTGGTAGATGGATTCCCAAGTATTTTATACTCTCAACAGTTGTTTTGAATGGAAATTCTCTTTGTATCCCTTCCTGTTGGATTTTGTTGGTGATATATAAAAATGCTGATGGTTTATGTGGATTTATTTTGTATGCAGCAACTTTGCTAAAATGGTGAATTATTTCTAATAACTTTTTATTAGAATCTCTGGGGTTCTCTAAGTATACTATCATATCATCTGCAAAGCGTGATAGTTTGATTTTCTCATTTCCTACTCTTATTCCTTTAATCTCTTTTTTGACTCATTGCTGAGGCTAGCATTTCTAATACAATATTGAATAGTAATGGTCATAGTGGGCAAACTTGTTTCACTCCTGATCTTACTGGGAAAAGTTCCAGTTTATCTCCATTATATATTATGCTTATTGACAGTCTTAAATATATGCTCCTGACTATTTTAAGGAAAAGTCCATTTATTCCTATACTCTCAAGAGTTTTTAGTAGGAATGGATGTTGGATTTTGTCAAATGCTTTTTCTGCATCTATTGAGATGATCATATGGTTTTTATTAATTTGATTATTAATATGGCTAATTATAATAATAGTTTACCTAATATTAAACCAGTCCTGCATTCCTGGTATAAATCCTACTTGATCATAGTGTATTATCCTGGGGGTGATTTTCTGAAATCTTTTTGCTACTATCTTATTTAAGATTTTAATATCAATATTCATTAAAGAGATCAGTGTATAGTTGTCTTTCTCAGTTTTCAACCTACCTGGTTTAGGTATCAGTACCATGTCTGGGTCATAAAAGTTAGGTAGGACTCCTTTATCTCCTATTTTTTCAAATAGTTTATATAACTTTGGGGCTAATTGTTCCTTAAATGTTTGGTAGAATTCACATATAAATCCATCTGGTCCTGGGGATTTTTTCTTGGGGGGTTGATTAATAGATTGTTCTATTTCTTTTTCTGAAATAGGACTATTTAAGCAGTTTACCTCCTCTGTTAATCTAGGAAGCCTATATTTTTGGAGGTAGTTATCCATTTCACTTAAGTTATCAAATTTATTAGCATAAAGTTGGGCAAAGTAATTCCTTATTATTGCTCTAATTTCTTCTTCACTGGTGGAAAGATCCCCCTTTTCATTTTTAAGACTAATAATTTGATTTTCCTCTTTCTTTTTTCTGATCAAATTTACCAAAGGTCTATCTATTTTATTGGCTTTTTCATAAAGCCAACTCTTAGTTTTATTTATTAATTCAATAGTGTTTTTTTTAATTTTACTTTCAATATTATTGATTTCTCCTTTTAGTTTTAGCATTTCAAGTTTTGGTTTTGGTTGGGGGTTTTTAATTTGGTATTTTTCTACCTTTTTGAGTTGCAGGCCCAATTCATTGATCTTCTATTTTTCTATTTTATTCAAGTAAGCTTCTAAAGATATGAAATTTCCCCTTATTATCGCTTTAGCTGCATCCCACAAATTTTGGTATGATGTCTCATCATTGTCATTATCTTGGGTGAAATCATTAATTGTTTCTATAATTTGCTGTTTCACCCAATCATTCTTTAAGATGAGATTATTTAGTTTCTAATTACTTTTTGGTCCATTTACTCCTAACTTCTTGTTGAATATAGTTTTTATTGCCTTGTGATCTGAGAACAAAGCATTTACTATTTCTTCCTTCCTGTATTTAATTTTGAGATCTTTATGTCCTAATATATGGTCAATTTTTGTAAAGGTTCTGATACCAGTTTTCTGATACTATCCCCTTTCCCTTACTACTTCTCTTTTTATGTTATATCAGTAAAAGCAAATTATACATGTGGACTTACTATATATCCACAACAGAAATACAGTTCTCAAGAATTCTTTTTGCCTTTTTCTGCTTCTCTTGAGTCTTGTGGATATAGAACAAATTTTTTGTTTAAGTCTGGTTTTTTTCTTAGAAACAAATGGGAGAACTGACTCTAATTTATAAGAAATCAAACCATTCTCCAATTGATAAATGGTCTAAGGATATGAACAGACAATTTTCAGATGATGAAATTGAAACTCTCCTAGATCTATTTTCCAGGTACATACATTTTCCCTGTAAATATTTGACATTATTCTCCAGCTTTTTGTTTGTTTGTTTGTTTGTTTTTGTTTTGTTTTGTTTTGTTTTGTTTGAGTGATTCTTGGTGTCTCAATGAATTATTCATTTCTATTTGTTCAGTCCTTCTTTTTAATGAGTTATTTTCTTCATTCACATTTTTTAGTTCTTTTTGTATATTCCCAATTGTGTTTTTAAATGAATTATTGTGCTCTCTGGAATTCTTTTTCCATTTCACTAATTTTTTTTTAGTGAGTTATTTTCTTTTTTCAATTCACAAATCCTACTTTCTAATTCACAAATCTTGTTCCCCTGCACTTCCTCTGAATTCTTTATTTTTTCCAACTCAAATTTCAGGATGTTGTTAATCTTTAGCATAGCTTCTCTTTCTTTTTCCCATTTTTCTTTCAACTCTCTTAATTTTTTAATTGTCTCTTCTAGGAGAGAGTTATGTGATGTGGGGGGGTAGGTATCATTTCCCCTTTAGAGTATTATCTGGATATTGTCTGCTGTTAGCCTCCTCGAGGTTGGATACCTGCTCTTTCTCTATATAGAAGGTGTCAATAGTTCTCTTCAATTTCTTACTTAGTATTAAAACTCTGTGGGGTCTGCCTTTTGGGTAGGAAATTTGCCAGCTTCCTTGCAGATAGGATAGAATGCAGCACTCTTGTAAATGGGCTAAGAGAGAGCTCTGGGAGAGAGTTCCCTTACCTCCCAACCCCCACCCCAAAATGCCTCAGAGGTGATTAGTCAGGTTGTGCTGCATGGAGTGCCCAGTGAGGAACCCTCGCTATGTGGCCTAGCGACTGGCCTGAGGCTGGAGGCTGAACAATGAAAGTGTCACAACCCCAGGCCAAAGCCCCCCAGGGGGCTTTGGATATTAGCAGCTGGCCCATGAAAAGCCCTTGCACTCAAATAGGAAGTCTCTGCCCGGGGAAGCATAGTCACTGCTCCAGGAGTTCCACTGCCTCAGGCTGAGCCCCGCACTATGTGGATTAGAGGCTGCCCTTGGCTGTGTTCCCCACTCTTTAGGTTCCTAACTGCCCCAAGGAAATGCCCTGGACAGCAGAAGGCGGCTGCACAGCCGTGTCAGCTTCAGTGTTAGGTCACTTCCAGTTTGAGGTAGTTATTGTTTCTGGCTTTTTTTTTTTTTTTTTTTTTTTTTTTTTTAAGTGGCTTTGATTTCTTTTCTGATCTGCTGTTTTACAAGCCCCTCTATCTATCCTCTATCTCAGTAGCTTTTCTGATCCCAGAGTTCTCCCCAGGCCGTTTGGCACAATGTGCTAGCCCCTAGGCCAACCCTGTCTGTGCTGGTCTTTTTTTCCTCCCCTTGGAACTGGCATTTTCTGACAAAATTCCAGATTCTCTTTGGCTAGTATGTTGTTCTTCTAATCCTTGTGGTTTTAATCAGTCCAGCATTATTTTTGAGGCTGATTTAACTAGTTGGTATTGAGGGTAAAAGGGAGCTTAGAAATTCGCTTGTATCTTCTCCTCCATCTTGGCTCCGCCAACCCAGGATCTCATTTTCAAGATCTCTCGACTTATCCATCAGCTTGGCTCAGCTACCCCAGGTTAGGGAACCAGGTTAAATAGTGATATATTTTTCTTAAAAGAGATTATAAAGATATGGCTTAATTGTCCTCTAGGGTAGTTTTACCTTGTTCATAACCAGTCATATGCATTAATCTTATTCCTTTTTCACATGTTGGAACTTTTGCTGAATGTGCACTTTAAATGTCCATAAAAGATAGCTGAGTCTGCCCTACTAGAGGTCTGTGCATCCCTTTCATTTATTTCATTTTTCATTTTCACCAAATAATGTCATCAGGGTACTAAGTAGGCAGTTTTTTTTTTTTTTTGTTTGTTTGTTTTGTTTTGTTTTGTTTTGTTTTTTCCTAGGCTACTTTATATAAACTTTTATGATGTGAATGATTACATTGGTGTTAGCATCTCATGAGTCCATGAGGAAGGAGAAATGCTAGGGAAGGGCATCTACACCTCCACAGAGAGGAAGTGAATAAAATGGAGCATTGGATATTGTTAGGATTACTAGATGAGAACTCAGGTTGTCTGGACAGTGACAAGGTGAGAATTCAGGTTGTCTGGACAATTACAAGGTGAGAACTCAGGTTGACTTGATAGAAGGAGCAAGCTCATTGGCTGAAGTGGTTCTTCCCAGAAGCCCTTGCATTATCCCACGCCCATTCTCTGGGAGGATAAAAGAGGCAACAGTGGGCCTGGAAAGTCAGTCTGCCTGGAGAAGGATAAGAGCTGGAGGAGATTCAGAGCCAGGATTCAAGGAGAAGACTCTGCACTACATCTGGCTTGACGCAGCTCTCTGCAGGAAGGGAAGTCACTTCTCTGGACAAGAGTTAACAGCAACTGCCTGGAGACAACGGTTCGTTAGAGGAAGAAGAATCTGTCTGAGAGATTTGAGTAGACACAGCAGATCTCTTCCCAGAGAGCGATCCAGCAGCTTCTGGAGACGACAGCTCGCTACAGGATATCCCTTTGGAACTCAGGCAAGATCAAATCGTATTTTGCTACATCTAGCATTAAATATTGTACCATTTTTGTTGCATCAAATCCATGTCTCTTCAGTCCTAGTATGATATAGCCATTACTTTCAATCATTATAATGATCATAAAATCATCAGAGTGAAATGGAAGCCCTTAAATTTAAGGTCTTGATAAAAAGTCATGATGACCATAAACATAGTCAGACCATATATGGAATACTTTGTTCAGTTCTGTGTGTCATATTTTGGATGGACACATAATTTCTAATGTATCCATAAGACAATAATCAAGATAATAAATAGCTTTGAGTTGTACCATGTAAGGATCTGTTTAAACTGGGAAAATACATGCAAACCAATGCACATTCATATGTAGATTGATAGATCTTGTTTTTGTTGTTTTTTTCCCCCATTCCTTCCTTCTCACCCTCCACTGACTCCTTATATTTTACATCTCTTTCTTTTCCCTTCTATAGATAGATTGATCCCATATAATATTTTAATTAAAAAAAGATATATAATTGCTTCCTAAGCAATTGACATGACTAAAGTGTTACACTATATATGCTATTCTGTACTTATAGAAACCCTTATTACAAAGGAGTCAAGAAATGTCTTCTTTCAGTTTTTCATTAAATCCAAGCTCAATAATTATTTTGTAATGATTCATTTCAATTATATTTCCCCTCAAAAGAGAAAAAAAAAAACTATACCTAAACTAAGGTAAAATAGTTCAAATAGTTGAGAGAATGACTATTTAAAGGAGCAAAAATATGGAATGGGATATTCAAATAATCCACTTTATACCTCTTTACACATTTTAAGATTTGTTTAACCCTATTATATAAATTTTGTAATTTTGTTGTAGAGTCCCTTATCTCACCTCCTTTTCTAGTTCTAATTTCCTGTAATAATTGCAAGATATTTTTGAGTCATTTCAATTAGCCTATTTTGTTAATCTGTCTCTACAAATACCCTCAATTGAAATTATTTTTGAAATAACAGATCCTAAAACTCCAATCTGAAATCTTTCAATACTTATCATCATAGTCCAATAAAACAAATTCCCACACAGGCCACATTTGAAAATACATATCATCTTGTGTATTTAAAATTATACATAAAAATTTAAAAAAATTCTTTCTATCAGGAAGTTAGTGATATACTGAAATTTAATTCTTTTAGTTTATCATTGCTTTGATCAAAGTTCAGAAGTATTTCTTTTTTTGTTTTTTGTCTTTAGAATATCAAATAATCAATTTATTTTATTCTTCAAATTCACCAAAGCTAGTCAAATTAATAAAATATTCAATCAGTTACATATAAAACAACCGTGCTTATACCTATATATATATATATATATATATATATATATATATATATATATATATTTATTTATATCTATGTATCCTATCTCATGCTGTGTATCTAGATCTATTAACTTTTTCTACATCTGTGGATCTATAAATTTATTTATCTTTACATATGTTTGTTTGTATGTATATTTTTATAATTTTATTTTTAATGCACATTGCTTTATGAATCATGTTGGGAGAGAAAAATTAGAGCAAAAGGGAAGCACCATGGATGATATTAAAAAACAGAAAAAATGAAGAGAACATAGCTTGTGATTTGCATTCAGTCTCCTTAGATCCTTTTCTGGACATGGATGCCATTTTCTATCCAAAGTTTATTGGGATTACTTTAGATCACTGAACTGCTTAGAAGAACTATAATTTTAATAGTTGGTCATTGCACATTCTTGCTGTTATTTTGTACAATGTATTCATTGTTCTGCTCATTTTGTTCAGAATTAGTTCATGTAAATCTTTCCAGGCTTTTCTATATTCAGCTTGTACATCCTTTTTAGAGAACAATATTCCAGATTTCAGAATTATTTCAAATTTATTCTTAAAATATCATTAATGTTATATAAATTGTTCTAGATTTGCTCATTTTTGCATCAATTTATACAGGATAAAACTGTCCATTTTATTTTTTTTTTTTACCACATTCCATAAGTTGTTTAGCTGTTCCCCAAAAAGGATTCCCCATTAATTTTTATTTTGGGGCTATAATGAGAACTGCCTTTTCCTTTGTCTTTGATTCAACGAGATATAAAAATAATATGGTATAAGGTGGGAAAAGGTGAACATTTTGGAAACTTTATATACAAAATTACAAATTGCTTTCCTCATTGACAGAACTAATTTACAACTCCTCCATAAGAGGTGCATAAGAATAATTTTTCCCATAGCTCCTCCCATAGTTGTCATTTTCTTCATTTGTCAACTTTGCTACCCTGATCTACTAATTTACGTTTCTCTAATAACAGTTATTTAGACCACTTTCCCATATGATTCATGGTGGCTGGCTTGGATTGTGAACCTTTATGTTTTGAAGAATTACTATTAGTTTAAAATTTTAAAATCAGTCCGATATTTATCTTGGAAATGATGCTATTCTGTAATAATCTGCTATAAAAACATCTCCTACTCGCCCAGGTATATTTTGGTTCTAATTTTTACTAAATTAGATATTATTTTGCAAATTTAAAATTTTAGGAAGTGTCACAAAATTCTTGATGCAGTTTAAAACTTTAGCTTTAATTTTAGCTTAAAATGGCTCAAATACTAGGTAGAACAAAAACATCTAATTTATCTTTTGTGATCATTTCTTTTTGTTTCATGCACATTACCTGTATCCATAGAAATGAAATAAATTTTTCCCTTGCTCTTCCAATTTGTTTATTATGTGATTTTTTTTTAAAACATAGAAATTGTGTACATGTTTGGAGCTTATCTTCAAATAAAATATGAAATATGTTAATTATCTAATCGCTAGGGTTTTGCATTTACCATACACTGGGCTATTTATTCTTTTGTCTTATGTATCATATTGCTAATCTATTTCCATGATGTTTTTTTTTGTTGTTTGTTTGTTTGTTTGTTTGTTTGTTTTTTCACCAGTAGCAAATTCTTTCATCAATGAATACTTTGTAGTTAACTTTCAGACATGATACTGATTAGAAAAAGAAAGAAAGAGAAATTTGGATTTTGACTAATACCATGCAGTATATTAAGAAAAAATATTTGTTTACACTTTTATTTCTTCAATGTTTAATGGAAATATTACCTTAAATCTCACAAATATTTATATAACCACATACTTTCTTAATATATTATTAACAACATATTTTATTATATTTTGATCTCTTTTTAATTGAAAACTATATTATTTCTATTATAAGATCAACCTAAAATTGTATGTAAACTTACTAAGGGATTATTTTTGCCTACTGGCTTATATTTTTTTCCTAGCAATGTTCATTAACAATATTAGTTTGTATTTCTCTTTCTTTGCTTCTTCTATCTATGATTTAGATGTCCAGGTCATATTTGTTTCTTTTTTTTAAATTATAACTTTTTATTGAGAGAACATATGCATGGGTAATTTATTACATTATCCCTTGCACTCATTTCTGTTCTGACTTTTCTCTTCCTTCCTTCCATCCTATCCCCTAGATGGCAGGCAGTCTTACACATGTTAAATATGTTATAGTCATACAGTACTCTTGTTGCATAAGAAGAATTGGATTCAGAAGGTAAAAATAATATGGGAAGAAAAACAAAAATTCAAGTAGTCCACATTCATTTCCCAGTGTTCCTTCTCAGTGTGTAACTGATTCTGTCTGTCATTGATCAATTGGAACTGAATTAGATCTTCTTTTTGTTAAAGATATCTACTTCCATCAAAATACATCCTCATACAGTATTGTTGTTGAAGTATATAATGATTTCCTGGTTCTGCTCATTTCACTCAGCATCAGTTCATATAAGTCTTCCCAAGCCTCTCTGTAGTCATCCTGTTGGTCATTTCTTAGAAAACAATAATGTTCTATAACATTCATATATCATAACTTAGTCAGCATTCTCCAATTGATAGGCATCCATTCATTTTCCAGTTTCTAGCTATTAAAAAAATGGCTGCGACAAACATTTTGGCAATACAAGTCGTTTTCCCTTTTTTAGTATCTCTTTGGGATATAAGCCCAGTAGTAACACTGCTGGATCAAAGGGTATGCACAGTTTGATAATTTTGGGGCATAATTGCAGATTGCTCTATAGAATGGATGTATTCATTCACAAGTCCAACAACAATGTATCAGTGTCCCAGTTTTCCTGCATCCCCTCCAACATTCATTATTAATTTTTCTTGTCATCTTAGCTAATATGACAGGTGTGTAGTGGTTTTTCAGTGTTGTCTTAATTTGCATTTCTCTGATCAATAGTGATTTGGAACACCCTTTCAAATGAGTAGAATTAGTTTCAATTTCATCATCTGAAAATTGTTCATATTCTTTGACCATTTATCATTTGGGGAATGGCTTGATTTCTTATAAATTAGAGTCAATTCTCAATATATTTTGGAAATGAGGCCTTTATCAGAACCTTTAACTGTAAAAATGTTTTCCCAGTTTATTGCTCATTTCTAATCTTGTTTGCATTAGTTTTGTTTGTATAAAAGCTTTTTAATTTGATATAATCCAAATTTTCTATTTTGTAATCAATAATGATAGTTTTCTTTGGTCACAAATTCCTTCCTCCTCCATAAGTATGAGAGGTAAACTATCCTATGTTCCTCTAATTTATTTATAATCTCGTTCTTTATGCCTATATCATGGACCCATTTTGATATTATCTTGGTGTGGGCCTATGTTTAGTTTCTGCCATACTAATTTCCAGTTTTCCCAGCAGTTTTTGTCAAATAGTGAATTCTTATCCCCAAAGTTAGAATCTTTGGATTTGTCAAACACTAGATTACTATAGTTATTCACTATTTTGTCCTGTGAACCTAACATATTCTACTGATCAACTAATCTATTTCTTAACCAATACCAAATGGTTCTGGTGACTGCTGCTTTATAATATAGTTTTAGATCAGGTACAGCTAGGTCACCTTCATTTGATTTTTTTTTTTGTTAGTTCCCTTGAAATTCTTGACCTTTTATTCTTCCATATGAATTTTGTTGTAATTTTTTCTAGGTCATTAAAATAGTTTCTTGGGAGTCTGATTGGTATAACATTAAATACATATAGATCAGTGTAGGTAGTATTCTCATCTTTATTATGTTTGCTCAGCTTATCCAAGAATACTTAATATTTTTCCAGTTATTTAAATCTGACTTTATTTGTGTGGAAAGTGTTTTGTAATTTTGCTCATATAATTCCTGACTTTCCTTCAGTAGATAGATTCCCAAATATTTTATGCTATCAACAGTTATTTTGAATGGAATTTCTCTTTGTATCTCTTCCTATTGGATTTTGTTAGTGACACATAAAAATTCTGAGGATTTATGTGGATTTATTTTGTATTTTAACTTTGTTAAAGTTGTGAATTATTTCTAATAGTTTTTTTAGTAGAATCTCTGGGGTACTCTAAGTATACCATCATATCATCTGCAAAGAGTGATAATTTGGTTTCTTCATTACCTACTCTAGTTCCTTTAATCTCTTTCTCAGCTATTATTGCTGAAGTTAGTGTTTCTAAAACAATATTGAATAATAATGATGATAGTAAGCAACCTTGTTTCACTCCAGATATTATTAGGAATGATTCCAGTTTATCCCCATTACATATGATACTTCCTGATGACTTTAAATAGATGCTTCTGAATATTTTAAAGAAAAGTCCATTTATTCCTATACTCTCACGTGTTTTTTATTAGGAATGGATGTTGGATTTTATCAAATGCTTTTTCTGCATCTATTGAGATGATCATATGTTTTTTTGTCAGTTTGGTTATTGATATAGTCAATTATGCTGACAGTTTTCCTAATATTAAACCAGCCCTGCATTCCTGGTATAAATCCTAATTGATCATGATGTATTATCCTAGGGATGATTTTCTGTAATCTTTTGGCTAATATTTTATTTAAGGTTTTAACATCAATATTCATTAGGGAGATTGGTCTATAATTTTCTTTCTCTTGTTTTCAACCTACCTTGTTTAGGTATCAGTACCATGTTTGAGTCATAAAAGGAATTTGGTAAGACTCCTTCAATCCCTATTTTTTCAAAAAGTTTTATTGCATTGGAGTTAATTGTTCTTTAACTGTTTGGTAGAATTCCCATGTAAATTCAACTGGTCCTGGGGAATTTTTCTTAGGGAGCTGATTAATAGCTTGTTCTATTTCTTTTTCTAAAATAAGACAGTTTAACCAATTTATTTCTTCCTCTGTTAATCTGAGCAAGCTATATATACATATATATATCCCCCCCTCCAGGCTAGGGTTAAGTGACTTGCCCAGGGTCACACAGCTAGGAAGTGTTAAGTGTCTGAGGCCAGATTTGAACTCTCCTCTTGAGTTCAGGGCTGGTGCTCTATCTACTGTGCCACCTAGCTGCCCCAGCAAGCTATATTTTTGAAAGTATTCTTCCATTTCATTTAAGTTATCAAATTTATTGGCATAAAGTTGTACAAAGTAACTCCTAATTATTGGTCTAATTTCCTCTTCATTAGAGGTGAGTTCTCCCTTTTCATTTTTAAGACTAACAATTTGATTTTCCTCTTTCCTTTTTTTAAAGTCAGATTTAGTAAGGTTTATTTATTTTGTTGATTTTTTTCATAAAACCAACTCTTAGTTGTATTTATTAATTCAATAGTTTTTTTTTTTACTTTCAATTTTATTAATCTCTCCTTTTATTTTTAGATTTTCAAATTTAGTGTTTGACTAGGGGGTTTTAAATTTATTCTTTTGAAGCATTTTTAGTTGCAAGCCCAATTCACTGACCTTCTCTTTCTCTATTTTGTGGAAGTACGCCTCTAGAGATATAAAATTTCCCCTTATTAGTGCTTTGCCTGCATCCCACATATTTTGGTATGATGTCTCATTATTGTCATTTTCTTGGATGAAGTTAATTTGAGGTTTTTATGTCCTAATATATGGTCAATTTTTGTATATGTTCCATGAACTGCTGAGAAGAAAGTGTACTCCTTTCTTTGTCCATTTAGTTTGATCCAAAGATCTATCATACCTACTTTTTCTAGTATTTTATTTACCTCTTTGACATCTTTCTTATTTATTTTGTGGTTTGATTTATCTAATTCTGAGAGTGCAAGGTTGAGACCTCCCACTATTATAGTTTTGCTGTCTGCTTCTTCTTGAAACTCTCTTAATTACTCTTTTAAGAATTTAGATGGTACACCACTTGGTGCATATATGTTTGATATTGATATTGCTTCATTATTTATGGTACCCTTTAACAAGATATAATGCTATCTCTTTTAATTAGATTAATGTTTGCTTTTGCTTGATCTGAGATAAGGTTGGCTATCCCTGCTTTTTTGACTTCACCTAAAGCACAGTAGATTCTGCTCCAACCTTTTACCTTTACTCTGCATATATTGCCCTGCTTTAAGTGTGTTTCCTATAAACAACATATTGTAGGACTGTAGCTTTTAATCCAGTTTATCTGCTTCATTTTTATGAGGGACTTTACCCCATCCACATTTATGGTTAAAATGACCAATTCTGTATTACTTACCATCTTGTTAACCCCTGCTATGCTTTTCTCCTTTCCTTCCCCATTACACTTTTACCCAATAAACTTGTGAGCACCACTTGCTTCTCACAGCCCTCCCTTTTTAGGATCCCTCCTTCCCACCTTTGAGTTTCTCCCCTTTTCTTATCCTTTTCCTCATAATTTCTGTATTCTTTTCTGCTCAATTTACTCCTTCCCCTTTCACTTTTCCCCTTCCACTTTTCAATGAAGTGGGAGAAGTTCCTTCATAAATTGAATATGTCTAATATTTTTCTCTTTAAATCAATTCTGATGAGAACAAGATTCACACTATGTTCATCCCTCTCCCTTTTTTCTCTCACATATAATAAGTTTCCTTTGCCTCTTTGTGAGATGTAATACCCTTACTTTACCCTTTTTCTGGTATAATTTCCTTTCCACCTCTAATTTCTAGAACAAATTGCACATGTGTTCTTTATGTATATTTATAACAGAAATATAATTACCAAGATTTCTTTTTACCTTTTTATGTTTCTCTCTTGAGTCTTATATTTGGACATCAAATGTATTGTTTGGTTCCATTTTTTTTTCATCAGAAATACATGAAATTCACCTATTTCATTGAATGCTCATCTTCTTCCATGGGAAAAAAATGCTCATTTTGGCTAGATAAGTTATTCTTGGCTGCATACCAAGTTCCTTAGCCTTTCAGAATATCAGATTCCAGACCCTTTGATCCTTTAATGTGGATGCTGCTAGATCCTGAGTAATACTTATTGTGTCTCCTCTATATTTGAATTTTTTTTTTCCTATCAGCTTATAGTATTTTTTCCTTGGTCTGATAGTTCTGGAATTTAGCCACTATTATTTCTTGAGGTTTTGATTTTAGGGTCCCTTTTAGTAGGTGATCAATGAATTCTTTTAATGCCTATTTTACCCTCTGTTTCTATAACATCTGGGCAATTCTCTTTGATAATTTCATAGAAAATAGTGTACAGGCTCCTTTTTTTCATCATATTTTTCAAGAAGTCCAATAATTCTCAAATTATCTCTCCTGGATCTATTTTCCAGATCTGTTCTTTTCCCAAGAAGTTATTTGACATTTTATTTCCCATTGTTTCTTTTCTTTTCTTTTTTTTTTTTTTTTTCTTTAGTGTTACTGATTCTTGGTGTCTCCTTCAGTCATTAAATTCCATTTGTTCAATTATGATTTTTAATTAATTATTTTCTTAACTCCCTTTTATTTATTATAATTTTTAATATATCTTTTTCTAATTGTCCAATTGAGTTTTTAAGTGAGTTGTTTTGTTCTATGGAAGTTTTTTTCCCATTTTGCCAATTTTATTTTTAGAGAGGTATTTTCTTTTTCTAATTCACTAATTCTGTTTTTCCAAGTATTTGATTTCTTTATCCACTCTATCTTTAAATGAGTGGGATCACTTATCCAAAGCCTCTTGCCAAGTTTCCCTTTTCTTTTTCCTTTTTTCTTCTAGCTCTCTTGTGAGAGCTTTTTAATTTCTTCTATGAGAGTCTTGTGTATTGAGGACCAGATTATATTCCCCTTTGGGGATTCATCTGGAGAGAGTCTGTTTTTAGCCTCCTCAGGGAGCCTTCTCTCTATCCATATAGAAATTCTCTATTGTTAGAGCTCACTTTATTTTTTTGCTCATTTTGTCAAAGAAGAATCAAAGAAAACTAACAAAAAACACCAAATGCAGTCTCTTTTTTTTTTGGGGGGGGGAAGGGAGGGCTGGATAGTATTACCAAACTTCCTCTACAGACTGCAGGGGGCAGCAGCGAAGCACTAGCAGGACAGCAATAGCTGTGCTGCATCTGCATTCTGAGGCTCTGAAAGTGTGCTGAGTCACTCCAGGTGACCACTCCTATGTCCAGGTCCTGAGAGACCCTAGCTTTTGGGAGTTATAGTCTTTACCCCCTGTGTTTTTAGTTTCTCTGATGATCTACTGGATTGTTGCCAGGGCCAAGCAGCCACACTGTGATACAGTTCTCCCAGCAGAAACAGCTGAGATCACACCTCACCCCCCTCAGCTCTGCTCAGTGTGAGCTGCTTGCTGTGTTCTCCCTGCCTGTTGTGCTCTCCCTGCCTGCCTGCAATCTGTATGTGATCTAACCATCTCTTCTCAGGAGCAAAAACAGATCTTTTCTTGTAACATCCCCTCCTGGCAATTACAATTACAAGTCTTCCCTAGGCCCAACAGAGTACCTTTGACCACTGACCTTTGCAGTGTCAACTCTACCCGGCTCGCCTCCTCTGAAGCCTTCAAAGGTCTCTGGCCACGATCTTTTGAATCTATAGCTTAATAACTAGTAGCACACTCAAGGACAGCCATGTGTAATCTTAAACGCCTTTATTATACCTACTCAAATAATGCCCTAACTGATGCCCTGACTTGTTGGTTCTCCAGTGAACACCTGGTCAGAAGACCCATGTGTTCACTACCAAACTCCTTACCTCTTTTGGCTACCCATCTTGGCTTGGCCACCCAGGCTAGGGAGCCAGGGTAAAGAGCGCCAGGTTAAAGAAAGTGACTGCTGCCTGCAGTGGACTTATATAAAGGGCCTGTGAGGTCACACACACAGCCAATCAGCGAGAGAGTCACCCATTAAGAAACTATCTCAATGTGGCTAAGATCCCACCTACAAGGCAGTCCTAATATCCACAGAAATTACTTCTGGGCCTCAATCTCCTGATGCACTGTGGTGCTGCCCATTTAAAGGGCTCTTACATTTTCTGGCGAATTTTGAGGATATCTTCTGTTGGTAATTATTTGTGTGTGTGTATGTTTTTGTTTTTGTTTTTGTTTTTTTAAGTCAAGGACTTGTCATGAAATAAAGTATTCTGAGAGCAAGAAGAAATGTATGTCTTCTCCACCATCTTGGACGGAAGTCACATTTGTTTCAAAGAAAGAAATTAGAAGGATATCTTTATTTCTTCCCAGTTCAATTTATGTAGTATTGGAAATACTTATCTGTGAATCTTGATACATTCTACATGTGAATATTGATTGTTATTTCCCCTTTGGGGAGATATTATGAGTTGTTGAATTTTTTTCTGATATTGTTGTTATTCGAATTTTTTTAATAGTTTATAATTTAAAATTAGGTATTTACATAGAAAATTGCCTCAAATTTCTAAGAATACAATTTTCAGTTGTAAATGATCAAAGATATAAACAGATAATTTTTAGATGAAGAATGAAAACCCTTTCTAATCACATGGAAGAATGCTCTAATTCACTATTAATAGAAAAATGCAATAGATGGCCTTCAATTGGGGAATGGCAGAATAAATTTTGGTATATTAAAATAATGAATAATATTGTTTTATAAAAATTACAAATAAGCTTATTTTAGAAAGACCTGGAAAGATTTACATGAACTATTGCTGAGCAAAACAAGTAAAACCAGGAATATATTGCCAATAGTAAAGCAAGATAATCAACTATGAATTACTTGATTCTTTTCAGTAGTTCAGTGATTGAAAGCAACCTCAATAGACTTTGGATAGAAAATGCCATTCATATCAAGAAAGAGAACTATGGAGATTGAATATAAAAAAACATGTACTGTTCAATCATTTTTTGTCTTTTTTCTTTCACTTTTCCCCCTTACCTTCTGTTGTCTTTTCTCTTCCCATATTAAATAAATGTGTATCAAAAAAAGGAAAAGGAATTGGCAAGTCCTTTCAGTATAAATATTTGTACTCCTTGAAAACTTGATATTTGAAGATTTGTGTGACTTCGGGTAAGAATTACTCATACTAAGTAATCAAGGAAAATTTTTTAAAAAAATAGAATGAAGACAAAACCCTGGAGTCAACAGTTTAAATCTTCTGCTTGGAATGTATCATAATGGTTTTTTTTTTTTATTCATTTTTCCAAATTATCCCCTCCCTCCCTCCACTCCATCCCTCCGATGGCAGGTAATCCTATACATTTTATATGTGTTACAATATAACCTAGATACAATATATGTGTGGTATTTTTTAATACCATTTTCTTATTGCACATTAATTATTAGCTTCCGAATGTATAAGTAACCTGGGTAGATAGACAGTAGTGCTAACAATTTACATTCGCTTCCCAGTGTTCCTTCTCTGGATATAGTTATTTCTGTCCATCATTGATCAACTGGAAGTGAGTTGGATCTTCTTTATGTTGAAGATTTCTACTTCCATCAGAATACATCCTCATACAGTATTGTTATTGAAGTGTATAGTGATCTTCTGGTTCTCCTCATTTCACTCAGCAACAGTTGATTTAAGTCTCTCCAAGCCTCTCTGTATTCCTCCTGCTGGTCATTTCTTACAGAGCAATAATATTCCATAACCTTCATATACCACAATTTACCCAACCATTCTCCAATTGATGGACATCCATTCAACTTCCAGTTTCTAGCTACAACAAAAAGAGCTGCCACAAACATTTTGGCACATATAGGTCCCGTTCCACTCTTTAGTATTTCTTTGGGATATAATCCCAATAACAGCAATGCTGGGTCAAAGGGTATGCACAGTTTGACAACTTTTTGGGCATAGTTCCAAATTGCTCTCCAGAATGGCTGGATTCTTTCACAACTCCACCAACAATGTATCAGTGTCCCAGTTTTCCCACATCTCCTCCAATATTCATCATTATTTGTTCCTGTCATCTTAGACAATCTGACAGGTGGGTAGTGGTATCTCAGAGTTGTCTTAATTTGCATTTCTCTGATCAGTAGTGGTTTGGAACACTCTTTCATATGAGTGGAAATAGTTTCAATTTCATCATCTGAGAATTGTCTGTTCATATCCTTTGACCATTTATCAATTGGAGAATGGTTTGGTTTCCTATAAATCAGGGTCAGTTCTCTATATATTTTGGAAATGAGACCTTTGTCAGAACCTTTAAATGTAAAAATGTTTTCCCAATTTGTTACTTCCCTTTTAATATTATTTGCATTAGTATTGTTTGTACAGAAACTTTTTAGTTTGATGTAATCAAAATCTTCTATTTTGTGATCAATAATGATCTCTAATTCTCCTCTGGTCATAAATTCCTTCCTCCTCCACAGGTCTGATAGGTAGACTATTCTCTGTTCCTCTAATCTATTTATGAACTCATTCTTTATGCCTAAATCATGGACCCATTTTGATCTTATCTTGGTATATGGTGTTAAGTGTGGATCCATATGTAATTTCTGCCATACTAATTTCCAGTTTTCCCAACAGTTTCTTCCGAATAATGAATTTTTGTCCCTAATGTTGGTATCTTTGGGTTTGTCAAAGATTAGATTGCTATAGATGTACCCTTTTTTGTCCTTTGTATCTAATCTGTTCCACTGATCTACTGGTCTATTTCTTAGCCAATACCAAATGGTTTTGGTGACTGCTGCTATATAATATAGCTTTAGCTCAGGTACACTTAGACCACCTTCCTCTGGCTTTTTTTTCATTAGTTCCCTTGCAATTCTCGACCTTTTATTCTTCCATATGAATTTTGTTATTTTTTCTAGGTCATTAAAATAGTTTCTTGGGAGTCTGATTGGTATAGCACTAAATAAATAGATTAGTTTGGGGAGTATTGTCATCTTAATTATATTTGCTCAACCTATCCAAGAGCACTGAATGTCTTTCCAATTATTTAAATCTGACTTTATTTTTGTGGCAAGTGTTTTGTAATTTTTCTCATATAATTCCTGACTATTCTTTGGTAGATGGATTCCCAAATACTTTATACTCTCAACATGTGTTTGGAATGGAATTTCTCTTTGTATCTCTTGCTGTTGCATTTTGTTGGTGATATATAAGAATGCTGAGGATTTATGTGGATTTATTTTGTATCCTGCCACTTTGCTAAAATTCTGAATTATTTCTAATAGCTTTTTAGCAGAATCTTTGGGGTTCTCTAAGTATACCATCATGTCATCTGCAAAGAGTGATAGTTCGATTTCCTCATTTCCTACTCTAATTCCTTAAATCTCTTTCTCGGCTCTTATTGCCGAGGCTAGCGTTTCTAGTACTATATTGAATAGTAATGGTGATAGTGGGCAAACTTGTTTCACTCCTGATCTTACTGGGAAAGATTGCAGTTTATTTCTGTTGCATATTATACTTACTGACGGTCTTAAATATATGCTCCTGATTATTCTAAGGAATAATCCATTTATTCCTATACTCTCAAGAGTTTTTAGTAGGAATGGATGTTGGATTTTGTCAAATGCTTTTTCTGCATTTATTGAGATGATCATATGGTTTTTATTAATTTGATTATTAATATGGTCAATTATACTCATAGTTTTCCTAATATGAAACCAGCCCTGCATTTCTGGTATGAATCCTACTTGATCATAGTGTATTATCCTGGGGATGATTTTCTGAAGTCTTTTTGCTAATATCTTATTTAAGATTTTAGCATCAATATTCATTAAGGAAATTGGTCTATAATTTTCTTAGTTTTCGATCGACCTGGTTTAGGTATCAGTACCATGTCTGTGTCATAAAAGGAGTTTGGTAGGACTCCTTCATTCCCTATTTTTTCAAATAGTTTATATAGCATTGCAGCTATTTGTTCTTTAAATGTTTGGTAGAATTCACATGTAAATCCATCTGGTCCAGGGGATTTTTTCCTGGGGAGTTGATTAATAGCTTGTTCTATTTCTTTTTCTGAAATGGGACTATTTAAGCAATTTATTACCTCCTCTGTTAATCTAGAAAGCCTATATTTTTGGAAGAAGTCATCCATTTCACTTAAGTTATCAAATTTATTGGAATAAAGTTGGGCAAAGTAACTCCTTATTATTTCTCTAATTTCCTCTTCATTGGTGGAACGATCCCCTTTTCATTTGTAAGACTAATAATTTGATTTTCCTCTTTCTTTTTTCTGATCAGATTTACCAAAGGTTTATCTATTTTATTGGCTTTTCCATAAAACCAACTCTTGGTTTTATTTATTAATTCAATAGTTTTTTTTTTACTTTCAATATTATTGATTTCTCCTTTTAATTTTTGTATTTCAAGTTCAATTTTTGGTTGGGGGTTTTTAATTTGGTCTTTTTCTAGCCTTTTAAGTTGCAAGCCAAATTCGTTAATCTTCTCTTTCTCTATTTTATTCAAATAAGCCTCTAACGATATAAAATTTCCCCTTATTACTGCTTTAGCTGCATCCCACAGATTTTGGTATGATGTCTCATCATTGTCATTATCTTGGGTGAAATTATTAATTGTTTCTATAATTTGTTGTTTCACCCAGTCATTCTTTAAGATGAGATTATTCAGTTTCCAATTACTTTTTGGTCTATTTATCCCTAAGTTTTTACTGAATGTAGCTTTTATTGCATTGTGGTCTGAAAAGAAGGCATTTATTATTTCTGCCTTCCTACATGTTATTTTGAGATCTTTATGTCCTAATATATGGTAAATTTTTTTATAGGATCCATGAACTGCTGAGAAGAAAGTATATTCCTTTCTACTGCCATTCAGTTTTCTCCAAAGGTCTATCATACCTAGTTTTTCTAATGTTCTATTTACTTTTTAAATTTCTTTCTTGTTTGTTTTGCGGTTTGATTTGTCTAAATCTGAGAGAGCAAGGTTGAGATCTCCCACTATTATAGTTTTACTGTCTATTTCTTCTTGCAACTCTCTTAATTTTTCCTTTAGAAAGTTAGATGCTATACCACTTGGTGCATATATGTTTAGTATTGATATAGCTTCATTATTTATGCTACCTTTCAGCAGGATATAGTTTCCTTCCTTATCTCTTTTAATTAGATCAACTTCTGCTTTTGCTTGATCTGAGATAAGGATAGCTACCCCTGCTTTTTTGGCTTTACCTGAAGCATAATAGATTCTGCTCCAACCTTTTACCTTTACTCTCTATATATATATCTCCCTGCTTTAGGTGTGTTTCCTGTAAACAACATATTGTAGGGTTCTGATTTATGATCCAGTCAGCTATCCGTCTCCATTTGATGGGAGCGTTCATCCCATTCACATTTACAGTTAAAATTACTAATTCTGTATTTCCTGCCATCATATTATCCCCAGATTATGCTTTTTCCATTGACCTCCCTGAACCCCTTCCCCAATATTCAATTTATAGACCCCTCCTTGTGACGCACAGCCCTCCCTTTTTTTTTTTTTTTTAGTATCCCTCCCCCCTCCCTCCATGTCCCTTCCCTTATTCTCCTTTTCCTTTTCCTTTTTCATCTCCTCCCTTTTAATGAGGTGAGAGAGAATTCTCTGAAAAACAAATATGACAATTATTTACTCTTTGAGCCTCTTCTGATGAGAGTAAGATTTACACAATGATTCTCCCCCTCTCTAAATTCCCTCAGATATGGTGTATTTTCTATGCCTCTTCCTGGGATGTAGTTTCCCTCTTTTTATCACTCCCTCCCCTTTTTCTGATACTACCCCCTTCCCTTTACTACACCCCCTCCTTTTTTTTTCTTTTATATCAGTAAAATCAAATTATCCATGCGTACTTTCTATATACCCACAACAGAGATATAGTTCTCAAGGGTTCTGTGTACCTTTTTCTGTGTCTCTTCAGTCTTGTGGATGTAGATCAAATTTTTTGTTTAAGTCTGGTTTTTTTCTTAGAAACATATGGAATTCCTCTCTTTCATTGAATGACCATCTTCTTCCATGGAAAAAGATGCTAAACTTATCTGGGTAGTTTATTCTTGGTTGCAATCCTTGATCTTTTGCCTTTCGGAATATCAGGTTCCAGGCCCTTCTATCTTTTAATGTGGAGGCAGCCAGATCTTGAGTGACCCTTATTGTGGCACCTTGGTATTTAATTTTTTTTTTCTAGCTGCTTGCAGGATTTTCTCCTTTGTGTGGTAATTCTGCAGCTTAGCCACTATATTCCGTGGTGTTCTTTTTTTAGGGTCTATTTCAGAAGGAGTTAGATGAATTCTTTCAACTCTACTTTCCCTTCTGTTTCTATTATCTCTGGACAGTTCTCTTTGATAATTTCCTGTAAAATAGAATCTAGGCTCTTTTTTTAGTCATAGTTTTCGGGAAGTCCAATGATCCGCAGATTATCTCTCCTAGATCTGTTTTCCAGGTCTATACATTTTCCCAGTAAGTATTTGACGTTGTTCTCCAGCTTCTCATTTTTTTTTTTTTTTGTTTTGTTTGACTGATTCTTAGGTTCTCTGTGAATCATTCATTTCTATTTTTTCCATGCTGACTTTTAAGGAGTTATTTTCTTCATTCACAGTTTTTAGTTCTTTTTGTAAATGCCCAATTTCATTTTTAAATGAGTTATTTTGCTCTATTGAATTTTTTTCCATTTCCCAATTTTTTTTTGAGAATTATTTTCTTTTTCCAATTCAGAAATCCTATTTTCTTGAGACTTTTTTATCTTCTCCAATTCAGAAATCCTACCTTCCTGTGATTTTTTAACCTTTTCTAATTCACAAATTTTGTTTCCCTGCATCTCCTGTGAATTCTTTATTTTTTCCAACTCCAATTTCAGGATGTTGTTATTCTCTATCATAGCTTCTCTTTCCTTTCCCCATTTTTCTTCAAACTCTCTTAACTTTTTAAGAGTTTCTTCTAGGAGAGAGTTATGTGATGGGGGGCAGGAATCGTTCCCCTTTAGGTTGTTATCTGCTGACTCTCTGCTGTTAACTTCCTCGGGGTTGGATACCCACTCTTTCTCTGTGTAGAAGGAATCTATGTTTTTTTGGGGCTTCTTGCTCATACTTAAAAAATCTTTTGGGGTCTGTCCCTGGGGTAGGAAATTATTTATTTACTTCTTTACCAGCTTCCTCCCAGACTGGATGGATGCAGCGGCCCCTGCGCCTGAGCTAAGAGAGAGCTCTGGGAGAGAGTTCCCCACCCCCTCCCTGGAAGTGCCTCAGAGGTGACCAGCACTGCTGTGCCCTGATGGCGCTGTGTTTTAGCGGCTTCCCTGAGGTTTGAGACTGAACAATAAACCCGACTCAAAGTCTAGCCTATGCATCCCGGTGGGACGTGGATGTCTGCAGCAGGTGATGTGAAAAGGACCTGCGCTCAATCTGGAAGTGTCTGCCAGAAACCGCGGTCCCTAGTTCAAAGGTTCTGCTTCTCTGGGACTTCCGTTCCACTGCCTCCAGCCAGCCGAGCCGGGCACTATGAGTTACCACCCCGCCCACTCTTCAATCTCTTAACTACCCTGAGGTAAAAGCCTGGGTTGCCTATGTTGGCCACACCCCCCAGTGCCGAGATCTGCTGAGTCACCCCTGGGATCCCGGAAGATCCAATCTGGTTTTAAATTTTAAAGTAGCTTATATTTCTCTTCTGAACTGTTGTTTTATAAGCAGAGAAGAGCTAACAGCCTGTGCCAGATTCTTTTATGTCAGTGGATTCTCTGATCCCAGAGCCCTCCCCAGCGCGACCGGTGCAGTGTGCCACTACCCCACCATCTGCGCTGGCCTCTCTTCTTCCTCCCCTGGGAGCTGACCTTTCCTGCTGAAACTCCAGATTCTCTTCAGCTGGTAAGTCGTGCTTCCAGTCCTTGTGGATTCTATCAGTCCAACACTATTTCTGAGGCTGATTAAATCTAGTTGGTTGTGAGGGAAGAAAGGAGCTTACACAGTCGCGTGTATCTTCTCTGCCATCTTCGAGTGTATCATAATGTTGAAATTAATTTCCCAGGAAATGGATTGAAAGCAGTAAGTCTAAAGACCTAAATATAGGTTATTTAGTCCCCGTTGATAATTTATTTTCTTTCTCATTTTTTCCTTTTTGACTTAATTTTTCTTGTGCAGCAAAATAATTGTATATATATATATATATATATATATATATATATATATATATATACATACATATATTGGATTTAATATATATTTTAACATGTATAACACATATTGGATTGCTTGCCATCTAGGGAAGGAGGTGAAGGGAAGGGAGGATTGTAACACAAGCTTTTGCAAGGGTTAATTTATATTTTGAAAATAAAAATCTTTATTTAAAAAGAGAGATATAATTGAATATTAATAATTCAATTGTAGGAAGTATTTAAAAAGAATTTAGGCCAAAACTAAATACAGGATATAATGTATTCACTATGAAATTCTTTGAACAGTTCAGATTGATATTATACATATTTCAAATATTTGCTGCTCATGTTTCAGATGAATACACCAGGTTGACCCAATTGAGCCTTTTCCCCCACTTACACTCCTATTGATCTATGCTATATGTTTCTGGAATTTGATAGAACTTTGCTGAGAGTCAGCCAAATCTATCAATGATTTATCATTCATTATTTGCTCTGTGGAATATTAATGATATGAACAAAATGATCTTTTATCAGTTAGAAACACATAGATGCCATCTCATCTTGTCCTTGTCCTCTCATCTGCTAAATTAAGCATTTTGTGTAAAAATTATGCACCATCAGAATCATCTAGTATGAATCTCAAATGGATCCTAAACCTAAATCATATAAAATTGTCCTATCATACTGCCTTTTCCTCTCTTCTGTGTTTTTAAGGTAACTAATGCAGGCTTGGTATTATTTTTTACTGCTTTGTTGTTTAGGATGAAAACAAGGAGGTCTTAAAATGTTGTTATGAATAATGGGCATTTGATGGCAGGGATATACCTGCATGAGTCAAGTTAATTCCTTGTCATTAAGTAATGGATTTGAGAAAAAAAAATATATGCTTTTAGGGAGAGCAGGTATTGAGGGAGATGGAAATTATGCCTTAGGGGTCAGTGTAAGAAACCAGGAATGTTTGACTTGAAAATAATTATACAGGGAGGGGGGAGAAGAACAGAAATAATCTGTTTAAAAATGTGAAATGGTATATTTGATATAGTTTAATTGGAGAATTTAGGTAAGAGCCTAACATAAATTGAAATAGATTTCATACTCATGTGAGGAAGTACATATGTGATATATATATATATATATATATATATATATATATATATATATATATATATATATATTATGTATGTATATATATATATATACATGCATTATATATATATATATATATATATATATATATATATATATATATATATATATATATATAGTATGTATGTGTGTATATATATATGAGTGGAAGAGCAACATGTTTTAGCCCTTACCTCAGCCATCATGTAATGATGAGGCCATGATAATGAAAGTCCATTTCCTTTTTACTTGAGTTTGATCTTGAGCTTTAAATTTGTTCTATATTTGTGATTTTTCTGCTGTTAGCTTAATGAATACTGATCCCATGTTGAATGTGTGACGTGTACTGGTGGCCACCTTTGAGTTAAAACTCTTCAGAGATCAGGTCAGTTGTTTGGGATGGATTTAGTATGGGGAAAAAATGATCTTTGACAGTGACTTCAGTATAACTTTGAAGTAACTTATGGTGAGATGATCAGTACAGTACTTGATCTAGATTGGCAGAAAATATAGATTGGTATGGATTTCACAATACAAAAGCAAGGTGAAATATAACAATGCCAATTTAATTGTCATGACAATTCTTCCTATTGCAATGATTATGATTAACCATATTGTAAAAGAAGTTACACATTGAGTTATATTGCTTATTGCTTAAGATTTTTCAGTGCCAACTATATCTTTTCACAATACTTTTGTATTTAGTTAATCAATATCTTTCTCATACTTGATTCATATTATAATAAATATATGTTCAGATTAAGAAATTTATAAAAAAAGTAAGAGCCATTCCTAAATTGGTAAATCATTAAAGGATGAACAATTTTCAGAGGAACTAATCAAGTTATTTATAACCATATTAAAATGTTCATAAGCATTGGTTAGAGAAATACAAAATAAAATATCTGAGATACTACCTCATACCTATTAAATTATCTAAAGAGCCAGAAAAATAAAATGACAATTTTTGGAGAGAATGAGAGGAAAATAAGACATTAATGCATTGTTGCTGGAATTGTGAACTAATTTGACCTTTCTGTAGACCAATTTGGAAATATGCCAAAGAGTTATAAAATCATGCATACTTTTTGACATGAACATGTATCTCCAAATATTTTTTTAAAGGAAAAGTACCCATACAGTAGCTCTTTTCTCATGGAAAGTGAAAGGTACTGTGTACAAAAGAATAATCAAGTTGTGGGATGATCAGCTGCGAATCACTTTCCTATTCTCTGCATTACAATTATCCAAGAATATTCTAAAGGACCAATGGTGAAAAATTATATCCTTACTTAAAGAAAGAACTAATTGTGTCTGAATACAGAATGAAAAATATTTTTTAAAACTTTATTTTTTCTTTAGAGTTTTTTGGGTATCTATGTTGTCTTTCACTACTTGATATTTATGGAAATATTTTGCAGAACTCTTTCAATACCTTCTTAATGGTAGATGGGGAGGAAAGGAGAGAATCTTGAACTCAAAGGTTTTTTTACTTATTTATTTTTGTTTTGCTTTCTTTTAAAAAATTCAACTACATTTAATTTTTTCTTACTACATGTAAAGATAGTTTTCACCATTCATTCTTCTTTTTTTAATTAAAGCTTTTTATTTACAATACATACACATGGGTAATTTTTCAACAATGACCCTTGCAAAACCTTGGTGTTCCAAATTCTCCCCTCCTTTATCTCATCCCCTTCCCTAGATATCAGGTCATCCTATACATGTTAAACATGTTTATATATCTATATCTATATCTATATCTATATCTATATCTATATCTATATCTATATATATTAGTTATCTTGCTGCATGAGAAAAATCAGATCAAGAAGGGGAAAAAATTTAGAAAGAAAACAAGAAATGCAAGCAAACAACAGAAAGAGTGAGAATGCTATGTTGTGGTTCACACTCAGTTCCCATAGTCCTCTCTCTTGGTATAGATGGCTCTCTTCATCACAAGATCATTGGACCTGAATTAAACTATGTCAATGTTGAAAAGAGCCACATTTATCAGAATTGATCATTGGTGTTGCTGTGTACAGTTATCTCCTGGTTCTGCTCATTTCACTTAGCATCAGTTCATGTAAGTCTCCTGAGGGTTCTCTAAAATCATCTTGCTGATTGTTTCTTATAGAAAAATAATATTCCATAACATTCATATACCATAACTTATTCAGGCACTAATTGATAGACATCCACTCAGTTTCTAGTTTCTTGCTAGTATAAAAAGAATTGTCACAAAAAAAAAATTTGTGCATATACAGGTCTCTTTCCCTTCTTTAATATCTCTTTGGGATATAAGCCCAGTAGTAACACTGCTGGATCAAAGGATATTCACAGTTCGATAACTTTTTGAGTATAGTTCCAAATTGCTCTCCAGAATGGTTGGATGTATTCACAATTCCACCAACAAGGTGTTAGTGTCCCAGTTTCCCCACATTACCTCCAACATTCATCATTATCTTTTTCTATCATCTCAGCAATTCTGAGAAGTGGTATCTCAGAATTGTCTTAATTTGTATTTCTCTGATCAAAAGATCAGATTTAGAGCATATGACTAGAAGTGATTTTAATTTCTTCATTTGAAAATTGTATGTTCATTTCCTTTGGCCATTTATCAATTGGTATATGGCTTGAATTCTTATAAATTTGAGTCAATTTTCTATATATTTTTGAAATGAGGCCTTAAATATAAAAATGTTTTCACAATTTATTGCTTCCCTTCTAATCTTGTCTGCATTAGTTTTGTTGGTACAAAAAACTATTCAACTTAATATAATCAAAAATATCCATTTGATGCTCAATGATCATTTCCAGGTCTTTTGTCACAAATTCCTTCCTTCTCCATATATCTGAGAAGTAAACTATTCTACATTCTTCTAATTTGCTTATAATATCACTCTTTAGTTCTAAATCATGGATCCATTTTGATCTTATATTGGTATATAATGTTAGGTGTTGGTCAATGTTTCTGCCATACTAGTTTTCAATTTTCCCAGCAGTTTTTCTTAAATAGTGAGTTATTATCCCAAAAGCTCTGCTGTTTGGGTTAGTCAAACACTAGATTTCTGTAGTTACTGACTATTTTTCAACATTCATTTTTGTAAGATTTTGAGTTCCAAATTTTCTTTTCTCCCTCCCATCCTTACCTCCTCCA
Source organism: Sminthopsis crassicaudata (assembly GCF_048593235.1). Classification (NCBI taxonomy): domain Eukaryota; kingdom Metazoa; phylum Chordata; class Mammalia; order Dasyuromorphia; family Dasyuridae; genus Sminthopsis; species Sminthopsis crassicaudata. The sequence continues at coordinate 682,256,370 of NC_133617.1, read as the reverse complement.
TCCCTGAGACAGCAAGCAATGCAACATAGGTTATACATGTACATCATTTTAAACATATTTCTATATTAGTTATTTTGTAAAAAAAATCAGAAAAAGGGAGAAATTGCAAGAAAGAAAAAACAAACAAAAAAGTGAACAGATTATACCCCAAACCACATCCAGTTTCCATTGTTCTATGTCTGGATGTTCTTGCCATTTTTCAAACCAAGTCTATTGGAATTGTCCTAAGATCATTGTATTGCTGAGAAAATCCAATTGTCTCATAGTTGAATATCATATAATCTTGCTGTTATAGTTTTGCTCATTTCACTCAGCATCAGTTCAAATAAGTCTTTCCAGGTTTGTTTTTTTTTTTTTTTCTGAAATCAGTCTGTTTATTATTTGTTATAGAATAATAATATTGCATTGCATTCCTATGCCTTAACTTCTCCAGCCATTTCTCAATTGATGGGCATAGGATTTCAATATAACCTCATTGTTATAAGCTTTTTTCTTAATTGTTTTTAAATTGTATTTCTAGCAAATCAAGCAATGAGTACTTAAGTTATATTTTGTGTTGATTAATTTTTTTAATTATTTAATTTATTTTTAATACACATTGCTTTATAAATTATGTTGGGAGAGAAAAATCAGAACAAAAGGAAAAAAAAAAAACATGTGAGGGAAAAAAAGAGAATAAAAGAAGTGAACATAGTATGTACTGATTTACATTCAATTTCCATAGTTCTTTTTCTGCATGTTGATAGGATTTTCAGTTATCCCAAATCTGTTGGAATTGTCTTGGAAGAAGTCAAAGTTTTTAAAAGGAAATATTAAAGTACAAAAAATTAAAAAAATATTTAAAAATTAAAAACTATCTTACATATATTCAAGAAAATAATATATTAACAATGAAAAAAAAGACTGCAGAAAGGGGAAGAACAATGTGGATCAGGAAAATATCATTAAATTTGGCATTAAGAAAAGAAAAACAACTTTTGCAAAAGTAACTTTGATTCAATAATGAAATCAAAAGCCGGACTGCAAACAAATTAGAAGAAAAGAAGAGATAACTTCCTCAAGATTTTTTTGTTAAAATGAATGTATTATTCAATTTATGGGTGGTACAGATGTTTTTGTAGACAGCAAGGAAATACTTTGAATGGGCATGCAGGGAAAAATCAAAGGGAAAAGTTTCTAAGTTAATGTCATCCAATACAGTCATGAAGAAGTATAAAAATCTGGGTATGATATGAGGTGAAGGAGAGAACAGAAGAAAGAGCTCTTGGAAGAGAACCAGTGCTTTAAAACTTTTATTGAATTATAATTTGTTGAATTCTATGGCATGTCAGTATTCTATATTCTTTACCCAGGCACTAAATTATAAGAAAAAATGAAAGAAATAGCAGGCCAGAAAGGATAAAGTGGTTTCTTCTAATCTCATAGCTAGAAATTTTGGTGCAAAAATGACCCTAATAATATTATTGTGAATCATTTTTGTGCCAAAATTTCTGTAATATTATTCTAACAAGGATACTTGTTTAGTTTTCATATAGTTCCTCAGGAAGAAGTATTTGAAAATTAAAATTTAAAGGAAAATGTTTTTAAGCATTACAAAGTTTTGTTTTATCTGAAAAAAGTTTAATTGACATTTTCCCTTTCTTTTAATTTTCTTTTTATAATACTAATCAGATATTTAAAAAAAATTGGGAAGAGTTAGGGAAGGCTGATAAGAAGTTCTGTTTGTTAATGTATCAACAAATTTAATGTAGTATTTAATGTGAGATACAGTAAAGGACACTTTGTCATCAGTTTTGCATGTATCAGAACAGAGAAGAATGGAATAATCAGGCAGTTCCCAGAAGATAAGTAATCCTTTGCAAGGTTTTTCCAACAATGCGAATAAGAGTTTTTTCATTATACCAAAAGCATTAACCTATATAGAAAATCCTTGGAAAGTTGACCATTAGGATATCATGCATAGAAGGTGATTGTGCTGGGCTGATATACCCTTGAAAAGAAATCTGTTTGGCCATTCCTTAAAAGAATCTGAAAAAAAAAAGGGGCCACCATAGGCAGCCCATGCTCTCTCTGTGCTGCCACAGTTAGTATGCAAAAGATATACTCTGAATGATGTCGGGGAACTAACCAATTTAAAATTAAATTTTAAGAAGACAGACTATATGTGTTACATCACTTAATTGTAAATGAACTGAAACTTCTCAATCTGATTAACAAAATGAATGTCAGTAAATCTAGATGTATGTTAAATACTTTGGAAGAAACTTGAAATTGTTTAATAATATGTGATTTGAGATAAAATAAAAAGGTTTCTGGTATTTTGGAAACTAATAAGTGGTAAAACCCATTTTCTTACTTAGAAAACTGGTAAAATCTACTTTAAAGAGTAGGCTCATTGGATGTATAACCAAGCATAATTTATTACAGAAAAGACAATGCAATTTTTATGTCTTCCCTGAATAATCAAATACAGTTTTGAGGAAGAAGGAAAATATTAGGTATTAAAATTTGAACAAGGCAAGGTTGCTAGTGTACATAACTTTGTTTTTGTTGTTGTGCTTAATCACCCTGAGACTTCACATTGAAATCTTTTAAAAATGAACCATTTTGAAATTTTGTAAGATATTTTGCCTTGGATGTGAAACTGAGAAGAAACAAATGGTAAGTATAAATTGATATTTCCATAAATGAACAAATATGTTAATATTATAAGTGTAATATAAATGAGGGTATTATGAATTATATTGTACCCAGATCCTCTATTCACATCATTTAACTGTTAGAATTCTGAATTTGAGATAATTTTCTAGGGACTATTTAGTTTATATACCTATAGAGGATTAATCATATCAATACTTTCATATTTCCAAGGAAAATGTGGCAAGCATGGATGATTTCTATTTGAGTTTGATACAACTGTCTACATAATAGTTCAGTTAGAAAGATTTGGGAATGATTGAACTGTCTTATCCTAAGTGTACTTAATAAGATTTAACAATAATCTCCTGCAAGAGAATAATCTCCTTTTGAATATCATAGAAATCTTCCTTAGACTTCCTTCAGCTCAACATTTTAATCAATGACTTGGGTAGAGCCACGATATGTAAATTTCTTGAATTTAGAGATTATACAAAAATGGATAGTAATATATTAGGATATATTATATAATATATTAAGTGATAGGATTCAAAATGTTCTTATTGTCCTAGAAGCATGGGACAATTGTACTAAGATGATATTTAATTGGGTTAATTTTAAGAGCCCTATACTTATTTCCAGAAATCAATTTTACAATAAAGAAGGAGACATCACTAGATTTAAGTGGTTAAGGGAAAAAAAAAAAAAAACTTTAGAAGGTTTTAGTGGATTGAAAACCCAACAGGTAAAAACAGAGAGATATGGCATCCAGAAAGATAAATGTTATTCAGGTAGTGTACAGAGAGGAGAAACTATAAATTGTGTATTCTGCAGTATTCAAAACATTTCTGTAGAGGTGGCCATTTATACGTTGGATTGCTTCTAAAAAATGTTAAACTACATGGTGAACCCTTTGAAGGTCATGTTTATTCTGAAGAATTGAAATCTGGAAGTAGTGAATAGGTGAATAAAATAATAACTGTCTTTAGTATTTGAAGAGCTTTCATGTATAATGGATGAGATTTTTTTGTTTGGTCCCTGGGATTATTGAATAAAAACAGAAGAAAGATAAAATTGATAAAAAGAGAAAGACAGAAAAAGAAAGAGAAACACAGAGAGAGATGAAGAGTCAGAAACAGAAAGATACACAAAGTAACAGAGACAGAAGAAGAAACCAAGAGAAGTTCAGTATAAATTAAAAAAAAATCTTTACAATTAGAACCATCTGGAAGTTGAATGAAGTCATCCACATTCTCCTCTCTCCTCTCTCTCTCTCTCTCTCTCTCTCTCTCTCTCTCTCTCTATATATATATATATATATATATATATATATATATATATATATATATGTATACATATATATATATATATATGTATACATATATATATATATATTTTTTTTTTTAAGATGCTAGATTGGACATTAGTTTTTAGAGTTTATTCCTTTATCAGATCTGATGATAGAAAATTTTTGAATTTCAGTTTGGTTCTCAAAAAGTTTAAAAGTGAACATTTTTTTTGTTTCATAGTAACCTTCTTTCCATTATAGTAACAAATTCCATAGTCTGGAAAGTAATTAGCGCTCTATCAAGTGCACTGATGTATTAAGCAGTGATATGAATTTCCTACATTCTGATCCACATAACTTGCTTTTTGAATGAGTAGCTTAACATCTGTATGTATAAATAGTATTTTGACACATTGAGGATATAATGTAAAAAATAAGCAAGACCAGGAAAAATTCTGATGGGTACCTTTACAAATTTATAGGTATTTTTCATAACTTGATGTATTCATGTATGTTTAGAAGTTTACTGTAAATGTATATGCACTTTCTAGGTTCAACAGGGGTATAACCCTTTAGATTTTATAGACATATAGAGTACTAATTCATGCATGAGAATTTAGATCTATTGTGGAGTGTTTAGGCTCAATGGTTGTCATTAAATGACTTATCTTATCTCACAACACTAAATTTTCTTCTTTTCCTTTTTTCTTCTTTTCAGTCTACTTCTGTTTGATTTATATTATATTAATTGTATAGCAAAAATTTTTACTCATTTATATTCCCTATTTTTTTTTCAAATAGTTTATATAACATTGGGGCTAATTGTTATTTAAATGTTTGGTAGAATTCACATGCAAATCCATCTGGTCCTGGGGCTTTTTTTTTCTTAGGGAGCTCATTAATAGTTTGTTCTATTTCTTTTTTCTGAAATGGGACTATTTAAGCAATTTACTTTCTCTTCTGTTAATCTTGGAAGCCTATATTTTTGGAGGGTGGTCATCCATTTCACTTAGTTTATCAAATTTGTTGGCATAAAGTTGGGCAAAGTAACTCCTTATTATTGCTCTAATTTCCTCTTCATTGGTGTAAACTTCCTCCTTTTCATTTTTAAGACTAACAATTTGATTTTCCTCTTTCCTTTGTCTGATCAGACTTACCAAAGGTTATCTATTTTATTGTTTTTTTTTCATAAAACCAACTTTTAGTTTTATTTATTAATTCAATAGTGTTTTACTTTCAATATTATTAATTTCTCCTTTTAATTTTAGAATTTCAAGTTTAGTATTTGATTGGGGATTTTAAATTTGGTCTTTATCTAGCTTTTTAAGTTGCAAGCCCAATTCATTGATCTTGTCTTTCTCTATTTTATTCAAATAAGCCTCTAAAGATATACGATTTCTCCTTATGACCTCTTTAGATGCATCCCACAAATTTTGGTATGCTATCTCATTGCTGTCATTATCTTGAGTGAAATTATTCATTGTAGCTATAATTTGCTGTTTCACCCAATCATTCTTTAAAATGAGATTATTTAGTTTCCAATTATTTTTTGGTCTATTTACCCCTAACTTTTTGTTGAATGTAGTTTTTATTGCATTGTGCTCTGAAAAGAAAGCATTTACTATTCCTGCCTTCCTGCATTTAATTTTGAGATCTTTATGTTCTAATATATTGTCAATTTTTATATAGATTCCATGAACTGCTGAGAAGAATGTATACTACTTTCTATCACCATTCAGTTTTCTCAAAATATCTATCATACCTAATTTTTCTAATATTCTATTTACCTCTTTAATTTCTTTCTTATTTGTTTTGTAGTTTGATTTATCTAATTCTGAGAGTGCAAGGTTGAGATCTTCCACTCTAAGTTTTGCTGTCTATTTCTTCTTGCAACTCAACTTCTCCTATAGGAAGTTAGATGCTATACCACTAGGTGCATATATGTTTAGTATTGATATGGCTTCATTGGCTATGCTACCTTTTAGCAGGATATAGTTTCCTTCCTTATCTTTTTTAATTAGATCAGTTTTTGCTTTTGCTTGATATGAAATAAGGATGGCTACTCCTGCTTTTTTGACTTCACCTGAAGAATAATAGATTCTTCTCCAGCCCTTTACCTTTACTCTGTATGTATCTCCCTGCTTTAAATGTGTTTCCTGTAAACAACATATTGTAGAGTTCTCACTTGATCTAGTCTGCTATCCACCTCCATTTAAAGGGAGAGTTTATCCCATTCATGTTTACAGTTAAAATTACTAATTCTGTATTTGCTGGTCATCATATTATCCCCAGATTATGCTTTTTTTCTTGCCCCTCCCCCCGAGCCCTTTCCCCAGTATTAAACTTATGGGCCCCACTTGCGTCATGCATCCCCTCCCTCTTTAGTATCCCTTCCTCCTCCCTTTAAATCTCTTCCCTTTTTTTTGTGACCTTCCTTTATTACTCTTTTCCTTTTACCTTTTTCTCTCCCACTTTTTAATGAGGTGAGAGAGAATTCTCTGTAAAAAAAATATGTCATTTTTTTCTCTTTGAGCCAACTCTGATGAGAGTAAGATTCACACAATGTTCCTCCCCCTCTCTAAATTCCCTGAGATATGATAGGTTTTCTTTGTCTCTTCATAGGATGCAGTTTCCCCCTTTTTATCTCCCCTTTCCCATTTTTCTGACACTATTCCCTTTCCATTTCTACTTCTCTTTTTATGCTATATCAGTAAAATCAAATTATACATGTGGAATTTATATATATCCACAAGAGAAATACAGTTCTCAAGAGTTCCTTTTCCCTTTTTCTGCTTCTCTTGAGTCCTATGGTTGGAGATCACATTTTTTTTTTTTTTTTGTTTAGATCTGGTATTTTCCTTAGAAACAAATGAAATTCATCTGTTGCATTAAATGTCCATCTGCTTCCATGGAAGAAAATGCTCAACTTAGCTGGGTAGTTTATTCTTGGTTGCATTCAAAGTCCTTTTGCCTTTCAGAATACCTGATTCGATCCTTTAATGTGGATGCAGCCAGATCTTGAGTGACCTTTATTGTGGCACCTCGGTATTTCAATTGTTTTTTCCTGGCTGTTTGTAATATTTTTTCCTTAGTCTGATAGTTCTGAAATTTTGCCACAATATTCCATGGAGTATTTTTTTTAGGGCCTTTTTCAGCAGGTGTTTGATGAATTCTGTCAATGTCTATTTTCCCTTCTGATTCTGTTACCTTTGGGCAGTTCTCTTTGATGATTTCCTGTAAAATAGTATCTAGGCTTTTTTATCATCATAATTTTCGGGAAGTCCAATAATCCTCATATTATCTCTCCTAGATCTATTTTCCAGGTCTGTTGTTTTTCCAAGTAGATATGAAATATTTCTTTCGATTTTTTCATTTTTTGGTTCTGTTTGACTGATTCTTGATGTCTCAAGGAATCATTCATATTTGTTCAGTTCTGATTTTTAATGAGTTATTTTCTTCATTAGTTTTTTTTTTAACTTCTTTTTGTATATGTCCAATTGAGTTTTTAAATGAGTTGTTTTGCTCTATGGATTTTTTGTTCCATTTCACTAATTTTTGAGGCTGAATTCAAAAAGTGCCAGTGAAAGCATGAGAGGAGCTTACGGAGTGACATATGCATTCTTTGCCATCTTGGCTCTGCCAATTTTACCCATTTATAGAAGATGACATTCTGATAACATTTATTGTATCTTATTAATCTTTGTATCTTCTTCAGTGACTACCACAGTGGAATGGACCAAAAATTCATGTTTTTTGAATGAATTTATTTAAGCACTGTTAACCTAACTTCTCCCAAAATATTTGTCTTGTACTTTTTCATAGTTCATGAATTTTCTCAAATTATGTGTTATCAATTCTCAACTACTTTTCAGATTTGAGTCTTGAATTTTAGGTTACTATAACTTTTTTTAAATTTTATTTATTTTATTAATTTTATAATTATAATTTTTTGACAGTATATATGCATGAGTAATTTTTTTATAACATTACCCTTGTATTCATTTTTCCAGATTTTCCCCTCCCTCCCTCTACTCCCTCCACTAGATGACAGGCAATCCCATACATTTTACATGTGTTACAGTATAACCTAGATATAATATATGTGTGTAAATCCAATTTTCTTGTTGCAAGTTAAGTATTGGATTTGAAGATTTAAGTAACCTGGGTAGATAGACAGTAGTGCTAATATTTTACATTCATTTCCCAGTGTTCCTTCTCTGGGTGTAGCTGTTTCTGTCCATCATTGATCAGCTGGAAGTGAGTTGGATCTTCTTTATGTTGAAGATATCCACTTGCATCAGAATACATCTTCATACAGTATTGTTGTTGGAGTGCAGTGATCTTCTGGTTCTGCTCATTTCACTCAGCATCAGTTCATGCAAGTCTCTCCAAGCCTTTCTGAATTCATCCTACTGGTCATTTCTTACAGAGCAATAATATTCCAAAGCCTTCATATGCCATAATTTACCAAACCATTCTCCAATTGATGGACATCCATTCATCTTCAAGTTTCTAGCCACTACGAAAAGAGCTGCTACAAACATTTTGGCACACATAGATCCCTTTCCCCTCTTTAGTATTTCTTTGGGATATGAGCCCAGTAATAGCACTGCTGGATCAAAGGGTATGCACAGTTTGATAACTTTTTGGGCATAGTTGCAAATTGCTCTCCAGAATGGTTGGATTCTTTCACAACTCCACCAACAATGCATCAGTGTCCCAGTTTTCCCACATCCCCTCCAACATTCATCATTATTTGTTCCTGTCATCTTAGCCAATCTGACAGGTGTGTAGTGGTATCTCAGAATTGTCTTAATTTGCATTTCTCTGATCAGTAGTGATTTGGAACACTCTTTCATATGAGTGGATATAGTTTCAATTTCATTATCTGAGATTTGTCTGTTCATATCCTTTGATCATTTATCAAGTGGAGAATGGTTTGGTTTCTTATAAAATTAGGGTCGGTTCTCTACATATTTTGGAAATGAGACCTTTGTCAGAACCTTTAAATGTAAAAATGTTTTCCCAATTTGTTACTTCCCTTTTAATATTGTTTGCATTAGTATTGTTTGTACAGAAACTTTTTAGTTTGATGTAATCAAAATCTTCTATTTTGTGATCAATAGTGATCTCTAGTTCTCCTCTGGTTATAAATGGTTTTGGTGACTGCTGCTATATTATATAGCTTTAGATCAGGTATACCTAGACCACCTTCATCTGACTTTTTTTTCATTAATTCCCTTGAAATTCTCCACCTTTTATTCTTCCAAATGAACTTTGTTGTTATTTTTTCTAGATCACTAAAATAGTTTCTTGGGAGTCTGATTGGTATAGCACTAAATAAATAGATTAGTTTGGGGAGTATTGTCATCTTTATTATATTTGCTTGGCCTATCCACAAGCACTGGATGTCTTTCCAATTATTTAAATCTGACTTTATTTTTGTGGCAAGTGCCTTGTAATTTTGTTCATATAATTCCTGACTTTTCTTTGGTAAATGGATTCCCAAATATTTTATGCTCTTAACATTTGTTTGGAATGGAATTTCTTTTTGTATCTCTTGCTGTTGCTATTTATTGGTGATATATAAAAATGTTGAGCATTTGTGTGGCTTTATTTTGTATCCAGCAACTTTGCTAAAATTGTGAATTATTTCTAATAACTTTTTATTAGAATCTCTGGGGTTTTCTAAGTATACTATCATTTCATCTGCAAAAGTGACAGTTTGATTTCCTCATTACCTGCTCTTATTCCTTTAATCTCTTTCTTCACTCTTATTGCCAAGGCTAGCATTTCTAATACAATATTAAATAGTAATGATGATAGTGGACAACCTTGTTTCACTCCTGATCTTATTGGGAAAGGTTCTAGTTTATTGCCATTACATGTGATGTTTACTGAAGGTTTTAAATATATGCTCGTTATTATTTTAAGGAATAATCCATTTATTCCTATACTCTCCAGTGTTTTTAGTAGGAATGGATGTTGGATTTTATCAAATGCTTTTTCTGCATTTTTTGAGATGATCATAGGTTTTTTATTAATTTGATTATTAATATGGTCAATTATACTAATAGTTTTCCTAATATGAAACCAGCCCTGCATTCCTGGTATAAATCCTACTTGATCATAGTGTATTATTCTGGGGATGATTTTCTGAAGTCTTTTTGCTAATATCTTATTTAGGATTTTAGCATCAATATTCATTAAAGAAATTGGTCTTTAGTTTTCTTTCTTAGTTTTTGATCTACCTGGTTTAGGTATCAGTACCATGTCTGTGTCATAAAAGGAGTTTGGTAGGACTCCTTCATCCTGTATTTTTTCAAATAGTTTATATAACATTGGGGCTAGTTGTTCTTTAAATGTTTGGTAGAATTCACATGTGAATCCATCTGGTCCTGGGGATTTTTTCTTAGGGAGCTCATTAATAGGTTGTTCTATTTCTTTTTCTGAAATGGGACTATTTAAGCAATTTACTTTCTCCTCTGTTAATCTTGGAAGCCTATATTTTTGGAGGTAATCATCCATTTCACTTAAGTTATCAAATTTATTGGCTTAACATTGGGCAAAGTAACTCCTTATTATTTCTCTAATTTCCTCTTCACTGGTGGAAAGATACCCGTTTTCATTTGTAAGACTAACAATTTGATTTTCCTCTTTCCTTTTTCTGATCAAATTTACCAAAGGTTTATCTATTTTATTGGCTTTTCATAAAAGCAACTCTTGGTTTTATTTATTAATTCAATAGTTTTTTACTTTCAATATTATTGATTTCTCCTTTTAATTTTAGTATTTCAAGATTGATTTTTGGTTGGGAGTCTTTAATTTGGTCTTTTTCTAGCTTTTTAATTTGCAGGCCCAATTCGTTAATCTTCTCTTTATCTATTTTGTTCAAATAATCCTCTAAAGATATAAAATTTTCCCTTATTACCACTTTAGCTGCATCTCACAGATTTGGGTATGATATCTCATCATTGTCATTATCTTGGGTGAAATTATTGTTTCTATAATTTGCTGTTTCTCCCAGTCAATCTTTAAGATGAGATTATTCAGTTTCCAATTACTTTTTGGTCTCTTTACCCCTAACTTCTTACTGAATGTAGCTTTTATTGCATTGGATCTGAGAATAAGGCATTTATTATTTCTGCCTTCCTGCATTTAATTTTGAGATCTTTATGTCCCAATATATGGTCAATTTTTGTATAGGTTCCAGGAAATGCTGAGAAGAAATTATATTCCTTTCTATCACCATTCAGTTTTCTCCAAAGGTCTATCATACCTAGTTTTTCTAATGTTTTATTTATTTTTTAAATTTCTTTCTTATTTTTTTGTTGTTTGATTTGTCTAAATCTGAGATTGCAAGATGGAGATCTCCCACTATTATATTTTACTGTCTATTTCTTCTTGCAACTCTCTTAACTTTTCCTTTAGAAAGTTATATGCTATACCAATTGGTGCATATATGTTTAGTATTTCTATGGCTTCATTATTTATGCTACCTTTTAGCAGGATATAGTTTCCTTCCTTTTAATTAGATCTCTTCTATATCTTTTAATTAGATCAACTTCTGTTTTTGCTTGATCTGAAATACGGATGGCTACCCCTGCTTTTTTGGCTTTACTTGAAGCATATTAGATTCTGCTCCAACCTTTTACCTTTACTCTGTATGTATCTCCCTGCTTTAAGTGTGTTTCCTGTAAACAACATATTGTAGGGTTCTGACTTGTGATCCACTCTGCTATCCGTCTCCCTTTGATGGGAGAGTTTATTCCATTCACATTTACAGTTAAAATTACTAATTCTGTATTTCCTGCCATCATATTATCCCCATATTATGCTTTTATTCCTTGACCCCTCTGAACCCCTTCCCCAATATTTAATTTATAGACCCCATTTGTGATGCACAGTCCTCTCTTTTTAGTATCCCTCCCCCCTCCTTCCAAGTCCCTTCCCTTTTCTTGTACCCTTCCCCTATTCCCCTTTTTCTTTTCCTCTCCCCCATTTTAATGAGGTGAGAGAGAATTCTCTGAAAAGCAAATATGTCAATTATTTACTCTTTGAGCCCACTCTGATGAGAGTAAGATTCACACAATATTTCTCCCCCTCTCTAAATTCTCTCAGATGTTGTAGATTTTCTATGCCTCTTCCTGGGATGTAGTTTCCCTTTTTTATCACTCCTTCCCCTTTTTCTGATACTACCCCCTTCCCTTTACTACTCCCCTCTTTTTTATAGCAGTAAAATCAAATTATCCATGCAGACTTTCGGTATATCCACAACAGAGATATAGTTTTCCAGAGTTCTTTTTACCTTTTTCTGTTTCTCTTCAGTCTTGTGGATGTAGATCAAATTTTTTGTTTAAGTTTGGTTTTTTCTTAGAAACAAATGGAATTGAGGGCGGAGCCAAGATGGCGGAGAAGAAACACAGGACTCTGTGAACGTCCTTACTCCCTCACAACCAATTAGATAAATCAGCCTCAGAAATAGCACTGGACTGATAGAATCCACAAGGACTGGAAGCACGACTTACCAGCTTAAGAGAATCTGGAGTTTCAACAGAAAAGGTCAGTTCCCAGTGGAGGAAGAAGAGAGGCCAGCACAGACGGCTGGGTGCTAGCATACTGTGCTGATCACACTGGGAAGGGCTCTGGGATCAGAGAAGCCACTGAGATAAAGGAATCTGGCACAGGCTGTTAGCTCTTCTCTGCTTATAAAACAGCAGTTCAGAAGAGAAATCTAAACTACTTTAAAAATTCAAAGATAGATTAGATCTTCCCGGATCCTGGGGGTGACTCAGCAGATCTTGGCACTGGGGGGTGTGGCCCCTAGCTCCCACCTGAGACTAGTTAAGAGATTGACAAGTGGGCAGTTATGGCCCAAGGCAACACACACTGCCTAGCTTAGTTGGAGGGTGTGGAACTCAGCTCCAGAAGTCCCAGAGAAGCAGAACTTTGAACTAGGGACCACGGTTTCTGGCAGACACTTCCAGTTTGAGTGCAGGGGCTTTTCACGTCACCTGCTGCAGACATCCACGCCCCACCGGGACACATAGGCTGCACTTTGTGCCTTCTTTACTGTTCAATCTCAAAGCTCAGGGAAGCAGCTAGAACACAATGCCCTCAAAGCACAGCAGTGCTAGTCACCTCTGAGGCACTTCCAGGGAGGGGGTGGGGAACTCTCTCCCAGAGCTCTATCTTAGCTCAGGCCCAAGAGCCGCTGCATCCATCCGGTCTGGGAGGAAGCTGGTAAAGAAGTAAATAAATAATTTCCTACCCCAGGGACAGACCCCAAAAGATTTTTTTTAAGTATGAACAAAAAAGCCAGAAAAACTATAGATTCCATCTACACAGAGAAAGAGCAGGTATCCAACCCCGAGGAAGTTAACAGCAGAGAGTCAGCAGATAACAACCTAAAGGGGAACGATTCCTGCCTCCCATCACATAACTCTCTCCTAGAAGAGACTATTAAAAAGTTAAGAGAGTTTGAAGAAAAATGGGGAAAGTAAAGGGAAGCTATGATAGAGAATAACAACGTCCTGAAATTGGAGTTGGAAAAAATAAAGAATTCACAGGAGATGCAGGGAAACAAAATTTGTGAATTAGAAAAGGTTAAAAAATCACAGGAAAGTAGAATTTCTGAATTGGAAAAGATAAAAAAGTCTCAAGAAAATAGAATTTCTGAATTGGAAAAAGAAAATAATTCTCAAAAAAAAAATTAGGGAAATGGAAAAAAATTCAATAGAGCAAAATAATTCATTTAAAAACGAAATTGGGCATTTACAAAAAGAACTAAAAACTGTGAAAGAAGAAAATAACTCCTTAAAAGTCAGGATGGAACAACTAGAAATGAATGATTCACAGAGAACCCAAGAATCAGTCAAACAAAACAAAAAAAATGAGAAGCTGGAGAACAACGTCAAATACTTACTGGGAAAATGTATAGACCTAGAAAATAGATCTAGGAGAGATAATTTGCGGATCCTTGGACTTCCTGAAAACTATGACCAAAAATAGAGCCTAGATTCTATTTTACAGGAAATTATCAAAGAGAACTGTCCAGAGATAATAGAGACAGAAGGGAAAGTAGATGTGGAAAGAATTCATCGAACTCCTTCTGAAATAGACCCTAAAAAAAGAACACCACGGAATATTGTGGCTAAGCTGCAGAATTACCACACAAAGGAGAACATCTTGCAAGCAGCTAGAAAAAAAAAATTTAAATACCAAGGTGCCACAATAAGGGTCACTCAAGATCTGGCTGCCTCCACATTAAAAGATAGAAGGGCCTGGAACCTGATATTCCGAAAGGCAAAAGATCAAGGATTGCAACCAAGAATAAACTACCCAGATAAGTTTAGCATCTTTTTCCATGGAAGAAGATGGTCATTCAATGAAATAGAGGAATTCTTTATGTTTCTAAGAAAAAAACCAGACTTAAACAAAAAATTCGATCTACATCCACAAGACTGAAGAGAAACAGAAAAAGGTACACAGAACCCTTGAGAACTGTAACTCTGTTGTGGGTATATAAAAAGTACTCAAGGAAAATTTGATTTTACTGATATAAAAGAAAAAAAGGGGGGTGTAGTAAAGGGAAGGAGGTCATTTCAGAAAAAGGGGAAGGAATGATAAAAAGAGGGAAACTACATCCCAGGAAGAAACATAGAAAATACACCATATCTGAGGGAATTTAGTGAGGGGGAGAATCATTGTGTAAATCTTACTCTCATGAGGAGAGGCTCAAAGAGTAAATAATTAACATATTTGATTTTCAGAGAATTTTCTCTCACCTCATTAAAAGGGGGGAGAGGAAAAGGGAAAAGGAAAAGGAGAATAAGTGAAGGGACTTGGAGGGAGGGGGGAGGGATAATAAAAAAAGAAGGGAGGGTTGCGCATCACAAGGGGGGTCTGTAAATTAAATATCGGGGAGGGGGATTAGGGGGGTCAAGGAAAAAAGCATAATCTGGGGATAATATGATGGCAGGAAATACAGAATTAGTAATTTTAACTGTAAATGTGAATGGGATGAACGATCCCATCAAACTGAGACGGATAGCAGATTGGATCAAAAATCAGAACCCTACAATATGTTGTCTGCAGGAAAAACACTTAAAGCAGGGAGATACATACAGAGTAAAGGTAAAAGGTTGGAACACAGCCTATTATGCTTCAGGTAAAGCCAAAAAAGCAGGGGTAGCTATCCTTATCTCAGATCAAGCAAAAGCAGAAGTTGATCTAATTAAAAGAGATAAGGAAGGAAACTATATCCTGCTGAAAGGTAGCATAAATAATGAAGCCATATCAATACTAAACATATATGCACCAATTGGTATAGCATCTAACTTTCTAAAGGAAAAGTTAAGAGAGTTGCAAGAAGAAATAGACAGTAAAACTATAATAGTGGGAGATCTCAACCTTGCACTCTCAGATTTAGACAAATCAAACCACAAAACAAATAAGAAAGAAATTTAAAAAGTAAATAGAACATTAGAAAAACTAGGTATGATAGACCTTTGGAGAAAACTGAATGGTGATAGAAAGGAATATACTTTCTTCTCAGCAGTTCATGGATCCTATACAAAAATAGACCATATATTAGGACATAAAGATCTCAAAATTAAATGTAGGAAGGCAGAAATAATAAATGCCTTATTCTCAGATCACAATGCAATAAAAGCTACATTCAGTAAAACTTAGGGGTAAATAGACCAAAAAGTAATTGGAAAATGAACAATCTCACCTTAAAGAATGAAACAGCAAATTATAGAAACAATTAATAATTTCACCCAAGATAATGACAATGATGAGACATCATACCAAAATCTGTGAGATGCAGCTAAAGCAGTAATAAGGGGAAATTTTATATCTTTACAGGCTTATTTGAAGAAAATAGAGAAAGAGAAGATTAACGAATTGGGCTTACAACTTAAAAGGCTAGAAAAAGACCAAATTATAAATCCCCAACCAAAAATTAAACTTGAAATACAAAAATTAAAAGGAGAAATCAAAAATATTGAAAGTAAAAAAACTATTGAATTAATAAATAAAACCAAGAGTTGGTTTTATGAAAAATCCAATAAAATAGATAAACCTTTGGTAAATTTGATCAGAAAAAAGAAAGAGGAAAATCAAATTGTTAGTCTTACAAATGAAAACGGGTATCTTTCCACCAGTGAAGAGGAAATTAGAGAAATAATAAGGAGTTACTTTGCCCAACTTTATGCCAATAAATTTGATAACTTAAGTGAAATGGATGACTTCCTCCAAAAATATAGGCTCCCTAGATTAACAGAGGAGGAGATAAATTGCTTAAACAGTCCCATTTCAGAAAAAGAAATAGAACAAGCTATTAATCAACTCCCCAGGAAAAAATCCCCAGGACCAGATGGATTCACATGTGAATTCTACCAAACATTTAAAGAACAATTAGCCCCAATGTTATATAAATTATTTGAAAAAATAGGGGATGAAGGAGTCCTACCAAACTCCTTTTATGACACAGACATGGTACTGATACCTAAACCAGGGAGATAGAAAACTGAGAAAGAAAATTATAGACCAATTTCCTTAATGAATATTGATGCTAAAATCTTAAATAAGATATTAGCAAAAAGACTTCAGAAAATCATCTCCAGGATAATACACTATGATCAAATAGGATTTATTTCAGGAATGCAGGGCTGGTTTCATATTAGGAAAACTATTAATATAATTGACCATATTAATAATCAAATTAATAAGAACCATATGATCATCTTAATAGATGCAGAAAAAGCATTTGACAAAATCCAACATCCATTCCTACTAAAAACTCTTGAGAGTATAGGAATAAATGGATTATTCCTTAGAATAATCAGGAGCATATATTTAATACCGTCAGTAAGCATAATATGCAATAGAAACAAACTGCAACCTTTCCCAGTAAGATCAGGAGTGAAACAAGGTTGCCCAGTATCACCATTACTATTCAATATAGTACTAGAAACGATAGCCTCGGCAATAAGAGCTGAGAAAGAGATTCAAGGAATTAGAGTAGGAAATGAGGAAATCAAACTATCACTTTTTGCAGATGACATGATGGTATACTTAGAGAACCCCAAAGACTCTGCTAAAAAGCTACTGGAAATAATTCAAAATTTCAGCAAAGTGGCAGGATACAAAATAAATCCACATAAATCCTCAGCATTTTTATATATCACTAACAAAATGCAACAGCAAGAGATACAAAGAGAAATTCCATTCCAAACACATGTTGAGAGTATAAAGTGTTTGGGAATCCATCTACCAAAGAATAGTCAGGAATTATATGAGAAAAATTACAAAACACTTGCCACAAAAATAAAGTCAGATTTAAATAATTGGAAAGACATTCAGTACTCTTGGATAGGCCGAGCGAATATAATAAAGATGACAATACTCCCCAAAATAATCTATTTATTTAGTGCTATACCAATCAGACTCTGAGGAAACTATTTCAATGACCTAGAAAAAATAACAACAAAATTCATATGGAAGAATAAAAGGTTGAGAATTGCAAGGGAACTAATGAAAAAAAAACTCAGAGGAAGGTGGTCTAAGTGTACCTGATCTAAAGCTATATTATATAGCAGCAGTCACCAAAACCATTTGGTATTGGCTAAGAAATAGACCAGTATATCAGTGGAACAGATTAGATACAAATGACAAAAAAGGGTACATCTATAGCAATCTAATCTTTTACAAACCCAAAGATACCAAAATTAGGGATAAAAATTCAGCATTTGGAAAAAAACTGTTGGGAAAACTGGAAATTAATATGGCAGAAATTAAATATGGATCCACACTTAACACCATATACCAAGATAAGATCAAAATGGGTCCATCATTTAGGCATAAAGAATGAAATCATAAACAGATTAGAGCAACAGAGGATAGTCTACCTCTCAGACCTGTGGAGGAGGAAGGAATTTATGACCAGAGGAGAACTAGAGATCACTATTGATCACAAAATAGAAGATTTTTATTACATCAAACTAAAAAGTTTCTGTACAAACAATACTAATGCAAACAAGATTAGAAGGGAAGTAACACATTGGGAAAATATTTTTAAAAGTAAAGGTTCTCACAAAGGTCTCATTTCCAAAATATATAGAGAACTGACCCTGATTTATAGGAAACCAAACCATTCTCTAATTGATAAATGGTCAAAGGATATGAACAGACAATTCTCAGATGAAGAAATTGAAACTATATCCACTCACATGAAAGAGTGTTCCAAATCACTACTGATCAGAGAAATGCAAATTAAGACAACTTTGAGATACCACTACACACCTGTCAGATTGGCTAAGATGACAGAAACAAATAATGATGAATGTTGGAGGGGATGTGGGAAAACTGTGACACTAATACATTGCTGGTGGAGTTGTGAAAGAATCCAGCCATTCTGGAGAGCAATTTGGAACTATGCCCAAAAAGTTATTAAACTGTGCATACTCTTTGACCCAGCATTGCTGTTATTGGGCTTATATCCCAAAGAAATACTAAAGAATGGAAAGGGACCTGTATGTGCCAAAATGTTTGTGGCAGCTCTTTTTGTAGTAGCTAGAAACTGGAAGATGAATGGATGTCCATGAATTGGAGAATGGTTGGGTAAATTATGGTATATTAATGTTATGGAATGTTATTGCTCTGTAAGAAATGACCAGCAGGAGGAATACAGAGAGGCTTGGAGAGACTTACATCAACTGATGCTAAGTGAAATGAGCAGAACCAGAAGATCTCTGTACACTTCAATGTTGTATGAAGATGTATTCTGATGGAAGTGGATATCTTCAACATAAAGAAGATCCAACTGACTTCCAATTGATCAATGATGGACAGAAATAACTACACCCAGAAAAGAACACTGGGAAATGAATGTAAATTGTTAGCACTACTGTCTATCTACGCAGGTTACTTATACCTTCGGAAGCTAATACTTAATGTGCAACAAGAAAATGGTATTTACACACATATATTGTATCTAGGTTATATTGTAACACATGTAAAATGTATGGGATTACCTGTCATCAGGGGAAGGGAGTGGAGGGAGGGAGGGGATAATTTGGAAAAATGAATACAAGGGATAATATTATAAAAATATATATAATAAAAATTATTTTAAAATTAATTAATTAATTAATTAATTAAAAAAAAAAAAAGAAAGAATGAAAAAGAAACAAGTGGAATTCCTCTGTTTCATTAAATGACCATCTTCTTCCATGGAAGAAAATGCTAAACTTAGCTGGGGAGCTTATTCTTGGTTGCAATCCTTGACCTTTTGCCTTTTGGAATATCAGGTTCCAGGCCCTTTGATCTTTTTATGTGGAGGCAGCCAGATCTTGAGTGACCCTTATTGTGGCACCTTGATATTTGAATTGTTTTTTTCCTAGCTGCTTGCAATATGTTTTCCTTTGTCTGGTAGCTTAGCCACAATGTTCCTTGGAGTTTTTTTTTTTGTTGTTGATGTTTGTTTGTTTAGTTTGACTGATTCTTGGCTTCTCAATGAATCATTCATTTCTATTTATTCTGTCGTGATTTTTAATGAGTTATTTTCTTCATTCACATTTTTTAGTTCTTTTTATATATGCCCAATTGAATTTTTATTTTTATTTATTTATTTTACTTTGAATTTTTTTTTATTTATTTTTTTTATTTTATAATTATAACTTTTTTTGGACAGTACATATGCATGGGTAATTTTTTACAACATTATCCCTTGCACTTACTTCTGTTCAGATTTTTTCCCTTCTTCCCCCAACCCCCTACCCCAGATGGCAGGCAGTTTTATACATGTTAAATATATTATAATATATTATAGATACAATATATGTGTGTAGAACCGAATTTCTTGTTGCACAGGAAGAATTGGATCCATAAGGTAAAAATAACAGTTTACGCTCATTTCCCAGTGTTCCTTTTCTGGATGTAGCTGATTCTGTCCATCATTGATCAATTGGAATTGGATTAGCTCTTCTCTATGTTGAAGATATCCACTTCCATCAGAAGACATTCTCGTACAGTATCATTGTTGAAGTGTATAATGATCTTCTGGTTCTGCTCGTTTCACTTAGCATCAGTTGATGTAAGGCCGAGCAAATATAATTAAGATGACAATATTCCCTAAACTAATCTATTTATTTAGTGCTATACCAATCAGACTTCCAAGAAACTATTTTAATAACCTAGAAAAAATAACAACAGAATTCATATGGAACAACAAAAGGTCGAGAATTTCAAGGGAAGTAACCAATTGAGTTTTTAAATGAATTATTTTGCTCTATTCAATTTTTTTCCTTTTCCCTAATTTTTTTAGAGTTATTTTCTTTTTCCACTTTAGAAATCCTACTTTCTTGAAACACTTTTATCTTTTCCAATTCAGAAATCCTATTTTCTTGATAATTGTGTATCTTTTCCAATTCAGAAATCTTACTTTCCTGTGATTTTTTAACATTTTCTAATTCACAAATTTTATTTCCCTGCATCTCCTGTGAATTCTTTATTTTTTCCAACTCAAATTTCAGGACGTTGTTATTCTCTTTCATAGCTTCTCTTTCCTTTTCCCATTTTTCTTCAAACTCTCTTAACTTTTTAATGGTCTCTTCTAAGTAGAGAATTATGTGATGGCAGGCAGGTATCATTTCCCTTTAGGTTGTTATCTGCTGACTCTCTGCTGTAAACTTACTCAGGGTTTGATCCCCACTCTTTCTCTGTGTAGAAGTATCAATAGTTCTCTTCAGCTTTTTATTCATTTTTAAAAATCTGTTGGGGTCTGCCTTTGGGGTAAGAAGTTTATTTATTTATTTATTTACCAGCTTCCTCCCAGCCTGGATGGATGCAGCGGCTCCTGTGCCTAAGCTGTTCAGGCTCCTAATTAACCCAAGGTGAAGCCCGGACAGCAGAAGGTGGCTTCACAGCCATACCGAGATCTGTTATGTCACACTTCTCTATTGGGGTGCTTCTAGGTTCTGGCTTTATATTTTATAGTGGCTTGATTTCTCTTCTGAACTGCTGTTTCATAAGCAGAGAAGAGCTAACAGCCTGTGTCAGATTCCTCTATCTCAGTGGCTTCTCTGATCCCAGAGTTCCCCCCAGCCTGATTGGCACAGTGTGTTAGCACCCTACCATCTGTGCTGGCCTTTTTTCTTCCTCCCCTTGGAACTGACCTTTTCTGTTGAAACTCCACATTCTCTTCAGCTGGTAAATTGTGCTTTTAATCCTTGTGGATTCTATCAGTCCAGCTTTATTTATTTATTTTTGTTGGTGGTGGTGGTGGTGCAAAGGAAGGATTGTATTCGCAAGGTCAAAATAATCTGGGAAAAGAAACAAAACAAACAAAAAACAAAAAACAAACAAACAAAAAAAAAAACAATGCTCACAGTTTGCACTCATTTCCCAGTGTTCCTTTTTCTGGATGTAGCTGATTCTAAACATCATTGATCAATTGGAATTGGATTAGCTCTTCTCTATATTGAAGATATCCACTTCCATCAGAATACACCCTCATACAATATCAATGTTGAAGTGTATAATGATCCCCTAGTTCTGCTCGTTTCACTCAGCATCAGTTGATGTAAGTCTCTCCAAGCTTCTCTGTATTCCTCCTGTTGGTCAATTCTTACAGAATAACATTCTATAACATTCATATAGCATAATTTATCCAACCATTCTCCAATTGATGGACATCCATTCATTTTCCAGTTTCTAGCCACTATGAAGGGCTGCCACAAATATTCTGGCACATACAATTCCCTCTCCCTTCTTTAGTATTTCCTTGGGATATAAGCCCAGGAGTAGCACTGCTGGGTCAAAGGGTATGCACAGTTTGATAAGTTTTTGGGCATAATTCCCGAATGCTCTCCAGAATGGTTGGATTCTTTCACAACTCCACCAACAATGCATCAGTGTCCCAGTTTTCCCACATCCCCTCCAACATTCATCGTTATTTGCTCCTGTCATCTTAGCCAATCTGACAGGTATGCAATGATATCTCAGAGTTGTCTTAATTTGCATTTCTCTGATCAATAGTGATTTGGAACACTTTTTCATATAAGTAGAAATAGTTTTAATTTCATTATCTGAAAATTGTCTATTCATAACCTTTGACCATTTATCAATTGGAGAATGGCTTGTTTCTTATAAAGTAAAGTCAATTCTCTGTATATTTTGGAGATGAGGCCTTTATCAGAACCTTTAACTGTAAAAATGTTTTCCCAATTTGTTACTTTCCTTCTAATCTTGTTTGCATTAGTTTTGTTTGTGCAGAAAGTTTTTAATTTGGTGTAATCAAATTTTCTATTTTGTGATCAATAATGGTTTCTAGTTCTCCTTTGGACACAAACTCTTCTTCCTCCACAAGTCCAAGAGGCAAATCATCCCATGTTCCTCCAATTTATTTATGATTTCATTCTTTATGCCTAAATCTTGAACCCATTTAGATCTTATTTTAGTATGTGGTGTTAAATGTGGGTCCATGCCTAGTTTCTGCCATACTAATTTCCAGTTTTCCCAGCAGTTTTTGTCAAATAATTAATTCTCATCCCAAAATTTGGGATCTTTGGGTTTGTCAAACAGTAGATTGCTATTTTTATTCACTATCTTGCCCTGTGAACCTAACCTATTTCACTGATCAACTAATCTATTTCTTAGCCAATACCAAATGGTTTTGGTAACTGTTGCTGTATAATATAGTTCTAGATCAGGTACAGCTAGACCACCTTCATTTAATTTTTTTTTCATTACTTCCCTTAAAATTCTCGACCTTTTGTTGTTCCATATGAATTCTGTTGTTATTCTTTCTAGGTCATTAAAATAGTTTTTGGGAGTCTGAGTGGTATAGCACTAAATAAATAGATTAGTTTGGGGAGTATTGTCATCTTAATTATATTGGCTCAGCCTATCCAAGAGCACTGAATGTCTTTCCAATTATTTAAATCTGACTTTATTTTTGTGGCAAGTGTTTTATAATTTTGCTCATATAATTTCTGACTCTCCTTTGGTAGATATATTCCCAAATATTTTATACTATCAACCGTTATTTTGAATGGAATTTCTCTTTGTATCTCTGGCTGTTGGATTGTGTTTGTAATGTATAAAAATGATGAGGATTTATATGGATTTATTTTGTATCCTGCAACTTTGCTAAAATTCTGAATTATTTCTAATAGCTTTTTAGCAGAGTCTTTGGGGTTCTCTAAATATACCATTATGTCATCTGCAAAGAGTGATAATTTGATTTCCTCATTTCCTACTCTAATTCCTTGAATCTCTTTCTGAGCTCTTATTGCCGAGGTTAGCGTTTCTAGTAGCATATTGAATAGTAATGGTGATAGTGGGCAACCTTGTTTCACTCCTGATCTTACAGGGAAAGGTTCTAGTTTATTACCATTACATGCGATGTTTACTGAAGGTTTTAAATATATGCTCGTTATTATTTTAAGGAATAGTCCATTTATTCCTATACTCTCAAGTGTTTTTAGTAGGAATGGATGTTGGATTTTATCAAATGCTTTTTCTGCATTTTTTGAGATGATCATAGGTTTTTTATTAATTTGATTATTAATATGGTCAATTATACTAATAGTTTTCCTAATATGAAACCAGCCCTGCATTCCTGGTATAAATCCTACTTGATCATAGTGTATTATCCTGGGAATGATTTTTTGAAGTCTTTTTGCTAATATCTTATTTAAGATTTTAGCATCAATATTCATTAAGGAAATTGGTCTATAGTTTTCTTTCTTAGTTTTTGATCTACCTGGTTTAGGTATCAGTACCATGTCTGTGTCAATTTTTGTTTTTGCTTGATCTGAGATGAGGATGGCTACTCCTGCTTTTTTGGTTTTGCCTGAAGCATAATAGATTCTGCTCCACCCTTTTACTTTTAGTTTGAATGTATCACCCTGTTTCAGGTGTGTTTCCTTTAAACAACATATAGTAGGATTCTGACTTTTAATCCAGTCTGCTAACTGCTTCCTCTTTATGAGGGTGTTTACCCCATTCACATTTATGGTTAGAAGGACTAATTCTATATTGCTTGCCATCCTATTAACTCCTGCTTATGCTTTTCCCCTTTCCTTCCCTCTTACCCCCCTACCCTGTATTAAACTTGTGAACACCACTTCCTTTTCATAGCCCTCCCTTTTTAGTATCCCTCCCCCACCTTAAATTTCCTCCCCTTATTTTTCCCTTTTTCCTCACAATTTCCGTATTCCCTTCCCCTTAGCTTGATCCTTCCCTCTCACTTTTCAATGAAGTGGAAGAAGTTTCACCATAAATTGAATATGTGTATTGATACACACTATGTTCATCTCCCTCCTTTCTTTCTCTCAGATATAATAGGTTATCTTTGCCACTTCATGAGATGTAGTACCACCACTTTATACTTTTTTATGATATAATTTCCTTTCCACCTCTAGTTTCTAAGACAAATTGTAGATATGTTCTTTACATATTTTTTTGGCAGAAGTATAGTTCTCAAGATTTCTTTTTACCTTTTTAGAAATCTCTTGAGTTCTGTATTTGAAGATCAAACATTTTATCTGGTTTTTTCATTAAGAATAGATGGAATTCATTTATTTCGTTAAATGTCCATCTTCTTCCCTGAAAAATGATGCTCATTCTTGCTGGGTAAGTTATTCTTGGATGCATACCAAGTTCCTTAGCCTTTCGGAATATTATATTCCAGGTCTTTCATTCTTTTAATGTAGATGCTGCTAGATCCTGGTTTATCCTTATTGTGGCTCCTCCATATCTGAATTGAGTTTTTCTAGCAGCTTCCAATATTTTTTCCTTTGTCTGATGGTTCTTGAACTTGGCCACTATATTTCTTGGAATTTTGATTTTAGGGTCCCTTTCAGTAGATGATCGATGAATTTTTTCATTGTCCATTTTACCCTCTGTTTCCAAAACATCTGGGCAGTTTTCTTTGATAATTTCCTGGAAAATAGTGTCCCGGCTCTTTTTTTTCCTCACATTTATCAGGGAGTCTGATTATTCTTAAATTGTCTCTCCTGGATCTGTTTTCTAGGTCTGTTGTCTTTCTAATAAGGTACTTGACAGTCTTTTCAATTGTTTCATTTCTCTGGTTTTGCTTGACTACCTCTTGGTTTCTCCTTGAGTCATTCATTTCTACTTGTTCGAGTCTAATTTTCAATGATGTATTTTCTTCACTCACTTTTTTATATCCTTTTGTAATTGTCCAATTGTGTTTTTAAGTGAGTTTTTTTCTTCTATGGAATTTTTTTCCATTTTATTTTTTAGAGAGCTGATTTCTTTTTCCAGCTCATTAATCCTGCTTTCCTTGGAGTTGTTTACCTTTTCCAGCTCACTAATCCTGTTTTCCTTGGATTTGTTTATCTTTTACAATTTATTAATCCTGTTTTCTTTGGAGTTGTTTCCCTTTTCTAATTCACTAATTTTATTTCTCAATGATTGGTCTCTTTATCCACTCTGGATAACTTCTCCAGGCTCTCTTTCCAAGCTTACCTTTCCTTTTCCAATTTCTCTTTTAGTGATCTTGTGAGAACCTTTGTGATTTACTCTATGAGGTTCTTTTGTATTGAGGAGCAGCTCATATCCCCCTTAGGGGATTCCTCTGGGGACAGTCCGTTTTTAGTCTCCTCAGTATTTGAAGCCTGCTCTCTCTCCATACGGAAGCTGTCAATGGTTAGAGCCCTTTTGAATTTTTTGTTCATTTTGTCAAGAGTGCAATGGAAGAAAACAAATTGACAAGAGAAACAATTGGTCTGTTTTTTGGGGGCTGGGGCTGGATGGTGTTAATGGGCTTCCTCTACAGATTGGGGGTAGAGCAGCAGAGGGCCACTAACAGGACAGCAATGGCTGTGCTGAGGCTGCACTCTGAGGCTCTGAGAACTCGGAGTCACTC
Source organism: Sminthopsis crassicaudata (assembly GCF_048593235.1). Classification (NCBI taxonomy): domain Eukaryota; kingdom Metazoa; phylum Chordata; class Mammalia; order Dasyuromorphia; family Dasyuridae; genus Sminthopsis; species Sminthopsis crassicaudata. Next base: position 682,230,541 of record NC_133617.1, on the reverse strand, counting down.
TAGGTGGGGGTTAGGGGTGGGCGGGTTCCGAGAGATGCTACCTTTCCAGCATTTTAATCTTCACTTCCAGTGGTGTTTACACCCTCCTTGCTGCTCCTGGTTTGCTGCCAAGATGGAATATCCACACTGGGGTAAAAGTCTTTTTGCAGAAAAGGCAGAGAGTGTACACCTCCCCCCTCTGGTCTGAACTGTGTGAGCTGTCTGTCTCGCTCTGGCTTGCCTGCCCTCAGTCTGTGCCCAGTCTGTTCGACCCTCCCCTGAGCAAACACAGACCTTCTCTGATGAATTTCAAGGATGTCATCTGTTGGTGATTATTTATTGGTTTCTTTTCCGGTCAAGCATTAACTCCGAGGCTTGTCATGAAGTAAGTCCTGAGAGAAAACAGGGAGCTTAAGCACTTGTCTGCCTCCATGCCGCCATCTTGGCTGGAAGTCTGAGCCAGCTTTATTTTTGAGGCTGATTTAACTAATTGGTAATCAGGGAAGTATGGAGCTTACAAATTTGAGTATATCTTCTCCACCATCTTGGCTCTGCCCCCTAGGTTACTATAATTTGAGTCCCCAAGTGTTATTACCTTTCACAAACATTGAGTAGGTGCAATAACTGAATAATAAAGCTATTTACTAATATGAAACATTAAAGCAGTAACTATAATATATCCCAAAGTTATCTTAAAGAACGGAAAGGGACTAACATGTGCAAAAATGTTTGTGGTAGCACTTTTGTAGTGGTAAGCAACTGGAAACCAAGTGAATGTCCATCAGTTGGAGACTGGCTAAATAAGTTATGGTATATGAATGTTATGAAATATTATTTTTCTATAAGAAATAATCAGCAGCATGATTTCAGAGAGGCCTGGAGATGCTTACATGAATTGATGCTAAGTGAAATGAGAAGAATCAAGAGATAATTATACACTGCAACAGCAAGATTATAGGATGATCAATTCTGTTTGACATAGTTCTCTTCAACAATGAGATGATTCAGTCCCGTTCTAATGGTCTTGTGATGAAGAGAACCATCTGCATTTAGAGAGAGGACTATGTGGATCACAAGATAACATTTTCACTCTTTTAGAAATTGTTTGTTTGCATTTTGTTTTATTTTATTTTGTATTTACTTTTTGATCTGATTTTTTTTTTGTGCAGCACAGTAATTGTGGAAATATGTATAGAATAATTACACATGTTTAACATATATTGGATTACTTGCCCTCTAAGAGAGGAAGTGAAAGGAAAGGAGGGAAAAAATTTGGAACACAAGATTTTGCAAGAGTGAATGTTGAAAATTATCTATGCATAAAAAAATGTAAAAAAAGCTTAAAAAAACATAACCTCCCCCACACACGCACACACTTGGGATAAACATGGAAGTTATTAGAAGAGTAGACAATACATTAGCAAGGGAACATTTGTTTCAAGGCAAATCAAAACTTGGCATTTCTATACCTGCTAATGATTTTTCTCCTCATAAAATGAACATTTTAACCCCACATATTCTGAGTCCACGTCTGACTTTCCTATTTACTGTCAGGATATACACTCTCTGTTCTATGTTAGGGTGCTATCTCTCTATATCTATCTGTCCAAGTGATATATCTGTGTTCCTTTATCTGGGCATTAAACTCTCTTGAATTGAATATAACTGTTGACTGGGGTATCTTCTTTTGAGTAAGCAAATCCATTGCATGATTGTCATTGGTTTGGGCAAAGTATTCACATCTCCTTATGAGGTAGAGTGTTGAATTTTTTCCTTTACTTGATATAGTTTCAACTAAATGAACTGCCTCTCTGATGTCAGGGCTTAGCTAATAGCCAGATGTCATTTCTGATTCACTTAAAGGAATTGTGCACATCACATAAATGTACTGCCTTGCAGTGTCATAATTTTATAGTTAAATCTTTTGGGACCACATTAAAACCTCATCTAAAGATAAAATCTGGTGAATCTATAAACTGAGTTGAGAAGATCACATTCCTTCTCACTCAAATATTTATTCCATGTGAAGTAGGAAAATTTAAGGAAACAATTAACATATTTTTTCTCCATTTCCTTCTTCTCTCTCTCTTTCTTGTTCTCTCTCTCTCTCTCTCTCTCTCTCTCTCTCTCTCTCTCTCTCTCTCTCTCTCTCTCTTTCTCTTCCTCATCTCCATTATAATTCAGGCAAAAAGATTCAAAAACTTATATTCTTTTTTTTTTATTCATTTTTCCAAATTATCCCCTCCCTCCCTCCACTCCCTCCCCCTGATGACAGGAAATCCCATACATTTTACATGTGTTACAATATAACCTAGATACAATATATGTGTGTAAATACCATTTTCTTGTTGCACATTAATTATTAGCTTCCGAAGGTATAAGTAACCTGGGTAGATATACAGTAGTGCTAACAATTTACATTCACTTCCCAGTGTTCCTTCTCTGGGTGCAGTTATTTCTGTCCATCATTGATCAACTGGAAGTGAGTTGGATCTTCTCTATGTTGAAGATTTCCACTTCCCTCAGAATACATCCTCATACAGTATTGTTGTTGAAGTGTATAGTGATCTTCTAGTTCTGTTCATTTCACTCAGCAACAGTTGATGTAAGTCTCTCCAAGCCTCTCTGTATTCCTCCTGCTGGAAAAACTTGTATTCTTTAGAAAATTGATTCAATTCTTTAAATTATAATATTATTATAGTAGCTAAGTTATTCATTTTTGTTAAAATTTTAGTTAAGATACAGAACATTGTAAAATCATTCAAAGTATAAAAAACCTATCTAAATCATAGCGCAAGTGCAATAAATATTGGTTGGCATTCTGTGTATACATCTTCACTTTTATACATATATTTCATATTTAATTTTCAGTGATAAAACTACAATGTGTTATTTTATGTTCAATATGAAAGTGACATAAAATTGGGAAGGAAAGAAGATTTAATAGTCAACATATCAATATAAAAATGGGAATACAAATATTTAACCTATATTTTATGATGCAAAAATATATTTTCATGTTTATGTCTCTATATAAAATGAATAATTTCCATGTTTGGATTACACAATATGTATATCATCTAATAATTCAGAGACTACTTGTATGACACTTTTCTTTAATTTGCTGTTCAAAATTTTTTCATCAATGAAGTATGCTGAGTATGGAAAAATATAAAACTGTCCTATAATTGATTCAGATATAAGGGTCTTTCTAATGAAAAACAATAAAGAAAGCATATCCTCTCTAAGAATTGCAATTCGAGTAGTAGTGAAAATTCAGCTGCTATTAAATTCTGTTGCATTTAAAAGTTGCTTGTGAATTCAACTCCATTTCAGTGATTCTTTTGGCATAAATAATAATAAAAGCAATCAAAACTAGTCAAAGCTACATAGATATCTTACACATGGAGAAGCCCCAAAATTAATTTTTAAGAGAATTGAAAATCTAACTAGGGAGAAAACAGCATTTGTTGTATTAGGTACTATTATCCAATTTGTACTTAGTCTATAGTTACCTTCTATAACATTAATGTCTGCCTGCTTCATATTTATCTTATCTGGAGTTACATATATGCATGTTTATATTATTATATATTGACATGCATATGTTTTCTTCCTTGTGAGAGCACAAGATCTCTGTAAGAATTAATTTTTTTTTACTCTTTTTTTTTGTGTGTGTGTGTAAGCACAGCCAACTCATGAACATGCTTAGAATTACTCATCATGGTTCCAGTTGAACAAGGGGATTTTGAGGGATTACTTCCAACTTTATGGTTATTCATCCCTAAAAGTTCTACATATTTTGATATCATGGCAAAATGTGAATGCTCTTTTTTTTTTTTTTTTTTTTTTTTCATCCTCCAAGTGATGGGGCAGGAAGTAACCTTCTAAATGAGGTTTTTCTCTTGCATTTCCTATTTGTTCCATTGTTTCACATGTCCCATTGTGAGTTTTTTTTTTTCATCCATCAGGCAACAAAAATTTAATAAGTTCTTATCATGTGTCAGACATTGTGCTAAATGCTGGGTTTGGAGAATGGGAAATGGTGGAAACCAGGAAAGCATTGTTTAAAAGGTGAAATTTAAAATAATTTTTAAAAGTTGTAAGGGAAGGCAAGAAGTAGAGGAAAGAAGATGAAATACTCAATGAAAGGTTAGCTCATGAAAAGATATGGAGCTGAGATAAGAGGTGTCATATGTGAGGAATGGAAAGAAGGTAAGTCATTACAGGGTAGCTTTGATTATTCTACTGAAAGGAGAGGAACAATGGAAATCAAAAATCTTTGAACAGAGTGATGAGGAAAATTTATAGTATCTGTTAAGAAAAGAAAAGAAAAAGCTTACAAATGGATTACAAAATGTAGTTTAGTAACCTTAAAACTCTGTGTGTGTGTGTGTGTGTGTGTGTGTGTGTGTGTGTGCATGAACATGCACCATGCATGTGCGTTTCATTTTCATTGTAGGAAGGGCTTAATTAAATGATGCCTTCATGCAATCTTAGGAAGAAGATTTGCAGCTTAAGAAATTAAAATTGCTTCAATGACTCATTAGATCATACGCTTAAAATTTTGGAATTTAAGTTGTCAGAATTTATTAAATCCTACTCCTTCATTTTACACATGAAGAAACTGAGGCCGATAGAAACCAGATGATTTGCCCATGGTCACATAATCAGTAAGTAGAAAAAGGAAAGGATTATGGGTAAGTCACATAGATAGTATACTTAGCACTGGGGATGGGAACAGAAAGAAAAAGAAAAACAGTTGTCTTCAACGAGCAGTTTTACTGAAAGAGATAATACACAAAAGGAAGATGAAAATCTGGGTGAAGGAGGAATAGAAGGTAGCTGGAAAGAGGAACTAGTGTCATAGGTTGAAAAGTCAGAAACAGTACCTGTAAATAAATGAAGTTGAGCAAACCTAGGGTTGTCCTTAAAATGGAGTCCCTGGAAGGAATTCATCAATGCCAGAAGGAAGCTAAAAAAGGATGGAAGACTTCTAGGATGAATGAATGTTTCAGTACATGGAGCCTGCAGGTGCTAAAGGAAGTTTCAAGATCGATTGTGATCTTGGATATGTAGGGCTATCAAATCAGTCAGTAAACAAGCATTGTTGTCTACTCTGTGTTGGACAATGTAATAAATACTTCTGGCATGATGATTTCTTAAGGCAGTGGCTGTAGTGTGTGGGATATATGTATGCGTGTGTGTGTGTGTGTGTGTGTGTGTGTGTGTTTTGCTGGGGAGTAATAAAGATCAGAACTTACTGAAGATTAACCCTGATCAAGGTATAAGACCCTTTAGTCCAGTAAAAGAACCCCTGCTGACATGTCTAGTTTGGCTTCCCATCACCTCTAAAGGGGTCTTGACCTTCCTGAGAAGTCAGGGAATGTTACATCCTATGCCGTAATTAAAGTAGAGTTATACTTAAGTGGCAAGGAGACATCTGTACACAATAGTAAGTTGTTTATGTGGTCCTACATGTGCATTATATACTTAATGCATACATAGTATGCTACAGTTATGTAAGTGTATTAGGGAATATAAGGCTGAGAAAATTTTGAATAAATAGATTTCTGTTTCACCATCTTCTTGAGTTCTGCCCCTTCACTCTTCATCCATGATCAGTATTTGAGCCGGTACCATAATCTTTTAGTGAGTAGGTCTAAGCAAGAACTCATTATAATCATATGGTAATTTAACTTCCCTTCAATGGCTGAGGTAGTCCCCTCATCTTATTGATGAGTTATATTTTAGAACTGAAAACATTCTGACTGGGCTCTTAGGATCATAAAGTTAGTTCATAGATGTTAAAGAAAACTGCAAACTATTGTACAAATAAGTTATTTGTCATCATCGCCATTATAATTAAAAACACTAGAAGGATCATTATAAGCAATACAGGTCTTTTATAAACTGGTGGCAGCTTCATGAGACAAATGAAGAGAGAGAGAAGAGGAAAAAAATCAATCTCTTGCTAAAAAATAAAACCAAAGCAAAACAAACTCCCATGATCACTTTACCTCCTCATCCTTTTGTTTTAGAATATCTTATTTATTTATTTTTTTTTAAGTTCCTGAGCACTTGAAGAAAATATAGCCTTTATAACAGGGCATTTATTGGCTTAAAAACAGTATTGTTTTTACAACAGTATAAGAGATCTTAAATCAGGGTCAGCAAGACCTGAATTTAAGTTCTTTTTTTTTTACCAAATAAGAGCTTTGTTACATTGGGCAAGTCACTTAAACTCAAGCAATTGGAGAAATTGCTGAGATAGTGCCTGCTTGCCTTCTTTGAAAGAAAAAGTTTGTCATCAGGTATTACTTATATGGGTAAAATCATAGGCCTATTAATAATTATTATCCAGTTATTATTGGTATTAGACAAATGCAGTTTTAAAAATTATGATATTATGCTGAGATGTTGAAAATAAATTGAGTATAAAGCAGGGACAAAATAAAGAGGGTAATGATTTTCAATTCAAAAAATGTCCCCCTCATAAATACATTTCCTTCATCATTGTCTTGGTGTGTGTATGGAGGTAGGGCAGGTTAATGGGTAAAAAAGGAGGAAGAATCTAAAGAGCTTAGAGACTTTTTATGATCTATTAGCTGTTTTTCAGTTATTGAACAACCATGTATCCTCCTATAATTTAAATAGTACAGAAAAAATTGTGCCAAACTTTAAAGATACCTTGATCACCTGTCACTTAGTATTGGTTTTCTGTCTCAAGTTCTGTGAAGTGTGTAATACATTCTGATGGGCAAATAGATTGCTATCAGAATTTGATATATTGACCCAGCAGTAATAACCCTATATTACTCAAAAATGAATGGGGCATTATGCTTTGTGACCACAGAACATTCTTCATGTACCTGGTTATCAGAACAAAAGATGAAATATAAAAACAAGCCACCTCAGCTTTTTTTTTTTTTTTTTTTTTTTTTTTTTTTTTGTAAGTAGACCCTAGCTTTATTAAGGTAATTCCTGGTATAACTATAGTGCAGGTACTAAAACTTCAATTTATACTTACACCTAGTCTCTATGTTCTTGTGGTAAAAAACCCAAACAAACAAAGAAACAAACAAAAGCACTAGAGTTTGATCTCTAGGATGGCAAGGATTTATAAGAAGTAATTATAGTATTTTTCAATACTATACTATACCCAAACAATACCCAAACAAATGAATGTTGTTAAGTGATTGTTTTTGTGCAGACAAAGATTGGTTATGGGTCACCTACTGTGACTATTGGGCACTTCCATTGGGATTGATACTACTTTTTAAGAACAAATCAGTACAGCCAGTGTTTTTCCCAGGTGCCAAAATGTTAAATTTATACTTTTTCTGAAATGGGAAAAGAAAAAAAAAGTTGTTAGATATTCCTCATTTTTTTTTAAGAAGCAGATGGTTAAGAACAAACATATCTCAACCTTGAAATATCATTTTTGGGAAAGGAGAGAAGAAGTTTTATTTTTCCTAATATCTTCAGTTCATGGGATAGATTATTAGATACTTATAGAGGGAAATTCACAATTTTATGCTCAAGCTGGCATCATTTGCTTGTCTATTGGGACATCATTGACTATATTATTGTTATACTTCTGTGGTAATTTAATCTCATTGATATGGGTTGCAGCCCAATCATTTATCATATTGTGCTATTCTTCTCCATATGTATAATATCTGGATGTCTGATTCTTTTGGTATAAGGGAATTCTAGTTGAGGAAATTATCTCTGTCAATATAAGAAGATTCTTCTGAAATTATATTTTTAGAGAGTTGATTGCAATAAAGAGAGTTAAAATTATTTGCCTAAGGTCACACATGTGACTCATGTATCACAAGTATTACTATGTGAATTTTATTTAGTATCTGTATATTGCTGAAGGAAATATCCTTCACTCAATAAGTAACAAATCCATTTGAATATTGGAGAGCTATCCCCAGAATCAGTCCATGAGAAAGTCCACAATATTCCTGGTTCTGAGACCAGCTCTTTTCCCACAATACCACAATATCTCTTGTCCACAGTTTGCCATTATTTCTCCATAGAAGATCTATCTAATGCACTTGGGCATCTCTGTTTATTTAAATTTTGTGGCTTGCAGTGTAGCTTTCAAACTCTTTCCCTATTTTATAGTTATCATATGTGGTCTAATCTCATTTTCATTAATATTTATCCTTAGAGATAGCTTTTATGCCACTTATCTAGGACAAGAGAGGCAATGTAATATATTGTACAGATGTCAAATTCATGGCACAGGTCCACAAAAGTACTGAAGCAGATTAAAATGTAATTGAGAAATGTTTAATAAACATAAAACAATGTGATTTGTGGGGTTTCTAAATCTATATGCAACATACAAGGACGTGTTTCTATTTGTTTGATACCACTGGTGCTGTGAATACTGAACTCATTCCAGCAGGGAAAACCTAGTTAAAATTCTTTCTTGCATACATTGACTATTGCCACTAGTCAAGTCAGAGCCTTTAAAAATTTGTCCCAACTTATCTTTCTAAGTTGCATTGGTTATTTCTCCCCTTCCTATACTCTGCTATCCAGCCAAACTGATTATATATACATATATCTATATATGTATTTACTATATATAGAGAGTGTATGTGTACACACACACACACACACACACACACACACACACACACACACATATATATATATATATATATATATACCCCTACATTTATCTCTATTTATTACATTTCTTTACACTTTCTGTTTCTTTATCAGAATATAGGCTTCCTGCAAGTATGGAATATTTCATTACTAACATTACTAACATCTCTCACACTTATTGCAGTGCCTAACAAATAGTAAATATTTGTTCAATTTTTATTGACTCTTTTAATCAGTTAACCTCTTAAAGCCTGAGACTAATTTCTAGGACAAACTGCATAACAGTTGTAGAACTCCACTGATAGAGATAATGCCTCATTGGGAGTTCCCTTTTTGAATGAAATCAAAGGAAGAGTCTAAATGCAAGTTTTACTTAACATCAGGCATATTTACATTGGCAGCTATGTGTTTTAGTGGCTAGAGCACTAGCTCTGCAATGAAGTTTGAGTTCTAATCTGATCTCCAACCTTTACTAGGTTGTGACCCTGGCAAAGCCATTTAACCCTGTTTGCCTCAATTTTCATCTGTAAAATGAACTGGAATAAGAAATGGCAAAACCAGTATTTGCCAAGCAAGGCAAATGGGTTCAATTTGAGCTGGACTTCACTTAAAAAAAAAAAAAATCTTTCCTTTGACTTTCAGTTGCCTGTAATTTTAATTCTTTAAAGGTAGTGGAATTCCTGGGGCTTGCCACTATAAAGTAGTAACTAGGAGATTTTTTTTTTTCCTCTTTGCTAGAGCATTGATTTATATCATTGATATAGGAAACTCCCTCTGCTAGTGCAGATCAGTAACTGCTCTGCAATTTGCAGTCTTAGAATTGCCTGGGGGCACTGATAATTTAATGACTTGCCAATGATCAAACAGCCAGTATGTATTAGATGCAGGACTTCTGACTTTAACTACATCCACTATGCCAGGTTGCTCCTCAATTGGGGGAATATTGTTAAAAGAAAAAAAAAATTAACTTTATCATGAGGAAGCTGCTTAGGCTGGCTCAGTTTTATCACCTCCTAAATGTGAACCAGTCAGTGTTCACTTCTACTCTTTTCCTCAAGGCCTTGCTCATTGTCCATGTGCAGTGTTCATATTTTCAAAACATAGGCTATTATAGCAATAGCTATTTTTTTTTTGTTTTGGGAAAAATACTTCATCTCCCTCTATCTTTTTTTTTAGGTCCCATCAGCAGCTAAAATTAGGTGCTTTAGAAAGCAAACTGACTCTTTTTTACTTCTCTAGTATCTTTTGGTGTATGTCTATGACTTATTTTTTGTATGTATAACTAATTCCATGAAATGTTTTTCTTTTATTTAAAAAAATATGAAAAATGTATAGCATAAAAAACAAACCCTGGAATCCGGCATAAACATTTACCCTTATAGTTAAGAGACACACATACACACATGTGTATGCACAAACACATGTCTCTCTTTGTGTGTATATTATACAGTTGAGAGAACTGAATTGGTTTGTTTTAGTAGGTAAGCCAATATTATGCAGAAAGTTTCAAATGTTGAGACCAAATAATGCCCCATTATTTCAAATCATGCAAATATTTGGGTTAAAAAAAACCCACCAAATAATTGACAAATTAGATTTCAGGGCAGCATAGAAAAATTATTTAACATATTATTGAGTTGATATTTGCAGTAAAAGCTTTTATGGATTTTATTGCTCAGTCCATTTAAGTTGTGTCCATTTTTTGTGACCCAATTTGGATTTTTCTTGGCCCATTTTGTTTCTTCACTTCAAAATAAGATATATGCAGTGTGCATAGGAATTTGTTCACAGTTTTTGTTTTTACTATAGTCCGGCCCTCTAACAGTCTGAGGGGCAGTGAACTGGCCCCCTACTTAAAAAGTTTGAGGACCACTGATTTAACTACTCTGATTAAGCCAATTATCCAAGACAATTCCAAAAGATACAAGATGAAAAATTCTATTCATCTTCAAAGAAAGAACTAATGGAGTCTGAATGCAGACAGCATTATTTTTAGTATGTTTTTTTGTTGTTGGTTTTTTTTTTTTTTTTTTTTTTTTTTTTACAAAATGGCAAATTTAAAAATATATTTTGCATGACTATACATGGTATAATGGTATAAATGATATCCAATTGCTTGCCTTCTCCGGGAAAGTATGGGGGATGGGAGTAGGGAAGATAATTTGGAACTCAAAAAATTTAAAAATGAATTTAAAATTTTATATGTAATTAGAAAAAGTTTAATGAGATAAACAAAGCACATTTAAAAATTCATTCTACTAGGAGATCATTATACACTTGAACAATGATACTGTATGAGGATATATTCTGATGGAAGTAGATATCTTCAACATGGAGAAGAGCTAATCCAATTCCAATTGATCAATGATGGACAGAATCAGCTACACCCAGAAAAGGATCACTGGGAAATGAGTGTAAACTGTGAGCATTTTTTTTTGTTTGTTTTTCTTCCCAGATTATTTTTACCTTCTGAATACAATTCTTCCTTTGCAACAACAACAACAAAATCCGGTTCTGCACATATATATTGTACCTAGGATATACTATAAGATATTCAATATGTATGGGAATGCCTGTCATCTAGGGGAGGGGATGGAGGGAAGGAGGGGGAAAACTCAGAACAGAAGGGAGTACAAGGGATAATGGTATAAAAATTACCTATGAATATGTAATGTCAAAAAATGTTATTATAAAATTAATAAAAAATTCATTCTATTTTTCCCAATTTCATGTAACTTTCATTTATTAACTTCCACATCACTGTCCCTCTACTCCAGCAAAATTAATACATGTTTCATAGGCTTCTTTTTGCCAAATTTCCCTGCCTGAAATTTCCTTCAATTTTCATGTCCAGGAGGATATTGCTTATTGATATTAGGGAGATAATTTCCTTTCTCTAAGGTCTGGAATGAGGTTTCCTAACACCTCTGGATTCTGAGTTTCTTTAAAATAACTGATATCCATAATTATCTTTTGAGGTGGGGAGAGTAGTAGAGAATGATCAAATAAGCAAGAAACTTTTGTATCTCTTTGATTTAACACAGGCTAATGAAATAGTGAGACAATTCAAATTTCCTGTAGACAAATTTGCAATTTCTGAACATCAAAATACCTCCTAATAATTACATCACTCTTTAAACAGACAGATTATTATAAAATACAATATAACTCTGCATAACACAATGTACCAAACAATTATTAAGTCCACACTGTGGGTTGAAAAGATGAAAAAAAATCTTAGAAACTATTATACTCTTTCACATGTCTAAAATGTCAGGATTCTATGGTAAAGCAATATTTGAAGCTTAGAAATTAAAGGAAATATGCTATTTCCAAGTTGTTGAAAAGGTTCAGAAAGGACTATTTCTGTAGGAGCAAACCACTAGGGACCTTGTTAGTATTTCTGGTGGCAGCAATTACAAAGCTCATGGATGGACTCTGCTGCCTTGGACCCAAGGGGAATGGCAGTTCTGACAAGGAGAGTTCATCTCAGATTAATAGCTTCATGTCAGATCCTTCTAGGGATTTTCATTTTTATGGGAAAGACAAAAACAAATTGTTTTCAAGAATTCATTTATGTATGTAGAGATGAACCAAACTGGTGGGCCTCTGACTTCAGAAAGAGAATACATTTCATATCTCTCATTTTCCTGCTGTGAGTGTTGACAGCTGTAGACTTCCTAAAGAAATTAGGCAGGAAAATAAATCTTATCTCTCTTCCACACCACACCCCAACCTTCACTATTGAAGATAGGAAATTTGAAAGTAAATATGAATCACCACAATTTCAGTGTGGTAGGAATCTCAGACTTTTTCTTTAACTCATATCTAAATATGAAATATCTATATAATATGCTTAGAAATAGTCATTCAAATTGTGTTTTGGGAATCTAAAGAAAGGTTACTTGACTATCTGCCAAAGAAAATCATTGTACATTATGGTAGTTCTAATTCTTAGGAAAACAATTTAAGTTATTAATTGGTAGAATATAGACCTTTGTTAAAAATAATTTTAAAAATTAAAAAAAAAAAAGAATCAGGTGTTAAGGTACATTGCTCTGGTCCCTAAAATAAAATGTGTTGCCAATATCATTTTTACGACCATTGAGGCCTTGAATGTGAAGGAAGTAAACAGTAGTTTGGAGTAGAGCATATTAAAATAACTTCTTTCAGTACATAGCATCATATCAGTATTAACTTAAAATAACATATAGTTGACTATCTGACATACTCAGCGCTAATGAGATAACCTAGTATTATACAGGAAGGCTCCAATATTGAAACCAAATAATGCTCCATTATTTCAAAACAGACATATATTTGGACAAAGAAATTCTGTTATAATTGGCAGTTAGGTCACCAGAGCAGCTTACAAAAATGTATTTAATATATAGTTGAACCAAAATGCAGCATATTTGCAATAAAAAAAGAAGAGATGCCATTTCAGTATTAAAACAAAAATGCTATTTAATCAGAAATAGTTAAGTTGTATGAATATTTTTATTATGTGGGTACTTTTTGTTAGAAGGGGATAAAAAGTAAGGTAAAACATATTTGTAACATATTTTATACATTTTCAAGGACTTTCAGGGTTTATGACCCTCTCAATTAGTTATGTGAAGTTGTCTTTGGAAGTGATAACGTACTAGTCTCACTATTTGCTGTAACAGTTATGATTGAATTTATAGTCAGCCTATCATATAGAATGAAGAGAGGGATAAAGGAAAAGAAAAGGAAATAAATGAGGAGAAAGAGAGCAGAGACAGATAGAAGAAAGCAAACACGTTTCTTTCTTAGATGTTGTAGTATCCTCACAGTAATTACAAAACTCAGCCTCTGAAATACTTCTGCAATGGCAGAATCCACTAATATTGGGAGTTTAGCAAATTACCAGCAGAAGATAATTTTGAAGATTACCAGAAAAATGCTTTTTTGGTCAGGCACAGGAGGTGGCCAGGCACAGGTAGGGAGACAGAGCACAGAGACCACTGCAAATTGAGCAGGCCCTGGGGCAGGGTGCAAGCTCCACAGGTGGTGAAGACTCTAAATTGTGGAGAATCTGTGGGGAGGCCTCTATTACAATGTTGGCTACTCTTCCCTGGTTGCAAACCAGTAGATCAGCAGAGAAGTTATAAAACATCCAACACAAACACAAAAGGTAAAGAGTGAACCCCCAAGCACTAGAGTCTCACAGGACCTGGCCATGCTCACCCAGCACCCAGGAGTGAGTCAACACAATCCCAGCTCAGCCACTGCAGCTCTACTACTTCATGCTGCCTGAAGAGGAGGCCTAGAAAGTCTCCCTTGCTCTAAAAGCAGATCCCAACTTTTTTTTTTTTTTAAGAATGAGTAAAAAGGAAAAGCAAGCTCTAACTAGAGATAGCTTCTATAGTGAAAGAGAAGAACAGATGTTAAATCCTGAGGAGACTAAAAGCAGATTATCTCCAGATGAAGCCCCAAAGGGTTATATAAGCTGGTTCCCACAACATAAGATTCTCCTAGAAGAAATTAAAAAAGGATCTTAAGAGAGAGCTAGAAGAAAAATGGGGAAAGGAAAAGAAAGTTATGCAACAGGGCTTGAAAAAGGCATATAACTCATTAAAAGACAGGTTTGATAAAGTGGAAAAAGAAAACAGAATATATGAAATGGAAAAAAAATAAAGAACTCTCAGGAAAACAGAATTTGTGAAATAGAAAAGATAAAGATAAATAACTCTGAGAAAAACAGAATTTGTGAAATGGAAAAAGAAAATAAAAAAAAATTAACTCCTTAAAAACAGAATTTGTGAAATGGGAAAAAAATCAATAGAATAAAACCACTCATTTAAAAATTCAATTGGACAAATACAAAAAGAAATTTTAAAAAGTGAATGAAGAAAATAATTCACTAAAAATCAGAACTATACAAATGGAAATGAATGATACAATGAGACATTGAGAATCAGTCAAGCAAAATTGAAAAAAATGAAAACAATGTAAAATCCCTACTTGGGAAAACAATTGACCTGGAAAATAGATCTTAATAAAAGACCCTAGACACATTTTTTCAGGAAGTCATCAAAGACAGCTGCCCAGATGTCATAGAAACAGAAGGTAAAATAGCCCTTGAAAGAATTCATTGAACACTTCCTAAAAGAGACCCCAAGTTTAAAACTCCAAGGAATATTGTGACTAAATTTCAGAACTATTGAACCAAGGAAAAAATATTACAAGCAGCAAGAAAAAAAATTCAAATACAATTCAAATATTTGAGTAAGGATTACTCTGGATCTAGCATCTTCCACATTAAAGGATTGAAGGGTCTGGTATCTGATATTCTGAAAGTCAAAGCAATTTGGCATGATACCAACAATAAACTACCCAGCTAAACTGAGCATTTTCTTCCAGGGAACAAGATGAGCACTAAATGAAACAGTTCAATTCCATTTATTTATGATGAAAAGACCATAGCTAAACAAAAATTTTGACCTCCAAATATAGGACTCAAGAGAAGCATAAAAAGATAAAAAGATTTCTTGAGAACTGTATTTCTGTTATGTGTATACATAAGAGAATGCATGTATAATTTGAGTTTACCATTATAATATAAAAAAGAAACTAGAGGTGGAAAGGGCATTGTACCAGAAAAAGGGAAAGTCGAGGTAAAAAGAGGGAAATTACATCTCACAAAGAGGCAAAGGAAACCTATTGTATTTGAGGGGAAGTGTGTGGGGGGTGAGCATTGTGTGAAACTTACTCTCATGAGATTTGGCTAATAGAGAAAATATTAGACATATTTGGTTTAAAGAGAAACTTCTCTCACCTTATTGAAAAGTGGCAAGGGAAAGGTGAAAAGGGAAGGGGTAGGCTAAATAGAAAGGAATACATAAATAGTAGGGAAAAGGTATAAGAAAAGGGAAGGGACGCTAATGGGGAGGAATTCTAATGGGGGAGGGTTGCTTGAGGCAAGTGGTACTAATAACTTAAATATTGGAAAGGGGCATAAGGGGAAAAAGAAAGAGAAAATTATAATTCGGGGATAATAAGATGGCAGGAAATACAGAATTAGTAGTTTTTTGCTTTTTTTTTTTCCCCCTGAGGCTGGGGTTAAGTGACTTGCCCAGGGTAACACAGCAAGGAAGTGTTAAGTGTCTGAGACAAGATTTGAACTTGGGTCCTCCTGAATTCAGGGCTGGTGCTCTATCCACTGCACCACCTAGCTGCCCCCAGAATTAGTAGTTTTAATCATAAATGTGCATAGGTTGAACTCTCCCATAAAACGGAAACATATAGCAAACTTCATTAAAAATCAAAATCCTATAATATGTTGTTTACAAGAAACACATTTAAAGCAGAGTGATACATACAGAGTAAAGGTAAAAGTCTGGAGCAGAATCTATTATGATTCAGGTGAAGTTAAAAAAAACAAATCAACAAAGCATGTGTAGCCATCTTGATCTCAGATCAAGCAAAAGCAAAAAATGATCTAAATAAATGAAATAAGGGAGGAAATTATATCTTGCTAAAGGGTAGCATAGACAATGAAGCAATATCCATACTAAACATATATGCACCAAGTGGTATAGCATGGAAATTCCTTAAAAAGAAATTTAGAGAGCTACAAGAATAAGTAAACAGTAAAATTAGAAGAATGGGAGATCTCAACATTGTTCTCTCAGAACTAGATAAATCAGACCACAAAATAAATAAGAAAAAAAAGGTAAACAGATAAATAAAGTATGATAGATGTTTGAAAAAAACTGAATGGAGACAGAAAGGACTACACTTTCTTCTTGGCAGTTCATGGAACCTATAAAAAAATTGGCCATATATTAGGACATAAAGATCTCAAAATAAAATGCAGAAAGGCAGAAATAGTAAATGCATCCTTTTTAGATCACAATGCAGTAAATAATGCAAACAATCAATAAAAAGCCAGGGAAAAATAGATCACAAAGTAATTGGCAACTAAATAATCTCATCCTAAAGAAATCATGGTTAAAACTGCAAATCATAGACAGAATTAATAATTTCATCCAAGAGAATGACAATAATGAAACAATATACCAAAACTGGTGGGATGCAACCAAAGTAGTAATAAGGGGGAAATTTATATTTTTAGAAGCTTGTTTTTATAAATAGAGAAAGAGAAGATCAAAAAATTGGGCTTACAACTATAAAAAAACAAAAAGCTAAAAAAAAGCAAATTAAAATCTGCAATCAAATACTAAATCTGAAATTTTAAAATAAAAGAGATTAATAAAATTGAAAGTAAAAAATAACTACTGAATTAATAAATAAAACTGAGTTGGTTTTATAGAAAAAACAACAACAAAAATAAACTTTTGGCAAAATTGAGTAAAAAAAAGAATGAGAAAAATCAAATTGTTAGCCTTAAAAATGAAAATGGAGAACTTGCCATTAATGAAGAGGAAATTACTTTGCCCAACTTTATGCCAATAAATTTGATAACCTAAATGAAATGGAGGAATATCTACAAAAATATGTTTCCCAGATTAACAGAGGAGGAAGGAAATTGCTTAAATAATCACATTTTTTTTAAAAAAAGTAATAGAACAAACTATTAATCAGCTCCCTAAGAAAAAAATCCTCAGGAGCAGATGAATTTACATGTGAATTCTATCAGACATTTAAAGAACAATTAACTCTAATACTAAATAAACTGTTTGAAAAAAATATTGTTGAAGGAGTCCTACCAAATTCTTTTATGACACAGATATGGTACTAATACCTAAACCAGGTAGAATGAAAAAAAGAGAAAATTATAGAATGAATATTGATACAAAAATCTAAAATAAAATATTAGCAAAGAGATTACAGAAATGATCCCCAAGGTAATACACCCTGAATAAGTAGGATTCATACCAGGGATATATAATTATTAGTATAATTGACTATGTCACTAACTAAATTAACAAACACTATACAATTATCTCAATAGATGCAGAAAAAAAACATTTGATATAATTCTACACCCATTCCTATTAAAAACACTAGACATTGGAATATTTGGATGACTCCTTAAAATACTCAACAGCATCTATTTAAAACCATCAGTAAGTATCATATGTAATGGGGATAAACTGGAACAATTTCCAATAAGATTAGTAGTGAAAAAAGGTTGTCTACTACAATAAGAAATGAAAATGAGATTAAAGCAATTATAGTAGCTAATGGGGAAACCAAATCACCACTCTTTGGAGATCATATGATGGTATACTTAGAGAACCCCACAGAATCAACTTAAAAACTATTATAAATAATACACAACTTTAGCAAAGTTGCAGAATACAAAATAAATCCACATAAATCATCAGCATTTTTATATATCACTTACAAAATCCAACAGCAAGAGATACAAAGAAAAATTCCACTCAAAATAACTGTTGATAGGATAAAATATTTGGGAAACTTTCTGCCAAATGAAATTCAAGAACTATATGGGCAAAACTACAAAGCACTTTCCACAAAAATAAAGATAGATCTAAACAACTGGAAAAATATCAAGTACTCATGAATAGGTTGAGCAATATAATAAAAATGACAATAATATTTAAACTAATTTATTTCTTTAGTGCTATACCAATCAAACTCCCAAGAAAGTATTTTACTGACCTAGAAAAAATAAAAATAAAATTCATCTGGAAGAACAAAACATCCAGATTTTAAGGTAACTAATGAAAAAAAAATCAAATGAAGGTGGCCTCACTACCATATCTAAAACTAAATCATAAAGTAGCAGTCATCAAAACCATTTTGTACTGGCTAAGAAATAGACTAGGTGATCAGTGGAGTAGGTTAGGTTCACAGGATAAAATAGTCAATAACTATAGCAATCTAGTGTTTGAATATCCCAAAGATCCCAGCTTTTGGAATAAGAATTCACTATTTGATAAAAAACTCCTGGAAAAATTTGAAACTGTATAGCAGAAACTAGACATTGACCCCCATTTAACAATGTATGCCAAGATAAGGTCAAAATGGGTTCATTATATAAACATAAAGAATAATATTACATTTGTAATTAAATTAGAAGAGCATAGAATAGTTTACCTCTCAGACCTGTGGAGGAAGAAGGAATTTGTGACCAAAGAAGAAATAGAGATCATTATTGATCACAAAATAGATAATCTTGATTATATTAAGTTAAAAACTTTTTTTGTACAAATAAAATTAGTGCAGACAAGATTGGAAGTAGAGCAATAAACTGAGAAAACATTTCTACTTTCAGAGGTTCTGATAAAGACCTCATTTCCAAAATATATAGAGCATTGACTCAAATGTATAAGAAATCAAGCCATTCTCCAACTGATAAATGGTCAAAGGATATAAACAGACACTTTTCAGTCGAATAAGTTGAAATTATTTTCATCATATGAAAAGGTGTTCCACATCACTAGAAATGCAAATTAAGACAACTCCACTACACATCTTTCAGAGTGGCTAAGATGACGGGAAAAGATATTGAGCAGAAACAGAAGATCATTATAAATAGCAACAAGAAGAATATACAAAGATCAATTCTGATAGACATGGCTCTCTTCAACAATGAAGAAGGTTAGTTAAAACTATCCTTGCTTCTGTTAGCACCTAGAATAGAGCTTTACACATAGTAGATCCTGAGTGTTCGCATATGTTAAGAAAAATGAAAAACTGCTAACAGCAATTAAACTTATAGCAGCATCTTATACTATATTTCTCAATAAAACACATTAGACTGAATGTGAACTAAATTAAATATTCAAATAGTATCACAAAACTACTTTGCCACAAAAATTAGCAGAGAAGCAGATCATACACCATTCACTTCTAATGAGGACTAACTCACTACTAATCAAAATACAGAAATAATTACTAATGTTAAAATAAATAATTTTGATAATGTTATGGAAAAAAACTTTGCAAAAGAGCCAAAATGCATCTAAGATTAGAAAGGAAGTAATAAAATGAGAAAATCTTCATATGAAATATCAATGAATGTATAAAGAATTTATTGATCACATACTACTTATATATAAATCACTTTTCTAAATGGTGGGGATACAAACAGGAAAAATCAGGCAGTCTTTGCTCTCAAGGAGGTTACATGTTAATGAAAGAATGTAAAAGATTTCCATAGCAAGTCAGATGAAAAATCTCATAGTTTTTAGAATGCTACAGCAAAGCTAATAGTAATTTCTCTTCCTTAATGTCATTGTTTAATGTTATTATTTTTAGGGCTCTTTAGCTTCAGCATCTTGAGCTATTTCCATCAGAGTCTGAGAAGGATGGCTATTGAGGATGTGGTGATGGTTTGCCTTGTCTGACACATGTGCTTCTTCTCTTTCCCAGAGTGCCTTGCTAGTTGGTGTACTGGCTTAATTGACCTACATGGGTCATTTGCTTTGAAATTGGTGAATATGGCGGACCCTTTCTCCATAGAAATTATTTTTACTGATGGCAGCTGTGAGGGTTGGACTGAAAGCAGAAATTCTCTGGGGAGAATTTTATCTGCTTATTGGTGGCAGTTAGTCAGTAGTGATAAAGAAGCTGATCCCTCTTCCACATGATAATTTCTCTTCTCATGAGACAGAGCATCAAGCATTGAACATCAAGTATATAGCAAAGCTTTGGATGGAAAAATATGTTCTCATAAAGTTGATATCAAAGATATTGAAACAATAAATAGAAATATAAGATGAAAAGCTCTTCTCTTACATTAGTGGTCAAAAGATATGAGTAAATAATTTTATATAAATTGTAATTATATAAGATAATGTTCCAAATCTTTTTTTAGAATAAGAAGATAAATTAATATAATAAGAAGAAAATAATAAGATAAATGAAAACCAAATCAACTTTGATATTTCATCACACACATAGCAAGTTTCTCAAAAATGTCAAAATATGGGAATAGCCATTATTGGAGTGAGATGTAGAAAGAAAGACACATTAATTTTTAGTAGAACTATGATTAATATAAGCTTTCTAGAAATCATATTTGCATTCTGTAAATAAGGTGAACATAACTATACTTCTTGAATCAAGCATTTCAAATTAACTTAGATTATACCTAGTCAATGCCTAAAAGATAGGTTTTGTATATACCATGATATCTACTACATTATATATTTGTTTTTGCTGAGGCAATTGGGGTAAAGTGACTTGTCCAGGGTCACACAGCTAGGAAATGTTAAGTGTCTGAGACCAGATTTTAACTCAAGTCTTCCTGACTTCACTGCTGGTGGTCTAACTGCTATGTCACCTCCCTTCCCCTACAGCATTATTTTTGTGTGATATCAAAAAATTAACCACAAGTTAGGCGTCCATCAATTGGAAATGGCTAAACAAATTGTGGTATATGAATGTAATTGGACATTACTGTTCTGTAAAAATGATCATGATGATCATGAATATAGAGAAGTGAGAAAAGAAAAGAGACACAAAATAAATTAAGGAGAAAGAGAAAAACAACACACACAATGACTATTACAATGTAAATTGGAAGACCACCATCCTGAACTGATCAAAATTAAATTTTGCAAAATGATGCCTCAAAGAAGAGATATGGAAAGCAAACTCTCTTTACTTCTTTGAAGAGTTAGGAGGGTATGAATATAGAGTATTTCATATATGAAATTAGTTTTGATGTACTGTTTTTATTAATTTCTTCCCTTTTTAAAAATAGTGGATAGATCTTAGAGAAAGTTAAAAGAAAGAATACAAGAGGAAATATCAGGTGAAAATTCATCTTGACTGATTCAATAGATCAAAATAAGATGTGAACAGGGTATAGACAATTACTATTTAATTTGATTAGGGTAATTGATACACACCCAATTCTTACATATACAAAGGTAAATTATTTGACTTCCAGAGTCCAGTTAGTAAATACATTCAATCCAAAATCAACTGATTAAGGACAGAGAACAAGATATACTGATAAAGACATAACTAATAATGCATTATTTATTTTAATGTGTTGTATAGTTGCATGTTTTCTGCTAGAAAGACATGAAGCATCTAAACTGATAAAAGATAAATTAGTTTTAGACTTAGCATCTGGGGAATGTGTGGCTTATTTTAAATGTTATTGAATTTTTGTCAGTATCTACTTTCAAAAATATTATATTTTGGAGATTAAAAGATATAGTAGATTTAAGAGATAAAATTCAGATCTGTACAGGGAGTTGAGAATTGCAAGAGATGTGATTAAATAATGTTAGGTGAGTCACGAACTAATCTGTCTTACCATATCAATAAATAAGTTTGTCTGGTAACTTCCTTTTGCAAGAGTAGAGCCATGAAGTACATAAAGACAAAATATCTCTTGATCACTACAAAGCACTATAAAGTGCTTTGAGATCTTTCGCTGTAACTTGTAATTCAATTAAAAAAAACATTTATAAACACTTACTTTACACTAGTTTCTCTATTTGGTGACAAAGTTACAGAAACTGAAATGTAGGCACTCTTAAGGACATATATGCTACTTGGGAGATACAGAATATCTGTATAATACTGTGTATAAATAGATATATTAAAAATACTTATAAAATGATACAAAATATTTTCAATAGTGAAAGAATCAATAATCATTTCTTAAACATTTAGTATGTAACAGGCACTGAACTAGATGCTGGAGATATAGACAAAAGTAAAGCAATCCCTGTTTGCTATTAATTTACATAGCTTATATCACATATGAGGGAAGATATATGTGCATTTTATAAGTGTATTCACAAATAAGAAAGAATAAGGTCGTGAATAAGAAAACAATTTTTAAACACTTGTTATGAATAAAATTAATATAAGACTAGTTAGGAGATGACATGAGCTTGGTAGAAAAATGTACTACTTTAAAAGCTTGAGGTCTAATCTTAATTTTTCCACAAACTGGATTAGTTAGTCTCTTTTTAAAAATCTTATTTAATTCTCATAGGCAGCTAAGTCCAGCACAGTATAAATTATGTGGGTCTGGCAAAACTTGAGTTCAAATGTCAGCTCAGACATTTACACTGACTGTGATCCTGGCCAATTACTTTAATCTCTCTGTCTTTGTTTTTTTCTTCTAAAATGTTGGAACACATCAGGGAGATTAAGGGAAATAACATGTGTAAAGCAACTTGCAAAACTTAAAGATCTTTACAAATGTTTGCTATTATTATCTAGAATATGAGATAGTTGGAAGAAATCAGTATTTTCTAAGCAATATTATGATTTTCTTTTCTTATCTTTTTATCAAAGTTTTTTTTTCAAAACATGCATTGGCAATTCTTCAAAATTAACCCTTGCCAAACCTTGTGTTCCAATTTTCTCTCCCTTCCCCACATCCTCCCCTAGATGACAAATAATTCAAATTATGTTAAACATGGTAGAAATATACATTAAATA
This sequence comes from Sminthopsis crassicaudata, assembly GCF_048593235.1. Classification (NCBI taxonomy): domain Eukaryota; kingdom Metazoa; phylum Chordata; class Mammalia; order Dasyuromorphia; family Dasyuridae; genus Sminthopsis; species Sminthopsis crassicaudata. Next base: position 682,207,555 of record NC_133617.1, on the reverse strand, counting down.
GAATTATCATGCTGCACAAGAAAAAATCAAATCAAACCAGTAAAAAAAAAGAAGAGAAGCAAAATAAAATTCAAATAAACAACAACAAAAGAGTGAGAATGCTATGTTGTGAACCACATTTAGATCCCACTGCCCCCTTTCTGAGTATAGATGGCTTTATTCATCACTGAACAATTGGAACTGGTTTGAATCACCTCACTGTTGAAGAGAGCCAAGCCCATCAGATTGACCATTTAAATCTTGTTGTTGCTGTGTACAATTGTTGAGGGGTGAGAGATGAGGTGTGAGAGATACCTAACAGTGATGGGATCCCCAGGCTGGTAGGTTTTCACAAAAGAATGCACAGGTCTGATCTGCAGGCAAGGTTTTTGGCAAAAAAGTGGGTTTATTTTCACAGTGAGAAGCCACTCAGTGGGCCAGTTCCTGATAGGAATTAACAAAGATTTGGGTACAGAATCTTGTCTTTTATTAGTTTTTTATGGTTTGGGGCTAGGGAGCCATTAGGGGCTAATTTTTCAAATCAATAAAGCATGGTGATTATTCCCCAGACTAAAGTGATTCCCAGATCAATTGGGAAGTGGGAGTTTCCTGTGGGAAACCAGGTTTCCAGAGTCTGGAGAATCAGGTGGGTGAGACCAAGTGGCCCCTCAAAGGTCAGAGAAATGCAGAATACTTATTACATCATTCCCCCCTCAAGCAGTCACCTCAAATTCATTTACGGCAAAGAGACGAAAAGATCTCATCTTCTGGGTCTGCTTCAAGCTGACAAGGGCTCTAGAGCTTTCCTTATATTCAATGGGGTTTAGGCCAGGAGGGAAGTATGAGATCTGAAGGTGGCTGCAACATCTAGGGAATGTTTGGTGCCCAAGTCAGTTGTCCCATGATCTTCAGACTGAACAAGTAGTTGGAAGTTCGTAGCTTGGAATCTGGAGGAAACAAATCTCACAAGCAGGTTAAGAGTGGGGTGACATCCTGGGTGGAGATGGTGACATTTGGGAATGGGGCCTTTGCAAATAATGCAAATAATGTGGGCTACCTTGGGGATGATGATAGCTCACCGAACTATCCTGAATGAACCTACTGCCCAATGAGCTCCCTAGCCTGAAAGGCTAAGAAGGAGTTAACACCCTACTGGCAGGGCCCATAGAGTGACATCAAGAAAAGCCAATGAGAAAATGCTCGGAGCAAAGTTCTCATCCTTGGAGTGGGAAAAAGTATGGAAGAAGATTAGAGTGAGAGAAAGGAGGGTGAAATTGTCTGTATCCTTCAAAGTGAATTCAGCGGTCTAAAGAGTACCTTCAGGTCCTCTATGAAATCACAAGAATATTCTAAAATATCTGAAGGATATGTAATAGAAGCAGAATTTTGAATTCAAGAAATATGAGTCCAAATGGGGAATCTTTCCAGTTTGACTGACTCTGGAGTAGTTAGAATGACTTTATAATGTCATTTTCACTTTATACTCAGAGGGTTAGCACCTTGAGGTTTCTGATATTTCAAGAACCATGTCCCCTGGATTTACAGGGGAGGCAGTCAGAGTCTGAGCATTTGTAGGTTTAGGGAGATACTCATTTGAGTATTCAGAAAGGGCTTTTTGGACTGCACTTGAAATTCCTTAAAGAGCTGATAAGTATTGGAAGCTACAAGTTTTATTTGGACTGTGGCAATTCTTTGTATATACCTATTGAATATGCTGAATCATATATTATATTTATATATCCTGGATAATAAGTAAGAGTTAGAATGATTGCATACAATTCATTCTGCTGAGTGGACTTAAAAGGAGTTCTGACTACTATCTTTATAGTTAAGTCATGAGAGTATGCAACATAAATGTTATGTTTGCATGCATCTGTAAAGATAGTTGGTCCTTTAAGAGGAGCCTTAGGAACCTTTTCTTCAAAAATCCATTGCCAATTATGTAATAGCTGGGTTATCTTTAATGGAGACCCCTGTGTAAAATTTGAAGCTATGGCCAATAAAATTTGCCACTCTGGAATGGTTTCACAGCATACATTAATTTGTGCATTGGTTAAAAAAAGAAGAAAAAAAAAGATGTATATCTTGTCAGGTCTTATCCCAGATGATTGTACTGCTCAATTAATAACCTTTAATAAAATTCTAGCCACAAGCACTGGATAAGGAGTAAGGTTTTGTTCTGGTTGTGCTGGGAAGTTCACCCACTCTATCACACTATCTCCTTGATGAAGGATTGCTGTGGGTGCCTCTTTTTTAGCAAAAACTGTTATTTCCAAGGGTTTATGAGTGACTCTTTCAACCACATTGGATAAAGTTAGTTCAACTTCTCACAAAGCCTCTTGAGGTTCTTTTGTAAGCTGGCATGGTGAGTATAAAGCACTCTCTCCCCTTAAACTGTCATGTAATGGTTGCAATTGATAAGTAGTCAAGCCTAACACTGGATGCACCCATTGGATATAGTCCAATTTCTGAAAGTCATTTAAGGTGTTTATCGTCTCTGTTCTTAAGGTAAATTTTTGTACTGTAAGCACCTTAGGGTATACTTCATGTCCTAAATATTGAAAAGGAGCTTACCTTTGATTTTTTTCTGGAGCTATATGCAATTTGTATTTCCTTAGTGTTTCTATGGTCTTTTGTAGACATGCTTGTAACATTTGTTTCTCAGGTGCACATCCCAATATATGATCCATCTAATGTAATGACATTACTTTTAGAAAAGTTTTCCTTACTGGAGTAAGAGCAGCAGCAGCATACATTTGAAACGTAGTAGGGTTGTTTTTCACTCCCTGTGGCAAAACTGTCCATTCATATCTTTTAGAGGGCTCAGCTAAGTTAATGCTGGGCTCTGAAAAGGCAAACCTTTTGATATCCTCCTTATCTAGAGGGATAAAATAGAAACAATCCTTAATGTCTATAACCCAAAGAGACCAATCTCTAGACAACTGAGTAAGAGATGGAAGTCCAGGCTGAAGAGTTCCCATAGTTTCCATCTATACATTTACTTTTCTTAAATCAGTCAACATCCTCCATCTTCCTGGTTGATAAGTCACACATTGTCTACTTGTATTAGTGACTGGGATATTATCTACACATTCCCCAGTTTCCCAAATCAGTGTATGGATGAATACTGTTTTATAAATATTCTGAAAAGGTGAAATGGTCAAGCCTACTTGCCTGGAGGCAAGGGATCCATTGGCTGGAGAGGAACAGATTTCACCTTTCCAGGTGTTATCTCAGTAGTCCCACCTGCATACAACTCTATTCTCCCCAATTGTAATCCCTTTCTCCCATCAGATTGCTTCTTGGCTGATTGGTCATGTCTGAGTACTGAACTTCTAAAGACTCTTTGAGTGTAGCATTGACTGCCATCATGCCCCAAGTATTTTCTGTTTTGGTCCCTGGGCCTGGGCTCCCCCCCCCCCCCCATCACATTTCCCTGAATCAATCCACATTCAGAGCCCAATGGAAGCCTCTGTTTCATTTTGAACATGGTGTTTTGGGTCTTGTTCTCCCTCTTTGTTTTCTCACTCTGTTTTTGCCAACATTGAGCTTTCAAACACCCTACTTTACCATACTGAAAGCATTGATGAGTCTCTCTGGAAGTCCCTTGCTAAAAGGGACCCTGTCTTCCTATGTTTGGATCTTGGGAAGTCTCCAACATAGCCTGGTTATAAAATGTATTTGTGCCTATAGTGTCTTATGATCTCCTCTAAAGGAGCATCCTTGTGTAGTCCTAGTATAATTCTTTTACAAACTTCATTAGCATTTTATTTAGCAAGTTGCCTTATCATAATTTCTGTTGCTGCATTTTCACCAATGGATTTGAATGACAGCTGACTGCAGACATTCCACAAAATCAGCAAAGGGTTCATTTGGACCTTGTGCTATTTTTGTGAAGGCTTCTCCTCTGTCCTGTTTACCTGGGATAAAGTCCCATGCTTTGATAACAGTAGAAGCAATGTGCTCATATGCTGATATGGGGTATTAATCTGTGCTGACATGCCTACATAAGAACTTACACCTGTTAGTTGATCACAACTGATTGGTGTATTAACTCCAGTTTGTCTATTTCATTGGGCTTGTATCCTACAGAATTCACTATATTCAGAAAGCCACAACAAGTTTTGTCCAGGTTCTAAGCATGTCCTTCCCATGGATTTCTAGTAACTAGGAGTTAAAATTTCATAAGCCAAATTCTGTAATAACATCTTAACAAAAGATGATATAGCCCCATAAAAAGTACAAGTTTTTTTCAGGTCTTTGATGATTTTTAGAATAAAAGGATTGCATCTTTTTCTTTCTTGACCTGAAGAGTTAAGCTGTTCTATCACAGGATAGATTTCTATTCTCATATCAGCTATATTCGGCCCTTCCTCTTTGGCTTTAAGTAGTGCCTTTTTCAATCGAGTCATAGGAGGGGGTGATTGCCAGGAGGGAGGTGCTGGTGATATCAGTGCTCTTTCCACTCCTCCTCCTCCCTCTACCCAGGAAGGTGAAGTTGATGGGGAAGGGCCAAGAGCCTGCCTGTGTGTAAGCAGATTTGAAGCTGGGCTGTAAAAGTGAGAATCACCATGCCTTTCAAGTTCACTTAACTCCTCATGCCCTCTGAAGATATTTGAACTACCTTCTCTAGTCTCTTCTTCTTTCTCCTCATACTTCCTCATCTGGCTGTTGTTAAAACTTTTTTTTCTAAAGCTTGCAGGATTCTTTAAGGCCAATTGTATCATGTTGTGATATAGAATGCTTCCTTAGAAATTGAATCAGTACCTTTATCATTTTAATATTCCAATTCTACCACTTTCCAATTATCTGCCTCTATTTCTTCCTTGAAGAACCAAGGGGACGTGCATTCTAGTGTATACACAAGTCTATCAATCTGCTCCCAAGTTACAAGCAAACCTTGCCTCTTTATTAGTATAAGTATACTTTCTATAGAGCTCCCTCAGGGTGGGGGTGGGAGTGAGGTGGGGGAGAATATTTTCCTAATATCTGCACCATTTCAGCTAGAAAACAAAATTTACTAGTTTAGCTTTTAACAAAGTTAAGTTCCCTGTTTGTCTATTAAAATACTCACTCTATTTCCTGATCACAGGGAATTCTTCAGTGAAATTAGGGACCTTGCTCCACATACTGGGCACCAAATGTAAAGTATGGGCTAGCTCCCTGAAGGGCCTTAGGGTCAGTCAGAGTCAGGATAAATTAAAGTACTTGGTCTTTAGGGGGAGAAGTGAAAGATCTCTCCTGGATTCTGGAGTGTGAAGTCACCAATCTCTCTTTTCCTCTTCCTGATGCCAAGTGCCCCTGGTCTCTCTGCCTCCACGCTCCAATCCTTGCCTATGATTATCTTAACACCAAACATTCAATAAGCACCAAATGTGAGAAGAGCCATTTATCCAAATATATGTTAACGTAATTATTATTTCACATCTAATAGGTCATTAGCCTTAAGTGTGTTGTTGACTAATTCAAGCATACCTTTTTGGCGTTTCAGCACTCTACAGTAGTGAGCAAAAGAAAGCTTGACCAAAGCCCAAAATCCTGTTGAAGGGCAGGGAATTTGTGGGAGCAACATGTCCCCTGTGGGTAGTCTCCACTCCACTGCCCCTCCTGGTGCACTTGCAGCAAGGACTGGAGGTGGGGAGAGTGAAGGGAGGGGTCTTCCTCCAAGGAAAATTTAAAGCTTGATGGCTCTGTCCATTACACCTGAAGCACAAACTCCTATAGTTCCCAGGTATGAAAGCAACTTAAAATTTTGGACTGTTCTCCATTTCTTATTTTAACTTTAGTTTTTCAAATATTGAACCATTCCTGGTTCATTACAAGTAGAAATCTTACTTGATCATGGTGTATTAATCTGCTGATGACTTTCTGTAATGTTTTTGCCATTATTTTATTTAAGATTTTTGCATCAATATTCATTAGGGAGATTGGTCTATAATTTTCTTTCTCTGTTTTCATCCTACCTGGTTTAATTATCAGTATCATGTCTGTGTCATAAAAGGAATTTGGTAGGAGTCCTTCATTCCCTATTTTTTCAAATGATTTATATAATATTGGGGTTAATCTTTAAATGTTTGGTAGAATTCACATTAAATCCATCTGGTCCTGGGGACTTTTTCTTTTTAATATATATATACATATATATATATATATATATATATATATATATATATATATATATATGTATATATACATATATATATACATATATATATATATACATATATATACATATATATATATGCATATATATATATGTATATATATATATATATATATACTTATTATAGCTTTTTATTTACAAAATATATGCATAGGTAATTTTTCAGCATTGACAACTGTCAAACCTTTTATTACAACTTTTCCCCTCCTTCCCCCCATCCCTTCCCCCAGATGGCAGGTTGACCAATACATATTAAATATGTTAAAGTATAAGTTAAATACAATATATGCATACATGTGGGGACTTTTTCTTAGGAATTTAATTATTAGCATGTTCTATTTCTTTTTTTTTAAATGGGACTATTTAAGTAATTTACTTCATCCTCTGTTAATCTGGACAATCTATATCTTTTTAGGTATTCCTCCATTTCAGAGAGAGACAGAAAAAGAGAAAAACCTCGATACAAAGGAGAAGACCTAAGAACAAAATCTGCAGGAATCATTGGATTCCCTAACACAAGATGAGACTATTGCAAGACTTGAAAACCAGAAAGAATCACTGGATTCCTTGAGATGAAAAATTATTGATGGGACTATTTCAGGACTTCAAATCTTGCAGGAATTGTTGGATTCTTGGCACATGAACTAATGGACAATAGATTCCTTTTCGACTATTTCTAGGACTTAAGGACATGTATAAATCTTCATGTGCTTCATGTTATTTGTTACATCGCTACTAGCCTGTGCTATATTGCTATATGCTTATGTAATTTATGTAATTATGTGTAATACCTCCCATATTGATGGATGGATGTATACCTGTTTTAAAAGTGAATGCCTTTAGAAACCCGCTAATCTGATTTTATTTCCCATTTCCTTTGGTGTTTTCATCTCCTTTCCTGAAATGTCAGGGAGGGCATGATCACCTTCTTTTTTGGGGTTCTCACCTCCTTGAGAAGTCAGGGAGGTCATGATAACATATATTCTAAATCAAAAGAAAGCAGGAGATGTTAAGATTCTTACAAGGTACCAAGACAGTAGAATTGATAGATACAATAATCTAATTTAGCATGGTTCAATATGATGGATCTGATCCTACAAGGAGATGTTATGGGCCAGAACTTGAAACAAGGTTCTAAGTGGAATTGATGAGATAATGATTCTCTAATTTACATGTACTTAGTACTTACTATAATGCCACAAGATTCACACCTTTAAGAGAGCATATATAAGGAAGAACTATCAAGGCCACTAATGGACAAGCCTTAGAGTCAATTCTCTATATATTTTGGAAATGAGCCCTTTCTCAGAACCTTTGACTGTAAAATGGGTAGCAATTTTAATGGAAAAATACAACACAACATGTAAAACAAAGGGATTGTTCACAAAAGTACAGTGAGAGAAGAATATGAACCAAAACTAGAGTTCCCTTAGGGTGGGTCATTTTTCAAGAGCAAATATCTTATCACTACTGCTTCAAAACACAGTGCAGAAACTTAGGAATATTTTATACATATAAAATTTTATATATATATATATATATATATATATATATATATATATATATATATATATATATATATATATATATATACATACACATATACACAACACACATATATATGTGTACATGTATATATGTGTGTACATGTATATGTGTATGTGACTATATTATATTCAATTATATACATGGTGTGTGTGATTATAGGTGTATGTATGTATCTTTATCACTATGCATATATCATCTTAGAACATATCTCTGTAGCATATATGTTTATTCCCAGGGCTTCAGTTCTACTTTTATTAATAATAGTGAAAAATAATAACAATGCCAATTATATACTACTTAATGATTGGAAAAGAAATTTGCAATCATTATCTTATTTGATCTTGAAAACAGCATTGGAATATGTTCCATTATTATCTCCACTAACAAAAAGGAAACTGCAAATGTTTAGTGACATGCTCAGAGTCACACAGTTAATATATCTGAGTTTGAACTCAAGTCTTTTAGGCTTTTCATCTGTAATATTTAAAAAAATTAAGGAGAGGAATGTTGATAGTAAAAAATAATATATATTTGTCAATGGAAAGAGTTGACCAGATGACAGAGTGGAATACAGAGACTGGACAGAAGATAAAACTCAAACCTTATATTCTGGATGCTTCAAATTCTTGAATGATACAGAGAGAATAAAGAATGAACAAGCAAAGGCATGACATATGAATCATAAAATACAAATCAGAATGGACAAAAGGAAAAGAAATATTGAGGGAGAAAAAGAAAAGAAGTACATTTTAAGACAAAAAAATAAGAAAAGTACTACAAAAAAGAGTTTGAAAGAAAGAGGTGACAGATGACTATGGACTACTAATTTACACAGGGAAAAAGAAGGGATAAATAAAATTAATAAGTAAACAAAAATAAATTAAAATGAGAAATGATGTATTTAAGAACATGATATAAATTGGAATATGAAAAATAGTCAAGCCAAATGAATGTCAATAAAGGTAATTTATAGGGACAAAGGACCATGAAGTTGACAATAAAAAGCTCAATACAAAATAAATAAAAATACAAGCCAAACAATTATTTTAAATGTAACTGGACTAAATAATCCAATAAAACAAATTAGAGAGTTAAAATTGATGAAAACAAAAGCCAATTTATTATATACAAGAAACAACTACTTAAAGAAATAGTGTTGTGCATAAAAATAATCTAACAAAGGACATATAATTGAATGAAGCACAAGTAAAATTTGCAATGTGTCTGGTATATCCCAAAATATAATAATTGTGCATAACCTATGAAATAAAGCAAAATAATTCTAAGTGTTAATAGAATTAAAAAGGGAAATATTTAGTGAACCAAATGCAATGAATCAATTTCAAGATAAAATAGAAATATTCAAATTGATCTGCTATCTGAATACATGAAGGATAAATATACTAGATTACTAATAGGCATAAGCATTAATTGATGGTGACTTAATTTTCACTTAACAACTGGACAAATCTAGTGAAAAGTTTAAAAGAAATGACTTCATATAACTAAATTAAGTTTGAGAATTCAGAGCTAAGAAGTTTATGGTATATTATGAATGAAACATTAAAGAATATTTGTATTCTCATTACTGCCATTTATAAACATTAAACATGTACTAAGGCACAGAAGAATCATAAATACATGTAAAAAGTTGAAAATTTAATATATCTTTAAGAAATCTTGAGAATAAAATAATTGCAATTATCCAGAACACAAGAAAAAGATATAAACTTGAATGAAAACATAAAAAACATATGTAGCATTAAATATATAAAAGAATAAATCATACAAATAATATCTGCTTAAAAGGGAATGAGAAAATAAAGCATTTCTTTAATAAAGTTAAAGCAATCCCAAAGGAAAATTATATAACAAGTGATCTTACTTGAACAAACTAGAAATTAGTATAATTAATTTAAAATGACAAAATCAAAACTTTTAAGTTTCTACTCTGTGTCAGGCTAAGTGCAAGATGCAAAGAAATAAAAGAAAGCATCATAGTGTCTACACAATTTAGTGGAGGAGAAAGTGTAAAAAGAAAACAAAAAGAAGAGGGGAATTTACCATGGGAATTATTATGTAGTCTTGCAGCCAGGATGGCTGAGGAGGTATGATTTTGATTTGAATTCATATTACAGAATGATAAATTTATGGAAATTATCATATCTAAGAAAACCGAGATGTAGGAAATGATAAGGATAATTCCCTGAATTTTTCTTAAATTATAGAGGATAAGAGAAAAGCTCACACATGTCCATGTTTAGCCTCTCCAAAATAGGAAGGGAAGAATGCCAAGGGCAGGGTGAGATGAGAGTTTCAAAGTTGGTTTAATGTTTATTAAGATGTATTTCCGATGAAGATGAAGTTGAGAAAGTTATTAAAATTTAATTAAAAACAAACAAAAGTAGATGTAAACTAAAACACAAAAGCAGAAATGAAAAAAAGTAATAAAGAACTGTAGAATTAGTAAAACTGAAAACTAAATATTTTTAAAAGATTAACAAAATAATGTGATGCAAAAAGGACAAGGTTTAATAGATAGTTAATATGATATGATGAGAAAAAGATAAAATCTGATGTTAGAGAAAAAACAAAAATGTAAAAATACTCCCTAAAAATGTAAATCCCTTAAATTCTAATTGAGCAAAATAATTAATAGAACCTACTCTGTCATATGTCATCAAAACTAAGGATTTCAAAAAATAGAAAGACATAAAATATAACACACAAATTAAAATTATAGAAAATAAGTCTTATAGTTCCTATACAGGAATTACTATATAAATTTAAGGACCATGCATAAGTGAAATGGCAGGGCAATTCTCCAAGAGCCTCCATAGCTGTGAATTATAACATCTGAAGAAGTTGCAAAGCAGTCTTTGCTAATGCAGATGCTCCTTGTGGATGGGGAATAAATAAATTGGAGGCAAGAGAGAAGAGGAGAGAGGTTGGACAATGCAACTGCCTCTCAGTAGAGAGGTCAGAAAATGCAACTGTCTCTCAGTCTCCTTGTTTCATCATTATCCGCTCAAATGAAGAAATCCATTCTAAGGTCTGAGTTAGACCTCCAGCAATCACTGACAGGTGGCTCCTGTATCACAACAATATAATGTTAACTAATTTCCAAAAATAACATAAGATTATTGCTGAGGTAGTACAAAAATATCAATGGGTTTTCAGGTTAATTCTATAAAAAATTGTCTATTTATTCTATTCAGGATGACTTCTGCAAAGACATAGAGATGGGACATGAAAAACCAAGATCTTGCAATAGTAAGTAGTTACATTTTAATAGACCATAAATGGCCTCCCACCATTTTCATTTTCCACAAATTCTCTGAAAAAAATATGTCATTATCTTGGGTGAAATTATTAATTGTGTCTATAATTTGCTGTTTCACCCAGTCATTTTTTAAGATGAGATTATTCAGTTTCCAATTACTTTTTGGTTTCTTTATCCCTAACTTCTTATTGAATATAGGCTTTATTGCATTGTGATCTGAGAAGAAGGCATTTATTATTTCTGCCTTCCTACATTTAATTTTGAGGTCTTTATGTCCTAATATATGGTCAATTTTTGTATAGGATCCATGAACTGCTGAGAAGATAGTATATTCCTTTCTATTGCCATTCAGTTTTCTCCAAAGGTCTATCATACCTAGTTTTTCTAATGTTCTATTTACTTTTTAAATTTCTTTCTTATTTGTTTTGTGGTTTGATTTGTCTAAATCTGAGAGTGCAAGGTTGAGATCTCCCACTATTATAGTTTTACTGTCTATTTCTTCTTGCAAGTCTCTTAACTTTTCCTTTAGAAAGTTAGATGCTATACCACTTGGTGCATATATGTTTAGTATCGATATGGCTTCATTATTTATGCTACCTTTCAGCAGGATATAGTTTCCTTCCTTATCTCTTTTAATTAGCTCAACTTCTGCTTTTGCTTGATCTGAGATAAGGATAGCTACCCCTGCTTTTTTGGCTTTACCTGAAGCATAATAGATTCTGTTCCAACTTTTTGGCTTTACTCTGTATGTATCTCCATGCTTTAAGTGTGTTTCCTGTAAACAACATATTGTAGGGTTCTGATTTTTTATCCAGTCTGCTATCTGTCTCCATTTGATGGGAGCATTCATGCCATTCACATTTACAGTTAAAATTACTAATTCTGTATTTCCTGCCATCATATTATCCCCAGATTATGCTTTTTCCCTTGACCCCCCCTGAACCCCTTCCCCGATATTTAATTTATAGAACCCACTTGTGAGGCGCAGCCCTCCCTTTTTTTAGTATCCCTCCCCCCTCCCTCCAAGTCCCTTCCCTTATTCTCATTTTCCTTTTTCCCTTTTACTCTCTCCCCTTTTAATGAGGTCAGAGAGAATTCTCTGAAAAACAAATATGTCAATTATTTACTCTTTGAGCCTCTTCTGATGAGAGTAAGATTCACACAATGTTTCTCCCCCTCTCTAAATTCCCTCAGATATGGTATATTTTCTATGCCTTTTTCCTGGGATGTAGTTTCCCTCTTTTTATCACTCCTTCCCCTTTTTCTGATGCTACCCCCTTCCCTTTACTACACCCCCCCCTTTTTTATATCAGTGAAATCAAATTATTCATGCGTACTTTCTATATATATCCACAACAGAGTTACAGTTCTCGAGGGTTCTGTGTACCTTTTTCTGTTTCTCTTCAGTCTTATGGATGTAGATCATATTTTTTGTTTAAGTCTGGTTTATTTCTTAGAAACATATGGAATTCCTCTATTTCATTGAATGACCATCTTCTTCCATGGAAAAAAGATGCTAAACTTAGCTGGGTAGTTTATTCTTGGTAGCAATCCTTGATCTTTTGCCTTTCAGAATAACAGGTTCCAGTTCATTTGATCTTTTAATGTGGAGGCAGCCAGATCTTGAGTGACTCTTATTGTGGCACCTTGGTATTTAAATTTTTTTTTTCTAGCTGCTTGCAAGATTTTCTCCTTTGTGTGGTAATTCTACAGCTTAGCCACAATAATCCGTGGTGTTCTTTTTTTTAGGGTCTATTTCAGAAGGAGTTTGATGAATTCTTTCGACGTCTATTTTCCCTTCTGTTTCTATTATCTCTGGACAGTTCTCTTTGATAATTTCCTGTAAAATAGAATCGAGGCTTTTTTTTGGTCATAGTTTTTGGGACATCCAATGATCCTCAGATTATCTCTCCTAGATCTCTTTTCTAGGTCTATAGATTTTCCCAGTAAGTATTTGACGTTTTTCTCCAGCTTTTCATTTTTTTTTTTTTTTCTTTTTGTTTTGTTTGACTGATTCTTGGGTTCTCAATGAATCATTCATTTCTATTTGTTCCATCCTGAATTTTAAGGAGTTATTTTCTTCATTCACAGTTTTTAGTTCTCTTTGTATATGCCCAATTTCGTTTTTAAATGAATTATTTTGCTCTATTGACTTTTTTCCATTTCCCTAAGTTTTTTTTAGAGAATTATTTTCTTTTTCTGATTCAGAAACCCTATTTTCTTGAGATTTTTTTTATCTTTTCCAATTCAGAAATCCCTCTTTCCTGTGATTTTTTTAACCTTTTCTAATTCACAAATTTTGTTTCCCTGCATCTTCTGTGAATTCTTTATTTTTTCCAACTCCAATTTCAGAACGTTGTTATTCTCTATCATAGCTTCACTTTCCTTTCCCCATTTTTCTTCAAACTCTCTTAATTTTTTAATAGTCTCTTCTAGGAGAGAGTTATGTGATGGGGGGAAGGAATCATTCCCCTTTAGGCTGTTATCTGCTGACTCTCTGCTATTAAATTCCTCAGGGTTGGATACCCACTCTTTCTCTGTGTAGAAAGAATCGATCATTCTTCTTGGCTTTTTACTCATATTTTAAAAATCTTTTGGGGGTCTGTCCTTGGGGCAGGAAATTATTTATTTATTTCTTTACCAGCTTCCTCCCAGACCGGATGGATGCAGCGGCTCCTGGGCCTGAGTTGAGAGAGAGCTCTGGGAGAGAGTTCCCCACCCCATCCCTGGAAGTGCCTCAGAGGTGATTAGCATGGCAGTGCTTTGAAGCCGCTGTGTGTCCTAGCGAGTTCCCTGAGGTTTAAGACTGAACAGTAAAGGTGACACAAATCCCAGCCAATGTGTCCCCTGGGGTGTGGATGTCAGCAGCTGATGTGAAAAGCCCCTGTGCTCAAACTGGAAGTGTCTGCCCAGAAACCACGGTCCTTATTTCAAAGGTTCCGCTTCCCTGGGACTTTTGTGGCTGAGTTTTACAGCCTCCAGCTGAGCAAGGCACTATTTGTTGCTGTGGAAGGAAGAAAGGGAGAGAGGAAGGGAGGAAGGAAAGAAATAGAAGTAAATGAGAGAAGGATAAATAAGAAAGGAAGGAAGGAAGAAAAGAAGAAAGGGAAGGAGGCAAGGAAGGAAGTGAAAGAGGCAAGAAAGAAAGAAAAAAGGGAGGAAAGGAGGAAAGATAAAATGGCAGGAGGGAGTAAGGAAAGAAAAAAGGAACAAAAGAAGGGAGGAAGGAAGAAAGAAAAAAAATTACAGTCAGGAAATTTGAGTTTAAATTTGTGACTTGTCTACTGTGTGGCTGTTTCCTCATTTATTTGAAATTGATGATCAATTATCTTTCAGTTTTAACTCCATAATTCCATTATGCTACTTATATGATCTTTTTGATTATATACAGTGATATATATATATATATATATATATATATATATATATACATATATATATATATATGTATATATATATATATATATATATACATATATATATATATATATGTAATTTGCTGTCCCTTTAAATTTTGTTTTTAAATCTTCTATGAATAGAGAGAAAAATAGCCTCCAAAGCATTTACTCTCTAAATAAGTGTTTTTTCAAAATAATTGTAGATGCTAAGATTTCTATGTGACAAGCTGTTATATATTGGAGATATAGGGACACCAAATTTTTGTGATATTGAGATGAATGTAATTCATTTCATTATTGAAATATGATCATATAATCACTAATATGCTGAGGTGGATTTGAAGTGAGATTCAGAAATTCATTTGAGGTAGATAGGAGATGAGATATAAAGGTTAAAGGAAAGATTTCAAAACTGTAGCATCTAAATTCAATGTTGGAAATGATAAATACCAGAGTTGGCTAAATACAAAAGAATTAATTGAACAAAAATTGTAAGTAGATAATGAGAAAAGTCACAATAAAATAAAACTATTTTGGACACTGCTTGGTGAGATATAAGTATATATCAACTCAAAATTGGAAGAATCTATTCAATACAGAAACTCATTTCTTACCATTTTCAAATAGTTCCCAACAGGAAGTATAAATGCAGGTTTACAGTTTAATTCGTGTTAGTTGTATTGACAACAAGGAATTTCCTCACTCAGGCACTGCCTTACAATATAATTTCTGGATGTGCTCATTCTCTGTCATGGATACTGAGGGCATTAATGGGGAAGGGTGACTGAGAATTATTTTTGTATAATAATTTATTATAATAATAATTATTATTACTATATTTGTTTTAATACCTGTAGTAATATTATCATTATTCCCTTCTTCCTTATAGCTAAAAGTGGCTATATTTAAGGTCTAAAATTATTATTTTTAGCAACTACATAAATAGAAATGTATTGATGGGAGTTCAGGAATTATAATACTTGAAGAAAAAATATATTACTGCAATAGGGTTATCTGTATGATCATGAGAAAATTTGAGGATAATCACATAAGTGGGATTTTGCTCTAGGAACCTTTAATTGCTAGTGTGAGAGTTCTTTGGAAAAAGTGCTTCAACTTACAGTGAGTAAGTAGCCACATGCTTATGTGAAAGGTATAAGTTGCTACATATTATGGACAAACTATCCCAAAGACATGATACATACAAAAAACCTGATAATGATTTGTTAAGAAGATAATATTGTCTGGATGCTATGTTAACTCTACATCAAACACAGGTATTACATTGTTCTTTCTTAGCAAGGCTATGGTACAACTTCGTAGGAACTTTTTCATCCATACCTGTGAATTTTAAAGGATTTTTCACCTTCTTTTCTTGACCAATATCTTATCTAGACATAATTCTCTGAAAATGTGTGTGTGAGGAGAAGACAGATGAATTCCTTAGCTTGCTCTTACCATCTGCTGTATTGAATAAATATTGCTTCATATTATATGCTACTTGGCTCCAAATGTCTCTCCAAGAAAACACTGATAACTGACTCAATTTAATTCAATACATTTCAATACACATTCAACATTTATCAAGCATACATATGTTGGGTCCTAGGCTAAATTCTCAAAATAAAACTATCTTTTCCTTCACATAATTTGCATTCTACAGGAAATCAAATATGTGTAAATAATACAATATATATAAAATAAGTTTAAAAAATATTACTTGGATAGATATGAAGGGCATCACAACAAAAGTGATCAATCGTATATTGCAGCACATGAACAATTCTATAATGTAAGTTAGGAATTCTACTAGATTTACAATAGTCAAAAATATAGCATGTTACAGTATATAACTTTCAAAATTTGGAATCTGGATGACTTGAATTTAAAACCTGCTTTTGGTGTTTTTTAGATATACCACTGAGCAAGTGGTTTCTAAACATCTATAAAATCACAAACATAACGATAATAATTTCTTAACAACATTATTGTGAGATTCAAATGATACGTTTGTCATTATCTAAATTTAGCCAATTAAATGTCTATTTCTAACTGGCTATTTGAAACCCATGTATATAACCCCACCACCTAATGGAAAGTAAATTTGTTAATTCATTCACATGTGTTATAATCAGAAGATCATTATCGTTACTGATTTGGAGAAAAAGTGAAACTTAGAACTTGTGTGTTTTAGCTTTTATATTTTGCATTAGGAAACCATGGCTCAGATAAATGGCTTGCCTAAGGTCACACAAACAATAAATGCCAGAGCAGGACTTGAAATTAATTCTCTTCTCTGGACTATATGACCTTAGAGACTCACAAATACAACTAACTTATAAAGTATAAAGAAATAGACCTTTAAGAGTAAGAGTGGGATGACTAATGTACTTCTGAATTAATATAGGTAGAAATCACAAGAACTAGCTTCAAATCTAGCACTGATGATCTGTCCAATGATTGAGTGCAAATGTGTGTTTTCAACAATATCTTTTGTTAGGTCAAGCCTGAAGGCAATTTTGTCTTTTATTACAGAAGTACTAAATTAAAAACAATACTTTTCAGCTCCAATTTTAGCTTTGTATTAGTAGGTATTAGTGAAATGTTAAACTAAAAGATTCTTAAAGAGGATCCCATATAGCATTTTGAAGCAATGGTTCAATATTGAGGAAATGTTATTGAGGCTTTTCTATCAGACCAACAAATCAAAGGCAAGTCATTTGTTGAGATTACTCAGTATTAATCATCTGCCTTTAAGCTTAATGAAATATTGGTTACTGGAGCAATGGAAGCAATATTGAAACAGACAAAGTGAAACTGTCACACTATATCAGATCTCTAATTCTAAGATCCTTTTAAGCCAGAATTAAAAATGAGTTTGACTTCCGTGAAAAAAAAAGTAGAAAGTTTAGTTTATAGTTTTCAATATTAATAAAAACTTTATATTATTTTATTTTGTTTTTATATATTCAGCAATATCTATGCTGACAATGAAAATTACATCCATTCTTTAATATAATGATGATTTCAACCATCATATTCGCATAATTAATATTAAATTTAGTCATTTTTCAAGTCTATTGAACCATATTGAATTTATAAGTAAGGTTTCTTTTATATACAAAGATATTTTATACTAAGTCTTAGTTAATGCAACCTTTAGCTCTTCTACCAAAATAAATTAATATATAACTTCATTTATTAGTTTATTGTGGGAGCAATGAAAAAATACAGAAATTTTCATTGTGTAACTTAAATCCCAAAAAGCAAAAAGAAGAACATTGGCACTACTTAGTTATAAGGGTTGTCACAAAGATGAGAAACTTAATTCTTATTTTCTAGGCAGAAATTCCACTTCAATCCCTCTGCACAGACACAAAGCACCTTTTAAATAACAATGTATTTTGCCTGAGAAAGTCATCACAGAACCAAACCTCAGAGGCTATTTAATTCAATTCATATTACAATTAAGATTTATCACAATTTTAGAACTAAGAAGAGCCTTAAAGATCATCTGGAATAATTTACTCACCTTATAGACTGGAAACTTGAGATGGAGAAGTGAAAAGTCCAAGATTACAGAGCTAATTAATTAATTCATTTCAATTCATTTGACTCATTATTGAATAAGAATTTATTTGCACTGCATTATATTGTCCTATAACGTATTTCCTATAGTTAGTTATTATCTAGCTAAAACTCCCAGTTTGGAGTAAACTTTTATTTTTGTGGGCAGCTGCTACCACTTTGAGATAGGTCTAATTGTGACTTGTTTTTGCTCTCAGATGGAATCTTGTTCTATATGAGCTGTAGCCATTGATCCTGGTATATTTTAAAGGCATTTTAAAAAGTCTAAATTAATGGGATTTGAGGAATTTATTAGTTAACAAACATTTGTTACATATTCACCTTGTTCCAGGCACTGTGATAAGCCCTAGAAATAAAGAAGCAAAATATAGTCTGTTCCCTTGAGAAACTCATAGTCTAATGGGATAAGAACAAAAATATGCAAACACACACAAACACAAACTTTATATAGAATAAATAAAAAATAAATAAGGAAGAAAAGTACTGAATTGACAGGAATTAAGAATGTTCTCTAAGGAGATAGGACTTAAAGAAAGCTAGAGAGGAAAGAAGACAGAGAATGAAGAGGGAGATCATTACATATATAGAGCATTACCAGATAAAATACTCAGAATTGGACAGTGTACTGTCTTACTTATAAAAGAGCAAAGTGGATATTATCATTAGATTGAGGAGTACATGGTGAGGAGTAAGGTATAAGAAAATTGGTAGTGTAGGAGCCAGCTAAGTTTAAAGGACTGTGAATGACAAATAGAATTTTTTTTTTTTTATAGAGTGATATAGATTGAATGATGTGTGTGTGTGTGTGTGTGTGTGTGTGTGTGTGTGTATCTAATAGTAACCAAAAACAGACCAATGTTAATTTGGAAAGAAATATTTAGTATAATTCCTTTAGAAGCTTTGCTGGACAGGCAGAGCCAAGATGACAGAAAGTAGACAGGTCTTTATCTCAGCTCTTACTAGCTTCCCTCAGATCAGCACCACATCTGGCCTCCTAATTGGTTTTGGAGTGACAGAATGCATAAATATTTGGAGTGTAATAAGTTTCAAGTAGAAAAATATATATTTTTATTATTATAGCTTTTTGTTTACAAGATATATAAATGGGTAATTTTTCAGCAAAGACAATTGCAAAACCTTTTGTTCCAACTTTTTCCCTCCTTCCTCCCACCCCCTCCCCCATATGGCAGGTAGATCAATATATATTAAATATGTTAAAGTATATGTTAAATACAATATATGTATACATATTCATATAGTTATTTCATCAGAAAATAATTTGAAATAACTTCTGTTTCAATCAGGCACAGGTGTAGCAAGCAGAGTGCAGGCACAGTGCAGAGACCCAGGGTAGTGTTGTGTCTACTGCTGGGAATCTATCAGGTAGCTCTTAGCCAAAATACAGCAGTGTTACCTACTTAGTCTTAGGTTGGAAGTGAGTGGATCAGCATACTAACTGTGAGACAATCAACACAACTACAAAAGGCAAATAGTGTGCACTGAACCCCAGAATAACATGGAATTTAGTCATGCCCACTCAGAAGGAAGTCAGCAGCACTAGCCACAGGACACCATGAAGCCACTATCACCTGTAGAGAAAGCTTGCGATATTCTCTCCTTTGCCCTAAGAGCAGACCTCAACCACTAAAATGAGCTAAATAGGAAAAAAAACTGACTATAGATAGCTTTTTATGGAGACAGAGAAGAACAGATATCAAACCTCAAGGACCTAAAGGCAAATCATCTCTAGATGAAGTCTCAAAGACTGATATGAATTGATCTTCCTCACTGAGTTCTTTTTGAAGAATTAAAAAAGGATCTTAAAAGAGAGTTACAAGAAAAATGGATAAAAATAAATTTGTAGGAGAGTTTGTAAAGGGAAAAACAGAAATTATCTGAAGATAACTGACAGGAGCTAAGGTAGCAGAGAGTAGAGGTGTCTCTATGTGACCTCCTTCAAGCTTCCCTTAAATCAACAGTAGATTAAGCCTCTGAACTACTTTTGCAGTGACAGAACCCACAAATATTTGGAGTACAACAGATTTTCAGAAGAATATACTTTGGAAGAACTTCAGAAAAGTTCTGTTTCATTTTGGCAGGGGGAGAGGCTGCTGAGCCTAGACCACAGCTCAGGGACCCAAGCACCAGGAGCTGGTGTGGGGAGCCAGGGTATTGTAGCTTCCACATCAGGGAATCTATAGCAAGGCTCTTAGGCTCTCTGTCCTGGTTACAAGCCAGTGGTTCAGTAGATTTCCTCCAATAAATAAAGGGCAAATTGTGAGCCTTTGGACCCCAGAAACCCAGAAAAATGGGACCTGGACAATCAACCTGGCACCAGAAGTCAGTCAGAAATACTGGCCCCATGGCAAACTAAAGTGGGTGTAATCCCCTTTGTCTTAAGAATAAACTTAAACACTTAACAAAATGAGCAAAAAAGTAAAAAGAAGTCTGATTATAGATAGGTTTTATGGAAAGAAAGAAGAAAGACCTAAAACCCTGAGGTTCCCAAAGGCAAACCAGCTCCAGATGAAGCCCCAGGAATTGATATGAATTGGTCCCCATTTCCCAAGTCCCTCATGGAAAAAAACAAAAATGATCTTAAAAGCAGAAGAAAACTGGGGGAAGAAAATGAGATCTTTGCAAGAGGATATAAAAAAGAAAAAAGCCAGAAATTATCTGAAGAAAACTCCTTAAATAATAGATTTGATGAAAAAAGAAAAGCTTACAACTCCTTACAAAAATATATGAAAAAGAAATCAATTCATAGAAAAAAAAAAAAAAACATAATTTGTGAAATGGAAAAATGCAATGAATAGAACAACTCATTGAAAAATTCAGTTGACCAAATACAAAAAGAGCTAAAAATGGTAACTAAAGAAACTAATCATTAAAAATTGGAATTGAACAAATGGAAATGAATGATTCAATGAGTCATTAAAAATCAAACAAAGCCAAAAAAATAGAAGTAAATATAAAATACTTCAATGGCAAAACAACAGATTTGGGAAAATAGATCTAGAAGAGACAATATGAGAATCATTGGACTTCCTGAAACCTATGATAAAAAAAGACCCTAGAAATTGTCTTTCAGGAAATCATCAAAGAAAACTAAATATTTACATAGAATTAAATAGAATAGAATTAAAATATATATGATTACTTCAATAGATCCAGAAAATTCATTTGATAAAATCCAACACCCCTTCCCATTAAAAAACACTAGATTATATAGTACTACAGGAAGTTTTCCTTAAAATGAATAGTAACATCTATTTAAATATATAAATTCTCTTTGTATCTCTTGCTGTTGCATTTTGTTGGTGATATATAAAAATGCTGAGGATTTATGTGGATTTATTTTGTATCCTGCAACTTTGCTAAAATTCTGAATTATTTCTAATAGCTTTTTAGCAGAGTCTTTGGGGTTCTCTAAGTATACCATCATGTCATCTGCAAAGAGTGATAGTTTGATTTCCTCATTTCCTACTCTAATTCCTTGAATCTCTTTCTCAGCTCTTATTGCCGAGGCTAGTGTCAGAATTAGTAATTGCAACTGCAGATGTGAATGGGATGAACTCTGTCATAAAGTAGAGGTGGATAGCAGACTGGATCAAAAGTCAGAACCCTACAATATGTTGTTTACAGGAAACCTATTTAAAGCAGGGAGATACATACAAAGTAAAGGTAAAAGGTTGGAGCAGAATCTATTATGCTTCAGGTGAAGTAAAAAAAAAAAAAAGCAGGGGTAGCCATTCTTATCTCACATGAAGCAAAATAAAAAAAATTGATCTAATTAAAAGAGATAAGGAAGGAAACTATATTTTGCTAAAGGGTAGCAAAGGCAATGAAGCAATATCAATACATATACACCAAGCAGTATGGCATCTATTATATATGCACTCTTTATGTATCATAACAGACAACAGAGTTCTTTTCATTTTACCTTTTACCTTTCACCTTCTCTTAAATTACATAGTTAGAGGTAACATTTTTTGTTCAGCTCTGTGTTTTTTTTTCATCAGAAAGAAATGGAATTCATCTGTTTCCTTGAATGTTCATCCTTCTTCCTGGAATGAAAATGCTCAGTTTAGATAGGGAATTTATTCTTGGCTGCATTCCAAGTTCGTTTGCCTTTTTGCAATATCAAATTCCAGGCCCTTCTATCCTGTTAGGTCCTGGATAATCCTTATTGTGGCTCCTACGTATTTTTAAAAAATTGTTTTTCCTTTTTTTCTGGCTGCTTGCAATATTTGTATGTTGGTTAAAGAATTCTGAAATTTAGCCACAATTTTCCTTGGAGTTTTATTTAGTGGTCTCTTTCAGGAAGTGTTCTGTGAATTCTTTAAATGGCTATTTTACCTTCTGATTTTATGACATCAGGGCAAGTAGTTTTGATGATTTCCTAAAAAATAGTGTTTAGGCTCTTCCTGGTTTTCAGGAAGTCCAATAATCATTAGATTGTCTCTCCTACATCTATTTTTCAGGTCAGTTGTTTTTCCAAGTAAGTATTTTACATTTTATTTTATTCATTTTTTTTCCTTAACTGATTCTTGATGTCTCATTGAGTTAATCATTTCCATTTGTTCAATTCTGATTTTTAGTGAATTATTTTCTTCATTTGCTTTTTGTACTTCTTTTTGTATTTGTCCAATAGAATTTACTTATTTTTTCTTTTCTTCTTCTTAGAGCTTTTTATTTACAAAACATATGTATGGATACTTTTTTCAACATTGAGCCTTGAAAAACCTTTTGTAAAAAATTTTCCTCTTCTCTTCCCCCCCCCTTCCATAACTGTAAGGTAGTCCGATACATATTAAATGTGTTAAAATACATGTTAAATACAATATATGTATACATATTTACATAGTTATCTTGCTGCACAAGAAAAATCAGATCAAGAAGAAAGAAAAAAAAAACTGAGAAAGAAAACAAAATGGAAGTGAAGCAAATAACAATAGAGAGTCTGGGAAGAGATCTGCTGTGTCTACTCAAATCTCTCAGACAGATTCTTCTTCCTGTAGAAAACCATTGTCTCCAAGCAGTTGCCGTTAATTCTTGTCCAGAGAAGTGACTTCCCTTCCTGCAGAGAGCCCCGTCAGGCCTGATGTAATGCAGAGACTTCTCCTATCTCTGGAGTAGTGTCCTCTTTTATCCTCCCAGAGAATGGGCGTGGGATAATGCAAGGGCTTCTGGGAAGAACCACTTCAACCAATGAGCTTGCTCCTTCTAGGATTCCTAAGGTGTAAACTCCCTTTACAGGTCTGAGCCAGAGAACTGTCAAGTCAACCTGAGTTCTCACTTTGTAATTGTCTAGACAACCTGATTTCTCACCTATTAATCCTAACATCTCCCCCTTTCTTTTGATTTAGAACATAGGATAGTCATGACCTTGAAACATAAATCCATCAATATGGGAGGCGTTACACATAATTACATAGATTACATAAGCACATAGTAACATAATACATGCTAGAAGTATATAACAAATAACATGATCAAATAATCATAAATTGAAAATTTATAAATGTCCATAAGTCCATTGTCCATTAGTCTCATCTTGTGTGAGGACGTCCAATGATTCCTGCTGGTTTTTAAAGTTCTTTAACAGTCTTCTTATTATCCATGCTCTTTCAGTGTCAGATGTTTCTTAGGTTTTCTCCTTTATTTTGAGGTCTTTCTCTTTTTCTGTCTCTCTCTGATGGACAAGGCGAATACGACTCGTTGGCACCCATCTGATTCCTTCTCCTGCTGAAGAAATACAAGCAAACCCTCTCCCCCAGGCAGTTAATCTATCTGGTCCCTTCCATTCACCACTTTCTGGGTCTCTCCACATCACCTGGCGATTATCTAAGGACAGTGGAGCTGCTGGCACTGGACACTGCCCTTCTGGTGGGTTATAAAACCTGTCTGCCGGAGCCAGTGCATCTTGGTCAAAAATTAGAAAATTAATGGTATAGAGAACTAAATTTAGAAGTTCCCTAGGGCTACCTGTGGCTCCCCCTTTCTTTTGTTTTTGGAGGAGTGTCTTAATATCTCTGTTTCTTCTCTCTACTATTGCCTGCCCTTGAGGATTAAAGGGTATGCCCGTGGTATGTAAAATGTTATACTGTGCACAAAAGTGTGTAAAATGTTTGGACGTATATGCAGGTCCATTGTCTGTTTTTATTGCTTGTGGCACACCCATAATTGCAAATGCTTGTATAAGGAATTCAGTGACCACTCGGGCTGTCTCTTTTGCTGCTGGCATTGCAAATGTGAATCCTGAAAAGGTGTCTACCACGACATGAATAAAAGATAGACGACCAAAAGATTTATAATGGGTCACATCCATTTGCCAGATTTCATTGGGTCTCAAACCACGAGGATTCTTCCCTGGAGGGAGTGTAGGAGCGTGGAAGGGAAGACAAGCTGTACAGCTTTTTACTATGCTCCTAGCTTCCTCAGCTTCATCTCTTGTGATTCCAAATTGTAAACGTAAAGCTCGAGCAGCCTGATGATATTTAGAATGAGATTCTTGTGCTTCCTGAAATAAAGGACTACTGGCTAACATGGTTAGAAGGCTATCTGCCTTTGAATTTCCATCAAAAATAGGACCTGGGAGTCCACTATGTGAGTGGACATGCAAGATATAAATCTTGCTTGGATGTTTTCTCACTTAATCTTGACAGTCAACCTGAGTTCTCACCTTGTAATTGTCCAGACAACCTACCTGAGTTCTCACCTAGTAATACTAACAGAAACAATTCAAAACCTTTGCAAAGTTTCAGATTAAAAAATAAATCCACATAAATCATCAGCTTTTTTTTTCCTGAGGCAATTGGAGTTAAATGACTTGTGAGCTAGGAAGTGTTAAGTGTAAGACCAGATTTGAACTTATGTACCATTGACTTCAGAGCTGTTGTTCCACCCACTGTGCCACTTAGCTGCCCAACATCAGTATTTTTATGTTACCAACAAAATCCATCAACAAGAGACACAAACAGAAATTCTGTAGATGACATAAAATATTTTGGAGTCTCCCTACCAAGGCAAAGTTAAGCACTATATGAAGACAGTTAAAAAACACTTTCCACACCAAAAAAGTTAGATCTAATCAAATATGAAGTTCTCATAAGTAGGCTTAGTTAGTACAATAAAAATGACAATTCTAATTAAATTTATTTATTTGTTCAGTGTCATAATCAAATTCCCCAAGAAATTATTTTTTCAAAATTAGAAAAAAAATAATAACAAAATTTATTTGGAAGGACAAGTCAAGAATTTCAAGGGAATTAATAATAAAAATGCCAAATGAAGCTGGCCTGTCTGTGCCAGACCTGAAAGTATATTATAAAGCAACAATTATCAAAATTATATTGTACAAAGGGGCAGCTAGGTGGCACAGTGGATAAAGCACCAGCCTTGAATTCAGGAGGACCCAAGTTCAAATCTCGTCTCAGACACTTAACACTTCCTAGCTGTGTGACCCTGGGCAAGTCACTTAACCCCAGCCTCAAAAAAAATATTGTACTGACTAAGAAATAGAGTAGTTGATCAGTGGAATAGGTTAGGTTCAAAAGACACAATAGTCAATGACTAATCTAGTGGTTGATAAACTCAAAGACCCCATCTTCCGGGAAAAAAAAAATAACAACTCACTATTTGACAAAAGTTGCTGGGAAATTGGAAATTAATATGGCATAAACTAGGCATTGGCTCACACCTAATATCCTATAACAAGATAAGGTCAAAAATGGGTTCACTATTTAGACAGAAAGAGTAATATTATAAGCAAACTAGAAAGAAGGAATTTGTGGACAAAGAACTAAAATACATTATGGAATGAAATGGAATTCCATTATGGAATTGAATGAAAAATAATTATCATTTTAGCAATTAAAAAAAGTTTTGCACAAACAAAAGCCAATGCAGAAAAATTGGAAGAGAAGCAATAAACTGTGGGATTTACATCCAAATGTTATGATAAAAGTCTCATTGCTAAAATATATAGAGAACTGGCTCAAATTTATAGGAATTCATGTCATTTTTCCAACTGATAAATGGTCAAAGAATATTAATTTTCAGATGAAGAAATGAAACAATTTATAAGCATATGAAAAAAGCTCTAAATCTCTATTGATTAGGGAAATACAAATTAAAACAGCTATGTGATACTACTATCTGTAACATTTTCTTGTCTCCAGAAACTGGTAATCCCTCTCTGGGAGGAGAAGATCTGCTGTCTCAACTAAATCCCAAACTAGACTGTCTACTTCTTCCTCCAGAGAGCCGACCCAATTCTGTCCTAGAGTAGACTCCCCCAGACCCAATGTTGCCCTCCTTTTATCCTCCCAGAGAATGGGCATGTGAGAACTCAACTGGTCCTGGGGAAATACTTCAACCATTGAACTTCCTCCTCTTAAAGGTGTAAACTTATTTTAAACATGTAAACTACACCTCAGAATTTCAAATGTGTAAACTCCCTCTAAAGGCCTGAACCAAAGGTGTGAACTCCGAGCCAGAGAACTGTCCAGACAACCTGAGTTCTCACCTTGTAATCCTAACATCTCCCCTTTCTTTTGATTTAGATCATGACCTTGAAACATAAATCCATCAATATGGGAGGTTTTATACATAATTACATAAATTACACAAACACATAGTAACATAGTAACATAACACATACTAGAAGTATATAACAAATAACATGATCAAATAATCATAAATTGAGAATTTATAAATGTCCATAAGCCCATTGTCCATTAGTCTCATCTTGTGTGAGGAAATCCAATGATTCCTGCTGGTTTTAAAGTTCTTTAACAGTCTTCTTATTAGCCATGCTCTTTCAGTGTCAGATGTTTCTTAGATCTTCTCCTTTGTTTTGAGGTTTTTCTCTTTTTCTGTCTCCATCTGAAGAAATACAAGCAAACTCTCTCTCACAGGCAGTTAACCTATCTAATTTCCTTCTATTTACCACTTTCTAAATATCTTCTCATCATCTGCCAATTACATTGGAGTTGTTTGCACTGGACAGAGCCCTGTTGGTTTAAAAGGCCTGTATTCTCCTCAAGTGAAATCCATTTTTGCAATCTAATTGCCTTTTGGCTGACTGATTAGGTAATCCCTTTCTTCCATGTGATTGCTTTTTGGCTGATAGATCACATCAGAGTCCTGACTTCTAAAGGCTCTTTGAGTATAACCTCAGTTGCAATCATGCCCCACCTATCCTTTGATTGGTACCTTGGAGCAGGGCCCCACTTCTCATTTCCCTGGGTCATTCTACATTCTGAGGCCCAGTGAAAGCCTTTGTGACATTTTGGACATGGAGTTTTAGGTCTTCTTTCACCCTGTCTTCTCACTCTATCTCCATATCTACACTGAGCTCTTACATATCCAATTTTTCCACATTGGAAACATCAACGAATTTATCAAGAAGTCCTTTGTCAAGAGAGACTCTGTCTTTCCATGTTCATCATAATCTGGGTATAAAAAGCATTTGTTCCTACTGTAGCACAGCATTTTATGATCTCCTCTAAAGATGCATCTTTGTCTAGTCCCCATATAATTCTTTTGCAAATCTCATTGGCATTTTCCTTAGCCAGATGTCTGGTCATTATTTCTGTAGCTAACTCACCTTGTAATCCTAACAACTATCCATCTCTCAGATTGGCTAAAATTTCAGATGATTAATATTAGAGGGGATGTGGGAAAACTGGGACACTAATCCATGGTTTGTTGTGTTGTGAACTGATCCAATGATTCTGGAGAGCAATCTGAAATTATTCCCAAAAGGCTATCAAATGGCGCATAGCCTATGATACAGCAATGTTTCTATTGGGCTTGTATTTCAAAGAGAACATTAGAAAAGGGAAGAGTACCCACATATGCAAAAATGTTTGTAGCCGGGACCTGTGCCAAAATGTTTGTGGAAGCTCTTTTTGTTGTAGCTAGAATCTGGAAGATGAATGCATGTCCATCAATTGGAGAATGGTTGGGTAAATTATGGTATATGAAGGTTATGGAATATTATTGCTCTGTAAGAAATGACCAACAGGAGGAATACAGAGAGGCTTGGAGAGACTTAACATTAACTGATGCTGAGTGAAATGAATAGAACCAGAAGATCGCTGTACACTTCAATGCTGTATGAAAATGTATTCTGATGGAAGTGGATATCTTCAACATAAAAAGATCCAATTCACTTCCAGTTGATCAATGATGGACAGAAATAACTACACCCAGAGAAGGAACACTGGGAAGTGAATGTAAATTGTTAGCACTACTGTCTATCTACCCAGGTTACTTATACCTTTGGAATCTAATACTTAATGTGCAACAAGAAAATGGTATTTACACACATATATTGTATCTAGGTTATATTGTAACACATGTAAAATGTATGGGATTACCTGTCATTGGGGGAGAGAGTGGAGGGAGGGGAGGATAATTTGGAAAAAATGAATACAAGGGATAATGTTATTAAAAAATTGCTCATGCATATATACTGTGGAAAAAAATTCTAAATAAAAAAAAATAAAGTGCTTAGAATAGTGAAAAAATGTTTGTAGCCACCCTTTTTATAGTGGCAAGGAACTGGCAACTAAGTGGATGCCCATCAACTGGAGAATGGTTGAATTAAGTTATGGTAGTGGATGTTATGGAATATTATTGTTTTATAAGAAACTATCAGCAGGATGATTTTAGAGAGGCCTGGAAATACTCACATAACTTGTTGCTAACTGAAGTGAGTAAATCCAGGAAAATATTATACATAGCAACAGCAAGATTATAAGATAATCAGTTCTGATGAAAGTACGTTTTTTCAACAAGTTGATTCATGCCAGTTCCAATTGTTTTGCCATGAAGAAAAAGCCATATGCACCCAGAGAGAGGACTGTGGGCAAGATAATATTTTCACTTTTTTCTGGTTGTTTGATTGCATTTTTTCTCATTTTTACCTTTTTGATCTGATTTTTCTTGTGTAGCATGATATTCGTGGAAATATGTGTAGAAGAATTCTGCATGTTTACATATATTAAATTACTTATTGTCAAGAGTAGGGAGTGGGGTCAAGGGGGAAGAAAAAAAATTGGAAGATAAGATTTTGTAAGGGGAGAGGTTGAAAATCATCTATGCATATTTTTTGTTTGTTTTTGTTGTTTTTGTATGTATATCTTTTTTGATTTTATAATTATAACATTTATATGCATAGGTAATTTTTTACAACATTATCCCTTATACTCCCTTCTGTTCCAAATTTTTCCCCTCCTTCCCTTCACCCCCTCCCCTAGATAGCAGGAATTCCCATACATATTAAATATGTCATAGTATATCCTAGGTACAATATATATGTGCAGAACCGAATTTTGTTGTTGTTATTGTTACAAAGGAAGAATTGGATTCAGAAGGTAAAAGTAATCTGGGGAGAAAAACAAAAAAAATGCTAACAGTTTATACTCATTTCCCAGTGTTCCTTTTCTGGGTAAAGCTGATTCTGTCCATCATTGATCAATTGAAATTGGATTAGCTCTTCTCTATGTTAAAGATATCCACTTCCATCAGCATACATCCTGATACAGTATCATTTTTGAAGTGTATAATGATCTCCTAGTTCTGCTCGTTTCACTCAGCATCAGTTGATGTAAGTCTCTCCAAGCCTCTATGTGTTCATCCTGTTGGTCATTTCTTACAGAACAATAAAATTCCATAATATTCATGTACCACAATTTGCCCAACCATTCTCCAACTGATGGGCATCCAGTTTCTAGCCACTACAAAAAGGGCTATGCCTATGTTTTGAAAATAAAAAAGCTTTAATTAAAAAAAAATAATATCTGTTGGCTCTCTATTTTTTAATGTTTTTACTAGTTACTGGAATAAATCATAGACTGAATACTTAAGAAAGTTGTCAAATGAACAAAGTTCAGCGAGGTAGCTGTTAGAATAAATGACAAAATCAATATCTAAAATGGTTCTGGCAGCCTAGAAGAATGGCCTGAATAAAAACATGAAAATTAATAGTTGTAAGTAAAAATAAATTATAATTCCTCTGTTCAAAGGCCTTACACTTTACTATGGGTAAGGGATTTTTAAGCAACTAAGATTATATATGATAATTTGAAGAGTGGATATTGAAGGGTAATCACCCATAAAATATATATATATATATATATATATATATATATATATATATATATATATGTATATATAATTCAGCTTAGAAAGGGTCTTGCTTGCTCATTTCCATCCTGTTAGTCAGAGCCAGGCCTATACTCCAGATATCCTATCTTCCAATTGTCAGGACTTTTTTGTTATGTCAAATTGTCTTTTAGATTCCTTTATGGGAGACTCTATGTCTGGTTCACTTTCATTGCTGTCTTCTGAAAGTTTCGCACCTTGGCTGATACACAGTGGATGATTAATAAACCCTTGCTAATTGATCAGCTTACAACACAAAAAGGAAATACATTGCTTTACAGAATGAATAATTTATAGAATGAGATACTGGTGTAAAGCATATTATAGACAAATTAGAGATTAGGCATGCTGGAACAAACTTTGTTAGACAAAGCTACAATTTCTATATGGATAGTTGTTAATTGTATTATTTAATTAATTATACACTTTTAAGAAGATTGTAAGACATATTACTAGTATTTATGGAGAAAGAGAGAGACAGAGACAGAGACAGAGAAATCAAGAGAGATATAACAGAGACCCAGAGACATAGAGAGACAAAGACTGTGAGAGACAGAGTGAGAGAGAAAGAAAGAGATAGAAATAAAGAGACAGATGGAGAAACAGAAACAAAGACAGAGACAGAGAAACAGAAATAGAGAAAAGAGAGAGGAAGATGGAAGTGGGAAAGGGAAATAGATTGAGAAAAGGAAAAGGAAAAGAGGAACATTATCATATTGCTTTCTGTAGTTTATTCTTATTTTTAAACAGTAACGCATACTATTGATATTGTGAATCTTGTCATTTTTAATAATCAAATGGAGGAGAATGCCTTATGAGTAAGAAGTTTTAATTCAAAGTTTTTGACTAAAACAAAAATATAATGAAATGTTGCAAATCTTCCAAAGCATTAGAATTAAATTCACAAAAACATAGATTACCACTCAAAAAGAGTGGTAGACACTATCTATTCCATTCTCATATTCTACAGATGAACTGAGGTAAATGAAGATAAATGAGTTGGTCAAGGTCATACATGTCTACATATTTACTTACATATCTAGTTATGGAATTATATATCTAATTACTCCAAGTTCAGCATTCGTTCTACAATACCACACTGTTTGTTTTGTAGAACATCAGTTTCTTGATAACAAAAGTGATAAACTCAATGTCTTAGTCTTCTAAGATTAAAATGGTTTCCTATAACTTTATTAAGTCTAGTATGTATAATGTATATACATAAAATTTTATATTGAATAATGGGAAAATAATCTATCCATCTATCCATTTCTCTGTCATCATTGACATTATTAACATCATTATCTTTCTGTCTGTCTCTTTCTCCCCTAACCATATACTTATTGTCATGTTTTATGAGTGTTTTTCTGTAAAAACTAGAACTTAAATTTTTGGTTATGCATATAGCACAATTATTGCAGCTTCCATTATTTCTATCTGTTGTTACTAAAAGTATACATATATACATACATAAATAATCATAAATAAAAGCATTTTAAAACATTGAAAGTTATTTTATTGTTAAGGTGAAAAGGCACTCATTGTAATAATTAATTTTATTTCTTGAGATCTGTAAACCATTTGTTCCATATTTTCAAGTCTACATCATGGAGTAAATTATTATTTCTGTAGAATCTGATGTGATAAAGAGGCTATGTATCATCCATGGTTGAAACAGCACCTACCAAAACAAACCATATTGTTAATTGTGCATCCAATTACTTCCTATCTAGTCCATCTATTTCTGGAAATACCTCTGACACTTTGACATGCAAGGGAAAGGCATACTGTCAGGATAAAAAGCTCAAAGGAGAAAGCTCTTTGTGTTTCTAATTCTAACACACATCAGAATTCTAAAGAAGCTTCCAAAAGTTCCACAGGGAAAGATATATCAAATATTATAATTAAAATGCAGAAAGTTTGGATGGCCCTGGGAAAGGAAGTTTTTTCATCTGTACCATATATTTCACTCAAATCACAAAAATGCTGGTCAGGTTACATAACTCTTTCATAAATGAGCTGACTGATACTGGGCAAGTCACGTCATATCTTTGTTTCTTTTTCCAGAATCAGAGGCAATTCTTGATAGCAGGTAAAAGTCTGGGTTTGTTATGAAAAGGAATGACTTTAAAATGCTAACTCTGATGCCTATTGGTTTTGTGAATATGAGGCAATTAATTGAATTTCTCTGAGACCCAGTTTCCTCATTTGTAAAAAATGAGGTATTATTCAACTGTTAGCTTGTTTGCATTTCTTCATGTACAATAGTCAACATCCTCTTTTATGTGATATATTCATTAGTACTGATGAAACTAAGGAGGAAGGATACATACAGACAGTGACAGAGGACAAAGGCAAGCAGAAAGGTACCAAGAGAAAGACAGAGACACTTACAATTATAAATCCTTATCCCTGCAAAACAACAAAATATAAGAAAGGAAACTATATCTACTTCATTATCTATGTAGCCTTTTAGCAAGATGTAGTTTCCCTCTTTATCTATTTTAATTACATCTACTCAAGAAATTAAAGAAAAAAAAACAATGCCATCTTTTAATTAACCATATAATTATAATATGAATAATTTGTTCTTATTCCTCTTGTTGTTTCACTCATTAATTTTTAAGGATTAGATTATTTAGTTTCTAATTAATATACATAGACAGAATTAATTATTACATCCAAGAGAATGACAATAATGAGACAAGATACCCAAATTTATGGGAGACAGCCAAAGTAGATCTTAGGTGAAGTTGTTTATAATTACATACTTACTTTAACCAAACAGAGAAAGAGAAGATCAATGGATTGAGCATACAACTAAAAAAGATAGAAAAAAATTAAGCAGCCAATTAAATACTAAATTTGAAATTCTGAAAATGGAAGGGGAAAATAATAAAATTTAAAGTAAGAAAATTATTGAGTTAATAAACAAAACTAAAAGTTGATTTTATGAAAACAACAACAACAACAACAAAGTATATAAACCTTTAGTGAATTTGATTAGAAAAAGAAAAGAAAGCTTCCACCAGTAGACCCAAGATGGCAAAGTAAAGCCAAGAAGATACTACTATTCAGCCAATTTCACTCAAAAAACACATGAAATCAGTCTTCTGAACAGAGTCTGACTTAATGAAACCCCCTTCCTGTTCAAGGTAGAATGACAAAACTTCAAGAAAAGTCAGTCTCATTGGGGTGAAAAGGGTGTTCAGCCCAGGGCAGAGAGACTCTGGGAAAGCTGGTGAGAGAATTTTAATCATAACAAATTAGCAACTGATAACCTCAGTCCTGGCTCAGCAGAGAAGCAGATCAGTGTGATAGCTTTTACTCCCAGCTTGGAAGATAAACTCTGGTCAATAAGGCTGTTTCCTAAATATACAACCCTTAGTAAATCTGATTTAAAAAAAAGAAAAAGAAAGAGGAAAAACAAATTGTTAGTCTCGAAAATGAAAGGGGAGAACTTGCCATTAATGAAGAAGAACATAGAGCAATAATTAGGAGTTACTTTGCCCAACTTTATTCCAAGAAATTTGATAACTTAAGTGAAATGGAAGAATACCTTCAAAAATATAGCTTGTGCAGATTAACAGAGGAAGAAGTAAATAGTCTAAACATTCCCATTTTAGAAAAAGAAATAGAACAAGCTATTAACCAACTCCCTAATGAAAAATCCCCAGGACCAAATGGATTTACAAGAGAATTCTACCAAACATTTAAAGAACAATGAACCCCAACGTTATATAAACTATTTGAAAAAATAGGGATTGAAGGAATCCTACCAAATTCTTTTTATGACAAAAACACGGGACTGATACCTAAACAAGCTAGGTTGAAAACAGAGAAAGAACACTATAGACCAATCTCCCTAATGAATATTGATGTTAAATCTTAAATAAAATATTAGCAAAAAGAATACAAAAAATCATCTCCAGGATAATACACTATGACCAACTAAGATTTATAGCAAGAATAGAGGGCTGGTCCAATATTAGGAAAACTATTAGCATAACTGATTATATCAATAAACAAATTAATAAAAAACATATGATCATCTCAATAGATGCAGAAAAAAACATTTGATAAAATCCAACATCCATTCCTACTGAAAACACTTGAGAGGATAGGAATAAATGGACTTTTCCTTAAAATAGTCAGGAGCATATATTTAAACTGTCAATAATCATCATATATAATGGGGAAAAACTGGAACCTTTCCCAGTAAGATCAGGAGTGAAACAAGGGTTGCTCACTATCACAATTATTATTCAATATTGTATTAGAAATGCTAGCCTCAGTAATAAGAGTTGAGAAAGAGATTAAAGGAAATAGAGTAGGTAATGAGGAAACCAAACTATCACTCTTTGCAGATATGATAGTATACTTAGAGAACACCAGAGATTCTTATAAAAAGTTATTAGAAATAATTTATAACTTTAACAAAGTTGCAGAATACAAAATAAATCCACATAAATCCTCAGCATTTTTATACATTACCAACAAAATTCAACAGTAAGAGATACAAATAGAAATTCCATTCAAAACAACTGGTAATAGCATAAAATTTTGGGGAATCTATATATCAAAGGAAAGTCAGGAATTATATGAGCAAAATCATAAAACACTTTTCACACAAACAAAGCCAGATCTAAATAATTGGAAACATATTAAATGCTCTTGGATAGGCCGAGTGAATATAATAAAGATGACAATATTCACTAAACTAATCTATTTATTTAGTGCCATATCAATCAGATTACCAAGAAACTATTTCAATGACCTAGGAAAAATAACAACAAAATTTATATGGAAGAACAAATGGTCAAGAATTTCAAGGGAATTAATGAAAAAAAAATCAAATGAAGGTGGCCCAGCTGTACCTGATCTAAAACTGTATTATAAAGCAGCAGTCAACAAAACCATTTGGTATTAGCTAAGAAATTGATTAGTTGATAGAGGAATAGGTCAGATTCACAAGACATAATAGTCAAAAACTATAACAATCTAATGTTTGAGAAACTCAAAGATCCTAACTTTTGGGATAAGAATTCATTATTTGCAAAAACTGCTGGGAAAACTGGAAATTAGTATGGCAGGCATGGACCTACACTTAACACCATATATCAAGATAAGATCAAAAGGGGTCCATGATTTAGGCATAAAGAACAAGATCATAAATAAAATAGAGAAACATAGGATAGTTTACCTCTCAGTCTTGTGGAGGAGGAAGGAATTTGAATTTCTCAAAACTGCTGGAAAAATTGGAAACTAGTATGGCAGAAACTAAACATTAAACCATACCTAACACTGTATATCAAGATAAGGTTGAAACAGGTTCATGATATAGACAAAAAGAGTGATATTATAAGCAAATCAGAAGTACATAGGAAACCTCTCAGATCTGTAAAGGAGCAAAGAATTTGTGATCATTTTTGCATTTAAGGGTACTGATAAAGGCCTCATTTCCAACACACATAAAGAATTGACTCAAGTTTATAAGAATTCAAGCCATTCTCCAATTGATAAATGATAAAAGAATAGCAATTAACAGTTTCAAATGAATAAATTGAAACCATTTCTAGCCATGTGAAATACTGTTCTAAATCACTATTGATCACAGAAATGTAAGTTAAGACAACTCTGAGATACCACTACACACCTGTCAGACTGACTAGGGACAAAGATAATGACAAATGTTTGAGGGGAGGAGGGAATACTGGGACATCAATATATTGTTGGTAGAGTTGTGAACTGATCCAACCATTCTGAAGAGCAATTTGGAACTATGCCCAAAAAGCACTCAAACTGTGCATACCTTTTGATCCATCAATTTTTCTACTGGACTTATATCCCAGGGATATCTTAAAAGAGGGAAAGGGACCCACATATCCAAAAATGTTTGTAGCAGCCTTTTTCATAGTAGCAAGAAACTGTTAATTGAGCGTAGGCCCATCCTTGGGACAATGGCTGAATAAGTTATGGTATGTGAGTATTATGGAATATCATCGTTATATAAGAAATGATCAGCAGAATGATTTCAGAGAGACATACATGAACTGATGCTAAGTGAAATGAGCAGAACTAGGAGATCATTGTACATGGCAACAACCATATTATATGATAGTTAATTCTGATGTCTGTGACTCCAACAATGAGGTAATTCAAACAAATTCCAATGATCTTGTGATAAAAAGGTGCCATCTACACCAAGAGAGAGGACTATGAGACCTGAATGTATTTCACAACATAGCATCTTCACTCCTTTTGTTGTTGTTTGCTTGCATTTTATTTTCTTTCTCATTTTTACCTGTTTTATTTGATTTTTCTTTTGTAGCAAGATAATTGTATAAATATGAATGCATATATTGTATTTAACATAAAAAAATCAACTCTACAGAACACTTTTCATACAGCACCATGAGGTCAGTATTGCAAGTATGATACTTTTCTGGAATAAGGAAACTTGTTTCTCAAAAAAGTTAGTTTATGAACAAACAGATTTGGGATTCAAATCTATTTCAATCTTGAGGCTATTCTCAGAACCATTATTTTTGTCCTTGGTATCTATTTTTCAAATTTTGCAATTACTGTAGGTGGAGCCAAGATAGTAGAATTAAGGAAGGAACTTGCCCAAAGTCTCCTCCAAACCATTCCAAATACCTTTAAAAATGACTCTAAGCATATTTTAGAACATGAGAACTCACAAAAAATTGAAGTAGAACAATATTCTAGCTCTGGATATCTCAGAAGGTCAGTAATAAAGTGTTAGGCCCCTGAGTGGGAGCAGCACCATACTAACACAAGCCAATGAAGCATAGCCCCCTCCCTAGCAAACAGGCATGGGAACTTGGGGCCTATGAATCCATGCCAGCAGCAAGTTTCAACACCTCTGAGCCTACAGTCATCCAGGAGTAATTTGAAGGCTTTCTGGAATTGTTTGTCATACTAGGGTGTGAGGGGAGTCCCAGTAAATTAGGAGCTCATCTTGAGAGCCATTCAATTAGCAGCATCGGCAGAAGAAACAGCAGCAGCCATGACAATAATGTTGGTGGCTTCTGTAGCTCTCAGCTCACAGACAATAAGGGGCTCAGACAGCTGGTCAGAAGGAGATTTCAATGGTCTCTTCGCTTAGCATTAAGGCCTGGCTCTATTGCTTTGTCAATACTCAGATCTGAGTTGCAGTGCTGCCTAAAGTTCCATTTCAAGATTTAATACTAGCATATTAGAACTTATAGACAGAATAAATCAGGAATCTTTTTAAAAGTTCCAGGGCAAAAAGAGTACTTATGTTCATTTACACATTACAGTATATACCAGGAGAATATTAAATACACTATTTCTTTGATCATACCACCTTGGAAGAACTGAAAACTTACAGGTCCTTAGAAGGATTTCTGAAAGCAGCTACACAAAACCCCTGAAGCTTGAAACATTGCACTCTCCACTTTGGAAACAGAACCCTACATTAACAAAGAGTTGAAAACCAAGCAATAGGCTAAAGAAATGATCAAACAACAGGAAAATATTCTAACCATAGGAAATTACTGTGGTGACAAGAAAGATAAAAACACATAATCAGAAGATAACAAAATTAAATCTCCCATAACAATGCCTCCAATAAAAATCAGAATGGGCCTCAGACCATGGAAGAGCTCAAAAAAAATTGAAAATCAAATGATAGGGGGCGGAGCCAAAGTGGAGCAAAAGGCACACCCGATTTTTAAGCTCCTCTCATGCCCTCACTACCAATCTTTTAATTCACCCTAAAAAATAGCACTTGACTGGTGAAATTCATGAAGATTAAAGGTACAACGACTTACCAGCTGGAGATAATCTGGAGGACTGCCAGATCAGGTTTGTTCTGAGGGCTGGAAACACCAGCAGCAGTCGGGGATATAGGAAAGACTGGCATCCTGAGTGGACCAGGGTCGAGGTAGCCTCTGTGTCTAGAAAAATAATAGAAACGACTCTGCCATAGGCTGATTGCTTTGTCTTGATTATAAAGCAGTGGATCAGCAGAGAGATTAGAGCCAGAGGTACAGGGTATTCTAAAAATACCAGAACCTAACAGGATCAGTCTGTATCCACCCTGAACTGGAAGTGACTCAGCATAGACCAACACAACTGTGCAGCTGCATTCATGCGCCAGGGCAATTGCAAATCTACACAGCAGGGGACTGCATCCTGGGGCAGGCTCTAATCTGCACAGAGTGGGGCTTGGCCTTGGGCAATAGAACTTCCCCAGCACCACTGTGAGTCCTTAGGCAGAGCTACTTCCAGTGCCTTGGGGGACTATTTGCTGGGCAACTGCTAATATCCACAGCCCCACAGCTGGCTTTGGCTTAGGACAATGACACTTTAATTGCTCAGCCCCTTGCCTCAGGGTAGTCGTTAATCCACACATCAGGGTTCTTTGCAGGGCACTGCCACAGTTCGGCTTTGCAGGCCAGAGTCATTTCCTTTGGGGAACTATTTCCCAGAGCACTCCTGTGGTTGGCCACTCTTTGTAGCTGGTTGGCAGATGGTCCATACACCAATCCCTGTTCTGCAGAGGAAGCTGGTAACCTCCTGGCCCTGAAGACAGACCCTACAGGCTTTAAAAGATGAGTAAAAAAAAATCAAAAGGATGATCAATAGTTTCATTATAGGAAGAGAACAGATATTCAACCCTGAGGAGAGTAATAACAGACAGTCTCCAGGCAACTCTTGGTCCCCAGTACAAAAGTCTCTCTTAGAAGAGACTGTTAAAAATCTTAAAAGAGAGCTAGAAGAAAAATGAGGAAAGGAAAGAGAAACTATGCAAGAGAGTAACAACTTCCTGTAATGTGAATTGGAAAAGGAAAAAAAAAAAAACTTTCAGGAAGTGCAGAGAAACAGAATTTGTGAATTGGAAAATGTAAAGAACTCCCAGGAAAGTAGGATTTGTGAATCGGGGGAAAAATAGTGAAATGGAAAAAAAAAATCCATAGAATAAAACAACTCACTTAAAAATTCAATTAGGCATATACAAAAAGAAGTAAAAAAAGCTAATGAAGAAAATAACTCATTAAAAAATCAGAACTGAACAAATGGAAATAAATGATTCATTGAGACACTAAGAATCAGTGAAGCAAAAACAAAAAATGAAAAAAATAGAAAGAAACATTAAATATCTACTTGAAAAATCAACAAACCTGGAAAACAGATCTAAGAGAGATAATCTGAGAATTATTGGACTTCCTGAAAATTATGATGAAAAAAAGAGCCTAGATACTATATTACTGGAAATCATCAAAGAGAACTGCCCAGAGGTAATAGAACCAAAAGGTAAAATAGGCATTGAAAGAATTCATCGAACACCTTCTGCAAAAACTCCAAGAAATATTGAGGCCAAATTTCAGAACTATCAGACTAAGGAAAAAATATTGCAAACAGCCAGGAAAAAAAACAATTTAAATACCGAGGTGCCAAAATAAGAGTCACTCAAGATCTGGCTGCCTCTACATTAAAGAATCACAGGGCCTGGAATCTGATATTCCTAAAAGCAAAAGAACTTGGAATGCAGCCAAGAATGAATTACCCAGATAAGCTGAGCATTTTCTTCCACGGAAGAAGATGGATATTTAATGAAACAGATGAAGTCCATTTGTTTCTAAGGAAAAAAAAAAAACAGATCTAAACAAAAAAAATTTGATCTCCAACCATAGGATTAAAGAGAAGCAGAAAAAGTTAAAAGGAACTTTTGAGAACTGTATTTCTATTGTGGATATACATAAAGACCACATGTATAATTTTATTTTACTGATATAAAAAAGGGAAGTAGAAATGGAAAGGGGATAGTGTCAGAATAAGGGAAAAGGGGAGATAAGAAGTGGGGAACTATATCCCACAAAGAGGCAAAGGAAACCTATCATATCTGAGGGAATTTAGAGAGGGGGAGGAACACAGTATGAATCTTACTTTCATCAGGTTGTCTCAAAGAGAAAATAATTGACATATTTGTTTTAAAGAGAATTATCTCTCACCTCATTTAAAAGTGGGAGAAAAAAAGTGAAAAGAAAAAGAGTAATAAGGGAAGGGAACAAGAAAGGGAAGGGATTTAAAGGGAGGAAAGAAGGATACTAAAGAGGGAGGGCTACGTGACACAAGTGGAGCCCATATGTTTAATACTGGGAAGGAGTTCAGGGGGGGCAAGAAAAAAAGGCATAATCTGGGGATAATATGATGGCAGAAAATACAGAATTAGTAATTTTAACTGTAAATGTGAATGGGAAAAACTCTCCCATTAAGCAGGGGAGGATAACAGATCGCACCAAAAGTCAGAACCCTACAATGTGCTGTTTACCAAAAACACATTTAAAGCAGGGAGATATATACAGAGTAAAGGCAAAAGGCTGGAGCAGAATCTATTATGCTTCAGGTGAAGTAAAAAAAGCAGGGGTAGCCATCCTTATCTCAGATCAAGCAAAAGCTAAAACTGATCTAATTAAAACAGATAAGGAAGGAAACTCTATCCTGCTAAAGGGTAGCTATAATAGTGAGAGATCTCAACATTGCATTCTCAGAATTAGATAAATCAAACCACAAAACAAATAAGAAAGAAATTAAAGAGGTAAGTAGAATATTAGAAAAATTAGGTATGATAGATCTTTGGAGAAAACTGAATGGTGATAGAAAGGATTATACTTTCTTCTCAGCAGTTCATGGAACCTATATAAAAATTGACCATACATTAGAACATTAAAAACCTCAAAATTAAATGCAGGAAGGCAGAAATAGTGAATGTTTTCTTTTCAGATCATGATGCAATAAAAACTACATTCAACAAAAAATTAGGGGTAAATAGATCACAATGTAATGGGAAACTAAATAATCTTATCTTAAAGAATGATTGGGTGAAACTGCAAATTATAGACACAATGAATAATTTCACTCAAGATAATGACAATGATGAGATATCATACCAAAATCTGCAGGATGCAACTAAAGCAGTAATAAGGGGAAATTTTATGTGTTTAGAGGCTTACTTGAATAAAATATAGAAAGAAAAGATCAATGAATTGGGCTTGCAACTTAAAAAAGGTAGAAAAAGATCAAATTAAAAATCCCCAATTAAATACTAAACTTGAAATTATACAATTAAAAGGATAAATTAATAATATTGCAAGTAAAAAATCTATTGAATTAATAAATAAAACTAAGAGTTGGTTTTATGAAAAAAAAACCAAACAATAAAATAGATAAACCTTTGGTAAATCTGATCAGAAAAAGGAAAGAGGAAAATCAAATTGTTAGTCTTAAAAATGAAAAGGGAGAACTTTCCACCAATGAAGAAGAAATTAGAGCAATAATAAGGAGTTACTTTGATCAACTTTATGCCAATAAATTTGATAGCATAAGTAAAATGTATGGCTACCTCCAAAAATATAGGCTTCCCAGATTAACAGAGGAGGAGGTAAATTGCTTAAATAGTCCCATTTCAGAAAAAGAAATAGAAGAAGCTATTAATCATCTCCCTAAAAAAAAAGCCCCAGGACCATATGGATTTACATGTGAATTCTACCAAACATTTAAAGAACAATTAGCCCCAATGTTATATAAAATATTTGAAAAAATAGGAAGTTAAGGAGTCCTTCCAAATTCCTTTTATGACACAGACATGGTACTGATACCTAAACCAGGTAGTTTAAAGCTGAGAAAGCAAACTATAGACTGATCTCCTTAATGAATATTGATGCTAAAATCTTAAATAAGATATTATCAAAAAGACTACAGAAAATTATCCCCAGGATAATACACCATGATCAAATAAAATTTATACCAGGAATGAAGGGCTGCTTCAATATTAGGAAAACTATCAGTATAATTGGCCATATTACCAACCAAATTAACAAAAACCATATGATCATTTCAATAGATGCAGAAAAAGCACTTGATGAAATCCAACATCCATCCCTATTAAAAACCCTTGAGAATATAGGAATAAATGGCCTTTTCCTTAAAATAATTAGTAACATCAATTTAAAGCCATCAGTAACCATCATATTTAATAGGGATAAACTTGAAGCATTCCTAATAAGATCAGAAGTGAAACAAGGTTGCCCACTATCACCATTACTATTCAATATTGTATTAGAGATGCTAGCTTTGGCAATAAGAAATGAGAAAGAAATTAAAGGAATTAAAGTATGTAATGAAGAAACAAAATTACTGCTCTTTGCAGATGATATGATGGTATACTTAGAGAACCCCAGGGATTCTACTAAAAAGATATTAGAAATAATTGACATCTTTATCAAAGTTGCAGGATACAAAATAAGCCCACATAAATCATCAGCATTCTTATATGTTGTAAAGGGCTAGAACTGAGCAAATGCACTTGGATAATGGAGCATGTGAGACTAGTTGCCAATTGGACAATTCTCTATTAACATGTTTGAAGGTTGACCCTCCCCAACTATTCTGTGCTGGCTTGATTGGTGGGACAAAGAAGGGAAAGTGACTAGTGTAGGTGGAGTAGGAGAAGAAAATTGAGGCATTCAACTGGTGGTGGAGAGAAAGGAAGGTGGTGTGGAGATCGCTAGATTTAATCCCCTGACATGGACCCCAAAAGACCAAGAATAAAGATTTTTGGTGATCTTGACTCTGGTTGATTTCTGGGCAGACAAAGTTCCACCAATACGTCACTAACAAAATCCAACAGTTGGAGCTACAAAGAGAAATTCCATTTAAAGTAATTACTGATAGTATAAAATATTTAGGAATCTATCTGCCAGGGGAAAATCAGAAATTATATGAGCAAAACTACAAAACACTTTCTACACAAATAATGTCAGATTTAACCAATTGGAAAAAATATTAAATGCTCTTGGGTTGGGTGAGCAAATATAATAAAGATGACAATACTACCTAAACTAATCTATTTATTTAGCGCTATACCAATCCAACTCCAAAAAAGCTATTTTAATGACCTAGAAAAAATAACAACAAAGTTCATATAGAAAAACAAAAGGTCAAGAATTTCAAGGGAGTTAATGAAAAAAAAAATCAAATGAAGGTGGTCTAGATGTTCCAGATCTAAAATTATATTATAAAGCAGTGATTACCAAAAGCATTTGGTATTGGCTAAGAAATAGACTAATGGATCAGTGCAATAGGTTAGGTTCAAAGGAAAAAAAAAAACAGCCAATAACTTCAATAATCTAATGTTTGACAAACCCAAAGACCCCAGCTTTTGGGATAAGAACTCACCGTTTGACAAAAATTGCTGGGAAAATTGGAAATTAATATGACAGAAACTAGGCATTGACCCACACTTAACACTATACACCAACCTCAGGTCAAACTAGGTTCACAACCTAGGCATAAAGAATGAGATTATAAATAAATTAGAAGAGCATAGGATAGTTTACCTTTCAGAGCTGTGGAAAAGGAAGGAATTCATGACCAAAGAAGAATTAAAGGTCATTATTGATAACAAAATAGAGAAATTTGATTATATCAAATTTAAAAGGTTTTTATACACCCAAAACTAATGCAGACAAGATTAGAAGGGAAAACATTTTTACAGTCAAAGGCTGTGATAAAGGCCTCATTTCCAAAATATATAGAGAATTGACTTTAATTTATAAGAAATCAAGTCATTCTCCAATTGATAAATTGTCAAAGGATATGAAAAGACAATTCTCAGACAAAGAAATTGAAACTATTTCTAGACATATGAAAAGATGCTCCAAGTCACTATTAATCAGAGAAATGCATATTAAGACAAATCTGAGATATCACTACATAACTGTCAGATTGGCTAGAATGACAGGGAAAGATAATGC
The DNA here is from genome assembly GCF_048593235.1 of Sminthopsis crassicaudata. Lineage (NCBI taxonomy): Eukaryota > Metazoa > Chordata > Mammalia > Dasyuromorphia > Dasyuridae > Sminthopsis > Sminthopsis crassicaudata. The sequence continues at coordinate 682,163,614 of NC_133617.1, read as the reverse complement.
AGAATGTTGGAGGTGATGTAGGAAAACATCCTGATAGAGACACTGATACATTATTGGTGGAATTGTGAATACATCCAGCCATTCTGAAGAGCAATTTAGAACTATGCTCAAACTGTGCATATCCTTTGATCCAGCAGTGTTACTACTGGGCTTATATCCCAAAGAGATTTTAAAGAAGGGAAAGGGACCTGTATGTGCAAGAATGTTTGTGGCAGCCCTCTTTGTAGTGGCCAGAAACTGGAAACTGAGTGGATGCTCATCAATTGGAGAATGGCTATATAAATTGTGGTATATGAAAATTATGGAATATTATTATTCTGTAAGAAATGATCAACAGGATGATTTCAGAAAGGCTTGGAGAGACATGAACTGATGTTGAGTGAAATGAGCAGGACTAGGAGATCATTATATACTTCAACAACAATACTATCTGATGATCAATTCTGATGGATGAGGCACTTTCCAACAATGAAATGAGCCAAATCAGTTCCAAGAGAGCAGTAATGAATTGAACCAGCTACACCCAGTAAAAGAACTCTGGAAACTGACTATGAACCACTACATCGAATTCCCAATCACTATATTTTTGTCTACCTACATTTTTTACTTCCTTCACACGCTAATTGTATACTGTTTCAAAGTCCGATTCTTTTTGTACAGCAAAATAACAGTTTGGACATGTATAAATATATTGTATTTAACTTAAACTTTCACATATTTAACACATATTTCCCCCTGCCATCTGGGAAAAGGCGTGAGGAGAAGGAGGGGAAAAGTTGAAACAAAAGGTTTTAGAATTGTCAATGCTGGAAAATTACCTATGCATAAAATTTTTGTAAAAAAAAAGAAAAAAAAAAGAAAAAAGAAAAAAAGGCAACCATTGGCCTTATATCCACATGCAAAAAAGAAAAGAGAATCAAGTGAGAGAGGTAAAAGTAAAAGTGGGAAACAAAATGATAGTGGTACAAAAGTAAATACAAAAAGTGAATGAGGAGGTCTTAAAAAGCAAAATTGACAAATGGGTAAGGAGCTATAATATCTTACTGAGGAAAATAATTCCTTAAAAATTAGAATTGAACAAAGGGAAGCTAATGACTTTATGACAAATTGAGAAAATATAGAACAAAACCAAAATAATGAAAAATAGAAATAAAACAAAATCAAAATAAGGAAAAAAAAAACAATGTGAAATACCTCACTGAAAAAATAACACTCCTGGAAAATAACCTAGGAGAGATAATTGAAAAAATATTGAAATACCTGAAAGTCATGATTTAAAAAGAGCTTAAACACCATCTTTCAAAAAATTCTCAAGGAAAACTGTTCTGATGTTCCAGAACCAATGGGTAAAATCAAAATCAAAAGAATCTGTCAATGACCTTTTGAATGGGAACCCAGGATGAAAACTCCCAGGAATATTATACTCAAATTCTAGAATCACCAAGTGAAGGAGAAAATATTGCAAGGTTCCAGAAAGAAATAATCCAAGTATACTGGAGTCATGGTCATGATAACACAAGTCTTAATAGCTTCTACCTTTAAAGATTGTAAAGCTTAGAAGTTGATATTCTGGAGAGCAATGGAACTAGGATTACAACCAAGAATACTTGCATAACTGAGTAGTTTCAAGTATTCATGATGGAAAGAATAGAACTCACTAGAAAATTTGACTTTCAGATATGGGAATCAGGAGAAGCAAAAGGGAGAAATCAGAAAAGGGAAATCATTAGATACTTAATAAGCTTAAATCTGTTTACATTCCTACATAGAAGAATGATATTTGTAACATATAAGAACTTTCATATTATTAGGTCAGTTAGAAAGAGTATATATAAATAGAGGACACTGGTGTGAGTTGAATATATAAAGTGATACTCTCTAAAAATAAAATTAATATGTGGGAAAATAATGTACTGAGAGAAAGGGAAACAGGTATAACTTATCTCTCATAAAAGAGGCAAAGAAAAGCTTTTACAATAAAGGAAAAAAATAAAGAGGGGAAGAGAGTGAATTAATGTATCTCATCAGAATTTGCTCAAATAAGAAATAACATACACTCACTATCAGTAGAGAAATCTGTTTTACCCTCCAGGAAAGTAAGAGAAGCAAGAAGGGTGGTAGGAGAAAGGGCATACTGGGAAAGAAGGCAACCAGAACCAAAACACTTTTGAAAACGGACAGGATGAAAAGAGAGAGAAAATAGAATAAATAGGGGGAAATATAATTAGTTTTAATAATTGTGAAAATAATTTTGAAGCAAATTGCTTTGATGAAGGCTTCATTTCTCAAATCTATAGAGAACTGCTTTAAGCTTATTTTACAAAGAGCCATTCCACAATTTATATATGATCAAAAGATTTGAACAATGTCCAAAGGGGTATGAAATCATGCATGTTTTTTCCCTAACAATACAACTATATGGCTTATATCCCAAAAATGATTAAAATTTTTATCTACCTTCTATTTTTCTTCAGGTGACTTATTGTTAAGCATTTTAATGATTTTAAACTATCTCTTAAAAAACTGTTGTTAATTTTAATGTTTGTTTATATCACAGACATGCTATAAGTAAATTTTTTATTGTTTTATTATTTCTCTAGAATAGTTTCTCTATTATATTAATATAATGGAAAATACATAGAGGCAGATGAAACTTAATTTTGTGGCATGTGTCCATTTATTTTCCCCAGAAATCTAGTTGTTAAATATTTTCTGTAGAGCACAGATAGTGGGGGAACTCTAGATAAGGTATAAGGACCCTTAGCCCAGAGAGAACCTGCTGTGAGGAATGTAGAAGACCCTTACTCAAAACGACTACTCAGAGATCACTCAGTAGAAGGCAGAAAAGTTGTTTATTGAAAACCTCAGGAGGATGAGCCATCCCATTGTGAGATAAGAAAGAGAAAGCTTGTGGTAGGAGGGCTAAAGAAGTAGTAAAGATACATAGCTTTTATACAAGAAATTGCATCACAAGGAAGAGAGCACTGAGAAGGGAAGGGAAGCCATCTAATTGGTTGTTGCTATTTGGAGAGATTGGAATAGGAGGTTTCTGTTACAAAGGATTACATCATGGGTTGGGGAACATTAAGAAATAGATACCAAAGGCAAATTAGAACAGAACATTTTCAGTTTCCCTGATTCTGAGAGGAAACATCTATCAGAACTTCAAATGTCAGATAGCTGAGCTGACAGCATTTAATAATCTAAAATATTGATAACATTGAACAAGGATAAATGTCATCATTTCTGGTTAAATAAATATATCTAAAGTTTAAGTAAATATTGGCTAACACACACCATACTTATGTAGATCACAGAGACATAGAAATAATGAAAAATACAAAAAATAATTTAAACATTCCTCTAAGTTCTTCACTTTATCTCTCCATTCCACACACTGCTGACAATGTCTGAGCTGCCCATTTCCCTTTGGTGCCTCTCACTTTTTCTTAGAAGTCAAGGAGGGCATGACCATCTGTGTTCTACTTGAAGCAAGAGATACAGTAAGCAGCCATTTACATATCAGTAGCAGGATACCTATAGTTAACACAGGGGTAGTGTGCTGTGATGATGTGGTTATATAATGATTCTATAGTTGGCACATGCTCAGTGTGCTATAGTGATTTAATCCTACTAAGGTATTTAAGGGGTGAGAAGACTTGAAATAAATGGACTCCATCTTTGACCAGCCTCCTGGGTACCGGCTTCACCACTCCTCCACTAAGACCAAGAATTTAGGCTGGTCCTGAGATCTTCCAGAGAGCTAGTCCAGATGGTATATTTTGGCACTCCAGCACGGGGGCCCTAGAAAGCATAGTATATTTTAGCACCCCAATTTTGGGGCTCTAGAAAGCACACTACAATTTGCTAATACCTTCTGTATATTGTTCATTCCAATGAGAAACAAAAGCAATATTCATATCAGAATATACTACAGTTTTCAAGGACAGAAAGATTAAAAAGTGGATGAGTCCAGAACTCAGGTCCCAAAGCTTGATATAATTAGGATAGCTGAGTGCCAGTTGTGAAGTCAGAAAAATCAGTTCAAATCTAACTTTAAACATGTGTGGTTCTGGGTAAGTCACTTAATCATTATTGGCCTTGGTTTTCTCAACTGTATGTGATTAATAATATCTATGTTCCAGGGTCATTGTAAAGATTAGATGGTATGATAACTGTAAAATAGCGTAGTCCCCAGCAAATAATAAATAAATAATAAATGTCATATACCCATATGTTCCTTAGCTTTCTTCATCATCATCATCATCATCTCCATCATCACTTAGATATTTGCTGAAGCATTCTCTCTACCTAAAGCAGATTAATTAATAATTTCTTTACATGCTAAAATATTAAAAGTGAAAGAAACAAGTTTGAAAAAGAGGAAAGAATTCAATTATTATTTTGTTCTCATTAACAAGGAGATACTGATTTCATGGATTTATCCAAGTAATAAAGGGGACATAAGAAAACCAAAAGTTAGTCTTTATTAGAATGTTAATAACTCAAAGGAGCAATTAGCAATTTCCTCATAGACTAAAATATGTGAAGTTATGATATCTGTGACAGTGTCAGTGAGATTTGGAAGATTTTAGAGAATGGGAAATGTTTCCACAGAATTGAGGAAAGACAAATATCTACATTTGTTCAAATAAAAGAAAGGTTTAGAATCAATAAATCACAAGCCAGTGAAATTGGCTTCAATATCTGGCAAAATCCTATAATGTAGTTTAAAAGAGTTGATTATTTAATATTAAGAAAAGGAAGCAATGAATTCAGAGTTGATATGATTACTCAAAATAGTTCATTGCTCTTCTTAGGAAAGGATTCTCTTTGTGAAAAAGTTTACGGAATAAATGGACAAAGATGATTCAGAGATATTCTTTATTTATAAATAATTTGACAGTACTGTTCTTGGAGGAAAAATAGGAAGTATATAGCCTAAAGAAAAGTAGTTATCTGGATTTTAAATCAATTCTATATGTCCTAATGATCCTAAGTTCAATCTTAACTTCAAGGCAGGTGCCTAGTCAGGAAATGAATGGATTGGAACTTCATTCTGTAATGTTTTATATTTCATCAATCACTTGAATAAAATCATGGAAGTCTTATCAAATACATATATCTCTCATAAAACTGGGGGTACTGAGTAATGAGGCAGAATCCACATTTCCAATGACAGGCGATATCTTTAATAATGAAAAAATATGAATAATTTAAATTCTCAGACATTGGTTTGAAAATTCAACTTCATAAAGCTAGAAATCAGTTCATCTGAAAAATTGCATTAGTCAAGTGATAGTTTTTAGGTTAATATGTAAATAAGAAATTCAGTCATGTTATATTAAGGAAAGCCTCACATACAAGAAGAGATTTGTATTTTCTATACTACTTGACTCTAACTGGATCATATCTGGTTGTTTTGTTAAGTTCTAGATAACATATTTTATTTACAAATTTAAAAATGTACAGATAAAGACAGCAAGAAGCTTTGGAAGCTAAGCATAAGAATAATTTTGAAATAGTAATTGTTAAGCATAGAGAAACAGATGAATATATTATCTAGCTACTTCTCTATACTATATGTGTTGCACTAATTTTTGGAATTAAAATGTATATCCTAACTCAAATCTATATCAAATCACATTGTATTATTATCTGTTCATATATTTAGTTAATTGAAACAATTTTTGTTCTTCATTTTCTCATTCAATATATATTTTTCCTTCCATCTTCTTGTCATCTGCATATTTTGGGTGCTTTATGCCTTAATAAAAAATACTGACCAATCTGTAACTAGAAAAAAAAAACTTAGTATATGAGATTCAGTTGAAAGAACCGGGAATATTTAACATTAAAGGGGAAAAACAACCTTTAAATATTTAAAAAATTGTCACCTCAATTCATGATTAAACTTCTTCTTTTGTCTTAAACAAACTATGGAGTGCATGGGAAGAGCCAAAATAGTGGAGTAGAAAAGTCTTTGAGTTTTTCCTGGCTTCCCTCAGTATCAATAACAGATCAAGCCTCTGAATGAATTTAGGGATGACAAAACCCACAAATATTTGTAGTGTAACAAATTTCCAGCAGAAGACATCTTGAAAGGACTTCAGCATGCAGTTCAGTGCAGGGAGACCCAGGGAAGAGAGGCCCTGTGTGGGGAATCTAATGGGAGGCTCTTAGCTAAAAATAGCAGTATTGGCTACTCTGTGCTGATTCAGAAGCCAGTGTATTAACATACTGTGAGATCTCCAATGCAACTACAGAAGGCAAACACTGAGCCCCTAAACCAGCAAGCAATAAAACAAACAGCACCAGTTGAAAGTCATCCTTAGTGCCCTGTCTGTAAACCTATATAGGACAATCTCCACTTTGCACTAGGAGAAAAAAAGCAAAAAGAGTTCTGACTATAGATAGCTATTATGGAGACAGGGAAGATCAGAACTCAAACCCTGAGGACATTAAAGACCAAACATGTCCAGATGAAGCTCGAAGTGGGACATGAACTGGACTCCAATTCAAGTGGCTCCCTTGTAAAAATTCAAAAACAATCTTAAAAGATAGAAGAAAAATGTAGAAATAAAATGAGTATTTTGGAAAATAAAACACAGATATTGTTTGAAGAAACCAATTCCTTAAAAATATACTTAATGAAATGGAAAACTATACTGAAGAAAACAATTCCTTGAAAAGTAGAGTTGTTGAAATAGAAAAAGTGAAAAACTCCATAAAATAGAATTGGTGAAATGAAAAAATTCAAATGGAACAATCCGACTCTTTAAAAATTAAATTGCCCTTATGTAAAAGGAGATAAAAAAGGTAACTGAAGAAAATAATTCACTAATAATTGGAATTGAACAAATGGAAGTGCATGATTCAATGAGACATAAAAAAAGCAAAATAAATGAAAAAATAGAAGAAACTGTAAAATATCTCATTGACAAAAAACAAACAAACAAACAAAAAAAAACAAAAACCTGAAATACAACAGATTCAGGAGAGAAATCTAAGAATTATTAAACTACCTGAAAACCACAATGAACAAAATGAGCCTCAACAACATCTTTCAGGAAATCATCAAGGAAAACTTCCCTAATATCCTATAAGCAGAGGGGAAAATTGTCATTGAAAGAATCCACTGATCACCTCCTCAAAGAGACCTCAAAATGAAAATTCCAAAGAATATTTTAGCTAAATTCCAGAATTATAAGAAAATATTCCAAGCAGCCAGAAAGAAATAATTCAAACATCACAATCAGGGTTACCAAGGACCTAGCAATGTTCACTTTAGAAAATCAAAATGTCTTGGAATATGATGTTCCAGAAGGCAAAGGAAGTTAGACTGCAGAAAGAATCAATTACTAAGCAGTATATTTCAGGGGAAAGGATGGACATTCAAAGAAATAGGGGGTTTTAACTTATTTTTATGAAAAAACCAGAGCTGAACAATTTGATTTTCAAATGCAGAACTCAAGAGAAGCACAAGGGAAGAAAAAAAATTTTGTCACAAACACCATTTCATATAACAATTGATATTAAGAATATATTTACAAAGTTCATTTTTTCAATATATAAACTTTATTTCAGCCAATAGATTTCCTTTTAAAATTTTATTAAAGCTTTTTTATTTATAAAACATATTCATGGGTAATTTTTCAACATGGACCCTTGCAAAGCCTTTTGTTCTAAATTATCCCTTCCTTCCTCCCAATCCCTCCAAGAGATTGCAGGTTGTTTATATATATACATATATATGGTTATTTTGCTGTCAATGTATATGTTAAATCCAATACATGTATACATAGTTATATGGTTATCTTGTTGAACAAGAAAAATCAGAGCAAGAAGGAAAAACAAAACTGAGAAAGAAAACAAAATGCAACCAAACCACAGAAAGAGTGAAAATACATGTGCTCAGCACTCAGTTCCCATGGTCCTCTCTAGGTGTAGATGTCTCTTTTCATCACCAAACAATTAGAACTGGTTTAAATCACATCATTATTGAAAAAAATCATGTCCATCAAAATTTATAATTGTATAGTTATTATAGAGTCATTGTATAGATCTGGCCTATTATGGGCCAGAACTTGAAACAAAGTGCTAAGTCAGTGGAATTGATAGAGACAATGGTTGTTTAGCATGGTGCTTAAGTTACTTACTATAGTTCTACAAGATTTACACCTTTGATAATAGAGCATATAAGTTCAGATAAACTCAGCCAGAATCAGAACTGGAAGCCGTCTGAGACCATGGTCATGGTCCTCCTGCCTCCCCCACAGAAACCAAGACACATTCAGGAGGACCTCAAGAAGCTGGCAGAACAAGAGAACACAAAGGACTGGTGGCAGGAGCTCAAGCTCTCAGAACCAAGGAAAGAGATAGGCCTCTAAGAAAACTAAATTGGCCCCAGGAAAGGAGGTAAGACTTTGAAGAAGATAATAAAGGATTTGAACTTTCAGATTCTTCTTGTGCAGCAAAATAATTGTATGGGCATGTATACATATATTGTATTTAACATATACTTTAAACATATTTAACATGTATTGGTCTACACGCCATCTGGAGGAAGGAATGGGGGAAAGGAGAGGAAAAGTTGGAACAAAAGGTTTTGCAATTGTCAATGCTGAAAAATTACCCATGCATACATGTTTTAAATAAAAATCTATAATAAAAAAAGGATTTGGACTTTAACACCTGGCTGTACTTGTGGTGATTACTAAACTGAAATGAAGGCTGCTTGAAGAGCCCTCAAGAAAACTGAACCGAGAGAACATTACAGTTGCCATGTATAATGATCTCCTGGTTCTGCTCATTTTACTTAGCATCAGTTCATGTATGTCTCTCCAGGCCTCTCTGAAATCATCCTGTTGGTCATTTCTTATATAACAATAATATTCTATAACATTCATATACCACAATTTATTCAGCCACTCCCCAGCTAATGGGTATCCCCTTAGTTTCCAGTTTCTTGCCACTACAAAAAGGGCTGCCACAAACATTGTTATATATGCGGGTCCCTTTCCCTCTTTAATATCTCTTTGGGATATATGCCCAGTAGTAACACTGCGGGATCAAAGAGTTTGCACAGTTTGATAAATTTTTGAGTATAGTCCCAGATTGCTCTTTTTTTTTTAATTTTCAAAATCTGACTTTCTGGGAGGTACATTCTTTTTATTTTTTTTTCCACAGTATATATGCGTGAGTATTTTTTTATAATATTATCCCTTGTTTTCATTTTTCCAAATTATCCTCCCCCTCCCTCCACACCCTCCCCCCTATGACAGGCAATCCCATATATTTTACATATGTTACAATACAACCCAGATACAATATATGTGTAGAAATACAATTTTCTTGTTGCACATTAAGTATTAGATTCCGAAGGTATAAATAACCTGGGTAGATAGACAGTAGTGCTAACAATTTACATTCACTTCCCAGTGTTCCTTCTCAGGGTGTAGTTATTTCTGTCCATCATTGATCAACTGGAAGTGAGTTGGATCTTCTTTATGTTGAAGATATCCACATCCATCAGAATACCTCTTCATACAGCATTGAAGTGTACAGCAATCTTCTGGTTCTGTTCATTTCACTCAGCATCAGTTGATGTAAGTCTCTCCAAGCCTCTCTGTATTCCTCCTGCTGGTCATTTCTTACAGAGATATAATATTCCATAACCTTCATATACCATAATTTACCCAACCATTCTCCAATTGATGGACATACATTCATCTTCCAGTTTCTAGCTACTACAAAAAGAGCTGCCACAAACATATTGGCACATACAGGTCCCTTTCCACTCTTTAGTATTTCTTTGGGATATAAGCCCAATAACAAGAATGCTGGGTCAAAGGGTATGCACAAGTTGATAACTTTTTGGGCATAGTTCCAAATTGCTCTCCAGAATGGCTGGATTCTTTCACAACTCCACCAACAATGTATCAGTGTCCCAGTTTTCCCACATCCCCTCCAACATTCATCATTATTTGTTCCTGTCATCTTAGCCAATCTGACAGGTGAGTAGTGGTATCTCAGAGTTGTCTTAGTTTGCATTTCTCTGATCAGTAGTGATTTGGAACACTTTTTCATATGAGTGGATATATTTCAATTTCATCATCTGAGAATTGTCTCTTCATATCCTTTGACCATTTATCAATTGGAGAATGATTTGATTTCTTATAAATTAGGGTCAGTTCTCTATATATTTTGGAAATGAAACCTTTGTCAGAACCTTTCCTTTTAAAAATATTTCCCCAATTTGTTACTTCCCTTCTAATCTTGTTTGCATTAGTATTGTTTGTACAGAAACTTTTTAGTTTGATGTAATCAAAATCTTCTATTTTATGATCAATAATGATCTCTAGTTCTCTTCTGGTCATAAATTCCTTCCTCCTCCATGGGTCTGAGAGGTAGACCATTTTCTGTTTCTCTAATCTATTTATTATCTCATTCTTTATGCCTAAATCATGGACCCATTTTGATCTTATCTTGGTATATGGTATTAAGTGTGGATCCATATCTAATTTCTGCCATACTAATTTCCAGTTTTCCCAACAGTTTTTTTTTTTGAAATAATGAATTTTTATCCCTAATGTTGGTATCTTTGGGTTTGTCAAAGATTAGATTGCTATAAATGTACCCTTTTTTGTCCTTTGTATCTAATCTGTTCCACTGATCTACCGGTCTATTTCTTAGCCAATACCAAATGGTTGTGGTGACTGCTGCTATATAACATAGCTTTAGATCAGGTACACTTAGACCACCTTCCTCTGACTTTCTTTTCATTAGTTCCATTGTAATTCTCGACCTTTTATTCTTCCATATGAATTTTGTTGTTATTTTTTCTAGGTCATTAAAATAGGTTCTTGGGAGTCTGATTGGTATAGCCCTAAATAAATAGATTAGTTTGGGGAGTATTGTCATCTTTATTATATTCGCTCAGCCTATCCAAGAGCACTGAATGTCTTTCCAATTATTTAAATCTGACTTTATTTTTGTGGCAAGTGTTTCATAATTTTTTCTCATATAATTCCTGACTATTCTTTGGTAGATGAATTCCCAAATACTTTATACTCTCAACATTTGTTTGGAATGGAATTTCTCTTTGTATCTCTTGCTGTTGCATTTTGTTGGTGATATATAAAAATGCTGAGGATTTATATGGATTTATTTTGTGTCCTGAAACTTTGCTAAAATTCTGAATTATTTCTAATAGCTTTTTAGCAGAGTCTTTGGGGTTCTCTAAGTATACCATCATGTCATCTGCAAAGAGTGATAGTTTGATTTCCTCATTTCCTATTCTAATTCCTCGAATCTCTTTCTTGGCTCTTATTGCCGAGGCTAGCATTTTTAGTACTATATTGAATACTAATGGTGATAGTGGGCAACCTTGTTTCACTCCTGATCTTACTGGGAAAGGTTCCAGTTTATCTCCATTGCATATTATGCTTACTAACAGTCATAAATATATGCTCCTGATTATTTTAAGGAATAGTCCATTTATTCCTACACTCTCAAGAGTTTTTAGTAGGAATGGATGTTGGATTTTGTCAAATGCTTTTTCTGCATCTATTGAGATGATCATATGGTTTTTATTAATTTGATTATTAATATGGTTAATTATAATAATAGTTATCCTAATATTAAACCAGCCCTGCATTCCTGGTATAAATCCTACTTTATCATAGTGTATTATCCTGGGGATGATTTTCTGAAGTCTTTTGGCTAATATATTATTTAAGATTTTAGCATCAATATTCATTAAGGAAATTGGTCTATAATTTTCTTTCTCCGTTTTTGATCGACCTGGTTTAGGTATCAGTACCATGTCTGTGTCATAAAAGGAGTTTGGTAGGACTCCTTCATTCACCTATTTTTTCAAATAGTTTATATAGCGTTGGGGCTAATTGTTCTTTAAGTGTTTTGTAGAATTCACATGTATATCCATCTGGTCCTGGGAATTTTTTCCTGGGGAGTTGATTAATAGCTTGTTCTATTTCTTTTTCTGAAATAGATTTATTTAACCAATTTATCTCCTCCTCTATTAATCTAGGAAGCCTATATTTTTGGAGTAAGTCATCCATTTCACTTAAGCTATCAAATTTATTGGCATAAAGTTGGGCAAAGTAACTCCTTATTATTTCTCTAATTTCCTCTTCATTGGTGGAAAGATCCCCCTTTTCATTTGTAAGACTAACAATTTGATTTTCCTCTTTCTTTTTTCTGATCAGATTTACCAAACATTTATATAAATATAAATATAAAAAAATATTATTGGCTTTTTCATAAAACCAACTCTTGGTTTTATTTATTAATTCAATAGTTTTTTTTTTTACTTTCAATATTATTGATTTCTCCTTTTAATTTTTGTATTTCAAGTTTAATTTTTAGTTGGGGGTTTTTAATTAGGTCTTTTTCTAGCTTTTTAAGTTGCAGACACAATTTGTTAATCTTCTCTTTCTCCATTTTCTTCAAATAAGCTTCTAAAGATATAAAATTTCCCATTATTACCACTTTAGCTGCATCCCACAGATTTTGGTATGATGTCTCATCATTGTCATTATCTTGGGTGAAATTATTGTTTCTATAATTTGCTGTTTCAACCAGTCATTCTTTAAGATGAGATTATTCAGTTTCCAATTACTTTTTGGTTTCTTTATCCCTAACTTCTTATTGAATGTAGGTTTTATTGCATTGTGATCTGAGAAGAAGGCATTTATTATTTCTGCCTTCCTACATTTAATTTTGAGGTCTTTATGTCCTAATATATGGTCAATTTTTGTATAGGATCCATGAACTGCTGAGAAGATAGTATATTCCTTTGTATTGCCATTCAGTTTTCTCCAAAGGTCTATCATACCTAGTTTTTCTAATGTTCTTTTTACTTTTTAAATTTCTTTCTTATTTGTTTTGTGGTTTGATTTGTCTAAATCTGAGAGTGCAAGGTTGAGATCTCCCACTATTATAGTTTTACTGTCTATTTCTTCTTGCAAGTCTCTTAACTTTTCCTTTAGAAAGTTAGATGCTATACCACTTGGTGCATATATGTTTAGTATTGATATGGCTTCATTATTTATGCTACCTTTCAGCAGGATATAGTTTCCTTCCTTATCTTTTTTAATTAGATCAACTTCTGCTTTTGCTTCATCTGAGATAAGGATAGCTACCCCTGCTTTTTTGGCTTTACCTGAAGCATAATAGATTCTGTTCCAACCTTTTAGCTTTACTCTGTATGTATCTCCCTGCTTTAAGTGTGTTTCCTGTAAACAACATATTGTAGGGTTCTGATTTTTTATCTAGTCTGCTATCTGTCTCCATTTGATGGGAGCGTTCATCCCATTCACATTTACAGTTAAAATTACTAATTCTGTATTTCCTGCCATCATATTATCCCCAGATTATGCTTTTTCCCTTGACCCCCCCTGAACCCCTTCCCCGATATTTAATTTATAGAACCCACTTGTGAGGCGCAGCCCTCCCTTTTTTTAGTATCCCTCCCCCCTCCCTCCAAGTCCCTTCCCTTATTCTCATTTTCCTTTTTCCCTTTTACTCTCTCCCCTTTTAATGAGGTCAGAGAGAATTCTCTGAAAAACAAATATGTCAATTATTTACTCTTTGAGCCTCTTCTGATGAGAGTAAGATTCACACAATGTTTCTCCCCCTCTCTAAATTCCCTCAGATATGGTATATTTTCTATGCCTTTTTCCTGGGATGCAGTTTCCCTCTTTTTATCACTCCTTCCCCTTTTTCTGATGCTACCCCCTTCCCTTTACTACACCCCCCCTTTTTTATATCAGTGAAATCAAATTATTCACGCGTACTTTCTATATATCCACAACAGAGTTACAGTTCTCAAGAGTTCTGTGTACCTTTTTCTGTTTCTCTTCAGTCTTGTGGATGTAGATCATATTTTTTGTTTAAGTCTGGTTTATTTCTTAGCAACATATGGAATTCCTCTATTTCATTGAATGACCATCTTCTTCCATGGAAAACGATGCTAAACTTAGCTGGGTAGTTTATTCTTGGTTGCAATCTTGATCTTTTGCCTTTCAGAATAACAGGTTCCAGGTCATTTGATCTTTTAATGTGGAGGCAGCCAGATCTTGAGTGACCCTTATTGTGGCACCTTGGTATTTAAATTGTTTTTTTTTCTAGCTGCTTGCAAGATTTTCTCCTTTGTGTGGTAATTCTACAGCTTAGCCACAATAATCCGTGGTGTTCTTTTTTTTTAGGGTCTATTTCAGAAGGAGTTTGATGAATTCTTTTGACGTCTATTTTCCCTTCTGTTTCTATTATCTCTGGACAGTTCTCTTTGATAATTTCCTGTAAGAAATTTTTTTTTGGTCATAGTTTTTGGGATATCCAATGATCCTCAGATTATCTCTCCTAGATCTATTTTCTAGGTCTATAGATTTTCCCAGTAAGTATTTGACTTTTTCTCCAGCTCTTTTTTTTTTTTTTTTTGTTTGACTGATTCTTGGGTTCTCAATGAATCATTCATTTCTATTTGTTTCATCCTGAATTTTAAGGAGTTATTTTCTTCATTCACAGTTTTTAGTTCTCTTTGTATATGCCCAATTTTGCTTTTAAATGAATTATTTTGCTCTATTTACTTTTTTTCCATTTCCCTAAGTTTTTTTTTTAGAGAAGTATTTTCTTTTTTCCAATTCAGAAATCCTATTTTCTTGAGATTTTTTTTTTATCTATTCCAATTCAGAAATCCCTCTTTCCTGTGATTTTTTAACCTTTTCTATTTCACAAAATTTGTTTCCCTGCATCTTCTGTGAATTCTTTATTTTTTCCAACTCCAATTTCAGAACGTTGTTATTCTCTATCATAGCTTCTCTTTCCTTTCCCCATTTTTCTTCAAACTCTCTTAATTTTTTAATAGTCTCTTCTAGGAGAGAGTTATGTGATGGGGGGAAGGAATCATTCCCCTTTAGGCTGTTATCTGCTGACTCTCTGCTATTAACTTCCTCGGGGTTGGATACCCACTCTTTCTCTGTGTAGAAAGAATCGATCGTTCTTCTTGGCTTTTTACTCATATTTAAAAATCTTTTGGGGGTTTGTCCTTGGGGTAGGAAATTATTTATTTATTTCTTTAACAGCTTCCTCCCAGACCGGATGGATGCAGCGGCTCCTGGGCCTGAGCTGAGAGAGAGCTCTGGGAGAGAGTTCCCCACCCCTCCCTGGAAGTGCCTCAGAGGTGATTAGCATGGCAGTGCTTTGAAGCTGCTGTGTGTCCTAGCAACTTCCCTAAGGTTTAAGCCTGAATAGTAAAGGTGACACAAAGCCCAGCCAATGTGTCCCCTGGGGCATGGATGTCAGCAGCTGTTGTGACCCTGTGCTCAAACTGGAAGTGTCTGCCCAGAAACTGTGGTCCCTATTTCAAAGGTTCCACTTCCCTGGGACTTTTGTGGCTGAGTTCCACAGCCTCCAGCTGAGCAAGGCACTATATTGCCTTGGGCCGTGTCCCCCTGCTTTTCAATCTCTTAACTTCTCCCAGGTGACATCCCGGACAGCTTAAGTCGGCCACACCCACAGTGCAGAGATCTGTTGAGTCACTTCTAGATTGGGGTGGTTCTAGTATCTGGATTTATATTTTAAAGTGGCTTGATTTCTCTTCTGAACTACTGTTTTATAAGCAGAGAAGAGCTAGCAGCCTGTTCCAGATTCTTCTATCTCAGTGGCTTCTCTGATCCCAGAGCCCTTCCCAGTGTGATTGGTGCAGTATGCTAGCACCCAGATGTCTGTGGTGGCCTCTTTTTTTTTTTTTTCCTCCCCTGGGAATTGACATTTTCTGTTGAAACTCGAGTTTCTCTTCAGCTGGTAAGTCGTGCTTCCAGTCCTTGTGGTTTCTATCAGTCCAGCGCTATTTTTGAGACTGATTTAACTAATTGGTAATGAGGGAAGAAGGGAGCTCACAAATTTGTGTGTATCTTCTCTGCCATCTTGGCTCTGCCCCTCTATATTGCTCTTCAGAATAGTTGGATTTGTTCACAATTCCACCAACAATGAATCAGTATACCAGTTTTCCCAGATCCCCTCCAACATTTCTCATTATCTTTTCTGTCATCTTAGGCAATCTCAGAGGTGTGTTGTGGTTTTTCTGAGTTGTCTTAATTTGCATTTCTCTGATCAATAGTAATTCAGAGCTTTTCATATGATTGGAAATAGTTTTAATATCTTTATCTGAAATTTTCTTTTCATATCTTTTGGCCATTTATCAATTGGAGAATGGCTAAAATTCTTATAATTTTGAGTCATTTCTCTATATATTTTAGAAACAATGCCTTTATCAGAACTTCTGAATATTTTCTCAGTTTATTGCTTCCCTTCTAATCTTGTCTGCATTAGTTTTGTTGTACAAAACCTTTTTAACTTAATATAATCAAATTATCTATTTTGTGATCAATAATGATCTCCACTTCTTCCTTGTTCACAAATTCCTTCCTCCTCCATATATCTGAGAGATAAACTATCCTATATTCTTCAAATTTGGAAAAAAACAAACAAACAAACTATGTTTTAAAGGTTAATTTTTTTACATTTCTACATGAGAGGATGATTGGTGTAACTCTTGAGACTTCTTTCTTTGTTAGGGTTAAACTTAAGCATAAGTATAATTTGACTTTGTTGTGGTGATATAAAAAATGAACTCAGAAGAGATAATAACAGAGAAGCACATTTAAAATTGATATAAGGAATAAATTTTTGGTAATTAGATTTGTCTCAACGTGGACTGAAAATTATTAGTTGACCTCTCTTCAAAATTCTTCTATCAAAATTTAGATACTGACTTTTCTGTCATATTGTAAAAGAAATTTATATTTAGATATGAATTTAGCTAAATGAACTTTAAGATTCTTTGGGGTATGAAATTGGATGACGGTTTGATTTTTAAATAATTAAATTTGTAGATACTTCCAAAATCATTAAATATAAGAATTATCAACATATTTGCAGAAATCCAAAAGTAAATACTAACTGGTTTAGGTGAAAACACTGTCCCTGGTCACAGTAGTCTTAAAGCAAAAGATAAGGGAGCATTTTTGTGAAAGGGAAACTTACAGACAGAAATATTTATAGTTTATGAACTGTTATTTGGATTAAATGTCCAATGAAATTCCTCTCGGATCTTAGATTTTGTGACTCCATGTGTACACATATAACTGGTTAATGTATATATGTAATTAATTTAAGACATTATTTATTTACAGAAATAAGTGGAATGATTTAAAATAAATGACAGTCATATGAAATCAGAATTATTAGCATTGTATCTAATTGTAAATATATTATGAAAATGTCTTTAAAATGGATATCTCAGATGAAATATTTCAGGGTTTTAACAAATGATTGATATAGAGCAAGTAAGAAACTACCTGGGGAAAAATGATATTCAACAAAGATAGATGGAATTAATCTACAGAGAAAGATTAAGAGAGTGAAGATGAATACCCTCTCTTAGCTTTCATATATATTTTTAATTCAGTAGTTTTATAGGTGCCAAAATGATCTACCATAACTATTAATACTATGTCGATGAGGTCTTGTGAGAACAACCTGAAAAAACTTTTTTCACGTCACAAGAAAGGAAGAGCCTTAAAATGATTAAGGGGCATAGAAACAGCACATCTGAGGAAGGTTTAAGTGAGCTGAGGTTGGTTTTTCTTGGAGAAGAGAGGAGAAGAACAAACAACTTAATAGATGCCTTATAATATACAGGGGTTGTAGCAAGAGGAGTATTCTGACCAATTCTCAGCCACACAGATGACAGAAGAATAAATGTGTATAAACATCTATGAGAACAATAAGATTAAATATGAGATGTATTTTTCTTTTTGGCAATAGATCAATTAAACATTGCCCCTTTATCCTGTGGGAGGGTTTAGAGTATTTTTTTCTAGCCATTAAAAAATCAAAATTAACAAGAGGTCTACCAAAAATTTTAAATACACTTTTATTGAAGACAGATGTTTGGATTGATTGGCCTCTTAAAAAAATGTTTCTAATGTATGAAGGTGAAGGTGATATTTATTAACTTTGATTCAACCCAACAATAAAGGGAAAAAAAAACAAAATAAATATCTGTGATGGGTAGGGATGTGGTTCCAATAACAGTAGAGCTATGGAATAATAGGCAAGTAATCATTTTTAGAATCAAGACTAACTGATTTTGAATTCCATTACTGGTGCTTATTAGCATGACTATCCCAAATGAACTATCCTTTATGGGTCTTATAAAAGTAACCAAACTTGCTAAAGTAGAAATGCATTGTAATTGTTATTGAAATTTCTGCCACTAGGAGCTCTTCAGATTGGCGAGAAGAAAAATCAGGTCAAAAAGGAAAAAAAAAACTGAGAAAGTAAACAAAATGAAAGCAAATAATAAAAAATAAAATAAGTGAAACTACTATGTTGTGATCCACCCTCTATCCTCACTATCTTCTCTGTGAGTGCAGATGGTTCTCTTCATCATAAGATCATTGCAACTGACCTTACTCACCTTGCTGTTGAAAAGAGCCATAGCCAACAGAATTAATCATTGTATAATCTTGTTGCTGTGTATAATGATCTCCTGGTTTTACTCACTTCAATTAGCATCAGTGCATGGAAGTCTCTCCAAGTCTCTCTGAAATCATTCTGTTGGTCATTTCTTATAGAAAAATAATATTCTATAACATGCATATAATATAAGTTATTCAGCCATTCTCCAACTGATGAGCATCTACTCAGTTTCTAGTATCTTGTTATTACAAAAAAGGGCTCCTTCGAACATTATTTTACATATGAGTCCTTTTCCCTTTTTAAGATCTCCTTACTTTATGTAGTGGCTGTGTGATTATGATCAGTTTACTTAATCTCTCAGTGATTAAGAAAATACTCACCAAAGCTATATTTCAGAAAAATTTAGACTTGCAGATGACATTTCCTTATTTGAAGTTCTCTACAAAGATAAAAATCATAGTTCTAGATGAAAAATAAAATAGGTTAATTATCTATGGTGATTTTAAACTTATTGTGTTTTTTCTTCTTGTCTACCTTAACTTTATTCATTCTTGTTGTTACTTCACTGATTCCATGATTTTTATCACTGCATTTGGTCTTAGCCAAAGCATAGTAGTATGTGACAATTCTATGTTTTTATTTAATCATTTGAGAATTGCTATGGCTAGTAGGGATGGAATAAAGCTGGCAGAGTTAAGCAAACAGCCAAATTTCCCCAACATTCTCCTCCAAAAACTTTAATACAATTCCTTAAATTCAATTCTGGAGTGGATAAGCCAACTAACAAGTCTCACTGAGATATTTTCCCAGACCAATATAATTTAGGATGTTAGAAGGAGAGGTCTGAAATATTGAATTAGAGGCTGGGCAAGTATCTACATGAGGGCAACAACACCTCTGGGCAATAGCAGCAGAATATCTCAAATTGGAGATTATAAGGGTACTAGGCAACTAATTAAAAATAAACTTTAGAAGGCCCTTAAGTCATCCCTGCTTATAGGAAAGGAAATTGCTTGACAACTTCATTGTTTTACCACTTCTGGATCACAATTCCAGGGCACAAAGGAATGCTTACTCTTTCAAGAGAGCAAGGACTTTGGGAAATGTGATCACTTTATGTCCTATAGAAGTCTTGAGGAGCAGTAATGCTTTCAGTTGTGAGGAAGCATGGGCCCTAAGAAGCAGTATGGCTTGCTGAGAGAGTAGGAATCCTGTGGAGAAGCATTACTTCTATGTAGAAAGGAGCACGAACCATGAGGAGAAATATCATTTCTTGATCAAGGGAATGGGATCCCTGAAAAGAAGAATCTCTCCTAATTCAAGGATGCAAGAACCATGAGGAATAGTATGATATGGTTTAGTAACCATGAAGAAAAGTATGACTATTCCATGAGGAATAGTATGTCTCTAAAGAGAAGCTACCAAATATCTCCCTAGATCATATCATCTTGGAAGCACACCAAACTTCAAACAGTTTTCAGAAGAGGAATTCAAAACTATTTATAGTAATATAAAAAAAAAAGTTCAAAATTACTATTGAATAGAAAAAATACAAATTAAACAACTCTGAAGTACCACCTCAATCTGATTAATTGGCTTACATTACAGGGGAAAAAATGTAAGTAATAAATACTGGAGGTAATTTAGAAACATTGAAACACTATGCCTTAGTTAGTGGAATTGAGAACTGTTCTAAATAATTTGGAGAAACTTTTGGAACTATGCCCCAAAGATATAAAACTGTGTATAATTTTTGACCCATGAATATCACTATTAAGTTGGTATGGCAAAGATGTCAAAGAAAAAAAAGGGTCACTTCCTCCTTCTTTCCTTTCTCTTTTCATCCCTTTCTTTCTTCACTCCCTCACTTCCTTCCTTTCTTCCTTCCTTCCTTCCTTCCTTCCTTTTTCTGTTGTCCCACCAATGATTATTCATAACATTATTTTGATATCATTCAACAAATCAGTATTCTCCACATATGCAAATTTCCTTCTATTGTTTAAAATGAAGTCATCAGAGCGTTTCCTCTAGTCATTTTAAGTTTCAAATATTCTCTTTCTTTTCTTCTTCAATGTGATTATTTTCAGTTGTACTATCAAGATTTCATTTATAATTCATATGGATACCATCTGAACCTTCTTCTCTTTCAGATTCCTGAAGTTTTGGTGAACAGTTTTCTTAAAGTCTATAAAACATGTCTGACAATTCTTTCTTTCTTTTTTTTCCTTGATGATTATAAATCCTAATATGACACTGTCACTTTATTCCAACCTTCCTATCCCTTCCACTTTGCCAAATAGTCAGAATTAAGCTCAGAGCTGTCGTCATTCTTTCTTTGCTTACTACATATACTGAAGGATGAAATTG
This sequence comes from Sminthopsis crassicaudata, assembly GCF_048593235.1. Classification (NCBI taxonomy): domain Eukaryota; kingdom Metazoa; phylum Chordata; class Mammalia; order Dasyuromorphia; family Dasyuridae; genus Sminthopsis; species Sminthopsis crassicaudata. The sequence continues at coordinate 682,142,737 of NC_133617.1, read as the reverse complement.
TCAGCAAGTCTTTTTTTAAAATTAATTATATCATTATAATTTTGACAGTACATATGCATGGGTGATTTTTTTTTACAACATTATCCCTTGTATTCACTTTTCCAACTTTTCCCCTCCCTCCCTCTACTCCCTCCCCTTGATGACAGGCAATCCCATATATTTTACATATGTTACAATATAACCTAGATATAATATATGTGTGTAAATACCATTTTCTTGTTGCACATTAAGTATTAGATTCCGAAGGTATAAGTAACCTGGGTAGATAGACAGTAGTGCTAACAATTTACTTTCACTTCCCAGTGTTCCTTCTCTGGGGTAAGCTGTTTCTGTCCATCATTGATCAACTGGAAGTGAGTTGGATCTTCTTTATGTTGAAGATATCCACTTCCATCAGAATATATCTTCATACAGTATTGTTGTTGAAGTGTATAGTGATCTTCTGGTTCTGCTCATTTCACTCAGCATCAGTTGATGTAAGTCTCTCCAAGCCTCTCTGTATTCCTCCTGCTGGTCATTTCTTACAGAGCAATAATATTCCATAACCTTCATATACCATAATTTACCCAACCATTCTCCAATTGATGGGCATCCATTCAACTTCCAGTTTATAGCTAGTACAAAAAGAGCTGCCACAAACATTTTGGCACATACAGGTCCCTTTCCCCTTCTCAGTATTTCTTTGGGATATAAGCACAATAGCAGCAATGTTGGATCAAAGGGTATGCACAGTTTGATAACTTTTTGGGCATAGTTCCAAATTGCTCTCCAGAATGGCTGGATTATTTCACAACTCCACCAGCAATGTATTAGTGTCCCAGTTTTCCCACATCCCCTCCAACATTCATCATTAAAATCTTCTATTTTGTGATCAATAATGATCTCTAGTTCACCTTTGGTCATAAATTCCTTCCTCCTCCACAAGTCTGAGAGGTAAAATAACCTATGTTCCTCTAATCTATTTATGATCTCATTCTTTATGCCTAAATCATGCACCCATTTTGATCTTATCTTGGTATATGGTGTTAAGTGTGGGTCCATATCTAATTTCTGCCATACTAATTTCCAGTTTTCCCAATAGTTTTTTTCAAATAATGAATTCTTATCCCAAAAGTTGGTATCTTTCGGTTTGTCAAACACCAGATTGCTATACTTGTACACTATTTTGTCCTGTGAATCTAAGCTGTTCCACTGATCAACTAGTCTATTTCTTAGCCAATACCAAATGGTTTTGGTCACTGCTGCTTTATAATATAGATTTAGATCAGGTATAGCTAGGCCATCTTCATCTGATTTTTATTTTTTCATTAATTCCCTTGAGATTCTCCACCTTTTGTTCTTCCACATGGATTTTGTTGTTATTTTTTCTAGGTCATTAAAATAGTTTCTTGGGAGTCTGATTGGTATAGCACTAAATAAGTAGATTACTTTAGGAAGTATTGTTATATTTATTATATTCTCTCAGCCAATCCAAGAGCACTTAATGTCTTTCAACTTATTTATATCGGACTTTATTTTTGTGACAAATATTTTGTAATTTTGCTCATATAATTCCTGACTTTTCTTTGGTAGATGGATTCCCAAATATTTTATACTCTTGACAGTTGTTTTGAATGGAATTTCTCTTTGTATCTTTTGCTGTTGCACTTTGTTGGTGATATATAAAAATATTGAGGATTTATGTGCATTTATTTTGTATCCAGCAACTTTGCTAAAATTGTGAATTATTTCTAATAACTTTTTATTAGAATCTCTGGGGTTCTGTAAGTATATCATCATATCATCTGCAAAGAGTGATACTTTGATTTCCTCATTACCTATTCTTATTCCTTTGAGCTCTTTCTCAACTCTTATTGCCGAGGCTAGGATTTCTAATACAATATTGAGTAGTAATGGTGATAGTGGACAACCTTGTTTCACTCCTAATCTTACTGGGAAAGGTTCCAATTTATCTCCATTACATATCATGCTTACTGACGGTTTTAAATATATGCTCCTGACTATTTTAAGGAATCGTCCATTTATTCCTATACTCTCAAGAGTTTTTAGTAGGAATGGATGTTGGATTTTATTAAATGCTTTTTCTGCATCTATTAAGTTGATCATGTGGTTTTTGTTAATTTCATTATTAATATGGTCAATTATACTAATAGTTTTCCTAATATTAAACCACCCCTGAATTCCTGTTATAAATCCTACTTGATCATAGTGTATTATCCTGGGGTTGATTTTCTGAAATCTTTTTGCTAATATCTTATTTAAGATTTTAGCATCAATATGCATTAAGGAGATTAGTCTGTAGTTTTATTTCTCAGTTTTCGATCGACCTGGTTTAGGTATTAGTACCATGTCTGTGTCAAAAAAGGAGTTTGGTAGGACTTCTTCATCCCCTATTTTTTCAAATAGTTTATATAACACTGGGGCTAATTATTCTTTAAATGTTTGGTAGAATTCACATGTAAATCCATCTGGTCTGGGGGATTTTTTCTTGGGGAGTTGATTAATAGCTTGTTCTATTTCTTTTTCTGAAATAGGATGGTTAACCAATTTACTTCCTCCTCTGTTAATCTAGGAAACCCATATTTTTGGAGGTAGTCATCCATTTCACTTAAGCTATCAAATTTATTGGCATAAAGTTGGGCAAAGTAACTCTTTCTTATTGCTCTAATTTCCTCTTCATTGGTGGAAAGATCCCTCTTTTCATTTTTAAGACTAACAATTTGATTTTCCTCTTTCCTTTTTCTGATCATATTTGCCAAAGTTTAATCTATTTTATTGGCTTTTTCATAAAACCAACTCTTAGTTTTATTTATTAATTCAGTAGTTTTTTACTTTCAATATTATTGATTTCTCCTTTTAAATTTTAGAATTTCAAGTTTACTATTCAGTTGGGGGGTTTTAATTTGTTCCTTTTGTAGCTTTTTAAGTTACAAGCCCAATTCATTGCTCTTCTCTTTCTTATGTTATTTAAGTAAGCCTCTAAATATATATAAAAATTCCCCTTATTCCTGCTTTAGCTACATACCACAAATTTTGGTATGATGTTTCATCATTGTTATTATTTTGGGTGATATTACTAATTGTTTCTATAATTTGCTGTTTCTCCCAATCATTCTTTAAAATGAGATTATTTAGTTTCCAATTACTTTTTTGTCTGTTTACCCCTAACTTCTTGTTGAATGTAGTATTTATTGAATTGTGATCTGAGAAGAACTATTTCTGTCTTCCTGCATTGAATTTTAAGATCTTCATTATCCTAATATATGGTCAATTTTTGTATAGGTTCCATGAACTGTTGAGAAGAAAGTATACTCCTTTCTATCACCTGTTTTCTCCAAAGATCTATCATACCTAAATTTTCTAATGTTCGATTTACCTTCTTAATTTCTTTTTTATTTGTTTTGTGGTTTGATTTATCTGGTTCTGAAAGTACAAGGTTGACATTTCCTACTATTATAGTTTTGCTGTCTATTTCTTCTTGCAACTCTTTTAACTTCTCCTTTAGGAAGTTACATGATATACCACTTGCTGCATACATGCTTAGTATTGTTATGGCTTCATTTTCTATACTACCCTTTAGCAGGATATATTTTCCTTCCTTATTTCTTTTTATTTTATTTTATTTTTTTTGAGGCTAGGGTTAAGTGACTTGCCCAGGATCACATAGCTACCTTATCTCTTTTATTAGATCAATTTCTGCTTTTGCTTGATCTGAGATAAGGATGGCTACCCCTGCTTTTTTGGCTTCACCTGAAGCATAATAGATTCTGCTTCAGCCTTTTACCTTTACTCTGTAAGTATCTCCCTGCTTTAAATATGTTTCCTGGAAGCAACATATTATAGGGTTCTGACTTTTGATCCAGTCTGCTATATGCCTCCATTTAATGGGAGAGTTCATCCTAATCACATTTCCAGTTAAAAGTACTAATTCTGTATTTCTTGACATCATATTATCCCCAGATTATGCTTTTTTCCCCCTAGTCCCCCCTGAACCCCTTCCCCTGTTTTAAACTTATGGGCCCCACTTGTGTCACACAGCCCTCTCTTTTTAGTATTCCTCCCCACTCCTTTTACCCTTCCCTTATTACTCTTTTCCTTTTCCCTTTTCCTCTCCCTCCCTTTTAATGAGGTGAGAGAGAATTCTCTGAAAAAAAAATATGTCAATTAACTCTTTGAGCCTACTCTGATGAGAATAAGATTCACACAATGTTCCCCCCTCCTCTAAATTCCCTCAGATATGATAAATTTTCTTTGCCTCTTCCTGAGATGTAGTTTCCTTTTTTTATCTCCCCTTTCCCCATTTTCTGATACTATCCCCTTTTCCTTTCTACTTCCCCTTTTTATGTTGTATCAGTAAAATCAAATTATATATGTGGATTTTCTGTATATCCACAACAGCAATACAGTTCTTAAAAGTTCCTTTTACCTTTTTCTGCTTCTCTTGAGTCTTGTGGTTGGAAAGAAATTTTTTTGTTTAGATCTGTTTTTTTCTTAGAAACAAATGGAATTCATCTGTTTCATTAAATGTCCATCTTCTCCCATGGAAGAACATGCTAAACTTAACTGGGTAGTTTTTCTTGGCTGCATTACAAGTTATTTTTCCTTTGGGAATGTCAGATTCCAGGCCCTTTGATCCTTTAATGTGGAGGCAGCCAGATCTTGGGTGATCCTTATTGTGGCACCTTGATATTTGAATTGGTTTTTTTCCTGGCTGCTTATAATATTTTTTTCTTAGTCTGATAGTTCTGCAACTTAGCCACAATATTCCATGGAGTTTTATTTTAGGATCTTTTTCAGAAGGTGTTAGTTCACTTTCAGTTTTGGGTAGTTTTTTTTTTTTTTTTTAAGTGGCTTTGATTTCCCAGCTAGTCTGCTGTTTTACAAGCAGAGTAGAGCTATCAGTCTATTCTAGATTCCTCTGTCTCAGTAGCTTTTCTAACCCCAGAGGCCTCCCCAGCCCATTTGGCACAATATGCTAGCCTTTAGTCTATCACTATCTGCTGCTGGTCTTTTTCTCCACCCCTCTGGACCAGCCTTTTCTGATGAAATTCCAGATTATCTTTGGCTGGTAAGTTGTGCTTCTAATCTTTTTGATTTTTACCAGTCCAACATTATTTTTGAGGCTGAGTTAAATAGTTGGTATTGAGGGTAAGAGGGGTTTAGAAATTTGCATGTATTTTCTCTGCCATCTTGGCTCTGCCCAGCAAGTCTTGAATTTTAGTGGCATTTGTCTTTCACATATAGGTGAGTAGTTCATATGCTTTGTCACTCTTAGGGCTTATCTCTATGTAGGTTTTTAATGGGTATTAGGAAGGCATTCAATCAGTCTCATAGTAAATTAAATTAAACTTAACAAATAATTTACAAAGTAATTATTTATAACCTACTCTGTGAAAAAATCTACTATTAACCAGATATTCCAAAACAAGCACAAACAATATATTCTGTCCCTCATGAAAATGGTAATCTACTATAGGATAAAATATATAAATGAAAAAAATACTGATTTATGTCAGGATTCTTAAAAGGTGCTAAGTCACTGGAATGAATAAACAATAATTATCTAATTTAGCATGGTTCAGTATGATTGATCTGACGCTACAAGGAGATGGTATGGGCCAGAATTTGAAACAAGGTACTGAGTGGAATTGAGGAGACAATGGTTAAATCTAATTTAACATTGATTTAATCCTATAACAAATAATGTTTTCCTCGTGATATAATCTTTGGCATATACTTAGTGTGGAACATATAATCCAGAAGCTCTCAGAACTTTAGGAGAACTTCAGGGAAATTTGGGAGAGGACTTTCTGAGGAACTTCAGGAGATTCAGAGTCAAGATTCATTTCCCACTTTCACCTTTGTGTTGGCTGGAGACATTGGAAAGATAAGAGAATGAAGCTGGAAGAGAAAAATAACTAGCAACAAGAGCTCTCAGGAACCAAGGAGAGAGGAAGGCCTCCAGAAAACTAGCCAAGCCACAAGTGAAAAATATAAGATTTTGGAAGAAACAATAAGGAATTTGGACTTTAACTCCTGGCTGCACTTGGAATTATTGAACACAACTGAAACTAAGGATGCCTCTAGAAGCCCTCCAAAAAACCTGCTCTCAGAGAATGGTTACAATTTTGACAAAAGAACATTACATTTTGGTGCCTAACGTGGGACTCAGCTAGTTTTTTGGAGGCCTTCTTCTCCTGACAAGTTAGGGCAAGGAAAAAGCTTGCTTTCCTTTCCATGCTTCTACACTCCCTCCAGGGAAAAACCCTCGTGGTTTGAGACCCAATAAATCTGGCACATGGATGTGACCAACTATAAATCTTTTGGTCATCTGTCTTTTATCCATGTTGTGGTAGATATCTTTTCAGGATTCACTTTTGGAATGCCAACAACAAAAGACACAGCCCAAATTGTCACTGAATTCCTTATTCAAGCATTTGCAATTATGGATGTATCACAAGGAATATAAACAGATAATGGACCTGTATATACTTCTAAACATGTTGCACACTTTTGTGCACAGCATAAAATTTTACACACCACTGGTATACCTTTTAATCCTCAAGGTCAGGCAATAGTAGAGAGAAGAAACAGAGACATTAAAACACTCCTCCAAAAACAAAAGAAAAGGGGAGCCAAAGATAACCCTAGAGAACTTCTAAATTTACTTCTCTATACTGCTGATTTATAAAATTTTGACAAAGATGCACTGGCTTGTGCAGACAAGTTTTATAACTCACCAGAAGGACAGTGTCCAGTATGAGCAGCTCCACTATCTTTAGATAATCACCAGGTGATGTGGAGAGACCCAGAAAGTGGCGAATGGAAGGGACCAGATAGGTTAACTGCTTGGGGGAGAGAGCTTGCTTGTATTTCTTCAGATGGATAAGGAATCAGATGGGTGCCAACAAGTTGTATTCATCTTGTCCATCAGAGAGAAACAAGAAAGAGAAAAATCTCAAAAAAAGGAGAAGAGCTAAGAAACATTTGACAGTGAAAGAGCATGATAAAGACTGTTGCAGGAATTGAAAACCAGCAGTAATCATTTGATTCCCTAACACAAGATGAGACTATTGCAGAACTGCAGGAATTATTGGGTTCCTGGCACATGAACTAATGGACAATGGATTCCTTTTGGACTATTTCTAGGACTTATGGATATGTTATGTGTTATGTTACTTTGTGCTTATGTAATTTATGTAATTATGTGTAATGCCTCCCATATTGATGGATTTATTGAGCCCTTTCAGAAACCCACTAATCTGATTTGATTTGTCATTTCCTTTGATGTTTTCATCTCCCTGAAAAATCAGGGAGGGTGAGACCACCTCTTTTTTTGATGTTTTCACTTCTTTTTTGAGCAGTCATGGAAAGAGTGATCACCTTCTTTTTGGGGATTCTTACCTCCTTGATAAGTCAGGGAGGTCATGACCACCCTATGTTCTAAATCAAAAGAAAGGGGGAGATGTTAGGATTCTTACAAGGTTCTAAGTCATTGGAATGAATAGAGACAATAGTTATCTAATTTAGCATGGTTCAGTATGATTGATCTGACTCTACAAGGAGATGGAATGGGCCAGAATTTGAAACAAGGTACTGAGTGGAATTGAGGAGACAACTGTTAATCTACTTTAGCATTGATTTAATCCTACAAAAATAATGGCTTCCTCATGATATAATCTTTGGTGTATACTCAGTGTGGAACATTTAAGTGATAAACTCTCAGAACTTCGGGAGAACTTTAGGGAACTTTGGGAGAGGACTTCCATAGGAACCTTGGGAGATTCAGAGCCAAGATTCATTTCCTACTTCCACCTTTGTGCTGGCTGGAGACATTGGAAAGATAAGAGGCTGAAGCTGGCAGAGAAAAAGAACTAGCAACAAGAGCTCTCAGGAACCAGGGAGAGAGGAAGGCCTTCAGAAAACTAGCCAAGCCACAAGTGAAGGAGATAAGATTTTGGAAGAGACAATAAAGGATTTGGACTTTAACTCCTGCCTGTATTTGGGATTATTGAACAGAACTGAAACTAAGGCTGCCTCCAGAAGCCCTCCAAGAAACTCACTCCCAGAAAACAGTTACAATTTAGACAAAAGAACATTACAAATTTGTAAAGGGAGACTAACTCATTTTCCTCTTCTTCCCTTCCTCTTCTCTCTCTACATCCCTTTATATCTTTCTCTCCCTCTTTATGAATTTTTCTCTGTGTCTCTGTCTCTCCATTATATGCCTGTACTTTACATAGAATCTGCACTGGTATGTGAAATGTTGTATCTTTTGACAAGGAGTTGTTTTTTTTTTTTGTTTTTTTTTTTTTGTTTGTTTTTTGACATACTAATAATAAAGTGCAATAGATGGACAATGTGGCCATTTCAAAGAGACCTCAATATTTAAAAGTCTAAAGAAAGGTCTCAAGCCTATTAAATAGATTCTTTATGGAGGAATTTTAAGAAAACATAGTGTATACTAGCATCATTTAAACAATGTAGATGAAATTATTTGGCCCTCACACAACAATGAGGTAATGGAACTATTGAAGTTCTAAGCATTTTTTCCTAATTCCTGAGTTCTCAATTTTCAGCATCTCATGGGAGGAAAGGGTCTTGCTACTTATGTCTTTATATTCTGAGGATCTCATATGGTGCAGGGCATATAGTAATAAGCATTTAGCAAATACTTATTGACCTGAATTGAATCAAATAGAATTTGTATGTAAGAGAATTTCCTGCTTATTCTTTTCATTTATATTCTCCTAGGAATTCTTAGGGACCTTTTCCATCATTATTCTTTCTTCTAAATCCTAGATAGGATATATGCTATTCTTTTACTTTCTGAGATTTTTTTTTCTCCATTTTTCCCTTATTTTCAAGTCAAAACTAGCATTCTTATACTAGTAACCCTTGAATTAAACATTTTCTTCCTAGTTCAAATGGGATTTAGATTACACTGGGGCCATTCCCCCAACTATTTAAGCTTGCCTCCTCATCATTGTAATGGGAATACTATTACTTAAACTACTCCTTACCTCTGAGAATAAGGGCTATGTGGGAACCAACCTTGAAACATTTTAAACAATGGATTATGAAGCCACATCTTATATTTTTTGTCTGTTTACCTGTCTTATTTTCTGTTTCAAAGCACAACCTTCCATCGATTGCTTTGGAAAGATAAGACTACACACATCCTTCTATTCTGTCTCCAACAATCCTGGACTTCTTCAAAATTCAATTCAGGTGCCACTTCCTGTGCGGATCATTATTATATCTTATTTTTACTTCTCTCTCCTTTCTCAAATTACATAATATTTACATATATATTTTGTGTTATATCCTCCAATTAGAATAATTATTGTTATTGTTATTAAAACCAACATTTTTATAATGTTTAGGTTTGCAAGTCACTTTGTACCTGATAACTTATTCAATGAACACAAAACTTTGTAAGATAGAAGTTATTTATTATCATTTATTATATTTTATTTATTTTATTATATATTTGTTATATTTTTTATCATTTTACATATGATAAAATTAATACTGAAAGAGATGCTGTTCCCATAGCATGGAACTATTTGAGATAAGATTTGAATAGGGTTCTAAATTTGCTCTAAATTCCTTCTTCAGTAAAAACATCTTTAGTTGGAAATGAGAATGAGTGGTAATTATCTCTCATTCCTAAAAAAGATGCTTGTCAGGAAGATTTCTACCCTATTTTATAGGTAATAATGAAAAAAAAGTATTTTGGCATTATTTTGGCATTTTCACAATCCACCAGGTATTTCACTGAGAAGATAGAATTGCAGAAGAGATCTGATAATGGCAGAGAGTGGGAGTAACAATGTCTAGAGCAACATAAAACCTAGAAAGATATGGGGCTACAAAATGTAGTTCCTAAAGCGAAAAAATGCTGGTGTAAAGCTCACACTCAGTGCAATGTTTCTAAATGATGGACGATAAAGTGTGCTAAAGTTTGAATCCATGGAAATGGCAATCCTCCCCACCCCAGCTTATGCAGAAGCTGTACCAAAGTGACATCTCTACATCTCTGACTTGAATGCCAAGACCATGCTAATTGGATATGAGATAGGATTAATGGATTCATTATTCTATTTATCCATGCACATGTATAACTTTTTTTTCCAGTTTCCCAAGAGATGATGATGATAATGATGACAATGATGAGGATGAGGATGATGAAAGTGATGAAGTTTATGTAAAAAGCTCACCATATGTCAAGTATTATTATACTGAATATTTTAACAAGCATTTTTCCTCCCTTTGACTCACTCAAAACTTGTGGGAGACAGATGTTATCATTATCTCCATTTGAAAATTAAGAAAACTAGGGGACAGAGCTACTATGGCAAAGATTAGATAGTCTTTGCCTGAGTTCTTCCTGGCTTGCTTCGATCAACACAAGACCAAGCCTCTGAACTGGTTTTGGGATGAAAGAACCCACAAATATTTGGAGTGTAACAAATCTCCTGCAGAAGATTTTGTGGAAGAACTTCAGTAAATATCAGGCAGAGAGTGTGGAGGTGGCCCAGCACAGGTGTAGTGCAGAGAACCAAGGTTTCTGTGTACTCAGAGAATCCACTGGAAAAGATCTTAGTCAAAATATAGCAGCATTGGCTCCTCAGTCCTGTTTCACAAGACAGTGGATCATGAACTGATGCTAGGTGAAATGAGCAGAACCAGGAGACCATTATACACAGCAACAACAAGACTATACAATGATAATTCTGATGGACATGGCTCTTCTCAACAGTGAGTTGATTAAAATCAGTTCCAATTGTACAGTAATGAAGAGAGCCATATATACCAGAAAGGGAACTGAATGTGGACCACAATATAGCATTTTCACTCTTTCTATTATTGTTTGCTTCCATTTTTGTTTTCCTTCTCAGTTTTTTTTCCTAGATCATATTTTTCTTGTGCAGCAAGATAACTGTATAAATATTTATGCATATATTAGACTTAACATATAATTTAACATATTTAACATGTATTGAACTACCTGCCATCTAGGGGAGGGGGTGAGGGGAAAGAGGGACAATTTGGAACAGAAGATTTTGCAAGAGTCAATGATGAAAAAAATTACCCATGTGTATGTTTTATAAATAAAAAGATATAATAAAAAATAATAACAAAACCAGTGAATCAGCAGACTAGCTATGAGATCTCCAATGCAACTACAGAAGGCAAATAATGAAGTCCTGGAATCCAGCATAACAGGGGACTTGACTACATCTAATATGGGAAGGAAACCAGCAGTACCCATACCCAGGGCAGAAGCCTGTAAAGGAAGTTTGAGACAATCTCCTCTTTGCTTTAAGAGCATACCTCAAACTATAAAAATTGGCAAAAAACTAAAAGAACTCTGACCATAGATATATTTTATGGACAAAGGGAAGAACAGAACTCAAACCCTGAGGACATCAAAGGTAAAATATCTCCCGATGAAGCCTCAAAATGCTATGAGGTGATTATTATTTCACAAGGCTTTCTCTTGGAAGAATTCATAAAGGATCATAAAAGAGAGTTAGACATGTGAGGGATGTAGAAGACCCTTACCCAAAATGATTACTCAGAGATCACTCAGTAGAAGGCAGAAAAGTTGTTTATTGAAAACCTCCAGAGGATGAGCCATCCCATTGAGAGATAAGAAAGTGAAAGCTCCTGGCAGGAGGGCTAAAGAAATAGTAAAGATACATAGCTTTTATACAATAGATTACATCACAAGGAAGAGAGCATTGAGAAGGGGAAGGGGAAGCATCTAATTGATTGTTGCTATTTGGAGAGATTGGAATGGAAGGTTTCTGTTTCCCTGAAATCTCCTGATTTCTAGGAAACAGAAAAATCAGACCTTCAGGCTTAATCAAGCAGATAGTGGTCCAGCTAATAGACTAAATATCAATAAATGTCAAATACTGATAAATGTCATCAGATCAGGTTAAGTAAATATATTTATAGGTGGCCAAGGCAGGAAAGTTTAAAAAGCACAGAAATTATCTGAAGAAATCTCCTTAAAAAAAGATTTGGTAAAATGGAAAAAGAAAACAACTTCCTGAAAAATATAATTTTTGAAATAGAAACAAATCCAATAAACAAAACAACTCATTTAAAGCTTTAATTGACCAAAAAAAGGAAATAAAAAGCTAACTGCAAAAAATAATTCACTAAAAAATTAGAATTTAACAAATGAGACATCAAGAATTAATCAAACAAACCCTCCAAAAAGGAAGTAGTAGAAAATATAAAAGAACTTGTATATTTAAAAATAAAAAAAACTGACTTGGAAAATATTCAGAAGGGACAAGCTAAAAATTTCTGAACTACCTGAAAAGCATGATGAAAAAAAGTGCTCAGACAAGATCTTTCAAGAAATCATCAAAGAAAACTGATCTGATATCCTAGAAGCAGAAAGTAAAATAACCATTAAAGGAATCCATCAATCACCTCCTGAAAGAGCCAAAATGAAATCTCCAAGGAATATTGTAGCTAAATTCTAGAATTGAAACATCAAGTAAAAAATGCGGTAAGTGATGATGTTATTCCCAGTACAGAGAATTTTGGGAACCTATTCTGGTCAGCAGAGAGGTTCAACATGAAAGAATTCACCGACCCAATGAGTTTAAGTGGCAAAAAAAGGGAGTTAATTGTTGGCACTGCAGGAGTCAGCTTTTGCTAGGAAGACTGATTTTCCAGTGGCAAAGTCCTGGCAGAGAGATAAACAAGGAGTGTAGAGAAATCCTGGCAGAGAGATAAAAAGGGATTAATGCTGAGAAGAGCCTGTCTTCACAACAGTTAGGGACCCTTGTAGGCAGATACGCTAAGAGAGTGAGGTTCCTTGATATGGAATGATCCTATTTTTGGACCTTTGCAAAGAAATGAGCCCAAAGTTGCCCTTTAAAAGAAAATTGAGACTGAAGTTTCAATTAAATGAGATTACTGCCCTCAGGCCTAGATTTCCAGTAGAATGAGACCACATACTGGGAGTGGTCCTGAGCCAATTTTCAGCTGAATAGAGCTCAATAGAAAGATCATGTCTAGATCTCCAGCTAAGTGAGACCACTTAAGTTCCCTCTTAGTAGGAGTGATTCTGGATTCAACTAGTCCCACAAAGATAACAGAATGAAACCACTTTATCTTGGTTCTCTGAGGTAGGTATGAGTTCTAGTAGGGTTTCTCTACATCCCCCCAAAAAAAGTCAGGATAGTTTCAGGTTTCCCCCAACGACAATCAACCAGAAGAAACAATTCACATATTGAGGATCCACAATCAGGATCACCCAGGACCTATCAATTTCCACTTTAATGGATTGAAGGGCTTGGAATTTAATATCACAAAGGGTAAAGAAGTTGAATTGCAGCCAAGAATTAAGTATTAAGCAAAATTAAGCATTATTTTTCAAGGAAAAAGAAGCAAATTCAATAAAATAGGTGAATTTATTTTTTATTAGAATACCAGAGCTGAACAGAAAACTTGATCTTCAAATTTAGAACTCAAGAGAATCATTAAAAGGTAAAAGGAAAAGAAGAAAAACTATTTTAAAGGTTAAAAAGTTTACTTCCTTTTTTGGGAGGTTGATATGTTTAACTCCTGAGAACTATATCTTTGTTAGAGGTGTGCTTAGAAGGCATAGGTATAATTTGACTTTTTTTGTGATTATATAAGAAACTAGAAGTGCAAAAGAAATTGTGTTAAAAGAAGAGGAAGAGGAGTTAAAATGGGGTAAACTATATCACACGAAGAGGTTAAAAAGACCTCTTACAATTGAGGAAAAGAAAGGAAGAGGATGAGCATTGTGTGAATCCTAATGTCATCAATATATAGCGCAAATATAGCGCAAAGAGAAAATATCAGACATATTTAGTTTAATAGAAAAAAATTGCTTCACCCCTTAGTGAAGTACAAAGAAAAAGGAATAAGAAAGAAAGGAGAGTCTGTAAAAAGGAAGTGCTGTTTGAAGGAGGTCATGGTCAGAATCAAATCACTGGGGAGGAGGGAAAGGAGGAAAGGAATGAGAAAAGTGTAACTTGGTGAAATAAGAGGGTGGGAAACACAGAGTTAGCAATTTTAATTCTGAATGTGAATGAGATCACTTCTCCCATATAATGGAAGCATATAGAAGACTGGATTAAAAGCTAGAATCCTATATTATGTTGTTTACAGGAAACATATATAAACCAACAAAATAGATAAACCTTTAATTAATTTGATTAGAAAAAGGAAAATATATATATATATATATATATATATATATATATATATATATATATATATATCTCAAATTGTTAGTTTTAAAATGAAAAATAACTTTCCATCAATGAAAAGGAAATTTAAGCAAAAATAAGGAACTATTTTGCCCAACTGTATGTCAATAATTTGATAATCTTAGTGAAATGGATGAATACTTACCAAAAATATTGATCACCAAGATTAAGTAGGAAATAAATTACTTAAATCATCCCATTTTTGAAAACAGGAATTGAACAAGCTATTAAGCAAGTCCCTAAGAACAAATCTCCAGGGCCAGATGGATTTGCATATGAATTGTATCAAACATTTAAAGAATAATTAATTCCAATACTATGCAAACTATTTGAAAAAATAGGACAATGAGTCCTACCAAATTCCTTTTATGACACAAATATGGTATTGATGCCTAAACCAGGGTCAAAATAGAGAAAGAAAATTATAGACTAATTTCCCTAATGAAAAGTGATGCAAATGTCTTAAGCAAAATATTATCAAAGAGATTACAACAAATTATCACCAGGATAATACACTAAGAACAAATAGGATTTATACTAGGAATGCAGGGCTGGTTCAATATTAGGAAAATTTTTAGAATAATTGACTATATCAATAACCAAACTAATAGAATTCATGATTATCTCAATAGATTAAAAAAATTGACAAAATCCAATACCTATCCCTATTACAAACAGTAGACTGCAAAAGAATACATGGAGTTTACTTTAAAATAATCAGTAGCATCTATTTAAAATCATCAGCAAGCATCATATGCAATGAGGATAAACCAGAATGATTCTCAATAAGATCATGGGTAAAACAATATTGCCCACTATTATCATTACTATTCAATATTGTATTAAAAATGTTAGCTTTTGCAATAAGAAGAAAAAGATTAAAATAATTAGAATAGGTAATGCGGAAACAGAATTATCATTCTTAACATATATTATGGTATACTTAGAGAATCTTAGAGAATCAACTAAAAAAAATAGAAACAATTAACAACTTTTAGCAAAGTTGCAGGATACAAAATGAATACATATAAATCATCAGCATTTCTGCATAAACAAATTCCAGCCACAAGAGATACAAAGAGAAATCCCATTAAAAAAAAAAAGCCATAGATTCCACAAAATATTTGGGAGTCTACCTGGCAAAACAATCTCAGGAACCATTTCCTTTCCATGCAAATAAAGTCAGATCAAATTAATTTGAAAAATATCAAGTGCTCATGAGTAGGCTGAATTAATATAATAAAAATGATAATTCCACCTTAATTAATCTACTTATTTTGTGCAATGCCAAATCACACTCCCAAGAAATTATTTTATAAAACTAGAAAAAATTATAACAAAGTTAATTTGGAAGAACAACATGCTCTAGTTGTACCAGATCTAAAATTCGATTATAAAGCAGCAGTCATCAAGACCATTTTGTACTGTCTAAGAAATAAAGTAGTGAATCAGTGAAATATTTAGTTTACAAGACACAATAGTCAATAACTATAATAATTTAATGTTTGATACACCCAAAGACCCCAATTTCTGGGATAATAACTCATTATTTGACAAAAAATGCTGGGAAACTTAGAAATTATTACATCATATAAGGCATTGATAGCATACCTAACAACCTAAAGCAAGATAAGGTCGAAATAGGTTCATGATTTAGATATTGTGACACTACAAACAAATTAGAAGACAAAGGATGGTCTACCTCTAAGATCTGTGAAAAAGGAAGAAATTTGTTAGCAAAGAAAAACTAGGCAAAAAATGGATAATTTTGATTATAAGAAGTTAAAAAGTTTTGTACAAACAAAATCAATGTAGAGAAGATTAGAGTAGAAGAAAACTGCAAAAAATTATATCCAAGGCTTCTGATAAAGCTCTCATTTCTAAAATATATAGAAAATTAAATTAAATTCATAAGAATATAAGCCATTCTCTAATTGATATATGGTCAAAAGATATGAAGATATAATTTTTTCAGATGAAATTAAAATAATTTCTAGTCAGGGGCAGCTAGGTGGCACAGTTGATAGAGCACCAGCTTTGAATTCAGGAGGACCTGAATTCAAATCTGGGCTCAGACACTTAACACTTCCTAGCTGTGTGACTCTGGGCAAGTCACTTAACTCCAGCCTCGGGGGGAGGGGGGAATTCTAGTCATATGAAAAAATGCTCTAAATCACTATTGGTAAGAGAAATGCAAATTAAAACAATTCTGTTTTACACACACCCCCCATACTGGTGAAAATGACAGGAAATTATAATGATGAATTTTGGAAGGTGTGTGAAAAACTTGACACTAGTTCATTCTAGTTGGAATTGTGAACTGATCAAATCATTCTGAAGAGCAATTTTGAACTATGACCAAAAGGTTATCAAACTGTCCATACCCTTTGATCCAGCAGTGTCTCTACTATGCCTGTATCCTAAAGAGATCATAAAAAATGGAAAAGGACCATGCTTGTACCATGTATGCATTCAGCAGATGTTTTGTCTTCCTTTAAAGTGTATTTAATAGTTACAGCAATTGATACATCATTAATATGCTTAAAAATAGATCTCTCTGTGTCTCTATTTATCCATCTATCTAATTTTGTGTCTATAAGCCTTTTTGTTATATTTCTCATTAGATCTTCCAATCCTAAGCCATAACTTAAATACTATTGTGCTTTTTATAATAGCTAAAAAATTTGAGATTTAGAAAACTGAAGAGACTTTCTGATGTTCTAAGAATGAGGAAGAGATCCCATACTCTGGTTCAGATCTCCTGCTTCCAAGTTATTTTTCTTGTCCTGGAAAAATCTGATATTTGTCAGCTTTAGAACAGTGTCAAATATGCATTAGTGAATATGGCTTAGTTATATGAACTAAACAAAAATTTCCTTCTAGTGCAATTAAAAGCTTTGAAAATTAGGAGTAACAGATAGTTCTGAATTATGATAAAAAGAGCTTAGAAGAAGATCACATTTACATTAAAAATTAAAATTACAGGGCAGAGCCAAGATGGTGGAGAAGATACACACGAATTTGTAAGCTTCCTTCTTCCCTCATTACCAATTAGTTAAATCAGCCTCAAAAATAGCGCTGGACTGATAGAAACCACAAGGATTGGAAGCACAATGTACCAGCTGAAGAGAATCTGGAGTTTCAACAGAAAAGGTCAGTTCCAAGGGGAGGAAGAAAAAAGGCCAGCACAGATGGTTAGGTGCTAGCACACTGTGGCGATCAGGCTGGAGAGAATTCTGGGATCAGAGAAGCTACTGAGATAGAGGAATCTGGCACAAGCTGTTAGCTCTTCTCTGCTTATAAAACAGCAGTTCAGAAGAGAAATTAAGCCACTTTAAAATATAAAGCCAGATACTAGAACCACCCCAATCTGGAAGAGATCTAACAGATCTCGGCATGGCTGTGCAGCCGCTTTCTGCTGTAAGGGCTTCACCTTAGGGTAGTTAAGAGCCTGAACAGTGGGGACACAGCCTGAGGCAACATCTAATCCACATAGTGCCAGGATTGGCCAGAGGCTGTGGAACTCAGCCACAGAAGTCCCAGAGAAACAGAACCTTTGAAATAGGGACCAAGGTTTCCAGGCAATCACTTACAGTTTGAGCACAGGGGCTTTTCACATCAGCTACTGATAACCACGCCCCACAGGACACATTGGCTGGTGTTAGGTTCTTACTAAGTGCTAAGTTGGTACTTAACAATTCTCTAGTTCCAGCCTTTCCTGGCAGTTTGACTTGTGAATTCCTAAGGAAGAGGTTGCATGCTTGGGAGGAGCAAGCTCATTGGTTGAAGTGGTTCTTCCCAGAAGCCCTTGCATTATCCCACGCCCATTCTCTGGGAGGATAAAAGAGGACAGCACTCCAGAAAGAGGAAGTCTCTGCATTACATCAGGCTTGATAGGGCTCTCTGCAGGAAGGGATGTCACTTCTCTGGACAAGAGTTAACGGCAACTGCCTGGAGACAACAGTTCTCTACAGGAAGAAGAATCTGTCTGAGAGATTTGAGTAAACACAGCAGATCTCTTCCCAGAGAGCGATCCGGCAGCTTCTGGAGACAACAGCACGATACAGGCTGGGCATTGTGTCTCTTTTACTGTTCAGTCTTAAACCTCAAGGAAGTCTCTAGGACATGCAGCGTCCTTCACTGGGCAACCCTCACAGCACAGTCTTACTAATCACCTCTAAGGCACTTCCAGGGAGGGGGAGGGGAACTCTCTCCCAGAGATATCTCTTAGATCAGACATAGGAGCTGCTGCATCCATCCAGTCTGGGAGGAAGCTGATAAATAAATAAATAAATAAACTTCTTATCACAAGGGCAGGCCCCAAAATATTTTTAACCATGAGTAAAAAGCTGAAGAGAACCATTGATTCCTTCTACACAGAGAAAGAGTTGGTATCCAACCCCGGGGAAGTTAATAGCAGAGAGTCAGCAGATAACAGCCTAAAGTCGAATGATACCTACCCCCATCACATAACTCTCTCCCAGAAGAGACTATTAAAAAGTTAAGAGAGTTTGTAGAAAAATAGGGAAAGGAAGGAGAAGCTATGATAGAGAATAACAACATTCTGAAATTTGAGTTGGAAAAAATAAAGAATTCACAGGAGATGCAGGGAAACAAAATTTGTGAATTAGAACAGGTTAAAAAATCACAGGAAAGTAGGATTTCTGAATTGAAAAAGATAAAAAAGTCTCAAGAAAGTAGGGTTTCTGAACTGGAAAAAAAGAATAACTCAAAAAAAATAGAAAAATGGAAAAAATTCAATAGAGCAAAATAATTTGTTTAAAAGCTCAATTGAGCATATACAAAATGAACTAAAAATGTGAATGAAGAAAATAACTCCTTAAAAATCAAGACAGAACAAATAGAAATGAATGATTCCTTGAGAACCCAAGAATCAGTCAAACAAAACAAACAAACAAACAAACAAACAAAACAAAACAGAAAAGCTGGAGAATAATGTCAAATACTTACTGGGAGAATCTATAGACCTGGAAAAAAGATCTAGGGGAAATAATCTGAGGATCATTGGACTTCCCGAAAACTATGACCAAAAAAAAAAAAAGAGTCTACATTCTATTTTACAGGAAATCATCAAAGAGATAATAAAAACTGAAGGGAAAATAGGCATTGAAAGAATTAATCGAATACCTTCTGAAAAAGATCCTAAAAAAAGAACTCCACAGAATATTGTGGCTAAGCTGCAGAACTATCAAGCAAAGGAAAAATATTGCAAGCAGCTAGAAAAAAGCAATTCAAATATCAAGGTCCACAATAAGGGTCACTCAAGATCTGGCTGCCTCCACATTAAAAGATCGAAGGGCCTGGAAACTGATATTCCAAAAGGCAAAAGATCAAGGATTACAACCAAGAATAAACTATCCAGCTAAGTTTAGCATTTTCTTCCATTGAAGAAGATGTTCATTTAATGAAACAGAGGAATTCCATTTGTTTTTAAGAAAAAAAAACAGATTTAAACAAAAAAATTTATCTACATCTTCAAGACTGAAGAGAAACAGAAAAAGGCAAAAAGAACTCTTGAGAACTGTATCTCTATTGTGGATATATAGAAAGTCTGCATGGACAATTTGATTTTACTGATATTAAAAAAATATATATCTTTTGAGGCTTATTTGAACAAAATAGAGAAAGAGAAGGCTAATGAATTGGGCCTGCAACTTAAAAAGCTAGAAAAAGAACAAATTAAAAACTCCCAACCAAAAATCAAACTTGAAATACAAAAATTAAAAGGAGAAATTAATAATATTGAAAGTAAAAAACAAAAACAAAAACAAAAATCTATTGAATTAATAAATAAAACCAAGAGTTGGTTTTATGAAAAACCCAATAAAATATATTAAAACTTTGGTAAATCAGATCAGAAAAAGGAAAGAGGAAAATCAAATTGTTAGTCTTACAAATGAAAAGGGAGATCTTTCCACCAATGAAGAGGAAATTGGAGAAATAATAAGGAATTACTTTGCCCAACTTTATGCTAATGAATTTGATAACTTAAGGAAATGGATGACTTCCTCCAAAAATATAGGCTTCCTAGATTAACAGAGGAGGAGATAAATTGCTTAAATAGTCCCATTTCAGAAAAAGAAATAGAACAAGCTATTAATCAACTCCCCAGGAAAAAATTCCCAGGACCAGATGGATTTACATGTGAATTCTACCAAACATTTAAGGAACAATTAGCCCCAATGTTATATAAACTATTTGAAAAAATAGGGGATGAAGTAGTACTACCAAACTCCTTTTATGACACAGACTTGGTACTGATACCTAAAGCAGGTATATTGAAAACTGAGAAAGAAAACTATAGACCAATTTCCTTAATGAATATTGATGCTAAAATCTTAAATAAGATATTAGCAAAAAGACTTCAGAAAATCATCCCCAGCATAATACACTATGATCAAGTAGGATTTATACAAGGAATGAAGGGCTGGCTTGATATTAGGAAAACTATTAGTATAATTGACTGTATTAATAATCAAATTAATAAAAACCATATGATCATCTCAATAGATGCAGAAAAAGCATTAATAAAATCCAACATCCATTCCTACTAAAAACTCTTGAGAGTATAGGAATAAATAGACTATTCCTTAGAATAATCAGGAGCATATATTTACGACTGTCAGTAAGCATAATATGAAATGGAGATAAACTGGAACCTTTCCCAGTAAGATCAGGAATGAAACAAGGTTGCCCTAGGTTAACACCATTACTATTCAATATAGTACTAGAAACGCTAGCCTTGGCAATAAGAGCCGAGAAAGAGATACAAGGAATTAGAGTAGGAAATGAGGAAATCATACTATCACTCTTTGCAGTTGACTTGATGGTATACTTAGAGAACCCCAAAGACTCTGGTAAAAAGCTATTAGAAATAATTCAGAATTTTGGCAAAGTTGCAGGATACAAAATAAATCCACATAAATCCTCAGCATTTTTATATATCACCAACAAAATGCAACAGCAAGAGATACAAAGAGAAATTCCCTTCCAAACAAATTTTGAGAGTATAAAATATTTGGGAATCCATCTACCAAAGAAAAGTAAGGAATTATATGAGCAAAATTATGAAACACTTGCCACAAAAATAAAGTCAGATTTAAATAATTGGAAAGACATTGAGTGCTCTTGGATAGGCTGAGCAAATATAATTAAGATGACAATACTCCCCAAACTAATCTATTTATTTAATGCTATACCAATCAGACTCTCAAGAAACTATTTTAATGACCTAGAAAAAATAACAACAAAATTCATATGCAAGAATAATAGGTCGAGAATTGCAAGGGAACTAATGAAAAAAAGTCAGAGGAAGGTGGTCTAGGTGTACCTGATCTAAAGCTATGTTATATAGCAGCAGTCACCAAAACCATTTGGTATTGGCTAAGAAATAGACTAGTTGATCAGTGGAACATATTAGGTACAAAGGACAAAAAAGGGTACATCTATAGCAATCTAGTCTTTGAGAAACCCAAAGATACCAACATTAGGGATAAAAATTCATTATTTGAAAAAAAACTGTTGGGAAAACTGGAAATTAGTATGGCAGAAATTAGATATGGATCTACACTTAACACTATATACCAAGATAAGATCAAAATGGGTCCACGATTTAGGCATAAAGAATGAGATCATAAATAGATTAGAGGAACCTCTCAAACCTGTGGAAGAGGAAGGAATTTATAACCAGAGAAGAAATAGAGATCATTATTGATCACAAAATAGAAGATTTTGATTACATCAAACTAAAAAGTTTCTGTACAAACAATACAAATGCAAACAAGATTAGAAGGGAAGTAACAAATTGGGAAAATATGTTTACAGTTAAAGATTCTGACAAAGGTCTCATTTCCAAAATATATAGAGAACTGACCCTAATTTATAAGAAATCAAACCATTCTCCAATTGATAAATGGTCAAAGAATATGAACAGACAATTCTCAGATGATGAAATTGAAATTATATCCACTCATATGAAGGAGTGTTCCAAATCACTACTGATCAGAGAAATGCAAATTAAGACAACTCTGAGATACCACTACACACCTGTCAGATTGGCTAAGATGACAGAAACTAATAATGATGAATGTTGGAGGGGATGTGGGAAAACTGGGAAACTAATACATTCCTGGTGGAGTTGCAAATGAGTCCAGCTATTCTGGAGAGCAATTTGGAACTATGCCCAAAATGTTATCAAACTGTGCATAACCTTTGACCCAGCATTGCTGCTATTGGGCTTATATCAAAAAGAAATCCTGAGGAGGGGAAAGGGACCTCTATGTGCCAAAATGTTTGTGGCAGCTCTTTTCATAGTGGCTAGAAACTGGAAGATGAATGGATGTCCATCAATTGGAGAATTGTTGGGTAAATTATGGTATATGAAGGTTATGAAATATTATTGCTTTGTAAGAAATGAGCAGCAGGATGAAAATAGAGAGGCTTGGAGAGACTTACATCAACTGATGCTGAGTGAAATGTATAGAACCAGAAGATCGCTGTACACTTCAATACTGTATAAAGATGTATTCTGATGGAAGTGGATATCTTCAACATAAAGAAGATCCAACTCACTTCCAGTTGATCAATGATGGACAGAAACAACTACACCCAGAGAAGGAACACTGGGAAGGGAATGTAAATTGTTAGCACTACTGTCTATCTACCCAGGTTACTTATACCTTCAGAATCTAATACTTAACGTGCAATAAGAAAATTGTATTTACACATATAGTGTATGTAGGTTATACTGTAACACATGTAAAATGTATGGGATTGCCTGTCATCTAGGGGAGGGAGTAGAGGGAGGGAGGGGATAATTTGGAAAAATGAATACAAGGGATAATGTTATAAAAAAAATTACTCATGCATATATACTGTCAAAAATTTCATAATTATATAAAAAAAAGCTTAAAAGACAGATAGATAGTATAGTAGATAGTGAGCAAGATTTGAAGTCAGGAGAACTTAGGTTCAAATGTAGCAGACACTTAATTTTTACTAGCTTTGTGACCCTAGGTAAGCCACTTACCCCAGTTGCTTCAAAAAGCACATGAGAAGGTATAAAAAGGGAACAGGCAGGCTTTTTGAAGAAATAATTTTGAAGAAATATTTTTTTCAATTCACATTATTTTATTAATCTCTGTACTACTGTCCATTCCCTTTAACTTTAACAAATAATAAATAATAATTTATAAATAAATAACGCAAAAATAAATCTCAAATAATTAAAATTACATGCATACTAAATTTTTATTACAAAATACTATCTACTAGAGTAAAAAATAATCAAAATATATAAAAGAAAAATAAAAACTCAGAAAACCAGTATGTACTCAGTATAATTCAAGATATTGGTAAGAAATATAATTTTAAATTAATCTTTCTTGGAAGCTATAACAGATAAGAACACTGTAGTAGAATTTTTTCTTCCACTCTTAATTTTGATATTTTCACTCATTTTCTTTTTTGTTTTTCTGTTCTTAAGTAGTAGCCTGAATAAATTTCCAACTATTGAGAATTTGAATAATATATAATATTGTCTTCCTGTAGTTTAAATGGAGAATAATCTGTGAGAAATACTAAAAGAACCAAATTGCTACAAATTTATGTCAAATGCCCCCATTGTCCTTTTCATTATCTTAATGTAGCAGTTGTGGAAATGAAAACTAATTTCAACACATATTCTTCCTACAAGTTGCACATATTTTATAGGTTGGATAGAATACAATGTCACACACACAACCACACACACACACACACACACACACACACACACACACACACAGATGAGACCAACATAGAGATAGAAACCAAGGGAAAATGGAGAGAGAGAGAGAGACAGAGACAGAAACACAGAGATAGACAGAGACAAAGACAGAGAGACAGAAAGATGGAGAGACTCAGGGACAGACAAAGAGACAGAGACAAAGACAGAGCTAGAGACAGAGAAAGGGATAAAATCAGAGACAAAAAGAGAGGGAGATGGAGAGAGAGGGTGAGGGAGGCAAAAAGGAAGGCAGGAGGAGGAAGGAAGAGAGGATGAGAGGGAAGGAGTGAGAGAAAGAGATTTAAAGGGGCTTTTTACTGAAGAAAAAACTTTCTCATTTAAAATATACTGCAATTCTTCATAGAAGAGTTTTATTGACCTTCTTTTTTCAAGTCAAAAGGTTGGTCTACAAATTTACATTATGTGCAAAAGCTATTGAGAAATTTTTGTGCCTCTGCATAAAGGATTTTACTAAGATTATGTTGACAGGACAAGCAGAGAGATTAGAGTACAAAAACATTTAGTCTGTAATTATCCTGATCTACTTTGGAAAACAACATGTTCCTGAGCCATGCATTAGGACCTGTCTTTGCTTTCCAGAAAGAATATCTAAAACAAGTCCTTTTCAAAGCAATTGTTCACCTTTCCCAGAATTCTCTTACTTTGTCCTGGCATAGCTGAGATGCAGGGAAAAAAATAAGCTGCCTTAAAGTAAAAATAAGATGTAATCTGTGTCCCTTACACTATTCAACCTCAAACAAACCTTCTTCCTTACTTTTATTCTCTTACAAGAATGGAGATTTTTATCATCATTTATCTTCTTCAGCTAAGAAGATAAAATTCAGGGATATAGGAAAGCACATATAAAAGATGTGTAGATCACCTTTCTGAATGATTTGGACCTTTTAAGTCTTCATCTTCCTAAAATGAAGATTCAGTGAAACTATATGAAAAAGGATTGATAAAGTTATAGCAAAATGCTTAATGGAGAGATTGTAAATTATTTCTAATTTCTTTCACTGAAAAAAGTAAAGAGAAATGTAGGAAGAGCTGGCTATGTAATAACAAATACATTAAAAATTCTAAAAATTATTTCCATAGATTAAAATTCATTAGATCACCAGAGACAATGTGTTAACCCTTTCTCCCTTCATTTATCCTTGATGTTTAATCACATTTAACAGGAACCACTTATGAACATGGGATCATTCATTCTTTCAGTAAGAAAGTAAATATCCACTATTTGACATGTATTGAGAAGATAGAGATAAAACCAAAATTGTTCTTGGTCTCAGGAAGCAAACACATTCTTTTAAGACAAATGTAAATAAATATAAAACAAATTTGAAGCAAATAAAATAATTTCTCGATAATAGGCCAGATGTCTAATAGTAGGGAAAAGTTGAGCAGAAGGAGGATACTCTTTGAGAGGAGAGTAAAGAGGATGTGAATTTCATTTATAGTAGAACATCTCTTCAACACATGAACATGTGACATTAAGTACACAAGGAAGACAAAGTAGGTTTGTTTGGCTAGGATGTAGAATTCATGGTACAATATGCAATAAGTCTTCAAAAAGATAATGGAGTCAAATTGTGTTGAGCTTTAAATATCATCAATTTTTTTGTAATGCCTGTTCATAGGTATACCCCATTTCCAAGTGACTTCTAAAAGTTTAGAAGAGACTTCTAAAAGCTTCTTAAATTATACTTTTAAATTAAAAATGAATCCTATTGTTAGGGGAATATTAAGTCATGTTTTTGTCTCTTAGGATTATATCTAAATCATGCTAAGTATATGATATTAATAGGTATGTCTGGCAGATGGAATGTTAGGTGTTTTCTTTTTATTTGTAATTTTTTAAATTAAAGCTTTTTATTTTCAAAACATATGCATGGGTAATTTTCAGCATTCCCCTTTGCAAAATCTTGCGTTTCAAATATTTCCCTCCTTCTCTCACCTCCTCCCATTGATGGCAAGTAATCTAATATATATTAAACATGTGCAATTCTTCTATACATATTTCCATAATTATCATCTGTACAATAAAAACCAGATCAAAAAAAGAAAAAGAAAATGAAATGCAAGCAAACAACAACAAAAAGAGTGAATGTACTATATTGTGATTCACACTCAGTGCCCACATTCCTCTTCATCACAAAATCATTGGAACTGGCCTAAATCATTTCATTGCAAAAGAGAGCCACATCCATAAGAATTTATCATTGTATGATATTGCTATTGTCATGTATAATGATTTCCTAATTCTGTTCATTTGACTTAAAACGAGTTAGTGTAAATTTCTTCAGGACTCTCAGAAATCATCCTGCTGATCATTTCTTATAGAATGATAATATACTACAACTTTCATATATCATAAATTATTTTTATTCTTCAACTGTTGGGCATCTACTCAGTTTTCTGTTTCTTGCCACTACAAAAAGGGCTGCCATAAACATTTTTGCATATGAGATTTCCTTTCCATCCGTTATGATCTCTTTGGGACATAAACCAAGTAGAAACATTGCTGGATCAAAGGGTATGCAGTTTAATTGCCCTTTGGACACAGAATGTTTGGATCCTTCACAAGTCCACCAAAATTGTATTAATGTCCCTGTATTCCCACATCCTCTCCAACATTTGTCACTACCTTTTCCTGTCATTTTAATCAATCTGAGAGGTATGTAATGGTATTTCAGAGTTGTCTTAATTTGCATTTCTGTGATCAATAGTGAGTTAGAACACCCTTTCTTAAGGGTGTTAATTAAATTAATTTAGTAAGGGTTTTAATTTCTTGATCTGAAAATTGTCTGTTTATATTCTTTGACTATTTATGAATTGGAGAAAGGTTTAAATTCTTACAAATTTGAGTAAATTGTCTATATATGTTTTAAATGGGGACTTCATTAGATGTTTCATTACGAATGAATGAGTTTGGGGGGGTGGATCCAAGATGGCAGAGACGGCACATGTTTCTCTCTGATCTTCTTTACAACCCTAACAATAATTATGAAATCCAGTCTCTGAATTAACTATGGAAGGATAGAACCCACAAATATTGGGAATGCAACAAATTATCAGCAGAAGATAATTTTAAAGATTGCCAAATAAAGTTATGTTTCAATTGAAAACAGGAGAGAGGCAGCCATGGTAACTAGTTCAAACACCAGTGCAGACAGCTCAGAGTTCTGGGGCAGAGAATTGACAGGAAGAAACATATCTGAAAAGAAATGGGAGAGAGGCAGTAAGGCACAAACAGCTGACCACAAACACCAGTGCAGACAGAGCAGTGCCCTGGAGCAGAGCAATCTCAGTGTGGTGGTGCAGCCTCCATGGGGCAGAGAGTTTGTGGGAGGAAGTGGACTAGAGAAGGTCTGTTTCTATGGGAAGCAGGAGAGAGACATAGCAAGGCGCCAGGCAGCTGACTACAAACACCAGCAGGGACTGCTCAGAGTCACAGAGAAGCACAGTCTCAGGGTGGCTGAGCAGACTCTGACTACAAACAAGGCAGACATCACACAGAGCCCCGGGGCATTGCTAACAACTCCATGTGGCAGAGCCAGCAGCAGAAGTGAATCAGCATTGACCACATTGGAAAACCTCTCCCACCCTAAAGGCAGACATTAACAACTTAAAAAAAAATGAATAAAAATGTATAGAGGATGTTAACAATTGACAGCTTTTATGGCTAAGGAAAAGAACGGATTTCAAAACCTGAGGAGACAAAAGGCAGATTGTCTCCAGATGAAGTTTCAAGGGGTAAAATGACCTGCTTCCACAGCATGACTGTACTTCTAGGGCAGAGCCATTTCTAGTCCATGTGGGACTATTTGCTGGTCAGCTGCTAATACCCACAGCCCCACAGCGGGCTTTGGTTTGGGGCAGTGACACTTTAACTGCACAGTCTCTAGCCCCAGGGCAGTCACTGATCCACACTGCAGGGTTCTTCACTGGGCACTTCCATATCTTTGCTGTGAAATCAGGTCTAAATCACTTCTGGTGGGGGTGGGGAATTCTTTCCCAGAGCACTCAGTACCTGGCCACTCTGTGTAGCCAGCTGATACTTAACCCTGCTTTACAGAGGAAGCTGGCAAAATCCTTGCCCTGAGGGCAGACCCTAAGGGCTTTTAAAATGAGTAAAAAAAACAAAAGGACAATCAATAGCTTCTATATAGAAAGAGAACAAGTTCTCAACCCCAGGAAGAGACTAATAGTAAACAGCCTCCAGACAATACCCAAATAATGTTCTCCTAGAAGAGACTATTAAAAATCTCAAAAGAGAGAAGAAAAATGGGGAAAGGAAAGAGAAGCTATGCAAGAGAGTAACAACTTCCTGAAAAGTGAGTTGGAAAAGATAAAGAATTCCCAAGAAAGTAGGATTTGTGAAGTGAAAAAAGAAAATAACTGACTAAAAAAAATAGCGAAATGGAAAAAATTCCATGGAGCAAAACAACTCATTTAAAAACTCAATTGGTCATATATAAAAAGAAGTTAAAAAGCTAATAAAGAAAATAACACATTAAAAATCAGAACAGAACAAATTGAAATGAATGATTAATTGAGACATCAAAAATCAGTCAAGCAAAAACAAAAAAAAATGAAGAATTAGAGAAAAATAGCAACAGACCTGGAAAATAGACCTAGGAGAGACAATCTGAGGACTAGTGGACTTCCTGAAAATTATGATGAAAAAAAAGAGCCTAGATACTATTTTACAGGAAATAGTCAAAGAGAACTGTTTGGATGTAATAGATTTAGAAGGTAAAATAGGCATTGAAAGAATTCATCAAAAACCTTCTGAAAAAGACCCTAAAAAAACCCCAAAAAACAAAAAACAAAACAAAAACAACTCCACACACAGACTATTGTGACCAAATTTCAGAACTCTCAGACTAAGGAAAAAATATTACAAGAGCCAAAAAAAAAAAAAAAAAAAAAAAAAAAAAAAAAAAAAAAAAAAAAATTCAAATACTGAGGTGCTACAATAAGGATCACTCAAGGTCTGGCTGCCTCCACATTAAAGGATCAAAGGGCCTGGAATCTGATGTTCCCAAAGGAAAAGAACTGGGAATGCAGCCAAGAATAAACTACCCAGCTAACGTGAGCATTTTCTTCCATGGAAGAAGATGGACATTGAATGAAACAGATGAATTCCAATTATTTCCAAGGAAAAAGCCAGATTCAAACAAAAAAAAAATTGATCTCCAAACATTGGACCCAAGAGAAGGAGAAAAAGGTAAAAGGAACTCTTGAGAACTATATTTCTGTTGTGGGTATACATAAAGACTACATTTATAATTTGATTTTACCAATATAACATAAAAAAGGGAAGTAGAAATGGAAAGGGGATAGTGTCAGAATAATGGAAAAGAGGAGATAAAAAGATGGGAACTATATCCCACAACGAGGCAAGGAAACATATCATGTCTGAGGAAATTTTGAGAGGGGTAAGAACATTTTGTGAATCTTACTCTCATTAGAGTTGGATCAAAGAGAAAATAATTAATATATTTGTTTTACAGAGACCTTTCTCTCACCTAATTAAAAAGGGGGAGAGGAAAAGGAAAAAGGAAAAGAGTAATAAGGGAAGGGTATAAGAAATGGGAAGAGATTCAAATGGGGGAGGAAGGATACTAAAAAGGGTGAGCAGCATGACACAAGTAGGGTCCATAAGTTTAACACTGGGAAAGAGGGTTGGGGAGCAAGAAAAGAAAAGCATAATCTGGGGATAATAAGATGGCAGGAAATACAGAATTAGTAATTTTAACCATACATATGAATGGGATGAACTCTCCTATAAATTGGAAGCAGATAGCAGACTGGAGCAAATGTCAGAATCCTACAATATGCTGTTTACAAGAAACACATTTAAAGCAGGGAGATACATACAGAGTAAAGGTAAAAGGCTGAAGCAGAATCTACTACAGGTGAAAAAAGCAGGGGTAGCCATCCTTATCTCAGACCAAGCAAAAGAAAAAATTGATCTAAATAAAAGAGATTAAGAAGGTAACTATATCTTACTAAAGGATAGCACAGACAATGAAGCAATATTGATACTAAACATATATGAACCAAATGGTATAACATCTTCCTCAAGGAGAAGTTAAGAGAGTTGCAAGAAGAAATAGACAGAAAAACTATAATAGTGGGAGATCTCAACCTTGCACTCTCAGAACTAGATAAATCAAACCACAAAACAAATAAGAAAGAAATTAATGAAATTCTGGCCAAGATGGCGGCATGGAGGCAGACAGCTGCTTGAGCTCCGTATTTTCTCTCAGGACTTACTTCATGACAAGCCTCAGAATTAATGCTTGACTAGAAAAGAAACCCACAAATAATCACCAAGAGACAACATCCTTGAAATTCGCCAGAGAAGGTCTGTGTTTGCTCGGGGGAGGGTCAAACAGACTGGGCACAAACTGAGAGCAGGCAAGCCACAACAAGACAGACAGCTCACACAGCTCAGACCAGAGGGGGGAGGGGTACGACCTCTGACTTTTTTGCTAAAAGACTTTTATCCCAGTGTGGATATTCCATCTTGGCAGCAAGACAGGAGCAGCAAAGAGGGTGTAAACACCGGAGGTAAAGATTAAAACCCCGGAAAGCTACCATCTCTCGGAACCCAGCCACCACCAACCCCCACTTGGAGTGACTCAGCACGTTCTCAGAGCCTGAGAGCGCAGATGCAGCACAACCATAGCTGTTGTGTTAGTGGTTCTCTGCTGCCCTACCCTAAGTCTGTAGAGGAAGCCCATTAACACCATCCAGCCCCATTCCCCCAAAAACAGACCAATTGTTTCTCTTGTCAATTTGTTTTCTTCCATTCCGCTCTTGACAAAATGAGCAAAAAATTTAAAAGGGCTCTAACCATTGACAGCTTTTGTATGGAGAGAAAACAGACTTCAAATACTGAGGAGACTAAAAGCAGATTGTCTCCAGAGGAATCCCCTAAGGGGGATATGATCTGCTCCTCAATACAAAAAAATCTCAAAAAGGAAATCAAAAAGGCTCTCACAAGAGAGCTAGAAGAGAAATGGGAAAAGGAAAGGGAAGCTTGGAAAGAGAGCCTGAAGAAGTCATGCAGAGTGGATAAAGAGATCAAGTCATTGAGAAATAAAATTAGTGAATTAGAAAAGACAAACAACTCCAAGGAAAACAGGATTAGTGAGCTGGAAAAGGTAAACAACTCCAAGGAAAACAGGATTAATGAGCTGGATAAAGAAATCAGCTCTCTAAAAAATAAAATGGATAAAATGGAAAAAAATTCCATAGAAGATAAAAACACAATTGGACAATTACAAATATATATATATATATATATATAGTGAGTGAAGAAAATACATCATTGAAAATTAGACTTGAACAAGTAGAAATGAATGACTCAAGGAGAAACCAAGAGGTAGTCAAGCAAAACCAGAGAAATGAAGCAATTGAAAAGAATGTCAAGTACCTTATTAGAAAGACAACAGACCTGGAAAACGGATCCAGGAGAGACAATTTGAGAATAATCAGACTCCCTGAAAAATGTGAGGAAAAAAAGAGCTTGGACACTATTTTCGAGGAAATTATCAAAGAGAACTGCCCAGACGTTTTAGAAACAGAGGGTAAAATAAACATTGAAAAAATTCATTGATCACCTACTGAAAGGGACCCTAAAATCAAAACACCAAGAAATATAGTGGCCAAGTTCAAGAACCATCAGACAAAGGAAAAAAATATTGGAAGCTGCTAGAAAAAAGCAATTCAGATATGGAGGAGTCACAATAAGGATAACCCAGGATCTAGCAGCATCCACATTAAAAGAACGCAGGGCCTGGAACATGATATTCCAAAAGGCTAAGGAACTTGGTATGCAGCCAAGAATAACTTACCTAGCAAGAATGAGCATCGTTTTCCAGGGAAGAAGGTGGACATTTAATGAAATAAATGAATTCCATCTATTTTTGATGAAAAAACCAGACCTACATAAAAGGTTTGATTTTCAAATACAGAACTCAAGAGATTTCTAAAAAGGTAAAAAGAAATCTTGAGAACTATACTTCTGTCAAAAAATATGTGAAGAACATATGTACAATTTGTCTTAGAAACTAGAGGTGGAAAGGAGATTATATCATAAAAAAGTGTAAAGTGGTGGTACTACATCTCATGAAGAGGCAAAGATAACCTATTATATCTGAGAGAAAGAAAGGAGGGAGATGAACATCGTGTGTATCAATAGACATATTCGATTTATGGTGAAACTTCTTCCACTTCATTGAAAAGTGAAAGGGAAGGAGTAAGCTGAGGGGAAGGGAATACAGTAATTTCGAGGAAAAGGGGTAAAATAAGGGGAGGATCTTTAAGGTGCGGGAGGGATCCTAAAAAGGGAGGGCTGTGAAAAGCAAGTGGTGTTCACCAGTTTAATACTGGATAGGAGGGTAAAAGGGAAGGAAAGGGCTAAAGCATAAGCAGGGCTTAATAGGATGACAAGCAATATAGAATTTGTCCTTCTAACCATAAATGTGAATGGGGCAAACTGCCTAATAAAGAGGAAGCAGTTAGCAGACCAGATTAAAAGTCAGAATCCTACTATATGTTGTTTACAGGAAACACACCTGAAACAGGGTGAGACATTCAAACTAAAAGTAAAAGGGTGGAGCAGAATCTATTATGCTTCAGGCAAAACCAAAAAAGCAGGTGTAGCCATCCTCATCTCAGATCAAGCAAAAACAAAAATGGATCTAATTAAAAGAGATAAGGAAGGGCATTATATCCTGCTAAAGGGCAGCATCAATAATGAAGCAGTATCAATATTAAACATATATGCACCAAGTGGTGCAGCATCTAATTTCTTAAAAGAGAAATTAAGAGAGCTGCAAGAGGAAATAGATAACAAAACTATAATAGCGGGAGATCTCAACCTTGCACTCTCAGAATTAGATAAATCAAACCACAAAATAAATAAGAAAGAAATCAAAGAGGTAAATAGAATACTAGAAAAGTTTGATATGATAGATCTTTGGAGAAAGCTAAATGGAGACAGAAAGGAATATACTTTCTTCTCAGCAGTTCATGGAACCTATACAAAAATTGATCATATACTAGGGCATAAAACCCTCAAAATCAAATGCAGTAAGGCAGAAATAGTAAATGCATCCTTTTCAGACAATAATGCAATCAAAATAACATTTAATAAAAAGCCAGGGGAAAATAGACCAAAAAATAATTGGAAACTAAATAATCTTATACTAAAGAATGATTGGGTAAAACAGCAAATCATAGACATAATTAATAACTTCACCCAAGAAAATGACAATAATGAGATATCATACCAAAATGTGTGGTATACAGCCAAAGCAGTAATAAGGGGAAGTTTTATATCTCTACAGGCCTACTTGCATAAAATAGAGAAAGAGAGGGCCAACGAATTGGGCTTACAACTAAAATTGCTAGAAAAGGAACAAATTAAAAACCCCCAGACAAACACAAAACTTGAAATTTAAAAAATAAAACGTGAGATTAATAAAATTGAAAGTAAAAAAAACTATTGAATTAATTAATAAAACCAAAAGTTGGTTCTATGAGAAAACCAACAAAATAGACAAACCCTTAGTAAACCTGATTAAAAAAGGAAAGAGAAAAAGCAAATGATAGTCTTGAAAATGAAAAGGGTGAACTCACCACTAATGAGGAGGAAATTAGAACAATAGTTAGGAGCTACTTTGCTCAACTTTATGCCGATAAATTCGATAACTTAAATGAAATGGAAGAATACCTTCAAAAATATAGCTTGCCCAGATTAACAGAGGAAGAAGTAAGTAGTCTAAATAGTCCCATCTCAGAAAAAGAAATAGACCAAGCTATTAACCAACTTCCTAAGAAAAAGTCCCCAGGACCAGATGGATTTACATGTGAATTCTACAAAACATTTAAAGAACAAGTAACTCCAATGCTATGTAAACTATTTGAAAAAATAGGGATTGAAGGAGTCCTACCAAATTCCTTCTATGACACAGACATGGTACTGATACCTAAACCAGGTAGATCGAAAACTGAGAAAGAAAACTATAGACCAATTTCCTTAATGAATATTGATGCTAAAATCTTAAATAAGATATTAGCAAATAGACTTCAGAAAATCATCCCCAGGATAATACACTATGACCAAGTGGGATTTATACCAGGAATGCAGGGCTGGTTTAATATTAGGAAAACTATTAGTATAATTGACCATATTAATAATCAAATTAATAAAAAACATATGATCATCTCAATAGATGCATAAAAAGCATTTGATAAAATCCAACATCCATTCCTACTAAAAACGCTTGAGAGTATAGGAATAAATGGACTATATATATTCCTTAAAATAATAAGGAGCATATATTTAAAACCTTCAGTAAACATCATATGTAATGGTGATAAATTAGAACCTTTCCCTGTAAGATCAGGAGTGAAACAAGGTTGCCCACTATCACCATTACTATTCAATATAGTACTAGAAACTCTAGCCTTGGCAATAAGAGCCGAGAAAGAGATTCAAGGAATTAGAGTAGGAAATGAAGAAATCAAATTGTCACTTTTCACAGATGACATGATGGTATACTTAGAGAACCCCAAAGACTCTGCTAAAAAGCTATTAGAAATAATTCAGAATTTTAGCAAAGTCGCAGGATACAAAATAAATCCACATAAATCCTCAGGATTTTTATACATTACCAACACAATCCAACAGCAAGAGATACAAAGAGAAATTCCATTCAAAATAACAGTCGATAGTATAAAATATTTGGGAATATATCTACCAAAGGAGAGTCAGGAATTATAGGAGCAAAATTACAAAACACTTGCCACAAAAATAAAGTCAGATTTAAATAATTGGAAAGACATTCAGTGTTCTTGGACAGGGCGAGCGAATATAATAAAGATGACAATACTCCCCAAACTAATCTATTTATTTAGTGCTATACCAATCAGACTCCCAAGAAACTATTTTAATGACCTAGAAAAAATAACAACAAAATTCATATGGAAGAATAAAAGGTCGAGAATTGCAAGGGAACTAATGAAAAAAAAGTCAGAGGAAGGTGGTCTAAGTGTACCTGATTTAAAGCTATATTATAAAGCAACAGTCACCAAAACCATTTGGTATTGGCTAAGAAATAGACTAGTTGATCAGTGGCATAGGTTAGGTTCACAGGGCAAGATCATGAATAAAATAGCAATCTAATCTTTGACAAACCCAAAGATCCCAAATTTTGAGATAAGAATTCATTATTTGACAAAAACTGCTGGGAAAACTGGAAATTAGTATGGCAGAAACTAGGCATGGACCCACATTTAACACCACATACTAAGATTAGATCAAAATGGGTCCAAGATTTAGGCATAAAGAATGAAATCATAAATAAATTGGAGGAACATGGGATGGTTTACCTCTCAGACTTGTGGAGGAAGAAGGAGTTTGTGTCCAAGGGAGAACTAGAGACCATTATTGATCACAAAATAGAACATTTTGATTACACCAAATTAAAAAGTTTCTGCACAAACAAAACTAATGCAAACAAGATTAGAAGGGAAGTAACAAATTGGGAAAACATTTTTACAGTTAAAGGTTCTGATAAAGGCCTCATCTCAAAAATATACAGAGAATTGACTTTAATTTATAAGAAATCAAGCCATTCTCCAATTGATAAATGGTCAAAGGATATGAACAATTTTCAGATGATGAAATTAAAACTATTTCCACTCATGAAAGAGTGTTCCAAATCACTATTGATCAGAGAAATGCAAATTAAGACAACTCTGAGGTATCATTACACACCTGTCAGATTGGCTAAGATGACAGGAACAAATAACGATGAATGTTGGAGGGGCTGTGGGAAAACTGGGACACTGATGCATTGTTGGTGGAGTTGTGAAAGAATCCAACCATTCTGGAGAGCAATCTGGAATTATGCCCAAAAAGTTATCAAAATGTGCATACCCTTTGACCCAGCCATACTACTACTGGGCTTATACCCCAAGGAACTACTAAAGAAAGGAAAGGGACCTGTATGTGCCAAAATGTTTGTGGCAGCCCTTTTCATAGTGGCTAGAAGCTGGAAGATGAATGGATGTCTATCAATTGGAGAATGGTTGGATAAACTATGGTATATGAATGTTATGGAATATTATTGTTCTATAAGAAATGACCAACAGGAGAAATACAGAGAGCCTTGCAGAGACTTACATCAATTTATGCTGAGTGAAATGAGCAGAACCAGAAGATCATTATACACTTCAACAATGATACTGTATGAGGATGTATGCTGATGGAAGTGGATTTCTTCAACATAGAGAAGAGCTAATCTAATTCCCGTTGATTAATGATGGACAGAACCAGCTACATCCAGAAAAGGAACACTGGGAAATGAATGTAAACTGTTATTTTCACCTTCTGAATCCAATTCTTCCTGTGCAACAAAAAATTTGGTTCTACACACATATATTGTATCTAGACTATACTGCAATATATTTAACATATATAAGACTGCTTGCCATCTGGGGGAGGAGGGTGGGGGAGGAAGGGAAAAAATCTGAATAGAAGTAAGTGCAAGGGATAATGTTGTAAAAAATTACTCATGCATATGTACTGTCAAAAATGTTATAATTATAAAATAAAATAAAAATTAAAAAAAAGAGAGAGAGAGAAAAAAAGAATGATTGGGTAAAATCATAGACATAATTGATAACTTCACCCAAGAAAATGACAATAATGAGACATCATACCAAAATGTGTGGGATACAGCCAAAGCAGTAATAAGGGGAAGTTTTATATCTCTACAGGCCTACTTGCATAAAATAGAGAAAGAGAGTGCCAACGAATTGGGCTTACAACTAAAATTACTAGAAAAGGAACATATTAAAAACCCCCAGACAAACACAAAACTTGAAATTCAAAAAATAAAAGGTGAGATTAATAAAATTGAAAGTAAAAATACTATTGAATTAATTAATAAAACTAAGAGTTGGTTCTATGAATAAACCAACAATATAGACAAACCCTTAGTAAACCTGATTAAAAAAAGGAAAGACAAAAAGCAAATTGTTAGTATTGAAAATGAAAAGGGAGAAATCACTACTAATGAAGAGGAAATTAGAACAATAGTTAGGAGCTACTTTGCTCAACTTTATGCCAATAAATTTGATAACTGAAATGAAATGGAAGAATACCTTCCAAAATATAGCTTACCCAGATTAACAGAGGAAGAAGTAAGTAGTCCAAATAGTCCCATCTCAGAAAAAGAAATAGACCAAGCTATTAACAAACTTCCTAAGAAAAAATCCCCAGGAGCAGGTGGATTTACAAGTGAATTCTACAAAACATTTAAAGAATAAGTAACTCCAATGCTATATAAACTATTTGAAAAATAGGGATTGAAGGAGTCCTAGCAAATTCCTTGTATGACACAGACATGGTAATGATACCTAAACCAGGTAGATCGGAAACTGAGAAAGAAAACTATAGACCAATTTCCTTAATGAACATTGATGCTAAAATCTTAAACAAGATATTAGCAAAAAGACTTCAGAAAATCATCCCCAGGATAATATACTATGACCAAGTGGCATTTATGCCAGGAATGCAGGGCTGGTTTAATATTAGGAAAACTATTAGTATAATTGACCACATTAATAATCAAATTAATAAAAACCTTATGATCATCTCAATAGATGCAGAAAAAGAATTTGATAAAATCCAACATCCATTCCTGTATTATAAAGCAACAGTCACCAAAACCATTTGGTATTGGCTAAGAAACAGACTAGTTGATCAGTGGCATAGGTTAATTTCACAGGACAAGATAGTGAATAAAAATAGCAATCTAGTGTTTGATAAACCCAAAGATCCCATCTTTTGGCATAAGAATTCATTATTTGACAAAAACTGATGGTAAAACTGGAAATTATTATGGCAGAAACTAGGCATGGACCCACATTTAACACCACATACTAAGGTAAGATCAAAATGGGTCCAAGATTTAGGCATAAAGAACGAAATCATAAATAAATTGGAGGAACATGGGATGGTTTACCTCTCAGACTTGTGGAGGAAGAAGGAGTTTGTGTCCAAGGGAAAACTAGAGACCATTATTGATCACAAAATAGAACATTTTGATTACACCAAATTAAAAAGTTTCTGCACAAACAAAACTAATGCAAACAAGATTAGAAGGGAAGTAACAAATTGGGAAAACATTTTTACAGTTAAAGATTCTGATAAAGGCCTCATCTCAAAAATATACAGAGAATTGACTTTAATTTATAAGAAATCAAGCCATTCTTCAATTGATAAATGGTCAAAGGATATGAACAGACAATTTTCAGATGATGAAATTGAAACTATATCCACTCATATGAATGACTGTTCTAAATCACTACTGATCAGAGAAATGCAAATTAAGACAACTCTGAGATATCATTACACACCTGTCAGATTGGCTAAGATGACAGGAACTAATAAGGATGAATGTTGGAGGGGCTGTGGGAAAACTGGGACACATGCATTTTTGGTGGAGTTGTGAAAGAATCCAACCATTCTGGAAGGCAATCTGGAGTTATGCCCAAAAAGTTATCAAAATGTGCATACCCTTTGACCCAGTAGTGCTAGTACTGGGCTTATATCCCAAGGAAATACTAAAGAAGGGAAAGGTTCCTGAATGTGCCAAAATGTTTGTGACAGCTCTTTTTGTTGTAGCTAGAAACTGGAAGTTGAATGGATGCCCATCAATTGGAGAATGGTTGGGTAAATTATGGTATATGAATGTTATGGAATATTATTGTTCTGTAAGAAATAACCAACTGGAGGAATACAGAGAGGCTTGGAGAGACTTACATCAACTGATGCTGAGTGAAATGAGCAGAACTAAGGGATAATTATACACTTCAACAATGATACTGTATGAGGATGTATTCTGATGGAAGTGGATATCTTCAACATAGAGAAGAGCTAATCCAATTCCAATTGATCAATGATGGACAGAATCAGCTACACCCAGAAAAGGAACACTGGGAAATGAGTGTAAACTGAGAGCATTGTTTTTTTTTTTTTTCTTTTTTTTTCTTTTTTTTTTGTTTTGTTTTGTTTTGTTTCTCTTCTCAGATGATTTTTACCTTGCGAATACAATCCTTCCTTTGCAAGAACAACAACAACAAAATGCAGTTCTGCACATATATATTGTACCTAGGATATACTATAAGATATTTAATATGTATGGGAATGCCTGCCATCTAGGAGAAGGGGTGGAGGGAAGGAGGGGAAAAACTTAGAACAAAAGGGAGTACAAGGGATAATGTTGTAAAAAAATTACCTATGCATATGTACTGCCAAAGAAAATGTTATAATTATAAAATTAATAAAAAAAATAAAAGGAATAGCATGTTGTAGATGGTAAAAAAAGAAATTAAGGAGGTAAATAGAATATTAGAAAAATTAGGTATGATCAATCTTTGGAGAAAACTGAATGGAGACAGAAAGGTGTATACTTCTTCTCAACTGTTCATGGAACTTATACAAAAAATGACCATCTATTAGGACATAAAGATCTCAAAATTAAATTCAGGAATGCAGAAATAGCAAATGCTTTCTTTTCAGATCACGATGCAATAAAAACTACATTCAACAAAAGTTAGGGTTAAATAGACCAAAAATAATTGGAAACTAAATAATCTCATCTTAAAGAATGATTGGGTGAAACAGCAAATTATAGACAACATTAATAATTTCATTCAAGATAATTACAATGATGAGACATCATAGCAAAATTTGTGACATGCAGAGAAAGCGGTAATAAGGGGAAATTTTATATCTTTAGAGGCTTACTTTAAGAAAATAGAGTAAGAGAAGATCAATGAATTGGGCTTGCAACTTACAAAGCTAGAAAAAGACCAAATTAAAAACCCCCAATCAAATATTAAACTTGAAAATATAAAATTAAAAAGAAAAATTAATAATATTGAAATTTTTTAAATCTATTGAATTAATAAATAAAATTAATAGTTGGTTTTATGAAAAAAACCAGTAAAATAAATAAACCTCTGGTAAATCTGATTAGAAAAAGGAGAAAGGAAAATCAATTTATTAGTCTTAAAAATGAAAAGGGAGAACTTTCTACCCATAAAGAGGAAATTAGATAAATAATAAATTGAAACTATTTCTAGCCATATGAAAAGATGCTCCAAGACATTGTTAATCAGAGAAATGCAAATTAAGACAACTCTGAGATAACACTATACAACTGTCAGATTGGCTATACTGACAGGGAAAGAAAATGCACAAAGTTGGAAGGGATGTGGGAAAACAGGGACACTGATATATTGTTGGTGTAATTGTGAACACATCCAGCCCTTCTGGAGAGCAATTTGGAACTATGCTCAAAAAGTTATCCAACTGTGCATACCCTTTGACCCAGCATTGTTACTACTGGGCTTATATCCCAAAGACATCTTAAAGAAGGGCAAGGTACCTATATGTTCAAGAATGTTTGTGGCAGCCCTCTTTGTAGTGGCCAGAAACTGGAAACTAAGTGGATGCCCATCAATTGGAGAATGGCTGAATAAATTGTGGTATATGAATATTATGGAATATTATTGTTCTGTAAGAAATCACCAACAGGATGATTTCAGGAAGGCTTGGAGAGACTTACATGATCTGATGATGAATGAAATGAGCAGGACCAGGAGATTGATGTATACTTCAACAACAATACTATGATGATCAATTCTGATGGATTTGGCTATCTTTAACAATGATATGAACCAAATCAGATCCAATTGAGCAGTAATGAACTGAACCAGCTACACCCAGCAAAAGAACTCTGGGAGATGACTATGAACCACTACTAGAATTCCCAATTCCTTTATTTTTGTCTGCCAGCATTTTTGATTTCCTTCATAGGCTAATTGTACAGTATTTCAAAGTCTGATTCTTTTTGTACAGCAAAACAACTGTTTGGACATTTATACATATCTTGTATTTAATTTATACTTTAACATGTAACATGTATTGGTCAACCTGCCATCTGGGGGAGAGGAGTAGAGGAAAGAGGGGGGAAATTAGAACAAAAGCCTGGCAATTGTCAGTGTTGTAAAATTACCTATGTGTATATTTTGTAAATAAAAGCTATAACAAATAAAGAAGTAACCTGGTCCCCATCACACAGGCCTCTCCTAGAATAATTCAGAAAGGATCTTAAAAGAGAGGTAAAGGAAAAATGGGGAAAGGAAATGAAAATCTTGCAAGAGAGTTTGGAAAAGGCAAGACAAAGTAGACATAGTGAAATGGAAAAATCATATAACTCATTAAAACATAGATTTCATAAACTGTAAAAATGAAGCAACTCCCAGAAAAACAGAATTTGTGAAACAGAAAAAGGAAATAACTCCTTAAAAACCAGAATTTGTGAGATGGAAAAAAAATTATAGAACAAAACAACTCATTCAAAAATTCAATTAAATAAATAAAAAAAAAGTAAAAAAGTAAATGAAGAAAATACACTAAAATTCAAATTAACAAAATGGAAATTAATGATTCAATAAGGTAACAAGAAGCAGTCAAACAAAAACAATAAAAAAAGAAAAAATAGAAAAAAAAGTAAAATACCTAATGGGGTAAACAACCAACCTAGAAAATAGATCTAAAAGAGACAATCTAAGTATTATTCCACTCCCTGAAATGCATGACAACAAAAAGAGCCTAGACACTATTTTTCAGGAAATCATCAAAGACAACTGCACAGATGTCATAGAATCAAAAGGTAAAATAGACATTGAAAGAATTCATTGATCACTTACAGAAAGAGATCCCAAAATTAAAACTCCAAGAAATATTGTAGCTAAATTCCAGACCAAGGAAAAATACTACAATTCAAATACTGAGGAGCCACAGTAAGGATCACTCAGGATCTAGCAGCTTCCATATTAGTGATCAAATGGCTGGAATCTGGCTTTCCAAAAGGCAAAAGTTTTAACTTACTCAGTCAAACTGAAAATTTTCTTCCAAGAAGGAAGATGGATATTCAATGAAATAGATGAATTCCATTCATTTTTGATGAAAAAAATAGAACTAAACAAAAAGTTTAATCTCCAAATATAGGACTCAAGAGAGTCATAAAAAAGTAAAAATAACTCTTGAGAACTATATTTCTGTTATGCATATACATAAAGAGTACATGCATAATTTAGTTTATTGATATAATATAAAAAGGATCTCAAAGTAGAAAGGAAATTGTACCAGAAAAAAGGAAAAGTGAAGGTACTACATCTCATAAAGAGGCAAAGGAAAGCCATTTTATTTGAGGGAAAGAAGAGAGGGGGATGAACTTAGTGTGAATCTTACTCTCATCAGAATTGGCTCAAAGAGAAAATATTATACATATTTGATTTACAGAGAAACTTCCCCCACCTCATTGAAAAATGGGAAGGGAAAAGTGAAAAGGGAAGGGGTGGGTTTAATAGAAAGCAATACAGAGATTGAAAGAGAAATATTTAAAAACAGCAGAGAGACTTTAAGGGAGAGGGACGGATCTACAGAGGGAGGGCTGAATGAGGCAAGTGATGCCCACAAGTTTAATAGTGAAGAGGAGGGTAAGGGGGAAAGGAAAGAGAAAAGCATAATCTGAGGTTAACAAAATGGCAGGAAATACAGAATTAGTCATTTTAACCATA
The DNA here is from genome assembly GCF_048593235.1 of Sminthopsis crassicaudata. Classification (NCBI taxonomy): domain Eukaryota; kingdom Metazoa; phylum Chordata; class Mammalia; order Dasyuromorphia; family Dasyuridae; genus Sminthopsis; species Sminthopsis crassicaudata. The sequence goes on along the minus strand of NC_133617.1, from coordinate 682,099,987 downwards.
AATGTGAATGGGGTAAACTCCTTCACAAAGCTGAGGCAGAAAGCCAGATTAAAAGCCAGAATCTTACAATATTTTGTTTACAGGAAACACACTTGAAGCAGGGCAATACATACAGAGTTGAGATAAAAGGCTGGAGCAAAATCCACTCTGCTTAAGGTGAAGTAAAAAAAAAAAACAAACAAAAAACAAAAACAGGGGTAGCCATCCTGATCTCAGATCAAGCAAAAGGCAAAAGCAAAAATTGATCTAATTAAAAGAGATAAGAAAGGAAACTATATCTTGCTATCTTGCTAAATGGCAGCATAGATAATGAAGCAATATCAATACTAAATATATATGCACAAAGTGCTATAGAATGTAAATTTCTAAAAGACAAGTTAAGTGAGCTGCAAGAAGAAAGAGATAGCAAAACTATAACAGTGGGAAATCTCAAACTTTCATCCTCAGAACAAGATAAAGCAAACCACAAAATAAATAAAAAAAGAATTAAAGAGGTAAACAGAACACTACAAAAGGTAGGTGTGATTGATCTTTTGAGAAAACTAAAGGGAGACAGAAAGTAGTATACTTTCTCCTCAGCAGTTCATGTAACCTATACAAAAATTGACCATATGTTAGAACAAAAAGACCTCAAATTCAAATGCAGAAAGGCAGAAATAGTGAATGCATCCTTGTCAGATCACAATGCAATAAAAATTACATTCAATAAAATGTAAATGAGAAAAGAAATAAATAAATGAGAAAATAGACTAAAAATTAATTGGAAACTAAATACTCTCATCCTAAAGAACGAATGGGTAAAACAGTAAATCATAGACACAATTAATAAATTCACTGAAGAGAATGACAATAATGAGATGACATCAAAATATGTGGAATGCAGCCAAGAGGAAATAAAGGGAACTTTTATATCTTTAGAGGCCTACTTGCATAAATTAGAGAAAGAGAAAATCATTGAATTAGGCTTGCAAGTTAAAAAGCTAGGAAAAAAGAAAATTACAAACCCCCAATTAAACACTAAATTTGAAATTCTAAAAATAAACAGATGTCAATAAATTTTAAAGAAAATATATTGAATTAATAAATAAAACTGATAGTTGGTTCTCTCAAAAAAACAGCAAAATAGATAAATCCTTGGTAAATTTGATTAGAAAAAGGAAAGAGGAGCATCAAAGTGTTAGTCTGAAAATGAAAAAGGAATACATTCTACTAATGAAGAGGGCATTAGAGCAATAATTAGGTACTTTGCCTAGCTTTATGCCAATAAATGTGGTAACTTAAATGAAATGGATGAATACCTTCAAAAATATAGGTTGCCCAAATTAACAGAGGAAGATGTAAATTGGTTAAGTAATCCCATTTTAGAAAAAAAAGAATAGAACAAGCTATGAACAACCTAAGAAAAAAATATCCAGGATCAGGTGGATTTATATGTGAATTCTACCAAAAGTTTAAAGAACAATTAACTCCAATATTATATAATGAATTTGAAAAAATAGGGTTGAAGGAGTCCTACCAAATTCCTTTTATGATACCGACATTTACTGATACCTAAACCAGATAGGACAAAAACAGAGAAATAAAATTATAGACCAATCTCTCTAATTAACATTGATGCAAATATTTTAAATAAAATATTAGCAAAAAGATTACAGAAAATCATCACCAGGTTAGTACACCATGACCAGGTAGGATTTATACCAGGAATTCAGGGCAAGTTCAATATTAGGAAAACTATTAACATAATTGACTATATTAATAAGCAAATTAAGAAAAATCATATGATCATCTCAATAGATGAAGAAAAAGCATTTGATAAAATCCAACATCCATTCCTATTAAAAACACTGGAGAGTATAGGAATAAATCGACTTTTTCTTAAAATAGTCAGTAGTACTTCTTTAAAAGCATCAGTAAGCATCATATGTAATGGTGATAAACTGGAACCATCCCTACTAAAATCAAGTGTGAAACAAGATTGCCCATTATCACCATTACTATTTAATATTATGTTAGAAATGCTAGCTTCACCAATGGAAAAGAGATTAAAGTCATTAGAGTATGTATTGAAAAACCAAATTATCACTGTTGCAGATGATATGATGGTATACTTAGAGAACTGCACAGATCCTACTAAAATCTATTAGAAATAATCCACAATTTTAGAAAAGTTGCAGAACACAAAATAAACCCACATAAATCATCAGCATTTTTACACATCACTAACAAAATCCAACAGCAAAAGTTACAAAGATAAATTTCATTTAAAATAACTGTTGATAGTATAAAATATTTGGGAATCTATCTGCCAAGGGAAAATCAGAAAGTATATGAGCAAAACTACAAAACACTTTCCACACAAATAAAATAACATCTAAACAATTGTAAAAAATCGAGTGCTCTTGGATAGGTTGAGCAAATATAATAAAGATGGCAATACTACCTAATCTAATCTCTTTATTTAGTGCTATACTAATCAGACACCCAGGAAACTATTTTAATAATCTAGTAAAATGACAACAAAATTCATCTGGAAGAACAAAAGGTCAAGAATTTCAAGGGAACCAATGGAAAAAAAAATCAAATTAAGGTGGCCTAGCTGTATCAGATCTAATACTATATTATAAAGCAATAGTCACCAAAACCATTTGGTATTGGCTAAGAAATAGACTAGTTGGTAAGTGGAATAGGTTAGGTTCACAGGACGAAATAATCAATAATTATAGCAATCTAGTGTTTGACAAACCCAAAGAGTCTGACTTTTGGGATAAGAATGCACTATTTGACAAAAACTGCTGGGAAAAATTGGAATTTGTATGAATTTGTATGACTTTGACCCAAACTTAATACAGTACACCAAAATATGATCAAAATGGGTTCATGATCTAGGCATAAAGAATGCGATTATAAATGAAATATAAGAACAGAGGATAGTTTACCTCTCAGACCTGGGGAGGAGGAAGGAATTTGTGACCAAAGAAGAACTAGAGATCATTATTGATCACACAATAGAAAATTTTGATTATATCAAATTAAAAAGATTTTATACAAACAATACTAATGCAGACAAGATTGGAAGGGAAGCAATAAACTGGGAAAACATCTTTCCAGATAAAGGTTATGGCAAAGGCCTTATTTCCAAATTATATAAAAATTGACTCTAATTTATAAGAAATCAACTCATTCTCCAATTGATAAATGGTCAAAGGATATGAACAGACAATTTTCAGATGCTGAAATTGAAACTATTTCTACCCATAAGGAAAAGCTTTTCCAAATCATTATTTATCAGATAAATGCAAATTAAGACAACTCTGAGATATCTCTCACCTTTCAGATTGGGTAACATGACAAGAAAAGATAATGACTAAATGTTGGAGAGAATTTGGGAAAACTGGGAGACTGATATATTGTTGGTGGAACTGTGAATGTATCCAGCCACTCTGGAAAGCAATTTGGAACTATGCTCAAAAAGTTGTAAAACTGTGCATACTCTTTGATCCAGCAATGTTACTACTGGACATATATCCCAAAGAGGTATTAAAGAAGGAAAATGGACCTATATGTGCAAAAATGTTTGTTGCAGACCTTTTTATAGTGGCTAGAAACTGGAAATTGAATGGATGCCCATCAATTGGAGAATGGAAGAGTAAATTGAGTGTTATGGAATATTATTGTTCTATAAGAAATGGCCAGTAGGATGAATACAGAGAAGCTTGGAGGGACTTACATGAACTGATGCTAAGTGAAATTAGCAGAACCAGGAGATCATTATATACTTCAACAACAATACTATATGAGGATCAATTATGATGGAAGTAGCTATCTTCAATAATGAGAGGATCTAAATCAGTTCAGTAATGATCAGATCAGTAATGAAGAGAACCAGCTTCGTCCAGTGAAAGAACACAGGGAAATGTGTGTGGACCACAACATAGCATTTACACTCTTTTGTTATTGTTTGCTCGCATTTTTGTTTTTCTTTCCAAGTTATTTTTACTTTCTTTCTACATCCACATTTTTCTTGTGTAGCAAGACAACTGTATAAATATGTGTATATATAATATAATGTATATGTATATATATATATACATCTATATGTATATATATATATGTATAGTATTTAACATATACTTTAACATATTTAACATATATGGGACTACTCGCCATCTAGGGGAGAAGATAGAGGGAAGATAGGGAAAAGTTGAAACTGAAGTTTGTGCAAGAGTCAGTGTTGAAAAATTACCCATACATATGTTTTGTCAATGAAAAGCTGTAATAAAAAATAAATTAAAAGTGATTACAAATACACTGGAATATTGAAATATACAATAAAAATTCCCAATTCTAGAGTAAAAAAATACTCCTCCAAAGAAAGGGAGGAATCAGTTGAACTTTGGGTTCAGGTACAATATGTGACTTTAGGCAAGTCTCTATTTGCCTTATTTCCTTAACTGTAAGACATTGATAATAATAGCATCTACTTCCTGACATTGTTATAAGGATCAAATAAGATAATTACAAAGCACTTAATACAAATTTTGGCACATAGTGGATACATAATAACTATCTCCTTCCTTCCATTTCAGTTAGAAGAACCCTTTTAGAAGGGGCATTATTCCATATTTTCCCTCACTATTGTCACAAGTTTTGTTGTCAAATGTTTTCCCCCCTTACTACAATGCTCCTTGCTATATGTTTAATCCATCTCTTCTCTGTCTGATACTTCGGAGACTGAATTGGGAAATTGTAGGGAGCATTTATGTAGTGTTTTAAGCTCTGCAAAGCAGAGCTTATTTATTATATCATTTAATATAATATTTATTTATATTTGTTATATCATGTAATGCTCACAACACTGAAAGAAAAATACTAGTAAAATTTAATTAAAAAATGAGGAAAATAAGGCTGAAAAAGGTTAAATGACCTCTTAAAGAAATAGCTACTAACCATTCAGGTCAGTTTTTTTTCCTCTTTACTACGTGACCTAGTTGCCTAATTACTATTTTGTATATTGAAAATCCCTGGAAATTATCATTTTTGGTTATTTACATTTTCAGTCATTTATGGCTTTTCCATGAATCATTTCCATGCCTCTCATATTTTTCAACCCAGAACTGAGAATGTTATCACAAGAAAATCAGATGACTCCTGGATGTAGTATAACTGAGAATTATTTTCTAGTGACAATTTATTAAAGTTCATGATAGAATAAAAAAATCAGATCTATCTTCCATAAAATTTCTTAACTGACAAATGTTTGTTGGATCGAATTTTCTTTCCCTTAAAGACAAAATGATAGAATCAAAGGGTCTCAGAAATGGAAGGGGTGTCAGGAATGATGTATTCTAAGTCATTTACAGAAATGATTTATTGTTGTAAGATATCCAACCAGTAGTCATACTGTCTTTGGGAGAATAATTACAATAATAGGATACTCACTTTTTCTCATCTCATTTTTGTCTCATTTTCAAACTTTTCTTTGTATAGCATTCTAAAAGTGATTGCAATTCTTCCCCTTTTCTTTTTCATTTTGTGGTCAGTATTCCTATATCATCCTTGAATTTAATTTCCATTTACTCTTTCCCTATTTCAATATAATTTTGTTCCTTGCCATATATTATAATAACATGTAATTCTACAAAATTTTTAATAAGAATCTATAATTGACAACATAGCAGTAGATTTGATGGCCTGAACATACTATTGAATTTTAATGGAATCTTGACATTGAATGGCATACATAGAGAGAGAGTAAGGAAAAAAAAATCTCTGAGTAGTTTTTTGTGAGCTTAAGATATTTATACTTATATGTTAACATGTTTTCTAAGCATTTTCCTGAAGAAAGATCTTATACCAAGGATACATTTATTAGATTATTATTATTTTACATTTTTCCTTTTAAATAAGTTTCCTGGAATACATTAAAACATTTTATTACTCTCTTGAGAAACTATTTTCCTTTAATAAAGCCTCTTCCTTTTTCCCAAAATATTGTGGTTTTTTTTTAATAATTCCATCAAGCACATATATTTTAACTGGACTAAGCTTGACTCTCTTCATATGCTTTTAATAATTTTTCATCTAAAGGATCTTAGCATTCACTTTCTCACCTCTATTTAGTAATAATATTAGATGGAAAAATAAATATGGGGGGAGAGATTATTACTAATCCTCTCTAATTATATTTTTTCAATAGTAAATGACAGAAATAACTTAGGAAAATATCTAAGAAAAATAAAGAATTTGTTGAAGGATATAAAAGTAGTAAATGTCATATGAGTTAAATGCCAATCAAAGTTTTTTATGTGAATATTTTAATATATAATCCTCAGTTCAATAATTCATATATTGTTTTCTTATTATGAGTGATCAGGTTTGCTGGTCACTTTGATCTCTTTTTCTTGTCTTGATTCCATAATGAAATATCTGATTCAGTAGTAGTTTGTCTTCTTTTATCTTGTAAATGTTATATATATATATATATATATATATAAATAGATATATAAATAAATTTCTCTGAAGACAGTTGTCAAGATCCTCCTTAGTCTTTTCTTCTTGTTAAATATTAATGTGACATATATATTAAAATGCCCTTTCACTATCCTGAATGGCCTTCTTTGGACATTCTTTAGTGTATCAATGTTTTTTCAAAGATGTAAACTCACATTGTGACATTCTATTTTGCATAGTTCTAAATCTGACTGGATGAATACTGCTATATAAAAATGAATTTTACCATAGAACCTGAAGAAGAAATCTATGAATACAATAATGTAATTATCCATACAGAAAAACAAAGTGCATAAAAAATTCTTATTTCATAAACTATTATACAAAGACAGGGAGAAATTAAAGGTAAATAGGAGTCTGTGGGTCTTAGAAAAGAAAATATTATAGAGAAGATAAAATAATAGGGAATCACTTATGTATGTATGTATAAGCATTTGATTTGGCAAGGAGAAAGTTCTCCTCATTATTCAAAACAGTATAAATATAATTGCAGAAGAATTCCATGAGATGTTAACTGAGGAGAGAAGAGGAAGCTCTTGGATTCCCTTGCCTAGAGTAAAGAGAGATCTAGGAAAGGAGTTAGTAAAGATAATATAATAAAAATATCTATTTTTTGCTCAATAATAAATTCCATTTATTCTGTAGCAAAAAATTCCTTCCTTCTCTACAGATCTGAGAAGTAAACTACCCTTTGTTCTTCTTTCATATAATATCACTCTTTATTTCTATATTATCTTGGTAAATGATGTTAGGTGTGGGTCAATGCCTAGTTTCTGCCATAATACTTTCCAATTTTCCCAGCAGTTTTGGTCAAATGGTCAGTTCTTTTCTCAAAAGCTGGGGTCTTTGGGTTTGTCAAACACTAGATTACTATAGTCATTTACTATTTCATCCTGTGAACCTAATCTATTCCATAGGTTGACTATTTTATTTCTTAGCCAGTAACAAATGGTTTTGATGACTGTTACTTTTTAATAATAGTTTTAGATCTGGCACATTAAGGCACTTTCATTTGTATTTTTTTATTAATTTCCTTGAAATTTTTGACCTTTTGTTCTCCCAGATAAACTTTGTTATTATTTTTTCTATATCTGTAAAAATTTTCTTGGGAGTTTGTTTTGTATGGCACTACATAAATATATGAATTTCATAGTACTGTCACTTCTATTATATTTGCTTGGCCTACCCAAGATCACTTGATATTTTTCCAATTGATTAGATCTGACTTTATTTGTGTGGAAAATATTTTATACTTGTGTTCATGTAGTTCCTGACTTTACTTTGGCAGGTAGACTCACAAATATTTTATATCGTCTGCATTTATTTGAAATATAATTTCTGTTTGTATCTCTTGTTGGATATTCTTGGTAATATATAAAAATGCTGATGATTTATGTAGGATATAATATATCCTACAACTTTCCTAAAGTTGTGAATTGTTTCTAATAGTTTTTTATTTGATTCTCTAGACTTCTCTAACAGTACCATCATATCATAAAACAGTGATAATTTGTTTCCTCATTAACTACTCTAATTTTTTTCATCTCTTTTTCTTAAAACCCAATCACTCTTTCTCTCATTGATTGGCCAACAGTAGGTCACAGGTTAAGCCCATTTGGTCATTTTTTCAGCCTTGATTGACTCAGAGTGCATATAAATAGCGATTATTTCTATTTGGGATAAAAAACCCTGAGGGTCTTCCCCTCCAAGTTGGGATTTTTTTTTTTTACTAGATTGAAGCCATTCTTTGCTTCAATTCATATCTAGTCTTAATCAAATGGGCATTACCTCAGTCAAACTGAGATGTTAAAGTTCTTAGCTTAGAAAGATGGAGTTCTCCCACTGCATCCAGCACCATCTCTAGTCATTCTGATCTATATTTTGCCACTGGATTCAGATGTCTCTTGGGAAGAAAGTGAGGGTAATGATTTTGCACAGCTCCCCTTCACTGAAATCCAATTTACTTTGTGTGTTATGACATCATCAATCTGATAACCACTATTCATAACACTATGTAGGTGCCTTCATTGTATTACAGTAATATAAATTTCAAAAGCCAAAATAGACATTTAGGGTCCATGCACTCCAAAACTCACATTTAACAATGAAGAATGATATCCTGGAGGTGAAAATTCCTGTGGTTGATACTGGGGCTACCTCTCAACCAAGCTAGTTTCAGGGCATTAGGGAAATTAGGCGGAAGGTATTTATATTTCACAGGGTCCAAAATCTTTCCTCCTGATATCTGTTTTATAATCTTCAATTGTCCCAGGAGGACCAGTGTTCTGCTCTAACTCTTTTTTATTTTCATGTTGTATGTTCACCCTGACATGCTATTTTGTTTTGTTTGTAAAAGAGAGCTAAAGAGCTTGGAACTTTCTAACCTATGCCACCATCTTAGCAAAATTCTCTAGACAATTCAAATTTTATACTTAGGTCCACAGTATATATCATAATACCTCTCATTACTTGGTCACCCAAATGCATGTTTTTGTTGTTGTTGTTGTTTTGTTTTGTTTTTTGTTTTGTTTTTTAATTGAATCCAAAATGTAATCCATTCCCAAAATAAAGCCAAGGGAAAAGAAACAGGTATTAGTATGTTATATTGATGGGGGTTGAGGTCCCTTTAAGATTCCTTTCTAATTGCCCAACCCCCATGGCTGACTTTGATTCACAAATCCTGGTCAAAAGCACCCTTTTGAATATCTGGGCCCAGCCCCACTATCTGCTCAGCTTCCCCCAGCCCTCACCTGATCTGAGCTAACTGAAAAGCCCACCAAGAACTTGGGATACCACCCATCTCCTTTTAGGTATAAAAGGGCCAAATCAGAGCTCTCTCTTTGCAGGAGCCCTCCCCGCCAACACATGGTATCCTTCCTACCATGTAAGGGCTCCTGCCTGCCCAGTGGCCACCTTCGGCCCTGGCATCTTTCTAACTGAACTTTACTTCCAAATTTCTACAATAAACCTTTTATCTATCAATCTAGGTTTTCGGGCCTGTAAATTCATTTACAGGGGACACTGCATCTCATGGGATTAACTATGCGCCAACAAACGGGGTTCCCCCTTTCCTTTCCCTTATTATTATGAGAGATGAGAGAACTCATAATATCCAGCCTTAATGTCTTGATAGATTTCTTGCTAGAAAGTATGCCCATTTGTTGATATGTAGGAGTTTCAGAATAGAGTTGGAATAGAGAGTGAAAATATTGGAACAGTCACTATAGGAACAGATTAGAGATTAAGGCCCAAAAGAACAAAAGGGATATCAAACATCAGAAAAGAGCCAGTGAAAATTAGATATATTTTTATCTTGTCTATTAAGTTGAAAGAATTGTGTGACTTTCTCCAAAAGAAAAGCAAATACATGTTGGGGATGACTGAAGATTAAGGACTGACAAAGATAGAGGGATGTGAAAGAAAGTGATGAAAGGAATAAAAGGGAGTACATATTTAAACTGATTACCTGAATGCTCAATATGAAATGTGAAGGGGAAGTTAGAGAAGGGTGATGGAATAGGAAAATAAAACAGAGAAACTGAAAGTCATAATGAGAGATAAAGAATAGATTTTAAAGAATTAAGGTAGAAAGAGAGATGGAAAGGCAGGAGTTTTTATTCATATGAATGACACAACAAGCTTAAGACTGCAGTGCAATAATGTATGCCTCATCCACATTACTTTATAGATTCCTTTAATAGTGTATTGTCAAAGGAATATAATATCTTCTCTTAGTGGTTAAAAAGACTACCTTGCTTGACTTCAAGAATTGGACAGGATAATTAATTTTACTAATTTTTAACAAATTCACAATTCACTTTGTATTTAAAAATGTTAAAGCATCTCAGTTCAAAATAACCTCTCTTAATACCAAAACTAACTCCATGAATACACTTCAATGAAACAAACAATTAAATGAAGGATATTTGTATCAAAAAGTAAGCTTAATTGTATGGCTTGCAGTTATAGTAACCTGAAATTAGAAATGGAAGCAAACTATAGTTGCAGTGATCCATGGGAAATGATTTAACATGAAATTATTAAGTGCCTCTGACTAGTTGGCAAAGCATGAGTTTTTTACTTTGTCTATTCTGTTAAAATAAATGATGCATTGTGAAAATGCCAAACTAAATATGCAATTGGAAAATTGCCATTTCCTTAGATTTAACAGATCAATGAATAAATATAAATAGATGGTATTGATAATATGTTAATAGTGACCATTTATAGTAAAATATATTATTATTTTTGAATATTATTTGACAAAAATGGTTTAATTATTTAAAACACATAAAGACAAATAAGATCCCTTCAATTTTTCTGAATGGTAGTTTTCCTTTTCCTGAACCCTCTGTTCTGGTTAGAACCAATTTTCCATCAGGAGTGACTGCAAGTTGTCAATCTTCTATGAAATTGTGATGTTAAGAAAAAAAAAAGAAAAGAATCAATTGCAACTTTTCAGAAAAGAAAGTGGGAATTTCTTTAGCAAATGGACAATACCATGCATCTATGGGCTTTGTAAGAAACTGAACAAGTGCCTTAAGCTTCAAAATGCTTTAGTTTAAGTGAAGCAGCATCTATGTTAGAGATAGACACAGATAGTTGAAAAAGGGCTGGACAGAATGCCAGGAGTACCTGACTTTGAATTCAGTTTCTGACACTTCTAACCTCTGATTCTAAGAAAGTCCAGTATTTTAAATGTGGCTCAGTCTTTTCATATGTAAAATAGAAATAATAATAGCACCAGTCTTGCAGTGTTGTTGAGACAATCATATAAGAAAACATACATACTTTTCAAACTTAAAGTACTATTTAAATGTTATCTATCATTACTTTGGAAAAAGAAGTCACAATTATTGCTATTAGAAAATTGAAATGCAAATACTTCTTTAGAAGTTCATCCAGAATTTATTCTAGGCAATAATATGGGAAGAGTACTAATAAAATCACTTTATTCTCTTGCATGGTGCTCCCATTACTTTTTTTGGGGGGGGGGAGAGTAAAGACAAATTGGTCTTTTTGTCTCCATCTAAATCTTAATTTGCTTTAAAAAGAAAAGTAGACCCAAAGAAAATTGCAAAGTGCTATGTGTAGAACTATTTTGAAATAAACATACCTATGACTCTGCAGCATGTAATTTTTATTATTAAATTTTTTTATTTTCAATACATAGCTAATTTTTAATATTCAAAACATTGCAAAACCTTGTGTTCCAAATCTTTCCATTCCTTCTCACACTCCCATTTTTAGATGGCAAATAATCCAATATATGTTTCCTTCCCATAATTATCATGCTGCACAAGAAAAAATTAGATCAAAAAGGAAAAAAAAATGAGAATGAAAACAAAATGCAAGCAAACAACAACAAAAAATTGAAAATACTATATTGTGACCCACACTCAGTCCCCACATTCCTGTCTTTGGGTACAGATGATTCTTTTCACTATGAGCCCATTGGAACATCTCATTGCTGTCAAGAGTCACGTACATCGGAATTGATCATCCTATAATCTTGTTATTGTTGTGTACAATGATATCCTAATTTTGCTCATTTCCTTAACATCTGTTTTATAAGTCTCTCCAGGCCTCCCACAATTCATCCTGTTGATCATTTCTTATAAAACAATAATATTCTATAACATTCTTATACCATAACTTATTCAGCCATTCTCCAACTGATGGGCATCTACTCAGTTTCCAGTTTCTTGCCATGTAGCATGTATTCAGATGTATAACCTAAACTGTGTATGTGTCTTCCTCTGTGTATAATTATAAATATATGCATGTTTGTGTAAATGTATGTATTTTATGTATACATTTTGCAAAATTTGCAAATATGTAAGAAGTGGTCAGGATAGAATAGGAGGAACTGAACATACTAAATTGAGTTGAAAATGTTCAAGGGTTTGTAAATTATTTTAAACTTCTCTTTATGCCAAAGACCATCTGCTTAATACCAATGTTCTTCCAGGAATGATAAATGATTGTGAAGTATAGAACACTTTAGTTTATGAGAGATAGAAAGGGGAAAGTAGAAGCTCATGATGATAGGAGCAGGCTGCAATTCAATACCAAAAATTTGATACAAAAGAAGAGATGTAAAAAGATGGAATATTGGAATGAAAAATGTTGCCCTCTAACCAGATAATGAGAACTAACTAATCAACTGCCAGCATGTCTCACTAGGATTTCATGTGAAGGAAAATGCTTACCACACTGGGTGAATCCTGTGAACTGAATTGAGGGAGGAAATGATAATATAAATATGGTTAGATTCACTGAAGAATTAAAATATGTAACTATCCTGGTAAGCACATGACTTGGAATTAGAATATGTGAGTTCAATCTACAACCCTCCCAGTTATTAAGTGTTTGATATTGTATAACTCCCTTCTCTTTATCTCTCCTTCACCATTTAGAAAATAGGGATAATATTAATTTTCTTCTGTCAATCCAGTAGTCAGTTATATGTATTTAAGTCTTAACCATGTACCAGCCATTATGAGGACATAAAAATAAAGATAAAAATAGTCCTTTCCTCGAGAAGCTCTCAAGGTTGAGACTGGTGAAATAAAATCAAATATATTTTGAACTTCAAATGCCAATTGTTAGTATTGATTTAATATATATGCATGCATGCATATGTGTACACAGATGTTACATGGATGTATATATTTTTACACCCATATGTATGTATGTATTATATACATACATATATGTAAATGGTTACATAGATATATGTACATATACATACACACATATGAAAATTAGACTTCATTCTGTTGTATAAAATGTTTCAAAGAAATCTATTTCAAAGAGGATTTTAGTTTCAGTGATTTTAAAATGGGAGGGCAACAGAAACTCCCACATGGAGAAACTACCAATGCAGATTGGTATATTCTCTGTAACATAGACATTTAGTTAACTGAAACATTAAGAGATTAAATTATTTGCACAGATGCCAGAACCAGTATGTGTCAATGATGGGACTCAAGTCCATATTTTCTTGGCTTCAAGATCAGCTCTCTATGCACCATGCATATCATGGCTTTAATATTAATTATATTTTACATATATTAAGCATCTCTTTCCTCCCAACAAACATCATGACTATAAATCTTCTTATCATATATAATATATGTATATATATAATCACTTGTATACATAATACATATTATGTACACATTTTACATGCTATATACATAATGTTACATATTACATATATATCTATACATATTATACTTATGTTATACTGTTCATATCCATATAAATATTCTTATATAACAAATTATCAAACTGAGAATTAAAATAAAACATCAGAGTTAAAATTCAAATCCAAGTTTCCTGATAACCACATTGTTTTATGTTCAGATTAAGGCCTACTTTAGCTGAGGGGAAGGAAAAGTAATCATTAAAGAATACTTTATACATGACGTCGATTAGCATAACTTTTTTATGGTCATTACTTGTTTGGGCTTACTTCACTCCCATCTGCTTATTTTATTTGATGTTCTCAGTAATAAGTGATAGTCACTTGGGTCTCTCAGCCATCATCTGCACAAATAAAACCTGACATAGCTTTCATAAAAAATGTCAATAGTATATCAAATTCTCCCAACATAGTCCCCATGCAGCTGCATCAACTGACAGAAACAAAAATGCCTTCAACCATAATTTATACAGTCATAAATAGGATGAAATGTTCTTAAAAAAACAAGCTGTGATAACCTGTAAAAAATGACAAACCACCAGTGAGCTTCCTTTGGAACTCTCCTTAGCTTCTAGAAATTAGAAAAAATTTTCATTAGAAAAGTTGTTTCCAAATTCTGATTGGTCTAATGTATGAGGAAAGTCAGTATTTCTTTGTGAAAAAATTAAAAGTCAAAATTTTTCTCTTACTTTGAAACTGCATAGAAGTAGAATACAAGTAGAGAAAAAAATAGTATCCCTCTCTCTGATGCTGGATATAAAAAGTGGTGTGCTTTTTTCCCTAAGGAAGAGCTTGGGATCATTGAAAGTAATTCCTCAAATACAATTTACCTTGCTCTTTTCCTCCGACTCTAAAACTATATCACTGTCTAACTGAGGGCCTGGTCAAAGGTATTTCTGTTAATAGAACAAATTAACAAGTTTTACAAATATACCTATGTATCCTCCATTCTTAAAAAAAAAAATACCCTCATTTGATTCATCATCCATCCTTGATAGCTATTATCATATAACTTCCATCCATTCTGTGGCTACACTTCTTGAGAAAGCTATCTATAATACATGTTTCCACTTTCTTTTTGCTTACTCTCTTTTTATTTCCCTCTAGATTGGGTTTCTATCTCACCATTCTATCAAAACTAGTCATTCCAAAGTTACTATAATTTCTTAATTGCCAAGTCTAATGGAGTTTATTGAATACGTTTATTGAGCTTAGTTTTAGTCTGTTCCATTTATTAATTTCTCAATATTTTAACTAGCCCCAAATGTTTTTGAAGACTTTTTATTTTTAGAGGTTTGTAATCAGGAAGTATTCTTTCATTCTTTTTTTTTTTTTTTTGGTATTTCATTTGATATTCTGTATTTTTGTTTCTCCAAATATGTGAAGGACCTGTTCCTTTATTGTAACTTTAATGATTTCATGGTGTATTGACCTGGACCTGCAAGGACAATTTTAATTCCTTTTTTTTTTTTTTTTGTAAGATTAACCAATCTTACTTAGGAGTTACTTAGGAGTAGAGGAAAATGTTTAATCTTTTATCTTGTTAGTCATGTGAAATGAAACCTACCTGCCCTCTCTCACATATTTCTTAATTTTAAAATGGTAATTGTGACAACTTAATGGGTGGAAGCAAGATGGGAAAATAGAGAAAACACTATATATGCACTTTACCAATAGTCTTCTCAAATCAACTATAAATTTCTCAAATTGAATTCTGGGGAAGCAGAACCAACAAAAAGTTAAGGTGAGATTTTTTTTAAGTTGTTAAAGACAGTTTAAGAGATTTGGAGTCATTACAGTGAAGACTCCCTTATATCTTATATAGAAGCAAAATCATCTATACGCCTTTAAGGCAACAACAGTACCAGCACCTTCAGCAGTTCTCAAAACAGAGATGGTAAAAGGATCAAGCAACTGGTCAGAAAAAAATTACAAAGGCATCTTGTGCTAGCACAGAGCATAAAATCAATCATTGTTTATCAAATTTGTTATCTATCCACATTTATAGATCATAGTTCCAAGGTAGAAAGGAGTGTTTACTTTTCCAAGGAACAGAAAGTCTGAAGGGCACTAATTTTAGTCACTAGGGATCAAAAAATCTGGGGAGCAGTATTTCTTTCAGTCACTAGGGAGCAGGCACAAAACGAATAAAATAACTTAAAGTCAGATTAAGCCAGGGCCTCAAGGAGCATTAGTAAGTGGGGTCACTTTTCCTAATAAAAATACAGAGCACAGACAAGATATCAGTGACTATATGCTTCCTTGGTTCACACCCTATTGGAAGCACTGAAAACTTCTAAAACTTCAGAACTCACTTTGAAAACAGAAGTGCAATAAAGCTTGAAGCTTGGGATATTGAGGTGAAGTTTATAATAAAATTAAAAATTGAAAAATAAAATGGAAAATGAACAAACAACAATGACAAAAGCTGACAATAAACAAGTACCATAAAGGCAGTTTAAATCAAAATATAAACTCCAAAGAAAACAAAGTAAAAATGACTATGTGCAAAGTCTCAAATAAAAATGTTAACTGGACATAAGAATTTCTTAAAGAACCAGAAAAAAAGGTTTTAAAATCCAAATAAGAATTATAAAAGAAAAAAATGAGGGAAAAAGAGTAATTCAATAAAATTATGAAAAGAAAATGAGTAGTATTAATCTCTCATTCTTATTATCCTCTTTAATGAAATTATTGTTTCTATGATTTATTATTTAATTCTCTCATTCTTTAAGATTATGCTGTTTAATCTATAATTATCTTTTTCAATATTTTGAAAAATATTAAAGTAAACAGCACCTTTAAAAATAGGAGGAGAGAGGTGCCTGAGATTTGGCCTCCAGGCAGAATTCTGACAATAATAATAATATTAATAATAATAGTGCCTGGAGTATTATTACATATATTTCAGAATTAGACAAAAATAAAAATGAATAAGCAAGGGAGAAAGAACCTGATAATAGATATTGTATAATAGAATATCTGAATTCATATTCAGAAGAAGATAGTATTGTAATAAAATGACATTCCTCCCTCAAAAATCTTTATCAGATGATCACAAGCCCAAAAATAATTCATGTAAGCACATAAAAAAGGAATTCAAAAGGCAAATGAGATAGATTTTTAAAAATCTGAAAAAAAATAACTAATACAAAAATAAAAAAAAATTATGGAAAGATTAGAAAAATTCTTAAGAAAATAAACCCTTGCATACTAGAGTTGGATAAGGGGAAATGTGTGATATTTTAAAAATCTAAGAAATAATGAAATAAAATGAAAAAAATAGAAGAGAATATGAAACATCTCAATAGAATAATAAATGATCTAGAGATGTCAAGAAGAGACAATATGTTGAACCACCCAAAATTTATAATAAAAAAGAACCTTGATACAACATTATAATAAATAATTTAGCATATTTTTTCTAAAGTTCTAAAACAAGAGGGTAAAGGGAAAAGAAAAAAAAAAAAGTCCACACATCACATCATAAAAGAGGAACCCAGATGAAAACTTATAGGAATGTCATAGTCAAGTTTTAAAGTTCAGGAGAAAATTATACAAGCAACAACAAAAATACTATTCAAATATTATGGAGCTACAATAAAGTTGATACAAAATCCAACAGTATTTAAATGAAAAGTGCATAGGTTTTAAAATATATTTTAAAGAGCAAAAGAGCTAGGATTGTGATTATAAATAAATTACTCATTAAAATTAAAGTATAATCCTGAATTTTTTTTAAAGTACGCATCTAACAAACTGAGAGTCTTTCAGTATTTATAGCAAAAAGATCTGAACTCTTGAAACTCTTATATATGATCCAGACGAATATAAGGAAAACATTAAATATCATTTGTAAAGGACTCAACAAGGTCAAAACGTTACTTCTGTATGAAAATCAGTGTTCATAAAACTGTCCTCTTTTATTGTGTGATTCAAAAGAAAGGTTACAGCTAACCTGGATGATTCTTAAAAATACTGGGTAGGAGAGTAAAAAAGAATTTTATACAAATGAGGAACAACTATTACAAATGAAGTAGGTGGAATTATATAGCTGGTATTGCCGAATTCTTAC
Organism: Sminthopsis crassicaudata; assembly: GCF_048593235.1. Lineage (NCBI taxonomy): Eukaryota > Metazoa > Chordata > Mammalia > Dasyuromorphia > Dasyuridae > Sminthopsis > Sminthopsis crassicaudata. The sequence goes on along the minus strand of NC_133617.1, from coordinate 682,082,189 downwards.
TCTCATAGGATTTCACTTCATTGTTGAAAAAATCCATAAAGGAACATAGTTAGAAAAGGAACACATTTAGAAATGAATAAAGATCATCATAAATAAATGAGATGTCAAGGAGACATAAGGGAAATCATTTTTAAAAAGGTATGTAGATTAAAATTTTGGAGGGTAAGGGGAGAAAACCAAAAATGATTCTTTAAAAAGGTATAGATTAAAAAAGATAGTAGCTAGAACTATATGAGGAGAGATAGGTTTAAAAGGGCTGAAAAAATCAATAGTAATGAAATATAAGAAATATAAATATATTAATAGTAATTATAACTTTGAATATGTAGTGGCTGTCCTTTGTTTTCGAAGAGGATAAAAATGAAATCACTTTGTTAAAATCCGTGTCTGACTGGCTGATCACACATCAATACAAACTCAGAATGCTCTGCCACAGGTCAAACACAAATTGTCCATATGAACATTTATGATAGCTTCTCTAATTGTGCATGTTTGATGTTTCCTTTGGGTTAATTCAATTCTGCTTTGCTCATAGAACACAGCACATTCTCTGATAAGGACACACCATGATGCATTTATCTTTTGGCTGAGTAGATATTTGGGCTATCAGTGACCCCTTCATTGATTTCAGCTGAATGGTTTATATATTCCAATATGATTTCACTTATGCAAATGCTGAGAACAGAAATCTTGTGATCAATAGAAAAGTCACTATCTTCTAGGACTAGAATGCCTCCAATATTGAATAGTGAGATGTTAGAACCAAATATCTCATAGAATGAATTAATGTCCTAACCACCATGAAAAAAGATTGGGAAACTTGTGAAGAGTGGAACTAAATACAACAATATTTCTGTCCTTTTTGATGATGCCCCTATGGTCATGGTAGGAGTGAATCATGAAAAATATGATAATTATTTTTGGATTATCTATAGTCTTTCTTTCTTAACTACCTGTGTGACTCACTTGGCCAAAATCATTCATAACAATTTTGATATAGTGAAAAAATTCCACATAGATAGACTACAATCCATGCCATTACTGCTATGCAGAAGAGAATAGATTTCATTTCTGGCATGTTATGGCACTGTGGGCATGGTCCTAAAATAACATTTCTACTTCCACTAATGCTGCAATGGTTATAAGCAAGGCCATATCTAAGTTGAAAAGGAAACTCATAGGCATAAATTTCCATGTGCCTACTTCCAATGTATCTGTTGAGACATGAATTGCTTTCTGGAAAAAAATGAACAAATATAGTGAAATTAAGAAAGTTGTGAAGGGCATTTTTGCTATATGTTATCTTTGGTGTTCTACTACATAGTATGAACTTACCAGAGCATGAAAATCATGGGTTTGATATTCAATGTTGGACATTGAAATCTAGAGGGTAGTACTCATTCAGCAGCTGGAAGTAATTGACCTTACACCAAATGAACAAGTATATTTAGTCAAAATAGGAAGCTACTAGATATATTTCCCTGGAGGAAAGCATTTATTCCTTTCATGCTACTGTATGCTAAATGAGTGCCTTTGTACCCCAGATGCTGTAATGGGAATCATTAACCTAGGATTACATCCTTCCATTATTTTCAATTGAGTTTTTCTTTTAAAAAAAAAGTTGATTTAATGTCATCTTTTATATTGATTACCTTGGGGAGACAATTTGCTAGTTACAGGTCTGGTGAATGTAGATGAGCATAAATTAATATTTATAATGAATACAGTTTTGCAAATCTGCTTTCTATGCTTTTTGTTTAGTATTTTCCTTCCTCACCACCTTAGCATTTTAAAATTATAAACTTTACAGTGATATGTGGTAATATAGTTTTAAATTTCTGATCAATATCAGTATCTGCTACATGGAATACTAATAGAACATATGCAGTAAAATTGAAAAACAAAACAAAACCCTTTGATTTATGTCAATTAGTTGGTGTAGATATGAACTATGCCATTTCTGCTGTGAAATGGGACTGTACGTAACCAACATCATTCTGATTGAGAGATATTCCACACAGGAAATAGAGTATGACCTTTATTTGTTGGATGATAGATTTAAAAAAAATTCAGATTTAACACACTCATACTTTAACTAATGTATATATATATATATATATATATATATATATGTTTATATATATCTTACATATATATATATAAGTTTAAATATATTTATAATAGCAATATAGAAAGGAAATATTGATACCACAGAAGCATGAAATGTCCAATCTCCATAAATGAGAACAAGTTTGAAATTTGGAATGTTAGGAAAACTCATTATTCAACTACTTTGATTTAATTAATAGGAAAATATAAGGAAAATTTAATTTCTTGAAACAAAATAATAACTGCTATCAACTTCACATATCTTGTCATTTAATTGCTTATCAATCAGAAATGTGATGAGGTCAGAAATATATTAAAAGTCAGGGGATGTTAAAGGAAAGGCCTGAAGTTCTCTTAATATTAAGCAATCTTGGTAGGTTACCAATCTGAATAGGGTGATGACTTCATCTCTAGTTTGCAATCATCTGTAAAAACAAGTACTTTAGCAACTAATGAAGAAAGGGGCACAAATATGACCCAGCAAATAGCAAAATAGCATAGCAAGGTAAACAGGAACACAAACTTGAAATAAAGAAAACTCTGAAAAAGAAAATCAGAATTCTATTTGAAGACCAACTCATGATGTCATTATTAAAGACTGAAGTTGTAAGAAAATAATTATAAATTATGGATAAAATATTGGCATTACAGGCATGACAACCATTCTTCTGGCACTTTCTAGCTGTGTTATCCTTAGCAAGTCATTTAAACTCTAGATACTTCAAGTACCTAACTACAATTTATCTAAGCCAGAGTCATGTTGCCAATAGCAGATAATTCTGGCAAAATTGTAATTATAATGCAGTGTTAGGTTCTTACTAAGTGCTAATGAGATAATGGGATGATAGATTCTTACTAAGTGCTAAGTCAGTACTTAACAATTCTCTAGTTATGGCTTTTAAGGGGAGTTTTACCCCTTTGAACTTCTGGGGAGGACGTTACATGTTTAAGAGGAGCAAGTTCATTGGTTGAAGTATTTCTCCCACAAACCCCTGAGTTATTCCACGCCCATTCTCTGGGAGGATAAAAGAAGAAGTTAGAGTCTGGAAAGTGAGTTCTGGATTGGGTGAAGGAGAAGATGTCCCGTGCATTTGCAAGTGAAGAGGACAGAGAAAAAGATTCACAAAGAAAAGAAACCTCTTCCTAGAGAAGGATTACAACTGAGAGACGTTCAGAACTTTACAATGCAACTGCTTAATGAAAATATTAAGAAATAAATGAAAGCTCTGAAATAATAATTGAAACTCTGTGTTTTTTATCCAGAACATAGTAGACCATTACATATCAATTTTCAATGCAGTAGTACACAAACTACTTAATTTCTATCATTTCACATGTTTCATCTCCAACACTCCAATATCAAACTTATAAATAGCACAGAATCTTTTATTTTAAAATTCTTTGGAGGCTATGACCAAGGACACCATAGTAAAATATAAAGAACACGATTCGTATAGAATTAGTGAAAATAAAGATGAAAATGTTGGTTTAAGCTAGCTTATTAAATGTATTGAATATGAAATTTTGGAATTTATGTGGTAGCAATAGATAGTAATATATTGATGATGTTTAAGCAAGGTCAAGTTAGTTATTTTTTTGGATCTTTGTTAAGCTACTTATTTTTGCTTATACAAATATGGGGAAATTATTTAAATCTCATTTTCCTGACTTTGATATGACTTGAGAAATGTGCTTTAGGTGATCTTCTAAGATGACTTTCAGCTGTTAGGCCCACATTTTCATTCTAATTGAATAAAATTGATCTTAGAGTTAGTGCATTGGAGGAACAATAGTTACTTGAACATTTTTCAATAGGTTTATTTTATAGTTTATCTCTTCAATAAGGGAGAAAATTAGATTGAAAGCAATAATCAATAATAGTTAATAAATATTTATTAAGTATTGATTATGTATTAGGCACTACACTAAGCATCAAGGATAAAATTATAACTACAGAAAGGAAAGACATTTCATATCATTAAAGAGTTTATTTGTTTTCACAATATTCCTATGAAAAAATTTTATTTACAGAATATATATGAAATTGATTAAATATATAAAAATAAGAATTATTCCTAATAGATGATTATAAAAGAGTTGGAACAGGTAGATTACTAAGGAAGAAATCCATGTTATTAACAGTAATATAAAAATTGCTTCATATCAACAACAATGGGAAAGATATATATATATATATATATATATATATTTTAAAAAATAAGGGTGTTTAACAATTTTACATTTTTATTAAAGCTTTTTATTTTCAAAATATATATGGATGGGGGACAGGTAGGTAGAGCAGGGGATAATTTTTCTTTTTTTCTTTTTTTTTAAGTGATTTTTTATTAAGCATTTTTTATTAATTTTAATAATTACAACATTTTCTTTGGCAGTACATATGTATAGGTAATTTTTTTTACAACATTATCCCTTGTACTCCCTTCTGTTCCGAGTTTTTCCCCTCCTTCCTTCCACCCCCTCCCCTGGATGGCAGGCATTCCCATACATATTAAATATCTTATAGTATATCTTAAGTACAATATATATGTGCAGAACCAAATTTTGTTGTTGTTGTTGTTGTTGCAAAGGAAGGATTGTATTCACAAGGTAAAAATAATCTGGGAAGAGAAACAAAACAAAAACAAAAACAAAAACAAACAAAAAATGCTCACAGTTTACACTCATTTCCCAGTTCCTTTTCTGGATGTAGCTGATTCTGTCCATCATTGTTCAATTGGAATTCGATTAGCTCTTCTCTATGTTGAAGATATCCACTTCCATCAGAATACATCCTCATACAGTATCATTGTTGAAGTGTATAATGATCCCCTAGTTCTGCTCATTTCACTCAGCATCAGTTGATGTAAGTCTCTCCAAGCCTCTCTGTATTCCTCCTGCTGGTCATTTCTTACAGAACAATAATATTCCATAACATTTATTTACCATAATTTACTCAACCATTCTCCAATTGATGGACATCCATTCATTTTCCAGCTTCTAGCCACTATGAAAAGGGCTGCCACAAACATTTTGGCACATATAGGTCCCTTTTCCTTCTTTAGTATTTCCTTGGGATATAAGCCCAGTAGTAACAGTGCTGGGTCAAAGGGTATGCACATTTTGATAACTTTTTGGGCATAATTCCAGATTGCTCTCCAGAATGGTTGGATTCTTTCACAACTCCACCAACAATGCATTAGTGTCCCAGTTTTCCCACAGCCCCTCCAACATTCATCATTATTAGTTCCTGTTATCTTAGCCAATCTGACAGGTGTGTAATGATATCTCAGAGTTGTCTTAATTTGCATTTCTCTGCTCAATAGTGATTTGGAACACTCTTTCATATGAGTGGAAATAGTTTCAATTTCATCATCTGAAAATTGTCTGTTCATATCCTTTGACCATTTATCAATTGGAGAATGGCTTGATTTCTTATAAATTAAAGTCAATTCTCTGTATATTTTGGAGACGAGGCCTTTATCCGAACCTTTAACTGTAAAAATGTTTTCCCAATTTTTCCCTTCGAATCTTGTTTGCATTAGTTTTGTTTGTGCAGAAACATTTTAATTTGGTGTAATCAAAATTTTCTATTTTGTGATCAATAATGGTCTCTAGTTCTCCCTTGGACACAAACTCCTTCCTCCTCCACAATTTTTCAACATTGACTATTGCATAGCATTGTGTTCCCAATTTAATTCTCCTTCCCCACAACCTTCCCTATTTGACAAGCAATCTAATATATATTTTATATGCTAAAATACATGTTATGTCCAATATATGTAAACATATTTATATAATTATCTTTATACATAGAAAAATAGATAAAAATGAGAGAAAATGAGTAAGAAAACAAAATACAAGCAAACATCAAAAAGAGTGAGAATGCTATGTTATGATCCACTCAGTTCCCATAGTTCTCTCTCTGGGTTCAGATGGCTTTCTTCATCACAAGATTATTGGAACTGGCCTCAATCATCTATCTCATTGTTGGAAAGAGTCATTCATGTTCATCAGACTTTATCCTTGTGTAATATTTTGTTGCTGTGTACAATGATCTGCTGGTTCTGCTCATTTCACTTAGCATCAGTTTATGTAAGTCTCTTCAGACTTCTCTGAAATCATTGTGCTGATTGGTTCTTATATAACAATAATATTCCATAATATTTATATACCATAACTTATTCAGCCATCAATAGTGTTTTGGAAAATCTTTTCATATGACTAGAAATGATTTTAACTTCTTCATCTGAAAATTTCTGTTCAGATCCTTTGACCATTTATCAATTGGAGAATGGCTTGAATTTTTTTTTAATTTGAATCAATTCTCTATGTATTTTAGAAATGAGGCCTTTATCAGAACCCTGAAATGTAAAATGTTTTCCCAATTTATTTCTTCTTCCCTTCTCCTTTTTTTTTTCCTGAGGCAATTGGGGTTAAGTGACTTGACCAGGGTTACACAGGTAGAAAGTGTTAAATACCTGAGAGCAGTTTTGAACTCAGGTCCTCCAGACTTTAGGATTGGTATTGTATCCACTTCGCCACTTACCTGCTCCTATTTCTTCCCTTCTAATCTTATCTGGATTAGTTTTGTTTGTACAAAAGCTTTTTTAACTTAATATAATCAAAATTATCTGTTTGGTGTTTAATTATGAGTTCCAGTTTTCCTTGCTTTTCCACAGATCTGAGAAGTAAATTATCCTATGTTCATCTAATTTGGTTATAATATCACTCTTTTTTTCTAAATTGTGAACCCATTTAGATTTTATCTTGGTATGTGGTATTAGCTCAAATTTATTCCAAACTAGTTTCCAATTTTCCATCATATTTTGTCAAATAATAAGTCTTATCCCAAAACTTAATGAGTCTATGGATTTTGTCAAACACTACATTGCTATAGTTATTGCCTATTTTGTCCTGTGATCCTATCATATTCCATTGATTGACTACTCTATTTCTTAGCCAGTAACAAATGGTTTTCATGACCACTGCTTTATAATATGATTTTAGGTCTGGCAAAGCTCGGCCACCTACAATAGCATTTTTCAAAATTAATTCCTTTAATATTCTTGACCTTTTATTCTTCCAGATGAACTTCTAGATCTGGATGTATAAAATAATTTCTTTGGAGGTTGATTGATATGGCACTAAATAAGTAGATTAATTTAGGTAGCATTTTCACTTTTATTATATTCACATGGCCTATCCATGAGCACTTCATATTTTTCCAACTGATTAGGTCTGACTTTATTTGTGTGGAAAGTGTTTTATAGTTGTGTTTGCATAGTACCTGACTTTCCCTTAGCAGATAGATTCCTAAATATTTTACACTACGGACAGTTATTTTGAATAGGATATCTTCTTTTATCTCTTGTTGCTGGACTTTGTTGGTAATGTATAAAAATGCTGATCATTTATTTATTTTGTATTCTAAAATTTTGCTAAAGTTGTGAATTATTTCTAGTAATTTTAAGTTGATTCTCTAGGGTTTTTGAAGACTAGCATCATATCATCTTTGAAGAGTGATAATTGGGTTTCCTCATGACCACTCTAATTCCTTTAATCCCTTTTTCTTCATTTATTGCCAGTAATATCTATAATACAATATTGAATAGTAATGGTAATAGTGGATAACTTTATTTTGCTATTGATCTTATTGGGAATGGTTATAGTCTGTCTGTATTACATATTATGATTGCTGATAGTTTCAAATAGGTGTTACTGATCATTTTAAGAACAACTCCATTGAGATGTACATGAACTGATGCTGAGTGAAATGAACAGGACCAGGAGATCATTATATACTTCAACCACAATACTATATAATAATCAATTCTGATGGACATGGCCCTCTTCAACAATGAGATGAATCAAATCAGTTCCAATAGAGCAGTAATGAATTGAACCAGCTACACCCAGGGAAAGAACTCTGGGAGATGACTACGAATCACTATATAGAATTCCCAATCCCCCTATTTTGGTCCACCTGCATTTTTTTGATTTCCTTCATAAGCTAATTGTACACTATTTCAAATTCCAATTCTTTTTGTACAGCAAAATAACTGTATGAACAAGTATACATATATTGTATTTAACTTATATTTTAACATATTTAACATACATTGGTCAACCTGCCATGAGGGGGAAGGGATGGGGGGAAAGAGGAGAAAAGTTGGAATAAAAAGTTTTGCAATTGTCAATGCTGAAAAATTACCCATGCATATATCTTGTAAATAAAAAGCTATAATAAAAATATATCAAAAAAAAAGAACAACTCCATTTATTCCTATACTCTCTCATGTTTTTAATAGGAATAGGTGTTGGATTTTATCAAATTTTTTTCTGCATCTACTGAGATAATCATATGGCTTTTGTTAATTTGGTATTAATAGAGTTAATGATGCTAATAATTTTCCTAATAGTGAATTAACTCTGCATTCTTGATATAAATGCTATGGTGTATTATCCTGGAGATGATTTTCTGCAATCTCTTTGCTAATATTTTAGTTAACATTTTTTCATCAATATTCATTAGGGAGATTGGTCTATAAATTTCTTTCTCTGTTTTCACCCTACCTCGTTTAGGTATCAGTACTATGTCTTTGTCATAAAACAAATTTTGTAGGAGTCTTTCATTCCCTGTTTTTTCAAATAGTTTACATAATATTGGAGTTAATTGTTCTTTTAATGTTTGGTAGAATTTACATGTAAATCTATCTTGTCCTGGGCATTTTTTATTAGGGAGTTGATTAATAGCTTGTTCTATTTCTTTTTCTAAAATGGTCTATTTAGATAATTTATTTTCTCCTTTGTTAACCTGAGCAATCTGTATTTTTGGTAGGTATTCCTCTATTTTGTTTAGGTTATCAAATATATTCACATAAATTTGGGCAAAATAACGCCTAATTATTGCTCTAATTTCCTCTTCATTGGTGGAAAGTTTTCCCTTTCCATTTTTAAGACTAACAATTTGATTTTCCTCTTTATTTTTTGTAATCAAATTTACTAAAGGTTTATTTTTTCCATAAAACCATCTCTTAGTTTTATTTATTAATTCAAGTTATTTAAATTTCAATTTTTTAAATTTCTCTTTTTATTTTTAGAATTTTAAGTTTGGCGTTTGATTAGGAGTTTTTAATTTTTCTCTTTTTCTAGCTTTTTTACTTGCAAGCTGAATTAATTGATCTTCTCTTTATTTCATGCAAGTAAGCATCTAAAGATATAAAATTTTCTCTTATTACTGCTTTGGCTGCATCCCACAAACCTTGGTAAATTGTCTCATTTTGTCATTCTCTTGGATTAAATTATTAATTCTGTCTATGATTTGCTATTTCACCCATTCATTTTGTAAGATGAGATTATTTAGTTTTATTTTTGGTCTATTTTCTTCTGGCCTTTTATTGAATGTAATTTTTATTTCATCATGATCTGAAAAAATGCAATTACTATTTCTGACTTTCTGCATTTGATTTTGAGGTCTTTAGGTCCTAATATATGGTCAGTTTTTGTTTTATTTATCTCTTTAACTTATTATTTATTTTGTGTTTTGATTTATCTAGTTCTGAGAGAGCAAAATTGAGATCTTCCACTATTATAGTTTTGTTGTCTATTATCTGCTTGCATCTCTCTTAACTTCTCCTTAGGAATTTCCATGTTATATCACTTGATGCATATATATTTAATATTGATATTGCTTCATTATCTATGGTCCCCTTTAGCAAGATATAGTTTCCTTCCTTATTTCTTTTAATTAGATCAGTTTTTGCTTTTGCTTTATTTGAGATCAGAATGACTACCCCTGCTTTTTTTTTTTTTTTTTTTTTTTTTTTTTACTTTACCTGAAGCATAATAGATTCTGCTCCACTCTACCTTTACTTTATATGTATCACTATGCTTTAAGTGTGTTCCTTGTAAACAGCCTATTGCACCATTATGGCTTTTTATCCAATCTGCTGTTTCAGCTTTATGGGAGAATTCACCCCATTCACCTTTATGGGTAAAACTACTATTTCTGTATTTCCTGCCATTTTATTATCTTCAGATTATAATCTTCTCTTTCCTTTTCCCCTTCCCCTCTCTCCACTATTTAACTTATGAGTACCACTTGCCTCAACCAGCCCTCCCCTTTTCTTATACCCTCCCCCATACTATTTCTATTTTTTCTTCTATTTAGCCTGCCTCTTCTCTTTTTGCCTTTTCCCTCCCATTTTTCAATAAGAGAAGGTTCTTTGTAAACCAATTATGTTTAATATTTTCTCTTGACTCAAATCTGATGAGAGTAAGATTCATACAATGTTTATGCCCTTCACTTCTTTCCCTCAAATATAATAAGTTTGCTTTGCTTCTTTGTGAGATATGATTTCCTTCATTTTACCTCCACTTTTCCCTTTTTCTCAATAATGTCCTTTCCACCTCTATTTCCTTTTTATATTATAACAGTAAAATCAAATTATATATGAGATATATCTGTATACCTATAACAGAAATACAGTTCTCGAGAGTTCTTTTTAATTTTTATGATTCTTTTGAGTCCTATATTTGATCAAATTTTTTTTAGCTCTGGTCTTTTCATCAGAAATAAATGGAATCCACCTGTTTTCTTGAATGCGCATCTTTTTCCCTGGGAGAAAATGCTCAGTTTATCTAGGTAGTTTATTTTTGGCTGCATTTTATGTTCCTTTGTCTTTTGGAAAATCAGATTCCAGGCCCTTTGATTCTTTAAAGTGGAAGCTGCAAGGTCCTGGGTAATCCTTATTGTGGCTTTTCAGGATTTGAATTGTTTGTTTGTTTGTTTTCTGACTGCTTGTAATATTTTTTTTCTTGGTCTAATAGTTATGAAATTCAACTATGAAATTCCTTGAAGTTTTAATTTTAGGGTCTCTTTCAGGAGGTGTTTGTTGAATTCTTTCAATGACTATTTTACCTTCTGATTTTTATGATTTCCTGAAAAATAGTGGCTAGGCTCTTTTATTTATCATGGTTTTCAGTGAGTCCAATAATCCTTAGATTGTCTCTCCTAGATCTATTTCACAGGTCAGTTGTTTTCCCAAATAGGTATTTTACATTTGTTCTACTTTTTCTTTTTTTTTTTTCTTTTGGTTTTGCTTGAGTGATTCCTGATGTCTCATTGAATCATTCATTCCCATTTGTTCAGTCCTGATTTTTAGTGAATTATTTTCATCATTAATTTTTTAAAAATGTTTTTTGCTTCTTTTTGTATTTGTCCAATAGAGTTTTTAAATGAGTTGTTTTATTCTATGAATTTTTTTTTCCATTTCACAAATTCTGTTTTCCTGGGAGTTATTTACCTTTTAAATTTTGCAAATTCTGTTTTTTAGGGAGTTGTTTTCTTTTTCCATTCTATCAAATCTATCTTTTAATGACTTATATGCCTATTCCAAACCATCTTTCAAATTTTTCATTTCCTTTCCCATTTATTTTCTAGCTCTCTTTTAAAATAATTTTTAATTTCTTCTAGGAGAGCCTTGTGTAGGGACCACTTTATATCACCATTTGGGACTTCATCTAGAGACAATCTCCTTTTAGTCTCCTCAGGGTTTGAAAAGAGTTCTTGTCTTTCACCATAAAAACTGTCTATGGTCAGTGTTATCTTGGCCTTTTTACTCATTAAAAAAAAAAATTGGGATCTGCTTTTAGGGCAAAGGTGGTGGGTAGGGTTCCAAGCTTCCTCCACATGAGACAGTTAAGTAGCAGCAGCTGCATGCCAACTCACTCCTAGTGTGGGTTGGCATGCTCAGGTGCTGTGAGACTCTGGTGCTTAGGGGTTCACTATTTACCTTTTGTGTTTGTGTTGGATGTTTTATAACTTCTCTGCTGAACTATTAGCTTGCACAGTAGCCAACACTGCTATATTCTCCATTGCACCACCCTGTAGAGTATACTTCCTGCCGGGTCTGCATAGCATGTGTCTGTGCTTGGCCTGCTTGCACCTGGGTCACCTCCCTCTGTGCCCGACCAAAACAGACCTTTTCTGTCTATCTTCAAAATTATCTTCTGCTGGTAATTTGTTTCACTCCCAATAATCTTGGATTCTGCCAGTCCAGAATTAATTCAGAAGCTGGATTTGGTAATTAGCTGAGGATCATGGGAAAAGACACACAAAGTGTGTGTCCTCCACGATCTTAGCTCTGCCCCAAATCATCAAATCTTTTTAAGTTTTTTTTTTTTTTATAATTTCTGTTTTTCATTTTCCAAACACTCTTTCAAAAGATCTCATTTTCTTTGCCCATTTTTCTTCTGATTTTCATTGAATATCCTTTTTGAAATCTTTCAAGATACCCTTGTGAAATGGAAACCAGCTCATATCTTCTTTTAAGACTTCATTTGGAGTTGATTGGCCTTTAGGAAACTCAGGGTTTGAGGTCTCTTCTCTCTCTCTCTCTCTCCATAAAAGTTGATTATTGTCAGAGTTCTTTATACCTTTTTGTTCATTTTTTAAGGGTTGAAATATGTTCTTAAGGCAAAGGAGTGACATCTGCTTTAGTTTCCCAGGGACCTATGTTTCTGACTGACTTCTAGTGCTGGGTAATTAAAGTCTTGTGCTGAATTCTTCCAGTGCTCAATGGCTTACAATTTACTTTTTGTATTTGCTTTTGTATTTTTTTAATAGCAAATCTGCCAACACCTGCTTGTAAGCAGAATAGAAAAGCTTTAAAACCTCATTGAAGACTCCCCGGCAGATGCTGCAACACTCTGGCTCCCAGCTCTAGCTCCTTTTCTTGAGCTTCCTACAGTGTGGTTTAGGCTCAGCAGACTGTCACACTGCTCATTTGAAACATACCTACTCTGAAGTTCTTCCAAAGTATCTTACTATGGGAATGTGTTGTACTCCCAGATATTTGTGGTCTCTATCATCCAAAACCAGTTTAGAGTCTTAATCTATTGTTGGTTTGAGAGACGGTCAGAGGAGGTCACAGAAAGCTATGTCTGCTTTCTGCCATCTAGACTCCACTCCTAAGACTTAATTGATTTTTTAGAATTCTCTAAGTATACCATCATATCTTCTTTAAGAGTAATAATTTTGTTTCCTCAATTCCTACTCTAACTTCTTTAATCTATTTTTTTCTTATACTCAAGCTAACACTTTTAATACAATATTGAACAGTAATAATAATAATGGGCAATCTTGTTTTACCCCTGATCTTAATGTTGATAGTTCTATTTTGTCTCCATTACAAATGATGCTTGCCGATGCTTTTAAATAGATACTATTGATCTTTAAAAACAACAACAACAACAAAAACAAACTTTATTCTCATACTCTCAGCAGTTACTTTAAATGGAATTTCTCTTTGTATCTGTATCTGTTGGATTTTGTTAGTGATGTCTAAGAATGCTGATGATTTATGTGGATTTATTTTGTATCCTGCAACTTTGCTAAAGTTGTGGATTATTTCTAATAGCTTTTTAGTAGAATTTCTGGAGTTCTCTAAGTATACCATCATGTCATCTGCAAAGAGTGATAATTTGATTTTCTCATTACCTACTCTAATTCCTTTAATCTCTTTCTCAACTCTTATTGACAAAGCTAGCATTTCTAATACAATATTGAATAGTAATGATGATAGTGGGCAATCTTGTTTCATTCCTGATCTTATGGGGAATGGTTCCAGTTTATCCTCATTACATATGATGCCTACTGACGGCTTTAAATAGATGCTACTGACTATTTTAAGGAAAAGTCCATTTATTCCTATACTTTCTATTAATGTATTTAAGAGGAATGAGTTTTGAATTTCTCAAATGCTCTATTGAGATAATCTTAAGATTTTTGTTAGATTGTTTATTGATATAATCAATTATGCTAATAGTTTTACTAATATTGAACTAACCCTAAAGTCCTGGTATAAATCCTACTTGGTCATAGTGTATTATCCTGGGGATGATGTTCTGTCATTTCTTTGCTAATATTTTAATTAAGAATATTATTCTATAATTTTTATTTTTCTTTTATGCTCATTTTTTAAAGTTTGAGGTCTGCTCTTAAGGCATAGGGGTGACAGCCACTTTAGTTTGCCCTGGGATGGTTCTGCTGACTGACTTCTGATGCTGGGTAAGTGTAGCCAGGTCCTTCATTTTTCTGGGGTTCAGAGGCTCACTATGTATCCTCATGGAACTTTCATTCTGTGAGCATGTATATGCATAATTATAATGTAAACTGGAATATTATGGGAAAAATAACAGATACAGACACAAAGCTTTGACTAGTAAGAGAACACTTGTAGACCAAATAGATGGGAAGCTGCTTGAGTTGAGGAAGCAGTCATTCATCTGTACATGCCATTTTTACATAATGCTTATTTGAATTCCCCAAATTCTTGCCCTATTAGTCCTCCACTATTTCTCAGAAGGTCCACTTACTATTCCAGATCATTTCTCTTACTTCATTTAAACATGGGTTACCTCTTCTACTTACGCTGAATACAATAGATTGTTGCCACTATGTCATTTAAAATTCTCTTTAGCAACCACTACACATCTCTCAGATTAACTAAGATGACAGAAAAAATAATGATAAATATTGGAGGGATGTGGGCATACTAGTATAACAATACATTGCTGATGGAATTGTGAACAAATACAACCATCTTGGAACTCAAAGAATTATCAAAATGTACATACCCCTTTTTTTTCCAGCAGAGTCTCTACAGAGCCTATGTCCCAAAGAGATCATAAGAAAGGGAAAAGGGCCTTTATGTGCAAAAATGTTTGTAGCAGCCTTTTTTTTTTTTTTTTTTTTTTTTTTTTTTTTTTTTTGTAGTAGCAAGGAACTGGAACCTGGGGAATGGCTGAATAAGTTATGATATCTTATTGTTTTATAAAAAATGATCAGCAAAAAGCCTGAAAGTTACATGAACTGATGCTAAGTGAAGTGAGTAGAATCAAGAGAACACTTTACACAGTAACAGCAAGATTATGCAATGATCAGTTCTGATTGACTTGGCTCTTTTCAACAATGAGATGATTCAAACCAATTCCAATAGACTTGGGATGGAGAGAGCCATATCTGTATCCAGAGATAGGACTATGGGGACTGATTGTGGATCATAATATAGTCTTTTCACTTTTTTTGTTGTTATTTTATTTTCTTTCTAATTTTTTCTCCTTTTTATCTGATATTTCTTATGCAGCATGATAAATGTGGAAATATGCATAACAAAAATGTGCATATCTAACTTATATTGGATTACTTGATTTCTAGGGAGGAGGTGAGGGGAAGAAAGGGAGAAAAATTTGAAGCATAAGGTTTTTCAAGGGTGAATATTGAAAACTATTTTTCATATATTTTGAAAATAAAAATCTATTATTTAAAAAACAGACTCACTTTAAAGAAAACCTTATCTTCAAGGAATCTGTCAGTTTCTCTTCTACAATCATCCAGGGATCCAGGTGCAAAGGGAATAAGACAAATTCTTTCCCTGCTGTCTCTAAATAAATCATGGCTACATTGAAGTTAATTTGGAATGACTCAGAGAGACTAGCTAATAAGGTTCTTAGTAGTCAATCAAAGTTGAAAAGGATGTTTCATCAAAACAATCTTGTCACATTCTAGGCTCCTTTGTTAAGGCACTTCTGGCAGTTCCTCTTTTTTTCCCATTTCCTCACCCAGCAAACTTCCTTTCTAACATACTTTTTTTTTAAAACTTTAATCTCTAAAATACAAAGCTACAAGCTTCTAAGGACACCAGCCACTAATTATTTTTGCATCCACCATCCAGTTTTTAAGAGTTTTAACAGTCTTATTTCCTTACTGATACAGGAATGATTGTACATGATACAAGGATGATGCATATAATTAGATAGATTCTCATTTAGAAACTTAAAAAAAATAATTATCTAGACTCAGAAGAGCCTTGAACAGTATTTTTTCAATCTTATCTGTAGAGGATAACAAATGAACTCAGAGATGTGTGCAAAGTCACAGGACATATCTAGGATTAGAATCCAAATTTCATGACCAATAGACTACTGCACTTTCCAATAGAAAGTTGCTTGTCTAAAAATATGTTCCTGCCATCCTTTCCCTCTCCCCTTATAGTCTTCCATTCCTCACCTCTTCTCTCTCCACTTTTTCCTTCTCCTCTCTTTCTTTTTCCCCTTTTTCCTCTTTCCTTAACTTGCTGTATACTTTATGAAAAGGACAAGGAGATATTTAGCTTTCATATCCTCATTAATTGTCATGAACCATCTGTAAAAATCAATTAATTTTATTCTCTGTATCTTCTAAATAAAGGCTCTGTATCTAGTAAATAATGCAAAATATCAGCTGTATGTTGTATACTTTGTAATGATTTCATAAGTTGCAAGACTAATTTTGCCTTACAGTAACACTGTCCTGAAAATAATGTTCTTAATGAAAGTATACAGGGGAACAAGTACACAGAATATTTTACTATTTGTAGAAAAGGAATACCTCAAGATGTTAGTAAATCTCCAAGTTAAAAAATTTCTACACAAATCAGATTTAGAATCCTCTAAGCCCCTAACACAAATCACAATCATAATTTGGTATATATGAACACAGTGACCTATTTGTAGAATAAGTGCTGGATAAGGCAGAATTAAATGACTTGCTTAGGGTCACACAGCTAGTAAGTATCTGAGGCTACTTTGAGCTCAGAAATATGAATTTTCCTGACCTCAGGTTACTGCGCCATCTACCTCTATTATTTTAGCTTTGCTAAGAAATACTATCATACTCCAAATTTATAATTATCTGCTTGCTAATTATCCCTCAATTTCCCATTGGCATTTTTTTTTACTATATAAATTTTGGATCTAAGGGATTTGGTTAAATCATTAAAATGTCTAACATGAGAAGACATAGTTGAAGATAGAGGCATAGAGAATAACAGTACTTGGAATAACGATAAGAAAATGATAAGAAAAATGGTAAGAAAAATAGGATAACTTGAAGAGAATAGTGTCTCACTTAATTGTATTACTTTGAAATTTCTCTGATTAACTTTCCCACCATACCTCAAAGATAATTATTAAAATAGCCTTATCATTCTGTTAAATTTGATCAGTAGTATTTTGTCTCACTATCCTGTCTTTTAAGTTGGAAGGTGGGCCATGAACTCCCAATTTCTCTTCTCACTCTTTAACTTTACATTTATTTGTGTGTATGTGTGTATGTATTTATACACATATATTCATGTCTCTGACATACACACACACACATACACACACATATATATATATATATATAGTGTTTAATAAATATATGTTGATTGCATTTTTCCTTAATTGATTTATTGATACAAGTGATTCAATAAGTCATTATGATACTGAATCAGAAAGAAGAGGCTCTAAAACTTATTTTATCCAACTGATATCTAAACAGGAATCTCTTCTACAATATCCATGAAAAGTGGTAATTTAGCCTCCACTTGATGACCTCCAGTGACAAGGAAACATATAACCTACAAATAATATATATTTTCCCCTATTTATTTTTCTAGGTTTCTTTTGAGTTCTGTGTTTGTAGATTAAATTTTCTGTTTATTTCTGGTTTCTTCAATAGAAATGATTGAAAATCTTTTACATCATTCTTTGAGATTTCTTCTCAGCTTTCTGAATAGAAGCTCACAGAATGAAACCACTCACCAGCTCAATATAGACTGGAAAAACTTCAAGAAAGCTCAGTCTCACTGGGATAAAAAGGGTACTTAAGATAGCTCAGATAGACTCTAGGAAAACCAGTGAAAGGGTCTTACCCATAGCAAATCAGGAATTAAGACTCTCAGTATTAACTCAGTAGAGGAGCAAATCAGTAGGGCAGCTTCCAGTCTTAGCTCAGAAGGCAAACGCTGAGAAACCCAGCTGTTTCTTGAAAAGAGCAGGTAAAACTACAGGGGCAAACAAAAGGAGATTATGTGCTCAAACAGAAGGTTCAAAGATGTACAGGAATCTTGGGACAGTGCTCCCTTTAACATAGGAGCAGAATTCAACTATAAAAGTAAAAAAGAGGAAATACCAAAAGAAAAGGAAAGGAAATAAGCAAGAAACAGGAAAGAATCTTGGTCATAGAAAGCTACTCTGGTTACAAGGCAGACCAAAATACAAACTCAGATAAGGAAAGAATGTACCCAGAAGAAATCTCAAAGAATAATGTGAATTGGTCTCAAGCCCATAGAGACTTCTAAGAAGTTCTCATAAAAGACTTCAAAAGGCAAATAAGAAAGGTAGAAGAAAAAATGAGAAAGGGAATCAGAGGTATGCATGAGAGCATCAACAGCTTTAAAAAGAAGGGGGAAAAATGCCTGAAGAAAACACCTCCTTAAAAAAAAAAAAAATTAGCTAAATGGAAAAAAAAAAAAAGATACAAAATCTACACACATATATTAAAAAACTAGAACACAGCTAAAATTACAACCAAAAATTAACTACCCAATTAGACTCAGCATTATTTTTCGAGGAAGGCAAGGGCAATATAATGAAGTAAAAGATTTTCAGTCATTTCTATTGAAGAAAAAAGAACTAAACAGAAAATTTAATCTACAAACACAGAACTCAAAAGAAACATAGAAAAGCAAACAGGGGAAAATATATATTATTTATAGGTTATATTGTTTACATCCCTAGATGGGAAAACAATATCTGGAACTCTTGAGAACTGTATCTGCTGCTGGCACACATAGTGGGAGGCAACAAATAGACTGAGTTTGTGGTTCTGAATGGAGTCTAATGATGACATCAAAGAAAAACTGTTAAGGGATGGAAAATGGTATGTACTTGAAAAAGAGGAAAGGAGAAGTATAATGGGACAACCAATTCATATGTACAGGTACAAAAGGCCTACTACAATTGAGGGGGAAAAGATGAGTGAACATTTTCTGAAGCTTCCAGTTTTAGTTCTGAGGTAATAACTTAATCATTTGCTTGGGTATAAACACTTATCTAACCCTATAAAGAAATAGGAAGAGAAAGAGGAAAGAAAAGGGGGAGGGGGTAGACAGGAGAGCAGAAGCATTAGGTGAAAAGGCATGGGAAGGGAGAAAGGGGAGAAAGAAGATAATGTAGTGGGTGGAGTGGTTTAAAAACACTACTAAGAGGAGGGGGCAGAGGTAATAGATGATAAGGTAGGTGTAAGATAAGGAAAGGTGGGTAGAAAATATGACTAAGGAGAGGGTGGAGAGACAAAAATTATATTCAGAGTTGAAAATAGAACTTAGGAAAATACAGAGGTGGTAATTATAACTGAATTTGAATGGGGTGAACTCTCCTATAAAATGGAAATGAATAGCAGAGTGAATTTAAAAACAGAATCCTACAATATGTTTACAAGAAACACATTTGACACAGAAATACATATACAGAGTAAAAGTAAAAGGCTACAACAGAATTTAATATGCTTCAACGAAAGTAAAAAAAAAAAAAATCAGGGGTAGTAATTCTGATCTCAGATAAAACAAAAGTAAAGAGAGATCTTATTAAGTGAGATAAGGAAAGAAAGTACATCTTGAAAAAGAGTACTGTAAACAATGAAGTAGTGATTATTCTAAATGTGTACTGAGTAGTAGAATAGCCAAATTTCTAAAGAAGATTTTAAGCCATTTACAGGAAGAAATAGACTGAAAAAGCTACAGTAGTGGGAAACCTCTACCTTCCCCTCTTAGAATCACACAAATCTAAATACAAAATAAAAGATAACGAAATTAGGGAGGTAAATAGAATCCCGGAAAACCTAAATAAGATAATCTCTGGAGAAAACAGAATAGAGTCAGAAAGAAATATACCTTTTTTTTTTTTTTTTTTTCTGATGCCGAAACCAGGAAGACCCAAAAGACAGAAAGAAAATTACATACTAATACCTCTATGAAATTATTGATGCAAAAATTTTAAATAAAATATTGGCAAAGTGAGTAGAGCAACTTATCAGCAGGATACTACATTAAGACCAAGTGGGATTTTTACCAGGAATGCAGGGCTGGTTCAATATCAGGAAAATTATTACCGTAATTGACCATGTCAATAACAAAATCAAGAGAAATCATATAATAATCTCAATAGAAGCAGAAAAAGCTTTAACTAAAATACAGCAACTATTCCTATTAAAAACATAACAGAGTATAAGAATAAAGGGATATTTCCTTAAAATAAAATTCAGTATCTATCTCAAACCAAAAGGAATCATTATTAGTAATGGAAAGAAGTTGGACACATTCTAATAATATCAAGGTTGAAACAAGGATACCCATTATCACCATTATTATTCAGCATTCTACTAGAAATGTTGACTTTTGTAATAAGAAAAGAAACAGAAATTAAATAAATTAGAATAAGCAATGAGAAAATAAAACTCACTTTTTACAAATAATATGATGATATACTTAGAGAATTCTAGAAAATCATCCAGAAAATTACTGAAAACAATTAGCAGATATAGCAAAGTTGCAGGATATAAATAAATCAACACAAATCATCAACATTTGTATATATTATTGACAAAGCACAATAGCACAATATAGAAAGAGAAATTACAATTACAATTATTTGTACACAAAATAAAATTCTTTGTGGTCTACTTGCTAAGACAAACTCAAGAAAAACACAATTACACAATACTCACAGAAATAAAGTCACATATAAACAATTGGAAAAATATCAATTGCTCATGGTTAGACCTATCTAATATGACAAGGATAATTTTACCCAAATTGATCTACTTTTTCAGTGCCACAACAATCAAACTGTCAAACAATATTTTATAAAACTAGAAAAAAATATCTGAAATAACAAAAGATCAAAAACATCAAGGAAATTAATAAAAAAAAATACAAAGGATGGTAGCTTGGCAGTACCAAAGCTAAAACAATATTAAAAAGCAGCAATCATCAAAAACATTTAGTACTTACTAAGAAAAAGAGTGGTGAATCATTTGAATAGATTGGGTACACATAACACAACAATCAAGATATATAGTGATTTATTATTTGCTAAACTCTCAAACTCCATCTTCTGGTATAAGAAATCACCATTTGACAAAAATTGTTGGGAAAAATGGGAAATGATATGTCAGAAACTTGTCATGAATCTACATTTCACACACTATACCAAAAATAAGGTCAAAATTGATACCCAATTTGGGCATAAAGGATGAAATGAAACCATAAATAAATTAGAAGGGCAAGGGATAATTTACCTAACAGATCTTTGAAGAAGTAAAGAGTTTATTTATTTTTTAAAGCTTTTTATTTGCAAAACATATGCATGGTCAACAATGAGCCTTACAAAACTTTCTGTTCCATATTTTTCCCTCCTTTCTTTCATCCCCTCCCCTAGATGGCAGGTAGTCCAATACATGCTAAATATGTTACAATATATGTTAAATCCAATATATGTATACATATTTACACAGTTATTTTGCTGCACAAGAAAAATCAGATCTAGAAAGGGAAAAAAAAAAACTGAGAAGGAAAACAAAATGTAAGCAAACATCAACAGAAGGCATGAAAATGTTATGCTGTGGTCCACAGTCAGTTCCCACAAGGATCTCTCTAGGTGTATAAGGCTTTCTTCATCACTGAATAATTGGAACTGGTTTGAATCATCTCATTGTTGAAGAGATACACATTCATCAGAATTGATCATCCTATAGTCTTGTTGCCATGTATAATGATCTCCTGGTTGTTCTCATTTCACTTAGCATCAGTTCATGTAAGTCTCTCCATACCTCCCTGAAAGTATCCTGTTAGTCATTTCTTACAGAACAATAATATTCCATAACATTCATATACCATAATTTATTCAGCCATTCCCCAGTTGATAGGCATCCATTAATTTTCCAGTTTCTAGGCACTACAAAAAGGGCTGCCACAAACATTTTTGGACATACAGGTCCCTTCTCTCCTTTAAGATCTCTTTGGGATATAAACCCAGTAGAAACACAGCTGTGTCAAGAAGGGAAGAATTTATGACAAATAAATGGCTAAATAAACAGTTTTGGTTACATTAAATTAACAAGGTTTTGCACAAACAACACCAATAGAAACAAGATTTAAAGGGAAATACAAAGCTGGGGGGGGATTACAGCCAGTGGTAAAGATAAATGTCTCATGTCTAAAATATATAAACAACTATTCAAATTTATAAGCATGCAAGTCATTCCCCAATTGAGGAATAGTACAAGGATATTAACAGACATTTTCAGATAACAAAATTAAATTCATCTGTAGTCAAATGAAAAACTGCTCTAAATCACTATTGATCAGAGAAATACAAATTAAGACATGTTTGAGATACCATCTCACATTTTTCAGATTGGCTAAGATAACAGGAAAAGATAATGATAAATGTTGTAAGCGCAGGGGTTCTCAAAATATGGCCCACGGACTAGATGCGGTCCTCTGAGGACGTTTATGCATCTGGGCAGGTTATGGCAAATGGGCTGAGGGGCAGAGCCAGAGTGTGAGATTTTTTCTTTTTACTGTAGTCCGGCCTTCCAACAGTCTAAGGGACAATGAACTTGCTCCCTATTTAAAAAGTTTGACGACCACTGTTAGGGGATGTGGAAAAACTGGAATACTAATACATTGTTGGTGGAAGTGTGAAATAATCCAACCATTGTGGGAGCAATTTTGAACTATGCCCAAAGCTATGTAAAATTGTGCATACCCTTTGACCCAACAGAGCCACTATTGGGTTTGTATCCCAAGGGAATCATAAAGGAAGGAAAAGTGTTAGGTTCTTACTAAGTGCTAAATCGGTACTTAACAATTCTCTAACTCAGAATTCACACCTTTAGTTCAGACCTTTAAGGGAGTTTTCACCTTTGAAAGGAATACTTTAAAGAAGCAAGTTCATTGGTTGAAGGAGTTTCCATAAGCCCCTGCAGTACCCACAAGCCCATTCTCTGAGAGGATAAAAAGAGGCACCATTGAGTCTGAAGAACAGTCTGGATTGAGTCAAAGAGAATACATACCGTGGATTTGCAAGTCCAGCAATCCCATACTTTTGGAGAGGAAGGCTCCAGAAGCCTCCCAAGAAATCTGCTCACAGAGGAAAAGATTATACAGAAAAGAAACCTCCTCCCAGAGAAGGATTATAACTTAGAAACGACAGAACTTTACATTTTGGTGCCCACAACGTGGGGCAAAGACTGTTGCTTATCCTGACTAGGACTTATTCTGAACCCTTCAGAGGAGCTAGCCCGGACCTTGACAGAAAAGAGTCTATATGTCTAAAAATGTTTGTAGCAGCATTTTTGTAGTAACAAATATTTTGAAAATGAATTGATGGTCATCAGTTGGAGAATGCCTGAACAAGTTTTGATATGTGAAGATAATGGAATATTATTGTTCTATAAAAATATGAAGAACCTGAATTTAGAAAGGCCTGGAAAGATTTGTGTGAACTGATGCTGAGTGAAACAAGCAGAACTAGGAATACAAATTTTAAACCATAACAGGAAGAATGTGCAATGATCAACTATAAAAGTTTTGGTTCTTCTAAGTGATTCACTGGTCCATTGCAATACCAATTGACTTTGAATAGAAAATGTCATCTGCATCCAAAGAAAGAACTAGGAAAACTGAATGTAAATAAACATATGCTATGTTCACTTCTTTTTTCTTTTTTTTTTTAATCTCTCCCATGGCTTTTCCCTTTTGCCTTGATTTTTCTCTCCCTACATAATTCATAAAGTTATATATAATAAAATAAATAATTTTACTAGTAAAATATAAATAAAAATAACAAGAACAAGAACAATGTACAAACAAAAAAGAAAAATTATTGAAAATTAGTTGAATCTTTTAGTAATTAATTTTTCTTGGTGAAGAGACAGATGTAGAATACTCCTCTAGCTGAGAATAAAATATTATTTCCAGGATATAGCAGAAAATTTTCAGCAAGCTGCTTTTTGTTATCTCTCTCTTCTCAATTTTTTAGTAAAGATTGTCTGACTGGCTAAGAATGTTCAGGTTTTGAAATATGTTTTATCTTCTACATCTGAAAATCACACTGTGTTACTTGTAGAGTTGTCTTCATTTTACAGACTTTTTAGAATTAGATTTTATCCTGTGGAAACAAGATTCCTTCCTTCTCATTCTGTAGTTGGAAACAATTCTCCCAGGTACACAGTTGGATTGAGAGGCTCAGAACTTAGACATCTGAAATATCTTTTCTTTTTTCCCTAATACCTTATCTGCCAAATACATTTAAATGCCAAGTACTTTTTCTCTTTGTAAGAATATTCTATCATTTTGCATCATACTATGGAGCTATATTTTATATGAACAAATTAATTCTCTCTTTGAACACTGTAGTTAATCCATCCTAATCTTCAATCTCTCACTTTCTTTCTTTTATTCAAGCTTAATCCACTCCAAGGATCTAAATATGCATTGAGAATATTGGTTACAAGCAGGCATCTTCCTTACCTCATATGTATTTAATATGTGTAAGAACAACCCATCTTGTGATCATGAAACAAAACAATCATGACCTACTATACTTTGCGTCTTTCTTATCTCATTGAACAGCCAGGATACTTTAGAAATTTCCATATTAGGAAATTTACAGAGTAAAATGATCCCAATGTAATAGTGTAACTATCATTTAATTAAAGTTTTAAAATTTACAAAACAGTTTATATGTGTATTCACCATTTGAGGTGTACTCCAATAGATAGTCACAAGTATTTATTCATGACCTAGAAGTAGGGATTTCTAGGAGCTGTAGTCTCAGACAGAAAATATTTTTCTTCCTTACCTGGAAGACCAAACTGAGTGGGAATGAGTGAGTAGTGTGATGAACTTTTATCATATCGGGAGTATTAGAAGTAAACAAGGCAGAACTAGCTAGATTAGGAAGAAATACTATTACAGCTATATTTTGAGTAAGTGGGGAAGTGGAATGTCAGCTGCCATCTGAAACCAGACTGGCAATTCATTATTTGAGGCACAGCAGTCTATGGAGACTCAATCTCAGTACTAAGTTACAGTAAATTATTAGATCACTTCCAGGGGCCTGGGCACAGCACCCTAAGAAGCTACTGATAGAACCTAGGCACTGCAACTTTCTTCAGTTTCAGCAGCCAGAGTGGGAAGTACTGGAAGATTTCTGCTTTGGTCTAATTGTGAAACAGCCTCTCTTCCATTTTCCCTCCTACCAAAGTAATGCAAAAGTTGATACCAAAATTTACTTCACAATGTTTTATTAATTTTATAATTATAATTTTTGACAGTACATATGCATAAGTAATTTATTTTTTACAACATTATCCCTTGTATTCATTTTTCCAAATTTTCCACTTCCTCCCTCTACTCCCTTCCCTAGATGATAGCAAACCCATACATATTAAATGCGTTACAGTATATCCTAGATACAATATATGTGTATAAAACCAAATTTCTTGTTGCACTTTAAGTATTAGATTCCAAAGGTATAAGTAACCTGGGTAGAAAGACAATAGTGCAAACACTTTCCACTCAATTCCCAGTGTTCCTTCTCTGGGTGTAGCTGTTTCTGTACATCATTAATCAACTGGAACTCAATTAGATCTTCTTTATGTTGAAGATATTTACTTACATCAGAATATATCTTCATAGAGTATTGCTGTTGAAGTGTATAGTGATCTCCTGGTTCTGCTCATTTCACTCAACATCAGTTCATGTAAGTCTCTCCAACCCTCTCTGTATTAATCCTGCTGGTCATTTCTTACAAAGCAATAATATTCCATAACATTCATATACCATAATTTACCTAACTATTCTCCAATTGATGTACATCCATTCATTTTCCAGTTTCTAGCTACTACAAAAAGGGCTGCCACAAACATTTTGGCACATATAGGTCCCTTTCTCAACTTTCGTATTTCTTTGGAATACAAGCCCAGTAGTAGCACTGCTGGATCAAAGGGCATGCGCAGTTTGATAACTTTTGGGGCATAGTTCCAAATTGCTCTCCAGAATGGCTGGATGGATTCTTTCACAACTCCACCAACAATGCATCAATGTCCCAGTTTTCCCACATCTCCTCCAACATTCATCATTATTTTTACCTGTCATCTTAGCCAATCTGACAGGTGTATAGTGGTATCTCAGAGTTGTCTTAATTTGCATTTCTAGGATCAGTAGTGATTTGGAACACTCTTTCATATGAGTGGGAATAGTTTCAATTTCATAACCTGATAATTATCTCTTCATATCCTTTGATTATTTATCAAATGGAGAGTCATCTGATTTCTTATAAAGTAGAGTCAGTTATCTATATATTTTGGAAATGAGGCCTTTATCAGAACCTTTAACTGTAAAAATATTTTCCCAATTTGTTACTTCCCTTATAAACTTGTTTGCATTAATGTTGTTTTTAAAAGCTTTTTAATTTGATGTAATCAAAATCTTCTATTTTGTGATCAATAATGATCTCTAGTTTTCCTTTGGTCATAAATTCCTTCCTCCTCCACAAGTCTGAGAGGTAAACTACTCTGTATTCCTCTAATCTGTTTATGATCTCATTCTTTATGCCTAAGTCATGGACCCATCTTGATCTTATCTTGGTATATAGTATTAAGTGTGGGCCCATATCTAATTTAGAAAATTATATATTCTCTTAATTTGGATCCTGGTTTTTGAAGACAGGCCAAGCAAAACACAGAGAGATAACATTGGCTAGAATGCTGGATTTGGAGTTAAAAAGAGCTGAATTTAAATCCTGTTTTTGACATTTAGGAACTGTATAACCCTTATGAAATCACTTATCCTCCTTCAGATTTAGTTTTCTCACATGTAAAATGGAGAAAGTAAGAGCACCTACATCACAGAGTTTGTGGGGACCAAATGAGGTAACTTATCTAAAAAAATTGTAAACCTTAAATCAGTACAAACTACTTTGTCTTATTATAAATATTGTCTTATTATAAATAAAGCCTGGTAAACTTAGGAAACTTTGGTCATTCAGACCAAAAGAGAATAAGGTAAAGGAAAGTAGGTAAAAAGAAATATAGAATCAATAGCAGAAATCCTTGGTCAAAAACTTCATTAGGGAAGTACATCTTGCCATATCTTAGTACCCAGAACCCAGTTAGAAGGCAACAGGATAAAGGACCCTGTGTTCTTATGGAAAATTTAAATAATCAGAGATGGCCATGAGGCTATATTACTTATTGTTCTTCATATTATCTTGTTCTCGATTCAGTGTTAGTCTAGATCACTAAAGTTTGGGCTATTAAATATTTAGAAGTATACTACCTAAATAAGTTTGTGAGTGCTTCCCCATTTCATTTTGCTATTTCCTGAAATTATTTTGTTGGATACATCAGTTTCATATAAAGATGCTAGACTTGGGTGAACAGAAACATTTCCACTACATTGTGTTTTATTTAACAAAAAAAATAAGTATAAAATAAAACTCCCAAACTGAGAAGATAGATCATATATGATTTGATTAATTTTGGTTAATTTTGGGAAATTTGTTACCTTTTGATACAGGGCTATGATCAGATAACAATAGTATCCTAGATGATTCGTAGAAGGTACAAGAAAAATAATACTATATTTCTTTCTGAGTTATATCTGTCCTTCCTCATGTATATGATTATATTCTGGGTTAAGGAAATATTAATAATTTAATTGAGGGATAAAATAATTATTAAAATTAATTTGGAAGAGTTTGAAAAGAAGGAACTCAACCCCATGTACTTTTCCTTAAGATGCAGCAGTGTATAATGGATAGAGGGTAGGATTCAGAAAGACATAATAAGATCTCACCTCTAGTACTTAGTAACTAAGTAACCTTAGATATGTAACTTAAAATTTCTGTGGCCCAGTTTCCCCATCTTTAAAATGAAGGGGGAGGAAGGCTATAAATCAAGTGACCTCTGAAGCTCTTCCTAATCTATCTAAATCTATCATCCCTTGATCCTTCATTGTTGTGGAAAATTATGGAGCCTCTATTTTTTTCCCTTTTTTTGTACCGTTATAATGACTACCTTTTTTCCCATATCTTTCATTGCTCAGTTGCCTTGCTGAGTTATGCCACAAAATTCAGGTTATAACAGAGCAGAATCTCCTAAAATATAGTATTTGAAGTTGTCCCAATTCATATATTATCCTTTTCCTTTCTTAGTTTTTCTTTCTGAAGAGCATACTTATTCATCAATTGGCTTTCAACATATTCTAATGTTTAATGAACTTTTATTCTGCCTCAAATATATTGATAAAATTATCATGAAACTATAAGAAACAGCAGAGAACTATTAAAAGACGTTAGGATTCTTACAAGGTGCTGTCGGTTATCTAATTTAATTCAGAGTCAAGAGAGGAAAGCTTCCAGAAAACTAGATAAGATTTGGGAAGAGATAATAAAGGATTTGGACTTTAACTCTTGGCTGCATTTGAGGTGATTATTGAAACTGAAATGAAACTAAGACTGCCTCCAGAAGCTCTCCAAGAGATCTGCTCCAAGAGAAGGATTATAATTTAGAGAAGAGAATCATCTAAATCCTTTGTTATCTCTTCCAAAATCTTATCTCCTTCACATGGGGCTCTGCTAGTTTTCTGGAGGCCTTCCTCTCTCCTTGGTTTCCAAGAGGTCTTGTCCATATATCTCCAGCCAGCACAAACGTGGAAGTGGAAATGAATCTTGACTCTAGGAAATGAATCTCCTAGAGCTTCCAGTGGGCTTATCCTTTTATATGCTCTTTTAAAGGTGTGAAAGATGTGAACTCTGAACTAGAGAACCATTAATTACCATGCTAAATTAGACAACCAATTTAGCACCTTGTAAGAATCCTAACAAAAAACAGCTTAAGGTCCTTTTTGATCTTTTTTTTTTTTTTTCTGTTTCTATTACTGTGCTAGACAGTGTAAGTCAGAATTGTCATGTTCACATACTTTCTTGTCCTTTTCCAAGTCTGCCATGCATAGCTGATGCTCCCCCATACCCACATAAATGTCTCTTCTCTCATTCTAAGTTTTTAGCTACTTTCAAGAGGCAGCTAAGTGGTATAGAGCCCTGGGCCAGAAGTTCAAATCCAGGATCAGATTCTTAGCAAAGAATTTAAGCTTTGCCTCAATTTTCTCAAGTGTAAAACAAGGATAATAAAATTTATCTCATATAGCTGTTGAAAGGATCAAATAAGATAATACTTGTACAGCATTTAGAATAAAGTTTACAATTGTTCTGCTCACCTATTCCTCCTATCTCAGCCTGTCTCACTATTAGGTAATGACTTCTTGCTTAAAATAATACCAAGATCATCTTTAGATAATTTATCTCCAGACTATATTTCCACTGATGGTTACTCCCATTGTTAACTTTTGCTACTGAAAGCATGGTGTCTGAACTACTTGACACCTTTCCTTCCTAATTAGTTGTTCCCCGATGTACCAGCAAAGGCCACATGTTCTTTTATTATCAGTATATTGCTATTAATAGTCTTGTAATGTATCTGGTAACTAGCTAGAAGAAGTAACAAATCTGGCACACAGATATAAGAGTTTTTAGGTTCTTCAGTGATTTTGTGATCTTATCACTATGAGCCTTCATGCTATCATTGCAGATGATATCCTACCCATGCTATCTCATAATTCATGTTAATGTCTTTTAATTTAATTTGATGGAAAATTTGTACCAATTCTTTTCAGGAATGTTCTTATTTATTGACATTTATAAATTTCAGGATAATACTCATTACTATTTGTTATTCTTCATTTTTTTCTATATGACCAACACATTTTCTTATCTCATCATACATATCTTTAACATCACATTTATATAAAAAAGAATCAAATGTTAAATATATGTGTATACACAAAGAGATATATAGATATAGCACTAATGGCTTTTATATAGATATATAGATAGAAACCCATGCACAAATATATTATCATTGATGATATATACACAAGCATATGCATGCATTTATGTAAGCACACATACGTGTATACTTGTACACATAAGTATACATATACTTATAAAAATAAAAATCATAAAAATCCAATACAATTTAGAAGGATTTTTAAGAATTAAGAGAATGAAGTAAATTTTAAAAAAAAAAATTGAAAGGCTCTAGAAGTTTGATTTATGCAACAACCATTTTTGATTTCTGAAAACTAATGATAATCAAGCATGTTTTTTTTTTCCAAAATTTAAGAGGGAATTAAATTTGGACATTGGTAGAAGGATGACTTAAGACACTACATGCGAGGACTGAAAGTTGAGGTATAAGTTGAGCGGAGGACAAGAAGAGATTATTGTGCAACTTGAGAGAGTTGCAAGAAGAAAATAGACAACAAAAAGGAGAAGAAATAGACAACAAAACTATAATAGTGGGAGAT
Organism: Sminthopsis crassicaudata; assembly: GCF_048593235.1. Classification (NCBI taxonomy): domain Eukaryota; kingdom Metazoa; phylum Chordata; class Mammalia; order Dasyuromorphia; family Dasyuridae; genus Sminthopsis; species Sminthopsis crassicaudata. The sequence goes on along the minus strand of NC_133617.1, from coordinate 682,051,776 downwards.
ATCAACCTTGCACTCTCAGAACTAGATAAATCAAACCACAAAACAAATAAGAAAGAAATGAAAGAAAATTAGGTATGATAGACCTTTGGAGAAAATTGAATGGTGACAGAAAGGAGTATACTTTCTTCTCAGCAGTTCATGGAACTTATACAAAAATTGACCATATATTAGAACATGAAGATCTCAAAATTAAATGCAGGAAGGCAGAAATAGTAAAGGCTTTCTTTTCAGTTCAATAAAAACTACATTCACCAAAAAGTTAGGGACAAAATAATCAATAACTCTAATAAACTAATGTTTGAAAAACCCAAGGACCCCAGCCATTGGAATAAGAACTCTATGTGTGACAAAAATTGCTGGGAAAATTGGAAATTAATATGGCAGAAACTAGGCACTGACCCACACTTAACACCATACACCAAGATCAGGTCAAAATGGGTTCATGACCTAGGAATAAAGGATGAGATTATAAATAAATTAGAAGAACATGGGATAGTTTACCTCTCAGACCTGTGGAATGCATTTATGTCCAAAGAAAAACTAGAGATCATTACTGGTCACAAAGTTGGAAACTTTGATTATATCAAATTGAAAAATTTTCGTACAAACAAAACTAATGCAGATGAAATTAGAAGGAAAAAAATAAACTGGGAAAACATTTTTTTACAATCAAAGATTCAGATAAAGGCCTCATTTCCAAAATATATAGAAAATTGTCTCTAATTCATAAGAAATCAAGCCAATCACCAATTGAAAAATGGTCAAATGATATGAACAGATAATTCTCATTTGAAGAAATTGAAACTATTTATAGTCATATGAAAAGATGCTCCAATTCATTATTAATCAGAGAAATGAAAATTAAGACAACTCTGAGATATCACTGCAAACCTGTCAGATTGGCTAGAATGATAGGGAAAGACAATGCTGAATGTTGGAGGGGATGTGGGAAAACAAGGACACTGATACATTGTTGGTGGAAGTGTGAATACATCCATCTATTCTGGAGGGCAATGTGGAACTATGCTCAAAAAATTATCAAACTGTGCATACCCTTTGACCCAGCAGTGTTATTACTGGGATTATATCCCAAAGAGATCTTAAAGAAGGGAAAGGGACCTGTATGTGCAAGGGTGTTTGTGGCAGCACTCTTTGTGGTGGCCAGAAACTGGAAATACATGGATGCCCATCAATTGGAGATCGGCTGATTAAATTGTGATATATGGATATTATGGAATATTATTGTTCTGTAAAAAATGACCAACAGGATGATTTCAGAAAGGCCTGGAGAGACATACATGAACTGATGCTGAGTGAAATGAGCAGGACCTGGCGATCATTGTACACTTCAACAACAATACTATGATGATCAATTATGATGGATGTGGCCATTTTCAACAATTAAATGAACCAAATCAGTTCCAATAGAGCAATAATGAGCTGAACCAGCTACACCCAACAAAAGAACTCTAGGGGATGATTATGAACCACTACATAGAATTCCCAATCCCTGTAATTTTATCCTCCTGCATTTTGGATTTCCTTCACAGGCTAATTGTACACTATTTCAAAGACCTATTCTTTTTGTACAGCAAAACAACTGCTTGGACATGTATACATATATTTTATTTAATTTATACTTTAACATATTTCACATGTATTGCTCAACCTGCCATCTGAGGGGGAGGGGCCAAATTTGAACAAAAGTTTTGACAATTGTCAATGTTGTAAAATTATCTATGCATATATCTTGTAAATAAAAAGTATTAAAATAACATTTAAAAATCATAAACAATTTTTAAAAGCTGGAATTCTAACTCATAAACCATCAGTCAAACCATAAAACCTCATTGAAAAAATCAGTAACAATATATGTAAATTAAGACAAATTAGACTTCAATTCAGTTGTTGAGTTGATACTTCAATTGACAACCATTTTATTTTGCTTGAAATTGAATCCTCCTTTCCATTCTCCTACATGGAACTCCATGAAACCAATTAAAAAGTATAGGGGTGTACATTTGAGTAAGCATGAGTGATACAAGTAAAAAACAAAACAAAATAGAAATTTTTTTTTCCAACAACATTCATATCTTCCATATGTGATCAAATTTATTTCTTTCCTAATGACACAAATACTACAGTAATCTCTCTAAAGCCACAAATTATTTGAAGTCTTATACGTCTTTCCCCAGTATGAGATAATCCTACATTTTTAGATTCAAAGACCACCTAAGTAGTAGAAATAGGAGATTATCCATAAAGTATGTGCCCTATTTTTTCAGTGCCAAATACTAATTTTCAAGCTTGCCAATTTCTGAAGTTACTTTGAGTTTCATTGTCTCAGATTTCTGCAATCAAATGTTTGCTTCATCCATGTAAAGTTCTCCCACTATTTACTTTAATTCTCATATGTAACAGCATTTTGTTTCATGGGGGGGGGGGGAAACAAAAACAAAACAAAACAAACAAACAAAAAATAACTTGTTTCCTGATTTATTTTTTCTCCTTATGATACATCACAAAAACTTGTTTTTGTAAAATAGAAAAATTCCCTTAAAGTTTGTTCTTCTATCTTCTTTTCTTTCCATTTTATTGAAACAGAATACATAAAATACTTGAAAAAATATTTCCAGACCCGATGTCAAGTACCCTTTTCATAGGACTACTCTGGAGAGAAGAAAGGTCATTAAAATGTGTAAAGGAAATTAAACTGAAGAATATTACCTCCTTAAAAACATTTTTAAAAAGATTTCTATTAGAACCTACTCTGGTGACTGTCCTTGAATTTTTTTTTATGAATTTTTTTTTATTAATTTTATATAAGATATTTTCAAACCAAAATCTGCATTCTTAGTCCCATTGGCTCCATTCTATTAGTAGTTTCTGTATTTTTATATCCTAAGGTTAAACTGCCTTCCATTGAGATCAGGAAGAGCCTGTGACTTTGTCTATATTCTCTTCACTATGATTTAATGAGTTTTACTTAAATCAGAAAGGATACCTCCCAACTAGAGCCAAAAAAATTCAAATGCAGTGAGTTAAAATAGAGGAGCAAAATAAAAATGCACCTAGGTTCCTATAATCACTTTAAAGACAAAAATAAACCTTACCCTTTTTCAGATTGCATATCCATATAGCCCTAAACAATTTATTTTTTTGATTTATTTTTATCTTTTAATTAGATATCAATGTATTCGAATAAAATGTATTTGAAATGAAAATGTTAAAAATTCATGTAGACTTCTGGCCAAGATGGCGGCATGGAGGCAGACAGCTGCTTGAGCTCCGACTTTTTCTCTCAGGACTTACTTCATGACAAGCATTGGAATTAATGCTTGACCAGAAAAGAAACCCACAAATAATCACCAACAGAAGACATCCTTGAAATTTGCCAGAGAAGGTCTGTGTTTGCTCAGAGGAGGGTCAAACAGACTGGGCACAGACTGAGAGCAGGCAGTGAGAGGCAGCTCACACAGCTCAGACCAGAGGGGGAAGGGGTGTGATCTCTTCCGTTTCTGTGAAAAGACTTTTACCCCAGTGCGGATGTTCTGTCTTGGCAGTAAGCCAGGAGCATCAGAGAGGGTGTAATTACCGGAGGTAAAGAATAAAACTCCAGAAAGTTAGTGGCTCTTGGAAATGGCCACCACCATCCCAACCTGGAGTGATTCAGTGCATTCTTAGAGCCTCTGAGCACAGACTCAGCTCAGCCAGCATTGTCCTGTAAGTGCCTCGCTGCTGTCTCCTGCAGTCTATAGAGGGAGCCCAGTAACACTATCCAGGCCTATCCTCCCAAAAAAACAGACCAATTGTTTCTCTTGTCAATTTGTTTTCTTCAATTCCCACCTCTGACAAAATGAACAAAAAATTTAAAAGGGCTCTAACATTGACAGCTTCTATATGGAGAGAGAACAGACTTCAAATAATGAGGAGACTAAAAGCAGATTGTCTCCAGAGGAATCCCATAAGGGGGATATGATCTGCTCCTCAATACAATAGAATCTCAAAAAGGAAATCAAAAAGGCTCTCACAAGAGAGCTAGAAGAGAAATGGGAAAAGGAAAGGGAAGCTTGGCAAGAGAGCCTGAAGAAGTCACCCAGAGTGGATAAAGAGATCAAATCATTGAGACATAAAATTAGTGAATTAGAAAAGGTAAACAACTCCAAGGAAAACAGGATTAGTGAGCTGGAAAAGGTAAACAGCTCTCTAAAAAATAAAATGGATGAAATGGGGAAAAAATTCCATAGAAGGAAAAAAAAATTCACTTAAAAACTCAATTGGACAATTACAAAAAGATATAAAAAAGTGAGTGAAGAAAATACATCAATGAAAATTAGACTCGAACAAGTAGAAATGAATGACTCAAGGAGAAACCAAGAAGTAGTCAAGCAAAATCAGAAAAATGAAACAATTGAAAAGAAAGTCAAGTACCTTATTGGAAAGAAAACAGACCTGGAAAACAGATCCAGGAGAGACAATTTGAAAATAATTGGACTCCCGAAAAATGTGAGGAAAAAAAGAGCCTGGACACTATTTTCCAGGAAATTATCAAAGAGAACTGCCCAGACGTTTTGGAAACAGAGGGTAAAATAGACATTGAAAAAATTCATAGATCACCTACTGAAAGGGACCCTAAAATCAAAACACCAAGAAATATACTGGCCAAGTTCAAGAACCATCAAATGAAGTAAAAATACTGGAAGCTCCTAGAAAAAAGCAATTCAGATATGGAGGAGCCACAATAAGGATAACTCACGATCTAGCAGTGTCCACATTAAAAGAATGAAGGGCCTGGAACATGGTATTCTAAAAAGCTAAAGAATTTGGTAAATCAAAGAAAATAAAGGAAAGGAAATCAAAGGAAATCAAATTATCACTCTTTGCAGATGACATGATGGTATACTTAGAGAACCCCAAAGACTCTGCTAAAAAACTATTAGAAATAATTCAGAATTTTAGCAAAGTTGCAGGTTACAATATTTATTAATCCACATAAATCCTCAGCATTTTTATACATTACCAACAAAATCCAACAAGAGATACAAAGAGAAATTCCATTCAAAATAACAGTCGATAGTATAAAATATTTGGGAATATATCTACCAAAGAAAAGTCAGGAATTATATGAACAAAATTACAAAACACTTGACACAAAAATAAAGTCAAATTTAAATAATTGGAAAGACATTAAGTGCTCTTGAATAAGGAGAGATAATATAATTAAGATGAAAATACTCCCTAAACGAATCTATTTATTTAGTGCTATATCAATCAGACTCCCAAGAAACTATTTTAATGACTTAGAAAAAATAACAACAAAATTTATATGAAAGAACAAAAGGTCGAGAATTTCAAGGGAAGTAATAAAAAAATATATATATCAAATGAAGGTGGTCTAGCTGTACCTGACCTAGAACTATATTATAAAGCAGCAGTCACCAAAACCATTTGGTATTGGCTAAGAAATAGACTAGTTGATCAGGAGAATAGGTTAGGTTCACAGGGCAAGATAGTGAATAAAATTAGCAATCTAGTGTTTGACAAACCCAAAGTTCCCATCTTTTGGTGTAATAATTCATTATTTGACAAAAACTGGTGGGAAAACTGGAAATTAGAATGGCAGAAACTATGCATGGACCCACATATAACACCACATACTAAGATAAGATCAAAATGGGTCCAAGATTTAGGCATAAAGAGCTAGATCATAAATAAATTAGAGGAATATAGGATAGTTTACCTCTCAGACTTGTGGAGGAGGAAGGAATTTGTGTCCAAAGGTGAACTAGAGACCATTATTGATCACAAAATAGAAGATTTTGATTACATCAAATTAAAAAGCTATTGCACAAACAAAACTAATACAAACAAGATTAGAAGGGAAGTAACAAATTTGGAAATTTTTACAATTAAAGGTTCTGATAAAGCCTTCCTTTCCAAAATATATAGCGAACACACTCTAATTTATAAGAAATCAAAGCATTTTCCAATTGATAAATGGTTAAAGGATATGAACAGACAATTTATCCACTCATATGAATGACTGTTCCAAATCACTACTGATCAGAGAAATGCAAATTAAGACAATTCTGAGATACCACTACACACCTGTCAGATTGGCTAAGATGACAGGAACAAATAATAATGAATGTTGGAGTGGATGTGGGAAAACTGGGACACTAATACATTGTTGGTGGAGTTGTGAAAGAATCCAGCCATTCTGGAGAGCAATTTGGAACTATGCCCAAAAAGTTATCAAACTGTGCATACCCTTTGATCCAGCAGTGCTACTACTGGGCTTATATTCCAAAGAAATACTAAAGTTGAGAAAGGGACCTATGTGCCAAAATGTTTGTGGCAGCCATTTTTGTAGTGGCTAGAAACTGGAAAATGAACGGATGCCCATCAATTGGAGAATGGTTGGGTAAATTATGGTATATGAATGTTATGGAATATTATTGTTCTGTAATAAATGCCCAATAGGATGAATACAGAGAGGCTTGTAGACATTTACATCAACTGATGCTGAATAAAACAAGCAGAACTAGGAGATCATTATACACTTCAACAATGATACTGTATGAGGATGTATTCTGATGGAAGTAGATATCTTCAACACAGAGAAGAGCTAATCCAATTCCAATTGATCAATGATGGACAGAATCAGCTATACCCAGAAAAGGAACACTGGGAAATGAGTGTAAACTGTTAGCATTTTTTGTTTTTCTTCCCAGATTATTTTTACCTTCCGAATCCAATTCTTCCTTTGCAACAACAACAACAACAACAACGAGAAAATTAGGTTCTGCTCATATATATTGTACCTAGGATATACTATAACATATTTAATATGTATTGGAATGCCTCCCATCTAGGAGAGGGGGTGGAGGGAAGTAGGGGAAAATTTGGAACAGAAGGGACTACAAAGGCTTATGTTGTAAAAAACCTTATAATTATAAAATTAATGAAACAAAAAAAAAAAGAAAAAAAAAGAAAAAGAAAAAAGAAAAAGAAAAGTCACGTGGGACGGAGGCCAGTCTGGGAAGCTTAGTGAGTCCTCAGATTGGACAAAGGAAAGGGGACGGGAGCAGGGGAAGGAGTCTGTTGGGCTCACTGAGGAGCAAACACAGGGAAGTCTAAAAGCCCTGAGTTGTAGAGCCGATCTCCAAACTAAGCAATCTCCCTAAGGAATGCTGGCTTTTAAATGTTATTTATTTAAAATTAAGTTTTAATAAACATTTAAAACTTAAAAAAAAAATCATGTAGAATTGCATTTGGAAATATAGAAGCAAATTAATTATGGGTAGAAATGGGAGTAGAGGGGTGGGAATATGTAGTCCATATCTTATAACTTAAAAACTTAATGGCATGCAAGGAAGTTTGGCAGGAGAATTTGAGGGATTTGTGTGTCAGTTTCACTTTATTTCTAAACTGATTCCAGCTTACATCCTGTCTTGATTCATATCCAGAAGTCCATTTGCAAGTAGACATACTCCTAAAGATTATTTTTCAAATAATCATAGCAAATCTACTCTGTCAGACAATTAAATTAAATTTTTCTTTGAAAATCTAATTGTTTCCAGAAACTTCCCAGTAAGGATAAAGAAAAGGAGTTCTTTATTTAAAAATAAAATTCTTCCTGGAATTTGTGACCAAAGATGAACTAGAGATCATTATTGATCATAAAATAGAAAATTTTGATTATATCAAGTTAAAAAGCCATTGTACAAACAAAACTACTGCAAAGAAGATTAGAAGAGAAACAACAAATTGGGAAAACATTTTTTTTTATTCATTTTTCCAAATTATCCCCTCCCTCCCTCCACTCCCTCCCCCCGATGACAGGTAATCCCATACATTTTACATGTGTTACAATATAACCTAGATACAATATATGTGTGTAAATACCATTTTCTTGTTGCACATTAATTATTAGCTTCCGAAGGTATAAGTAACCTGGGTAGATAGACAGTAGTGCTAATAATTTACATTCACTTCCCAGTGTTCCTTCTCTGGGTGCAGTTATTTCTGTCCATCATTGATCAACTGAAAGTCAGTTGGATCTCCTCTATGTTGAAGATTTCCACTTCCATCAGAATACATCCTCATACAGTATTGTTGTTGAAGTGTATAGTGATCTTCTGGTTCTGCTCATTTCACTCAGCATCAGTTGATGTAAGTCTCTCCAAGCCTCTCTGTATTCGTCCTGCTGGTCATTTCTTACAGAGCAATAATATTCCATAACCTTCATATACCACAATTTACCCAACCATTCTCCAATTGATGGACATCCATTCAACTTCCAGTTTTTAGCTACAACAAAAAGAACTGCCACAAACATTTTGGCACATACAGGTCCCTTTCTGCTCTTTAGTATTTCTTTGGGATATAGGCCCAGTAGTAGTACTGCTGGGTCAAAGGGTATGCACAGTTTGACAACTTTTTGGGCATAGTTCCAAATTGCTCTCCAGAATGGCTGGATTCTTTCACAACTCCACCAACAATGTATCGGTGTCCCAGTTTTCCCAAATCCCCTCCAACATTCATCATTATTTGTTTCTGTCATCTTAGCCAATCTGACAGGTGTGTAGTGGTATCTCAGAGTGGTCTTAATTTGCATTTCTCTGATCAGCAGTGATTTGGAACACTCTTTCATATGAGTGGAAATAGTTTCAATTTCATCATCTGAGAATTGTCTATTCATATCCCTTGACCATTTATCAATTGGAGAATGGTTTGGTTTCCTATAAATCAGGGTCAGTTCTCTATATATTTTGGAAATGAGACCTTTGTGAGAACCTTTACTTTTAAAAATATTTTCCCAATTTGTTACTTCCCTTCTAATCTTGTTTGCATTAGTATTGTTTGTACAGAAACTTTTTAGTTTGATGTAATCAAAATCTTCTATTTTGTGATCAATAATGATCTCTAGTTCTCCTCTGGTCATAAATTCCTTCCTCCTCTGTTGTCAACCTGAGTTCTCACCTTGTAATTGTCCAACCTGAATTCTCACCTTGTCACTATCCAGACAACCCGAGTTCTCACTTAGTAATCCTAACACTCCTCCACAGGTCTGAGAGGTAGACTATTCTCTGTTCCTCTAATCTATTTATTATCTCATTCTTTATGCCAAAATCATGGACCCATTTTGATCTTATCTTGGTATATGGTGTTAAGTGTGGATCCATATCTAATTTCTGCCATACTAATTTCCAGGGAAAGTATTTTTTTTACAATTAAAAGTTTTGATAAAAGCCTCATCTACAAAATATATAGAGATTTGACTCTAATTTATAATAAATCAAGCCATTCTCCAATTGATAAATGGTCAAAGGATATGAACAGACAATTCTCAGATAATGAAATTGAAACTATTTCGAGTCATATGAAAGAGTGTTCCATATCATTTTTGATCAGAGAAATGAAAATTAAGACAACTCTGAGATACCATTACGCATCTGTCAGAGCTACGATGACAGGAAAAAAAAATTAATGATAAATATTGGAGAGGATTCTGGAAATATGGAATATTGATGCATTGTTAGTGAATTTTTATCCCAAAATCTCTGGTCATTGGATTTGTCAAACACTAGATTGCTGGGGCAACTATATGGTACAGTGTATAGAGTACCAGCCTTAGAATCAGGAAGACCTGAGTACAAATCTGGTCTCAGATACTTAACACTTCCTACCTATGTGACCTTTGGTAAGTCACTTAACCCTACTTGCCCAAGGGGAAAAACAAACAAACAAACAAACAAACAAACAAAACCCACTAGATTGTTATAGTGTTTAACTATTTTGCCTAGTGAACTTACCCTATTTCACTGATCAAATATCCTATTTCTTAGCCAGTAGCAAATGGTTTTGATGACCACTGCTTTATAATATGGTTTTAGATCTGGTACAGCTAGGCTATGTTTGTTGTTGTTGCTGTTGTTTAGTTTTTGTTTTGCATTTATTTCATCAATTCCCTTTAAATTCTTGACGTTTAGTTCTTCCATATCAATTTTGTTATTATGTTTCCTAGATCTGTAAAATAATTTCCTGGGAGTTTGATTGGTAGAATACTAGTAGATTAATTTAGATGGTATTTATGCTCAGTCTACCCAGGAGTACTTGATATTTTGCCAACTGATAAGATTTGACTTTATTTGTGTGAAAAGGGTTTGTAGTTGTGTTCCTATAGTTCCTGACTTTCCTTGGCCGATAGATTCCCAAATATTTTAATACTATTGATAGTTATTTTGAATAGAATTTCCTTTTGTATCTCTTGCTGCTGGACTTTGTTGGTAATATATAAAATGCTGATGATTTATGTAAATTTATTTTTTATCCTGCAACTTTGCTAAAATTGTGAATTGTTTCTAGTAGTTTTTTTTAGTTGAATCTATAGTAGTCTCTATATTATCCTATTATCTGCAAAGAGTGATAATTTGATTTCCTCATAACCTACTCTAATTCATTTAATATATTTTTCTTCTCTTATTGCCAAAGGTAACAATTCCAATACAATATCAAACAGTAATGGTGATAGTGGGCAGCCTTGTTTCACTCCTGATCTTATTGATTTATATTACATATCCTTATTACATGTAATGCTTACTGATGGTTTAAAAATAGATAATTTAAAACAAAGTCCATTTATTTCTATTCTCTCTAGTGTTTTTAATAGGAATATGTATTGGATTTTATAAAATGCTTTTTTTTCTACATCTATTGAGATAATCATATGGTTTCTGTTACTTTGGTTATCAATATATTTAATTATTTTAATAATTTTCCTAATATTTAACCAATCCTGCATTCCTGGCATAAATCCTAGTTGGTCATAGTGTATCCTAGGGATGAATTTTAGTAATCGTATTACTAATATTTTATTTTAAAATTTTGCATCAACATTCATTAGAGAAATTGGTCTGGTTTTCCTTTTCTATACCTTCTTGAAAATATTTAATTTTCTTTCCCCATTTTCCTTCTAACTCTTTTAATATTCTTTTTGAAATCTTCTAAGAAAGCCTTGTGAAATGGGGAACAACTCCTATCTCTCTTTGGGCCTTCATCTGGAGTTTATTTGCCTTTATGAACCTCATAATGTGAAGTCTAATCTCTGTCTCCATAAAAGCTGTGTATGGTGAGACTTCTTTATCTTGTTTTGTTCATCATTTTTTTAAGGGTTGAAGTCTGCTCTTAGTACAAAGGAGTAGCAGCTACTTCAGTTTGCCCTGGGGCAGTCCTGCTGATTGACTTCTAGTGCTTGGTGGGTAGGTCCTGTGTTCTTCCTTGGCTGAATGGTTTCCAATTTGCCTTTTGTAGCAAACCTTCCAAATCACCTGCTTGCAACCATGTCAAAAAGCCTAAGAGACTCACAGAAGATTCATTGGTACAGGACATACACCACTCTAGCTTAAGGGTTCTTCACTTCAAAAACCTGATTAGTGACCTTATTTACTGTTTACTCTCCCTCTCCTATCCCTTCTCTGACCAAATTTTTGTTGGACAATTTTGTCAATTACATTGACTTCTCCATGTCATCATGGTACAGGGCTAAATAGTTTCATGAACACTTTTTTATCTATATTATGTATACTGGGTTTTCCTCACAAACATGAAATTACTAAGAATCTGTCTCCATAAATCCCAAATTCAACTCTTTTTGGGGTGGCATCATTAAGGATAAAACTACATAATACTGGTAAATTGCAAAACATTTTGCCCATAGAAATGCTTTGAATTAGGTATGCAAAAATCTTTGTTTTGGAACTGAGGAAAGTAAGGCTTTAGGAAATTAAATAGCTTTTGATGTAGAGAGAGCCAAGATGGTGGAGACATGGCTGTACACTGAGCTTTTCCTTCAGATCAACAGCACATTAAGCCTCTGAACTGATTTTGGAGTGACAGAACCCATAAACATTTGGACCTCAACAAATTTCCAGAAGAAGATACTGTGTAAGAACTTCAGAAAAAGTCTGTTTCAACTGAGCAGAGGGTAGAGATTGCTGAGCCCAGAGTACAAGTCAGGGAGCCCAGGGCAAGGTACTGGGGAGGGAGCCAGGGTGTGCTGGTGGTTTAGCAGATTTGCTTCAAAACACCTAAAAGGCAACATAAAAGGTAAAATTGTAAGCCACTGAGCCCTGGAAAAATGAAAGACCTGGCCATGCTTATCCAGCCCCAGAAGTCAAACATCAGAACTGCCTTGGGGAAAACTAAAGTGGCTGTCATTCCTTTGCCTTTGGAGCAGACCTCAACCTTTTAAAAAAGAGCAAAAAAACATACCTCAAAAGCAAAGGCTACTATACACAAATCATCTACAGATGAAGCCCCAAAGGGTGATATGAGCGGGATCCCAACTCACAAGGCTCTCTTGGAAGAATTCAAAAAACATCTTAAAGAGAATTAGACAAAAAGTGGGGATAGGCAAAAAGACCTTTCCAAGAGAATATGAAAAAGAAAATAAGTACTCATCTGAAGAAAATTCCTTATGAACTAGATTTAGTGATATGGAAAAACTATATAACACCTTACAAAATAGATATGAAAAAGAAAACGATTTGTTGAAAAACAGATTGTATGAAATGGAAAAACACAAAGAAAAAAAATTTATTTAAAATTTCAGTTGGCCAAATAGAAAATGAGATTTAAAAAGATTAAAAAAGATTTAACTGAAGAAAATAATATACTAACATTAGATTTAAATAATTAGAATTGAATGACTTAATGAGACTTCAAGAATCAGTCAAAGAGGATAAATATTAAATGCTCTTGGATAGGGCAACCAAATAAAATAAAGATGACAATACTACCTAAACTAACCTATTTATTTAGTGCTAGGCCAATCAGACTTCCAAAAAACTATTTTAATAACCTAGAAAAAATAATATCAAAGTACATATGGAAAAACAAAAGGACAAGACTTTCAAGGGATTAATAAAAAAAAATCAAATGAACGTGGCCTATGAATGTGGTATTTGGTATTGGCTAAGAAATAGACTAGTTGATCAGTGGAATAGGTGAGGTTCAAAGGACAAAACAGTCAATAACTTCAATAATCTAGTGTTTGATGAACTTAAAGACCCCAGCTTTTGGGATAAGAACTCACTGTTTGACAAAAATTGCTGGGTAAAATGTAAATTGACAGAAACTAGGCATTGACCCACACTTAACAATGTACACCAAGATAAGGTCAAAATGGATTCATGACCTAGGCATAACGAATGAGATTATAAATAAATTAGAAGAATATAGTATGGTTTACCTCTCAGACCTGTGGAAGAGGAATGAATTTATGACAAAAGAGGAACTAGAAATCATTATTGATCACAAAATAAAAATTTTGATTGTATCAAATTGAAAAGTTTTTGTACAAACAAAAATAATGCAGACAAGATTACAAGGGAAGCAATAAACTGAGAAAACATTTTTACGGTCAAAGGTTCTGATAAAGGTGTGATTTCCAAAATATATAGATAATTGACTCTAATTTATAAGAAATCAAGCATTCTCCAATTGATAAATGGTCAGAGTTTATGAACAGACAATTGTCATATGAAGAAATTGAAACTATTTCTAGCCATATGAAAAGATGTTCCAAGTCATTATTAATCAGAGAAATGCAAAATAAGACAACTCTGAGATACCATTACACCCCTATCAGATTGGCTAGAATTACAGGGAAAGGTAATGCACAATGTTGGAGGGGATGCAGGAAAACAGAGACACTGATACATTGTTGGTGGAATTGTGAATACATCCAGCCATTCTGGAGAGCAAGTTGGAATTATGCTCTAGAACTTATCAAACTGTGCATGTCCTTTGACTCAGCAGTGTTACTACTGGGCTTATATCCCAAGGAGATCTTAAAGAAGGGAAAAGGACCTGTATGTGCAAGAATGTTTGTGGCAGCCCTCTTTGTAGTGGCCAGAAACTGGAAACTGAGTGTATGCCCATTAATTGGAGAATGACTGGAGAAATATATGTTATATGAATATTATGGAATATTATTGTTCTGTGAGAAATGGCCAGCAGGATGATTTCAGAAAGGCATGGAGACACTTACATGAACTGATGCTGAGTAAATGAGTAGGACCAAGAGATAATTATATACTTCAACAACAATACTATATGATAATAAATTCTGATGGAAATGTCCCTCTTCAACAATGAGATGAACCAACTCAATTCCAATAGAGCAGTAATGAATTGAACTAGCTACACCCAGCTAAAGCATTCTGGGAGATGACTATGAACCACTACATAGACTTCCCAATACCTCTATTTTTGTCCACCTGCATTTTTGATTTTCTTTACAGGCTAATTGTACACTATTTCAAAGTCAGATTCTTTTTTGTACAGCAAAATAACTGCATGAACATGTATACATATATTGTATTTAACTTATACTTTAACAAATTTAACATGTATTGGTCAACTTGCTATCTGGGGGGAGGGATGACGGGAAGGAGGGGAAAAGTTGGAACAAACGATTTTGCTGTTGTCAATGCTGAAAAATTACCCATGCATATATCTTGTAAATAATATATATATATATATATATATATATATATATATATATATATATATATATATATATATATATATATATATATATAAACCAGAGCTAATAATCTTGTGAGACTAATATTAAGCTCATGTATTCTTGTTCCCAGACTCTTCTCATCAGGATCTGGAGTAAAGTAGTGGTCAAGGTAGTAGCAAGTCATTCCAGTCCATTGGTATTCTGATTAAGTGAATGTCACCAAATAATGTGAAAATCACCAAATATTACAAATCAGGGTTTGATTTATTATTTTGTTACAGATTTAATAAAATGATGGAGAAATGTCAACAATCCAGATTAAACATAAAAAAAAAGAATCAAACATAACCAAAAAATGAAAAAAAAATAAAAGAAAACATAAAATACTTCTTAGGAAAAACAACTGACCTGAAAAATAGATGTAGAAGAGACAATCTAATGATTATTGGAATTCCTGAAAATGATGGGGAAAAAATCCTTGACATCATATTTCAGGAAATCATCAAGAAAAACTGCTCTGATGTCCTAGAACCAGAAGGTAAAATAGCCATTGAAGTCACCAAGAACCTACTGAAAAAGATCCCAAGATGAAAACTTCAAGGAATATCATAACAAAATTTTAGAACTATAAGATCAAGGAAAAATATTGCAAGCAGCCAGAAATAGACAATTCCAATATGGAGGAGCCACAATCAGGATTACCCAGGACCTAACAGCTTCTACTTTAAAACATAGAAGGGCATGGAATCTGATACACTGAAAGGCAAAGGAACTTGGACTGCAGCCAAGAATCAAGATTATCCAGCAAAATTGAGCATCATCTTTCAGGGGAAAAGTTGGGCACTCAATGAAACAGGTGACTTTCATTTTATTTCTTATGAAAATACCAGACTTGAGCAAAAATTTTGATCTCCGAATACAGAAATTTAGAGAAGTATAAAAAGGTAAAAAGAAAAGAACTCCTGAGAACTATATTTATTTTATGGATATACTTAGTCTGTCTATAATTTGATTTTACTGTGATAATATAAAAAAGAAACTATAGATGGAAAGGGGATTGTACTAGCAAAAGAAGAAAATGGAGATAAAATGAGGGAAATCACATCTCATAAAGAGGCAAAAAGATCAAGTATAATTGAGAGAAAGAAGGGAGAAGGATGGACATTGTGTGACTCTTACTTTCATCAGATTTGGCTCAAAGAGAAAATATCAGTCATATTTGTTCTCACAAAGAAACTTCTCTCACCTTATAGGGAAGTGGGAAGAGATATGGGAAAGCAAAGGGGGGCAGCTAAAAGAAGGGAAAACACAAGTAGTAGGGGAAAGGCATAAGAAAAGGGGAGGAGCAATAAAGGGGGAGGGCTGTTTGCAAGAGCTGGTAGTAAGAAGCAAAATACTGTGGAGGAGGTAAAAGGGGAAAAGAAAGAGAAAAGCATAACTTGGGGTAAATAAGAAGGCAGGAAGTACAGAATTAGTTACTTTTTAACTGTGAATGTGAATGGGATTAACTCTTCCAATGAAATGAAAGCAGATAGCAGACTTGATTAGAATCCTGCAATATGTTACTTAAACAAAAACACATTTAAAGCAGAGTAATATATAGAGAGTAAAGGTAAAAGGCTGAAACAGAATCTATTATGTTTCAAATGAAGTTAAAAAGTAGGGGTAGCTATCCTGATCTCAGATCATGAAAAAGCAAAACCAGATCTAATTAAAGAAGATAAGGAAGGAAACTATATCTTGTTAAAGGGTACCATAGATAATGAAGCAATATTGATACTAACCATATGCCCATCCTTCAGGGGATGGATAGTCCCTCCTAATGAGCAGGCCATCTGCCCAATAAAACAATAATATTTCCCTATCTATTTTGGTACTTCATCCCTATTTTCCTGAGACAATGAATAGGTTTAGAGCCAGCTACCTTCCTTTTTTTAAGATTCACTGTATTTTGTCCAGAGGATTCATTCTTTTTACCAAAAGAAAACCCAAGGGAAATTGGACCTTTTTACTGACTTTAAACACCTAAATTCTCACAATTCTAATCCCAGTCACCAAGGCAGTTTACCAATCCTTGGCAAAGAGAAAGTACTCTTATGAATCTAATCACTCAGTTTATTCTTCCTCCCCTTCACCTGGCCTGTGCACAACTTATCTGAATGATTACAAACTTTTCTCATTTGATATTTCTTGTGCCAAATCTTCCATCTTTGCTTTTGTTTTTGTTTTCTTCGAATGTCTCTCTTTGGGAGTTTACCCTATCAAAATGGGAGTTCCTGATTCGAGTCCAAGGTCCACTGGAAAACTCTCCAGAAGAAGCCTACCCAAGGATTTGGTACTGGAGAGATCGTTCATGAATAGGAAATATCCAGAATAAGATCACAAACTGTGTGGAACAGTGAATCCAAATTAAAGTCATGGACTCACAGAATAAGAAAAAGCAAAAGGGGGTTTATTACATTCTTGTAAAAAAGGGCAACTTCCATCTCTGTTTGTCAGTAAAGGAGTGAAAAGCACAAACTGCAGAATACAAGGTTAAAGAGAACAGGAGGGGACTATTCATTCAAGGCAATAAAATATCTGCAGCTTTTTAACTATAGTTCAACTTGGTACTTCACATCTCAAGTCACAATTAGGGCTTAAGTCAAAGCCACATCCTTATGAGAGTTCTTCACTCAGTTTATTCCATACAGCTATCACAGACTTGTATGTGGAGTAGCTCAGAGTAGTTTTCCTTTTATACTTTGAAAAATAATAAAATATGTTGATAATAATAGTTAGCAATCTTCTTTACATACATGCATTTTTAAGTACATTAGTGTAGTTCAGAAGCCATCTATTATCTTTTTCTATGTGAGTCAATTTCCTACAGATATACCACAAAGCTTCTATTCAATTCTTTGCAGACTTTGTTCTAGGTCTTGTTTTATTTTATGTGCCCCAATGCAGTATTCAATTATCAACATTTGGGAGTAGGCATAAGTCCTCCTGTCAGGCTCTGAAGATTATATGAAACTCTGCTTCCAAATCGGTGCAGAGAAGATAAGTCTCCTTTGGTTCCTGCCATCTTGTGATTCCTTGCATGAGACACTTATTTCCAGATTGAGCATTTTCACTGGCTTTCTCTCATATCTGAAATGATTTTCATCTTTGCCTTTTATTTCCCTTGGCTTTTTTCAGGCCTTTGCTAAAGTTCTACCTTCTCTAAGCACTTTCTCATAATCCTTTTTAATCTTAGTGCCTTATCTGTGTGTTTACTTCCAATTAATTCTTTATAGATCTTGTCTATACAATGTTGTTTGTATATAGTCTTTGCATTTTACACATCAACTGTGACCTCAGGAGAAGAGAGATAATCTTTTTGTATAAATTAATTAATTTATCTTAATACATATTGCTTTGTGAATTATGTTGGGAGAGAAAACTCAGAACAAAAGATAAAAGCCATGGAAGAGAAAAATAAACAGAAAAAAGGAAGTGAATATAACATGTGTTGATTAACATTCAATCTCCATAGTTCTTTTTTTGAAAGCAGGTAACATTTTATGTCTAAAGTTTATTGGGATTGTCAGGGATCACCAAACCACTGAGAAGAATCAAGTCTTCCATAACTGATCATTGTATTTTCTTGCTGTTATTGTGTACAATGTATTTCTGGTTCTGCTTATTTCAGCCAGCATAAGTTTGTGTAAATCCTTCCAAGCCTTTGTAAAATCGATTTGATCATAAGTTTTTTTCTTTTTTTTAAAATAGAACAATAATATTCCACTACCTTATTATACCATATCTTGTTCAGCCATTCCCCACATAATGGGCATTTACTCATTTTCCAGTCCTTTGCTACCACAAAAATAGCTACTACAAATAATTTTAATGTGTAATTCCTTTTTTCTTCTTTGTGATTTCCTTGGGATACAAATCCAGTAATGGCACTGTTGGGTCAAAAGGTATGCACAAGTTTATAGCCCTTTGTCCATAGTTCTATATTGTTCTCCAAAATGGTTGAATTATTTCACAATTCCAGCAACAATGTATTTGTTTCACATCACCTCCAACATTTATCGTTATCTTTTCTTGTCATCTTAGTCAATCTGAGAAGTATGAAGTGGTAGATCAGAGTTGTTTAAATTTGCATGTCTTTAATCATCAATGATATAGAGCATTTTTTCATGATGATAGAGGGCATTAATTTCATCATTTGAAAATTGTTCATATCTTTTGAAGATTTATTAATTGGAAAATTACTTGCATTCCTAAATTTTTGATGCAGTTCATTATATATTTCAGAAATGTGATCTTTATCAGAAATAGTGGCTATAAAGATTTTTGCCAGTTTTGTATGTTTCTTTTAATCATGTTTCTATTGTTTTTGTTTGTGTAAAAACTTCTTAATTTAATGGAATCAAATTTATCCATTTTGCCTTTCATAATGTTCGCTGGTTCTTTGATCATAAATTCCCCCTTCTCCAAAGAATTGATAAATTATCTCTTGTCCTTCTAATTTATTTATGATATCATCCTTTATACTCAAATCACGTGCCCATTTTGACTTTACTTTGGTTTGGGGTTTAAGATTTAGACCTTTGCTGAGTTTTTGACATATTTTCAGTTTTCCCAGCAATTTTTATTAAATATTGAGTTCTTATTCCAGAAACTGGAGTTTGGGGGATTAACAAATAGTAGATTAGTATAGACTTTGATTATGTTGTATATCTAATGTATCCCATTGATCTACCACTCTATTTCTTAGCCAGTACTAAATGGTTTTTATGACTGCTGCTTTATAATATACTTTTAAGTTTGGTAAGGCTAAGCCACCATTCTTTGTATTTTTTTCACTATTTCCCTTGATATTCTTGACCTTTTGTTCTTCTAGATAAATTTTGTTTTTTTTTAGTTCTATAAAATAACTTTTTAGCAGTTTGATTGTTATAGCATTGAACAAGTAGATTGTCATTTTATTATATTAGTTTGGCCTACCGTTGATCATTGATATTTTCCCAATTGTTTAGGTATGATTTTACCTATTTAAGAAATGTTTTATTATTGTGCTCATATAGTTTTGCATTTGTCTTGGCAGATAGACATTCAAATATTTTATTTTGTCTTTAGTTATTTTATTTTATTTTTTTTGTCTTTAGTTATTTTAAATAAAATTTCTTTTTAATTCTTGATGCTAGTATTTGTTAATAATATATAAAGTGTTGGCAATTTGTCCCAATTTTCCTGCAACTTTGTTAAAGCTTTTTAATTGTTTCCAGAGGGACTGTCATTTGTCTTCCATTTTAACTCCAAAAGTTAGCACAAGAGAGCATATGGGGGGATTTCATTAATGCTAGTTCATGAATTCTAGTAAAGTAAATTCAAGTCAACAAAATTGAGCCAGGCTATTTGTATTTTTATAGGACTATGAATTCATTCACTTTGAAAATCATAGCTTGAGTTGTTCAAGGTAATATTCTTTACTAATAGTGATCTTAAGGGTAAGAATACTCATCACATCCTGCTTTTGAGAGGTTTTTGTTTAGGAGGCAGTAATTTTAATAATTCATTTGTATAGACTTAAGTATGAAGTCAATTTTAATTGTTTGATTTATCTTTTCCCAAAGCTAACCTAGTTCCTCTGGGATTGGAAACTCCTTTAAGAAGTCATTATGCAAGTCTGGTATTAGCTTTGCTTAAATTTTCTCTACTGCTTTTATATCAGCACATTTCTAGTATAGTTTCTCTTATTCACTAAAAAAAAAAAAAATTAGTTCCTTGACTTCCTGTGTAACCACTGTTGCTTTTAATGTGTGTTCCTAGTAAGGACTCTAACAGCAAGAAATCAATATTCTTCTGCGTGAGATTGACATGTGCAAGAGTATGGCTATAGAGGAACCATTTGCATCTAGGAGTCAAATGATGTTACAACCATTAACATGTTGCAATGGATATTTCCTCACCAACAAATCAGGATCCTGTCTATCAGTTTTCAGCAAAACTGTCTAAGTATATACTTGATATACTTTCTCTATGCATATGCATAAATGTGTATGTCTGTTTATATACATATATATTTATGTGTGTATACAAATAAATGTATTATCATGCACAGATACATATATGTATATATGTATATATATGCATATATACAAAGGTAAATATTTTATTATATTGTTATAAAGTAAAATTTTTAAATTTATAATTGAATATTTTAAATTATTTTAACAGATGACATAAATGAACTTGTATTGTTTAATTGCAGAATCAAGAAATATCCAGTTAATTATGTCAGTCTAATTTGAACATATACCAACTGTTACAGGATTCATTGTGCAGTCTAATTTTTTATTTGCACATCCTCTTTTATCAATGATTGCCACAGGGAATGCTTTTTTTTCCTCCCATGAATTGTTCAGTACTCTATGCTATTTACATGTCCTCATGCATCCTTGAAAATCCTTGAAAATCAAAACAATTCTCTACAACCAGAGGCTAGTTACACACCTGAGCATATATTCTCCTGACTAATCTGAAAATAAATCTCAGAAGTTTATTAAAGAGAATTATCTCTGTGATTTAGAGCTGCTACATATATATGAACACAGTGTCTATCACCACCAAAATGCTACTCCAATGATTCAGTATGACATTCTAATGATGCTGGACTTTTAAAGGATAAAGAAAATTTAAAAAAAAAAAAAACATGTAAGAAGGTATTGAAAGGTTATGGTTTAATGGTTTATCTGGATTGTATAATGCATTTTGATGAAATTAATAGATAGACTTTTAGAAGTATTTGAGTAAGCATGGACATATACACTTATAAATTTGTTATTTGTTTTGAAGAGGACCAATTGCATAATGGAGCGATGTTTTGACTTGTGTGTGCATTGGGTTTAAATGAGATAATTGTGAAATTATCAACCTTACTCTCTTTTCAACTGTTTTCTATTGAAGTCCAGGAACAAAACAAATGACTAGTCATAGACTGATATGTAGTGGATAATGTTAGTATTTTTTATGTCTTACTAAGCTATGAGCAGTCCACAATATCTGCTTCAGCCATCTTCATAACCACTGGAACAAATTTTGCTCAGTCATACATTCTACAGGGAGAAGTTTTTATATAATTGAAGAAGATATTCCATAACTCCACAACAGATTTTATACCTGTCAATTACTCTCAACCTGGTATAGTCTCTGTGAGGACAATTTTACTAAGGTGTGACCACTATATATGTTTCAGCTTTTTAGAATCACAAGTGAGAATTATGTGCCAAGTTAAAACAAAAGTACATAAGCAGTCCTGAACTTAGCAAATCTTCATGGGAAAGGTGCCATCCCTCCTAAACACAAATCCGCTGCAAACATAAATTTATATGACATAAGAAGGAGATATTTCATGGAGATAGAAGTGAAATATTTCAGTAATTGGCATTTGCTAAACTATATTATAAGAAAATCATATAAACTGAGCAAAAAAGTGTGGAATAGTAAATTATTATAGATGATTTTTAGATTCATATCTTCATTATCTAGCATAGTATCTGACTTATAATGTAATATGTATTTATTAATGTTTGCTTATCAGTTGTAATCACTTTGCAAAATTTGCCTTCATGGTCCTAACTCCTAGTACTATGACATAAAGGATAGGTCCATAGCAGCTATGTCTTAAATCATTCAATTCTATAGGGTTTATTTTTGTACTTTATAGGAAAAAATAATTTACAAAACATGAAAAAAATGTGGAGTTCCTGGTAAAATATCAACATAGTTGTGTCCAGGTTTCATTAAAACTAATAGGCAATTCAAGGTAGTAAGAAAATATTTTTTATTTAAAAAATTAATATGTATGGCTTAGTACATGGTAGGCATTTAATAAATTCTTCTTAAATAAAAAAGGATCATTTCTAAAAGGGTTAGTCTGTCCTATGTGTTAAGGACAGCCCAATGTAGTAAAAATAGCCCTAGCTAAGAAACTGGAAGATGAATGGATGTCCATCAATTGGAGAATGGTTGGGTAAATTATGGTATATGAAGGTTATGGAATATTATTGCTCTGTAAGAAATGACCAGCAGGAGGAATACAGAGAGGCTTGGAGAGACTTACATCAACTGATGCTGAGTGAAATGAATAGAACCAGAAGATCGCTGTACACTTCAACAAAAATATTGTATGAAGATGTATTCTGATGGAAGTGGATATCTTCAACATAAAGAAGATCCAACTGACTTCCAGTTGATCAATGATGGACAGAAATAACTACACCCAGAGAAGGAACACTGGGAAGTGAATGTAAATTGTTAGTACTACTGTCTATCTACCCAGGTTACTTATACCTTCGGAATCTAATACTTAATGTGCAACAAGAAAATGGTATTTACACACATATATTGTATCTAGGTTATATTGTAACATATGTAAAATGTATGGGATTGCCTGTCATCAAGGGGAGGGAGGGATAATTTGGAAAAATGAATACAAGGGATAATATTATAAAAAAATTACTCATGCATATATACTGTGAAAAAAATTATAAATGAAAAAAAAATATTTCCCAATAAAATAGCCCTATCTATAGGATTTGAGGACTTTTCTCAAAATTTGACTTGTTATGATTAATACTTGTGTAAAATCATTTAGGTAAATCATAACTTACTCTGATCCTCAAGCAAAATGGGGATTATGATTAGAGAGTCTGAAGTATTTTCCAATTTTAATCTATGATTCTAGGATTTCTAAATTCATATTGATTTCTAAAACACATTCTGAAAATATGGGACAAGGAATATGACTTCCATTCTCATTACTTTGAACTCATGCCAAGAGAGAAAAAAGAGATCACTTAGTCAATAAGATAGTTAAAAATATTTATTTGATAGTATGTCTTATGGTTTGAAAGTATTATTTGATTAAATATTTAAAGGAATGTCTTTTCTACTCCTTCTGTATCAACTATGTATATGTATACAACTATGCATATAAGTACCAAATAGATATATGGCCCATCCCCCTCCTGAGCTTCAGTGACATATCATCAAGTACCTATTGGATATTTCAAACTGAATATCTGGAAATATCTTAAGCTCAACTTGTATAAAAATGAATTCATTATCTTTCCTCTTAAAACTTCCTATCCTCATTTCAGAGAGGCCTGGAGAAACTTACATATATTGATACTAAGTGAAATGAGCAGAACCAGGAGATCATTGTACAGTAGATGGTAACAAGATTATACAATGATCAATTCTGATGGATGTGGCACTTCTCAACAATGAGATGAGTCAGGCCAATTCCAATGATCTTGCTATGAAGAAAGCCATCTATACCCAGAGAGAGGACTATGGGAACTGACTACAGATTGCAACATAGCATTCTCACTCTTTTTGTTGTTGTTTGCATATGTTTTATTTTTTTTCTCATTTTTTCCTTTTTGTTTTGATTTTTCTTGTGTAGCAAGACAACTGCATAAATGTCTTTGCATATATTGGATTTAGCATATATTTTTGCCATGTTAAACATATACTGAATTAATTTCTATCTGGGAGAGGGGTGTGGAGAAGGGGGTGGTTGAAACACAAGATTTTGTAAGAGTTAACGGCATATATTTTGAAGATTTAAAACTTTAATAAAAAAATTTTTTTTCATGTTCCAAATTTCCCTATGTCTGTCAAAATTTCCAGTTCCATTCCAAAGTTCAAGTTTCCAAGACTCATAATCTAGGTATTATTCTGGAATCCTTTTTCAGTCTTATCAAATATATCCAAACAATTCCCAAATTGGGCTGTTTCTTTGTTTTTCACAATATCTCTTACATCAACACTTTTTTACTTATATAAATTTCATCATAGTACAGGGAATCTTCACACTTTTATAAATCCTCTTTAAGGGTATGAGAATGATTTGCTACTTACTTTCCTCTTATTCTCTCCATTATATAAATATCTCCATTGCTGTTCTGTATTCATGACCCAGGATGATTGGCAAGAATACTAGGGAATCAAGCTCTATTTTAGCTGAAACTGAAAGGGAAAAATAAAAGGGCCTATACAGGATTGTCTTTTCACTCCACAGAGTATAAGGAAAGAATATTATTAGCAAGAATCAATAGTAATATCAAGGAAAGAAAAGAGTTGGAGAAGAGAAATAAAATCAAAAGCACAAATTGCCTGATAAATCTCAATGTTGAATGCAATGAATGTATGCTGAAATGGATTTTAAGAAAATATGTGGTATTTTGTAGCATTTCTTTCCTTTCTTCTTAAAAGCTAGATATAACATGGTATAGTGAATTTTCTAGTCTTCCAATTAAGACAATTCTGACCTTAAATGAATTAATTATATAAAAATAGGGAATTATCAATTTAACTGGTTCATTGAGATTTTTGTTATTATTTGAGACTAAGTTCCCATGTAGTCCAGTCGGAAAATGTAGCACCCACCCATAGATTTAATTCCATGCTTAACTGGCATGAAAACTTTGACCTGCTCTGTTTCTGATTGGTACCAGCCTATTCTTCCTAAAGCAATTTGGGCCATCTTTGTGTCATAGATGTCGGGACTTTCCAAAATCAGTAAGGGATTTGGGATCTACAATCCCACTTTAGTTTGCTTTAGACTTTCAAAAGTTCTGAACACATAAACTTGAGTGATCTACCATTGTCAGCCTTAAGAAACTGGGAATAAAGGCATGCAAGACCCTACCTAGTGAGAATATAAATTATACATGAATTGTTGCTCTGTATCAGTTCATGTGTTACCACTCTGCTGTTATTCAGTCATTTTGAGTCATATCTGACTCTTTGGGATCCTCTTGGGGTCCCCTTGGCAAGGATATTAGAATGAATTGCCATTTCCTTTTCCAATTGGAGATAAAGAAACTGACGCAAACAGAGTTGAATGACTTGTTCAGGATCACACAACTAGTAAATGTCTTAAATTATACATGTCCTCAGGTATTCTTGACTCCAGATCAGGCACAGTATCCATTGTCTCTCCTGGCTGTTGGGAAACACTATCTAGTGTTTCCAGTCTAAGGATTCCCTAGTCTCTGAAACTCTTTAATCACACATCTATAAAAACTGATATCTCCTGTACCCTATCCCTAAAATATAAGAATAACTCTATAGGTAAAAAGAAAATAGATAATTTGACTGTATCAGAGTATCATTTTAGCAGAGAACTTATTGCTACAAGAG
This sequence comes from Sminthopsis crassicaudata, assembly GCF_048593235.1. NCBI lineage: Eukaryota > Metazoa > Chordata > Mammalia > Dasyuromorphia > Dasyuridae > Sminthopsis > Sminthopsis crassicaudata. The sequence continues at coordinate 682,026,053 of NC_133617.1, read as the reverse complement.
TATAATGACACAATTTGTTTACAAAGAAGATATATTGAAGGTAGCACCTCCTGATTCTTTTTAGATGTAGGGAACTATGGATAGGTTTTTTGATGTATTGATTTTATTTGCTGATACCCACCCTTATCATTCTTGATGAAAAATTCTAAAAATTTAGGGGATAGTGATTTCAAAGGAAATAATGATGGGTAAAATTATATTATTAATAAGATATTTACTTGAATTTCCATATTTAATAAAGGCTTGTTAAATACTTCTGGGAAAGGACAAAAGAAACATAGTTAGAATCATATCTGTTTGTGCATTGTTTAGATGACAATTACTAGGCTGAGAAGGCTTTTAGCAGCCAAAGGATTCAATCTTTTGAAGATAAAACAATAAAACACAATTCTGTGGTAGAACATAAACAAAATTCTTCTAGAATTTACTTAACTAAATTTAAAAAAAAGAAAAGGTTTATACATAAGTATGTGTATAATTGTTTTTGTTGGTCATTTCTCTCTAGCTATAGTATAGCTAGATGAGAGCTAGGTAAATACATCGACAGATACATAGATATATGCAGAGAAAAAGAGGTTCATAGGTTTATAAATTGATAGTAGAACACAGAGATATATATAGACAAAAGAAAAAAGAAAAAAGATGGATATGTAGGTATATAGATGATAAAATACATACAGATACATAGGTGTGTAGATAAATTTTAGAACAAAATATACATATAAATAGCTACGTGGATGCATAGATACAGATATAGATGATAGATAAAGAGACAGACAGATAGATATATAGATAGATAGTCTTTGAGTCTGAAAGACTTAGATTCAAGCGCCGTTTCTAAAACTTATTAGTTCTGTGGTGCTGAGCAAGTTATTATCTCTCAGAGTTTCCGATGACTCTATGACTATAAGTTACTAATGATTACCTAATATATAATCAGAGGTCTAAAAGTATATATATATGTGTGTGTGTGTGTGTGTGTGTATGTATATATATATATATATATATATATATATATACATGTATATATATACACATTATATATACATATAATATATATATATACACATTATATATATATAAATATATATATATATATAAATGTGTATATATATATATATATACATATATATATATATTAATATGAGTGATTGCATTTGTTTGTGAGTGTGAGTTTATGTTAGTGGGGCTCTTTTAATTTAATCTTTTTTTTTTAATAATATTATCCCTTGTATTCATTTTTCCAAATTATCCCCTCCCTCCCTCCCTCCACTCCTTCCCCCTGATGACAGGTAATCCCATACATTTTACATGTGTTACAATATATAACCTAGATACAATATATGTGTGTAAATACCATTTTCTTGTTGCACATTAAGTATTAGCTTCCGAAGGTATAAGTAACCTGGGTAGATAGACAGTAGTGCTAACAATTTACATTCATTTCCCAGTGTTCCTTTTCTGGGTGTAGTTATTTCTGTCCATCATTGATCAACTGAAAGTCAGTTGGATCTTCTTTATGTTGAAGATATCCACTTCCAATAAAATACATCTTCATACAACATTGAAGTGTACAGAGATATTCTGGTTCTGCTCATTTCACTCAGCATCAGTTGATGTAAGTCTCTCCAAGCCTCTCTGTATTCGTCCTGCTGGTCATTTCTTACAGAGCAATAATATTCCATAACATTAATATACCATAATTTACCCAACCATTCTCCAATTGATGGACATCCATTCATCTTCCAGTTTCTAGCTACTACAAAAAGAGCTGCCACAAACATTTTGGCACATATAGGTCCCTTTCCACTCTTTAGTATTTCTTTGGGATATAAGCCCAATAACAGCAATGCTGGGTCAAAGAGTATGCACAGTTTAATAACTTTTTGGGCATAGTTCCAAATTGTTCTCCAGAATGGCTGGATTCTTTCACACCTCCACCAACAATGTATCAGTGTCCCAGTTTTCCCACATCCCCTCCAACATTCATCATTATTTGTTCCTGTCATCTTAGCTAATCTTACAGGTGTAGTGGTATCTCAGAGTTGTCTTAATTTGCATTTCTCTGATCAGTAGTGATTTGGAACACTCTTTCATATGAGTGGAAATAGTTTCAATTTCATCATCTGAGAATTGTCTGTTCATATCCTTTGACCATTTATCACTTGGAGAATGGTTTGATTTCTTATAAATTAGGGTCACTTCTCAATATATTTTGGAAATGAGACCTTTGTCAGAACCTTTACTTTTAAAAATATTTTCCCAATTTGTTACTTCCCTTCTAATCTTGTTTGCATTAGTATTGTTTGTACAGAAATATTTTAGTTTGATGTAATCAAAATCTTCTATTTTGAGATCAATAATGATCTCTAGTTCTCCTCTGGTCATAAATTCCTTTCTCCTCCACAGGTCTGAGAGGTAGACTATCCTGTTTCTCTAATCTATTTATAATCTCATTCTTTATGCCAAAATCATGGACCCATTTTGATTTTATCTTGGTATATGGTGTTAAAGTGTGGATCCATATCTAATTTCTGCCATACTAATTTCCAGTTTTCCCAACAGTTTTTTTTTTTTTGAAATAATGAATTTTTATCCCTAATGTTGGTATCTTTGGGTTTGTCAAAGATTAGATTGCTATAGATGTACCCTTTTTTGTCCTTTGTATCTAATCTGTTCCACTGATCTACCGGTCTATTTCTTAGCCAGTACCAAATGGTTTTGGTGACTGCTGCTAAATAATATAGCTTTAAATCAGGTACACTTAGACCACCTTCCTCTGACTTTTTTTTCATTAGTTCCCTTGCAATTTTAGACCTTTTATTCTACCATATGAATTTTGTTGTTATTTTTTCTAGGTCATTAAAATAGTTTATTGGAAGTCTGATTGGTATAGCACTAAATAAATAGATTAGTTTGGGGAGTATTGTCATCTTTATTATATTCGCTCAGCCTATCCAAGAGCACTGAATGTCTTTCCAATTATTTAAATCTGACTTTATTTTTGTGGCAAGTGTTTTGTAATTTTTCTCATATAATTCCTGACTTTTCTTTGGTAGATGGATTCCCAAATATTTTATACTCTCAACATTTGTTTGGAATGGAATTTCTCTTTGTATCTCTTGCTGTTGCATTTTGTTGGTGATATATAAGAATGCTGAGGATTTATGTGGATTTATTTTGTATCCTGCAAATTTGCTAAAATTCTGAATCATTTCTAATAGCTTTTTAGCAGAGTCTTTGGGGTTCTCTAAGTATACCATCATGTCATCTGCAGAGAGTGATAGTTTGATTTCTTCATTTCCTACTCTAATTTCTTGAATCTCTTTCTCGGCTCTTATTGCCAAGGCTAGCGTTTCTAATACTATATTGAATAGTAATGGTGATAGTGGGCAAACTTGTTTCACTCCTGATATTACTGGGAAAGGTTGCAGTTTATTTCTATTGCATATTATGCTGACTGACGGTCTTAAATATATGCTCCTGATTATTCTAGGGAATACTCCATTTATTCCTATACTCTCAAGAGTTTTTAGTAGGAATGGATGTTGGATTTTGTCAAATGCTTTTCATGCATCTATTGAGATGATCATATGGTTTTTATTAATTTGATTATTAATATGGTCAATTATACTAATAATTTTCCTAATATTAAACCAGCCCTGCATTCCTGGTATTAATCCTACTTGATCATAATGTATTATCCTGGTAATGATTTTCTGAGGTCTTTTTGCTGATATCTTATTTAAGATTTTAGCATCAATATTCATTAAGGAGATTGGTCTATAGTTTTCTTTCTTAGTTTTCAATCTACCTGGTTTAGGTATCAGTACCATGTCTTTGTCATAAAAGGAGTTTGGTAGGACTCCTTCATCCCCTATTTTTTCAAATAATTTATATAGCATTGGAGCTAATTGTTCTTTAAATGTTTGGTAGAATTCACATGTAAATCCATCTGCTCCTGGGGATTTTTTTCCTGGGGATTTGATTAATAGCTTGTTCTATTTATTTTTCTGAAATGGGACTATTTAAGCAATTTTTTTCCTCCTCTGTTAATCTAGGAAGCCTATATTTTTGGAAGAAGTCATCCATTTCACTTAAGTTATCATTTATTGGCATAAAGTTGGGCAAAGTAACTCCTTATCATTTCTCTAATTTCCTCTTCATTGGTGGAAAGATCCCCCTTTTCATTTGTAAGACTAACAATTTGATTTTTCTCTTTCTTTTTTCTGATCAGATTTACCACAGGTTTATCTATTTTATTGGCTTTTTCATAAAAACAACTCTTGGTTTTATTTATTAATTCAATAGTTTTTTTACTTTCAATATTATTGATTTCTCCTTTTAATTTTTGTTTTTCAAGATGGATTTTTGGTTGGGGGGTTTTAATTTGGTCTTTTTCTAGCCTTTTAATTTGCAAACCCAATCCATTAATCTTCTCTTTCTCCGTTTTCTTCAAATCAGTCTCTAAAGATATAAAATTTCCCCTTATTACTGCTTTAGCTGCATCCCACAGATTTTGGTATGATGTCTCATCATTGTCATTATCTTGGGTGAAATTATTAATTGTTTCTATAATTTGCTGTTTCACCCAGTCATTCTTTAAGATGAGATTATTCAGTTTCCAATTACTTTTTGGTCTATTTACCCCTAACTTTTACTGAATGTAGCTTTTATTGAATTGTGATCTGAGAAGAAGGCATTTATTATTTCTGCATTCCTACATTTAATTTTGAGATCTTTATGCCCTAATATATGGTCAATTTTTGTATAGGATCCATGAACAGCTGAGAAGAATGTATATTCCTTTCTATTGCCATTCAGTTTTCTCCAAAGGTCTGTCATACTTAGTTTTTCTTTTAATGAGGTGAGAGAGAATTCTCTGAAAAACAAATATGTTAATTATTTACTCTTTGAGCCGCTTCTGATGGGAGTAAGATTCACACAATGTTTCTCCCCCACTCTAAAGTCCCTCAGATATGATATATTTTCTATGCCTCTTCCTGGGATGTAGTTTCCCTCTTTTTATCACTCCTTCTCCTTTTTCTGATACTACCCCCTTCCCTTTACTACACCCCCCTTTTTTCTTTTATATCAGTAAAATCATATTATCCCTGCGTACTGTCTATATACCCACAACAGAGATATAGTTCTCAAGGGTTCTGTGTACCTTTTTCTGTTTCTCTTCAGTCTTGTGGATGTAGATGAAATGTTTTGTTTAAGTCTGGTTTTTTTCTTAGAAACATATGGAATTCCTCTATTTCATTGAATGACCATCTTCTTCCATGGAAAAAGATGCTAAACTTATCTAGGTAGTTTATTCTTGGTTGCAATCCTTGATCTTTTGCCTTTCAGAATATCAGGTTCCAGGCCCTTCTATCTTTTAATGTGGAGGCAGCCAGATCTTGTGTGACCCTTATTGTGGCACCTTGGTATTTAAATTGTTTTTTTCTAGCTGCTTGCAGGATTTTCTCCTTTGTGTGGTAATTCTGCAGCTTAGCCACAATATTCCGTGGTGTTTTTTTTTTTTTTTTTAGGGTCTATTTCAGAAGGTGTTTGATGAATTCTTTCGGCATCTACTTTCTCTTCTATTTCTATTATCTCTGGACAGTTCTCTTTGATAATTTCCTGTAAAACTGAATCTAGGCTCTTGTTTTGGTCATAGTTTTCGGGAAGTCCAATGATCCCCAGATTATCTCTCCTAGATCTATTTCACAGGTCTATAGATTTTCCCAGTATTTGATGTTATTCTCCAGCTTTTCATTTTTTTTTTTTTGACTGATTCTTGGGTTCTCAATGAATCATTCATTTCTATTTGTTCCATACTGAATTTTAAGGAGTTATTTTCTTCATTCACAGTTTTTAGTTATTTTTGTAAATGCCCAATTTCGTATTTAAATGAATTATTTTGCTCTATTGAATTTTTTTCCATTTCTCTAATTTTTTTTGAGAATTATTTTCTTTTTCCAATTCAGAAATCATATTTTCTTGAGACTTTTTTATCTTTTCCAATTCAGAAATCCTATTTTTTAACCTTTTCTAATTCACAGATTTTGTTTCTCTGCATCTCCTTTGAATTCTTTATTTTTTCCAACTCCAATTTCAGAACGTTGTTATTCTCTATCATAGCTTCTCTTTCCTTTCCCCATTTTTCTTCAAACTCTCTTAACTTTTTAATAGTCTCTTCTAGGAGACAGTTTTGTGATGAGAGGCAGGTATCATTCCCCTTTAGGTTGTTATCTGCTGACTCTCTGCTGTTAACTTCCTTGGGGTTGGATAGCTACTCTTTCTCTGTGTAGAATGAGTCAGTTAGTTCTTTTGTGCTTTTTACTCATACTTAAAAATCTTTTGGGGTCTGTCCCTGGGGTAGGAAATTATTTATTTATTTCTTTACCAGATTTCTCCCAGACTAGATGGATGCAGCGGCTCCTGCACCTGAGCTAAGAGAGAGCTCTGGGAGAGAGTTCCCCACCCCCTCCCTGGAAGTGCCTCACAGGTGATTAGCAGGATTGTGCTGTGAGGGCGCTGTGTCCTAGTGGCTTCCCTGAGGTTTAAGACCAAACAGTAAAGGCGACACAAAGCCCAGCCTATGTGTCCCTGTGGGGCATGGATGTCAGCAGCAGATGACGTGAAAAGCTCCTGCGCTCAAACTGGAAGTGTCTAACCTGAAACCACTGTCCCTATTTCAAAGGTTCCACTTCTCTGGGACTTCTGGGGCTGAGTTCCACAGCCTCCAGCAGAGCAAGGCACTATGTGTTACCTTGGGCTGTTTCCGCCCCCTTTTCAGTCTCTTAAGTACTCCCAGGTGAAAGCCAGGACAGCCTAAGTCGGCCACACCCACAATGCCAAGATCTGCTGAGTCACTTCTGGGTGTTGGGGAGGTTCTAGTATCTAGTTCACATTTTAAAGTTCCTTATTTTCTCTTCTGAACAGCTGTTTTATAAGCAGAGAAGAGCTAACAACCTGTGCCAGATTCCTCTATCCCAGTGGCTTCTCTGATCCCAGAGCCCTCCCCAGAGCGATTGGCGCAGTGTGCCACCACCCAACCATCTGTGCTTGCCTCTCTTCTTCCTCCCCTGGGAACTGACCTTTTCTGTTGAAACTCCAAATTCTCTTCAGCTGGTAAGTTGTGCTTCTAGTCCTTGTGGTTTCTATCAGTCCAGTGCTATTTTTGAGGCTGAAATTATCTAATTGGTATTGAGGGAAGAAAGGAGGTTACAGAATCACATGTGTCTTCTCCGCCATCTTGGCTCCGCCCCCCTTTTTATCTTAATCTTAATGAAAAACAAGGTAGAGAAAAACAATTTATTTGTAGGCTCATTGTTGAGCACTATGTATTAATAGTAGACATAAAGATGAAAAATGATTTAGTCTCCTGCCTTACAATCTTACATTCTACTGAGAAACCCAAGGGAAATAACAGATAAACAGAATAAATGTTAGCAGATGATGGAGGTTAAGTAAGGATCCAAAATGTCCTAAAATTTGTGGAGTTAGAGAATACTTTTATCTTATGCCAACTTTCAATCCATTGTGCTATACTGTTCATTTATGTTATTTCATCATGAGCTCCTCACATGGAGATATAAAAAACCCACATAAAAATATGTTATGCATGTATATATGTGAGTATATATAAATATTTTGCTCATGGGTGTATATATTAGATATGTAAATAGATATGAAAATAGATAAAATGACAGATGATTTATGTGGATTTATTTTATATAATGTCACTTTTATTGCATTTTTTGACTTTTTAATGTATTCTCTAGCATTCTATAAGTATATCATTCACAACATCTGACAAAAATGTGATCTGATCTGTGGAAAATTTAGATACTACTATTCTTTTTAATGCTCGAATCCTTGTGTCTCTGTTCCTTTGCTACCATTACCAAAACTGCTCCCCTCCATCCTGGAACTACAATCTGAAACTGGATACTGGATAATAGCATTACCAAATAAATAGTCCTCAGTGCTGTGCATAGTGCTACCTCAGTGAAACCAGATGTTCTACCTCCTCACTACCCCTGGGCACTAAGTATTCCTATTGCTGATTTGTTGTTGCTACTGCTTTCACCACTTCCAAGCTCATCTTTTGTGACTATGTACCATGTTCCCAGACAGCTCCAATCTCAGTGTCTGTGGACCTCTCTGTCTTCCTACACTAACTTGGGCTGGATTAAATGACTCACTGTGATGTTCTGTTTCTCTAAATTACAATCATTCTCTTGGTACAGGTTTCTTGGGGAGCTTCTGGAGGCAGCCTTAGTTTCAGTTCAGTTCCAATAATCACTAAAATGCAGCCAGAAGTTAAAGTCCTTTACTGTCTCTTCCCAAATCTTATCTCCTTCACTTGGGGCTCAGCTACTTTTCTGTAAAGGCCTTCCTCTTTCCTTGATTCCCTGAGAGCTCTTGTCTAAATGTCTTCAGCCAGCATTAAGGTGGAATCTTGAAAGACTCTTCACTCTGAATCTTCTAGACTGTGGGAATCAGATTCCACCTCCAAGAGTGAAGTTGTGGGTACTCCCTGGGCTTATGGGAACTCCTTAAAAGTATGCTCTCTTAAAGGTGTAAATCTCATGGAATCCTGGTAAATACATTCCTGAACTAGGGAACTGTTAAGGGTCATGCTAATTTAGATAATTATTGTCTCTATTCATTCTAGTGCCTTAGCATCTTGTAAGAATCTTAACAACTCACTACATTTTTTTCTTGTTGATTATCCTCTTAGAATAATTTGGTGTATCATTCAAAGTTGATTAGAATAGTATTTTGAGAGAGCTCAGGAAAAATACTCAAATCTATTCTACCATCTTGGATCTTTCTGTGCCCAACTCCAGATGTGAAATTTCATGAATAAGTTGATCTCTCAGATGACTTGAAGAATTATTAGAATTCAGGGGTAGAGGCAAGATAGGGAAGAAGATACATGTGAATTTCTAAGCTCTTTTCTTCCCTCAATACCAACTAGTTAAATCAGCCTCAAAAATAACCCTGGACTGATAAAAACCACAAGGCCACAAGGATTAGATGCACAACTTACCAGCTGAAGAGATTCTGGAATTTCAACAGAAAAGGTCAGTTCCAAGCAGAGAAAAAAAAAAAAAAAAGAAAGAAAGAAACCAGCACAGACAGTGTTGGATTGGAGCTAGCACACTGTGCCAAATGGGCTGGGGAGAACTCTGGGATCAGAGAAGCCACTGAGATAGAAGAATCTGCCATAGGCTGATAGCTCTACTCTGCTTATAAAATAGCACATCAGAAGAGAAATCAAAGCCACGTTAAAGCAATAGCAAGAAAATATAATCACCCCAAACTGGGAGTGACCTAACACATCTTGGCAAGGCTGTGCAGCCACCTGCTAATGTCCATGGCTTTTCCTTGGGTCAGTTAAGAACCTGAACAACGGAGGACACAGCTCAGGGCAGCCTCTAATCCACATAGTGCGGGGCTCAGCATGAGGCAGTGGAATTCTCTCTCTAGTGAAATTCCAGCAGCAGCAGAACTCCCATAACAGTGGAACCTTCACAGCAGGAACTGTGCTTTCTGGCCAGACACTTCTGATTTGAGCACAGGGGCAGCGTCAGCTGCTAATATCCAGGGCCCCACAGGAGGCTTTGGCTGGGGTTTGTGATGCTTTTACTGTTAAAGCCTTTAGTCTCAGGGCAGTCGGTAGGCCACAGAATGAGGGTCATTCACTGGGCACTCCTCTCAACGCAGCCATGCTAACCATCTCTAAGTCACTTCTGGGGGGGGAGCACAACTCTCTCTCAGAGCTCTCTCTTAGTCCAGACACAGGATAGCGGTAACCTATCCCTGTCAGGGAAGAAGTTGGTAAATTTCCTACCCAAAGGGCAGACCCCACACAGAGTGTTAACAATGAGTAAGAAGCTGAAGAGAATGATTAACACCTTCTATACAGAGAAAGAGCAGGTATCCAACCCCCAGGAGACTAATAACAGAGAGTCTCCAGATTAAAGGGGAATGATACCTGCCCCCCATCATATAACTCTCTCCTAGAAGCGGCTATTAAAAAGTTAAGAGAGTTTGAAGAAAAATGGGGAAAGAAAAGAGAAGATATGATAGAGAGTAACAACGTCCTGAAATTTGAGTTGGAAAAATTAAAGAATTCACAGGAGGTGCAGGGAAACAAAATTTATGAATTGGAAAAGGTTAAAAAATCACAGGAAAGTAGGATTTCTGAATTGGAAAAGATAAAAAATCCCCAAGAAAGTAGGATTTGTGATTTGGAAAAAGAAAATAAATCATTAAAAAAAATTAGTGAAATGGAAAAAAATACAACAGAGCAAAATAATTCATTTAAAACTCAATTGGATATATACAAAAAGAACTAAAAATGTGAATGAAGAAAATAACTCATTAAAAATCAGGACTGAACAAATAGAAACGAATGATTCATTGAGAACCCAAGAATCAGTCAAACAAAACAAAAATTTTGAAAATCTGGAGAGTAATGTCAAATACTTACTGGGAAAATCTATAGACCTGGAAAAGGGATCTAGGAGAGATAATCTGAGGATCATTGGACTTTCCAAAAATTATGATGAAAAAAAGAATCTAGATTCTATTTTATAGGAAATCATCAAAGAGAACTGTCCACCGATAGTAGAAACAGAAGGGAAAATAGTCATTGAAAGAATCCATCCAACACCTTATGAAAAAGACTCTAAAAAAAGAACTCCACAGAACATTGTGGCTAAGCTGCAGAACTATCAAACAAAGGAAAAATATTGCAAGCAGCTAGGAAAAAACAATTCAAATATCAAGGTGCTACAGTAAGGGTCACTCAAGATCTGGCTGCCTCCACATTAAAAGATTGAAGGGTCTGGAACTTGCTATTCCAAAAGTCAAAAGAACTAGGACTACAACCAAGAATAAACTACCCAGCCAAGTTTAGCATTTTCTTCCATGGAAGAAGATGGACATTTAATGAAACAGAGGAATTTCCATTTGTTTCTAAGAAAAAAAAAACAGACTTAAACATAGGATTGGATCTTCATCCACAAGACACAGGAGAAGCAGAAAAAAGATAAAAAGAACTCTTGATAATTGTATCTCTGTTATGGATATACAGAAAGTCCACATGGATAATTTGATTTTACTGATATAACATAAAAAGGGAAGTAGTAAAGGGAAGGGGATAATATCAGAAAAAAGGGAAAGGAGAGATAAAAAGAGGGAAACTACATCCCAGGAAGAGGCATAGAAAATCTGCCACATCTGAGGAAATTTAAAGATGGGGAGAAACATTGTGTGAATCTTATTCTCATCAGAGTAGGCTCAAAGAGTAAATAATTGACATATTTGTTTTTCAGAGAATTCTCTCTCACCTCATTATAAAGGAGGGGAGGAAAAAGAAAAAGAAAAAGGGGAATAAGGTAAGGGTACAATATAGGGGAAGGAACTTAAAAGGAGGGGGGAGGGATACTAAAAAGGGAGGGCTGCATCACAAGTGGGGTCTATAAATTAAATACTGGGGAAGGAGTTCAGGGGGGACAAGGGAAAAAAAGCATAATCATGGGATAATATGATGGCAGGAAATACAGAATTAGTAATTTTAACTTTAAATATGATTGGGATGAACTCTCCTATTAAACAGAGGTGGACAGCAGACTGGATCAAAAGTCAGAACCCTACAATATTTTGTTTACAAGAAACACACTTAAAGCAGGGAGATACATACAGAGTAAAGGTAGAAGGTTGAAGCAGAATCTATTATGCTTCAGGTAAAGTCCAAAAAGTAGGGGTAGCCATCCTTATCTCAGATCAAGCAAAACCAGAAATTGATCTAATTAAAAGATATAAGGAAGGAAACGATATCCTGCTATAAGGTAGCATAGACAATGAAGCCATATCAATACTAAAGAAATATGCACCAAGTGGTATATCATCTAACTTCCTAAAGGAAATGTTAAGAGAATTGCAAGAAGAACTAGACAGCAAAACTATAATAGTGGGAGATCTCAACCTTACACTCTCAGAACTAGATAAATCAAACCACAAAACAAATAAGAAAGAAATTAAAGAGGTAAATAGAATATTACAAAAACTAGGTATGATAGACCTTTGAAAAAAACTGAATGAGGATAGAAAGGAGTATACTTTCACCTCAGCAATTCATGGAAACTATACAAAAATTGACCATATATTAGGACATAAATATCTCAAAATTAAATGCAGGAAAGCAGAAATAGTAAATGCCTTCTTCTCAGATCACAATGCAATAAAAACTACATTCAATAAGAAATTAGGGGTAAATAGACCAAAAAGTAATTGGAAACTAAATAATCTCATCTTAAAGAATGACTGGTTGAAAAAGCAAATTATAGAAACAATTAATAATTTCACCCAAGATAATGACAATTATGAGACATCATACCAAAATTTGTGGGATGCAGCTAAAGAAGTAATAAGGGGAAATTTTATATCTTTAGAGACTTATTTGAATAAAATAGAGAAAGAGAAGATTAATGAATTGGGCCTGCAATTTAAAAAGCTAGAAAAAGACCAAATTAAAACCCCCCAACCAAAAATCCATCTTGAAATACTAAAATTAAAAGGCGAAATCAATAATATTGAAAAAAAAAAAAAAACTATTGAATTAATAAATAAAACCAAAAGTTGTTTTTATGAAAACGCCAGTAAAATAGATAAAACTTTGGTAAATATGATCAGAAAAAGGAAAGAGGAAAATCAAATTGTTAGTCTTAAAAATGAAAAGGGGGATCTTTCCACGAATCAAGAGGAAATTAGACAAATAATGAGTAAGTTTGCGCAACTTTATGCCAATAAATTTGATAACTTAAGTGAAATGGATGACTACCTCCAAAAATATAGGCTTCCCAGATTAACAGAGGAGGAAGTAAACTGCTTAAATAATCCCATTTCAGAAAAAGAAATAGAACAAGCTATTAATCAACTCCCCAGGAGCAGATGGATTTACATGTGAATTCTACCAAACATTTAAAGAACAATTAGCCCCAGTGTTATATAAATTATTGAAAAAATAGGGATGAAGGAGTCCTACCAAACTCCTTTAATGACACAGCAGACATGGTACTGATACCTAAATCAGGTAGATTGAAAACTGAGAAAGAAAACTATAGACAAATCTCCTTAATGAATATTGATGCTAAAATCTTAAATAAGATATCAGCAAAAAGACCTCAGAAAATCATCCCCAGGATAATACATTATGAACAAGTAGGATTAATACCAGGAATACAGGACTGGTTTAATATTAGGAAAACTATTAGTAGAATTGACCATATTAATAATCAAATTAATAAAAACCATATGATCATCTCAATAGAAGCAGAAAAAGCATTTGATAAAATCCAACATCCATTCCTACTAAAAACTCTTGAGAGTATAGGAATAAATGGACGATTCCTTAAAATAGTCAGGAGTATATATTTAAGACCGTCAGTAAGCATAATATGTAATGGAGATAAACTGGAACCTTTCCCAGTATGATCAGGAGTGAAACAAGGTTGCCCACTATCACAATAACTATTCAATATTGTATTAGAAATGCTAGGCTCAGCAATAAGAGTCGAGAAAGAGATTAAAGGAATAAGAGTAGGTAATGAGGAAATGAAACTTTCACTCTTTGTAGATGATATGATGGTATACTTAGAGAAACCCAGAGATTCTAATAAAAAGTTATTAGAAATAATTCACAATGTTAGCCAAGTTGCTGGATACAAAATAAATATACATATATTCTCAGCATTTTTATATATCATCAACAAAATGCAACAGCAAGAGATACAAAGAGAAAATTCATTCAAAACAACTCTAGAGAGTATAAAATATTTGGGAAGCGACCTACCAAAGAAAAGTCAGGAATTATATGAGCAAAATTACAAAACACTTGCCACAAAAATAAAGTCAGATTTAGATAATTGGAAAGGCATTCAGTGCTCGTGGATAGGCTGAGCGAATATAATAAAGATGACAATACTCCCCAAACTAGAGTATTTATTTAGTGCTATTCCAGACTCCCAATTAACTACTTTAATGACCTAGAAAAAATAACAACGAAATTCATATGGAAGAATAAAAGGTTTGGAATTTCAAGGGAATTAAGGGGAAAAAAAAGTCAGATGAAGGTAGTCTAGCTATACTGATCTAAAACGATATTGTAAAGCAGCAGTCACCAAAACTATTTGGTATTGGCTAAGAAATAGACTAGTCGATCAGTGGAACAGATTAGGTACACAGGACAAAATAGAATACAACTATAGCAATCTAGTGTTTGACAAATCCAAAGATAACATCATTTGGTATAAGAATGCATCATTTGAAAAAAGCTGTTGGGAAAACTGGTAATTAGTATGGCAGAAATTAGATATGGACCCACACTTATCACCATATACCAAGATAAGATCAAAATGGGCCCATGATTTAGGTATAAAGAATGAGATCATAAATAGATTAGAGGAACAGAGGATAGTCTACCTCTCAGACCTGTGGAGGAGAAAGGAATTTATGACTAAAGGAGAACTAGAAATCATTATTGATCACAAAATAGAAGATTTTGATTACATCAAATTAAAAAGCTTTTGTACAAATAAAACTAATACAAACAAGATTAGAAGGGAAGTAACAAATTGGGAAAATATTTTTACAGTTAAAGGTTCTGATAAAGCCTTCGTTTACAAAATATATAGAGAACACACTCTAATTTATAAGAAATGAAAACATTTTCCAATTGATAAATGGTCAAAGGATATGAACAGACAATTTTCAGATGATGAAATTGAAACTATATCCACTCATATGAATGAGTGTTCTAAATCACTACTGATCAGAGAAATGCAAATTAAGACAATTCTGAGATACCACTACACACCTGTCAGATTGTCTAAGATGTTGGAGGGGATGTGGGAAAACTGGGACACTGATACATTGTTGGTGGAGTTGCAAAAGAATCCAGCCATTCTGGAGAGAAATTTGGAACTATGCCCAAAAAGTTATCAAACTGTGCATGCCCTTTGATCCAGCAGTGGTACTATTGGGCTTATATTCCAAAGAAATTCGAAAGTTGAGAAAGGGACCTATATGTGCCAAAATGTTTGTGGCAGCTCTTTTTGTAGTGGCTAGAAAATGGAAGATGAATGGATATCCATCAATTGGAGAATGATTGGGTAAATTATGGTATATGAATGTTATGAATTATTATTGCTTTGTAAGAAATGACCAGCAGGGTGAATACAGAGAGGTGTGGAGGGACTTACATGAACTGATGCTGAGTGAAATGAGCAGAACCAGAAGATCACTATACACTTCAACAACAATACTGTATGAACATATATTCTGATGGAAGTGGATATCTTCAACATAAAGAAGATCCAACTCACTTCCACTTGATCAATGATGGACCAAAACAACTACACCCAGAGGAGGAACACTGGGAATTGAATGTAAACTGTTAGCACTACTGTCTTTCTACCCAGGTTACTTATACCTTCAGAATCCAATTCTTAAAGTACAACAAGAAAATTGGATTTACACACATATATTTTATCTAGGTTATACTGTAACACATTTAATAAGTATGTGATTGCCTGTCATCTAGGGGAGGGAGTAGAGGGAAGGAGGGGAAATTTTTGAAAAATGAATTTAAGTGATAATGTTATAAAAAATCGCTCATGCATATGTGCTGTCCAAAAAAAATTTATAATTATAAAATTATTTTAAAAAAAAAGAATCATTAGAATTCTGAAGCACTGGGTAGATGATACTGTATATATGTTTATATATATGAGATTTGGTTTGAGAAATGGTTTTGAGAATGGTTAACTGAGGAGTACTTAGACAAATTATAGAGACCTCTGTAATCACAGTATCACAGGAGTTAAAGGGACAACAAAGTATGGGGAAGGTAGTCACAAGTCCATGAGGAAAGGGAACAGGATGTTTTTAAGAAAAAAAGTTTTCAGAATTCCAGTAATTAAGTAGCAACTATGTTTTGATGAAGTTGAAGAATCAAGTGTATAATTCATTTTCTCTGATTGCAATAATAAAAAATGGGGAAATTTGGGAAGATAATTTAAATGGATCTTCATTGGCAACAAAGTATGACAAGAATTTTGAAATACTGAGACATCAGAGAGGCAAGAAGGCCAGTTTCAACAAATGAATCAGGGCAGTGAATAAAATGTCAAGTTTAAATACCACTAATAATCCACTTCAAAGAATGAATTTAAAAAGGATATGAAATGGAGTTTGAAAGTGTAGTTGTTTACAAAATGTAGTGTGTCTTAAATGGATAAGGTGATACTAACAATAGAAGACAGAAGTCAAGAAAATCTCCCAAAGGACTTATAGAAAGTATAGAGATAGGTTAACCTTCATCGTTAGAAGGGTTACTTCATCCTCTGTGTGGAGCACAGAAGGATGAGGGAGGTAAAGATGAAGAAAGACTTCGAAAGAGACTAAAAGGAAATTTGGGTGTTGAAAATTAATCTAATTATATTAATATTAATAAAACAGAAGTCATTTAGTAATAGGTACTGTAGAATTGGACTTTCAGTGTTATTGAGGGAAGAGATTGCTAGAATAGCCACTCTGCAAAGAGTGTTAGAAACAAATGGAGATTTATAAAAAAATTGCTATGCAGCGATGAGTGCCCATTTGAGGTTAGATGAAATAAATTTTTATTAGAGCCAGTTGATATAGCTTCATTCAGTTGTTTTGGAAAAAGGGCAGGCAAAATCATAACAAGCATGATTCCATAGTGAAGATTAGTAGAGCATGAAAAGGAAAAAAAATAGAGCTAGGAATTCAAGAATAGAAGGAAGTAGAATGTTGAATTGATAAAGGCAGTCAGGACTTTCAAGGGAACTTTCTTACCTTCCATAAAATATGAGTGGTGCCTAGGGAAAATGAGAAGTGAATAGCAAGACATTGTGGACAGTGAAGTGCAGTTTTAGTTTGGGAAACAATAGAAAGAGAGTGTGTGACTTCTGGCCAAGCTGGTGTAGAGGACATACATATCTATTTAAGGTCTGTCTTCCTCTCAGAATTTTTTTTTTTTATTATAAGGCCTCAGAATTAGTGCTTGACTGAAAAAAAACAACAAACACAAATAATTATCAACAGAAGATATCCTTGAAATTCACTAGAAAAAGTGTGTTTTTGCTAATGGCTGGGGAGGGTTAGATCAGGCGCAGACTAAGTCAGGCAGCAGCAGAGCAGCAGGTAATGAAAGTATGCCAGGCAGCTAACACTGAGCAGACCTGAGGAGGATGGAGTGTGATCTCAGCCATTTCTGTGGGAAGAACTTTACCACAGTGTGGCAACTTTGCTATGGCAGCAAACCAGTAGATCTGCAGAGAAGCTATAAACACAGGGGGTAAAGACCATAACCCCAAAAAGCTAGGGTCTCTCAGGATCTGGCCACAGCCACCCAGAGTGTCTGAGCACATGCTCAGAATCTCAGAGTGCAGATGCAGCAGAACCATTGCTGTCCTGCTAGTGTCTCACTGCTGCCTCCTGCAGTTTGTGGAGGAAGCTTGGAAATAAAACTCAGCTCACTGCTCCAAGGGGGATATGATCTGGTCCTCAACACATAGGACTCTCATAGAAACAATTTAAAAGGCTCTTACAAGAGAGGTAAAAGAAAAATGGGAAAAGGAAAGGGAAGCTTGGAGAGGGTCTGGATAAGTCATTCAACTCATTTAAAAATAGAGTGGATAAAGAAATCAAATCCTTGAAAAACCAGAATTAGTGAATTTGTAAAGATAAACAATTCCAAGGAAAACAGAATCAGTGAATTGGAAAAAGAAAACATCTCTTTAAAAATAAAATTGATGAAATGGAAAAAAATCCATAAAACAAAACAACTCATTTAAAAATTCTGTTGGACAATTAGAAAAAGATATAAAAAAGTGACTGAAGAAAATAATTAATTAAAAATCAGAATCGAACAAATGGAATTGAATGACTTGAAGAGACACCAAGAATCAATCCAGCAAAACAAAACAAAAATGAAACAATGAAAAAAAAAGTCAAATACCTTCTTGGGAAAAACAACAGAACTGGAAAAATAGATCTAGGAGAGATAATCTTAGAATTATTGGACTTCCTGAAAAAATGATGAAAAAAGAACCTGGACAGTATTTTCCAGGAAATTATCAAAGATAACTGCCCAGATGTTATAGAAACAGAGGATAAAAGAGACATTGAAAGAATTCATTGATTACCTACTAAAAGGGAAAGTAAAATCAAAACTCCAAGAAATATTGTGGCTAAATTCCAGAACTATCAGACCAAGGAAAAAATACTATTAGCTGCTAGAAAAATCAAATATAGAAGAGACACAAGAAGGATTACTCAAGATCTAGCAGCATCCACATTAAAGGATCGAAGGGCCTGGAATCTGATATTCCAAAAGGCTAAGGAAATTGATATGCAGCAAAAAATAACTTACTCAGTCAAAATGAGCATTTTTGTTTTCCAAGGAAGAAGATGGACATTCAATGAAATATGTGACTTTCATCTATTTCTGATGAAAAAAACAGAACTTAACAAAAAGTTTGATCTGCAATTATAGTACTCAAGAGAAACCTAAAAAGGTAAAAAGAGATCTTGGGGACTATATTTCTGTTATAAAGATATAAAAAGAACACATATGTAATTTGTTCTAGAAACTAGAGTTGGAAAGGAAATTACCAGAAAAACGGTAAAGTGGGGTACTACATCTCACAAAGAGGCAAAGGAAACCTATTATATCTGAGAGAAAGAAGGGACGGGGAGGAACATAGTGTGTATCTTACTCTCATCAAAATTGGCTTAAAGAGAAAAAATATATTAGACATATTTGATTTATGGTGAAACTTCTCCCACCACATTGAAAAGTGGGAGGGGAAAAGTGAAAAGGGAAGGAGTAAGCAAAGCAGAAGGGAATGCAGAAATTTTGAGAAAAAGGGGTAAGAAAGTGGGAGGAACTCAAAGGTGGGGGAGGATACTAAAAAAGGAGGACTGTGAGAAGCAAGAGGTGCTCACAAGTATAATACTGGAAAGGGAGGTAAGGGGGAAGGAAAGGAGAAAATCATAAGCAAGGGTTAACAAGATTACAAGTAATACAGAAATAGTAATTTTAACCATAAATGTGAATGAGGTAAACTCCACCATAAAGAAGAAGTTAGCAGACTGGATTAAAAGCCAGAATTCTACAATATGTGGTTTACAGGAAACACACCTAAAGCGGGTGATACATACAGAGTAAAGGTAAAAGTTTGGAGAAGAATTTACTAAGCTTCAGGTGAAGTCAAAAAAAGCAGGGGTAACATCCCATCCTGATCTCAAGATCAAGCAGAAGCAAAAATTGATCTAATTAAAAGAGGTAAGAAAGGGCACTACATCTTGCTAAAGGCTACCATAGATAATAAAGCAATATCAATATTAAACATATATGCACCAAGTGGTGTAGCATCTAAATTCTTTAAAGAGAAATTGAGAGAGAAGTAAGAAGAAATAGACAACAAAACTATAATAGTGGGAGATATCAAACTTGCACTCTCAGAATTAGATAAATCAAACCACAAAATAAATAAGAAAGAAGTCAAAGAAGTAAATAAAATACTAGAAAAGTTAGATTTGATAGATCTTTGGAGAAAACTAAATGGAGACAGAAAGGAGTACACTTTCTTCTCAGCAATTCATGGAATGTATACAAGAATCGACCATATATTAGGACATAAAAACCTCAAATTCAAATGCAGTAAGGCAGAAATAGTAAATTCATCCTTTTCAGATCACAATGCAATTAAAATTACATTCAATAAAAAGCTGGGGGAAATAGACAAAAAAAAATTAGAAACCAAATAATCTCATGCTAAAGAATGATTGGGTGAAACTGAAAATCAGAGATATAATGAATAACTTCCCCCAAGAAAAGAACAATAATGAGACATCATAACAAAATGTGTGGGATGCAGCCAAAGTGGTAATAAAGGGAAATTTTAAATCTTTAGAGGCCTACATTCATAAAATAGAGAAAAAGAAGGTCCTGCATAAAATAGAGAAAGAGAAAATCAATGAATTGGGCTTACAACTAAATATGCTAGGAAAGGAAGAAATTAAAAACCCCCAGTCAAACACTAAACTTGAAATTCTAAAAATAAAAGGAAAGATTAATAAAATAGCAAGTTAAAAGAAACTATTGAATTAATTAATAAAACTAAGAGTGTCTTCTATGAAAAAAAAAAAACAACTAACAAAATAGACAAACCCTTAGTAAATCTGATTAAAAAAAGGAGAGAGGAAAATCAAATTGTTACTCTTAAAAAGGAAAAGGAAGAATTTGACACTAATGAAGAGTAAATTAGAAGAATAATTAGACATACTTTGTCCAACTTTATGCCAATAAATTTGATAACTTAAATGAAATGGAAGAATACCTTAAAAAAATAGGCTTTCCAGATTTACAGAAGAGGAAGTAAATTGTTTAAATAGTCCCATTTCAGAAAAAGAAATAGAACAAGCTTTTAATCAACTCCCTAAGAAAAAATCACCAGGACCAGATGGATTTTCATGTGAATTCTACAAAACATTTAAAGAACAATTAACTCCAATGCTATATAAACTATTTGAAAAATATGGATTAAAGGGGTACTGCCAAATTCCTTTTATGACACAGACATGGTACTGATACCTAAACCAGGTAGGGTGAAAACTGAGAAAGAAAATTATAAATGTACCTCTGTAATGGATATTGATGCTAAAATCTTAAAATATTAGCAAAACGATTATAGAAAATCATCCCCAGGATAATATACCATGACCAAGTAGGATTTATACCAGGAATGCAGGGCTGGTTCAATATTAGTAAAACTATTAGCATAATTAATTATATCAATAACCACATTAACAAAACCCATATGATCATCTCAATAGATGCAGAAAAAGCATTTGAAAAAATTCAGCATTCATTCCTAATAAAAACACTTCAGGGTTTAGGAAAAAATGGACTTTTTCTTAAAATAGTCAGCAGCATATATTTAAAACTGTCACTAAGCATCAGATGTAATGGGGCTAAACTGGAACCATTCCCAGTAAGATCAAGAGTGAAGCAAGTTTGACCATTATCACTATTATTATTCAACATTGTATTAGAAATGCTACCCTTGGCAATAAGAGTTGAGAAAGAGATTAAAGGAATTAGAGTAGGTAATGAGGAAAACAGATTATCACTCTTTGGAAATGATATGATGGTATAATTAGAGAACCCCAAAGATTTTAATAAAAAAAGCTATTAGGAATAATTCACAACTTTAGCAAAGTTGCAGGATACAAAATAAATCCACATAAATCTTCAGCATTTTCATACATCACCAACAAAATCCAACAGCAAGAGACAGAAAGAAAAATTCCATTCAACATAACTGTCGATAGCATAAAATATTTGGCAATCTATCTACCAAAGGAAGGTCAGATATTATATAGGCAAAATTACAAAACATATTCCACACAAATACAGACAGATTTAAATAATTGGAAAAATATTAAGTTCTCTTATGTTGAATAAATATTATAAAGATGACAATAATCCCTAAACTAATCTATTTATTTAGTGTTATACCAATTAGACTTCCAAGAAACTATTTTAATGATCTAGAAAAAATTACCAAAATTCATATGGAAGAACAAAAGGTCAAGAATTTCTAGGAAATTAGGGAAAAAAATCAAATGAAGGTGGCCTAGCTTTACCTGATCAAAACCCCTATTATAAAGCAGTGGTCACCAAAAATATTTGGTATTGGCTAAGAAATAGATTAGTTGATGAGTAGAATAGTTTAGGTTCATAGGAGAAAATAGTCAACAACTATAGTAATCTAGTATTTGACAATCCCAAAAATCCAAATTTTTGGCATAATAATACATTATTTGACAAAAACTGCTGGGAAAACTGAAAATTAGTATGGCAGAAATAAAATATGAACCCACATTTAACACGGTACCCCAAGATAAAATAAATAAGGTTCCATTATATAGACATAAAGAGTGAGGTTATAAATAAATTAGAGGAACATAGAATAGTTTACATCTCAGACTTGTGGAAGAGAAAGGAATTTGTTACCAAAGAAGAATTAGAGATCATTATTGATCACAAAATAGAAAATTTTGATTACATCAAATTAAAATGCTTTTGTACAAACAAAACTAATGCAAACAAGATTAGAAAAGAAACAACAAACTGGGAAAATATTTTTACAGTTAAATGTTCGGCTCATTTCCAAAATGTATAGAAAATTGACTTTAATTTATCAGAAATCAAGCCATTCTCCAATTGATAAATGGTCAAGGGATATGATTAGGCAATTTTCAGATCATAAAATTGAAACTATTTCTACTAATATGAAAGATTGTTCCAAATTACTATTGATCAGAGAAATGCAAATTAAGACAATTCTGAGATACCACTATATACCTATCAGATTGGCTAAGATGAAAATAAAAAAAAAATAATGATGAATGTTGGAGGGGATGTGGTGAAACTGGGACACTGATGCATTGTTGGTGGAGTTGTGAATGAATCCAACCATTCTGGAGATAATCTTGAATTATGCCCAAAAAGTTATCAAACTTGTGCATACCCTTTGATCCAGCAGTGTTACTACTGGGCTTATATCCCAAAGAGATACTAAAGAAGGAAAAGGGACCTGTATGTGCCAAAATGTTTGTGGCAGCCCTTTTTGTAGTGGCTTGAAACTAGAAAAGGGGGGCAGCCAGGTAGTGCAGTGGATAGAGTACCAGCCCTAAAATTAGGAAGACCCGAGTACAAATCTGGTCTCAGATACTTAACACTTCCTGGCTGTGTGACCCTGGGTAAGTCACTTAACACAATTGCCTCAAAAAAAAAAAAAGTAAAGAAAAGACAAAGAAAAAGAAACTAGAAAATGAATGGATGCCCATCGATTGCAGAATGGTTGGGTAAATTGTAGTATATGAATATTATGGAATTTTATTGTTCTGCAAGAAATGACCCGCAGGATGAATACAGAAAGACTTCGAAAAACTTACATGAACTGACACTAAGTGAAATGAGCAGAATCAGGAGATCATTATACCCTTCAACAACACTACTGCATAAGGATGTAGTCTGATGGATGTAGATATCTTACACAAAGAGAAGATCTAATTCAGGTCCAATTGATCAGTGATGGACAGAATCAGCTACACCCAGACAAAGAACACTGAGAAATGTATGTGAACTACTCACTCTTTGCAGATGATATGATGGTATACTTAGAGAACCCCAAAGACTCTGTCTAAAAAGCTATGAGAAATAATTCAGAACTTTAGCAAAGTTGCAGGATACAAAATCCTCAGCATTTTTATACATTACCAATACAATCCAACAGCAAGTGATACAAAGAGAAATTCCATTCAAAATAATTGTCGATACTATAAAATATTTGGGAATATATCTACCAAAGGAAAGTCAGAAATTATATGAACAAAATTGCAAAACACTTGCCACAAAAATAAAGTCAGATTTAAATAAGTGGAAAGACATTAAGTGCTCTTGGATAGGCCTAGCGAATATAATCAAGATGACAATACTCCCTAATCTATTTATTTAGTGCTATACCAATCAGACTCCCAAGAAACTATTTTATTGACCTAGATAAAATAACAATAAAATTAATATGGAAGAACAAAAGGTTGAGAATTTCACTAGAAGTAATGAAAAAAAAAAAGTCAAATGAAGGTGGGCTAGCTGTACCTGATCTAGAACTGTATTATAAAGCATCAGTCACCAAAACCATTTGGTATTGGCTAAAAATAAACTAATTGATCAGTGGAATAGGTTAGGTTCACAGGGCAAGATAGTGAATAAGTATAGCAATCTAGTGTTTGACCAACCAAAAATCCCAACTTTGGGGATAAGAATTCATTATTTGACAAAAACTGCGGGGAAAACTGGAAATTACTATGGCAGAAACTAGACATGGACCCACACTTAACATCACATACTAAGATAAGATCAAAATGGGTCCATGATTTAGGCATAAAGAACAAGATCATAAATAAATTAGAGGAACATAGGATAATTTACCTCTCAGACTTGTGGAAGAGGAAGGAATTTGTGACCAAAGGAGAACTAGAAATCATTATTGATCACAAAATAGAAAAATTTGATAACATCAAATTAAAAAGCTTTTTTACAAACAAAACTAATGCAAACAAGATTAGAAGGGAAGTAACAAATTGGGAAAACATCTTTTACAGTTAAAGGTTCTGATAAAGGCCTCATCTCCAAAATATACAGGGAATTGACTCTAATTTATAAGAAATTAAGCCATTCTCCAATTGATAAATGGTCAAAGGATATGAACAGACAATTTTCAGATGATGAAATTGAAACTATTTCCATCATATGAAAGAATGTTCCAAATCACTATTGATCAGAGAAATGCAAATTAAGACAACTCTGAGATACCAGTACACATCTGTCAGCTTGGCTAAGATGACAGATAAAAATAATAATGAATGTTGGAGGGGCTGTGGGAAAACTGGGACACTGATGCATTGTTGGTGGAGTTGTGAAAGAATCCAACCATTCTGGAGAGCAATCTGGAATTATGCCTAAAAAGTTATCAAACTATGTATACCCTTTGATCCAGCAGTGCTACTACTGGACTTATATCCCAAGGGAATACTAAAGAAGGGAAAAAGACCTGTATGTGCCAAAATGTTTGTGGCAGCCCTTTTTGTAATGGCTAGAAACTGGAAAATGAACGGATGCCCATCAATTGGAGAATGGTTGGGTAAATTATGGTATATGAATGTTATGGAATATTATTGTTCTGTAACAAATGGCCAACAGGATGAATACAGAGAGGCTTGGAGAGACTTACATCAACTGATGCTATGTAAAACGAGCAGAACTAGATCATTATACACTTCAACAATGATACTGTATGAGGATGTATTCTGATGGAAGTGGATAACTTAACATAGAGAAGAGCTAATCCAATTCCAATTAATCAATGATGGACAGAATTAGCTACACCCAGAAAAGGAACACTGGGAAATTAGTGTAAACTGTTAGAATTTTCTGTTTTTCTCCCCAGGTTATTTTTACCTTCTGAATTCAATCCTTCCTTTGCAACAACAACAACAACAACAACAAAATTCAGTTCTGCACATATATACTGTACCTATATTGCACATATGTATAGTATAACATATTTAATATGTATGGTAATGCCTGCCATCTAGGGGAGGGGGTGGAGGGTAGGAGGGGAAAAATTCAGAATAGAAGGGAGTACAAGAAATAATGTAAAAAATTACCTATGCATATGTACTGCCAAAAATGTTATAATTATAATATTAATAAAAAAAGAAAGAAATTATCTTCTGCTGGCAATTTGTTGCATTCTCAATATTTGTGGGTTCTGGCCATCCAGAGTTAATTCAGAGGCTAGATAAAAGAGAAATGTGTGTAGTCTCCACCATCTTGGCTCTGCTCCCTGTCATATTTCAATAAAGAAATCTTTTACTACCCTAATAACTATTCATTGTCCAAAAATAGGAATGATTTAAATATTTTATATATGAAAAAAATGTTTGTGAGCTACTTACATTTTTGTTTTTGTTCCCAGGTTATTTTTACCTTCTGAATTCAACTCTTTTTGTGCAACAAGAGAATTGTATGTGTCTGTACTCATATATTGTATCTAAGATGTACTATAACATATTTAACATGTATAAGACTGCCTGTCATCTAGGGGAGTGGGTGCAGGTAACGAACAGAAAAGTCAGAAGAAGTGAGTGCAAGAGGTAATGTTGTAAAAAATTACCAATGCATATGTTCTGTCAATAAAAAAAGTTATAAAAAAGAGTGTGTACGTGTGTGTGTGTGTGTGTGTGTGTGTGTGAATGAGAAAGAGACAGAGAGAAACAGAGAGGCAATTACAGAGAGACATAGTGAGAGAGAAAGAGAGAGAAGAAAAGAGGGAGATAGGAAAAGAGGGAAAAACTAGATGATCTTTAAATAGAAACAAAATCCTATGAACTTATAATTCCAGGGAAGATTTTTAATTTTTTTCTTTATTAAACCTTTTTATTTTTCAAAACATAAGCATGGACATTTTCTTTATATTTTTGCAGAAAAGCCCTTCCTTTTTTGAAAGATGTCATGAAACACTCTGTCTCATAGGAATTCCATGCAAATGTATTCAAGATATTCTATTTATGTGGGGCATACTAGAGAATGCACATGGCCATGATATATGAATAGAGAATAAGGGTATCGCATTTTGATAATAATGCCAATTTGACGATATCTTTTGTTGATTTCATGTTACTCCTCCTGGATTTGTTCTCTTCTGACTGCTGTATTCTATCAACTTGTACCATGCTGTATGTTCACATGTTACTGGTCCCTTGTGATACCACTACTGGGTATTATTGTATATAATCTGTTCTCTGACATTTTCCTTCAGGTTTTTATCTCTCCAAGAGAACCTGGAGATCATCTTGATTAACATTTACTCTTATTAGACATTTGGTTCCTTTGGTCATGTCTGACTTTTATTGATTACATAGAAGATTTTCTTTCCTAATCCAATTCATTTTAAAGATGAGGAAATGGAGCCAAGCAGAGTAAGGTTAATTGCCCAGAGTCAGACAGCTAGTAAGTGTTTGAAACTGAAACTGAACTTGGGTTTTCCTGATTCCAGGTCTGGTATTCTATCCTCTGTATCACTGAGCTTCCCCTACAAGTTTGCTAAATATAGAATTAAAAATTCTCTCCATGTTAATTGTGAGTTGAAGAATTTAAGCACTATACCCAGACAAGGCTTATTAAATAAGATTATACTCAAGCTTAAAAATAAGTTCTAATTTTAATTGCTCCTGTCAAAGGCTGAATCAAATTCACATGTCCCAGACAGATTATTGATAAATAAACATTCTTTTTCACATTTCCTTTTAGTTCATGAGGATCTTATAATAACAAAATCCATTAAAGGAAACTCTTGGAAAAATAATAAAAATAATAACAGCAAAACTTATTTTTTCTGTATTTTGATTCTAAGTGTACCTTGATCTTTTCCCTACATTAGCAATTTATTTTCTGTTTTCTCTTTTAGTGCCTATTGAGAATAAATATTCATTGTCATCTACATTCAGTAATTATCTTTTCATGTCATAATGCATGGAGTTTAAGATTTCATACAAAATCTATTAAGTCACCCTACAACTTTTCTTTCCTCAGGATAAACAATTCCAGTTCTTTTACCCTTTCTCTGTGGGTCTATTTTTTCAGGCTTTCAATCATTTTCATTACTTTTATTTCCCTGTGTATTTTCTTTTTCTCATTTTATGTGTAAGATCTTAAAGCATTTGGTAATGATTCTCCTTATTTGTATCCAACAGTATTATTTATGAGTTTGAATGTACAATCCATAAAATATCCATTTCCATTTGTTTGTCTGTCTTTGTAAGCATATACAAAAATACACATTGAAACTAAAAGTGCTCATTCAACCTAAATTCCTTTAAGTTCTGTTTGGCATTTTGGAATTTATTATCAAATAACTATTGCTAAAAAAGACTCCTCCAATTATCATTAAAATTGTCTGGTTATGTATAATTAGAGCTCATTGCCTCGTCCATAGTATTTTAAATCCATTTCAGTTAAGTTGCTTATTATTTCAAATGCTGGAAATTGTTATCCCTCTCAACTTTCTGTACCAATGGAAATAAATTGTTTCTGGAGATAAATGTTAAATGTTTAGCTTTTACAAATAATTTGTTGTTGGCAGTTCAGTATTCCTCCTACAATGAAAAGACATAAGATTAGAGCAACTACAAATGGGTACATTTGATGACAGTATCCATGAATATCTTAAACAGTAAGTCAATAAATCTTTTTACTTTTCTAAATATATTTGTTAACTAATTGCATAAATCTTCAGATTTTAAAAAGCAATTTAGTAATGACAGATTTAATATAAGGGAAAAAACAATCTGTAGATTTTTCATTAAAAGTTAGCTGCTTATGAATAAATAGTGTAATCTTAAATCACATTGATAATGCATTTGGGAAAATGAGAAGGTACTTGACACAGAAACATGGAAATTTCATTTCAACAGTTCTTGCACATTGCTGCAACACTGCAACACCCAACATCAAATGAATTATGCCATACAGCCTTAGGGCAGCCTAGAAATAATTTTAAATTCTAATTATTCACTTCAGTACATCAAGGATCCATAATTTCCTTTGTACCCATATTCCCTCTATCAACCCAGATCACAAACCCTTCATAAGTGAGTACAGTCTTTGAGAATTACTATGGCCAAAAAATTTATCACTCCATACTTAACCTGATCTGAGCCTCTCTGAAATTTCCTAGACTTGCCCTCAAGCAAAGACCATAAGTACTAACTGGAGTCATACTAGATTCTGTTCTGGTAGTTTATAGTCTACTGACATAATATACCAGAAGCTGGGGTAACCTCCAGAACACATTGAAGAAACAGATTAGGACTTAAATCAGCAAATAATTCTCATATTTACAGATGTGACTCCATTTATCTTTCTAATAATTCCTATTCCAGCTATATCTACAAGATATATTATCATCTTAATGAAAGCTGAAAAATTCAATGAATGATATAGATTCTTATTAATGATTATAAATTAAATATCTGAACTTTTGATTCCTGCTTTTCAAGTCATAGTAATATCTTTAGCATTTTGTATATTTGCCTTTAGGGAATACAAATAAATTAGAACTATTTGAAAAAAAAATCCAAAAGGAACCAAAAACTCAACAAGGCTGAATCTATGGAGTGATTGCCTGCAGAAAATATATCGAGGTTGAAAGTTGAAATGCAGAAACACCATTTAAAAAAATTCATAAGCACACCATTCAGGATATCTAATTATATCCAATTAATGTGGATTTTTCTTAAAAGAGATAGATTGAAACAGATAGAAATAAATAGACAAAGACAGAGACAGAGACATACAGAGGAAACTTTTTTACATAAATTTGACCTAAATAAAAAAATAAAAAAAATTAAAAAATAAAAGAGCTAGAACCTAGAATGTTGCTTATGGGGACTGGAAAAGAGGACAGTTTGGCTAGTATATAGAGTAAATGAGAGGAGATAATATAAAATCAAGTCTAGAAAATAAGATTGAAGCCTGATTGTAAAAACTTTTAAATATTGAGTGGCTATTATTATTTTTTTTCCCAGAAGAAGGAGGAATCCACAGATGCTTCTTTTTCCCCTCATTTTTATTGTTTTCTTTTGTATCTCTTTATTCATGTACATTAATTTTTAAATACACATTTCTTCATGAATCATGTTGGGAGAAAAAAATCAGAACAAAAGCAAAAATTATGAGAGGAAAAAAAACAGAATAAAAAAAAAAGTGAACACAGCTTGTGTTGATTTACATTCAGTCTTCATGATTTTCTCTCTGGATGAAGATGGCATTTTGCATCCAAAATTTATTGGAATTGCCTTGGATCACTTTACCACTGAGAAAAATCAAGTCTTTCATAGTTAATCACCACATATTACTGATGCTTCTTGCTTCATTCAGCATCAGTTCATGTTATTCTTTCAAGGCCTTTCTAAGATCAAGTTAGTCATCATATTATAGAACAATAATATTTGTTATTTTCATATAGTATAACTAGTTTAGCCATTCTTATATTGATGGGAATCTATTCATTTTCTAATTCTT
The DNA here is from genome assembly GCF_048593235.1 of Sminthopsis crassicaudata. Taxonomy (NCBI): domain Eukaryota; kingdom Metazoa; phylum Chordata; class Mammalia; order Dasyuromorphia; family Dasyuridae; genus Sminthopsis; species Sminthopsis crassicaudata. The sequence continues at coordinate 681,996,298 of NC_133617.1, read as the reverse complement.
TGTCAGCACAAAAAGAGATGCCACAAACATTTTGTACATGTGGGTCCTTTCTTTTCCTTTATTTTCCTTGGAATACAGACAGAGTATTAGCACTTCTGGATCAAAGAGTATGCACCATTTTATAGCCTTTGGGGCATAGTTCCAAATTACTTTCCAGGATTATTAGATCATTTCACAACTCTTATCAACACTGCATTAATATTCAAGTTTTTCCATATTGCCTCCAACATTTATCGCTAGCTTTTCCTGATATCTTAGCCAATCTGAGAGGCATGAGGTAATATCACAATGTTGTTTTCATTTAACTTTACCTATCCATAGTGATTTAGAATACTTTTTCATATGACTTTAAATGGCTATAATTTCATCTTATGAAAATTGTCTGTTCATATCCTTTGGCCATTTATCAATTAGGGAATGACTTATATTCTTATAAATTTGACACAGTTTTTTATATATTTTAGAAATGAGGTCTTTATCAGAAACACTGGTTGTATTTTTTTTACCAGCTTATTACATCCTTTTTAAACTTATTTATATTGTATTTGTTTATTCAAAACATTTTTAATTTAATGCAATTAAAATTGTCTATATTGCATTTTATTATTTTCTCTAGTTCTTCTTTGATCATAAATTCCTTCCTTCTCCAAAACAAGTAAACTATCCATTGCTCACCCTATAAACCCAAATTGTGTATTTTATTTTGATATGGAGTGTGAGTTTCTGACATTATTTTCCAGTTTTCCCAGCAATTTTTGTCAAATAGTGAGTTCTTATTCCAGAAGCTGGAATTTGGAGGTTTATCAAATACTAGATTACTATAGTCATTGATAATAATGTCATGTGTAGGAGCGGAGCCAAGATGGTGGAGAAGATACATGCAATTTTGTGACCTCCCTTCCTCCCTCATTACCAATTAGTTAAATCAGCCTCAAAAATAATGCTGGACTGATAAAAACCACAAGGCCTGGAAGCAAGACTTACCAGCTGAAGAGAAACTGGAGTTTCAACAGAAAAGGTCGGTTCCCAGGGGAGGAAAAAAAAAAAAAAGAGGCCACCACAGACAGTTGGGTGCTAGCACACTGCGCCAATTGTGCTGGGGAGGCTCTGGAATCAGAGAAGCCACTGAGATAGAAGAATCTGGCACAGGCTGTTAACTCTTCTCTGCTTATAAAACAGCAGTTCAGAAGAGAAATCAAGCCACTTTAAAATATAAAGCCAGATACTAGAACCACCCCAATCTGAAGGTGACTCAACAGATCCCAGCACTGTGGGTGTGGCCGACTTAGGCTGTCCAGGGCCTCACCTGGGGGTAGTTAAGAGATTGAAAATCGGGTGCACACGGCCCAAAGCAACACATAGTGCCTTGCTCGGCTGGAGGCTGTAGAACTCAGCCCCGGAAGTCCCAGAGAAGAGTAACCTTTGAAATAGGGACCGAGGTTTCTGGGCAGACACTACCAATTTGAGAACAGGGGCTTTTCACGTCAGCTGCTGACATCCACACCCCACGGGACACATAGGCTGGGCTTTGTGTCGCCTTTACTGTTCAGTCTTAAACCTCAGGGAAGTTGCCAGGACACACAGCGCCCTCAAAGCACTGGTATGCTAATCACCTCCTGGGCACTTCCAGGGAAGGGATGGGGAACTCTCTCCCAGAGCTCTCCCTTAGCTCAGGTGCAGGAGCCACTGCATCCATCCGGTATGGGAGGAAGCTGGTAAAGAAATGAATAAATAATTTCCTACCCCAAGGACAGACCCCAAAAGATTTTTAAAATATGAGTAAAAAGCCAAGAAGAATGATCGATTCTTTCTACACAGAGAAAGAGCGGGTATCCAACCCCAAGGAAGTTAACAGCAGAGAGTCAGCAGATAACAGCCTAAAGGGGAATGATTCCTGCCCCCCCATCACATAACTCTCTCCTCGAAGAGACTATTAAAAAGTTAAGAGAGTTTGAAGAAAAATGGGGAAAGGAAAGAGAAGCTATGATAGAGAATAACAATGTTCTGAAATTGAAGTTGGAAAAAATAAAGAATTCTCAGGAAATGCAGGGAAATTCTACCAAACATTTAAAGAACAATTAGCTCCAATGCTATATAAACTAATTGAAAAAATAGGGGATGAAGGAGTCCTACCAAACTCCTTTTATGACAAAGACATGGTACTGATACCTAAACCAGGTAGATTGAAAAATGAGAAAGAAAACTATAGACCAATCTCCTTAATGAATATTGATGCAAAAATCTTAAATAAGATATTAGCAAAAAGACTTCAGAAAATCATCCCCAGGATAATACATTATGATCAAGTAGGATTTCTACCAGGAATGCAGGGCTGGTTTAATATTGGGAAAACTATTAGTATAATTGACCATATTCATAATCAAATTAATAAAAACCATATGATCATCTCAATAGATGCAGCAAATGGATTTGACAAAATCCAACATCCATTCCTACTAAAAACTCTTGAGAGTATAGGAATAAATGGATTATTCCTTAGAATAATCAGGAGCATATATTTAAGACCGTCAGTCAGCATAATATGCAATAGAAATAAACTGCAACCTTTCCCAGTAATATCAGGAGTGAAACAAGTTTGCCCACTATCACCATTACTATTCAATATAGTATTAGAAACGCTAGCCTTGGCAATAAGAGCCGAGAAAGAGATTCAAGGAATTAGAGTAGGAAATGAGGAAATCAAACTATCACTCTTTGCAGATGACATGATGGTATACTTAGAGAACCCCAAAGACTCCTGCTAAAAAGCTATTAGAAACAATTCAGAATTTTAGCAAATTTGCAGGATACAAAATAAATCCACATAAATCCTCAGCATTTTTACATATCACCAACAAAATGTAACAGCAAGAGATACAAAGAGAAATTCCATTCCAAACAAATGTTGAGAGTATAAAGTATTTGGGAATCCATCTACCAAAGAATAATTAGGAATTATATGAGAAAAATTACAAAACACTTGCCACAAAAATAAAGTCAGATTTAAATAATTGGAAAGACATTCAGTGCTCTTGGATAGGCCGAGCGAATATAATAAAGATGACAATACTCCCCAAACTAATCTATTTATTTAGTGCTATACCAATCAGAGTCCCAAGAAACTATTTTAATGACCTAGAAAAAAATAACAACAAAATTCATATGGAAGAATAAAAAGTCGAGAATTGCGAGGCAACTAATGAAAAAAAAGTCAGAGGAAGGTGGTCTAAGTGTACTTGATCTATAGCTATATTATATAGCAGCAGTCACCAAAACCATTTGGAATTGGCTAAGATAAAAAGGACAAAAAAGGGTACATCTATAGCAATCTAATCTTTGACAAACCCAAAGATACCAACATTAGGGATAAAAATTCATTATTTGGAAAAAAACTGTTGGGAAAACTGGAAAATAGTATGGCAGAAATTAGATATGGATCCACACTTTAACACCATATACCAAGTTAAGATCAAAATGGGTCCATGATTTTGGCATAAAGAATGAGATTATAAATAGATTAGAGAAACAGGAAATAGTCTACCTCTCAGACCTGTGGAGGAGGAAGGAATTTATGACCGGAGGAGATCTAGAGATCATTATTGATCACAAAATAGAAGATTTTGATTACATCAAACTAAAAAGTTTCTGTACAAACAATACTAATACAAACAAGATTAGAAGGGAAGTAATAAATTGGGAAAATATTTTTAAAGTTAAAGTTCTGACACAGGTCTCATTTCCATAATATATAGAGAACTGACCCTAATTTATAAAAAATCAAACCATTCTCCAATTGATAAGTGGTCAAAGGATATGAACAGACAATTCTCAGATGATAAAATTGAAACTATATCCACTCATATGAAAGAGTGTTCCAAATCACTACTGATCAGAGAAATGCAAATTAAGACAACTCTGAGATACCACTACATACCTGTCAGATTTGCTAAGATGACAGGAACAAATAATGATGAATGTTGGAGGGGATGTGGGAAAACTGGGACACTGATGCATTGTTCGTGGAGTTGTGAAAAAATCCAGCCATTCTGGAAAGCAATTTGGAACTATGCCCAAAAAGTTATCAAACTGTGCATACCCTTTGATCCAGCATTGCTGCTATTGGGCTTATATCCCAAAGAAATATTGAGAAGGGGAAAGGGACCTGTATGTGCCAAAATGTTTGTGGCAGCTCTTTTCGTAGTACTAGAAACTGGAAGATGAATGAATGTCCATCAATTGGAGAATGGTTTGGTAAATTATGGAATATGAAGGTTATGGAATATTATTGCTCTGTAAGAAATGACCAGCAGGAGGAATACAGAGAGGCTTGTAGAGACTTACATCAACTGATGCTGAGTGAAATGAATAGAACCAGAAGATCGCTGTACACTTCAATGCTATATGAAGATGTATTCTGATGGAAGTGGATATCTTCAACATAAAGAAGATCCAACTCACTTCCAGTTGATCAATGATGGACAGAAATAACTACACTCAGAGAAGGAACACTGGGAAGTGAATGTAAATTGTTAGCACTACTGTCTATCTACCCAGGTTACTTATACCTTCGGAAGCTAATACTTAATGTGCAACAAGAAAATGGTATTTACACACATATATTGTATCTGGGTTATATTGTAACATATGTAAAATATATGGGATTGCCTGTCATCAGGGGGTGGGAGTGGAGGGAGGGGGGGATAATTTGGAAAAATGAATACAAGGGATAATGTTATAAAAATAAATTACTCATGCATATATACTGTGGAAAAATTATAAATAAAATTTAAAAAAATAATGTCATGTGTATCTAACTTATGCCTCTGATGCAACACTGTTTCTTAGCCAATATTAAATCATTTGGATGACTGCTGGTTTATATTATATTTATAGATCTTATACATCTTTGTATTTTTTTCATTAATTACCTTCTTTAAGATGAATTTTATTATTATTTTCCTAGTTCTATATAATAAGTTTTTGGCAGTTTGATTAGTATGACCAAATATAAGAATTTAGGAACAATTGTCATTTCTATCATATCACCTCAACCTACTCATGAGAAAATGATATTTTTCCAGTTATTTAGATCTGACTTTATTTATGTGAAAAGTGTTTTGTAATTGTATTCATACAATTCTCGAGTTTGTCTTGGCAAGTAGATTCACAAATATTTTATTTTTTCTACTATTGTCTTAAATATAATTTCTTTTTCTATTTCTTACTGATGGACTTTGTTAGTAATACATAGAAAGTTGATGATTAGTTTGGGTTTATTCTTTATCCTGCAAGTTTGTTTGAGCTGTTAATTGTTTCAAGTAGGTTTTTGGATGATTCTCCAGGATTCTTTAAGTATATCATCATTATCACCTGCAAAGTAATAGCTTTCTTTTCTTATTGCCTTTCTAGTGCAACACTGAAAAGAGTAGTGTAATGACATAATGTTAAAGAAGTAAACAATATTCTAGGTAATGAATACAAGATTCAAAAATAATTTTCTATGCTAGTACAAAGATTCAGATTTTAAAAAGATGAAAATTAATGGGATACATATAATGTCTTGCTTTTGAGTTATAGAAATTACAAGATGGGGAAGCATGGCTACACAAAAGATTGTTGGAAAAGATCTGTAAACTCAATTTGAGTCAAACATGTAAAATATTTCACGTATATGCATTGAGAGAATCTGTATTTTTGGGACTAATGTGAAGCTAGGCCTATGATACCTCAACTTGGCTAAACCCTTAAGAAGTATTGTTTAGATAAGAGTATCATATTTTTTAAAAAGATATTGAGAAGATGGATAGCACCCAGTAGATAATGAGTGTGCTTATGATCATATCATGATTGCCTCATTTGTAAGAACTAAAGTAGTTTTAGCTTGGAAGATAGCTTAGTAAGTATCAATCTTCAAGTATTTGAAAAACTTTTTATTATAGCCTTTATTTACAAAATACATGCATGGGTAATTTTTCAGCATTGGCAACTGCAAAACCTTTTGTTCTAATTTTTCCCCTACTTTCCCCACCCCCTCCTTCAGATGGCAGGTAGATCAATGAATGTTAAATACATTGAATATGTTAAAGAATATGTTATATACTTTATATGTATTTATGTATGTATATATATATATATATATATATATGATACATGTTAAATGCAATATATGTATCCATACAGTTATTTTGCTGCACAAGAAGAATCAGACTTTGAAATAATGTACAATTAACTTGTGAAGGAAGTACAAAAAAGGACAAAAACAGAGGAATTGGAAATTCTATGTAGTGATTCACATTCATTCCCCAAAGTTCTTTCGCTGGCTGTAGCTGGTTTTATTCATTATTGAACAAATGGAACTGATTTGATTCACCTCATTGTTGAAGAGAACCATGTTCATCAGTGTAATGTTCTCTGTTTTGGTTTTCTTGGGGTCTCTGGGAGCAGCCTTCTTTTCAGTTCAGTAATCACCACAAATGCAACCAGTTGTTAAAGTCCAAATCCTTTATTATCTCTTTCCAAGTTTTGGCTCCTTTCCTGGGGCCCAGTTAGCTTTCTTAGAGACCTGTCTCTCTCCTTAGTTCCAAGAGCTTGAGCTCCTGCTGCCAGTCCTTTGTCTCTGCCAGCTTCTTGAGGTCCTCCTGAATGTGTCTTGGTTTCTGTGGAGGAGGGAGGAGGACCACCACCACAGTCTCTGTGTTCCAGTTCTGATTCTGGATGAGTTTTTCTGAGCTTATATGCTTTCTTATCAAAGGTGTGAATCTTGTAGAACTATAGTAAGTACTAAGTACATGTACTGAACTAGAAAACTGTTAAGCACCATGTTAAATAACCATTGTCTCTAGCAATTTCACTGACTTAGCACCTTGTAAGAATCCTTTGTTTCAATTCAGAGTTCTGTTCCATAATATCTCTTCCTGACTTCTCAAGGAGGTAAGAACTTCAAAAAAGGTGGTGATCATGCCTTCCCTGATTGCTCAAAAAAGGGGTGAAAACACCATAAAAGGAGGTGTTCATGCTCTCCCTGACATCTGAGGAAGGGAGATGAAAATACTAAAGGAAATGGGAAATCAAATAAGATTAGTGGGGTTTCTGAAGGGTCTCATTCTTAAAACAGGTATACATAAATCCATAAATATGGGAGCTATTATACATAATTACATAAATTACATAAGCACATAACAATATAACACAGGCTAGTAGTGATGTAACAAATAACATGAATCAACATGAGGAAATTATACATGTCCATAAGTCCTAGAAATAGTCCAAAAGGAATCTATTGTCCATTTAGTTCTCATGTGTAGGGAATCCAATGATTCCTGCAAGTTTTGAAGTCTTGCAATAGTTTCATCAACAATTTTTATTTCAGGATTTTTAATGATTCCTGTTGGTTTTAAAGTTCTTTAATAATGTCATTATCAGCCATTTCAGTGTCAGATGTTTTTTAGATCTTCTCCTTTGTTTTGAGGTTTTTCTCTTTTTTCTTTCTATCTCCAGGTTTTTGTTTGCACCCATCTGATTCCTTCTCCATCTGTAGAAATAGAAGCAAACCCTCTTCCCCCAAACAATTAACCTATCTGGTTCCTTCTAGTTACCACTTTCTACATCTCTCCTCATCACCTGGCAACCCATCTGATTCTTTCTCCATCTGTAAAAATACAAGCAAACCCTTTCTCTATCTAGGCCCTTCTATTTATCACTTTCTAAATATCTCCTCATTACCTGGTAATTATATTGAAGCTGCTTGCACTGGATACTGCCCTTCAGTCAGATTAAAAAAGCCTGTATTCTCCTGAATTGTAATCCCTTTCTGCTATCTGCTTGCTTTTTTGCTGATTGATCACACCAGAGTCCTGAACTTCTAAAAATGTAATCTTGGCTGCCATGATGTCCCACCTGTCTTTTGTTTGATATCTTGGAGCTGGGCCCTGTCTCTCATTTCCCTATGTTAATCTATAGTCTGAGGCCCAGTGGAAACCTCGGTTACATTTTGGATATAGGGTACTGGGTCTTATTCTTTCACTCTATCCTCTCACTCTATCTCTATACCTACACTGAGATCTTAGATGTCCAATTTTTCCACACTGAAAACATCTGCAAGTCCCTCTATAAATCCCTTGCCAAGAGGGACCTTGTCATTTCATGTTCTTCATAGTCTGGGTATAATAAGCATTTGTGCCCAGTGTGGCACAGCATCTTCTGATCTCCTCTAAAGGAGCATCTTTGTCTATTCCCCATATAATTCTTCTACAAACCTTATTAACATTTTCCTTAGGCAGTTGTCTTATCATAATTCTTGTAGCTGCATTTTCTCCAGTGGTTCTTGTGACAGTCTGCAGCTATCTGCAGATGTCCCACAAAATCAGCAAAAGGTTCATTGGGACCTTGCTCTATTTTTGTGAAGGCTTCCCCTCCATCTTTTCCTAGGAGGCAACCCCATGCTTTTATTGCAGAAGTAGCAATTTGCTCATACCCTGCTATGGGGTAATTAGTCTGTGTTGAATTTTCTGCATACTGACCTTCACCTGCTAATTAGTCAAAAATTATTTGCATGTTAATTCCAGTTTGCTTATTGTGTTGGGCTTGTATCCTGCATAAAACACTATATTCAGAAAGCCACAAGTTTTGTCCAGGTTCTAAACATGTCCTTGCTATGAATTTCTAATCACTAAGATTTCATAATCCAAATTCTCTAGTAACATCTTAACATAAGATGATGTAGCCCAATAAAGAGTGCAACCCTTTTTCAAATACTTATTTTTTTTCCAGATCAAAAGGATTATATTTTCTTCTTTGTTGATCTGAAGAGTCAAGCTCTTCAATCACAAGTTATGTATTTATTTTTTAAATCAGATATATCCTGTCCTTCTTTTTTAGCCTTAACCAGTGCCTTTTGTAATCTTGTCATAGGCTGCTTCATAGGTGCTGCTGATTATGTCACTGCCCCTTCCCCTCTTCCTTCTCCCTCCACCCATAAAAGCTTAATTGAGGGAGGGAGGTCGGGGGTTGGGGAATGCTCTAATGGTTCCTGCTGTAAAGCACATATTGAGATTTGGACTTTATTTCATTCTTATTTGATTCTTCATCCTTTTCACCTCGTTTATTTGGATCCTCTCCCTCCTGATCTTTTGTCTTTTTTTCTTATTCTAATACTTATATAATTTCTTAAAGGCAGTTGTATTAAATTATATGTATAAAGTGTTTCTTTGGAAATTGAGTCAGGTCCATTATCATTGTAGTATTCACATAATTGCTCTCCTACTAATTTCCACTTGTCTGGATCTATTTTTTTTTTCCTTAGAGAACCCAGGAAATGTGTACTGTACCGTTTCTAAAAGTTCAACGATGTGTTCCCAAGTTATAATCAAACCTTGGTTTTCCATAATTTTAACTAAGCTTTCAACAAATTTTCCTTTCAGTGAAGAAATTTCCTTCCTAAACATCTGTCCCATTTTAGCTTCAGTACGACTTTAGCTCTTGACTTGTTTCCTTCTTCTACTCACCCTAATTTCTGTGTCACAGATGAAGGTTCTTGGTCCCGTGTTTGGATGCCAAAATGTAATTTTCTCTGTTTTGGTTTTCTTAAGGTCTCTGGGAGCAGCCATCTTTTCAGTTCAGTAATCACCACAAGTGCAGCCAGTTGTTAAAGTCCAAATCCTTTATTATCTCTTTCCAAGTCTTATCTCCTATCCTGGGGCCCAGTTAGCTTTCTTAGAGGCCTGTCTCTCTCCTTGGTTCCAAGAACTTGAGATCATGCCCCCAGTCCTTTGTGTTCTCTGCCTAGGCCACCTTCTTGACATCTTCCTGAATGTGTCTTGGTTTTTGTGGGGGCAGCACGGTCTCTGTCTTCCAGTTCTGATTCTGTATGAGTTTGTCCAAGTTTATATGCTTTCTTATTCAAGGTGTGAATCCTGGAGAACTATGATAAGTATTAAGTATATGTACTGAACTAGATAACTGTTAATCACCATGCTAAACAAACATTGTCTCTAGCAATTCCACTGACTTAGTACCATTGTTTCAAGTTCAGAATTCTGGTCCATAACACATCCAAATTGATCATCATATGGTATTGTTGTTGAAGTATATAATGGTTTCCTGGTCCTGCTCATTTTACTCAGCATCAGTTCATGTAAGTCTCTCCAGGCCTTTCTGAAATCATCCTGCTGGTCATTTTTTACAGAACAATAATATTCCATAACATTGGTATATTACAATTTATTCAGTCATTCTCCAATTGATGGGCACAGTTTCCAGTTTCTGGTCACTACAAAGAGGACTGCCACAAACATTTTTGCACATACAGGTTCCATTCCCTTCTTTAAAATCTCTTTGGGATATAAGCCCAGTAGTAACACTTCTGGGTCAAAGGGTATGCTCAGTTTGATAACTTTTTTGAGCATAGTTCCAAGTTGCTCTTCAGAATGGCTGGATGTATTCATAATTCCACCAAAAATGTATCAGTGTCCTAATTTTGTAGTTTTGCTGATATAGTTCCTGTTTTTCCTTGGCATATAGATTGACAAATATTTTATACTATCAGTAGTTACTTTAAATAGAATTTCTCTTTATAACTCTAAGTGTTAGATTTTGTTACTAATATACAAAAATGTGATGAATTATGTGGTTTTATTTTGTATCCTGCAACTGTTAAAGGTGTGGATTATTTCTTATAGCTTTTAAGTAGAATCTCTGGTGTTTTCTACATATACCATCATATCATCTGCAAAGAGTGATAATTTGATTTCCTCATTACCTCCTCTAATTCTTTTAATCTCTTTCTCAACTCTTATTGCTGAAGCTAGCATTTCTAATACAATATTGAATAGTAATGGTGACAGTGGGCAACCTTGTTTCACTCCTGATCTTACTGGGAATGGTTCCAGTTTATCCCCATTACATATGATGCTTATTGATAAAAGACTTCATTTTAAAAAGAGGTAAAGAGAGGCGAAGGATTTATTGTATGCTATTATTTCAGGCATGATGTTAAATCCTTTACTAATATTACATATGATCATCACAATGACACAATGAAGTAGATGCTATTTGCTCATTTTACTATTGAAGAATCTAAGGGAGAAAAAGTTCAAGTGACCTGCTCAGGATTACACAGTAAGGAAGTGTTTGAAGCTAGATTAAACTTAGGTCTTATTTTTTCTATGCACATTGCACATTTATCTGTTTTGTCACTGCTGCATCCACCATTAAGGCCCCTCAACAATGTTAATTTATTTCTCAAGCATTTACTTCTTTCTCTCTTGAAAACTTTCTGCTCTTGTATCTACAAATATGCTTAGAACTTACTCATTTTTAAATAAATAAATAAATAAAATATAATTTAATTTGTAAATGCATGTCAGTGAATGAATGGAATAATTATTAGTGCAACATTCATTGCCTGTGAACGGGTTACTTCAGTAGAATAAATATATTATTTAAATTAGCTTAGATATTTAATATTTTGTCAAGCAATTTACAAACCAGTAATCACCCAAACTACTTTGTATACATTTGAATAGAGTATTAGATTGGTGAAACAGAATATTTAATGACTAATAGCTAACATTTATATAGCAGTAAAAGGTTTTCATGGTGTTTCACATATATAATTTAAAAATAAAGAATTAGAAAAATATTGATATTGATGTCAGTGTCTATAAATCTTGGTGATGCAGAAGATAAGGGTAATTACATGATCCAATTTTTGACCAGAACTGTTTGTGATATTTAGGAGCTTTTACTAGAAATTTGATTTATCCAAGTTTTTTTTTTTATCTTATATCACAATAAGATCAAAATCCTTACAGAACCCCAGTATTAAAGACTTCAATTTATCATATTAGAAATGAGGAACATTCATTGACCTTTACAGTAATGAAATAGAAATAAGATGTGAACCTAACACAAATCAGTCTTGACTACAAAAGATAAAATATAAATGTTGATTACATGAAATTGAAAGCCTTTGATGAACAGAATAAAAATAATTAAGATAAGAAGGGATGTTTATAGCTAAGTAATGGAAATATTCACAAAATATTTGTCTGATAAGGATCTGATATTAAAATATAAGTAAATAAGAACACATATAGTACTAATGCAATTCCTCAAAGCATAAGTGGTCAATGGACATGAACATTTCTAAAAAAAAAACAAAAAAACAAAAACTTTTGCAAAACATTTACAACACTGTTTAACAATAAACCTGTATTAAGCTCTCATGATCATGGAAATATAAAGAATGAATCAATTCTGGAGCAATGATACAAAGAAAACAAGAAGTCAGAAAGTTGAATAAGAGAGGTTCATTTCTATGGTTTTATTCAACATATATACAAATCAGAAGATAGTGCTATTGTAAACTTTAATAGTGTTTTAAGCTATTGTAATGTGAAATAACTATCACAACTATTTTGAACTATTAGATTTTAAAATCACACCAAAACATTTGGGACTCCTTTATAAAGGCCTTCTAGATTCAGAAGGAAAAAGTATATTACTCATTGAAAATGACTTATACAATATTTTCACTTTTTCTTTCTTAGCATCTTCAGATAATTTTGTTACAAAGCATGATCACTAGTGTTACCAGTTTCCAAACAAGAATATTAAAATAAAAGAAAGTTAATAATTGTGAAGGCCTTTGTGACTTTTAATTCTTTCTTCTATATTATGTTAGCATGTGATTCTTTTTTAAATGAATGAATTGAGGAGAAGTTTGAAGTAAATTATAGTACCTTGATGCTTTAAAAAAAGTAGGCAATTTTCTTCATTATTGTAGTATATTAGTAACTATTTGAATAGTAACTATTCAAATTTGTCATTCCATAAATGCAGGGATGATGTAGAAAATGATTAGAATGAAGTCATAAATAACACAGAAATTAAAGTTATACAACTTGGCATCAGAAAATAAACACTATATTTTCCTTATTCAATTGAAACCAGGCCAATTAGGTAAAAAAAATCATGGAAGCAAATACATGATTTAGAAATAATAAGACAACGACAGCTATTGGAGCAAAAAAAAGTATACAGTGATAAGTAAAGAAACTTTGGTGTACCTTAAACACATTTTAAAATGCCCTTCTCTTCTGCTTACCTAAGATTCTAAAACTCAATTTGTGACATTTTAGACAACCATCATTATTTCCTTTTACTATGCTGACCCTCTTGTAGTTCTGTACAAAGAATGATTGCCCCAAAGTAAGAATTTGGAAAGGATATTTTATCTTCTGTACCATAGCTCAAAATCATTCTGGTGCCCACTGACCTTGTCTTGCATCTGCAGACATTTCAAAAATGATATTTTATTATATATACCTCTATTATAAACCTGGTTCTCTCTTTCCTCTATGAAAACAATTTGGTAAATTCTTAAGCAGATAAGCCACACTATTGGAGACTGAGTAACTTCGCAATACAATAAAGACGGTGGATTTTTGCTCAGAAAATAAATAGCATGTCCATTCTGATATTGCTTTTTCCTATAATAGAGGACTTATAAGCAGAATCATCTGAAAGTAATAAAAGTGCATTAAAATTATTGAAATGTTAAGGGTGGTTGGATAGGTCTCCTTAAGGTACTCATAAATAGAGACTAAATGTAAGGAGAGAAAAGAAAAGCCAAACTATTTTAGAGAGTGAAAAAAATGAACAATTTTCAGAAGTTTTCAGTAAGTGATTATAAAATTTCAAGTATTCTAAACTTGGGATCAAGTGACACCACCAACAAAGAATACCAAGATCAAAATACTGCTTACCATAAGAAAATAAAATAATGATTTTCAGAATAACTCAATTCAACATATGTCTTATGATTCAATGTACTGAGCAAGATATCAAAGATTAAAAAAAAACAAATATAAACAAAAACAAGCAAAGAGCTACAATAATTCTTGCTCTTAAAGAAGGTTGCATTCTAAGTTTATATGGGGAAATACAAGTTGTATGAAGATATGTGAATGCATGGAATAATAAATGCAGTGATAAAAAAAATATATATGGAAAGAAAGAGAAGGACAGTAACCGAGACAGAGAAAATCTGAAATTGGGAGATTAGGAAAAGTCTCCAGTAGGAGCTGGCACCTGGAAAGGAAACTATGGTGTAAAATAGCTTCTGGCATAGTTAGTAGATGTTTAATAAATGTCTCTTAATTTTATTTGACCTATGAAAAAGAAGAAAGTGGGAGGTTAATTGCTTATAATTATCAGGAAGTAGGTTTGGGTTCATTGTGTTATCTTTGAGTAAGTGCAGTGAGATATTTAAGTTTGGCAGAAAATAATAATTAATAAGGTTTAAAAATCAAACAAAGGAACCAAAATGTTATGTTAGAGGCAATAGGGATCCACAGAAGGTTTTTGAGCATTTTTGGTAAAGTTTTGGAATTGGGGAGCATGAGCACATTTATGTTGTATGATTACTTGATAGCTGCTTGGAAAGACTGGAAAGAGGAAGCTGAATAAGGAGATTATTTCAGTTACCTGTGATAGATGGTGAGAACCTGAAATATAGTAAGCAGGGCAATGGTATTAGTGGATAGAAGAGAGAAAACACTGTCTATATATTATGTTGTATCTTTTATCAGATGGTGATCAAGGAGAGTAATATTGAAGTTTTTTTTTTTTTTTAATCCTACAAACCATGTAACTGCTTAAAATATATGGAATTCCTGTTTTTATTCTGTTATATAGGTTGAACTTCACATTTTGTGACATTCCTGGAAGACAGTTTTCTTTCTGTCCCATCTTTTTGTCCCTTAATTTTCATTTCGTGTAGACTTCTGAATTCTCCCATCTAGTTATTTTTTCCCTTCATCTTTTCTACCACAGAAAAATTCTCAGTTGCCTTTCATTTGTGTTTTCCAGCTTTGGTAGTCTGTAACCTCATTGCCCCATTTTTCTAATTAGTTATGACTAAGTCCTTATCAGATTTTTTTTTTGGGGGGGAGGAGGACTATTTTATATCTATTCTCTTTCACTTTTACACTTTTATTTTCTTTTGGAATCAATTCAGTACGATCTTGTATTTCTGGACTTTATTAAATTTGCATCCCACTTACTATTTTTGTATTAATTGTCCAAAAATCTCTTTATAACTCTGCAAATGGGATATTATTTTCCATTAAAATTGAATTTTTTTTTTTTTTTTTTTGAGGCTGGGGTTAAGCCACTTGCCCAGGGTCACACAGCTAGGAAGTGTTAAGTGTCTGAGACCAGATTTTGTACTCAGGTCCACCTGAATTCAAGGCTGGTGTCCAACCACTGCACCACCTAGCTGCCCCCTAAAGTTGAATTTTTATTTATTTATTTATTTATTTAATTTTTTGTTAAGCATCTTTTAAAATTAATTTTTATAATTATAACATTTTCTTTAGCAGTACATATGCATAGGTAATTTTTTTTTACAACATTATCCCTTGTACTCCCTTCTGTCCTGAGTTTGTCCCCTCCTTCCTTCTACCCCCTCCCCTGGATGGCGGGCATTCCCATACATATTGAATATCTTATAGTATATCTTAAGTACAATATATATGTGCAGAACCGAATTTTGTTGTTGTTGTTGTTGCAAAGGAAGGATTGTATTCACAAGGTAAAAATAATCTGGGAAGAGAAACAAAACAAAACCAAAAACAAAAACCGATGCTCACAGTTTACACTCATTTCCCAGTGTTCCTTTTCTGGATGTAGCTGATTCTGTCCATCATTGATCAATTGGAATTCGATTAGCTCTTCTCTATGTTGAAGATATCCACTTCCATCAGAATACATCCTCATACAGTATCATTGTTGAAGTGTATAATGATCCCCTAGTTCTGCTCATTTCACTCAGCATCAGTTGATGTAAGTCTCTCCAAGCCTCTCTGTATTCCTCCTGCTGGTTATTTCTTACAGAACAATAATATTCCATAACATTCATATACCATAATTTACCCAACCATTCTCCAATTGATGGACATCCATTCATTTTCCAGCTTCTAGCCACTATGAAAAGGGCTGCCACAAACATTTTGGCACATACAGGTCCCTTTCCCTTCTTTAGTATTTCCTTGGGATATAAGCCCAGTAGTAGTATGGCTGGGTCAAAGGGTATGCACATTTTGATAACTTTTTGGGCATAATTCCAGATTGCTCTCCAGAATGGTTGGATTCTTTCACAACTCCACCAACAATGCATCAGTATCCCAGTTTTCCCACAGCCCCTCCAACATTCATCGTTATTTGTTCCTGTCATCTTAGCCAATCTGACAGGTGTGTAATGATATCTCAGAGTTGTCTTAATTTGCATTTCTCTGATCAGTAGTGATTTGGAACACTCTTTCATATGAGTGGAAATAGTTTCAATTTCATCATCTGAAAATTGTCTGTTCATATCCTTTGACCATTTATCAATTGGAGAATGGCTTGATTTCTTATAAATTAAAGTCAATTCTCTGTATATTTTGGAGATGAGGCCTTTATCAGAACCTTTAACTGTAAAAATGTTTTCCCAATTTGTTACTTCCCTTCTAATCTTGTTTGCATTAGTTTTGTTTGTGCAGAAACTTTTTAATTTGGTGCGATCAAAATGTTCTATTTTGTGATCAATAATGATCTCTAGTTCTCCCTTGGACACAAACTCTTTCCTCCTCCACAAGTCTTAGAGGTAAACCATCCCATGTTCCTCCAATTTATTTATGATTTCGTTCTTTATGCCTAAATCTTGGACCCATTTTGATCTTATCTTACTATGTGGTGTTAAATGCCTAGTTTCTGCCATACTAATTTCCAGTTTTCCCAGCAGTTTTTGTCAAATAATGAATTCTTATCCCCAAATTTGGCATCTTTGGGTTTGTCAAACACAAGATTGCTATTTTTATTCACCATCTTGCCCTGTGAACCTAACCTATGCCATTGATCAACTAGTCTATTTCTTAGCCAATACCAAATGGTTTTGGTGACTGTTGCTTTATAATACAGTTCTAGATCAGGTACAGCTAGACCACCTTCACTTAATTTTTTTTTTCATTACATCCCTTGAAATTCTTGACCTTTTGTTGTTCCATATGAATTAAAGTTGAATTTTTTATGGAAAGGAATGTCCTTTCAAAACAACAGCAGTAGCAAATAAAAACTCATAAAAAGATTTGTTTCAGAGATGTGACTTAAAGAAATATTGCTTTAAAAACTCATGGATGTGGAAATTATCTAGACAAATTTTCCCCCAAATCATGAAACTAATTAAAAACATATTCCACCTTCCACATTCCAATTGGACTTCCAGTCCCTGCTTGAAACCTCTACTGAATATGACCCTCCCAACCCTCCCCACCTAGGACTCTGATCTCTTCAGCTGCAAACTGCAGCAGCAACAGCAGTAGCTGCTGCTGCTACATCAGAGTTACAAACTTGGAAGCCCAGCTCCTCGAATTTATGGAAAAAAAAATTCTTTAAATCAGGCTTCTTTTGCCATGAACATGAACTCTCCTGACAAGCAAGAGTCAGTGTGTGTGTGTTTGGAACAGGATACTTTGAAAGATCACTAGGTCATAAGATGTTCAAATGTGACTACAATGGGGACTTTGGAAGCCGAAATCCTGAGCTGTTCATTTTGCACCACAAAGAAATTGAAGTCTTGAGCCATGCAAAAGCTGCCCAGAGGTCTGATATTATAATTATAGCAATTCACAAGGATAAATATCATTTTCTTACAGAGTTAGCTGAGAAACTCAAAGGAAAAATATTGGTAGATGTCAGCAACTGTAAAATTAATCAGTATCCTGAATCCAATGCAGAATATCTTGCTCAGTTGATACCAGGAGCCAAAGTCGTGATAATACAATCTCAGCCTGGGCTCTCCAATCAGGCAACCTGGATGCAAGCAGGCAGGTATTTGTATGTGGAGATGGCAAGGAATCTAAGCAGAGAGTGATGAATATTGGCCGTACCCTTGGTCTAACTCCACTGGATCATGGATCTGTCAAGGCAGTCAAAGAGACTGAAAACTATCCTCTGCAGCTCTTTCCAATGTGGAAGTTCCCTCTATACCTTTCTGGGGCTTTATTTATTTTCTATTTTATTTACTTCATTTTAAGATCAATCATGTACCCCTATGTTTATCAAAACAAAGACAAAGGGGGATCCTTTTATTGGGCTATTTAGTGACTTGCAGTGTCATAAATTTCTACAGGAAAAAATTTGGTGTTTCCCTAATGTTATCTTATCTAGGACACTCACTAAATCCCTGCTAACTTGATAAAACCTGGCAAAACTTGTGTGCTCCACCAAGAAATGCAAATAATGAAACATACTGAAGACCTAATATTTTACATGCATCACATTGGACTCATTCATTACTTCAGTATGTTTCATTTTTTGCATGTGTCCAAATGTCACTCAGGGCTGACTACATGCATATGTATTATCTTATTGCACAATCTACATGATGCTAGTTGTCACAGTTCAAGATTCATCTTTTTTGTACAATGAAATATAAGAATTAAACACTGGTGAACCTAACAACTAGCGATTGATTGAAGGAATAGTAGGTGTTGTAGTAGGCCTACAAAAGAAAAGACAGGTGGGAGAGGAGTCTTCAAGTTTTTGAAGAGCTAGCATGTAGAAAAGGAATTATACAGATATGGTCTTGTCTTACAAAAGCAGAGAGTAAAAAAGTAGGAGGAAGGGAGGGAAATAATGGTTAAAAAAAAAGTTAACAATCATCTTTATGGAGGCAAAAGGAAGTACTTTAAAATACATTATTAACTTAAGTTTGAAATAAAACAATAAATCAAAGTGTGATTTATTATTTTTGCCATTTTCTGAAATAAAAGTGCTTCATATTAAATTTGAAAGACCAGCTAATCAAAGCCTGAGCCAACAACATATCTGTGGAACAATCGGTAGAATGTGCAAACGGGCAGACTGAATGTTATCAAAGGAAACCTCTTAATAAGGAGAATTATCACTCTTTCTCCAGTCATGTTGTAAAAGCTGCATAACTGCTTGTTTAGAAGGCTGTGCTGGATTCCCTGTATCTACTATGCACACAGCTTGTTGATCAACTATGGAGGGGATTTTTTTTTCAATTTTCATTTGTATTAGATAGCCATCAAGCTCCTCTCCCACTCAAATGTTGAAATTCTATCCTTTAGTCATCTTGGATGACTAAAGGATTATGGAAGATTCCAAAGCAGTAAGATATAGTGATAGTCAGTAAGAACACACTGGAAGAAACAGAAAAAAGATGAAAAACAAGCAAACAAAAAAAGTCATGATAAATGTGTATCTTACAAATTAATATACTTAACATACATACATCTTTTGTATCTTATTTAATATGGTTTATAATAGCAAATAAAATTTTAAAAGAACTTTGAAAAAAAGAAATCTCTAATGAAGCAAGAAATATTAAATCATTCAGTCAATAGATATTGTTTACTAAATTCTAGGCATTTTTTTCTTTATACAGCCTTTTAATTTCCAAAACATACCCATTGATAATTTTTCAACATTAACTCTTGCAATGAAGGTGGCCTAGCTCTACTTGATTTAAAACTATTTTAGAAAGGAGTGATCATCAAAACAATTTGGTATTAGCTAAGAAATAGACTAGATTAGGTTCACAGGACAAAATAGTCAATAAGTATAGCAATCTAGTATTTGACAAACTCAAAGACCCCAACTTTTGGGATAAGAATTCACTATTTAACAAAAACTGTTGGTAAAACTGGAAATTATTATGGCAGAAAATAGGCATTGGCCCACATTTAACACCATATACCAACATAAGATCAAAATGGGTTCATGATATAGGCATAAAAATGAGATTATTAATAAATTAGAAGAACATAGGCTATTTACCTCTCAGACCTGTGGAGGAGGAAGGAATTTGTGACCAAAGAAGAACTAGAGATCATTATTAATCACAAAATAGAAAATTTTGATTATATCAAGTTAAAAAGCTTTTGAACAAACAAAGCTAATGCAGACAAGATTAGAAAGGAAGCAATAAATATGGAAATATTTTTATAGTTAAAGGTTCTGCTAAAGGCCTCATTTCCAAAACATATAGAGAACTGATTCTAATTTATAAGAAATCAAGCCATCCTCCAATTGATAAATGGCCAAAGATATGAAAAGACAATTTTCGGCTAATGAAATTGAGACTATTTCTATTCATAAGAAAAGGTGTTGTTCCAAATTGTTATTGATTAGAGACAAGGAAATTAAGACAATTTTGATATGCTATTACATATATCTCAGATTGGCTAAGATGACAAGAAAAGATAATGATGAATGTTGGAGGAGATGTGGGAAAACTGGGACACTGATATTGTGGATTGTGAATGGATCCAACCATTCTGGAGAGCAAGTTGGAACCATACTCAAAAAGTTATCAAGCTGTGCATACCTTTTGATCCAGCACTGTAACTGCTGGGCTTATATCCCAAAGATATATTAAAGAAGGGAAAATAATTTGTATGTGCAAAAACTTTTGTGGCAGCCCTTTTTGTAGTGGCTAGAAACTGGAAATTGAATGAATGTCAATCAATTAGAAAATGGATGAGTAAATTGTGGTAGATGAATGTTATGGAATATTATTGTTCTGTAAGAAATGACCAGGAGAATGAATACAGAGAAGATTGGAGAGACTTCCATGAACAGATGCTAAGTGAAATGAGCAGAATCAGGAGATCATTATACACTTCAAAAATAATACCATATGAGGATCAGTTCTTATGGAAGTGGACATCTTCAACAATGAGAGGATCCAAATCAGTTCCAATTGATCAGTAATGAGCAGAACCACCTACAGCCAGGAACAACACTGGGAAATGAGTGTGACTACAACATATATTTACACTCTTTCTGTTATTGTTTGTTTGCATTTTTGTTTTTCTTCCCAGATAATTTTACCTTGTTAATAAATCTGATTTTTCTGTGCAACAAGATAACTGTATAAATATGTATACATATATTGCATTTAACATATACTTTAATATATTTAACATGTATAGGATTACCTGCCATGTAGGGGAGTGGGTGGAGGGAAAGACGGAAAACATTGTAACAAAAGTTTTTGCAAGGGTCATTATTGAAAAATTAACCATGCATAAGTTTTGTCAATAAAAAGCTATACAAACATTAACACTTGCAAAACCTTGTGTTCTACCTTCTATCTTTCCCCTTACTCCCTTACCTAGATGACAATATATGCTAAATATATGCACACATATTTATACAAGCATTTTGCTGCACCATAAAAATCACACCAAAAAGGAAAAAAAAATAGGAAAGAAAATAAAATACAAGCAAACAACAAAAAGAGGGAAAATACTATGTTATGATACATACTCAATTCCCATAGTTCTCCCTTTGGGTCTCTTCATAGCAAGGTCATTGAAACTAGCCTGGATTCTCTCATTTTTGAAAAGAGCCACATCCATCAGAATTGATCATCATATAATCTTGTTGCTGCTATGTACAGTGATCTCCTGCTTCTGTTCATTTCACTTAGCATCAGTTCATAGAAGTCTCTCCAAGCCTCTCTGAATTCATACTACTGATGACTTCTTATAGAACAATAGTATTCTAAAACATTCATATACCATAACTTATTCATCCATTTTTCAACTGACAGACATCCACTCACTTTCTAATTTCTTGCCACTACAAAAAGCACTACTGGAAAGATTTTTGCACATATGGGTCCCTTTCCTTCCTTTAAGATTTCTTTGGGATTTAGGTCCAGTAGAAACATTGCTGAATCAAAGTGTATGAATTGTTTGATAGCCCTTTGGGCATAGTTGAAAATTGCTCTCCAAAATGGTTAGCTCATTGCACAACTACACACACACTTTATTAGAGTCCCAGTTTTCCCACATTTCCTCCAACATTCATCATTACTTTTCCTAACATCTTAGCCAATCTAAGAGGTAGGTAGTGGTACCTCAGAGTTGTCATAATCTGCAATTATCTGATAAGTAATGATTTAGAGCACTTTTTCATACCAATTGGAGAATGGTTTGAATTCTTATAACTTTGCATCAATTCAGTATATATTTTAGAAATGAGGCCTTTCTCAGAACCTTTGAATGTAAAAAAGTTTTCTCAATTGATTGCTTCCCTTCTAATTTTGTCCACATTAGTTTTGTTTATACAAAATATTTTTAACTTAATATAATCAAAATGATCTATTTTTATTCAATAGTGAATTCCAAGTTTTCTTTGCACATGAATTCCTTCCTTCTCCACAGAAATGAAAGATAAACTATGCTTTGTTTTTCTAATTTTCTTATCACACTTTATGTCAAAATTGTGACCTATTTCAACTTTTCTTGGTGTATGTTATTAGGTGTAGGTCAATAACTAGGTTCTGCCATACACGTTTTCAATTTTCCCAGCAGTTTTTGTCAAATAGTGAGTTTTTACCCAAAAACTGGGGGTTTAGGCTGTGTCAATCACTAGATTGATTATTCTGTGAATGTAACCTATTCCACTGATAGACTACTCTATTTCTTAGCCAGTATCACATGGTTTTGATAATCCCTGTTTGGTAAAATAGTTTTAGATCTGGCACAGTAAGGGCACCTTCATTTGCATTTTTCATTAATTTCTTTGAAATTCTTGACCCTATATTCTTTCAAATTAATTTTTTTATTATTTTTTCTAGATCTTTATTTTTTATTAATTTTATAATTATAACATTTTTTGACAGTACATATGCACAGGTAATTTTTTTACAACATTATCTCATGTATTCCCTTTTGTTACAAATTTTTCCCCTCCTTCCCTCCACCCCTCCCATAGATGGCAGGCATTCCCATACATATTAAATATGTTATAGTATATCCCAGGTACAATATATATGTGCAGAACTGAATTTTGTTGTTGTTGTTGTTATAGCAAAGGAAGAATTGGATTCGGAAGATAAAAGTGGGGACATCTGGGGAGAAAAACAAAAAATGCTAACAGTTTATACTCATTTCTCAGTGTTCCTTTTCTGAGTGTAGCTGATTCTGTACATCATTGATCAATTGGAATTCGATTAGCTCTTCTCTATGTTGAAGATATCCACTTCCATCAGAATACATCTTCATACAGTATCATTGTTGAAGTGTATAATGATCTCCTAGTTTTGCTCATTTCACTCAGCATCAGTTGATGTAAGTCTCTCCAAGCCTCTCTGTATTCCTCCTGCTGGTTATTTCTTGCAGGGCAATAATATTCCATAACCTTCATATACCATAATTTACCCAACCATTCTCCAACTGATGGGCTTCTGTTCATTTTCCAGTTTCTAGCCATTACAAAAAGGGCTGCCACAAACATTTTGGCATATACAGGTCCCTTTCCCTTCTTTAGTATTTCCTTGGGATATAAGCCCAGTAGTAGCACTGCTGGATCAAAGGGTATGCACATTTTGATAACTTTTTGGGCATAATTCCAGATTGCTCTCCAGAATGGTTGGATTCTTTCACAACTCCACCAACAATGCATCAGTATCCCAGTTTTCCCACAGCCCCTCCAACATTCATCGTTATTTGTTCCTGTCATCTTAGCCAATCTGACAGGTGTGTAATGATATCTCAGAGTTGTCTTAATTTGCATTTCTCTGATCAGTAGTGATTTGGAACACTCTTTCATATGAGTGGAAATAGTTTCAATTTCATCATCTGAAAATTGTCTGTTCATATCCTTTGACCATTTATCAATTGGAGAATGGCTTGATTTCTTATAAATTAAAGTCAATTCTCTGTATATTTTGGAGATGAGACCTTTATCCGAACCTTTAACTGTAAAAATGTTTTCCCAATTTGTTACTTCTCTTCCAATCTTGTTTGCATTCATTTTGTTTGTGCAGAAACTTTTTAATTTGAAGTAATTGAAATTTTCTATTTTGTGATTAATAATGATCTCTAGTTCTCCTTTGGTCACAAATTCCTTCTCCACAACTCTGAGAGGTAAACTGTCATATGTTCCTCTAATTTATTTATGATCTCGCTCTTTATGCCTAAATCATGGACCCATTTTGATCTTATCTTACTATGTGGTGTTAAATGCCTAGTTTCTGCCATACTAATTTCCAGTTTTCCCAGCAGTTTTTGTTCAAATAATGAATTCTTATCCCAGAAGTTGGGATCTTTGGGTTTGTCAAACACTAGATTGCTATTTTTATTCACTCTCTTAACCTGTGAACTTAACCTATTCCACTGATCAACTAGTCTATTTCTTAGCCAATACCAAATGGTTTTGGTGACTGCTGCTTTATAATACAGTTTTAAATCAGGTACAGCTAGGCCTCCTTCATTTGATTTTTTTTTTCATTAATTACTTTGAAATTCTCAACATTTTGTTCTTCCATATGAATTTTGTTGTTATTTTATTTAGGTCATTAAAATAGTTTCATAGGAGTCTAATTGGTATAGCACTAAATAAATAGATTAGTTTAAGGAGTATTGTCATCTTTATTACATTCACTCAGCTTATCCAAGAGCAATTAATGTGTTTACAATTATTTAAATCTGACTTTATTTTTGTGGCAAGTGTTTTGTAATTTTGCTCATATAATTCATGATTTTTTTTTGGTAGATGAATCCCAAATATTTCATACTCTCTAGAGTTGTTTTGAATGGAATTTCTCTTTGTATCTCTTGCTGTTGGATTTTGTTGGTAATGTTTAAAAATGCTGAGGATTTCTGTGGATTTATTTTGTATCCAGCAACTTTGCTAAAGTTGTGAATTATTTCTAATAACTTTTTAGAAGAATCTCTAGAGTTCTCTAAGTTTACTATCATATCATCTGCAAAGAGTGGTAGTTTGATTTCTTCATTACCTGGTCTTATTTCTTTAATCTCTTTTTCGACTCTTATTGCCAAGGCTAGCATTCCTAATACAATATTGAATAGTAATGGTGATAGTGCACAACCTTGTTTCACATCTGATCTTACTGGGAAAGGTTCCAGTTTATCCTCATTACATATGATGCTTACTGATGGTTTTAAATATATGCTCCTGACTATTTTAAGGAAAAGTCCATTTATTCCTATACTCTCAAATATTTTTAGTAGGAATGGATGTTGTATTTTATCAAATGCCTTTTCTGCATCTATTGAGATGATCATATGGTTTTTGTTCATTTGATTATTAATATGGTCAATTATAGTAATAGTTTTCCTAATATTAAACCAGCCCTGCATTCCTGGTATAAATACTACTTGATCATGGTGTATTATCCTGGGGATGATTTTCTGTAGTCTTTTTGCTAATATCTTATTTAATTTCATCGATATCTTATTTAAGAGCATCAATATTCATTAAGGTGATTGGTCTATAGTTTTCTTTCTAAGTTTTCAACCTACCTGGTTTAGGTATCAGTACCATGTCTGTGTAATAAAATGAGATTGGTACTACTTCATTCCCTATTTTTTCAAATAGTTTATATAACATTGGGGCTAATTGTTCTTTAAATTGTTGTTTGATATAATTCACATGTAAATCCATCTGGCTTGGGGATATTTTCCTGGAAAATTGATTTAGCTTGTTCAATTTCTTTTTCTGAAATGGGACAATTTAAGCAATTTATTTCTTTCTCTGTTAATCTGGGAAGCCTATATTTTTGGAGGTAGTCATCCATTTCATTTAATTTATCAAATTTATTGGCATAAAGTTGGGCATTATTATTATTGCTCTAATTATTTCTTCATTGTTGGAAAGTACCCCATTTTCACTTTTAAGCCTAACAATTTGATGTTCCCCTTTCCTTTTTCTGATCAGATTTACCAAAAGAAAAAAGCAACTCTTAGTTGTATTTGTTAATTCAATAGTTTTTTGTTTTGTTTTGTTTTGTTTTTTACTTTCAATATTCTTAATTTCTCCTTTTAATTTTAGAATTTCAAGTTTAGTATTTGGTTGGGGGATGTTAATTTGGTCTTTTTCTAGCTTTTTAAGTTGCAAGCCCAATTCATTGATATTCTCTTTCTCTATTTTATTCAAGAAAGCCTCTAAAGATGTAAAATTTCCCCTTATTACCATTTTAGATGCATCCCACAAATTTTGGTATAATGTCTCATTGGTGTCATTATCTTGTTTGAAATTATTAATTGTTTCTATAATTTGCTGTTTCACCCAATGGTTCTTTAAGATGAGATTATTTAGTTTCCAGTTACTTTTTTGCCTATTTACCCCTAACTTTTTGTTAAATGTAGTTTTTATTTGCATCGTGATCTGAGAAGAAAACATTCCACTATTTCTGCCTTACTGCATTTAATTTTGAGATCTTTATGTCCTAATATATGGTCAATTTTTGTATAGGTTCCATGAATTGCTGAGAAGAAAGTATACTCCTTTCTATCACCATTCAGTTTTCTCCAAAGATCTATCATACGTAATTTTTCTAATATTCTATTTACTTCTTTAATTTCTTTCTTATTTGTTTTGTGGTTTGATTTATCTAATTCTGAGAGAGCAAGGTTGAGATCTCCCACTATTATAGTTTTGCTGTCTATTTCTTCTTGTAACTCTCTTAACTTTTCCTTTAAGAAGTTAGATGGTATACCACTTAGTGCATATATGTTTAGTATTGATATGGCTTTGTTGTCTATGCTACCTTTTAGCAAGATATAGTTTCCTTCCTTATCTCTTTTAATTAGATCAGTTTTTGCTTTTGCTTGATCTGAGATATGGATGACTACCCCTGCCTTTTTTACTTCACTTGAAGCACAATAGATTCTGCTCCAGCCTTTTGCTTTTACTCTGTATGTATCTCCCTGCTTTACATGTGTTTTTTGTAAACAGCACATTGTAGGGTTCTGGTTTTTGATCCAGTCTGTTATTGACCTACACTTAATGGGAGAATTCATCCCATTCTCATTTACAATTAAAATTACTAATTCTACATTTCCTGCCATCATATTTTCCCGAGATTATTCTTTTTCCCCCTTCTCCCCCCTGAACCCCTTTCCAGTATTAAACTTATAAGCCCCACTTGTGTCACACATTCCTCCCTTTTTAGTATGGCTTCCCTCTCCTTTTAAATCCCTTTCCTTTTCTTATACCCTTTTCCTTATTAGTCCTTCCCTTTTCCCTTTTCCTCTCCCTTATTTAGTGAGGTCAGAGAGAATTCTCTGTAAACAAATATGTCAATTATTTACTCTTTGGGTCAACTCTAATGAGAGTAAGGCTCACACAATATTCTTCCCCATCTCTAAATTCCCTCAGAGTTGATAAATTTTCTTTGCCCCTTCCAGGAATGTAGTTTCCCTCTTTTTATCTCCTCTTTTCTCATTTTCTGACACTATGCCCTTTCCATTTCTACTTCCCCTTTTTATGTTATTTCAGTAAAATCAAATTATCCATGTGGACTTACTGTATATCCACTACAGAAATACAGTTCTCAACAGTTCATTTTACCTTTTTTTGCTTCTCTTGTGTCTTTGTGGTTGGAGATCAAATTTTTTGTTTAGATCTGTTTTTTTTTTTTTTTTTGTTCTTACAAACAAATGGAATTTATCCTTTTCATTAAATGTCCTTCTTCTTCCATGAAAGAAAATGGCAAATTTAGCCAGGTAGTTTATTCTTGGCTGCATTTCAAGAAGTTCTTTTGCCTTATGGAATATCAGATTCTAGGCCCTGTGATACTTTAATGTGGATGCAGCCAGATCTTGAGTGACCCTTATTGTGGCACCTCAATATTTGAATTGTTTTTTTTTTCCTGGCTGCTTGCAATACTTTTTTTCCTTAGTCTGATAGTTCTGCAGCTTGGCCACAGTATTCCATGAAGTTTTTTTTTGTTGGGGTTTTTTTTTTGGGGGGGGGTACTTTTTTCAGAAGGTGTTTGATGAATTCTTTCAATGCATATTTTCCCTTCTGGTTCTGTTACCTATGGACAGTTCTCTTTGATGATTTCCTGTAAAATAGAATCTAGGCTCTTTTTTTTTTTTTTTTTTTTCATCAAGATTTTCAGGAAATCCAATGATCCTCAAATTATCTCTCCTTGATCTATTTTCCAGATCTGTTGATTTTCCCAGTAAATATTTGCTGTTATTCTCCAGCTTTTTTTTTTTTTTTTTTTTTTGGTTTTGCTTGACTGATTCTTGTTGTCTCAATGAATCATTCATTTCTATTTGTTCTGTCCTGATTTTTAAATGAGTTATTTTTCTCTATAGATTTTTTTTTAGTGAGTTATTTTCTTTTTTGAATTCACAAATCCTACTTTCTTGGGAATTCTTTATCTTTTCCAATTCAGAGATCTTACTTTTCTGTGATTTTTTAATCTTTTCCAATTCACAAATTTTGTTTCCCTGCACTTCCTGTGAATGCTTTATCTTTTCCAATTCAAACCTCAGGATGTTGTTACTCTTCTTTTTCCTTTGCTCATTTATGTTCTAACTCTCTTTTCAGGTCTTTAATAGTCTCTTCTAGGAGAGAATTATGTGATGGGAGCCAGGTAACATTCCTCTTCAGGTTATTATCTGGAGACTGTCTGCTGTTAGTCTCCTTGGGGTTGGAAACCCACTCTTTTTCTGTATAGAAGCTGTCAATCATTATCTTCAACAATTTACTCATTTTTAAAAACCTTTGGGATCTGCCTTCAGGGTAAGGAGGTTATCAGCTTCCTCTACAGAACAGAGATATTATGGAAGGCAGCTGTCTTGTGAACAAGCTGCAAAGATATGAGGGTGCTATGGGAGAAAGTTCCCACCCCACTGGAAGTGATTCAGAGCTGGTTAGCATGGCTGGGCTGTGGGAGTGCCCAGTGAAGAACCCCTGCTGTGTAGCCTAGTGACTACCCTGAGGCTAGAGGCTGAACAGTAAAAGTGTCACAATGCCAGGTCAAAGCCCCCCACCGGGCCATGGATATTAGCAGCTGACCAGCGAATAGCCCCAGTGCACAGACCGGAAGTGTCTCTGCCCTGGGTAGCATAGTTACTGCTGCAGGATTTTTCCTGCTTTAGAAGTTTCACTGCCTCAGGCCAAGCCCCCCACTGTGAGATTATGGGCTGCCTTAGGCTGTGTCCCACTGCTTTAGAGATTCTTAACTGCCTCAAGGAAAATCCCTGGACAGCAGAAGGCAGCTGCACAGCCATGCCATTATCTGTGCTGATTCATTTCAGGTTTTGGATAGCTATAGGCAGTTTCTGTTTTTTTTTTTTGTTTGTTTTTTTTTTTTTTTTTTTTTTTTTTTTTTTTAAGTGGCTTGATTTCTCTGCTGATCTGCTGTTATGCAAGCAGAGTAGAGCTATCAGCCTATGCCAGAGTCTTCTGTCTCACTAGCTTTTCTAACCCCAGAGGCTTCCCCAGGCTGAACGGCACAATATGCTAGCCTTTAGTCTATCACTGTCTGTGCTGGTCTTTTCCCCCCACCCTTCAATACAGACCTTTTCTGAAGAAATTCCAGATTCTCTTCAGCTGGTAAGTTGTTATGTTTCTAATCTTTGTGGTTTTGACCAGTGCAATGCTGTTTTTGAGGCTGAATTAAATAGTTGGTATTGAGGATAAGAGAGAGCTTAGAAATTTTCATGTATCTTCACTATCTTACCTTTTTAACTTTTAAAAGAAAATTATTCTTTCTTTTTGTTTTCTTTTTTATATTTCCCTTGAGTTCTGTATTTGGAATCAAATTTTCTATTTGTCCCTGGTCTTTTCATCAGAAATAGACGAAATTCATCTGTTTCATTGAATGACCATCTTTTTCTTATAATGATGATGCTTAATTCTGCTGGATAATTAATTTTTGGCTGCAAACCAAGTTCCTTTACTTTTTGGTATTTCACATTCCATGCTTTTCTATCTTTTAAAGTGGGTCCTGCTAGGCCCTGGGTAATACTCACTGTGACTGTTTTTTTTTTTTTTTTAATTTATTTTTTTATTTATAATTTTTTTCACAGTATATATGCATGAGTAATTTCTTTTATAATATTATCCCTTGTATTCATTTTTCCGAATTATCCCCTCCCTCCCCTTGATGACAGGCAATCCCATACATATTACATATGTTACAATATAATATAGATACAATATATGTGTGTAAATACCATTTTCTTGTTGCACATTAAGTATTACATCCCGAAGATATAAGTAACCTGGGTACATAGACAGTAGTACTAACAATTTACATTCACTTCCCAATGTTCCTTGTCTGGGTGTAGTTATTTCTGTCCAGCATTGATCAACTTCAAGTGAGTTGGATCTTCTTTATATTGAAGATATCGACTTCCATGAGAATATATCTTCATACAGCATTGAAGTGTACAGTGATCTTCTGGTTCTATTCATTTCACTCAGCATCAGTTGATGTAAGTCTCCCCAAGCCTCTCTGTATTCCTCCTGCTGGTCATTTCTTACAGAGCAATAATATTCCTTAATATTCATATACCATAATTTACCCAACCATTCTCCAAATGATGGACATCCATTCATCTCCCAGTTTCTAGCCATTACAAAATGAGCTGCCACAAACCTTTTTGGCACATACAGGTCCCTTTCCGCTCTTTAGTATTTCTTTGGGATATAAGCGCAATAGAAGCAATGCTGGAACAAAGGGAATGCACATTCTGATAACATTTTGGGCATAGTTCCAAATTCCTCTCCAGAATGGCTGGATTCTTTCACAACTCCACCAACAATGTATTAGTGTCCCAGTTTTCCCACATCCCCTCCAACATTTATCATTATTTATTCCTGTCATCTTAGCCAATCTGAGAGGTGTGTAGTGGTACCTCAGAGTTGTCATAATTTGCATTTCTCTGATCAGTAGTGATTTGGAACACTCTTTCATATGAGTGGATATAGTTTCAATTTCATCATCTGAGAATTGTCTGTTCATATCCTTTGACCATTTATCAATTGGAGAATGGTTTGATTTCCTATAAATTAGGATACATTTTCTATATATTTTGGAAATGCGACCTGTGTCAGAACCTTTAACTTTAAAAATATTTCCCAAGTTGTTACTTCCCTTCTAATCTTGTTTGCATTAGTATTGTTTGTACAGAAACTTTTTAGTTTGATGTAAGCAAAATCTTCTATTTTGCCATCAATAATGATCTCTAGTTCTCCTCTGGTCATAAATTCCTTCCTCCTCCACAGGTCTGAGAGGTAGACTATTCTCTGTTCCTCTAATCTATTTATAATCTCCTTCTTTATGCCTAAGTTATGGACCCATTTTGATCTTATCTTGGTATATGGTGTTAAGTGTGAATCCATATCTAATTTCTGCCATACTAATTTCCAGTTTTCCCAACAGTTTTTTTTTTTTTTTTGAAATAATGAATTTTTATCCCTAATGTTGGTATCTTTGTGTTTATCACACATTAGATTGCTATAGTTGTACCCTTTTTTGTCCTTTGTATCTAATCTGTTCCACTGATCTACCGGTCTATTTCTTAGCCAATACCAAATGGTTTGGGTGACTGCTGCTATATAATATAGCTTTAGATCAGGTACACTTAGACCACTTTCCTCTGATTTTTTTTTTTTCATTAGTTCCCTTGCAATTCTCGACCTTTTATTCTTCCATATGAATTTTGTTGTTATTTTTTCTAGGTCATTAAAATAGTTTCTTGGGAGTCTGATTGGTATAGCACTAAATAAATAGATTAGTTTGGGGAGTATTGTCATCTTTATTATATTTGCTCAGCCTATCCAGCCTCAAGACTATCCAAGCACTGAATGTGTTTCCAGTTATTTAAATCTGACTTTATTTTTGTGGCAAGTGTTTTGTAATTTTTCTCATATAATTCCTGACTATTCTTTGGTAGATGGATTCCCAAATACTTTATACTCTCAACATTTGTTTGGAATGGAATTTCTCTTTGTATCTCTTGCTGTTGCATTTTGTTGGTGATATATAAAAATGCTGAGGATTTATGTGGATTTATTTTGCATCCTGCAAATTTGCTAAAATTCTGAATTATTTCTAATAGCTTTTTAGCAGAGTCTTTGGGGTTCTTTAAGTATACCATCATGTCATCTGCAAAGAGTTTGATTTCCTCATTTCCTATTCTAATTCCTTGAATCTCTTTCTCGGCTCTTATTGCCGAGGCTAGTGTTTCTAGTACTATATTGAATAGTAATGGTGATAGTGGGCAACCTTGTTTCACTCCTGATCTTACTGGGAAAGGTTGCAGTTTATTTCTATTGCATATTATGCTGACTGACGGTCGTAAATATATGCTCCTGATTATTCTAAGGAATGGTCCATTTATTCCTATGTTCTCAAGTGTTTTTAGTAGGAATGGATGTTGGATTTTGTCAAATGCTTATTCTGCATTTATTGAGATGATCATATGGTTTTTATTAATTTGATTATTAATATGGTCAATTATACTAGTAGCTTTCCTAATATTAAACCATCCCTGCATTCCTGGTATGAATCCTACTTGATCATAGTGTATTATCCTGGGGATGATTTTCTGAAGTCTTTTTGCTAATATCTTATTTAAGATTTTAGCATCAATATTCATTAAGGAAATAATTGGTCTATAATTTTCTTTTTCAGTTGTTGATGGACCTGGTTTAGGTATCAGTACCATGTCTGTGTCATAAAAGGAGTTTGGTAGGACTCCTTCATCCCCTATTTTTTTCAAATAGTTTATATAGCACTGGGGTAATTGTTCTTTAAATGTTTGGTAGAATTCGCATGTAAATCCATCTGGTCCTGGGGATTTTTTCCTGGGGAGTTGATTAATAGCTTGTTCTATTTATTTTTCTGAAATGGGACTATTTAAGCAATTTGTCTCCTCCTCTGTTAATCTAGGAAGGCTATATTTTTGGAGAAAGTCATCCATTTCACTTAAGTTATCAACTTTATTGGCATAAAGTTGGGCAAAGTAACTCCTTATTATTTCTCTAATTTCCTCTTCATTGGTGGAAAGATCCTCCTTTTCATTTGTAAGACTAACAATTTGATTTTCCTCTTTCCTTTTTCTGGTCAGATTTACCAAAGGTTTATCTATTTTATTGGCTTTTTCATAAAACTAACTCTTGGTTTTATTTATTAATTCAATAGTTTTTTTTTTACTTTCAATATTATTGATTTCTCCTTTTAATTTTTGTATTTCAAGTTTAATTTTTGGTTGGGGGGTTTTAATTTGATCTTTTTCTAGCTTTTTAAGTTGCAGGCCCAATTCGTTCATCTTTGCTTTCTCTATTTTGTTCAGATAAGCCTCTAAAGATATAAAATTTCCCCTTATTACTGCTTTAGCTGCATCCCACAGATTTTGGTATGATGTCTCATCATTGTCATTATCTTGGGTGAAATTATTAATTGTTTCTATAATTTGCTGTTTCACCCAGTCATTCTTTAAGATGAGATTATTCAGTTTCCAATTACTTTTTGGTCTATTTACCCCTAACTTCTTACTTTTATTGCATTGCGATCTGAGAAGAAGGCATTTATTATTTCTGCCTTCCTACATTTAATTTTGAAATCTTTATGTCCTAATATATGGTCAATTTTTGTATAGGATCCATGAACTGCTGAGAAGAAAGTATATTCCTTTCTATTGCCATTCAGTTTTCTCCAAAGGTCTCTCATACCTAGTTTTTCTAATGTTATATTTACTTTTTAAATTTCTTTCTTATTTGTTTTGTGGTTGGATTTGTCTAAATCTGAGAGTGCAAGGTTGAGATCTCCCACTATTATAGTTTTACTGTCTATTTCTTCTTGCAATTCTCTTAAGTATTGATATGGCTTCATTATTTATGCTACCTTTCAGCAGGATATAGTTTCCTTCCTTATCTCTTATAACTAGATAACTTGTGCTTTTGCTTGATCTGAGATAAGGATAGCTACTCCTGCTTTTTTGGCTTTACCTGAAGCATAATACATTCTGCTCCAACCTTTTACCTTTACTCTGCATGTATCTCCCTGCTTTAAGTGTGTTTCCTATAAACAGCATATAGTAGGGTTCTGATTTTTGATCCAGTCTGCTATCCGTCTCCATTTGATGGGAGCGTTCATCCCATTCACATTTACAGTTAAAATTACTAAATCTGTATTTCCTGCCATCATATTATCCCCAGATTATGCTTTTTCCCTTGACCCCTTGAACCCCTTCCCCGATATTTAATTTATAGACCCCACTTGTGACACGCAGCCCTCCTCTTTTTTTTTAATCCCTCCCCCTCCCTCCAAGTCCCTTCCCTTATTCTCCTTTTCCTTTTCCCTTTTCCTCTCCCCCCTTTTAATGAGGTGAGAGAGAATTCTCTGAAAAACAAATATGTCAATTATTTACTCTTTGAGCCTCTTCTGATGAGAGTAAGATTTATACAATGTTTCTCCCCCTCTCTAAATTCCCTCAGATATGGTGTATTTTCTATGCCTCTTCCTGGGATGTAGTTTCCCTCTTTTTATCACTCCCTCGCCTTTTTCTGATACTATGCCCTTCCCTTTACTACACCCCCTTTTTTTCTTTTATATCAGTAAAATCCAATTATCCATGAGTACTTTCTATATACCCACAACAGCCTCAAGCCAAGCAAGGCTCTATGAGTTACCGCCCACTTTTCAATCTCTTAACTACTCCCAGGTGAAAGCCTGGAAAGCCTAAGTCGGCCACACCCAGAGTGTCGAGATCTGTTGAGTCACCCCCAGGATCAGGAAGATACAGTCTCTGGAATTAAATTTTAAAGTGGCTTAATTTCTCTCTGAAATGCTGTTTTATAATCAGAGAAGAGCTAACAGCCTGTGCCAGATTCTTCTATCTCAGTGGCTTCTCTGATCCCAGAGCCCTCCCCAGCACGATTGGTGCAGCATGCCAGCACCCAACTATCTGTACTGGCCTTCTTCTTCCTCCCCTGGGAGCTGACCTTTCCTGTTGAAACTCCAGATTCTCTTCAGCTGGTAAGTCATGCTTCCAGTCCTTGTGGTTTCTATCAGTCCAGAGCTATTTTTGAGGTTGATTTATCTACTTGGTATTGAGGGAAGAAGGGAGCTCACAGAGTCTTGTGTATCATCTCCACCATCTTGGCTCCGCCCCCCAACAGTAATTATTCTTAAGAAACTCATAATCTAGTATAAGACTTCTCTATTTTGCAAGTTTTGGTTTGATATTGTGCTAAAATACTCATCCTTTATCTTCTACCCATATTGCTCTTACATTTGTCTTTCAAGGCAAAATAAAACACATATAACATTTTTAGGATGGCCCTTAAAATTGTTTTTTTTTATTATTGATTTTATAATTATAACATTTTGACAGTACATATGCATAAGGTAATTTTTTACAACATTATCCCTTGTACTCCCTTCTGTTAAGAATTTTTTCCCTCCTTCCCTCCACCCCCTCCCCTAGATGGCAGGCATTCCCATACATATTAAATATGTTATAGTATAGGAGGACTTCCGGCCAAGATGGCGGCGTGGAGGCAGACAGCTGCTTGAGCTCCTCGTTTTCTCTCAGAACTTACTTCATGACAAGCCTCTGACTTAATGCTTGACCCAGAAAGAAATCCACAAATTATCACCAAGAGAAGACATCCTTGAAAGTCGCCAGAAAAGGTCTGTGTTTGTTCGGGGGAGGGTCAATCAGACTGGGCGCAGACTGAGGGCAGACAGCCAGAGCAAGACAGGCAGCTCACACAGCTCAGACCGGAGGGGGAGGGGTGTGATCTCTGCCGTTTCTGTGAAAGGGCTTTTGCCCCAGTGTGGATGCTCCGTCTTGGCAGCAAGCCAGGAGCGGTGGAGAGGGTGTAAACACCGAGGTCAAGATTAAAACCCCAGAAAGCCAGCGTCTCTCAGAGCCCGGCCACCCCCAACCCCCACCTGGACTGACTCGGTGCGTTCTCAGAGCCTCAGAGCGCAGACTCAGTACAGTCATTGCTGTTCTGTTAGTGGCTCTCTGCTGCCCTACCCCCAGTCTGTAGAGGAAGCCCATTAATACCATCCAGCCCTATCCCCCGCAAAACAGACCAATTGTTTCTCTTGTCAGTTTGTTTTCTTTGATTCCTACTCTGACAAAATGAATAAAAAATTCAAAAGGGCTCTAACCATTGACAGCTTCTGTGTGGAGAGGGAGCAGACTTCAAATGCTGAAGAGACTAGGAACAGAATGTCCCCAGATGTATCCCCTGGGAGGGATATAAGCTGCTCCTCAATACAAAAGAACCTCATAGAGGAAATCAAAAAGGCTCTCACAAGAGAGCTGGAAGAGAAATGGGAAAAGGAAAGGGAAGCTTGGCAAGAGAGCCTGGAGAAGTCATCCCATGCATTCAAAGACAGAATGGATAAAGAAATCAAATCATTGAGAAACAAGATTAGTGAGCTGGAAAAGGTAAACAACTCCAAGGAAAACAGGATTAGTGAGCTGGAAAAGGTAAACAACTCCAAGGAAAACAGGATTAGAGAGCTGGAAAAAGAAATCAGCTCTCTAAAAAATAAAATGGATACAATGGAAAAAAATTCCATAGAAGATAAAAACTCAATTGGACAATTACAAAGAGATATAAAAAAAGTGAGTGAAGAAAATACATCATTGAAAATTAGACTGGAACAAGTAGAAATGAATGACTCAAGGAGAAACCAAGAGGGAGTCAAGCAAAACCAGAGAAATGAAACAATTGAAAAGACTGTCAAGTACCTTACCAGAAAGACAACAGACCTGGAAAACAGATCCAGGAGAGACAATTTGAGAATAATCGGACTCCCTGAAAAATGGGAGGAAAAAAAGAGCTTGGACACCATTTTCGAGGAAATTATCAAAGAGAACTGCCCAGACGTTTTGGAAACAGAGGGTAAAATAGACATTGAGAAAATTCATCGATCACCTACTGAAAGGGACCCTAAAATCAAAACGCCAAGAAATATAGTGGCCAAGTTCAAGAACCATCAGACAAAGGAAAAGATATTGGAAGCTGCTAGAAAAAAACAATTCAGATATGGAGGATCCACAATAAGGATAACACAGGATCTAGCAGCGTCCACATTAAAAGAACGCAGGGCCTGGAACATGATATTCCGAAAGGCTAAGGAACTTGGTATGCAGCCAAGAATAACTTACCCAGCAAGAATGAGCATCGTTTTCCAGGGAAGAAGATGGACATTTAACGAAATAAATGAATTCCATCTATTTTTGATGAAAAAACCAGACCTACATAAAAGGTTTGATCTTCAAATACAGAACTCAAGAGACTTCTAAAAAAGGTAAAAAGAAATCTTGAGAACTATACTTCTGTCAAAAAAATATGTAAAGAACATATGTACAATTTGTCTTAAAAACTAGAGTTGGAAAGGAGATTATATCATAAAAAAGTATAAAGTGGTGGTACTACATCTCATGAAGAGGCAAAGGTAACCTATTATATCTGAGAGAAAGAAAGGAGGGAGATGAACATAGCGTGTATCAATAGACATATTCGATTTATGGTGAAACTTCTTCCACTTCATTGAAAAGTGAAAGGGAAGGAGTAAGCTAAGGGGAAGGGAATACAGTAATTTCGAGGAAAAGGGATAAAATAAGGGGAGGATCTTTAAGGTGGGGGAGGGATCCTAAAAAGGGAGGGCTGTGAAAAGCAAGTGGTGTTTACCAGTTTAATACTGGATAGGAGGGTAAAAGGGAAGGAAAGGGGAAAAGCATAAGCAGGGGTTAATAGGATGGCAAGCAATATAGAATTAGTCCTTCTAACCATAAATGTGAATGGGGCAAACTGCCTCATAAAGAGGAAGCAGTTAGCAGACTGGATTAAAAGTCAGAATCCTACTATATGTTGTTTACAGGAAACACACCTGAAACAGGATGAGACATTCAAACTAAAAGTAAAAGGGTGGAGCAGAATCTATTATGCTTCAGGCAAAACCAAAAAAGCAGGAGTAGCCATCCTCATCTCAGATCAAGCAAAAACAAAAATTGATCTAATTAAAAGAGATAAGGAAGGGCATTATATCCTGCTAAAGGGAAGCATCAATAGTGAAGCAGTATCAATATTAAACATGTATGCACCAAGTGGTGCAGCATCTAAATTCTTAAAAGAGAAATTAAGAGAGCTGCAAGAGGAAATAGATAGCAAAACTATAATAGTGGGAGATCTCAACCTTGCACTATCAGAATTAGATAAATCAAACCACAAAATAAATAAGAAAGAAGTCAAAGAGGTAAATAGAATACTAGAAAAGTTTGATATGATAGATCTTTGGCGAAAGCTAAATGGAGACAGAAAGGAATATACTTTCTTCTCAGCAGTTCATGGAACCTATACAAAAATTGATCATATACTAGGGCATAAAACCCTCAAAATCAAATGCAGTAAGGCAGAAATAGTAAATGCATCCTTTTCAGACCATAATGCAATCAAAATAACATTTAATAAAAAGCCAGGGGAAAATAGACCAAAAAATAATTGGAAACTAAATAATCTTATACTAAAGAATGATTGGGTAAAACAGCAAATCATAGACATAATTAATAACTTCACCCAAGAAAATGACAATAATGAGACATCATACCAAAATGTGTGGGATACAGCCAAAGCAGTAATTAGGGGAAGTTTTATATCTCTACAGGCCTACTTGCATAAAGTAGAGAAAGAGAGGGCCAACGAATTGGGTTTACAACTAAAATTGCTAGAAAAGGAACAAATTAAAAACCCCCAGACAAACACAAAACTTGAAATTCAAAAAATAAAAGGTGAGATTAATAAAATTGAAAGTAAAAAAACTATTGAATTAATTAATAAAACTAAGAGTTGGTTTTATGAAAAAACCAACAAAATAGACAAACCCTTAGTAAACCTGATTAAAAAAAGGAAAGAGAAAAAGCAAATTGATAGTCTTGAAAATGAAAAGGGTGAACTCACCACTAATGAAGAGGAAATTAGAACAATAGTTAGGAGCTACTTTGCTCAACTTTATGCCGATAAATTCGATAACTTAAATGAAATGGAAGAATACCTTCAAAAATATAGCTTGCCCAGATTAACAGAGGAAGAAGTAAGTAGTCTAAATAGTCCCATCTCAGAAAAAGAAATAGACCAAGCTATTAACCAACTTCCTAAGAAAAAGTCCCCAGGACCAGATGGATTTACAGGTGAATTCTACCAAACATTTAAAGAACAACTAACTCCAATGCTATGTAAACTATTTGAAAAAATAGGGATTGAAGGAGTCCTACCAAATTCCTTCTATGACACAGACATGGTACTGATACCTAAACCAGGTAGATCGAAAACTGAGAAAGAAAACTATAGACCAATTTCCTTAATGAATATTGATGCTAAAATATTAAATAAGATATTAGCAAATAGACTTCAGAAAATCATCCCCAGGATAATACACTATGACCAAGTGGGATTTATACCAGGAATGCAGGGCTGGTTTAATATTAGGAAAACTATTAGTATAATTGACCATATTAATAATCAAATTAATAAAAACCATATGATCATCTCAATAGATGCAGAAAAGGCATTTGATAAAATCCAACATCCATTCCTACTAAAAACGCTTGAGAGTATAGGAATAAATGGACTATTCCTTAAAATAATAAGGAGCATATATTTAAAACCTTCAGTAAACATCATATGTAATGGTGATAAATTAGAACCTTTCCCTGTAAGATCAGGAGTGAAACAAGGTTGCCCACTATCACCATTACTATTCAATATAGTACTAGAAACTCTAGCATTGGCAATAAGAGCCGAGAAAGAGATCCAAGGAATTAGAGTAGGAAATGAAGAAATCAAATTGTCACTTTTCGCAGATGACATGATGGTATACTTAGAGAACCCCAAAGACTCTGCTAAAAAGCTATTAGAAATAATTCAGAATTTTAGCAAAGTCGCAGGATACAAAATAAATCCACATAAATCCTCGGGATTTTTATACATTACCAACACAATCCAACAGCAAGAGATACAAAAAGAAATTCCATTCAAAATAACAGTCGATAGTATCAAATATTTGGGAATATATCTACCAAAGGAGAGTCAGGAATTATATGAGCAAAATTACAAAACACTTGCCACAAAAATAAAGTCAGATTTAAATAATTGGAAAGACATTCAATGTTCTTGGATAGGCCGAGCGAATATAATAAAGATGACAATACTCCCCAAACTACTCTATTTATTTAGTGCTATACCAATCAGACTCCCAAGAAACTATTTTAATGACCTAGAAAAAATAACAACAAAATTCATATGGAAGAATAAAAGGTCGAGAATTGCAAGGGAACTAATGAAAAAAAAGTCAGAGGAAGGTGGTCTAAGTGTACCTGATTTAAAGCTATATTATAAAGCAACAGTCACCAAAACCATTTGGTATTGGCTAAGAAATAGACTAGTTGATCAGTGGCATAGGTTAGGTTCACAGGACAAGATAGTGAATAAAAATAGCAATCTAATCTTTGACAAACCCAAAGATCCCAAATTTTGGGATAAGAATTCATTATTTGACAAAAACTGCTGGGAAAACTGGAAATTAGTATGGCAGAAACTAGGCATGGACCCACATTTAACACCACATACTAAGATTAGATCAAAATGGGTCCAAGATTTAGGCATAAAGAACGAAATCATAAATAAATTGGAGGAACATGGGATGGTTTACCTCTCAGACTTGTGGAAGAGGAAGGAGTTTGTGTCCAAGGGAGAACTAGAGACCATTATTGATCACAAAATAGAACATTTTGATTACACCAAATTAAAAAGTTTCTGCACAAACAAAACTAATGCAAACAAGATTAGAAGGGAAGTAACAAATTGGGAAAAAATTTTTACAGTTAAAGGTTCTGATAAAGGCCTCATCTCCAAAATATACAGAGAATTGACTTCAATTTATAAGAAATCAAGCCATTCTCCAATTGATAAATGGTCAAAGGATATGAACAGACAATTTTCAGATGATGAAATTAAAACTATTTCCACTCATATGAAAGAGTGTTCCAAATCACTATTGATCAGAGAAATGCAAATTAAGACAACTCTGAGGTATCATTACACACCTGTCAGATTGGCTAAAATGACAGGAACAAATAACGATGAATGTTGGAGGGGCTGTGGGAAAACTGGGACACTGATGCATTGTTGGTGGAGTTGTGAAAGAATCCAACCATTCTGGAGAGCAATCTGGAATTATGCCCAAAAAGTTATCAAAATGTGCATACCCTTTGACCCAGCCATACTACTACTGGGCTTATACCCCAAGGAACTACTAGAGAAGGGAAAGGGTCCTGTATGTGCCAAAATGTTTGTGGCAGCCCTTTTCATAGTGGCTAGAAGCTGGAAGATGAATGGATGTCCATCAATTGGAGAATGGTTGGGTAAACTATGGTATATGAATGTTATGGAATATTACTGTTCTATAAGAAATGACCAACAGGAGAAATACAGAGAGGCTTGGAGAGACTTAAATCAACTGATGCTGAGTGAAACGAGCAGAACCAGAAGATCATTATACACTTCAACAATGATACTGTAGGAGGATGTATGCTGATGGAAGTGGATTTCTTCAACATAGAGAAGAGCTAATCCAATTCCAATTGATTAATGATGGACAGAACCAGCTACATCCAGAAAAGGAACACTGGGAAATGAATGTAAACTGTTATTTTTACTTTCTGAATCCAATTCTTCCTGTGCAACAAAAAATTCGGTTCTACACACATATATTGTATCTAAATTATACTGTAATATATTTAACATATATAAGACTGCTTGCCATCTGGGGGAGGGGGTTGGGGGAGGAAGGGAAAAAATCTGAATAGAAGTAAGTGCAAGGGATAATGTTGTAAAAAATTACCCATGCATATGTACTGTCAAAAAATGTTATAATTATAAAATAAAATTAAAAATTTAAAAAAAAAATATGTTATAGTATATCCTAAGTACAATATATATGTGCAGAACTGAAGTTTGTGGGTCGTTGTTGCAAAGGAAGAATTGGATTCAGAAGGTAAAAGTAACCTGGGGAGAAATGCAAAAAATTGTTAACAGTTTACACTAATTTCCCAGTGTTCCTTCTCTGAATGTAGCTGATTGTTCATCACTGATCAATTGGAATTGGATTAGCTCTTCTCTATGTTGAAGATATCCACTTCCATAAGTTATTGTTAAAGTGTATAATGATCTCCTAGTTCTGCTCATTTCACTCAGCATCAGTCTCTCCAAGACTCTGCATTCATGCTGTTGGTCATTTCTTACAGAGCAATAACATTCCATAACATTCATATATCATAATTTACCCAACCATTCTCCAATTGATGGGCATCCATTCATTTTCCAGTTTCTAGCCACTACATAAAGGACTGCCACAAACATTTTGGCACACAAAGGTCCTTTTTTCTTCTTTATTATTTACTTGGCATATAAGCCCAGTAGTAGCTCTGCTGGATCAAAGGGTATGCACAGTTTGATAACTTTTTGGGCATAATTCCAGATTGCTCTCCAGAATGGTGGGATTCTTTCACAACTCCACCAACAATGCATCAGTGTCCCAGTTTTCCCACATCTCCTCCAACATTCATCATTATTTGTTCCTGTCATCTTAGCCAATCTGACAGGTGTGTAGTGGTATCTCAGAGTTGTCTTAATTTGCATTTCGCTGATCAGTAGTGGTTTGGAACACTCTTTCATAGAGTAATAATAGTTTCAATTTCATCATCTGAAAATTGTATGTTCATATCCTTTGACCATTTATAAATTAAAGAATGGCTTGATTTCTTTTAAATTAGAGTCAATTCTCTGTATATTTTGGAGATGAGGCCTTTATCAGAACCTTTAACTATAAAAATGCTTTCCCACTTTGTTACTTCCCTTCTAATCTTGTTTGCATTAGTTTTATTTGTACAAAAGCTTTTTAATTTGATGTAATCAAAATTTTCTATTTTGTGATCAATAATGATCTCTAGTTTTCCTTTGGACACAAATTTCTTCCTCCTCCACAAGTCTGAGAAGTAAACTATTCTATGTTCCTGTTATTTATGATCTCATTCTTTATTCTTGAATCAGAGACCCATTTTGATCTTATCTTATTATGTTGGGTCCATGCCTAGTTTCTGCCATAGTAATTTATGGTTTTGCCAGCAGTTTTTGTCAAATAATGAATTCTTATCCCAAAAGTTGGGATCTTTGGGTTTGTCAAACACTAGATTGCTATTTTTATCCACTACCTTATTCTGTGAACCTAACCTATTCCACTGATCAACTAGTCTATTTCTTAGCCAATACCAAATGGTTTTGGTGACTGCTGCTTTATAATATAGTCCTAGATCAGGTACACCTAGGCCATCTTCCTTTGTTTGTTTTTTTTATGTTTGTTTGTTTGTTTTTGTTTTTTTTTCCCATTACTTTTCTTGAAATTCTCCACCTTTTGTTCTTCCATATGAATTTTGTTGTTATTTTATTTAGGTCATTAAAATAGTTTCTTGGGAGTCTGATTGGTATAGCAATAATAAATAGATAAGTTTAGGGAGTATTGTCATTTTGATTATATTCACTCAACATATCCAAGAGCACTTAATGTCTTTCCAATTAATTAAATCTAACTTTATTTTTGTGGCAAGTGTTTTGTAATTTTGCTCACATAATTCCTGACTTTCCTTTGGTAGATATATTGCAAAATATTTTATACTATTGACAGTTATTTTGAATGGAATTTCTCTTTCTATCTCTTGCTGTTGGATTGTGTTGGTAATGTATAAAATTACTGAGGATTTATGTGGATTTATTTTGTATCCTTCAACTTTGCAGGATAGAAAAATAAAAGGTCGAAAATTTCAAGGGAATTAATGAAAAAAAAGTCAGATGAAGGTAGTCTAGGTATACCTGATCTAGAACTATATTATAAAGCAGCAGTCACCAAAACCATTTGGTATTGGCTAAGAAATAGACCAGTCGATCAGTGGAACAG
Source organism: Sminthopsis crassicaudata (assembly GCF_048593235.1). Lineage (NCBI taxonomy): Eukaryota > Metazoa > Chordata > Mammalia > Dasyuromorphia > Dasyuridae > Sminthopsis > Sminthopsis crassicaudata. The sequence goes on along the minus strand of NC_133617.1, from coordinate 681,952,470 downwards.
ATTAAGTAAAAAGGACAAAAAAAAGGGTACAACTGTAGCAATCTAGTGTGTGATAAACCCAAAGATACCAATATTAGGGATAAAAATACATTATTTGAAAAAAAAACTGTTGCAAAAACTGCAATTAGTATGGCAGAAATTGGATATGGACCCACACTTAACACCATATAACAAGATAAGATCAAAATGGGTCCATGATTTAGGCATAAAGAAAGAGATCATAAATAGATTAGAGGAACAGAGAATAGTCTACTTCTCAGACTTGTGGAGGAGAAAGAAATTTATGACTAGAGAAGAACTAGAGATCATTATTGATCACAAAATAGAAGATTTTGATTACATCAAACTAAAAATTTTCTGTACAAACAATACTAATTCAAACAAGATTAGAAGGGAAGTAACAAATTGGGAAAATATTTTTAAAGTTAAAGGTTCTGACACAGGTCGCATTTCCAAAATATATAGATAATTGATCCTAATTTATAAGAAATCAAACCATTTTCCAATTGATAAATGGTCAAAGGATATGAACAGACAATTCTCAGATGAAGAAATTGAAACTATTTCCACTCATATGAAAGAGTGTTCCAAATCACTACTGATCAGAGAAATCCAAATTAAGACTACTCTGAGATACCACTACACACCTGTCAGATTGGCTAAGATGACAGGAATAAATAATGATGAATTTTGGAAGGGATGTGGGAAAACTGGGACACTAATGCATTGTTGGTGGAGTTGTGAAAGAATCCAACCATTCTGGAGAGCAATCTATAATTACGCCGAAAAAGTTATCAAACTGTGCATACCCTTTCATCCAGCATTGCTGCTATTGGGCTTATATCCCAAAGAAATACTAAAGAGTGGAAAGGGACCTGTATGTGCCAAAAAGGTTTGTGGCAGATCATTTTGTAGTGGCTAGAAACTGGGAGATGAATGGATGTCCATCATTTGGAGAATGGTTCGGTAAATTATGGTATATGAATGTTATGGAATATTATTGCTCTGTAAGAAATGACCAGCAGGAGGAATACAGAGAGGCTTGGAGAGACTTACATCCACTGATGCTGAGTGAAATGAATAGAACCAGAAGATTGCTGTACACTTCAATGCTATATGAAGATGTATTCTGATGGAAGTGGATATCTTCTATATAAAGAAGATCCAACTCACTTCCAGCTGGTCAATGATGGACAGAAACAACTACACCCAGAGAAGGAACACTGGGAATTAAATGTAAACTGTTAGAACTATTGTCTATCTACCCAGGTTACTTATACCTTCGGAATCTAATACTTATCCTGCAACAAGAAAATTGGATTTACACACATATATTGTATCTATATTATATTGTAACACATGTAAAATGTATGAGATTGCCTGTCATCTAGGGAAGGGAGTAGAGGGAGGGAGGGGAAAATCTGGAAAAATGAATACAAGGGATAATGTTATATAAAACAATTACTCATGCATATATATTGTCAAAAATGTATAATTATAAAATTAATAAAGTAAAATAAAATAAAATTTAAAAAAAAAAAAGAATTGATAGAATCCATTTTTTTTCTTTAAATGTCTATCTTCTTCCCTGGAAAGAGATGCTCACTTTTGCTGGGTAAGTTATTCTTGGTTGTATACCAAGTTCCTTAGCCTTTCAGAATATCATATTCCATGCCCTTTGTTCCTTTAATGTGGACACTGCTAGATCCTGGGTTATCCTTATTATGGCTCCTCCATATCTGAATTGCTTTTTTTCTAGTAGCTTGCAATATTTTTTCCTTTGTCTGATAGTTCTTGAACTTGGCCACTATATGTCTTGGTGTTTTGATTTTTAGGGTCCCTTTCAGCAGGTGATCAATGAATTTTTTCAATGTCTATTTTACCCTCTGTTTCCAAAACCTCTGGGCAGTTCACTTTGATAATTTCCTGAAAAATAGTGTCCAGGAAAGTTTTTTTCCTCACACTTTCAGGGAATCTGGTTATTCTCACATTGTCTCTCCTGGATCTGTTTTCCAGGTCTGTTGTCTTTCCAATAAGGTACTTGACATTCTTTTCAATTGTTTCATTTTTCTGATTTTGCTTGACTACCTCTTGGTTTCTCCTTGAGTCATTCACTTCTACTTGTTCCATTCTAATTTTCAATGATGTATTTTCTTCACTCACTTTTTAAATATCTTTTTGTAATTGTCCAATTGAGTTTTTTATCTTCTCTGGAATTTTTTTTCCATTTCATCAATTTTATTTTTTAGAGAGCTGTTTTCTTTTTCCATTTCACTAATTTTATTTCTCAATGATTTGATCTCTTTATCCACTCTGAATGACTTCTCCAGACTCTCTTGCCAAGCTTCACTTTCCTTTTCCTATTTCTCTTCTAACTCTCTTCCGAGAGCCTTTTTGATTTCCTCTATGAGAATTTTGTGTATTGAAGAGCAGATCATATCCCCCTTAAGGGATTCCTCTGGAGACAATCTGCTTTTTGTCTCCTCAGGATTTGAAGTCTGTTCTCTATCCATACAGAAGCTGTCAATCTTTAGAGCCCTTTTAAATTTTTTGTTCATTTTGTCAGAGAGGGAATTGAAGAAAACAAATTGACAAGAGAAACAATTGGTCTGTTTCTGGGGGGGGATGGGGCTGGATGGTGTTACTGGGCTTCCTCTACAGACTGTGGGAGACAGAAGCAAGGCACTAACAGGATAGTGATGGCTTTGCTGTGTGGTTTGAGCCTCTAAGAACAAGCTGAGTCACTCTGGGTGGGGGTGGGGATGGACGGTTCCGAGAGCCGCTAACTTTCTGGGGTTTTATTCTTTACCTCCAGTGTTTACACCTTCTCTGATGCTCCTGGCTTGCTGCCAAGATGGAGTATACACAATAGGGTAAAGGTCTTTTTGCAGAGATCGCACCCCTCCCCTCTCTGGTCTGAGCAGTGTGAGCTGCCTGCCTCTCTTGCTGTTTGCCCTCAGTCTGCTCCCATTCTGTTCATTCCTTCCCCTGAGCAAAAACAGACCTTTTCTGGTGAATTTCATTGATGTCTTCTGTTGGTAATTATTTGTGTCTTTCTTTTCCGGTCAAGCATTAAGCAATTAATGTCATGAAGTATATTCTCAGAGAAAATGTGGAGCTCAAGCAGCTGTGCACCTCCTCTACCATCTTGGCCAGAAGTCCCCTTAAGATATTTAAAGACATATTTTTTTTCATTCATTTCTTTCCCTTCTCCATCCCACTCTTTTTGATTCTAGCTCCCTAGTTTTCTGTTCTTTAGTCAAAATGTTTCTAGTTACTATAAAATATCATTCTATGCCCTGATTTTTAAAATTCAAAACATCTTTCTTGTCACCTTTCTTTACATGAATTTCTATTTGTTTTTCTTCCTCTCTCTTGTTTTCCAATGAGGTATCATTATTGTGTCTAGAATTTCAAATGTGTTCAGATTTGACTAAATAATAATGAAATAACACTACCTCCACAAATCTTTCTACCAAACTTTTATTAATGTAGGCTATGGTAATATTAGTATTTATGGTTCTAAAGTTATCTTTAGATTCAAGTTGAATCAGCTATCCTTTTTGGAGGAAGAAATAAACATCCTAAATAACACTAATCTTATACATCCAGTAGATGTTAGAATTTAAATTACTTCCTTATTTTATAAAATACAATCAAAATGGATCTTTAAGCTTTATAGCAAATATATTAACTCAAAATAAGTTCTTCAGAATAGACTATTCACTACCCTCAATATTTAGTTTGTACTTTTCATCTTGCATGGACTTTTTTTTTTGGCCTAGATATTCCCTGTAATATCCCTCTATTCTTTACTTAATGAATTAATATATTTCTTAAGGACCAATTTAAAGGTTGCATGTTCTTTATTCTAACTTGTAAATACTTATTTTAACCTTTCTTGTGTACTTTGTTCAGATGAGTAATTACATCTTTGTAGATGTGATATGCACACTATCAAGCAAAAGTGTGGTTTTAAATAATTGCCAGGGATATTGAAAGGTTAAATTACTTGCCAAGGATTGGTATGTAACAATTGGTATATAAGAAAGGCAGGATAAGCATGAAGTCTTATTCAAAGGGTAGTCCTTTTCCAAAGTCAACCCTGCTTCTCTTCATGTTTTTACATATTATTTTATATTGTATTTATTTGTATGCATTACAAATCAATCTTCTTGACTGTGAATACAGACTATGTCCCCTCTACATGTTCTATTCACATCCAACACCTATTAGAATTCTCATCACATTGTAAATACTTAATAAATGTTCATTTGACATAAATTAAAATTAAATGAATACAAGATCATGACTGTAGATACTCCATTGCATTTCATTCTTGCTATGTTGAGTGATGATTGAGAACAATGATTTGAAACAAAATGAAATGAAATTGCAGACATCAAAGTTAAGAGCTAAGGAAGGAAATTGAAATGTTCTCTGTTGAGTTCTGCAAAATAGCGAGGGCCTTGGGAGTATAATTAGCTATCAAAAGTAAAAAAAAATAATAATAATTGAAAGAATACTTGTAAATTGTTAGAGGCTAAGACAAAATCTCTACTAGAGTATTTTTCTGAGAACTGAAATGTGGTGACTGCATTAGGACCCCGGATGCCTTAGAATCAGCTGGAGTCAGGATAAGCAAAAGTCTTTATTCTAGGTCTTTAGCAGTAGAAATGAAGAGAGCGGATGCATAGGATCTCTGAGACCTCACTTCATCCTCTCTCAGGCATGAAGTGACTCTGGTTAGTCTCACTGCACCTCCTAGTCCCTCCTACAATTCTCTGTATACACTAAAGATTGGGCTATTACAGGATAGCAGAAAGGGCCATTTTCCAAGCATATTCTTATAGAGTATTGTCAAATCAGTAATTAGCCTCAAGTGCTCGATTGTCCAACCCCAGTGCATTGACTCGAGTTTCAGCCCTTCACAATGAAGTATTTTCTTTCTTTCTCTACTTGGGGTGGGGGTGGGGGGAAGAGCCTTATCTTTGCCCTTGTCTGCTTTTCTCTCAATTTTCATTCTAAGTATTTTCTGGTTATTAGGACATTGAAATTCTTTTGCTTTAGTTTTTTTTTTTTTTCTTTGTTTTGCTTTGTTTTGGCCTTTTGTTTTGTTTTTTTCATTATAGGGAGTAAGTTTCTTCTTCACCCTCATGACTTTTCTGCTGCAGGATAAAGTGATGAAACACATAGTGATTACTTACTGTGACCATGGGCAACAATGGCACAGTGTTAGATGTATGCTTAGCAAAGGAGTGTCCAATATCCATTGATTCATCAGGTTTTGTATCTGTGCATCTATGTGTCTGTGAATCACACACACACATACACACACACACACACACACACACACACACATACAACCTCATGTCAGTGTAAGCCCAAATAGACCAAAGATAGGTTTTCCATTACCATCCTTCAGAAATAACTAAACATCATGTTTTTAAGCTGCTGTTAATGTTTTTCTTTTTAAATTTTTCTTTTTAACTTATGGAATAAAAGAATCATTTCTACAACATAACATAACAATAGCAGTATAATAAAAAAGATTGTACATGAAATTGGAACTCTACTGTACACTATTTGCTATTTTCCTTTCAAGAATGCAAAAAATGTCATGTAAATCCTAAATCCTAAAAATGACTACAGCAAGGCAAATAGAGAAACATATGTAAAATTACCCTGTATATACTTCTATTTTTCTGGATTACGTGACTTTCTTCATATATCTTTTATATTAATTTGGATATTTATAAAAGAGATAACTTATTTCCTCAAAGTCATTATTTTTGCTGTAAATAGTATTTTTTTTCTAATTTCTTCCTCATCTAAAGGATCACACCTACCTTATTTCTTTATAGATTTTAAAGGATGCTATGCCCTTTATAATATCTATGTAGGATTGCCTATTTAACCTCTGCCCAATGTGATTAAATTTTCAGAACTACAAGCCTTCATTCCCCTACTACTGCTTCTATGTCTATTCTTTCTCAGCACCTCATTTGTATAACATGATTACTATTGTTACCTTAATTCAGCTCCTATCTTTCTTTTGAACTATCCTATTACTGATGTCAATCTCAAACATATGTTATACATTTCCCATGTAAAAAAAAAATAGTTCATGTTGAATTTCTTTACATGGATCTTTGATATTGGCTTTCATGCATTCAATTTTCTATTAAGATTTGGTTGATAGGAAGCCCTGAAGTTCTTTGCAAGTTCATTGAATGTCCATTTTTTCTTATTCAATATTATATATAATTTTTCTGAATATGATTGATTCCACAGTCATTGAGAACATGTTTTTTTTTTTTTCATATGGCTATAGATGACTTTAATTTTCTCATTTGAAAACTTTGATCACTTATAAATTGTGTAATGTTTTGTATATAAATTGAGAAATGATGTCTTTCTCAAAAACACTAACTATAAAAATTGTTTCCCAACTTTCTGCTTCCCTTCTAATTTAGTTGCATTGCATTTGTTTGCAAAAAGTCTTTTAAATTCATATAAACAAAATTATCCAATTTGCATTTCATAATCTTGTCTGTCTCTTATTTGATTATAAATCTTTCTTCATAGATCTAATAAATAAACTATGCCATCATCTTATAAATTGCTTATGGTATCACCCTTTACGTCTAAATCATGGACCCATTTTGATCTTATCTTGGTACATGGTGCAAGATGCTGATCTATATCTAGATTATATTATGTTATTTTCCAGTTTCTCAAGCATGTTTTAGCAATTAGTGTATTCTTTGTTCAGAAACCAGTCTTTGGTTTTGTAAAACAATACATTACTCCAGTCATTTAGTATTATGTCTTGTATACCTGATTGATTCAATTGATCTACCACTCTATTTTGTAGCCTCTACCAAATAGTTTTGATGATTGTTGCTATGATTGTTCAACTGTTAGGGCACCTTTCTTTGCCTCTTTTCATAATTTCCTTAACATTTTTTATCTTTTGTCCTTCCAGATAAATTTTGTTTTTCTAGCTCTCTCAATTAATTTTTGATAGTTTGATTGGCATGGCACTGAACAAATAAATTAATTTAAGTATAATTATCATTTTATTATATTAGTTCAGCCTACCAATGAGCACTTGTCATTTCCCCAATTGTTTAGATGTGACTTTATGGGAAAAAGTATTTTTTAATTATGTTCACATACTTTCTGTTAGTTTTGGCAAATAATTTTTCAAATATTTTATATTATTCACAGTTTTTTTAAATAGAATTTGTCTTTTTATCACTTTCTGCTAGGCTTTATTAAAATATATATAGAAAAACTGATTCAAAAAGATTTATTTTATACCCTGAGCCTTTACTAAAGTTGTTAATTTTATCCAGAGATTTTTTTATTTGATTATGGTTCTAAGTATACTACTATATCCTCTGGGAAGATTACTAGTTTTGGCATCTCAGTGTTTATTCTAATGCTTTCAATTTAATTTTTTCTCTTATTTTGCCTTTATGAGAAATGAGAACCAGTAATAATCATAGCAACAAATCCATCTAGATTCACTCAGAAACAAACCACTCATATTATGAGATCAAATAAGGTGAGACATTTAAAATGCTTTGGAAAATTTAAAGCACTAAATAATTGTGACCTTATATTAAATGAGGTAGATGATATCAGTTTGCTTTTTCACACTTATTTTCAGTTTGTATGCTAATTTAAAATTTTCTCAGTCCCAAACAACAAAAAATAATTTAAGGATTTGAGAATCCCCCCCAAAAAATTATAGGTTTCTCAAAATGAGCTTTTTGCATTCTAATATAATTCTTCTTTAAAATGTATTTATTATATCTTATTGTATATGAGAGTATGTGTTACATCTCCCTAACTTGATAACATGTACTTTGTATTTAAGGATGTGTGTCTAGATGTATAGGTCTTACTGGGTATCTTCTCACATTTTTATGTCTCAAAGAGGAAAAAAAGCAGACTTGCATAATTTAGCAAGATTTTTAAAAATGTTAAAGCACATATTGATAATACTATGTATGAAGCACAAAATTGTGAAATAGAGATATATTGGAAATATATCAATAAATTCACATTCCTTCCCAGCAATCATCTTTGCTTTAATAATGCTATATTAACATCAATCTTATTCTGCTTTATTATTCTAAAAGTTATTTCACACACACACACACACACACACACACACACACACACACACACACACACACACACACACCAGCCTGGAATCAAAAGGATCCACTTCCCTGACTTCAAAACTGGCCTCAGACACTTACTAGCTATATAATCCTGAGGAAGTTGCTTAATTCTGATTGACTCAATTCCTCATCTTTTAAATTAAATGAGCTATAGAAAGAAACAGAAAACTATTCCTATATCTTTGGCATGAAAATACAAAATAGGGTCTTGAACAGTCAAGCATAATTGAAATCACTCAACAAGAAAAACACCCATGTTAACGATCCCCAGCACACAATGGGGTTTTATAACTTTTATTGCATGTGTTTTAATGAAATAGTATAATAAGGCTATAACTTTAGGTCTTCATTTAATTTTGTGTGTTCTTTTAAAATTTAAAATGTGAATCAATTCATTTTGAAAATAAACAAGGAATGAACAAATGGAATTTAAATGAAAGTAAATTTAAACATCAATAGTAGTTCAAATGCCTAAAACCTCACAGTTAAGAAGTTCATAAGAGAATGCTACTATATGGAGTATTGTGTGAAACAAAAATTTTGAAAACCACTAACTGGAAAAAATCTATTGTATTGACTTAAAATTAATTATATTTTAATTCAGGGAAGCTAGTAATATTGTTGATGAAGGCAAGTGAGTTTATGTTTCTTAACCAAGAGGAGTTGTAACAAAAGAAATAGGACAATTAGTCTTCCATTTATCCTGTATCAACATTGATAGAATGTATGTTAAATGTATATACATATATATATATATATATATATACTTAGTTATATATAAAAATTAATATTTTACCATTTTAAAAACAGATCAATTATTGGTAATACTTCTCTGTTTTGATGGAACATTCATTATGTCTGCATGTATTGTAGGATTTCAAATTACAATTCAAGAAACAGGTAAATATTCTATGTATCCTATACTATTTGTAATGTTTGAAAGAAATTGTAATAGCCAAATATAGTTTAATATGAATAAAACATGCTGGTGTTGACTTTTTAGTGTTGTTTAGACTTTATTTCATTATAGGGGGGTCCTATGTGACATGCAGTAAATATTTCAAAAGAAGTAGAATGTCAGATTCATATATCTTTTTCTATTTATATTCCTATCACTTTGCACAGTGGCACATAGTAAACACCAAATACTTTTCAATCATTTTACTCATTCAAACATAAGTTAAACATGAAAAGCATGAAGAATGACTGACCAATGACAATATTACTCCAACATTATACAAGATTTATAAGAAATTATTAGAACACCCCAATTTATTGATAGAAAAATAAAAGTCAGACACTTTTCCCAAGAACTAAATTCATTCAAATCCATCTCTTTTCATTTAATGCACTCTTTTCCTACATGATGGTAGAAGTAAGGGTTGTCCAGATACAATTCTCAGCTACTTTACTGCAATGGCAAGAATAGAAGGCTTGGCTCACTCTTTGTCTGGGATAAAAAAAATTACCCAGAATGTTTTTAATCTATTTTCAATAAGAGTGTGAAAATATGTGGAAGAAGATCTATTGATTTCAAAACTTAAGAGGAAAATGTCAACTTGTTTTGATAAAACATATGAATCCCAGCATCACTTGGATACAAGATGTAGGAGATGATTCCTTCCTGTTCCCAAAAGTTGTCTTGATTTATTACTTACCAGAATTCACTACTAATTTGAACTATCAGCATTTATTAAGTATTTTTTTCTGTTCCAGGCATTAGGCTGAACTGAATTAGGGAAATAAAAAGAAGCAAAAGAAAGTAGCTTTTCCTCTCAAAGAGCTGAGAACCTAATGGAAAAGACAAGAAACAAATAAATACAGGCAAGCTCTTTTCCTCTCTCTGTCTCTCTGTCTTTGTCTTTCTCTGTCTCTGTCTATCTCTTTTTCACTCTGTCTCTCTCTGTATAAATACATATGTACACACATATATGTATAATTTATATATATGTTCTTCTATATGTCCATATACATGTCAAATATGAAATAATCAAATGAGAAAAGGCACAGGAGTTAAGAGGTTTGGGGATAAGAGAATTGTATAATACAATTGCAGGGTGGAAAACTTATTTTATACATTGGCAAGGACAACTGAGAATCAATGCCAATGCCAACAGATTTAACATTATCTTGAATAAGTTGGAAGAAACAAGTTTTCATCAGAGATATAATGTTTCATTTGCTAAAAGCAGCACTATGAACAATATTAGAATGTAACTAGATAAAAGAATTGGATTGGTCTAACATGTGGAAGGTCTTTTAGACATCTATTCAATGTTCTGAAGGCTTACCTATTACAGACTATTCATTTGAAAAAGGCTTTGAAAACCTAATACATGTAAAAACCAAACTAAACAACACAATATCCCAACAGTATCTCTATTCACTAATGATTTTATACTGAACAAGAATTGGCTTCCTCAGTTAATTATAGTCATGTGATTGTAAAATTTAAGTCCACAGCACCTGGTGAGCAATAAATTATTCTCTAGGAAAAGAAGTTTAAGAAAACTTTATCTGTTTTGTTGAATTTCTGTTAGTTCTTAATCTATTTAAAGATAAAGATTATGACACTAAAATATTTCAGATCTCATGTTAAAATAAAATAGTTAATTGAAAGCCAATTAGTTGAATTAAATGAATAAAACTACCATCTATTACTGAGTATTCAAAACATTTTGACCTAAAAAAATCTCTTAAGTATATATTTTAATGGAATATACAATGTAAGCTTATGTATGTACCAAAAGCTGAAAGATTGTGACTCCTTTTTTCCCCTTGAATTGTTATAAATAATAAATATAGAACTTGAAATTGCCTCAGAAAACACGTACTTCAGCATCCCTATATTAACAGGAACTTTGGGAGGTTTAATGACTTGTCTAAGGTCACACAGGCAGTAAGCACTGCAGGCCAGTTTTGAACTAGGTTTCTCTGACACTGTGTTCTTGCCAATATACTATAAATAATTAAATAAATAATTGTAGGAAATTGCCTTAATTTACTCATAGGCAGATTACAATATGGCTTTAGAATATTTCCTGGGGCTTTCATGAAGGACATTTTCTTAACAACATTTCCCCTAAATTCCTTAATTTAATCCCTGATTTTTAACTTCATCTTTTAAACAAGTGCTTTATTAATTTCATTTTTAAAGTGAATCATCTTATCATCTTACTACCATGGAGTTCATCTTTTAACATCTTTTTTTTTTTTTTTTTTTTTTTTGTTTTTTGTTTTTTTAAATTTTTGGTCATGATTTAAATGAGGGTTAGTTTCTAATTTATCAGTCTTGGACCCATTATTTCTATCAATAAATCCCAAACTTAATTGTTTAGAGAAGATGTTTCCCTAGTGAAAGGACCAAAAACACTCAGAGTTTATCTAATTCAAGATTCATTACGAAAGTTTCCAAGTCATGGTGTTTGGCTGAAAAAAAACTCTGATGGGGCATTCTGGCCAAGATGGGGGAGAGGACAGACACATTTATTTAAGCTCTGTCTTTACTCTCAGACTACTTTATTTCATGACAAGGCCTTTGAATTAGTGCTTGATTGAAAAAAAAAACACAAATAATTACCAACAGGAGATATCCTTGAAATTTGCCAGAAAAAAACAGACCTTTTTGCTTGTCGGTGGGGATGGTTAGATCAAGTGCAGACTGAAGGCAAGCAGCTGGAGTGCAGCAGGTGGGGAGAGTATGAGAGGCAGCTCACACTAAGTAGATCTGAGGGTGATGAGGTGGGATCTCAGCCATTTCTGCAGGGAGAATTTTACCACTGTGTGGCTACTTTGCCCTGGCAGCAAGACAGTAGATAAGCAGAGAAGCTATAAACAAGGAGATAAAAGCTATAACCCTGAAAAGCTAGGGACTCTCAGGACCTGGCCACACCCATCCAGAGTGTCTCAGCACGCTTTCAGAGTTGCAGAGCACAGATACAGTGAAGCCATTGCTGCATGCTAGTACCTCACTGCTGCTCCCTGCAGTCTGTAGAGAAAGCTTGGTAATACCATCCAGTCAATCCCCCCCAAAAAAAACCCAAAAAAACAAAACAAAACAAAACATTTTTTTGTTAGTGTGTTCTCTTTGATTCTTCTTTGATGAAATGAGTAAAAAATTAAAACAGACTCAACTATTGATAGCTTCTATATAGATAGAGAGCAGACTTGAAACCCTGAGGAGACTAAAAACAGACTCTCTCCAGATGAATCCCCAAAAGGTGATATGATCTGGTCCTTAAAACACAAGACTCTCATAGAAGAAATGTAAAAGGCTCTCACAAGAGAGCTAGAAGAAAAATGGGAAAAAGAAAGGGCAGCTTGGCAAGAAGATCTGGATAAATCATCTCACTCACTTAAAGATAGAGTGGGTAAAGAAATCAGATCCTTGAAAAATAGAATTAATGAATTGGAAAAGCTAAACAACTACAAGGAAAACAGAATTAGTGAACTAGAAAAAGAAAATAACTCTCTAAAAATAAAATTGATGAAATGGAAAAAAAAATCCATAGAACAAAACAACTCACTTAAAAACTCAATTGAACAATCAGAAAAAAGAAATTTAAAAAGTGAGTGAAGAAAATAATTCATTAAAAATCAGAATTGAACAAATGGAATTGAATGACTCAAGGAGACAACAAGAATCAGTCAAGGAAAACCCAAAAAACAATAAATAAATAAATAAATAAATAAATAAATAAATAAATAAACAAACAAACAATGGGAAAATTTTTTATATATCTTCTTGGGAAAACAAAAGACCTGGAAAATAGATTTAGGAGAGAGATTCTGAGAATTATTTGACTTCCTGAAAAATATGATGAAAAAAAGATCCCCAAAACTGTTTTCCAGGAAATTATTAAAGAGAACTGCTCACATGTTATAGAAACAGAGGACAAAATAGACATTGAAAGAATTCATCAATCACCTACTAAAAGGGATCCTAAAATCAAAACTCCAAGAAATATAGTGGCTAAATTTCAGAACTATCAAACCAAGGAAAAAATCAATTCAAATATAGAGGACACACAATAAGAATTACTCATGATCTAGTAGCATCAACATTAAAGGATCAAAGGGCCTGGAATCCGATATTCCAAAAGGCTAAGGAAATTAGTATGCAGCAAAAAATAACTTACCCAGAGCATTTTTTTTCCCCTGGGAAGAAGATGGGCATTTAATTAAATAAATAAATTTCATATATTTTTTTTTTTTTATTATATATATATATATATTTTATAATATTATCCCTTGTATTCATTTTTCCAAATTACTCCCCCTCCCTCTATTCCCTCCCCCCGACGACAGGCAATACCATACATTTTACATGTGTTACAATATAGTCTAAGTACAATACATGTGTGTGAATATCATTTTCTTGTTGCACAATAAACATTAGAATCCGAAGGTACATGCAACCTGGGCAGACAGATTGTAGTGCTAACAATTTACATTCCCCTCCCAGTGTTTTTTCTCTGGGTGTATCTACCTCTGTCCATCATTGATCAACTGGAAGTGAGTTGGATCTTCTTTATGTTGAAGATTTCCACTTCCATCAGAATACATCCTCATACAGTATTGTTGTTGAAGTATACAGTGATCTTCTGGTTCTGCTCATTTCACTCAGCATCAGTTGATTTAAGTCTCTCCAATCCTCTCTGTATTCCTCCTGCTGGTCATTTCTTACCGAGCAATAATATTCCATAACTTTCATATACCACAATTTACCCAACCATTCTCCAACTGATGGACATCCATTCATTTTCCAGTTTCTAGCTACAACAAAAAGAGCTGCCACAAACATTTTGGCACATATATGTCTCTTTCCGCTCTTTAGTATTTCTTTGGGATATAATCCCAGTAGTAGCGCTGCTGGGTCAAAGGGTATGCACAGTTTGATAACTTTTTGGGCATAATTCCAGATTGCTCTCCAGAATGGCTGGATTCTTTCACAACTCCACCAGCAATGTATTAGTGTCCCAATTTCCCCACATCCCCTCCAACATTTGTCATTATTTGTTCCTGTCATCTTAGCCAATCTGACAGGTGTGTAGTGGTATCTCAGAGTGGTCTTAATTTGCATTTCTCTGATCAGTAGTGATTTGGAACACTCTTTCATGTGAGTGGATATAGTTTCAATTCTTCCTCTGAGAATTGTCTGTTCATATCCTTTGACCATTTATCAATTGGAGAATGGTTCGGTTTCTTATAAATTATGGTCAGTTCTCTATATATTTTGGAAATGAGACCTTTGTCAGAACCTTTGTTTTTTTTTTTTTTTTTTTTTTTTTTTGTAGTGTTGGAATTAATTTTATTTTATTTTTTTTAATTTTTTTTTATTATATATATATATATATATTTTATAATATTATCCCTTGTATTCATTTTTCCAATTTACCCCCCCTCTCTCTATTCCCTCCCCCCGACGACAGGCAATACCATACATTTTACATGTGTTACAATATAGTCTAGGTACAATACATGTGTGCGAATATCACTTTCTTGTTGCACAATAAACATTAGAATCCGAAGGTACATGCAACCTGGGCAGACAGATATTAGTGCTAACAATTTTCATTCCCCTCCCAGTGTTTCTTCTCTGGGTGCAGCTACCTCTGTCCATCATTGATCAACTGGAAGTGAGTTGGATCTTCTTTATGTTGAAGATTTCCACTTCCATCAGAATACATCCCCATACAGTATTGTTGTTGAAGTGTACAGTGATCTTCTGGTTCTGCTCATTTCACTCAGCATCAGTTGATTTAAGTCTCTCCAGGCCTCTCTATATTCCTCCTGCTGGTCATTTCTTACCGAGCAATAATATTCCATAACCTTCATATACCACAATTTACCCAACCATTCTCCAACTGATGGACATCCATTCATCCTCCAGTTTCTAGCTACAACAAAAAGAGCTGCCACAAACATTTTGGCACATATATGTCTCTTTCCGCTCTTTAGTATTTCTTTGGGATATAATCCCAGTAGTAGCGCTGCTGGGTCAAAGGGTATGCACAGTTTGATAACTTTTTGGGCATAATTCCAGATTGCTCTCCAGAATGGCTGGATTCTTTCACAACTCCACCAGCAATGTATTAGTGTCCCAGTTTTCCCACATCCCCTCCAACATTTGTCATTATTTGTTCCTGTCATCTTAGCCAATCTGACAGGTGTGTAGTGGTATCTCAGAGTGGTCTTAATTTGCATTTCTCTGATCAGTAGTGATTTGGAACACTCTTTCATGTGAGTGGATATAGTTTCAATTTCTTCCTCTGAGAATTGTCTGTTCATATCCTTTGACCATTTATCAATTGGAGAATGGTTCGGTTTCTTATAAATTTGGGTCAGTTCTCTATATATTTTGGAAATGAGACCTTTGTCAGAACCTTTGTTTTTAAAAATATTTTCCCAATTTGTTACTTCCCTTCTAATCTTGTTTGCATTAGTATTATTTGTACAGAAACTTTTTAGTTTGATGTAATCAAAATCTTCTATTTTGTGATCAATAATGATCTCTAGTTCTCCTCTGGTCATAAATTCCTTCCTCCTCCACAAGTCTGAGAGGTAGATTATCCTCTGTTCCTCTAATCTATTTATTATCTCCCTCTTTATGCCTAAATCATGGACCCATTTTGATCTTATCTTGGTATATGGTGTTAAGTGTGGATCCATATCTAATTTCTGCCATACTAATTTCCAGTTTTCCCAACAGTTTTTTCCGAATAATGAATTTTTATCCCTAATGTTGGAATCTTTGGGTTTGTCAAAGATTAGATTGCTATAGATGTATCCTTTTTTGTCCTTTGTATCTAATCTGTTCCACTGATCTACTGGTCTATTTCTTAGCCAATACCAAATGGTTTTGGTGACTGCTGCTATATAATATAGCTTTAGATCAGGTACACTTAGACCACCTTCCTCTGAGTTTTTTTTCATTAGTTCCCTTGCAATTCTTGACCTTTTATTCTTCCATATGAATTTTGTTGTTATTTTTTCTAGGTCATTAAAATAGTTTCTTGGGAGTCTGATTGGTATAGCACTAAATAAATAGATTAGTTTGGGGAGTATTGTCATCTTTATTATATTCGCTCGGCCTATCCAAGAGCACTGAATGTCTTTCCAATTATTTAAATCTGACTTTATTTTTGTGGCAAGTGTTTTGTAATTTTTCTCATATAATTCCTGACTTTTCTTTGGTAGATGGATTCCCAAATATTTTATACTCTCAACATTTGTTTGGAATGGAATTTCTCTTTGTATCTCTTGCTGTTGCATTTTGTTAGTGATATATAAAAATGCCGAGGATTTATGTGGATTTATTTTGTATCCTGCCACTTTGCTGAAATTTTGAATTATTTCTAGTAGCTTTTTAGCAGAGTCTTTGGGGTTCTCTAAGTATACCATCATGTCATCTGCAAAAAGTGATAGTTTAATTTCCTCATTTCCTACTCTAATTCCTTGAATCTCTTTCTCGGCTCTTATTGCCGAGGCTAGCGTTTCTAGTACTATATTGAATAGTAATGGTGATAGTGGGCAACCTTGTTTCACTCCTGATCTTACTGGGAAAGGTTGCAGTTTATTTCTATTGCATATTATGCTTACTGACGGTCTTAAATATATACTCCTGATTATTCTAAGGAATAATCCATTTATTCCTATACTCTCAAGAGTTTTTAGTAGGAATGGATGTTGGATTTTGTGAAATGCTTTTTCTGCATCTATTGAGATGATCATATGGTTCTTATTAATTTGATTATTAATATGGTCAATTATATTAATAGTTTTCCTAATATGAAACCAGCCCTGCATTCCTGAAATAAATCCTACTTGATCATAGTGTATTATCTTGGAGATGATTTTCTGAAGTCTTTTTGCTAATATCTTATTTAAGATTTTAGCATCAATATTCATTAAGGAGATTGGTCTATAATTTTCTTTCTCAGTTTTCGATCTACCAGGTTTAGGTATCAGTACCATGTCTGTGTCATAAAAGGAGTTTGGTAGGACTCCTTCATCCCCTATTTTTTCAAATAATTTATATAACATTGGGGCTAATTGTTCTTTAAATGTTTGGTAGAATTCACATGTGAATCCATCTGGCCCTGGGGATTTTTTCCTGGGGAGTTGATTAATAGCTTGTTCTATTTCTTTTTCTGAAATGGGACTATTTAAGCAATTTATCTCCTCCTCTGTTAATCTAGGGAGCCTATATTTTTGGAGAAAGTCATCCATTTCACTTAAGTTATCAAATTTATTGGCATAAAGTTGGGCAAAGTAACTCCTTATTATTTCTCTAATTTCCTCTTCATTGGTGGAAAGATCCCCCTTTTCATTTGTAAGACTATCAATTTGATTTTCCTCTTTCTTTTTTTTTGATCAAATTTACCAAAGGTTTATCTATTTTATTGGCTTTTTCATAAAACCAACTCTTGGTTTTATTTATTAATTCAATAGTTTTTTTACTTTCAATTTTATTGATTTCTCCTTTTAATTTTTGTATTTCGAGTTTAATTTTTGGTTGGGGGTTTATAATTTGGTCTTTTTCTAGCCTTTTAAGTTGTAAGCCCAATTCGTTAATCTTCTCTTTCTCAATTTTCTTCAAATAAGCCTCTAAAGATATAAAATTTCCCCTTATTACCGCTTTAGCTGCATCCCAAAGATTTTGATATGATGTCTCATCATTATCATTATCTTGGGTGAAATTGTTAATTGTTTCTATAATTTGCTCTTTCACCCAGTCATTCTTTAAGATGAGATTATTCAGTTTCCAATTACTTTTTGGTCTATTTACCCCTAACTTTTTACTGAATGTAGCTTTTATTGCATTGTGATCTGAGAAGAAGGCATTTATTATTTCTGCCTTCCTACATTTAATTTTGAGATCTTTATGTCCTAGTATATGGTCAATTTTTGTATAGGATCCATGAACTGCTGAGAAGAAAGTATATTCCTTCCTATTGCCATTCAGTTTTCTCCAAAGGTCTATCATACCTAGTTTTTCTAATGTTCTATTTACTTTTTTAATTTCTTTCTTGTTTGTTTTGTGGTTTGATTTGTCTAAATCTGAGAGTGCAAGGTTAAGATCTCCCACTATTATAGTTTTACTGTCTATTTCTTCTTGCAGTTCTCTTAACTTTTCCTTTAGAAAGTTAGATGCTATACCACTTGGTGCATATATGTTTAGTATTGATATGGCTTCATTATTTATGCTACCTTTCAGCAGGATATAGTTTCCTTCCTTATCTTTTTTAACGAGATCTACTTCTGCTTTTGCTTGATCTGAGATAAGGATAGCTACCCCTGCTTTTTTGGCTTTACCTGAAGCATAATAGGCTCTGTTCCAACCTTTTACCTTTACTCTGTATGTATCTCCCTGCTTTAAGTGTGTTTCCTGTAGGCAACATATTGTAGGGTTCTGCTTTTTGATCCAATCTGCTATCCGTCTCCGTTTGATGGGATCGTTCATCCCATTTACATTTACAGTTAAAATTACTAATTCTGTATTTCCTGCCATCATATTATCCCCAGATTATGCTTTTTTCCCTTGACCCCCCTGATCCCCCTCCCCGATAATTAATTTACCGACCCCCCTTGTGACGCGCAACCCTCCCTCTTTTTTTTTTTTTTTTTTTAGGATCCCTCCCCCCTCCCTCCAAGTCCCTTCACTTATTCTCCTTTTCCTTTTCCCTTTTCCTCTCCCCCCTTTTAATGAGGCGAGAGAAAATTCTCTGAAAAACAAATATGTTAATTATTTACTCTTTGAGCCTCTTCTGATGAGAGTAAGATTCACACAATGATTCTCCCCCTCACTAAGTTCCCTCAGATATGGTGTATTTTCTATGTCTCTTCCTGGGATGTAGTTTCCCTCTTTTTATCACTCCTTCCCTTTACTACACCCCCCTTTTTTTCTTTTATATCAGTAAAATCAAATTATCCTTGAGTATTTTTTATATACCCACAACAGAGTTACAGTTCTCAAGGGTTCTGTGTACCTTTTTCTGTTTCTCTTCAGTCTTGTGGATGTAGATCAAATTTTTTGTTTAAGTCTGGTTTTTTTCTTAGAAACATATAGAATTCCTCTGTTTCATTGAATGACCATCTTCTTCCATGGAAAAAGATGCTAAATTTAGCTGGGTAGTTCATTCTTGGTTGCAGTCCTTGATCTTTTGCCTTACGGAATATCAGGTTCCAGGCCCTTCTATCTTTTAATGTGGAGGCAGCCAGATCTTGGGTGACCCTTATTGTGGCACCTTGGTATTTAAATTGTTTTTTTCTAGCTGCTTGCAGGATTTTCTCCTTTGTGTGGTAATTCTGCAGCTTAGCCACAATATTCCATGGTGTTCTTTTTTTAGGGTCTATTTCAGAAGGAGTTCGATGAATTCTTTCCACATCTACTTTCCCTTCTGTTTCTATTATCTCTGGACAGTTCTCTTTGATAATTTCCTGTAAAATAGAATCTAGGCTCTTTTTTTGGTCATAGTTTTCTGGAAGTCCAATAATCCGCAGATTATCTCACCTAGATCTATTTTCCAGGTCTATAGATTTTCCCAGTAAGTATTTGACGTTGTTCTCCAGCTTCTCATTTTTTTTGTTTTGTTTGACTGATTCTTGGGTTCTCTGTGAATCATTCATTTCTATTTGTTCCATCCTGACTTTTAAGGAGTTATTTTCTTCTTTCACAGTTTTTAGTTCTTTTTGTAAATGCCCAATTTCGTTTTTAAATGAATTATTTTGCTCTATTGAATTTTTTTCCATTTCCCTAATTTTTTTTTTTTTGAGAATTATTTTCTTTTTCCAATTCAGAAATTCTATTTTCTTGAGACTTTTTTATCTTTTCCAATTCAGAAATCCTACTTTCCTGTGTTTTTTTAACCTTTTCTAATTCACTAATTTTGTTTCCCTGCATCTCCTGTGAATTCTTTATTTTTTCCAACTCCAATTTCAGGACGTTGTTATTCTCTATCATAACTTCCCTTTCTTTTCCCCATTTTTCTTCGATCTCCCTCAATTTTTTAAGAGCTTCTTCTAGGAGAGAGTTATGTGATGGGGGGCAGGAATCGTTCCCCTTTAGGTTGTTATCTTCTGAATCTTTGCTGTTAACTTCCTCGGGGTTGGATACCCGCTCTTTCTCTGTATAGAAGGAATCTATAGTTTTTCTAGCTTTTTTGTTCATACTTAAAAAATGTTTTGGGGTCTGTCCCTGGGGTAGGAAATTATTTACTTCTTTACCAGCTTCCTCCCAGACGGGATGGATGCAGTGGCTCCTGTGCCTTAGCTAAGATAGAGCTCTGGGAGAGAGTTCCCCACCCCCTCCCTGGAGGTGCCTCAGAGGTGATTAGCACTACTGTGCTTCAAGGGCGTAGAATAGTGAAGACTGCAGGAAGCCCAGCCTATGTGTCCGGGTGGAGAGTGAATTTCTGCAGCAGGTGACGTGAGAAGCCCCTGCGCTCAAACTGGAAGTGTCTGCCAGAAACCGCGGTCCCTAGTTCAAAGGTTCCGCTTCTCTGGGACTTCCTGGAGCTGAGTTCCACTCCCTCCAGCTAAGCTAGGCAGTGTGTGTTGCCTTGGGCCGTATCCACCCACTTGTCAGTCTCTTAACTATTCTCAGGAGGTAGCTGTGGCCACACCCCCTGGTGCCAAGAGATTTGCTGAGTCACCCCCCAGGATCGGGGAAAATCTAATCTGAGTTTTAAAATATTTTGGCTTTCTCTTCTGAACTGCTAAATAATTAGCAGAGAAGAGCTAACAGCCTGTGCCAGATTCCTTTACCTCAGTGGCTTCTCTGATCCCAGAGCCCTTCCCAGCGCAATGGGCGCAGTGTGCCCCTACCCCACCGTCTGTGCTGGTCTTTCTTATTCCTCCCCTGAGAACTGACCTTTCCTGTTGAAACTCCAGATTCTCTTCAGCTGGTAAGTCGTGCTTCCAGTCCTTGTGGTATCTATCAGTCCTGAGCTAATTTTGAGACTTAATTTATCTAATTGGTTGTGAGGGAGTGAGGACGTTCACTGAGTCGTGTGTTTCTTCTCCGCCATCTTGGCTCCCAATTTCATCTATTTTTAATGAAAAAACTGGAACTAAACAAAACGTTTGATCTCCAAATATAGTACTCAAGAGAAACCTAAAAAGGTAAAAATAAATCTTGGGAACTATATTTCGATTATAAAGATATACAAAGAACACATGTATAATTTGTTCTAGAAACTAGAGGAAGAAAGGAAATTAATCCAGAAAAAAGGTAAAGTGGGGGTACTACCTCACAAAGAGGCAAAGGAAACCTATTATATCTGAGAGAAAGAAGGGAGGGGGATTAACATAGTGTGTATCTTACTCTCATCAGACTTGGCTTAAAAAGAAAAATATTAGACATATTTGATTGGTGGTGAAATTTTTCCCATCTCATTGAAAATTGGGAGGAGAAAAGTGAAAAGTGAAAGATTAAGATAAGTGGAAGGGAATACAGAAATTGTGAGGAAAATTGTGTTAAGAAAGGGAGAGGAGCTTAAGGTGGGAGGAGGGATACTAAAAAGAGAGAGCTGTGAGAAGCATGTGGTGCTCACAAATTTAATACTGAGGAGGGGGGTAAAGGGGAAGGAAAGGAGAAAAGCATAAGCAGGGGTTAACAAGATGGCAAGTAATACAAAATTAGTCATTTTTACCATAAATGTGAATTGGATAAATTCTCCCATAGAGTAAGAGGTTGGGGGCAGCTAGGTGGTGCAATGGATAGAGCACCAGCCTTGAATTCAGGAGGACCTGAAAATCTGGTCTCAGACACTTAACACTTCCTAGCTATGTGATCCTGGATAAGTCACTTAACCCCAGTCTCAGAAAAAAGAAAAAAAAAGAGTTAAGAGGTTAGCAGATTGGATTAAAAGCCAGAATCAATATTTTGTTTACAGGAAATTCACTTGAAGCAGGGCAATGCATATAGAGTAAAGGTAAAAGGTTGGAGTAAAATCTGCTATGCTTCAGGGGAAGTCAAAAATCTTAATTTCAGATCAAGCAAAAGCAAAAATTGATCTAATTAATAGAGATAAGGAAGGGCACTATATTTTGCTAAATGGTAGCAAAAATAATGAAGCAATATAAATAATAAGCATATATGCACCAATTGGGTAGCATCTAAATTCTTAAAAGAGAAATTGAGAGCTGCAAGAAGAAATAAAAAGGAGAAATATAATAGTGGAAGATCTTCACCTAGCACTCTCAGAAATAAATAAATCAAACCAAAAAATAAATAAGAAAGAAATCAAGAGGTAAATAGAATGCTATAAAAATTAGATATGATAGAACTTAGGAGAAAACTAAATGGAGACAGAAAGGAGTACACTTTCTTCTCAGCAGTTCATGGAACGTATACAAAAAATGACCATATATTAGGAAATAAAAACTTCAAATTCAAATGCAGTAAGGCAGAAATAGTAAATGCATCCTTTTCAGATCACAATGCAATGAAAATGACATTCAATAAAAAGCAACGGGAAAATAAACCAAAAATAATTGGAAACTAAATAATCTCATACTAAAGAATGATTGGCTGAAAAAGAAAATCATAGACATAATTAATAACTTCACCCAAAAAAAGGACAATAATGAGATGTCATAGAAAAATGTGTGGGATGTAGCCAAAGCATTAATGTGAAATTTTATATCTCTAGAGGCCTACTTGCATAAAATAGAGAAGAGAAGTTCAATGAATTGGGCTTGCAACTAAAAATGCTTGAAAAGGAACAAATCAAAAACCTGTAGACAAACACTAAACTTGAAATTCTAAAAATAAAAGGAGACATTAATAAAATTGAAAGTTAAAAAAAAAAAACTATTCAATTAAATAATAAAGCTAAGAGTTGGTTCTATGAATAAACCAACAAAATAGATAAACTCTTAGTAAATCTGAATAAAAAAGGAAAGAGGAAAATCAAATTGTTATTCTTAAAAAGGAAAAGAGAGAACTCACCCCCTAATGAAGAGGAAATTAGAACAATAATTAGGCATTACTTTGCCCAACTTTATGCCAATAACTTTGATAACTTAAATGAAATGGAAGAATACCCTCAAAAATATAGCTTGCCCAGGTTAACAGAGGGAAGAAGTAAATTGATTAAACAGTCCCATCTTAGAAAAAGAAATAGAACAAGTTAGCTATTAATCAGCTCCCTAAGAAAACATCCCCAGGACCACACGGATTTACATATGAATTTTATGAAACATTTAAAGAATAAATAACTCCAAGACTACATAAACTATTTGAAAAAAATAGAGATTGAAGGAGTCCTACAAAATTCCTTTTATGACACAGAAATGGTACTGATACCTAAATCAGATAGCTTGAAAACAGAGAAAGAAAATTATAAACCAATCTCCCTAATGAATATTGATGCTAAAATCTTAAATAAAATATTAGCAAAATATTACATAAAGTCATTCCCAGGATAATACTCTATGTCCAAGTAGGACTTATACCAGGAATGCAGGGTTGGTTCAATGTTAGGAAAACTTTTAGTGTAATTGACTATATCAACAAATTAACAAAAACCATATGATCATCTCAACAGATGCAGAAAAAGCATTTGATAAAATCCAATATCCATTCTTAATAAAAGCACTTGAGAATATAGCAATAAATGGAATTTTCCTTGAAATAATCAGGAGCATATATTTAAAATACTCACTAAGCATCACATGTAAAGGGGATAAACTGGAACCATTCCCAGTAAGATCAGGAGTGAAACAAGTTTGCCCACTATCACCATTATTATTCAATATTGCATTAGAAACACTAGTCTCGGCAATAAGAGTTGAGAAGGAGATTAAAGGAATTAGAGTAGGTAATGAGGAAACCAAATTATGACTCTTTGTAGATGATATGATGATATACTTAGAGAACACCAGAAATTCTACTAAAAAGCTTTTAGAAATAATTCACAACTTTAGCAAAGTTTGCAGGATACAAAATAAATTCATATTAATTCCAGGAATGCAGGGCTGGTTCATTAGCATAATTAATTAATTAGCATAATAATAGCCAAATTAGCAAAAACATATGATCATTTCAATAGATGCAGAAAAAGCATTTGATAAAATCCAACATCCATTCCTAACAAAAAAACACCATTACTATTTAATATTATATTAGAAATGCTAGTCTTTGCAGTAAAAGTTGAGAAAGAAATGAAACGAATTAGAGTAGTTAATGAGTTGCTGATGATAAGATGTTATACTTAGAGAACCCCAGAGAGTCTACTAAAAAGCTATTAGAAATAACCTACAGCCTTAGAAAAGTTTCAGGATACAAAATAAATCTACATAAATCCTCAGTATTTTTATATATCATCAACAAAATCCAACAGCAAGGGATACAAAGAGAAATTCCTTTCAAATTACCTTTCAATAGCATAACATATTTGGGAATCTATGCCAAAGGAAAGTCAGGGATTATATGGGCAAAATTTCAAAACACTTTGCACACAAATCTAGTCAGATTTCAATAATTGTAAAAATATTAAGTGCTCTTGGATAGGCCGAGTGAATATAATAAATATGACAATACTCCCCAAACTAATCTATTTATTTAGTGCTATATCAATCAGACTCCCAAGAAACTATTTTAATGACTTAGAAAAAATAACCTGTATGTGCCAAAATGTTTGTGGCAGCCCTTTTTGTAGTGGCTAGAACATGGAAAATGAATGGATGCTCATCAACTGGAGAATGGTTGAGTAAATTGAGTATATGAATGTTATGGGATATTATTGTTCTGTAAGAAATGACCAGCAGGATGAATACAGAGAGGCTTGGAAAGACTTACATGAACTAAGGCTAAGTGAAATGAGCAGAACCAATAGATCATTATATACTTCAACAACAATACTGTATGTATACTGATCGTAGTGGATATCTTTGACAAAGAGCAGATCCAATTCAGTTCCAATTGATCAATGATGGACAGAATCAGGTACACCCAGAGAAGGAACACTGGAAAATGAATGTGGACTACTTGCATTTTTGTTTCTCTTCCCAGGTTATTTTTATCTTCTGAATCCAATTTTTCTTGTGCAACAAGAGGACTGTACGGATCTGCACACACATATTCTATCTAAGATATACTTTAACATGTTTAACATGTATGAGACTGCCTATCATCTAGAGCAGGGGGTGAAGGGAGGGAAGGGAAAAGTTGGAACAGAAATGAGTGCAAGGGACAGTACTATAAAGATTACCCATGCATATGGTCTGCCAATAAAAAGCTATAATTAAAAAAATAATAATTTCCTGTAATATAATGTCTAGGTTCTTTTTTTACATCATGGCTTTCAGGAAATCTAACAATCCTTAGACTGTCTCTCCTAGATTTATTTCCTAGGTTAGTTGTTTTTCCTAGGAGGTATTTCATATTTTCTACTATTTTTTTTCATTTTTTGTTTGTTTTTGTTTGACTGATTCTTGAAGTCTTATTGAGTCATTCACTTCCACTTGTTCAATTCTAAGTTTTAGTGTATCATTTTTTTCAGTTACTTTTTTTAGCTCCTTTTATAATTGGTGAATTGATTTTTTTTATTCATTCTTTTTGCATTTCGCAAATTTTGTTTTTCGCTGAATTGGTATCTTTCTCATATCCTTTTGGTAGGATAATATATGCTTTTTCTATTCCTTCTTGCAATTATCTCATTTTATATACCCATTTTTCTTCTAACTCTCTTTTAAGATCTTTTATGCAATCTTCCATGAAAGCCATGTGAAATGGGGACCAGCTCATGTTTCCTTTTGGGGCTTCCTCTGGAGTTGTTTTGCCTTTAGAAGCCTCAGGATTTGAGATCTGTTCTTCTCTCTCTCCATAAAAGCTGTCTATTATGAGAGTATTTTTGGTATTTTATTCATTTTTTAAGGCTTGAGGTCTGTTCAATGCATAGGGGCAAAAGCTGCTTTAATGTGCCCTGGGGCAATTCTGCTGATTGGTTTCCATTACTGGGTAATGGCAGTTAGATTCATCATTCTTCTGGGGCTCATTGGAAGATTTGCAAGTGTGTAAAATCTTCACCCCTCTAATTCCCTATCCCTGCTCCTTGCCTAGGTCTCCTTGTGTCTGTGCTTGGCAGATTTTCCACCTGCCCATTTGAAACAGACCTGTTCTGAAGTTCTTCAAAGATATCTTCTTCTGGAAATGTGTACAACTCCAAATATTTATGGATTCTTTGACTCCAAAATCAGTTTAAGGCTTAATTTGCTGTTGGTTTGAGAGAAGGTCAGAGGAAGTCACAGTAAATCCTGTTTGCTCTACACCATCTTCTCTGTGGATGACTCTTGATGAAGAAGAAACTGAAATTATGATAGTCTGAATGTCAGGGAAAGATAATGTTTTTTGTAATTTTCTCCCTTTCTTTCATATTTTCTATCTCACTTCCTTAGATATAACTTTCTCTCAAACATTTTCTTGATCGTTAAAGTTGCATTCATATTTTCCACCAAGTACCTTGAATTTTTGCCAGCTAGATTAAAGGTAATTGAATGAAAATTTTATGGAATTATATTATTTACTTATTTTCTCATAAGGGACAACATAAGCTAGTGCATATGAATTTTGATTGGATTGGTTTGAATTTTCATAGGTAGAGGCTAATATTAATAAGAAAGAATGCCTCTGAATGTTTATTCATTAATACTTTTGAAAAATTTTCCTCAAAATGGATAATTTGTACCTGGATTATAGAACCAAAATGTTGAGTCAAAGTAACATTTATTCTTTGTATCAAACTTCCTCTAATACTTGCAGAAAAAAGATTTTGCCATGAGAAGATTTGTGAGAAATGAGCAAGGAGTGGGAATTGCTCTCTGGAAGAATAAATGAAAAAAAGAAAATCTCTAGGTTGCCTCTATTCTATAAATGGGAGCCAAAGATGGGAAATGTTACTAATACAAAAAGAGAAGATATCAATAACATTTTATTACACAAAACAATAATAAGGAAAAATGATAAGGGAAATATTTTTTCCCTTTTTGCAAAAGGGAAAGATCAAGGATATCTTGGTTTTTATATTGGTCAATTTTGCTCAACTTTTCCTCTTTTTAATCATTGTTAAAAGAGATTATTGTTTGGGAGGGTAAGTAAGAAGGTATTTATTGATAGTGAAAAAGATGTAAAATCTATGGTATTAATAACTATTTTAAGCATCTTGAGGATGGGGCTATCTTTTTTTACTCTGGCTCCAACATGTAGCATCTTGTATATAGTAAATATTTAACAATTGTTTATTTAATTAAATTCTAACTTACTTAGGGCTCATCTGTGAGATTATCAGAAGTAAAGAAAATTATGGAAATTTAAAAATTCTGTTGTATCATGGCCTTTGAGGTTTCCTCAGTGCAATTCTAGAATTATTTCATGTCTTTTTTTGGAGGAAAAAAAGAGTACTCAATTGATTACTTCTCTATAAGTCATGGCCACAACTCTATGATTAATAAATGCTGCACACCTTTTCTCCTTCCCAGTGAATTAAAGAGTTTTAGCTGCTTTCATGGTTGATGGTACACACTACATACAGAGTTTATCAAAATAACTATGCTGGAGTCAGTCATTCAGGCAGCTGAAAGGAATAAATCTTGCATTCTGGGACCCATTCCAGTGTTTGATGCATCTACAAGCTGCTATTATGGAACAGATGCACATTATGTTTGTTGAATTGCTGCTTTTTCCAAATTAGAAATGTGCAGCATACAATAGCAGAGCAAACAATTCTGGAAATTGCTTTAGGTCATAGAATATGCTACTAGAGGCATTGCAACGCTGCAATTTGGGCTCTTTTCACTCAACCAAGAGTTCCTTTTACATCTTATATCATGAGAAATGTTAATGTTCCCTAAGGATTTCTCCTTTCACAAATTTAAAATGAATGAAAGTAGTGAATATATGTATGAGAAGTCTTTATTGATGATATTAATAATTGAGATATATGAGATATAAAGTTATATTAATTTTAACCCTAAAAATTAAGATTTAAGTAAATCTAAGGATACATAGTCATTGGAAAGTGCTGTTTCAAAAATTAGGCAATAAAACTAAAATGCACATATATATGTATATAAAATAACAATATTTTTTTATTTTTGGCTATTGTCAGAAATGACAGTTTTCAGGAGGAAAATTATATTAAAAATGGCCATTTTATTTTTGTCTGCAATAATCTATGACATTCCTGGACTTTAATATTCTGCAGAAATTATAAGACCAACTGTGATTTCTTTAACTTGACAATTAAATATGACTCTTCAGAATTCAGAATTCAGAATTTCAAATCTGTGTTTTTATAGAACATGTACAAAACAAACAATAAAGAAAAAAACACATGAGCTTGGATTCATTTACTTCTAGGAGTAACCGTGAATAATGAACTTTGTGTTTGATATGATGATGGAGTTAAATAGATTTAATTCATACACTGATAACAAGACTTATACAAGAACTAACTACAACAAATACAATGTATATTCTAGGTTTTTGTTCAGTACTCAAAGTTTTCTTCAGATAATTTTTCCTGTCATTGTCACTTGGTGGCAGTATGCCACTTGATTGATTGAAATAAATGCAATTCCACTGATGTTCACTAAACACTTATCAGGTGCCAAGCCCAATGATCCATTTGACACTGTGAACGGAAATGCCACGCTAATGCTTTATCAGTGATTCAGAGTAATATAGTTAATTTTTAAGAGTTGATAAAATTTCATCCAAAAGTGTGCCCTTGTATTAAAGTGATTAATGGGAGACACTATAGTGTTTCACTATACAATTATAGTAACAATTATTATATAATTATTTAAAAAATAAACTAGGTACAATTTCATATCTTTCTCACTAATCTTACAGTCATGAAATATTTGTTGTATCTATGTTTTTACTTTTAGTATGTTTAAAACATTCTTTTTGAATTTTTTCCTAGAATTAGATTTCTATGAGGTCTTCACTTTTAAAAGATATAGTCTCTTCTTTATTGTTATTTATTGTTAATCAGGGGGTAGGGCCTAGGAGTAATATCATTCAAGGCCAGCACACTTAGACATAATTCTGAATAAATTATTCTGAAGTTAAGATTCATCAAGTGCTATCATTACTAGCAACCCAACCAGATCACATGACTTTCTCTACTTCTATTTTGTCTTTGGTGGCTAGAAATTGCCTAAGTACCTACCTCAAAATGTCTTCATTCTTCATGGAATAGAAACAGTAAGTAAAAAAAGCTTTGGCTCAGAAGAAAGCAAAGAATATAACATTGGCCAATTTTATCCTGCAGAGATAAGTAGGTGCTCCTATTTATACTATATCTGAAATAGCTTTGTCAATAATTTTCTTGTCTTTTCTACAAAAATTATTTTTATGATAGCTAGTGATGGACATGATTTAAGCAAAGATTATGTAAGACTGTTCATATCCTTCCTTGTTCTTGCATTCTGGTATTCTGTTGTCAACTGCCAAGAATTTAAGCCCCTAATGCATTGGCTCTCTAGGATTTAGAATAGCATGGCATCAAAAGGCATCTGGTGTGCATTTTTTTCCTGCCCAGCTGTCAGAAGCCAAAAATCTATTGCTTAAAACCTGTCACTACTGATTAAAGGAATGGGCTTAGTTTGACTTTCTAGTGCTCCAGATTATCTAAAAGATAACTGCTCTTCCTTCTGGCTCCTCTCTTTTTTTCCCATGTGGCAGAAGAAGAAAGAGAATGAACAATGCATGTTGTTGCATCTTTATGCTAGGAGAAAAAAAATCCCTCAACCAGTTTCCTTTTATCAGGAGGAGGTAATTTTCCACTTTGTTCTATTAAAAAGAATAGCAACATGAGTATGAAAAAGAAATTTAGGATAGCACTTGTCTGCTCTGTTCCACCCTTTACAATATCCTTAAATCTTGGGGAAGATTCAGAGTAATTTGCATATTTCTGTTTTTTTAGCTTTCACTAGGATAATGGATTCAACAATAACAACAATAACAAAATTTAAATTGTGAAATCTCCACTGAACTTTTTAGAAGGTAGCATCTTTAGGGTAAAAATGGAATATGAGGGACTCTTTTATTCATTGACCAGGTCAATGTGGGCCTAGCTAACAGAAGACATCAACATGTTATCTTTACAAAAAAGAACTAAACGTTTTTCTTAAACAAAGTTCCAGCAATAAAAGTTAGCTCTAGCAGTAAACTGTTAACAAATGTTTTAGAGCTCACTATTTGGTAAGCAGTATGGAAAACACTGGGCATACAGAATGTCAAAATTAGTTTTCTTCCTTAAGGAATAAATAGCTACATATATTATATAAAGAAAGCATATGAAAGGTAATATCAAAAAGAAGATAATAGTGGGGACAAGCTATTACAGAGGCTTCTTCAGATTTTTGGAAATTGTCTTAGCTTTGAAGGAAGTCAGGGAGATGCAGATGCAGTGCTCAGGAAGGAAAATATTCTAGACAAGAAGGACAGCCAGAGCAAAAACATAGAAAAGGGAGCTCTACTGTGTTTTTAAGGAATAGAGCTAGGAAGGAACCAAGAACATGGAGAGTAGACACATCTCTATTGGAACTGTTCCAAGTTTCCCTCAAATCAACAACAGATTAAGTCTCTGAACTAGTTTTGGATTGACTGAACCCACATATATTTGGAGTATAACAAATTTCCAGGAGAAGATATTTTGGAAGAACTTTAGAAAAGTTCTGTTTCAATAAGGCACAGGGAGAGGTTGATGAGACGAGGCCACAGGACAGGGAGCCTGGGGCAAGGAGCTGGGTTGTGGAGCCAGGGCACTGTGGGATCTGCACATTTATGAATCTACTATGAGGCTTTTAGGCTTCCCTGTCCTAGTTACAAGCCAGTAGTTTTAACAGATTAGATGTGAGACACCCAAAGGAAGTTCAAAAGGCAAATTGGGCCTCTGAACTCCAGAACCCCAGAACATGGGACCTGGCCATGACTACCCTGGACCAGAAGTTATTCAGCATCACCACTCTGAAGGCAAACTAAATTGGCTGTCACCCCTTTGCTTTAAGAGAAGACCTCAACCCTTAAAAATGAACAAAAAAGCAAAAAGAACTCTGACCATAGACAACTTTTATGGAGAAAGAGGACAGATATCAAACCATGAGGATTCTATAAACAAGTCATCGCCAGATGAAGCCCCAAAAGGTGAAATGAGTTGGTCTCCATTTTAGAGGACTCTGTTGGAAGAATTCAAAAAGGATCTTAAAAGAGTTAGAAGAAAAATTAAGAAAGGAAATGAGATATTTGCAAGAGGATAAGGAAAAAGAAAACCAGAAATTATCTGAAGAAAACTCCTTAAAATAGACTGGATGAAATGAAAAATATATATAACTCCTACAAAATAGATATTAAAAAGAAATCAATTCATTAAAAAATAAAAGCTGTGAAATGGAAAAAATGCAATGAACAAAACAACTCGTTTAAAAATCCACTTGGCCAAATGCAAATAGACATAAAAAAGCTAAATGAAGAAAATAATTCACTATAAATCAGTGAATAAATGGAAGTGAATGATTCAATGACACTTCAAGAATCAGTCAAACAAAAACAAAAAAAAAAAAAAGAAAAGAAAAAAATAGAAAAATTTGTAAAATATCTCATTGGAAAAACAGTTAATCTAGAAAATACATCTAGAAGAGACAATATAAGAATTATTGGACTTCCTACAAATCATGATTTAAAAAAAAAAAAGCCTAGACATCACATTTCAGAAAATACTCAAGGAAAACTGTCCAGATATCCTAGAATCAGAGGGCAAAATAGCCAATGAAAGAATCTGCTAAACAATTCCTGAAAGAGACCATGAAAACTCCAAGGAATAGAATAGCTAAACTTCATGATTATAAAATCAAGAAGAAAATATTACAAGAAGCCAAAAAGAAATGATTCAAATATCAAAGAGCCACAATCAGGATTGCCCAGGACCTAGCAACTTCTACTTTAAAAGTTCAAAGAGCATGGAATGTGATATGCTGAATGGCAAAGGGACTTGGATTGTAGTCAACAATCAAATACTCAGTAAACTTGAGCATTATTTTTCAGAGAAAAAGATGGACATATAATGAAATAGGTGCATTTCTTCTATTTTTTATTAAAGCTTTTTACTTTTCAAAACAGCTTTTAATATTGGCCCTTGCAAAACCTTGTGTTCCAACTTTCCCTCCTTTCTCCCACACCTTCCCCTAGATGGCAAGTAAGAATAGAAATATATGTTAAATCCAATATATGCATACACAATTATATAATTATTGTGCTGCACAAGAAAAATAAATTCAAACCACTTAAAAACAAAAGAAAAAACAGCAAAAAATGTCATAATGGATTCATGCTTTTGACATTAAAAAGTGATATTATAAGCAAATTAGAAGAAGAGAAGATAGTTCACCTCCCAGATCTATGAAGAAGAAAGGAATTCTTTATCAAAGTAGAACTGTACCTCATTTTTGAACACAAAATAGCTAATTTTGATTATATTTTGTAAAAATGTTTTGTGTAAACAAAACTAATATAGACAAGATTTCCCAGCAATAAACTGGGAAAACATTTTTACATTTAAGGGTTCTGATAAAGGCCTCATTTAAAATACATAGAGAGAATTGACTCAAATTTATAAAAATTCAAGACATTCTCCAATTGATAGATGGTCAAATAATATGAACACACACAATTTTTAAATGAAGAAATTGAAACCATTTCTAGCCATATGAAAAAGGTGCTCTAAATCAATATTGATCAGAGATATGCAAATTAAGGCATCTCTGAGACATTATAGACACCTCTGAGATTGGCTAAGATGACAGGAAAAGATAATGACAAATGTTGGTGGGGATATTGGAAAACTGGGATGTTAATACATTATTGGTGGAAATGTGAATGAATCCAGTCATTATGGAGAGCAATTTGGAACTTTGCTTTTTGTAGTGGCAAGAAAATGGAAACTGAGTGGATGCCCATCAGTTGGAGAATGGCTGAATAAGTTATAGAATATGAATGTTATGGGATATTATTGCTTTGTAAGAACCGATAAACAGGATGATTTCAGAAAGGCTTGGAGAGACTTACATGAACTGATGTTAAGTGAATTGAGCAGAACAAGGGTTCTGATAAAGGCCTCATTTAAAATACATAGAGAGAATTGACTCAAATTTATAACAGAAACAGCAAGATTTTATGATGATTAATTCTGATGGACATGTCTCTCTTCTACAATAAGATGATTCAGATCAGTTCCAATGATCTTGTCATGAAGAGAGCCATATATACCCAGAGAGAGAACTTTGGGAACTGAATGTGGAACACAACATAGCCTTTTAGTTATTGTTTGCTTGTATTTTATATTTTTTCCCTTTTTGATTTGATTTTTTGTGCAGCAAGATAATATATATGCATATATTAGATTTAACATATATTTTGCCTAGTCTGACATATATTGGTTTACTTGCCATCTGGGGAGGGGGTAAGGGGAAGAAAGGGAAATTTGAACATAAGGCTTTGCAAGGGTTAATATTGAAAAAATTATCCATGTATATATTTTGAAAATAAAAAAAAAGTTTTAGTAAAGAAAGAAATAAAACAATTGATATGGAAAACCTATCTAGAAGCGAGAGTTCACAAAATATTGGATTACTTGCCATCTAGGGGAGGGTATGGGGGAAGGATAAAAAATTGAAACAAGATTTTGCAAGGGTCAATGGTGAAAAATTACTCATGAATATGTTTTGAAAATATAAAGCTTTAATAATAAAAAAAGAATAGAAAGGGAGTATAGATGAGCTGCAGACAAACTTGGAGAGAAAAAAGTAAAGTTCAAAAGAAAAGTTTTGAAAAGTTGAATGGGGCCAATTAAAGAAACAATTTAAATGACTAAAAGAAGACTTCATATTTGCTCTAAAGGCAATAGAGAGCAACTGAATTTTGTTGCATGCGGAGGGAGTATAGTCAGATCCACACTATAGTGACGCCATTAGATGAATGACTAGAAGATAGATTAGGGGGTTTGAGACTTGAGAGAAGTAAGAATAATAAGGCAACAGATGTTGTGGCCCTGAAGAAATATTGTCTTTGGATGAGTGGAAAGAAGGAAACACATTTCAAGGATGTTGTGGAGGTAGAATGGAGAAGATTTATTAATGGATTAGATGTATGAGTTGAGTGAGAATGAAGTTTGAATATGACAGTATATAACACTGAGGTTATGAGCTCAGGTTACTAGGAGAATGGTTGTAACAGGAACAGGAAAGGGTTTGGTACAATGAAGGGAAGTCCTGTTTTTGCACATGCTAAGACTGAAATGCCTTCAACTCATACCATGAGTCCAATCCGATTTTTAGATATTAAAAAAAGATAAAGTGAGGCTGTAACTCCAGGGAATGAGGGAATGACTAGGAATACAGGTATAGATGTATTTATAATTTATATAGAAATGATAATTGTATTAATGAGCTAATGAGATCTCAAAGTAAGGTGGTATAGAAGAAAAAGCAAAGAGGGCACACAACAAAGCCTTGGGTGGAAGAGTTGTATATCAATAATTATCAGGCATGACATGTATTAAAAACTAGTAAGGTGATTGAGAAATGGTTAGACACAAAAACTAAGAGAAATAATGAGCACTGATATTCAAATAGATGAGAATATTTAGGAAGTGATTACTAATTTAAATGCTACAGACAGGTGAAGTGAGATTAAGTTTTAAGTGAAAAAATCATTAGAATTAAATGATCATCAGTAACTTGGGACAGAACACTTCATTGAAGGATGAACTTGAAAGCCAGACTACAGAGGATTTACAAGTAAATGAGAACAGGAAAATGGAAGTAACAAGTATATACAATTTTATCAAATTTTGGTACTAAAAAAGAGATATAAAATTATACCAAATAGAAATAGAAGGATCAGGTGAGATTACACACACAAACAACACACACACACACATGCATGCACCTTCAGGCAGTCATCCTGACAACAGTGATCTACTTATAAAGTTTGTATCATCCATTCTCTTCAACAAATGATACAATTAATGTATTTACTTAATACTAATCATGAATATTAATATACATTTAATATATCTTGAACATGAATGTGTGTACACACATGTTACTGTTCAATTGTATTTCAGTCATGTCTGACTCTTTGTTAACTCTATTTGCATTTTTCTTAGAAGAGCTAATATAGTATTTTATTATTTCCTTTTTAAACTCATTTTATTTTTTATTATAGCTTTTTATTTACAAGATATATTCATGGGTAATTTTTAAGCATTGACAACTGGAAAACCTTTTACTCCAACTTTTCCCCTCTTTCCCCTTACCCCTTCCCTCAGATGGCAGGTTGACCAATACATGCTAATTATGTCAAAGTATAAGTTAAATAGAATATATGTATACATATCCAAACAGTTATTTTGCTGTACAAAAAGAATCAGACTTTGAAATAGTGTACAATTAGCCTGTGAAGGAAATAAAAAATGCAGGTGGACAAAAATAGAGGTATTGGGAATTCTATGTAGTGCTTCTCCCAGAGTTCTTTCACTGGGTGTAGCTGGTTCAGTTCATTACTGCTCTGTTAAAAATAATTTGGTTTATTTCATTGTTGAAGAGGGCCATGTCCATCAGAATTGATGATCATATAGTATTGCTGTTGAAATATATAATCTTCTGGTCCTGCTCATTTCACTCAGCATCAGTTCATGTAAGTCTCTCCAAACCTTTCTGAAGTCATCCTGCTGGTCATTTCTTACAGAACACTAATATTTCTTAATATTCATATATCACAATTTATTCAGCCATTCTCCAATTGATGGACATCCACTTAGTTTCCAATTTCTGGCCACTGCAAAGAGGGCTGCTACAAACATTCTTGCACACACGGGTCCCTTTCCCTTCTTTAAAATCTCTTTGGGATAGAAGCCCAGTAGTAATACTGCTGGATCAAAAGGTATGCACAATTTGATAACTTTTTGAGCATAGTTCCAAATCATTCCCCAGAATGGCTGGATGTATTCACAATTCTACCAACAATGTATTAGTGACCCAGTTTTCCCATATCTCCTCCAACATTCTGCATTATCTTTCCCTGTCATTCTAGCCAAACTGACAGGTGTGTAGTGGTATCTCAGAGTTGTCTTAATTTGCATTTCTCTGATTAATAATGATTTGAAGCATCTTTTCATATGGCAAGAAATAGTTTCTTTATTTAATTTTATAATTATAATTTTTGACAGTATATATTCATGAGCAATTTCTTTTTATAACATTATCCCTTGTATTCATTTTTCCAAATTATTTCCTCTCTCCGTCTACTCCCTCCCTTAGATGACAGGCAATCCCATACATTTTACATGTGTTAGAGTACAACCTAGATACAATATATGTGTGTAAATCCAACTCTTTTGTTGCACGTTAAGTATTAGATTCCGAAGGTATAAGTAACCTGAGTAGATAGACAGTAGTGCGAAGAATTTGCATTCACTTCCCAGTGTTCCTTCTCTGGGTGTAGTTGTTTCTGTCCATTGAATCTTCTTTATATTGAAGATATCCACTTCCATCAGAATACATCTTCATACAGCTTTGAAGTGTATAGGGATCTTCTGGTTCTATTCATTTCACTCAGCATCAGTTGATGTAAGTCTCTCCAAACCTCTCTGAATTCGTCCTGCTGGTCATTTCTTACAGAGCAATAATATCCCATAACCTTCCTATACCATAATTTACCCAACCATTCTCCAATTGATGGATATCCATTCACCTTCCAGTTTCTAGCCACTATGAAAAGAGCTGCCACAAACATTTTGGCACATAGAGGTCCCTTTCCCCTCCTCAGGATTTCTTTGGGATATAAGCCCAATAGCAGCAATGCTGGATGAAAGGGTATGCACAGTTTGATAACATTTTGGGCATAGTTCCAAATTGCTCTCCAGAACGGTTGGATTCTTCCACAACTCCTCTAAAAATGCATCAGTGTCCCAGTTTTCCCACATCCCCTCCAACATTCATCATTATTTGTTCCTGTCATCTTAGCCAATCTGACAGGTGTGTAGTGGTATCTCAGAGTTGTCTTAATTTTCATTTCTCTGATCAGTAGTGATTTGGAACACTTTCATATGAGTGGATATAATATCAATTTTATCATCTGGAAATTGTCTGTTCATATCCTTTGACCATTTATCAATTGGAGAATGGTTTGATTTTTTATAAATTAGGGTCAGTTCTCTATATATTATGGAAATGAGACCTTTGTCAGAACCTTTAACTGTAAAAATATTTTCCCAATTTGTTACTTCCCTTCTAATCTTGTTTGCATTAGTATTGTTTGTACAGAAACTTTTTAGTTTGATGTAATCAAAATCTTCTATTTTGTGATCAATAATGATCTCTAGATCTCCTCTGGTCATAAATTCCTTCCTCCTCCACAGATTAGAAAGGTAAACTATTCTCTGTTCCTCTAATCTATTTATGATCTCATTCTTTATGCCTAAATCATGGACCCATTTTGATCTTATCTTGATATATGGTGTTAAGTGTGAATCCATATCTAATTTCTGCCATACTAATTTTCAGTTTTTCCAACAGTTTTTTTCAAATAATGAATTTTTATCCCTAATGTTTGTATCTTTGGGTTTGTCAAAGACTAGCTTGCTATAAATGTACCTTTTTTTGTCCTTTGTACCTAATCTGTTCCATTGATCGACTGGTCTATTTCTTCCAATACCAAATGGTTTTGGTGACTGCTGCTATATAATATAGCTTTAGATCAGGTACAACTAGACCACCTTCATCTGACTTTTTTTTTTTCATGAGTTCCCTTGCAATTCTTGACCTTTTGTTCTTCCATATGAATTTTGTTGTTATTTTTTCTAGGTCATTAAAATAGTTTCTTGGGAGTCTGATTGGTATAGCACTAAATAAATAGATTAGTTTGGAGAGTACTGTCATCTTTATTATATTCGCTCGGCCTATCCAAGAGCACTGAATGTCTTTCCAATTATTTAAATCTGCCTTTATTTTTGTGACAAGTGTTTCATAATTTTGCTCATATAATTCCTGACTTTTCTTTGGTAGATGGATTGCCAAATATTTTATACTCTCAACATTTGTTTGGAATGGAATTTCTCTTTGTATCTCTTGCTGTTGGATTGTGTTGGTAATGTATAAAAATGCTGAGGATTTATGTGGATTTATTTTGTATCCTGCCACTTTGCTAAAATTCTGAATTATTTCTAATAGCTTTTTAGCAGCATCTTTTGGGTTCTCTAAGTATACCATCATGTCATCTGCAAAGAGTGATATTTTGATTTCCTCATTTCCTACTCTAATTCCTTGAATCTCTTTCTTGGCTATTATTGCCGAGGCTAGTGTTGGCTAGAAATAGTTTCAATTTCTTCATCTGAGAATTGTTCATATGCTTTAACCATTTATTAATTGGACAATGGATTGATTTCTTATAAATTAGAGTTAATTTTCAGGATAAACCTGTTCTGGCAATCTTCCAGATTACCTTCAGCTGGTAAATTGTTGTACCTCTAATCTTCATGAATTTTACTAGTAAAGCACTATTTTTGAGGCTGAATTTAATAATTGGTTGTGAGGGTATGAGAGGATTTTAGAAAGTCATGTGTACTTTCTCTGCCATCTTGGCTCTGCCTCAACTCATTTTAGAGATGAAAAAATTGAGACAAAGATGAATAAATCATATAGCTCAAAGTTATGTAGCTAGTGAATGTCTTTGGCTGGATTTGAACTCAGGAACATGAGCATTTCTGACTCCAATTCTGGATCTGTATTCACTGCAACATGTGTCTGTTTGTATGTATCTATGCATCTGTAGGTATACATACAAACATACACACATGCATACATACATACACATAAACAGATACATGTAACTTGGACTAAGCATCTCATTAATTAACAGCTTTAGGGGTTCAGTTTATTCTCACTTCTCTCAGTCTTCTCTTCTCTTTGACTGGAGATCCTGAGTAGAGCACAAAATTCCACTCAAAGCTTTTCTTTATAGAAGCCAGAACCTCTAATTGGCAAATCACTCTACTTTTTATCTATAGCTCTGTTGATTTCAACCCCATAGAATAAGATGCTCCCTTTTCTCCTATACATCTTTTCCAAATTTCTTTTCTGTGTAGTCTTTCCTCCTTAGATTGTAGACTCATTGAGGGCATGGAATGTCCATATTTTTTTCTTATTTCTATCCCCAGAACTTGATGAAGTCCCTAATATGTAGTAGTTGCTTAATGAATATTTATTATGATAAAACATGATTTTCAGCACATGATGATCTATAAGGCAAAGAGAAAAGACAAACGTGGAGATTAAATAGAATTGTAGTTAATTATACACAATTATTAAGACAGAGTCATAAAATTCAGGGTCATGTGTTATACAGGAATATCCAGATCTACTCATGGGAAAGCTACGGGGGCCAGTCCCAAGTCCTGATTCTTGGACAAGGAGGGAAGAGGAGAGACTTAGGAGGAGTGGTGAAACAGGAATCTGATTTATTCAGGATTACATCAGTGCTTATATACCTAACATTTACATGATCAGTTACAAATGCCTAAGTGGAGATTACTACTACATCAGTATCCCAACAATAGTCAACATATTATACACAAAGGCATTCAGAGAGCAGATATCAGATAATAGAATGTCTGGCAGATGTCCAGATGTATTTTTGGAAGTCAGTAACCATGCCTTTCTCCAAAGATTCTTGGTATTAGTAATCAGCAATTAGACATGTCTCCCAACTTCTCAGAAGGGAGACCTTCTCACCTACAGGGAGGATGGAGAAGCTGAGCCAAACTTGATTAGCAGAGTTCTCCAAGAACAAAAGGGCCTTATATTTTTCCAGGGATCTCTATTGTCTGTGGCCCTCAACAAGAAAGGGTTCACTTTCCATTAGCTTGGAACTTTTGTGGCATTTTTTGCTAATTACATTACTAGTTCATCCTTTTAAGAGCTTTCCTATTTGTTTTATGACTTTTCTTACAGGATATACAAAATGATGAATTGAAAAAATATATAATTAACTCAAAAATTCAAACACTTAATCTGGGACAATGAGAAATTCCAGAGTTACATATAAACCATGGATCCTTTTTTAAGGGACATTTTTGCCATATTTCTATGAGATATTTATAAGATTAGGTACGGCTAAAAGCAGACTTATAATCTAAATATAAAAACTAACCTGAGCATAACCTTCCAACTGTGGCAGTTCACTTATTTTGCACACTGTCTCTGCAAAAAGCCAAGCAAATTTAAACTAGGTCTCAGAGTAAAGATTTGGAATATGGGAATGATCAAAATATATTGAGACGGAGGAAAACAATATATTTAAATGGGATAAAAGTATGCAAAAATATCACTTTTCATGTTAATTAATTGTTCTTCCATAGAAGAGGAAATTTCCACAATAGGAAAATTGTGCAGAAAGATAGGAGCTATATTACCCTTTAAAAACTGACTTTATTGATACCTAAACCAGGTAGATCAAAAACTGAGAAAGAAAACTATAGACCAATTTCCTTAATGAATATTGATGCTAAAATCTTAAATAAGATATTAGCAAAAAGACTTCAGAAAATCATCCCCAGGATAATAAACTATGACCAAGTGGGATTTCTACCAGGAATGGGATTAAACCAGGGCTGGTTTAATATTAGGAAAACTATTAGTATAATTGACCATATTAATAATCAAATTAATAAAAACCATATGATCATCTCAATAGATGCAGAAAAAGCATTTGATAAAATCCAACATCCATTCCTACTAAAAACGCTTGAGAGTATAGGAATAAATGGACTATTCCTTAGAATAATCAGGAGCATATATTTATAACCTTCAGGAAACATCATATGTAATGGCAATAAACTAGAACCTTTCCCTGTAAGATCAGGAGTGAAACAAGGTTGCCCACTATCACCATTACTTTTCAATATAGTACTAGAAACTCTAGCCTCGGCAATAAGAGCTGAGAAAGAGATTCAAGCAATTAGAGTAGGAAATGAGGAAATCAAATTATCACTCTTTGCAGATGACATGATGGTATACTTAGAGAACCCCAAAGATTCTGCTAAAAAGCTATTAGAAATAATTTAGAATTTTAGCAAAGTTGGAGGATACAAAACAAATCCACATAAATCCTCAGCATTTTTATACATTACAAGAAAATCCAACAGCAAGAGATACAAAGAGAAATTCCATTCAAAATAACAGTCGATAATATAAAATATTTGGGAATATATCTACCAAAGGAAAGTCAG
The DNA here is from genome assembly GCF_048593235.1 of Sminthopsis crassicaudata. Lineage (NCBI taxonomy): Eukaryota > Metazoa > Chordata > Mammalia > Dasyuromorphia > Dasyuridae > Sminthopsis > Sminthopsis crassicaudata. Next base: position 681,910,973 of record NC_133617.1, on the reverse strand, counting down.
GAATTATATGAGCAAAATTACAAAACACTTGCCACAAAAATAAAGTCAGATTTAAACAATTAGAAAATATTAAGTGCTCTTGGATAGGCAAATATAATCAAGATGACAATACTCCCTAAACTAATTTATTTATTTAGTGCTATACCAATCAGACTCCCAAGAAACTATTTTAATGACTTAGAAAAAATAACAACAGAATTCATATGGAACAACAAAAGGTCGAGAATTTCAAGGGAAGTAATGAAAAAAAAAATTAAGTGAAAGTGGTCTAGCTGTACCTGATCTAGAACTGTATTATAAAGTAACAGTCACCAAAACCATTTGGTATTGGCTAAGAAATAGACTAGTTGATCAGTGGCATAGGTTAGGTTCACAGGGCAAGATGGTGAATAAAAATAGCAATCTAGTGTTTGACAAACCCAAAGATCCCAAATTTTGGGATAAGAATTCATTATTTGACAAAAACTGCTGGGAAATATTGAAATTAGTATGGCAGAAACTAGGCATGGACCCACATTTAACACCACATACTAAGATAAGATCAAAATGGGTCCAAGATTTAGGCATAAAGAACGAAATTATAAAAAAATTGTAGGAACATGGGATGATTTACCTCTCGGACTTGTGGAGGAGGAAGGAGTTTGTGTCCAAAGGAGAACTAGAGACCATTATTGATCACAAAATAGAAAATTTTGATTACACCAAATTAAAAACTTTCTGCACAAACAAAATTAATGCAAACAAGATTAGAAGGGAAGTAACAAATTGGGAAAACATTTTTACAGTTAAAGGTTCTGATAAACGCCTCATCTCCAAAATACACAGATAATTGACTCTAATTTATAAGAAATCAAGGCGTTCTCCAATTGATAAATGGTCAAAGGATATGAACAGACAATTTTCAGATGATAAAATTAAAACTATTTCCACTCATATGAAAGAGTGTTCCAAATCACTATTGATTAGAGAGATGTAAATTGAGACAATTCTGAGATATCATTACACACCTGTCAGATTTCCTAAGATGACAGGAACAAATAATGATGAATGTTGGAGGGGCTGTGGGAAAACTGGGACACTGATGCATTGTTGGTGGAGTTGTGAAAGAATCCAACCATTCTGGAGAGCAATCTGGAGTTATGCCCAAAAAGTTATCAAAATGTGCATACCCTTTGACCCAGCACTGTTACTACTGGGCTTATATCCCAAGGAAATACTAAAGAAGGGAAAGGGACCTGTATGTGCCAAAATGTTTGTGGCAGCCCTTTTCATAGTGGCTAGAAACTGGAAAATGAAGGGATATCCATCAATTGGAGAATGGTTGGGTAAATTATGGTATATGAATATTATGGAATATTATTGTTCTGTAAGAAATGACCAGCAGGAGGAATACAGAGAGGCTTGGAGAGACTTATATCAACTGATGCTAAGTGAAACGAGCAGAACCAGGAGATCATTATACACTTCAACAATGATACTGTATGAGGATGTATTCTGATGGTAGTGGATATCTTCAACATAGAGAAGAGCTAATCCAATTCCAATTGATCAATGATGGACAGAATCAGCTACATCCAGAAAAGGAACACTGGGAAATGAGTGTAAGCTGTGAGCATTGTTTTTTGTTTTGTTTTGTTTCTCTTCCCAGATTATTTTTACCTTGAGAATAGGATCCTTCCTTTGCAACAACAACAAAATTCCGTTCTGCACATATATATTGTACCTAGGATATACTATAAGATATTTAATATGTATGGGAATGCCTGCCATCTAGGGGAGGGGGTGGATGGAAGGAGAGGAAAAACTCGGAACAGAAGGGAGTACAAGGGATAATGTTGTAAAAAAAGAAAATTACCTATGCATATGTAGTATCAAAGAAAATGTTATAATTATAAAAATTAATAAAAAACAAAATTTAAAAAAATTGACTTTACAAAGCTTCCCATAGTAATTGAGGATTTTATAATATCCTTTGTTTTGAATTATTCCTTCTCAGTGGTATAACAAAAGTAAAACTTGATGGAAAGGTAGATAAAGCAATAATGTTATCAAAAAGAAGAAAAAATAATACGAAATAATAAATTAATTTTGGATGTTGTGTAAGAAAAAATTTTAAGAGCATAATGATCTCATAAATTTTCCCTTTTTATATGTCAAGTGACCAGAAAGTGACATTTAATTTTTTTTTTGAAAGCGACATTTTTGTCTTCTAGATTTTCTTTGTTGGAAAGACTTCTGGTGAGGGAAGGATAGTGGCTGGTAAAGATTAATTCTTATTTAGCCTACTCTTATTGAAGTTGATTATGGTCTTTCATTTCAACCATGTTTTTCCCTCCTTTTCTTTGTGACTATTTATATACATGCATATATACAAACATACATATATACATACTTATACCCACATACACACATCTATTTCTTCTGCTCAAATCTCACCAATAAACGTTTATCCATTCATTCATTCCTCAACCAAAATCATATTTCTACTCTGCTAATGTAACTTGCTTAACTTCTCTACCTCATCTTTCTTATTTTCGAATTGATTTATCTGTGAAAGCTGAGTAGTGAAGAGATGGAGCCAAGATGGTGGACAGTAGACAAGTACTTTGAGCTCTTCCTAGCTTCCCGTACATCAATGCTGAATCAAGCCTCTGAACTGGTTTTGGAGTGAAAGAATCCAGAATTTTTTGAAGTGTAACTAATTTGCAGCAGAAGATATTTTGGAATAATTTCAGAAAAATTATATTTCAATTGTGCACAGGGGAAAACCATCAAGAACAGGTGTAGTGCAGTATCCTCAGGCTGAGTGGTCTCGGTATACCTGGGGAATCTGCCATGACGCTGATAGCCAAAATACAACAGCATTGACTACCCTGTCCTGGTTAATAACCCAGTGTATCATCAGGCTAGCTGTGCAAAATGCAATAAAACTACAAAAGGCAAAGAGGGAGTTCCTGAATCATAGAATAATGTAGAATTTAACTTGTTCAACAAGAATTGGAAGGAAGAAAGCAGCACTGGCCCCAGGAAAGTCTTGGGACTGTCTCCCCCTTTGCCCTAAGAACAGACCTCAAATTTTTAAAAAATGAGCAAAAAAACAAAAATAACTCTGACCATTGACAGTTTTTTTGGAGACAGAGAGGAATAGAACTTAAACTCAGAAGACACTAAATTCAAATCATCTCTAGATGAACCTTGAAAGCTATTATGAGTTGGTTCCCATCTCACAAGGCTCTCTTAGAAGACTTATAAAAGGGTTTTTTTTAAATCCCTAACAGAGATGGGGAAAGGAAATGAGAACTGTGCAGGAGTATTTGGAAAAGCAAACACAGAAATTGTCAGAACAAAAAAAAAAAAAAAAAAAAAAAAAGAAGAAAAAAAAAAAACCTCTTTTAAAATTAAGCAAAGATTAAGCAAAATGTAAAAGCCAAATAACACTTTACAAAATAGATCCAGGAATAATGACAACATAAAAATTATTGGACTACCTGAAAACAATTGTAATAAAAAGAGCTTAGACAACATCTTTCAAGAAATCAACGAAACTACCCTGATGTCCTATAATTGGAGGGTAAAATAGCCATTGAAAAAAATTCACTGATCACCTCTTTAAAAAGATTTCAAAATTAAAATTCCAAAGAATAACATAGCTAAATTTCAGAATTACCAGATCAAGAAAAATATTGCTAGGAGGCAAAAATCAGTAGTTCAAATATCGAGGAACCACAATCAGGATTATCCAGGACTGAGCAGCTTCAACACTGAAGGATCAAAGGACCTGGAAAATGAAATTCTGAAGGGCAAAGGAGCTAAGTTTGAAGCCAAGAATCAACTATCCAGCAAAATTAAGGAATATATTTCATGGAAAAAAGATGTAAATTCAATGAAATATGTGAATTGCATTAATTTTGATGAAAAGAACCTAGCTGAACAGAATATTTTACCTTCAAATAGAGAACTCAAGAGGAGCATAAAAAGATAAAAAGGAACAAAAAATGATTTCTTTTAAAAGCTAAAAAGTTTACATCCCAGCACTTTTATATAATACCAACAAAGTACAGCAGCAAGTGAAAAAAAGAGAAATTCCATTTTAAATAACTTTAGATAATATAAAATATATGGGAATCTACCTGCCAAGGCAAATTCAGGAACTATAAGAACACAACTATAAAACACTGCACATAAAGTCAGTTCTAATAAATTAGAAAAATATCAAGTGCTTGTGGATAGGCCAAATGAATATAATAAAAATGACAATATTACCTAAGTGAATCTATTTATTTAATGGCATATCAACCAAACTCCCAAGAAATTATTTTACAGAACAAGAAAGAATAATAACAAAATTTGTCTGGAAGAAAAAAAGGTTAAGACGCTCAAGGAAATTGATGAAAACAATGCAGATGAAGGAGATGTAGCTGTACCAGAACAAAAACTATATCATTTTCACTTTTTTGTGTGTGAATAAAGTCTGTAAATGATTGCAGTATACCATACTTATAAAACAATTTAGTTTTTTTTAATTAAACTTTTTTTTTTTACCTATATGTACTTTGAGCTCTTCCTGGCTTCCCATACATCACTGCCAATGCATTTACATATTCATAGGTAATTTTTCAACATTGACCTTGCAAAAAATTCTATTACAAATTATCTCCTCCTTCTACCCACACCCTCCCCTAGATGGCAGATAGTCCAATACATGTTAAATATGTTAATATATATACAGTTATCTTGCTGCACAAGAAAAATCAGATCAAGAAAGAAAAAATTTGACCTGGGAAAGAAAACAAAATACAAGCAAACAACAATAGAAAGAATGAAAATTGTATATTGTGGTCCATACTCAACTCCCACAGTCTTCCCTTTGGGTGTCGAGGGCTCTCTTCATCATTGAACAGTTAGGACTGTTTTGAATCATCTCATTGTTGAAGAGAGCCAGAATTTAAAATCTTATAGTCCTGTTGTTGCAGTGTATAATGATCTCCAGGTTCTGCTCATTTCACTTAACATCATTTTATGTTGTCTCTCCAGGCCTCTCTGAAATCATTCTTTGGTTGTTTCTTACAGAACAATAATAATCTCTAACATTCATATACCATAACTTATTCAGCCATTCTCCAATTGATGGGCATTAATTCAGTTTCCAGTTTCTTGCCAATACAAAAAGGGCTGCCACAAATATTTTTGCTCATGTGGCTCTTTTCCCCTCCTTTAAGATCTCTTTAGGATATAGACCTAATAGAAAGAGTGCTTGGTCAAAGTGTGTGCACAGTTTTGTAGCTTTTTGAGCATAGTTCCAGATTGCTGTTCAGAATGGTTGGATCTGTTTACAGTTCCACCAACAATGTATCATTGCCCCAGTTTCCCACATCCTCTCCAACATTTGTCATCTTTTCCTGTGATCTAAGCCAATCCAACAGGTGTGTAGTGGTGTCTCAGAATTGTCTTACTTTGCATTTCTCTGATCAATAATGATTTAGAGCACCTTTTCATATGATTACAAATACTTTCAATTTCTTCATCTGAAAATTGTCTGTTCCTGTCCTTTGATCATTTATCAATTGGAGAATGCCTGAATTTTTTTTTTACAACTTTTTATTTACAAAGTATATGCATGGGTAATTTTTCAACACAGACCCATGTAAAACCTTTTGTTACAACCTTTTCCTTCCTTCTCCCCACTCCTTACCCAAGATGGCAGGTATATCAATACATGATAAATACGTTAAAGTATATGTTAAGTGCAATACGTATATACATATTTTTACAATTATTTTGTTGTACAAGAAAAATTAGATTTAGAAAGAAGGTAAAAATAACCCGAGAAAGAAAACAAAATGCAAGCAAACAATAACAGAAGTGGAAATACTATGTTGTGATCTACTCTCATTTCCCATAGTTCTTTCCCTGGGCGTCACTGGTTTTCTTCATTACTGAACAATTGAAAATGATTTGGTTCATCTCATTGTTGAAGAGAGCCATGTCCATCAGAATTGATCATCATATAGTATTGTTGAAGTGTATAATCTCCTGGTTTTGCTCATTTTACTCAGCATCAGTTCATGTTAAGTCTCTCCAGGCTTCTCTGAAATCATCCTGCTGATCATTTCTTACAGAACAATAATATTGCACAACATTATTATACCACAATTTATTTAACCATTCTCCAATTGATGGCCATCCATTTAATCAAGCCACTAAAAAAGGGTTGCCACAAACGTTTTTGCACATATGACTCCCTTTCCCTTCTTTAAGATGTCTTTGGGATATTAGCCCAATAGTAACATTGCTAGATCAAAAATATACATAGTTTGATAACCTTTTGAGCATAATTCCAAATTGTTATCCAGAAAGGTTGGATTCATTTGAAATTCCACCAGCAATGTATCAATGTCTCAGTTTTCCCACATCCCCTTTAACATTTGTCATTATCTTTTCTTGTAATCTTAGCCAATATGAGAGTAGTGTAGTCTTATCTCAGACTTAATTTGCATTTCTCTGATCAATAATTATTTGGAGCATCTTTTCATATAACTAGAAATATTTTTAATATCTTCATATAAAAATTGTCTGTTTATATACTGGTAGGATTTTTACAAGGTGCTAAGTCACTGGAATGAATAGAGACAATTGATTTGATCCTACAAGCAGATGCTATGAGCCAGAATTTGAAACAAGGTACTGAGTGGAATTGAGGAGACAGTGATTAAATATAATTTAGCAATGATTTAATCCTACAACAAATAATGGTTTCCTAGTGATGAAATGATTGGTGTATACTCAGTGTGCACCATATAAGCAAGAAACTCTCAGGGCCAAGCAGACAGACATCCACAATCTCACACTCTTGGAGGCAGAGTCTGATTCATTCCCATGTCTACCTTCATGCTGGCTGGAGGCTTTGGATTCAAAGGGAGCTAGAGATTGAAGCTGGCTGGAGACAGTCTGACAGGAACTAAAGACACGACTGCCTCCAGAAGCCCCCCCTAGAAACCTCCTCTCAGAAAAAGATCACAATTTAGAGATACTAGAACATTATAATATACTTTAACCATTTAAAAGGCTAGAATTCTTATAAAGTTGAGTCCATTCTCTACATATTTTAGAAATGAGGCCTTTGTCAGAAACTTTGAATGTAAAAATATTTTCCCAGTTTATTGCTTCCCTTCTAATCTTATTTGCATTTTTTGTACAAAAGCTTTTTAACTTGCTATAATCAAAATTATCTATGTTCTTATAATTTGCTTATAATATCACTTTTTATGTCTAAATCATGAACTCATTTAGAACTTATCTTGTTACAGAATTTGTAAATTGGAAAAGGTTAAAAAATCCCTGGAAAGTAGGATTTGTGAATTAGAAAAGGTAAAGAACTCCCAAGAAAGTAGGATTTGTGAACTTGAAAAGATAAAGAACTCCCCAAAAAGTAGGATTTGTGAATTGGAAAAATAATATAACTCACTAAAAAAAAAAAAAAAAAGAAAAAAGAAAAAAATTAGTGAAATGGGAAAAAAAAATTCCATAGAGCAAAACAATTCATTTAAAAACTCAATTGGACATATACAAAAAGAAGTAAAAAAAAAGCTAATGAAGAAAATAACTCATAAATCAGAACTGAACAAATAGAAAGGAATGATTCATTGAGACATGAAGAATCAGTCAAGCAAAACCACAAAAAAAAAAAAAAAAAAAAGAAAAAAAAAGAAAAAGAAAAGAAAAAGTAGGGAAAAAAACAAACATTAAATATCTACTTGGAAAAACAACAAACCTGGAAAAATAGATATAAGAGAGATAATCTGAGGATTATTGGACTTCCAGAAAATTATGATGAAAAAAAGAGGCTAGATACTATTTTAAAAGAAATAATCAAAGAGAACTGACCAGATGTAATAGAATCAGAAGGTAAAATAAGCATTGAAAGAATTCATCGAACACCTTCTGAAAAAGACCCTAAAATAAAGACTCCAAGGAATACTGTAGCCAAATTTCAGAACTATCAGACTAAGGAAAAATATTACAAGCAGACAGGAAAAAAACAATTCAAATACCAAGATGCCACAATTAAGATCACTCAAGATCTGGCTTCCTCCACATTAAAGGATTGAAGGGACTGGAATCTGATATTCCAAAAGACAAAAGAACTTGGAATGCAGACCAGAATAAACTACCCAGCTAACCTGAGCATTTTCATCCATGGAAGAAGATGGACATTTAATGAAACAAATGAATTCCATTTGTTTCTAAGGAAAAATCCAGATCTAAACAAAAAATTTGATCTCCAACCATAGGACTCAAGAGAAACAGAAAAAGGTAACAGGGACTCTTGAGAACTGTATCTCTGTTGTGGATATACATAAAGACCACATGTATAATTTGATCTTACTGATATAACAAAAAAGGGAAGTAGAAATGGAAAGGGGATAGTGTCAGAAAACAGGAAAAGGGAAGGTAAAAAGAAGGAAGCTACATCCCAGGAAGAGGCAAAGAAAACCTTTCATATCTGAGGGAATTTAGAGAATGAGGAGAAACATTGTGTGACTTGTACTCTCATCAGAATTGGCTCAAAAAGAAAATAATTAGCATATTTGTTTTACAGAGAATCTTCTCTCATCTCATTACAAAATGGAAAAGGAAAAGGGTAAAGGAAAAGAATAATAAGGGAAGTGTACAAGAAAGGGGAAGGCATTCAAAGGGAGGAGGAAGGGATCCTAAAGAGGGAGAGCTGTGTGACAGAAGTGGTAGTCATAAGTTTAATACTGGGAAAGGAGGAAATATGGGGCAAGAAAAATAAAAGCATAATCAGGGGATAATAAGATGGCAGGAAATACAGAAGTAGTAATTTTAACCATAAATATCAATAGGATGAACTCTCCCATAAAGCATAAGAGGGATAGCAGACTGGATCAAAAGTAAGAATGCTACAATATGTTGTTTATAGGAACCACATTTAAGGTAGGGAGATACATACAGAGTAAAAGTAAAAGGATGGAGCAAAATCTATTATGTCTCAGGTGAAGTAAAAAAAAAAAAAAGCAGGGGTAGCCATCCTTATCTCAGATCAAGCAAAAGCAAATTGATCTAATTAAAAGAGATAAGGAAGGAAAGTATATCTTGCTAAAGGGTAGCATAGACAATGAAGCAATATCAATACTAAACATATATGCACCAAGTGGTATAGCATATAGCACCCTAAAGGAGAAGTTAAGAGAGTTGCAAGAAGAAATAGACAGCAAAACTATAATAGTGGGAGGTCTCAACCTTGCACTCTCATAATTAGATAAATCAAACCACAAAAATAAATAAGAAAGAAATTAAAGAGGTAAATACAATATTAGAAAAAAAATAAGTGTGATATATCTTTGGAGAAAACTGAATGGTGATAGAAAGGAGTATACTTTCTTCTCCATATTTCATGGAACCTATACAAAAAATGACCATATATTAGGACACAAAGACCTCAAAATTAAATGCAGGAAGGCAGAAATAGTAAATGCTTTCTTTTCAGATCATGATGCAATAAAAACTACATTCAACAAAAAGTTAGGGGTAAATAGTCCAAAAAAAGTAATTGGAAACTAAATAGTGATTGGATGAAACAGCAAATTATAGACACAATCAATAATTTCACTCAAGATAATGAGAACGATGAGACATCATAGCAAAATTTGTGGGATGCAGCCAAAGCAGTTATAAGGGGAAATTTTATATATTTAGAGTCCTACTTGAACAAAATAGAGAAAGAGAAGATCAATGAACCACTCCATACCTCTTATATTGATTAAGATAATAGGAAAAAATAATGATAAATATTGGAGTGAATTTGGGAAATTTGGCACAGTGCTATATTCTTTGTAGAGTTGTGAACTCATTCAAACATTCTGGAAAGCAATATGAAACTGTGCCCAAATTATGTATAGCCTTTGATCCAGCATTGTCTCTACTGGGTCTGTATCTCAAAGAGATCATAAAAAGGGAAAAGACCCAATCTTGGAAAATTTTTGTTGCACCCCTTTTTGTAGTGGCAAGATATTGGAAACTGAGTGGATGCCTATCAGTTGGAGAATGTCTGAGTAAGTTATCACATATGAATATTATGGAACATTATTTATTTCTCTGTAAGAAATGCCAGCAGAATGATTTCAGAGTGACTTTGAGAGATTCACATGAACTGATCTAAGTAAGTAAAATAAAGACAATATTGTACAAAGCAACAAGTTTATACAATGATATTCCGATGGATGTGGCTCTTTTAAAAAATGAGATCATTCAGTACAGTTCCAATGGTCTTGTAATGGAGAGAGCTATCTGCATTAGAAGAGAGGACTGTGGGGACTGAGTGTGGATCACAACATAGTATTTTCACTTTTTATTGATGGTTGCTTGCATTTTCTTTCCATTCTCTTTTTTCCCCTTTTTGATCTCATTTTTTCTTGTGCAGTATAATGATTGTGGAAATACATATAGAAGAATTGTACATATTTAACATATATTGGATTACATGCCATGTAGGGGAGGGGTTGGGGGAGAAGAGAATGAGAAAAAAATGGAACACATTTTGCAAGGAAGAATGTTGAAAACTATCTATGCATGTATTTTGCAAACAAAAAGCTTTACAAAAAATATAATGATATAGTGAAAAGAATGCACAATTATGAATGGAGTACCTTTCTCTTCTTTCTTACTACCTGTGAAAACTTGAGAAAAACAGTTATAGATTGTAAACCTCAGTTCCCTTTCTGTAAAACTGGACTAAGTGACTGTAGAATCCTTTTAACCTGTGATCCTGTTATCCATTTGTGGCCCTTACCTCCTTCAGGATACAAATTAATTTTCTTTTTTTTTTTATTTTAGTTTCCCTTTTCTTTAGTGCCCCTGTGATTGATTTGTACTTAGAATAGATTGGATTAACTGGAAAATAAAGACTTTCCTTTAAAATAGTCATGTGAAAAATAAAAGGGAAACAATACTGTGAACTTAGTGGATCCTTCCTTAATTATGATAGGAAAACCTATTCTTCCTCTTCCTTTTATATTATACTCCATCTACAATCAACTTTATGTGTGTGTGTGTGTGTGTGTGTGTGTGTGTGTGTGTGTGTGTGTGTGTAAAGTGCCAATGGACCCAGATAATTCTGGAGGGATAAGTGAACAGGTTACAATGCATGACCCCACCTCAATTAAATCCAATTCACTTGCATATCAAGCTGTCAGGTCCTCTTTGAGAATGAAGGACAAACAACAACCTCTATGAGTAAAACTAGCCTGGAATTGCTCATTTGGAAGACTCTTTTCTTCCTTCCTTCTTTTCCTTCTTTCCTTTCCTTCCTTTCTTTCCTTCTTCCTTCCTTTCCTTCCTTTCTCCTTCCTCCCTTTCTTTTCTCTTCTCCCTCTCTCCTACCCTCCTATACTTTCCTTCTTTTCTTCTTCTGTAAACATAGGTATTACCTAGAGATGCCCTTAACATCACTTTGTTGATCATGTATATCTCGGCACCCTTCTAATCTTGGTGTTTACTGGCTAGATTTAAGGATCAGGACTCAAACCAAAACCCATCTTATTATTATATCTGTGTCTTAGAATTAGCATTATTACTATTCACAATAATTATTGTTTTAATAATTATTAATATTTTGTTATTATTTACTACTACTATTTTGATGACAATGATGATGATTCTCACAACTACATCTTCAATTATTTTTACTCCTATTACAATTACCATAAATACTACTAACAATATTACTAAGTCTACTTTTATTCTTCTACTACTACTTCTAATGGCTAATATTTATATAGTACTTGTATATATTACCTCATTGGGCAAGCACTTGTACTTTGACCATGAAGGAATGCTCTTTTTCCATACTTTATCCTCTAAGAATTTCTAGTTTCCTTCAAAAGTCACTTCTTTCATGAATCCTTTGCTGCTAGAATTCCTCTCCATTTCTTCATTATTTTGTTTATTTACATTTACATTTACCTCTTGCCATTATAACATCCTTAAGGATTTGAATTTTTTTTTTGTAATTTCCTACCAAACACCTAGAAAAGGGCCTATAAAACAGAGAGGACTTCATATGTTCTTGCTGATTGACCATTTTATTGAAAGCCACCTCCTAAACATTGACCACCTTGATAAATATTCCTCAATTTGCATAAACTTGTGATTCTCTTTCTCCTTAGCCATCTATAGATAGACACTATGAAGTGTTTAGAGCTTTGTTACATTTCAGAAATGCCAAAATTGCCACTGCATCCTGAGTCCTCACTTGTCAGTCATCTTGACTTTGTTTTTCCACCAGACTTTGATGATGCTGGAAGAGGGTGGCACTGACAACTAATTACAACTCTGCCTTACTATAATTCAATATATATACCCATTATTCTTCTGCTATATATATTTTTATCTCATATTTTTTTCATTTTCTACTAAGCTACCAAAGTACACTGGAATTTTTTGTGCATGTACAATTCCATTTGCATTGCTACTTCTTCTACAAAATTATTTGAGACATTTTAAGTCTTTGAAGCCTGGCTTCAAACTGAAAGAGAAATGGGGGCTGCTAATCAGCACATAAAGATACCTCTGAGCTAAATATTGACTTAACCTTTAACATAAATCTAATTATGTTTTACGGTATTTTTATTTGTTTTGTGAAAATATTCCTCAATTACAATTGTTCTCTAGTTTGAGTCACACTTGAGAGTATAGTGGGTTACTTGCAACCAGATCTTTGACATATTTAATACTTGGTGATCTGAAAATATTGCTACATATCAAGTGTTCATCACCCTACATACAACCTTTCAAAATTCAGTCATCTGAAGTCAAATATATATAACTTGTCATCATGTATGTGAAAACTTTCTTATTTGATAAGAAAATCAAGAATATTGACTAGATTGGCATTGCATTTGGAAATATAGGCTCAATTCCATGCCATGCTACGGAATTAGAGTAGTTTCAGTGATAAACTATATTTCTCTCTCTCTCTCTCTGTATATATGCATATACATGCATATATGAGCCTATATGTATACTCACACATACATATATGTATATATCACATATGTATGTAATACAATAAATATTCTGCTTATTTTCTACCAAAAATATGTGTAATAATTAAGAAAATGGAGATTTTATATAAATATTGTAACTACCACCTAAATAGAGCTAGTTAGTAGAAGTGCCAAAATTAAACTGTTCAATAGTTTCATATAACTCTGCTGATTTGTATACATGGAAAATGGATAATATTAAGGCATTATACTCAACAAACAGAACAGTAAAACTTCAAAAACTGTTTTAAAATAACAGCCTTAATTAATTTTTTTTTATTCATGACTTACATAAGCTCCTATTATATGACAAGAACTCATATAAAATAAATCCCTACACTCTTGGAGTTTTCATTCTATTGAGAGCAGGTGGGATATAACATATTCACAAGTATGTGAAAACAAAGAATTTTATTTGGTATTGATATTGGAGTTAGTGAGTAATGATAGAGATGAAAAACAAAAACAAAAAGAACATAAATAAAACATTAAATCTACACAAAAGAAAAGTTTAAAAAATTACATGAGTTTCATTATTAAATTTAACATGTGCCCCCTAAAGAAATAAATCACATAAAAAGAACTCCAGGGAAATATTTTAATAATTAAGTACACATATTTTAATGATAATTATATAAACATTGAAATAAAATTTTAAAAAAGAAACTTAACTATGCCAAGTAATAAATTAAGTTCAAAAAGAATAGAGTGTTAATTCCTGAATAATGAGAAAAAGTTGGCTTTGTATGAGGCAGTTGTAATATACTATATAACTTGTTTATAAATTGTTACCCACAAATAACATTGAAATGTCACAATCAGTTGTGATAATTCTGCTTTCTTCCAAGTGTCACTCACTATTATGCAAGTTTAGAATTTCATGATATCCAAGTGGCACTTGGGGAAATCATGATGAAGCAGACATTTAGCTTGCTGACTTTCCCTCTTGTTGGGAGCCACTTAACATTGTAGTATGCACCTGTTCTGTATTCATGTTTGCAGATGTATAGTATTTCTAATAATCTTAGGAACCCACAACAGACAATTGGGAGCAGGTGTCTCCAGAGTGCAAAGCAAGGGGAGTTAAGGAATGTGCCATTAATGGGAAATTAGATTTAAATAAAAAAGGATTACCCAAATAAAATTATTCCTGTATGATACAACACTAACATGTCTAGAGGATTAATGTAAATATAATAAAATGGACACTTGAACAAAGATTCATTTATCTTTTATTTAATGAGTCATATACTTTACATCACTGCTTTCAATATATTACGATATCTAAATAAGAGCAAATAATATTTAGAAAATTTAAAAATAAAGAAAATATTTGGGGCACCATAGGGTAAGAGAAAAAAATTTTTTATTCTTCATTGTCTTTTCAAAATCATTCCAGACAACCTGCTTTCTGACCTTTGTTGCCCCAAGAAGTTTACTCAATTCAGCTACACAGAACAGTACCTTGTGCTCTCCAAACACTACTAGAAGCTGCTAAGAACACATATCATCTGGTTCACCCAAACTATCTTGACAGGGACTGTGAGACATTAGAGGCTTCATGCAATTAAGGGAGAAGGTAAATAAACAGAGAACTAGAGATGACAAGTGGATATTGCAAAATGGCAGACCAAGTCTTCACAAATGGGTAAAAAACAAAAAAAAAAAAAACAAAAAAAAAACAAACAAACAAACAAACAACAACAACAACAACAACAAAAAAAAAACCCAGCAGCAGCAACAGCAATGGTGACAGAAACAATAAAACCTTAAGAATTGTAATTTCTCTAAAGTGGAATAAGGTGCTATTCCTAGGTACCTTCCCCATTAGAGATAGTTTGACTAATATCTTTCACCAGATGTAATTTAGAAAAAAAAAATTGTTGGAGCTATGTACACAGCAGTCTTATAGTAGTTTCGATAATATGTCTCTTGTGATAAAAAATCTATCAGTTCAAATATTTCATTTTAATTTTGGATACATTAGAATTTTTTCCATTACCTTAAGTCAACATCTTCTATTTTTAAATTCTTCATGCAATCCTCTCTTTCAACATCTCTCCCCCACTTACTTAATGCATCCTAATTCTGACATGATGACAATTAATCTATTTCCCTCATTTTTTTTTACTTGATTACCTGATTGACTGATCCAAGAGAATCCAACTTCCTCATTCTATAAATAAGCAGAAATTTTCAATGATTTCCTCAAGGTTATGCTATTAAAAGGGGAGTCAAAAAAATGAGCAGAATTCCAAAAAAATAAGGAGGTGATAGTGAGACTTGTAGAAATAGAAAAATATAATCCAATAAGCATGGGCAATTAAGAAGGATAATTTTAATTGTATAGAAAACTACAAATAGACCTGATTGCTTGAAGCCAGTAGGAAGCATAAAATAAATTAAGACTGATGAGATGTAATGCTGGTGGATTATAGTGTTCCTTGAATGCTAGATTAAGGAATTTGAACTTGTTTTAATAGTCTGACTAGTCCTCCTTTTATTGTAAAAATGGATCAAAAACACATATTATGTTGATCTGAATCAGCCCAAAAGACATTACATTGTAACTCAAAAGAAAAAAAGAATACTAAAAATATACTTCTTGTGGAGACAGCTGGATTAACTCAGAATTCTACTGGATAGTTTCTATAATTATCATCCATGTGAAAATCAAACTCTAAAAATGTCACCTAGTTATGTTTGAAGTACTTTATGAGTCAAATTCACTTCATAAACACATATCACACATAGCTGTAAACTTATATATATATATATACATGCTTAAGACAAGAAAAAATGTAGCATTTACAATATTTAAGTGATATTAATAGCTTTACTCATACAACTAGCTAAGAGGTATGATTCAGAAGTAGTACAGGAAAGCAGATAGAATATTCCCAGAGAAACTAAAATTTAGTGTTCTTTGTCCTAATTGTTATCTAAATGGTCTTTCCCAAATGAATATGGAATGCATTACTTCCAATGCATTTGACTTGCATAATGCATAAGACTGGGAGCCAGAAAATCCTCAGTTCAAATTGTTTGAAATATTTTGAGTAAGTGAACACTGACAATGTATTAAATGTATTTCAGCTTCAGTTTCCTCAGATATAAAATGGGAATAACAACAGCATCTACTTCACAATGTAGTGAAGATCAAATGAAAAATATGCACAATATGCTTTGTAAATATGAAACTTTTCTAAGATTTAGTTTTATTTGTATCCTTCATATTATTTTCATTATTATCATAATGATAGCATAAAGGAAAGATTATGGATGTAAAAGTCAGGAGCCCTGCTTGCTAGGCAAACTTCTAAAACTAATTTCATGATCTTAGATAAAACATTTGACTTCTTTGGTCTTCAATTTCTTAATTTTAAAAAATGAATAATTTGAGTTAATTAATATTTGATATAGCTTTCAATGTAAACATGCCACAGTTCTGGGTTCAAAATTTTTTTAATTTAGAGAAGGGGCAAGACATGACATCATTATTGAAACACCATAGGATTGCTTGATAAATTACAGCAAGACTAAGCCTGGCAGGAGAAGTAAATGTCATAAAAGTGTTATATAAAGTGATTGCTTTGATATTTCAGCACCAGTGCAGAGTAGAAACACTCATTATTATTAATGAGAAGGCAAAGCCATTAAGGAATATACTGGTCAACTTTATAGTTCATAAGAGGCATGGAACTAGAGTTTTACTAAGTTACTATTTTTTTTAATTTATAGAATAAAACAAGCACCTCCTCAATATAATTTAAAAAGATTTGCTTCTGAAACTACAAATGTGTTATGAAAAACTTGCTATTCATTTAAAATATATTATAAATTTATCACGAAAATTTATTTTTTGTCCTTTCCTGTCCCTTTCCCTACAGATGGTTATTATTAGATAAATTGTCTATTACTTATTTAGAGAATACTATGTTTGCATTTTATAGCTATTTACCATTTTACTCTTCCTATCTTTGCAACCCTCTTCCATATTGCTCCAACGTACATATATTATGGATCAGCCATTTTTTAAAACATATATGGGGGGGTCTTTCTTTATCTCTCCGTACCTTGCACTGACTGTTCACCATTTTGTAGTACTCCTTTCAGTCTTGGAAATCCTGGTTTCCTTTAAGATAGTTCAAACTTTTTACTGTCTCACTCATACCATCTACTTTTTTTCTTCTCATCCTTCTCTTCTTCCTTATATTCCTCCTCTCCTCTTTCTCTTGTTCCTTTTCCTCTTCCTACTTCTCCTCTTCTCTCTCTCGTCTCTCTGGTATATCCATCTTATTTATATTTTTATCATTTATCTTTGTAATTAAACAGAAAAAATACATTTTCTTTCAATTTTTCTTTACTTGGGAGTTCTCATTTTAGGGTAATATAAATCATCTGAAACCATCACTTCCAGAATATTGCCTGGAAAGACAAACATAAGAAAGATGATTTTACCTACCTCAAATTCATGTTAGAAAAGCTTATATATTGAAGGGACATTTTCCCTAAAATTTCTTTCTTTCTTTCTTTTTTTGACATTTGACAATCTTTTATTGTATTGCTCATAAGTATTTGCAAAAAAAGATCATGTAAGGAAGTTATACAATTCATTCCTATAATGTTGGAAATGTCTTGCCACCAAAAATTACTTGCACAGACCTAATAATAGAAAAAAAGGCCATTTGATGAGGAATTCAAGTGAATGTGGTCATGCCAATTGATACTTTTATGAGATGGGAATGAGCCATTTTAGTGAAGTAGGAAGAAAACAATACCATAGGATGAATAATGATAGGGTATGATTTCAGGTAATTTTAAAAAATCAATTTACATGATTCCAAAAGAAAAACCTCAAAAAGAAATCTAGTTTTTATGGATGTGTGGAGGCATATGAACTTGGGTTGCACTTTACATCACTTTTGGGGGCTTAGAGCTACAGAAGATAAAAAGAATTACAATTTTTCTTGACACATTCCCAGAGCAGAGAATGAATGTCTTTTCCCGGAAAAAAAAAAGAAAAAAAAAAAAACAGGAAAAAAGTTGATTATGGGATAATGTATTTTTGGTAGAGAAGGAGACTTTTTCTTTTTTATGTCTTTTTTTAGGCTTTATTTATTTTTATAATTATAAAAATTTTTGACAGTATATATGCATGAGTAATTTTTTTATAACATTATCCCTTGTAATCATTTTTCCAAATTATCCCCTTCCTTCCTCTACTCCCATCCCTAGATGAAAGGCAATCCCATATATTTTACATGTGTTACAGTATAACGTAGATACAATATATGTGTGTAAATCCAATTTTCTTGTTGCATGTTAAGTATTAGATTCAGAAGTATAAGTAACCTGAGTAGATAGACAGTAGTGCTAACAATTTACATTCATTTCCCAGTGTTCCTACTCTGGGTGTAGTTGTTTCTGTCCATCATTGATCAACTGAAAGTGAGTTGTATCTTCTTTATGTTGAAGTTATCCACTTCCATCAGAATACATCTTCATACAGCACTGAAGTGTACAGCAATCTTCTGGTTCTATTTATTTCACTCAGCATCAGTTGATGTAAGTCTTTCTAAACCTCTCTGTATTCATCCTGCTGGTCATTACTTACAGAGCAATAATATTTCATAACCTTCATATACCATAATTTACTCAACCATTCTCCAATTGAGGGACATCCATTCATCTTCCAGTTTCTACTCACTACGAATAGAGCTGCCACAAACATTTTGGCACATAGAGTTCCCTTTCCCCTCTTTAGTATTTCTTTGGGATATAAGCCCAGTAGTAGCACTGCTGGGTCATAGGGTATGCACAATTTGATAACTTTTTGGGCATAGTTCCAAATTGCTCTCCAGAATGGTTGGATTCTTTCACAACTCCATCAACAATGTATTAGTGTCCTAGTTTTCCCACATCCCCTCCAACATTCATCATTATTTGTTCCTGTCATCTTAGCCAATCTGATAGGTGTGTAGTGGTATCTCACAGTTGTCTTGATTTGCATTTCTTTGATCAGTAGTGATTTGGAACACTCTTTCATATGAGTGGATATAATTTCAATTTCATCATCTGAGAATTGTCTGTTCATATCCTTTGACCATTTGTCAATTGGAGAATGGTTTGATTTCTTATAAATTAGGGTCAGTTCTCTATATATTTTGGAAATGAGACCTTTATCAGAACCTTTAACTGTAAAAATATTTTCCCAATTTGTTACTTCCCTTCTAATCTTGTTTGCATTAGTATTGTTTGTACAGAAACTTTTTAGTTTGATGTAATCAAAATCTTCTATTTTGTGATCAATAATGATCTCTAGATCTCCTCTGGTCATAAATTCCTTCCTCCTCCACAGATTAGAAAGGTAGACTATTCTCTGTTCCTCTAATCTATTTATGATCTCATTCTTTATGCCTAAATCATGGACCCATTTTGATCTTATCTTGGTATATGGTGTTAAGTGTGGATCCATATCTAATTTCTGACATACTAATTTCCAGTTTTTCCAACAGTTTTTTTCAAATAATGAATTTTTATCCCTAATGTTGGTATCTTTGGGTTTGTCAAAGACTAGATTGCTATAAATGTACCCTTTTTTATCCTTTGTACCTAATCTGTTCCACTGATCGACTGGTCTATTTCTTTCAATACCAAATGGTTTTGGTGACTGCTGCTATATAATATAGCTTTAGATCAGGTACACTAGACCACCTTCATCTGACTTTTTTTTCATGAGTTCCCTTGCAATTCCCTTTATTCTTCCATATAAATTTTGTTGTTATTTTTTCTAGGTCATTAAAATAGTTTCCTGGGAGTCTGATTGGTATAGCACTAAATAAATAAATTAGTTTGGAGAGTACTGTCATCTTTATTATATTCGCTCGGCCTATCCAAGAGCACTGAATGTCTTTCCAATTATTTAAATCTGCCTTTATTTTTGTGGCAAGTGTTTCATAATTTTGCTCATATAATTCCTGACTTTTCTTTGGTAGAGGGATTCCCAACTATTTTATACTCTCAACATGTGTTTGGAATGGAATTTCTCTTTGTATCTCTTGCTGTTGCATTTTGTTGGTAATATATAAAAATGCTGAGGATTTATTTTGTATCCTGCCCACTTTGCTAAAATTCTGAATTATTTCTAATAGCTTTTTAGCAGCGTCTTTTGGGTTCTCTAAGTATACCATCATGTCATCTGCAAAGAGTGACAGTTTGATTTCCTCATTACCTATTCTTATTCCTTTAATCTCTTTCTTGACTCTTATTGCTGAGGCTAACGTTTCTAATACAATAGTGAATAGTAATGGTGATAGTGGGCAACTTTGTTTCACTCCTGACCTTATGGGGAAAGGTTCCAGTTTATCTCCATTGCATATTATGCTTACTGATAGTCATAAATAAATGTTCCTGATTATTCTAAGGAATAGTCAATTTATTCCTATACTTTCAAGCATTTTTAGTAGGAATGGATGTTAGATTTTATCAAATATTTTTTCTGCATCTATTGAGGTGATCATATGGTTTTTATTAATTTGATTATTAATATGGTCAATTATACCAATAGTTTTCCTAATATTAAACCACCCCTGCATTCCTGTTATAAATCCTACTTGATCATAGTGTATTATCCTGGGGATGATTTTCTGAATTTTTTTTGCTAATATCTTATTTAAGATTTTAGCATCAGTATTCATTAAGGAAATTGGTCTATAGTTTTCTTTCTCAGGTTTCAACCTACCTGGTTTAGGTATAAGAACCATGTCTGTGTCATAAAAGGAGTTTGGTAGGAATCCTTCACCCCCCATTTCTTCAAATAGTTTATATAACATTGGGGCTAATTATTCTTTAAATATTTGGTAGAATGTAAATCCATCTGGTCCTGGGGATTTTTTCCTGTGGAGTTGATTAATAGCTTGTTCTATTTCTTTTTCTGAAATGGGATTATTTAAGCAATTTTTTTCCTCCTCTGTTAATCTAGGAAGCCTATATTTTTGGAGGAAGTCATCCATTTCACTTAAGTTATCAAATTTATTGGCATAAAGTTGGGCAAAGTAATTCCTTATTATTTCTCTAATTTCCTCTTCATTGGTGGAAAGATCCCCCTTTTCTTTTGTAAGACTAACAATTTAATTTTACTCTTTCCTTTTTTTTTTGATCAGATTTACCAAAGGTTTATCTATTTTATTGGCATTTTCATAAAACCAACTCTTGGTTTTATGTATTAATTCAATAGTGGGGTTTTTTTTTACTTTCAATATTATTGATTTCTCCTTTTAATTCTAGTATTTCAAGCTTGATTTTTGGTTCAGGGTTTTCAATTTGGTGTTTTTCTAGCTTTTTAAGTTGCAGGTACAATTCATTAATCTTCGCTTTCTATATTTTGTTCAGATAAGCCTCTAAAGATATAAAATTTCCCCTTATTACCACTTTAGCTGCATCCCACAGATTTTGGTATGATGTCTCATCATTGTCATTATCTTGGGTGAAATTATTGTTTCTATAATTTGCTGTTTCACCCAGTCATTCTTTAAGTTGAGATTATTCAGTTTCCAATTACTTTTTGGTCTATTTACCCCTAACTTCTTATTGAATGTAGTTTTTATTGCACTGTGATCTGAGAAGAAGGCATTTATTATTTCCTGCATTTAATTTTGAGATCTTTATGTCCTAATATATGGTCAATTTTTGTATAGGTTCCATGAACTGCTGAGAAGAATGTATATTCCTTTATATCACCATGCAGTTTTCTCCAAAGGTTTATCATACCTAGTTTTTCTAATATTCTATTTACTTTTTTTAATTTCTTATTTTTTTGTGGTTTGATTTTTTTCTAAATCTGAGAGTGCAAGGTTGAGAGCTCCCACTATTATAGTTTTACTGTCTATTTCTTCTTGCAACTCTCTTCACTTTTCCTTTAGAAAGTTAGATGCTATACCACTTGGAGTATATATGTTTAGTATTGATATGGCTTCATTGTTTGTGGTACCTTTTAGCAGGTTATTGTTTCCTACCTTATCTCTTTTAATTAGATCAACTTCTGCTTTTTGCTTGATCTGAGATATGGATGGCTACCCCTGCTTTTTTGGCTTTACCTGAAGCATAACAGATTCTGCTCCAATCTTTTACCTTTACTCTGTATGTATCTCCCTGCTTTAAGTGTGCTTTCTGTAAACAACATATTGTAGGGTTCTGACTTTTGATCCAGTCTGCTACCTGACCCCGTTTGATGGGAGAGTTCATCCCATTCACATTTACAGTTAAAATTACTAATTCTGTATTTCCTTCCATCATATTATCCCCAGATTATGCATCTTTCCCTTGAGCCCCCTGAACCCCTTCCCCAGTATTTAATTTATAGACCCCACTTGTGACATGCAGCCCTCCCTTTTTAGTCTCCCTCCCCTCTCCTTCAGAATCCCTTCCCTTTTCTTTTACCCTTCCCTTATTCCCCTTTTCCTTTTTCCTTTTCCTCTCCCCTCTTTAATGAGGTGAGAGAGAATTCTCTGAAAAAGAAATATGTCAATTATTTACTCTTTGAGCCTACTCTGATGAGAGTAAGATTCACACAATGTTTCACACAATTTCTAAATTCCCTCAGATGTGGTATATTTTTCTATGCCTCTTTCTGGGATGTAGTTTCCCTCTTTTTAATCACTCATTCCCCTTTTTCTGATACTACTCCCTTCCCTTTACTACACCCCCTTTTTTTCTTTTATATCAGTAAAATCCAATTATTCATGAGTACTTTCTATATACCCACAACAGAGATACAGTTCTCAAGGGTTCTGTGTACCTTTTTCTGTTTCTCTTCAGTCTTGTGGATGTAGATCAAATTTTTTGTTTAAGTCTGGTTTTTTTCTTAGAAACAAATGGAATTCCTCTGTTTCATTAAATGACCATTTTCTTCCATGGAAGAAAATGCTAAACTTAGCTGGATGGTTTATTCTTGGTTGCAATCCCTGATCTTTTGCCTTTTGGAATATCAGGTTCCAGGCCCTTCTATCTTTTAATGAGGAGGCAGCCAGATCTTGAGTGACCCTTATTGTGGCCCCTTGATATTTGAATTGCTTTTTTCTAGCTGCTTGCAATATTTTTCCTTTGTTTTGTAGTTCTGCATCTTAGCCACAATATTCCGTGGAGTTCTTTTTTTTTAGGCTCTTTTTCAGAAGGTGTTTGATGAATTCTTTCAATGCCTATTTTCCCTTCTGTTTCTATTATCTCTGGACAGTTCTCTTTGATGATGTCCTGTAATATAGAATCTAAGTTCTTTTTTTGGTCATAGTTTTCAGGAAGTCCAATGATCCTCAGATTATCTCTCCTAGATCTATTTTCCATGTCTATAGATTTTCCCAGTAAGTATTTGATGTTATTCTCCAGCTTTTCATTTTTTTTTTTTTGTTTGTTTGTTTTGTTTGACTGATTCTTGGGTTCTCAGTGAATCATTCATTCCTATTTGCTCCTTCCTGATTTTTAATTAGTTATTTTCTTCATTCACATTTTTTAGTTCTTTTTGTATATGCCCAATTGGGTTTTTAAATGAATTATTTTGCTCTATTAAATTTTTTTCCATTTCCCTAATTTTTTTAGAGAGTTATTTTATTTTTCCAATTCAGAAATCCTACTTTCCTGTGATTTTTTAACCTTTTCTAATTCACAAATTTTGTTTCCCTGCATCTCCTATGAATTCTTTATTTTTCCAACTCAAATTTCAGTACATTGTTATTCTCTCTCATAGCTCCATTTTCCTTTCCCTATTTTTCTTCACTCTCTCTTAATTTTTTAATAGTCTCTTCTAGGAGAGAGTTATGTGATGGGGTGCAGGTATCATTCCCCTTTAGAGTGTTATCTGCTGACTCTCTGCTGTTAACTTCTGCGGGGTTGGATACACGCTCTATCTCTGTGTAGAAGGAATCAATAGTTCTCTTCAGCATTTTATTCATGGTTAAAAATCTTTTGGGGTCTGCCCTTGGGGTAAGAAGTTTATTTATTTATTTCTTTTCTAGCTTCCTCCCAGACTGGATGGATGCAGGGGCTCTTCTACCTGAGGTAAGAGAGAGTTCTGGGAGAGACTTCCCCTCCCCCTCCCTGGAAGTGCCTCAGAGGTGATTAGTATGACTGAGCTGTGAGGGTTTCCCAGTGAAGAAACCTGCTGTGTGTCATAGTGACTTCCCTGAGGTTTAAGACTGAACAGTAAAGGCGACACAAAGCCCAGCCAATGTGTCCCATGGGGCGTGGATATCAGCAGCTGATGTGAAAAGCCCCAGTGCTCAAACCTTGGTCCCTATTTCAAAGGTTCTGCTTCTCTGGGACTTCTGTGGCTGAGTTCCACAGCCTCCTGCTAAGCCCGTCACTATGTGGATTAGATGTTGCCTCAGGCTGTGTCCCCGTTATTCAGGCTCTTAACTACCCCAAGGTGAAGCCTGGACAGCAGAAAGCAGCTGCACAGCCTTGCCGAAATCTGTTAGGTCACTTCAGGATTGGGGTGGTTCTAGGATCTGGCTTTATATTTTAAAGTGGCTTGATTTCTCTTCTGAACTGCTGTTTTATAAACAGAGAAGAGCTAACAGCCTGTGCCAGATTCCTCTCTGTCAATGGCTTCTCTGATCCCAGAGTTCTCCCCAGCCTGAGTGGCACAGTGTGCTAGAACCTCACCATCTGTTCTGTCCTTTTTTCTTCCTCCCCTTGGAACTGGCCTTTTCTGTTGAAACTCCAGATTCTCTTCAGCTGGTACTTTGTGCTTCCAATCCTTGTTGTTTCTATCAGTCCAGCGTTATTTTTGAGGCTGATTTAACTAATTGGTAATGAAGGAAGAAGGGAGCTTACAGATTCGCGTGTATATTCTCTGCCACCTTGGCTCCGCCTCCTTCCCTAAACTTTCTTAACTTTCATTCACCAACATGACCATGCCAAATATTCTCCTCCCTCACTGCCAATCATTTTTTTTTCCTTTTTTATTATAGCTTTTTATTTACAAGATATATGCATGGGCAATCTTTCACCACTGACAATTGCAAAAGCTTTTGTTACAATTTTTCCCCTCCTCTCCCTAACCCCTCCCCCAGATGGCAGTAGACCAATACACATTAAATATGTTAAAGTATATGTTAAATACAATATATGTATACATATCCATACAGTTATTTTGCTGTACAAGAATTGGACTTTGAAATAATGTAAAATTAACCTGAGAATGTAATAAAAAATGCAGTCAGACAAAAACAGAGGGAGTGGAAATGCTACTTTGTGGTTCACACTCATTTCCCAGAGTACTTTTGCTGAGTGTATCTGGCTCTATTCATTATTGAAATAATTTGGAGCTAATTTGGTTCATCTCATTACTGAAGAGAGCCACAATTGATATTTATATAGTATTGTTGCTAAAGTATATTGATTTCCTGGTCCTGTTCATTTCATTCCACATCAGTTCATGTTATTCTCTCCAGGCTTTCTGAAATTATCCTTCTGGTCATTTCTTATAGAACAATAATATTCTATAACATTCATATACCACAATTTATTCAGCCATTCTCCAATTGGTGGGCATCCATTCAGTTTCCAGTTTCTGGACACTACAAAGAGGGCTACCACAAACAGTCTGGCACATGCAGGTCCCTTTCCCTTCTTTAAAATCTCTTTGGTGTAACGAGCTGTCGTCTCCAGAAGCTGCTGGATCGCTCTCTGGGAAGAGATCTGCTGTGTCTTCTACTCAAATCTCTCCGACAGATTCTTCTTCCTGTAATGAACCGTTGTCTCCAGGCAGTTGCTGTTAACTCTTGTCCAAAGAAGTGACTTCCCTTCCTGCAGAGAGCCCCGTCAAGCCTGATGCAATTCAGAGTCCTCTTCTTTCTCTGACAGTCCTCTCTTTTATTCTCCCAGAGAATGGGCGTGGGATAATGCAAGGGCTTCTGGGAAGAACCACCCCAGCCAATGAGCTTGCCCCCTCTATCAAGTCAACCTGAGTTCTCACCTTGTAATTGTCCAGAAAACCTCAGTTCTCACTTAGTAATCCTAACATCTCCCCCTTTCTTTTGATTTAGAACATAGGACAGTCATGACCTTGAAACATAAATCCTTCAATATGGGAAGTATTACAGATAATTACATAAATTACATAAGCACATAGTAACATAGTAACGTAACACATGCTAGAAGTATATAACATAATCATAAATTGAAAATTTATAAATGTCCATAAGTCCATTGTCCATTAGTCTCATCTTGTGTGAGGAAGTCCAATGATTCCTGCTGGTTTTTAAAGTTCTTTAACAGTCTTCTTATTATCCATGCTCTTTCAGTGTCAGATGTTTCTTAGATCTTCTCCTTTATTTTGAGGCCTTTCTCTTTTTCTGTCTCTCTCTGATGGACAAGGCGAATATGACTCGTTGGCACCCATCTGATTCCTTCTCCTGCTGAAGAAATACAAGCAAACCCTCTCCCCCAGGCAGTTAACCTATCTGGTCCCTTCCATTCACCACTTTCTGGATCTCTCCACATCACCTGGCGATTATCTAAGGACAGTGGAGATGCTCTCACTGGACACTGCCCTTCTGGTGGGTTATAAAACCTGTCTGCTGGAGCCAGTGCATCTTTGTCAAAAATTAGAAAATTAATGGTATAGAGAACTAAATTTAGAAGTTCCCTAGGGCTACCTGTGGCTCCCCCTTTCTTTTGTTTTTGGAGGAGTGTCTTAATATCTCTGTTTCTTCTCTCTACTATTGCCTGCCCTTGAGGATTAAAGGGTATGCCCGTGGTATGTAAAATCTTATACTGTGCACAAAAGTGTGTAAAATGTTTGGACGTATATGCAGGTCCATTGTCTGTTTTTATTGCTTGTGGCACACCCATAATTGCAAAAGCTTGTATAAGGAATTCAGTGACCACTCGGGCTGTCTCTTTTGCTGCTGGCATTGCAAATGTGAATCCTGAAAAGGTGTCTACCACAACATGAATAAAAGATAGACGACCAAAAGATTTATAATGGGTCACATCCATTTGCCAGATTTCATTGGGTCTCAAACCACGAGGATTCTTCCCTGGAGGGAGTGTAGGAGCATGGAAAGGAAGACAAGCTGTACAGCTTTTTACTATGCTCCTAGCTTCCTCTCTTGTGATTCCAAATTGTAAACGTAAAGCTCGAGCAGCCTGATGATATTTAGAATGAGATTCTTGCGCTTCCTGAAATAAAGGACTACTGGCTAACATGGTTAGAAGGCTATCTGCCATTGAATTTCCATCAAAAATAGGACCTGGGAGTCCACTATGTGAGTGGACATGCAAGATATAAATCTTGCCTGGATGTTTTCTCACTTGTTCTTGAAGTTCCTTAAAGAGCTGATAAATATTGGAGGCTGCAAATTTTATTTGGGCTGTGGCAATTCTTTGTACTACACCTACTGAATAGGCTGAATCAGTAATTATATTTACGTCTCCTGGGTAATAAGTGAGAGCTAGCATGATAGCAAATAATTCATTCTGTTGAGTGGATTGAAAAGGAGTCCTGATTACTCTCTTTATGGTTAAATCATGAGAGTATATGGCACAAATATTTTCTTTGGAGGCATCTGTAAAGATTGTTGGTCCTTTAAGAGGAACCTTAGAAACCTTTTCTTCAAAAATCCATCGCCAATTATGTAGTAGCCGGGTAATCTTTAATGGAGATCCATGTGCAAAATTTGGAGCGGTGGCCAATAAAATTTGCCATTCTGGGATGTTCTCACAGCATACATTAATCTGTGCGTTAGTATAGAATGTGTATATTTTTTCAGGACTTATCCCAGATAATTGTGTTACTCTCTTAATAGCCTTTAATAAAATCCTAGCCACAAGCACTGGGTAAGGTGTAAGGCTTTGTTCTGGTTGTGCTGGGAGGTTCACCCACTCAATCACTCTGTCTCCTTGATGAAGGACTGCTGTGGGTGCCTCTTTTGTAGCAAAAACTGATATTTCCAAGGGTTTTTGAGTGACTCTTTCAACCACATTGGATAAAGCCAGTTCAACTTCTCTCAAAGCCTTTTGTGCTTCTTTTGTAAGCTGGCGTGGTGAATTTAAAGCACTGTCTCCCCTTAAAATATCATATAGTGGTTGCAATTGACAGGTAGTCAAGCCTAGCACGGGACGCATCCATTGGATATCTCCTATCAATTTCTGGAAGTCATTTAAGGTGTTTAGCTTCTCTGTTCTTAAGGAGAGTTTTTGTACTGTAAGCACCTTAGGATATACTTCATATCCTGTAACGTGCTCTCCTGGCAGTTACAATTACTAGTCTGTCCTGGACCCACCAGAGTACCTTTGACCACTGTCCTTTGCAGTGTGAGCTCTACCCGGCTCGCCTCCTCTGAGGCCTTCTAAGGTCTCTGGCCACAATCTCTTGAATCTATAGCTTAGTAACCGGTAGTGCACTCAAGAACAACCACATGTAATCTTAAAAGCCTTTATTATACCTACTCACATAATGCCCTAACTGATGCCCTGACTTGTTGGTTCCCTGGTGAACACCTGGTCAGAAGACCCACGTGTTCACTACCAAAACCCTTACCTCTTTCGGCTACCCATCTTGGCTTGGCTAGGAGCCAGGGTGAACAGCATGAGGTTAAAGAGGGCGGTTGCTGCCTGCAGTGGGCTTATATAGGGCCTGTGAGGTCACACACACAGCCAATCAGCGAGAGAGTCACCCATTACAAAACTATTTCAATATGGCCAGGATCCCGCCCAAGGGCAGTCCTAATATCCACAGAAATTACTTCTGGGCCTCAATCCCGATGCACTGTGTCCGCCCATTTAAAGGGCCCTTACAATATCCTAAATATTGAAAAGGAGCATGTCTTTGAATTTTTTCTGTAGCTATATGCAGTTTGTAGTACTTTAATGTTTCCATGGTCCTTTGTAGACATGCCTCTAACATTTGTTCCTCAGGTGCACATCCCAAAATATCATCCATATAATGTAACAATATTACTTTTGGAAAGGCTTTTCTTACTGGAGCAAGAGCAGCTGCAACATACATTTGGCACATAGTAGGGCTGTTTTTCATTCCCTGTGGCAAAACTGTCCATTCATATCTTTTATAAGGCTCAGCCAAATTAACACTAGGCACTGAAAAAGCAAATCTTTTCATATCCTCCTTATCTAGAGGAATAGAATAGAAACAATCCTTAATGTCTATAACCCATAGAGGCCATTCTCTTGGCAACTGAGTAGGAGATGGAAGTCCAGGCTGAAGAGTTCCCATAGTTTCCATCTGTTCATTTACTCTTCTTAGATCAGTTATCATCCTCCATTTTCCAGATTTCTTTTTCACCACAAATACTGGGGAATTCCAAG
The DNA here is from genome assembly GCF_048593235.1 of Sminthopsis crassicaudata. Lineage (NCBI taxonomy): Eukaryota > Metazoa > Chordata > Mammalia > Dasyuromorphia > Dasyuridae > Sminthopsis > Sminthopsis crassicaudata. The sequence continues at coordinate 681,881,583 of NC_133617.1, read as the reverse complement.
GACTTAGAGAAGGCCGCAAGTGTCCTTGGTCAAGTTGTTCTTGCACTATGTCTAATAAGGCCTGAATTTTATCACTTCTTAAGGGCCACTGTTCTACCCACACTGGTGAATCAGTCTTCCACTGAATAGGAACTGGTGAAAGTGCAGGTAGGCCTTCAACAGCAGCCCTGCCTAAAAAGCCGAAGTGCTTATTTGTAATCCTATCTGCTGTAAAATGTCTCTTCCCCACAGATTGATGGGGATTTTTTCAACCACAAAAGGAGTAAAAGCTCCTGTTTCTCCTTCAAATACCCATCTCAAAGGCCTAGCACTAACCTCTGCTGCTATTGATCCTCCCACCCCAGACATATAGGTGTCTGCTTTAATCTTTGGCCAGTGACCGGGCCAATTGGCACCTCTAATAACTGTACGATCTGCACCCGTGTCTACCAATCCTTCAAATGGTATTCCGTTTATATAAATAGTAAGCATAGGTCGGTCAGCTGTCACAGCTGCTGTCCAATATATTCCTGGATTTTGTTCATTGGAGTCAAAATCTAGGCGACTATCACTAGGTTGCTTATTAGGGGTCCGTAACAATAAGCCTGATGCTACTACTTCTCCTGGTTGATAAATCACACGTTGTCTGCCTGTGTTAGTGACTGGGATATTAGATACACGTTCTCCAGTCTCCCACATCAGTGTATGGATGGACACTGTTTTGTAGGCACTCTCAGAAGGTGAAATGGTCAAGCCTACTGTGCCTGGAGGCAAAGGATCCATAGGCTCAACAGGAACAGATTTCACTTCTCCAGGGAGTATCTCGGTAGTCTCTACTGCACACAACTCTATTTTTCCTAATTTCAATCCCTTTCTTCCATCTGATTGCCTTTTGGCTGATTGATCGTGTCTTAATATTCTCTGGATGTAACCTCGGCTGCCATCATGCCCCACTTGGGGGGCTGAAGCTGGGCCCCACCTGTCATTTCCCTGTGTCAATCTACATTCGGAGGCCCAGTGGAGGCCCTTGTGACATTTTGGACATGGAGTTTTAGGTCTTCTCACTGTATCTCCATATCTACACTGAGCTCTTAGATGCCCAATTTTTCCACATTGAAAACATTGCCGAGTTTCTCTAGAAGGCCCTTGCCATGAGGGACCCTGTCTTTCCACATTCATCATTGTCCGGGTGTAAAAAGCATTTGTTCCCACTGTAGCACAGCGTCTTATGATCTCCTCTAAAGGAGCATCTTTGTCTAATCCCCATATAATTCTTTTGCAAATCTCATTGGCATTTTCCTTAGCCAGATGTCTGGTCATTATTTCTGTAGCTGAATTTTCTCCAATAGTTCTTTTGACAGCAGTTTGCAAACGTCCCACAAAATCTGCAAAAGGTTCATTGGGACCTTGCTGTATTTTAGTGAAAGCCTCTCCACGATCTTTCTGTCCAGGAAGGACACCCCAAGCTTTTATTGCAGCCTTAGCAATTTGTTCATATATTGTCATGGTATAATTAATCTGTTCCGAATTCTCTCCATATTGACCTTCACCAGCTAAGTGCTCAAAAGTGAATTGTGTGTTAACTCCTATTTCCAAATTGCATCTGACTTGAATTTTACATAATTCATGAAATTCCGCAAGCCATAATAAATTTTCTCCAGGCTCCAGACATGTCCTTGCTATGGATTTCCAATCATTCGGGGTTAGGACTTCATAAGACAAACCATCTAGTAACATTTTGACATAAGCTGATGTAGCCCCATAAAGGGTACAACCTTTTTTCAAATCCTTAATTGTATTCAAATCTAAAGGTGCATATCTTCTCCTTTTTTTACCTACAGAGTCAGTATTTTCAATCACAGGATATGCATGTATAAAATCACTTATATCCTGTCCTTCTCTCTTAGCTTTAACCAATGCTTTTTCTAATCTTGTCATAGGCTTAGGCTTCTTCACAGGCAATTCTGTTTGTGTTTCTGCCTCTTCCCCTCTTTCTTCCTCCATCTCTGAAGGTGGGGTTGATGTGGGCCTGTCAATAATCTGTTCTCTAGGCAGGGTTGAAGCTTCTTCAAGAGAATCATACCATAATTCCTCATTTAAATCCTCTTGCTCTAGGGAAAGATCTTGATCTTTCCTTTTTTCCTCACACTTCCTCCTCTGTTCATTTTTAGAACTTTTCCTTCTCCTACAACTTGCTTGATAGTTTAAGGCTAATTGAACTATGTTGTAGATATAAAATACTTCTGCAGAAATTGAACGAGGCCCATTTTTTGCTTGAAATTCTTTCATTTCATATCCCACTAGCTTCCATTTATCTACATCTATCTTTTCTTCCTCTAAGAACCAAGGGGATGTGCGTCTTAATGCAGCCAAGAGTTTAGCAATCTGTACCCAGGTTACAAGTAAACTCTGCTCCTCAATTATGTTGATTATACTCTCTATAGTACCACTCCTGAATGGAGCTGAGGTTGCGTCTGGGGCTGAGGTTGAGTCGGCTGAGGTCCAGGGATTGAATATAGCTAACATCTGCCCCATTTCAGCTATAAGAGATTCCTGGTTTAGCCCTTAACAAGTTAAGTTCCTTATTTATCTATTAGCACGCTCACTTAATCTTTAACAAAGTTTCCTCGTTACTCACGGTTCTGGGTCAGAGAGACTGAGATCTAGATTGGAAGCTTTTCCACTGGAATCAGGACTGTGTCTGTCCCTGTTCGGGCGCCAAATTGCAAAGGTCTGGTCTAGCTCCTCTTGTCAGGATAAGTAAAAGTCCTTGCCCCACGTGTGGACGCCAATTGTAACGAGCTGTCGTCTCCAGAAGCTGCTGGATCGCTCTCTGGGAAGAGATCTGCTGTGTCTTCTACTCAAATCTCTCCGACAGATTCTTCTTCCTGTAATGAACCGTTGTCTCCAGGCAGTTGCTGTTAACTCTTGTCCAAAGAAGTGACTTCCCTTCCTGCAGAGAGCCCCGTCAAGCCTGATGCAATTCAGAGTCCTCTTCTTTCTCTGACAGTCCTCTCTTTTATTCTCCCAGAGAATGGGCGTGGGATAATGCAAGGGCTTCTGGGAAGAACCACCCCAGCCAATGAGCTTGCCCCCTCTATCAAGTCAACCTGAGTTCTCACCTTGTAATTGTCCAGAAAACCTCAGTTCTCACTTAGTAATCCTAACACTTTGGGATATAAGTACAGTAGTAATGCTGCTGGATCAAAGGGGATGCACAGTATGATAACTTTTTGAGCATAGTTCCAAATTGTTCTCCAGAATGGCTGGATGTATTCACAATTCTACCAATGATGTATCAGTTTCCCAGTTTTCCCACATCCCCTCCAACATTCCACATTATCTTTCCCTGTCATTCAAGCCAATCTGACAATATGACAGGTGTGTAGTGGTATCTCAGAGTTGTCTTAATTTCCATGTCTCTGATTAATAATTACCTTTAACATCTTTTCATATGGCTAGAAATAGTTTCAATTTCTTTGTCTGAAAATTGTTCATATCCATTTACCATTCATCAATTGAAGAATGGCTTGATTTCTTATAATTTAGGGTCAATTATCTATATATTTTTGAAATGAGGCCTTTATAAGAACCTTTGACTCTAAAAATGTTTTCCCAGTTTATTGCTTCCCTTCTAATCTTGTCTGCATTAGTTTTGTTTGTACAGAAACTTTTCAATTTGATATAATCAAAATTGTATATTTTGTGATCAATAATGATCTCTAGTTCTTCTTTGGTCATAAATTTCTTCCACTTCCACAGGTTTGAGAGGTAAACTATCTTATGTTCTTCTAATTTATTTATAATCTCATTCTTCATGCCTAGGTCATGAACCCATTTTATCTTTATCTTGGTGTATGGTATTAAGTGTGGGTCAATGCCTAGTTTCTGCCATACTAATTTCTAATTTTTTTTTAGCAATTTTTGTCAAAGAGTGAGTTGTTATCCCAAAAGCTGGACTCTGGGTTTGTCAAACACTAGATTATTAAAGTTATTGACTGTTTTATCCTTTGAATGTAACCTATTCCACTGATCAACTAGTCTATTTCTTAGCCAATACCAAATGGTTTGGATGACCACTGCTTTATAATATAGTTTTACATCTGGTACAACTAGGACACCTTCATTTGATTTTTTTTTTTCATTAATTCTCTTGAAATTCTTGAACTATTGTTTTTCGTATGAACTTTGTTGTTATTTTTTCCTAGGTCATTAAAATAGTTTTTTGGGGGGAGTCTGATTAGTATAGCACTAACTAAATAGATTAGTTTAGGTAGTATTGTCTTTATTATATTTTCTTGCCCTATCCAAGAGCATTTAATATTTTTGAATTGGTTATATCTGATTTTACTTGTATGGAAAGTTTTTTGTAGTTTTGCTCATATATTTCTGATTTTCCATTGGCAGATAGATTCCTAAATATTTTATACTATTAGTAGTTACTTTAAATGGAATTTCTCTTTGTAACTCTAACTGTTGGATTTTGTTACTGATATATATGAATGCTGATGAATTATGTGGGTTTATTTTGTATTCTGCAACTTTGCTAAAGGTGTGGATTATTTCTCATAGCTTTTTAGTAGAATCTCTGGGGTTCGCTAAGTATACCATCATATCATCAGCAAAGAGTAATAATTTGGCTTCCTCATTAACTACTCTAATTCCTTTAATCTCTTTCTCAACTCTTATTGCCAAAACTTGTATTTCTAATGAAATATTGAATAGTAATGGTGATAGTGGGCAACCTTGTTTCCCTCCTAATCTTATTGGGAATTGTTCCAGTTTATTCCCATTACATATGATGCTAACTGATGGTTTTAAATAGATGATACTAATCATTTTGAGGAAAAGTCCATTTATTCCTGTACTCTCAAGAATTTTTAATAGGAATGGATATTGGATTTTATCAAATGCTTTTTCTGCATCAATTGAGATAATCATATGATTTTTATTAATTTCATTATTAATATGGTCAATTATACCAATAGTTTTCCTAATATTGAATTAGTCCTTCATTCCTGGTATATATCCTACTTGTTCATGGTGTATTATCCTTGAGATGATTTTCTTTAGTCTTTTTTGCTAATATTTTATTTAAGATTTTAACATCAATATTCATTAGGGAGACTGGTCTGCAATTTTCTTTCTCTGTTTTCACCTACCTGGTTAGGTATCAGTACCATGTCTGTGTCATAAAAAGAATTTGGTAGGAGTCCTTCATTCCCTATTTTTTCAAATAGTTTATATAGCATTGGAGTTAATTGTTCTTTAAATGTTTTAAATGTAAGTACACTTGGTCCTGGGGATTTTTTCTTAGGGTGTTGATTCATAGCTCGTTCTATTTCTTTTTCTAAAATGGGACTATTTAAGCAATTTACTTCCTCTGTTGTTAATCTGGGAAGCCTGTGTTTTTGAAGGTAGTCATCCATTTCACTTAGTTTATAAAACATATTGGCATAAATTTGGGCAAAGTAACTCCTTATTATTGTTCATTGGTGGAAAGTTCTCCCCTTTTATTTTTAAGAGTAATTATTTGATTTTCCTCTTTGCTTTTTTAAATCAGATTTATCAAAGGTTTATCTCTTTTATTGTTTTTTTTTTCATAAAACCAATTCTTAGTTTTATTTATTAATTCAATTTTTTTTACTTTCAATTTCATTGATTTCTCCCTTTAATTTTAGAATTTCAAGTTTAATATTTGATTGGGAGTTTTTAATTTGGTCTCTTTCTTGCTTTTTAAATGGCAAGCCCAATTCATTGATCTAATCTTCCTCTATTTTATTCGTGTAATTTTCTAAAGATATAAAATTTTTCCTTATTACTGCTTTGGCTGCATCCCACAAATTTTTGTGTGATGACTCATTGTTATCATTTTCTTGGGTGAAATTGTTAATTGTGTCTATCATTACTCTTTCACTCAATCATTCTTTAGGATGAGATTATTTTTTTTCCAATTACTTTTTGGTCTATTTATCCCTAGCTTTTTGTTGAATATAGTTTTTATTGCATCATGATCTGAAAAGAATACATTTATTACTTCTGCCTTTCTGCATTTGATTTTGAGGTCTTTATATTCTAATGTCTGGCCAATTTTTGTATAGGTTCCATGAATTGCTGAGAAGAAAGTGTACTCCTTTCTGTCTCCATTCAGTTTTCTCCAAAGATCTATCATACCTAACTTTCTTATATTCTATTTACCTCTTTAACTTCTTTCTTATTTGTTTTGTGGTTTGATTCATTTAATTCTTAGAGTCCAAGGTTGAGATCTCTCATTATTGTAGTTTGCTGTCTATTTCTTCTTGCAACTCTCAACTTCTCCTTTAGGAAGTTAGCTGCTATAGCTAACTTGATGCATAAATGTTTAGTATTGATATGGCTTCATTGTCTATGCTAACCTTTAGGAAGATATAGTTTCCTTCCTTATCTCTTTTAATCAGATCATTTTTTGCTTTTTTTTTTCTGAGATAATGATACTGTCAATCATTTTTATACTTATACTGGATTACATAGCCAGGTATTTTACTGAGTAAATTGAGACCATCAATACATATTAATTGTTGTCACCCTAGAATTACTATTTTACCAACTAGTCAATAACAACATGCTTTTATTCCTCCTTCTTGAAAGTTAAAGATAATTTAATCAAACAAATTAGAAAACAAGCTATCATTAATTGCTTACTATATTCCCCCAAAAAACCCTATTTCTCCGCAAAGCTAAATCATTTATCCTATTGATGAACTATTTCTTCCATACGTTTTCCAATATATTTTCATATGCATTCCTTTTTTTTCCCTGCAATGGCTTTGGGGTGAAGTGAATTGCTCATGATCACACAGCTAGTAAGGGCTAAGACTCTGAGTTCAAATTTTAATTCAGGTCTTCTTCATTTCAGGGCTGGTGCTTTATCCATTGTGCCATCTAACTGCCCTGTTCATTTTTTTTTTGCCAATAATTTTCAATCTCTTCTATTTCTGCCAACCACTCATATTCTTCTTATTCTGCTGAAGTCCCTATTCCTATAGGTTCTGGACCCTTTTTTCTCTATCATTAGCCTCCCCTCTTTTGTACAGTACCATTCAATCCTATAGCTTCAGCCTTTGTCTCTGTCTATAGCTTTATCCATCCACATGTTTCTCACAGGATTAAGGTAGTTCCCTTGGAGTATGATGAATTGAGAACAGGATTACATAGACTACATCAACAGCAAGGATATTTCTATGGGCCCCAGAACACAAACTTTTGGTTACATTACATTGGAACTGCTAAAATGTGGAGACTAGTGGGGCAGAGGCTACTCAGAGAGCAAGGATTAGATTTCTCTGCTGTTAAATGTATAATGTTCTTAAATCTTTATATTCAGCATGTGGAGACTATCACAATTGTTTTAATATTTATACATAATTCTTATTTTGGAGAGTTTTGAGAAGTTCCAGATTTCAGTGACAATAAACTTACTCTATCTTTTTGGGGATGTTACCCCAAAAAATTCTACTACCCATTCAATTAACTTTTTTGTTTTATAATGGACCATTTTAGTAAATTAACATCAATCATCCTAGAACTCTTAGTATAAAAAAATGAGAGTTAATTTTGGTTTAATTTTAATTTTAAATTTAATAATTATTTAATTTTTGGAAATTTTAGAAAATGCTATTTTATTTACATTATCTAGGAGAAGTAACCCTATATTTCTAAGAAAAAAAAAAAGAAACTTTGGTGTAGGTGAAAGATGGATTAGACTAGAGTCTAGACCAAGAAAAAAATTCTAGTTATATTTTATCTGTTTGTTTTTTGTGTTTTGTTTTACACATACTCTTAATCAATATTAATGAAAACTGAAAAGTTGAGTAGGATAGGTTTCTGGATTTGTAATTAGGTATGTAGGATAGTGAAACTTTCATAAAGTAAAGATAATTTTAGAATAGTCCCTAAATTTACTTCTAAATAATCATTTTCTAATTTACTTTAAAAGATGTATGCAAATGAAAAAACAATTTAAAGATCATAATATCCCATTATGATATATTAGTCATGCTTCACATGTGCTTGAAACTTTTAAAATAAATCTCACCATCTTCTTTCTGATTTTCTGTATTATTGTGATAGTGGCAATCAGAAATCCAGAAGTCAGAAAACATGCACAACACTGAATATGTCACTATACTTTCACATCTGATCATCCACATGTACAGCAATGGGGTTGCACAAAAAAAAATGTTTTCTATATAATTTATTTTATTTTATTATTTTTATTAATTTTATAATTATTACATTTTTGACAGTACATATGCATAGATAATTTTTTACAACATTATCCCTTGTAATCCCTTTTGTTCTGAATTTTCCCCTCCTTCCCTTTACCCCCTTCCCTAGATGGCAGGCATTCCCATACATATTAAATATCCTAGGTACAATATATATGTACAGAATGGAATTTTGTTGTTGTTGTTGTTGTTGTTGCAAAGGAAGAATTGGATTTGGATGGTAAAAATAATTTGGGGAGAAAAACAAAAAATGCTAACACTTTACACTCATTTCCCAGTGTTCCTTTTCTGGGTGTAGCTGATTTTGTCCATCATTGATCAATTGGAATTGGATTAGCTCTTCTCTATGTTGAAGATGTCCACTTCCATCAGAATACATCCTTATACAGTATCATTGTTGAAGTATATAATGATCTCCTAGTTCTGCTCATTTCACTCAGCATTAGTTTATGTACATCTCTCCAAGCCTCTCAGTATTCATCCTGTTGGTCATTTCTTAGAGAACAATAGTATTCCATAACATTCATATACCATTGATGGGCCTCCATTCATTTTCCAGTTTCTAGCCACTACAAAAAGGGCTGCCACAAACATTTTACCACATACAGGTCCCTCTCCCTACTTTAGTATTTCCTTGGAATGTAAGCCCAGTAGTAGCACTGCTGGATCAAAGGGTATGCACAGTTTGATAATTTTTTGGGGCATAATTCCAGATTGCTCTCCAGAATGGTTGGATTCTTTCACAACTCCACCAACAACGCATCAGGGTCCCAGTTTTCCCACATGCCCTCCAAAATTTATCATTATTTTGTTCCTGTCATCTTAGCCAATCGGACAGGTGTGTAGTGGTATCTCAGAGTTGTCTTAATTTGCATTTCTCTGATCAATAGTGATTTGGAATACTCATATACGTGGAAATAGTTTCAATTTTATCATCTGAAAATTGTCTGTTCATATCCTTTGACCATTTATCAATTGGAGAATGGCTTGATTTCTTTTAAATTAGAGTCAAATCTCTGTATATTTTGGAGATGAGGCCTTTATCAGAACCTTTAACTGTAAAAATGTTTTCCCAATTTGTTACTTCCCTTCTAATCTTTCTTGCATTAGTTTTGTTTGTACAAAACACAAATAATTTTTAGAGTTCTTTAGCTCATAGTTCATCACTTTCATCATCCCAATCTTCCTGATGAGGAATTACAGTTTAAGAAGTAACTATATGACCAATGTAATACAAGATACTTGAAGATAGATATGAGATTTGCCTTTCTTTGTATTCCTAGATTTATAGAGGTCAAAATAGAATCCAACTTCTTCCAAGTCTTTGGCTGATATTTGCTGTTAGTGTGCTTATTTTTTTTACAATTCATTTTGTTGATTATGATAGTCTTAATAGTTGATAAAGTTTAAATATTTTTGAAAAATTGAAGATGATTCATGCAGATCATGAAGTTAATTTAAAAGTTGAAAATAAAAAAATAAAAATAATTTTCATGGTTATTACTGATAAGGAAAAATACCTCACATACTTTAAGTTTGACTTTAGAATACACTATAAAGTTTGATTATGATGCCTTTTTATTTTGTTCATCATATATTTAGGGGATTTCTATAACTATCTACAATTTGAAATGGCAAAATATAAAGAAACTCTTCAATATAATTTACTGAGGAATGAAGATAAAGCCCAGTAGTTCCTTCTGTATAAATCATGTTTTATCTCATTTTTAGAAGAAAGGTAATTTAAATTTAAAAGATCAAATGTGTATTCAGAGGTGTAAGTTTCTGACTGATTAACAAAGAATGGCAGAAAAAGGAAAAGAAACATGGTCTTTTATTTGTAAGTGTCCAAATGGAAAGAATTATGGGTAGAGCCTTAACATTTTACATGATATTTTTTCTATAATATTATTCATTCATAACATGAAAAGATCATGGAATAGAAATATCTGGACATTGAAAACTAAGGTGCTCTTTACATCTTTTACAGTGATGGTAATAAAAAGCTCAAAAAACCATTTTCTATGCACTGAAATCTTTATGAAAGACAGTGTAATAAGAGGTGAGGCACTGTATTTGAAGATTATTTGACTAAGTGAGAAGAGACTAGAGTTGTAGTCACAGCACTTCATTTATTTTGGTGACTTCAGCCAAGTCTGTTAACAATAAATGCAGAGATTATTTCTAGAAGAATTATTCTAGGGCTTTGGGGATGAATTGTAAATGAAATATATTCATCAACAGGAAAAATTTTTTCTTGACTAATATTGAGCTTTAGGCAACAGATGTTCCCAGATCTATTTTTACATGAATTGTCTTCTTGACTTTACTCACTTTTTATCATAAGATTTGGATCGATGTCCTAGTATATCTTTTTTTCAGTCCCAAATCTACTTCATAACTTGTTGATCTATATATATATTTTCTTACACCTTACAATTTTATAAGTGTAGCATCCATGTGTGTATACTAAAGTTAGCAACTGTACTAAATATCTAATTGACTCAAGAACTTCTTCATGATACTTCCTCTAAGCAGAAATAAAAGTCATGATAATTGGTCATTTAATTTTATTATCTTATCATTATTTCCTTATGTCTTAGTATGTTCTAATTCTTTTTATCATAGTACTATTTTCACCATATCCTCATTTCTCTACTTTACCCACAAGAATATATACTTTTATTGAGCATTTTGCTGAAATACAGATAAAATATATCTATAATATTCCCTTGTCATGAGTCTACTTGCCCTTTCAGCAAAGAAAATTGATTTAATCTATATAGTCTACTGTTTACAAAGAATTGTGAATATCTGTAACCACACTTCAACTTCAGTATTTTACTTACTATCCAATTAATATGTTCAATTCTAATCAATTCAGTAAATATCAACTAACCATCTTCCATATTTGTAACATTTTTCTAGGAACTCAGGATATCAGTAAAATACAGAAAACAGCTCTGTTTTTTGAAGAACTCATGTTATTTTGGGGATATAACAATGGGTACTGAGATAAATAAACAAAATATATATGAAGTAAATACAAAATAAACTTGGAGAAAGAGAAAGTGTTAACAATTGGAGGAAATGCTAAAACATTTTTGTTTTAATTTTTTAACTATCTGAGTTTTGGAGGGAACTAAAAATACCAATAACTGAAGTTTAGCAATTGAAGATTTCTGTGCTAAGAGGCCAGAATATATGAAGTTATGGTGATAGGGATTCAATGATTGTGCAGAGGATGGCATGTAGAGTAGTTGAGATAAAACATAGACTGCATGAAGATAATGATTTGAGATTCCACTTTTTTTTTTTTTTTGGTGAGAAAAAGAGGATTGATTAGAACAGTAGCCATTAATTTGGGATGATCTGAATTTAATGTGAACTCAGGCATTACTAAATGTATATCCCTGAGAAATTCACTTTACCTCTCAGAATCTCACTGTGCTAATTTGTAAAAAGGGACAACAATAACACCTATCTCCCAAGGCTATTGTGAGTATAAAATGAGACAATATTTATGAAGTGTTTTGTAAAACAAAACAAAATAAAATGCTATTGTTATTTAAAGATTGTGATAATGTTTACTCAATTCTGATTCACCCGTCTTATGCTACATAATCTTTCAAAAGTTAGGAGCAGTGGCTAAATAATCACATCTCTCTGTTCTTCCAATACCTTGGTGTGTTTCTAATAAGCACTTGGTGCCTTGAATTATTAAACAGAAGCAGACTTTTTTTTTTCTTTTACTCACTTGTAACTGGGGCTTAAACCACTGATTTCATGTTTTTTTCAATTGGGTTCTTTGTTCACAAAATTATAGAATGATAAAATTCCTGAGTGGAAAGGAACCTGAAAGTCCAGTTATTTAGGAAGAGTAATTTATTTCAAAATCTTTATTTTAGTAAAACTTGAAAATATGAAATATTTATTCTCATCTCCAAGTGTGAAGTCCCAGTGTGAAACAAAAATTTTATTTCAGATTTTTCAGTGTATTGATCTTTTTATTTGATATTTTACTTCACCCTTTTATTCATTTCTATCACATAACTATGTATATACATACATATATCCAATATATATATCCATGTATATTATTATGTATATATATATATATATATTTTTTTTCTTATATGGAGTAGGAGTTGGATATTGCTGACAATCTCCATGAATAACAGTATGAAGCCTGAACTTTACACTTATAAACTTATTAAAACATAAAATATTGCTTTTTGAAATAGGTAGTATGATAACAACACTGCTCAAAATTGTATTCCTTAAATATTAATGAGTGAGCTAATTAAATGATAAGGCATAATGTAATATAGTGGGGGGAGAAGTTTTCAGCCTTTTTGATATCCTGCAATAATTTGACCTTGCTGAGTCATTTAAAAGGAGGTTTGCAAAAGGCACATTACAAGAGAAATTTACACAATTCCACATCAAAATCTGATTCTGAACCTAAGGGTAAGTAGTCCATATACTAATGTTTGCTAATAAAATTCTGTAATTAACTTTCATTGAGTGAGCAAAACCACAGGCCATCTTTCTTGATTTCCGTGCATCTTTCTACTTCATATTTTTCTTCTCTGCTTGGGTTACTTGAATAAACTTCAATAGGATTTCATAATTCAATATCCCCCAATATTTAAATACCTCCCCAAATGTCACATCTATCAATAAACTCTTCCTAAAGTATTTAAAATTGTTAAAATCAATGATCCAGTTCCCATGTAAGGCTCATGACTAGATTTGTGTTTTATTAATTTTATTTTAAATATGAAATCACATGATCATAGATATACATATTGAAGGGGTTGAAAAGATTAAATTAATCTTTCTTTTCATATGATCAAACTGAGATGGGGAACGTTAAGTGAGTTGTTGTTCACACAGTTACTATGTGTCTGACATGGGGTTTGAACTCACATCTTCATGACTCTCATGGCCAGCTCTGTATCTCCAGTGCCATTAGTATGTTTTGGTTCTGCAAATTTTGGACTCAGATAGTATTACAGGTTTGGTATTTATGATTGCTTCTCTCATTTTTCATATTTAGGGCTTGCAAAGAACTATCCTGCATCAAGATTTTCTGTGAATTCATATCAACTGTAAATCATAACTACCATTACCATCCACCAATATTGTCGCCATAGACAATCAGAGGAGACAAATGGTTCAAAGAAAAGACACTGATGCAAAGCTGAATGTTGAAAAACATATTTGCCTGTATTTTGAAAAATAAAAAAGCTATTATTATGAAAAATATAAAGTGAAATAATGAAGAAAAAGAAGACAGGGAATACAATAACATCTGTTATTGACAAGACAGGCAATTGAACATCTACCCCCAAAATGGGACATGCTTTCAGACAAATGCATACACCATCAGTGTAAAAAAAAAAAAAAAAAGCATTTAGGGACCCAAATAATAGGACATGAGTAACCCAAACAAAGAAGTGGACCTCTGCTCCTGCAGGATGATGATTTCTAGATGTATTATCTCCCAGCTCTCAGTAAATCTATTCCTCATTAAGAATAATATTTCCCTGGAAACTGAGTGGTGCCTATCAATTGGAGAATGGCTGAATAAATTATGGTATATGAATATTATGGAATATTATTGTTCTGTAAGAAATGACCAACAAAGACTTCTGGGCAAGATGGCAGAGAGGAGGCACACAGCTGCTTGAGCTCCATGTTTTCTCTCAGAATTTATTTCATGACAAGTGTCAGAATTAATGCTTAACCAGAAAAAAAAAAAACATAAATAATTACCAACAGAAGACATCTTGAAATTCGCCAGAAAAGGTCTATTTTTGCTCAGGGGAGGGCCAAACAGACTGGGCACAGGCTGAGGGCAAGCAGAGACAGCAAAGCAGCTCACACTGGAAAGACCAGAGGGGGGAGGGGTTGTTCTCTGCTGTTTCTGTGGAACAACCTTTACCAAAGCAAGCCAGGAGCAAAAGAGAAGATGTAAACACCAGAGGTAAAGAGTAAAACCCCAAAAAGATAGCTTCTCTCTGGACCTGGCCACCCTCACCCCCACCTGGAGTGGCTCAGCACATTCTTAGAGCCTCAGAGTCTCAGAGTGCAGATGCAGCTCACAGCCATCACTGTCTTGTTAGTGCCTCCCTGTTGTCTCCAACAGCCTGTAGAAGAAGCCTGGTAACACCATCCAGCCCCATCCCCCTCCCCAAAATCAGACCATTACTTTTTCTTACTAATTTGGTTTCTTTGATTCTTCTCTAATAAAATGAATACAAAATTTAAAAGGGCTCTAACCACTGACAGCTTCTATATGGATAGAGAGCAGACTTCAAACCCTGAGGAGATGATAGGATGGTATACCTAGAGAACCCCAAAGATTCTGCAAAAAAGCTATTAGAAATAATTTATAACTTTAGCAAATTTGCAGGATACAAAATAAATCCACATAAATCCTCAGCTTTTTTATATAACACCAACAAAATGCAACAGCAAGAGATACAAAGAGAAATCCCATTCAAAATAACTGTCAATACTATAAAATATTTGGAATCTATCTATCAAAGGAAAGTCAGGAATTATATGAGCAAAATTATAAAACACTTGCCACAAAAATAAAGTCAGATTTAAACAATTGGAAAAATATTAAATGCTCTTGGATAGGCCAAGTGAATATAATCAAGATGACAATACTCCCTAAACTAATTTATTTATTTAGTGCTATACCAATCAGACTCCCCAAAAAATATTTTAATGACATAGAAAAAATAACAAAATTCATTTGGAAGAACAAAAGGTCGATAATTTCAAGGGAATTAATGAAAAAAAAATCAATTGAAGGAGGTAGCCTAGCTTTACCTGATCTAAAACTATATTATAAAGCATTAGTTACCAAAACCATTTGGTATTGGCTAAGAAATAGCCTAGTTGATCAGTGGAGTAGGTTAGGTTCACAGGACAAGTTTGTAAATAAATATAGCAATTTAGTGTTTGATAAGCACAAAGATCCCAACTTTTGGGATAAGAATTCATTATTTGACAAAAACTGCTGGGAAAAACTGCAAATTAGTATGGCAGAAACTAGGCATGGACTCATACTTAATATCACATACTAAGATAAGATCAAAATTTAGGCATAAAGAATGAGATCATAAATAAATTAGAGGAACATAGGATATTTTACCTCTCAGACTTGTGGAGGAGGAAGGAATTTGTGACCAAAGGGGAACTAGAGACCGTTATTGATCACAAAAGAGAAAATTTTGATTACATCAAATTAGAAAGCTTTTGTACAAACAAAACTAATGCAAACAAGATTAGAAGAGAAGTAACAAATTGGGAAAATATTTTTACAGTTAAAAGATTCTGATAAAGGCCTCATCTCCAAAATATTCAGAGAATTGACTCTAATTTATAAGAAATCAAACTATTCTCCAATTCATAAATGGTCAAAGGATATGAACAGACAATTCTCAGATGATGAAATTGAAACTCTTTCCACTTATATGAAAGAGTATTCCAAATCACTATTGATCAGAGAAATACAAATTAAGACAACTCTGAGATATCACTACATACCTGTCAGATTGGCTAAGATGACAGGAAAAAATAATGATAAATGTTAGAAGGGATGTGGGAAAACTCGGACACTGATGCATTGTTGGCAGAATTTTGAAAGAATCCTACCATTCTGGAGAGCAATCTGGAATTATGCCCAAAAAGTTATCAAACTGTGTGAATCCAGCAGTGCTACTACTGGGCTTATATCCCAAAGAAATACTAAAGTAGGGAAAGGGACCTGTATGTGGTAAAATATTTGTGGCAGCCATTTTTGTAGTGGCTAGAAACTGGAAAATGAATGGATGACCATCAATTGGAGAATGATTGGATAAATTATGGTATATGAATGTTATGGAATATTATTGTTTTGTAAGATATGACCAACAGGATGAATACAGAGAGACTTGGAGAGACCTACATGAACTGATGCTGAATGAAATAAGCAGAACCAGGAGATAATTATATTGTTGTAGTATATAATTATCTCCTGGTTCTGCTTATTTCATACTGTATGAGGATGTATTCTGATGGAAGTGGACATCTTCAACAAAGAGAAGATCTAACTCAGATCCAAAGGATTAATGATGGACAGAATCATCTACACTCAGAGAAGGAACACTGGGAAATGTGAGTGTAAACTGTTTGCATTTATGTTTTACTTACCAGGTTATTTTTACCTTCTGAATCCAATTCTTCCTTTGCAACAACAACAACAAAAAAAATTTTGGTTCTTGACATATATATTGTTTCTAGGATATACTATAACATATTTAATATGTATAGGAATGCCTGCCATCTAGGAGAGGGAGTAGAGGGAAGAAGAGGAAAATTTGGAACAGAAGGGAGTGCAAGGGATAAGGTTGTAAAAAATTACCCGTTTATATGTACTATCAAAAAAAAAAGTTATAATTATAAAATTAATAAAAAAAAAGAAATGATCAACAAGATGATTTTAGAAAGGCCTGAAGAGACTTACATGAACTGATGCTGAGTGAAATGAGTAGAACCAGGAGACTATTATATACTTCAACAACAATACTATATGAACAACAATACTATATGATCATCAATTCTGATGGATGTGGCCATCTTCAACAATGAGATGAACCAAATCAGTTCCAATAGAGCAATAATGAACTGAACCAGTTATGCCCAACAAAAGAACTCTGGCAGATAACTATGAACCACTACATAGAATTCCCAATACCCCTATTTTTGTCTGCCTGCATTCTTGATTTCCTTCACAGGATAATGGTACACTATTTCAAAGTCTGATTCTTTTTGTACAGCAAAATAATTGTTTGGACATGTATGTGTATAGATAGATAGATAGATAGATAGATAGATAGATAGAGATAGATAGATAGAGATATAAGATATAGATATATAGATAGAGATAGATATCTATCTATCTATCTATCTCTCTCTATCTATCTATCTATTTATATTTATATATATATATATATACATATATATATATATATATATATATATATATATAATTTAATTTATACTTTAACATATGTAACATGTATTCGTTGACCTGCCATCTGGGGGGGGAGTAGGGGAAAAATTGGAACAAAAAGCTTGGCAATTGTCAGTATTATAAAATTACCCCTGCATATATCTTGTAAATAAAAAGATATAATAAAAAAAAATAAAAATAAAAATGAATGTACACATCCATTAGGTTTAATTCTTATTGGAAATGACAAAGTCTTTGCTGTACTTGTTTTTATCTCGAATATGATTTGATAAAGACTTATAAATCTCAATCATAGTTAGCCACTATTCCAATATAATGATAATCAGCTGAAAGTTGTGACCAAAAAAAGAATCTTGACACTGTTATGTAAGATATAATACAAGAAAATTTCCCTAGAGTGATAGAACATGAGCAGAAAGTAAAAATAGAAAAAAAAATCTAACAATCACCAATTCAATGACATCCTTTGTGGAAAATACATAAAGATATTATTGCCAATTATCAAAACCAGCAGATCAAAGAGAAAATTTTGCAAAAAGCAAGAAAAAAACAATTCAAATGTCCTGGAGGTATTATTAGAATTGTATATGACTTATCAGCAGCCACAATAAAAGACAATATATAAAAGATGCTGAAATCGTATCTATTTACAATCAAAAGAACTAAGCTAGCGGCCAAAAATAGCTAGAAAAATTATCTTTAATATTGAAAGAGAAAAAATGGACATTCAATGAACTTGCAGATTTTCAGGACCTTCTAGCAATTAAACTTAAACTTAATAGAAAAATTAGCATGCAAGAGCCAATACCAAAGTCAGTTTCAAGGAACCTGACATGGACAAATTGTTTATTTATTTTTTTTACCTGGGAAATGTATAGCATATGTTAAGATTGACATCCACAATAGAGTAACTCAAAAATTGATTGGGGCAGGATTAAGGTTAAAATAATAATTGTTTTATTCAAATGAGGTATAACAGAAGAATACATACAGAGTAATCACAGGGGCGAGGAGTGTTTATAGTTCTGAGAACTTGGTCATTTTGAGAATGGATTAAATAGGCCACACAACATATATACCAGCACCCTATACTATAAGTAGGGAGGTAGTATGTGTGTATGTATGTGTATGTACATATTTACATATGTATCCATAAATATATCTTTTCTTAATTATAGCTTGCTTATGAGTGGTGGGCAGGATGAAAATATGGGGAAATATAAAGTAAAAAATATGCACAGCAAAGAACAAAACCATTAGCAGTAAGGAAAATGTATCTATATGTATTATTATATTAAATGTTTTATTAAAAATAATAAAAAAGAAAAATAGACCAATGTACAACTATTATAGACAAATTTTACTTAGAGACAAAATCTATAGGGAAATTTTATAGATTATTAGCATCTTAGTCTCCCAATAGAGATAGTGTTGTATTTGGACTTCTGATTCTGAACTCTGAGAAATTGCTCTGTGATCTTAAGCAGTCACTTAATTTGTTTCATTCAACTTCCTCACTAGTAAAATGGGAATAATAATAATATTTTTCTCACACTGTTTTTGTAGAGAACACATGAGATAGTATATGTTAAACAGTTGGCAAGAGTACTCAGAGTTCTTTCTAAATTCTCAATTATTGCTGCAGTTCAGGTCTAAAATTTTGTCATTCCACCATTATCGAAAATTTTGACTTTATACTTGGTGACCTTGATAGTTGTCCAGAACTAGGAAGGTGATGTTAACTTTGTATGTTGTTCTGTGTAATCCATCTCAAGAATATTATTTTACTTGAGTTATTTTAGTGGAGGAGAACTTTCGTATTTTACTACACAAGCAGATAAGGGTGATCCAGTTCACAAGAATATTATTATATATATGAATCATTGGACAGAACTGAAAATGTTTAAGTTGAAGGAAGGAATGTTTGCAACTTACTTGGCAGCTATGTGTTTCTTGTGTAAGAAAAAAAAAAAGGGATTAAATGTTTTCTGACTCACCCCAAAGGACAGATCAATGTGGGTGAAATTTGCAGAAAAAAATATGAGAGACAATATAAAGTAGGAAATTACCATAATACTCAAACTATATAAGAATGAAATTTTTAAAAAGACTGAAATACATTCTGGAAGCAACTCTCCTACAAGAGGGAGAGATGGTTAGAGAGAATGTATTTACATGGGAGAGACTGAGAGAAGATATGATGGAAATCTGGAGATAAGAAAATCAAGAATTCTTAATTATTTATTGGCACAGAGTCTAACACAGGCTTAGTCAAGAGCATGACTCTTACTACCACAACTCAGTTTTGTGGATCCTTTGTTAACACTGCCGTATTTTATTCTACTGGAAACATGTATGCTGGTGGATTGCATAGTACAATGTATATATAGAGCTCTCATTTTGGAGTCTTGACAACCTGAGTTTAATTTCTATGTATTAATTTTTATTTCTTAATTTTTATTTTTCATTTATGTAATAAAATAAACATGTTTAAAATAAAATAAAATAAGAAAACCATTTCACATGATATTTAAAATTTATTATGTATAGCTTACTATTTCTTTTGAATATATAATATACATGCCATGTATTTATTTCCAATCTTTCCTGAGAGATGGTTATTTCTCATCTATTAATTGTTACCTATTAGACTTTGGGCAAGTCATATTTATTCTTAATTTCAGCTTTATCTAAAATGAACAGACTCATTCTTTCCAACTGTCATATCAGACTCTATGAAGAGGATCAAACATTTGCAATTTGTGGAACAGAAGACCAGAGACGAGGAATTCTAGAGCAATGGTAAATCTTTTTTTGATAAGGTATATACCTAATGATGAGGTCTATACCTCAATAAAATTAGGATTAATTGAGGTCTAGTGGCAGGATTGGGGTACAGGGAGTCAAATGGAGCTCCCCTGCAACCCTTTGGATTCAGTGCAATGATACAAAGTTAAATGAGGTCTAGTGGAGGTGAGAGTCCCCTGTAAATGAATTTACAGGCTTGAAAACCTAGATTGATAAAAAGAGGTTTATTGTAGTGTTTATAAGTAAGGTTAAAGTCTGGTTAGTAAAAGGTATTAGATAGAGGAAGAAATACACCAAAGCAGTGGGATAGAGAGTCTGTGATACAAAGCATGGTTGCTGACATCTTTCAACTCTCCAACAAGGGATGATTCCCGCTTGGCTCTTTTATTTGCTTCAAGGAGCTTAGGGCAGTGTCAAATTCTTGGCATGCTTTTCAGATAAGGAAGAAATTGTTTTGGGGAAACCTGAACAGATAGTTGGGGATTGAGAAAATCCAAGACAGCTCAAATCCCGTTGGGGCTGGGTACAAGCCCAAAATGGCTCAGATATGGATCTTTCCCTTTGGAATACAAAAGGGTGGTTTTGACCAGATCTTGTAAATCAAAGGTCAGTCCCAAAGGAAGTCGTAGATCAGACAAAGAATCTTAAAGGGGGCTATGCCCACATCATTTTGACTAAGCAAAATGAAAACTATAACTTAATCTACTTCTGTCCTGGGCCCTTGCATATGTGCATAGTTCTGAGGCTTTCCTGTATCATAGCCTATGTGGTAGTTGTGATTTTTATAATTGTTATGCAACGATAAAATGAACTTGAATTAGGAATATTATTCATATTTTAATTTTTTAAATAATTAACTAAGGTTTCAATTGCGCAAACTGAATAGGGTAGTAAGCTAGCTTTTTTTTTTTTTTTTTAATATTGTTAAAAGTATCTGTTACAAAAAGTCTGAAAAATGACTGAAATATTTCCATGACTCTAGAGAGCAACACTTAGGATCAGAACTTTTTTTCTTTCCACTCCACCTCTAAAAAGCTTGCTTCACTTCAGGAAGTAAAACAGTATTTAAAAGGTTTCTCCTTTTTTGAGAGGAATTAGAATTATTTCAACACCAATTAGAAATAATACTGCTACTTTTCTGAAGCTATAAAGTATGTAACAGTAATTACTGGTGATTTTACTGGTACTTGAGAAAGCAAATCCTTGTTTGTTTTACAAAGAAATCCAAGAATAATACTCAGATTTGGAGGGGCTTTTTTATTGCGATGCAAACAATTCATTTCTTCTCACCTTTCCCCTCCTCATAATTGGCTTGCTAATTAGTATAATTTAAAGTGTAATTCTCACATTGAATGGTTCATTTAATTTTCCTTCAATTGCAAACAACTTAAAAATAAGAAGGAGCAGATCTCTGAAATTTTCTTTCCAGTTTTTCATTAGAGGATCATCTTTATTTAGAAACAATTGGAGTGGGAAACCAAACCAGGTCTTCTCTCATGAAGATATACTTTTTTGAGGTATTTTTGAATTAAAATTATAATTGCAATTCACCCTGGGTAAACTATGAATTAGGGTTTGGGAAGTAGGAGTTGGTAATTCAAAATTTCAAATGATGGTTTTATTGCTGGACAGCACCATTAAAGGTTTTTACTATTTTGTAAAGCTATAATTAATATTAGAGAAAACTGTATGTGTGTGTGTGTGTGTGTGTGTGTGTGTGTGTGTGTGTTTGTGTGTGTGTGATGCCCTGGTAACACACTGGAAGGAAAATCAGAGGATGTTTTCTAGAATTTCTATTAAATAACAAGTAATCATTAGATGTTTTCAAGAGAAATTCATCTGGTTTGTTGCTTGCATTTAATTTAATTATAAATAAATAAAAGGGAAATTTACAATATGAATAATTAATAATAATGACTATGAGA
The DNA here is from genome assembly GCF_048593235.1 of Sminthopsis crassicaudata. NCBI lineage: Eukaryota > Metazoa > Chordata > Mammalia > Dasyuromorphia > Dasyuridae > Sminthopsis > Sminthopsis crassicaudata. The sequence continues at coordinate 681,859,567 of NC_133617.1, read as the reverse complement.
ATTCTTGTTTATTGATCACTAAAATTCATATTATGAACAGCTGTTGGGTTGAAGAAATGACAGGAAATTTAACAGGACTAATGAGAAGGACTGAGACAAAAAAGAAAGGAAAGAAGTGAGCAAATAAAGAAAGAGTCGCAGGAAGGAAGGTTATAGTAATCATCTACTGCCTATCTTCTCTTCCCTATGATATTATTTGAGGCATCTCCCTGGCTTCTTTTGTGAATTGATCTCCATAATCATCTTTTCCAATTTCATAAAATGATTGTTTGTCTAGGGCCTTCTTGCAAGTAGCTTATCTAAAATAGTAAATAGTAGACTGATGGTTTCAGTCAGGGGGGTGTGCTGGCATCCACTTAAATAGTCTCAAGAATGCCATATGACAAATGAGGGCTTTATTTGTTATTTTCTTGTTTATCTAGATTTAAGAAAGCAATGGAAAATATTTCTTATATATGTGTATATATATATATATATATGTATATACAAATATGTGTATGTGTATGAATATACACACATCTCACATACAAATTAAAAGTGTTCTCTTTCCAGAAGCAGGCAATAAACTTTGTCTTGCTAAAGGATGGTCCTAAGTAAGAAATACTTTGCTTTATCCTCTCTATATAATAACATATGGTAGCAATTTTGCCATAATTTGACAGAGATGTTTAAAAATCATCAAGCCATGCAAAATTATGTAATAATAAACACAGAGTTAATGTGGGGAAAGCTGTTGGGACACAATGCTCAAATTTTGTTAGTGACACATTAAAAATATCTGAACCTAATAAAAACAGTAGCACAATAGTGTTTTTAAAAATGTTAAGTGGTTAAGAAATATGTAAGTACTATGCTAAATTGTGGCTGAATGAGAAACCTTGAGCATATACTATAAACTTGTGCTTCAAGTTGTATTGAGTAAAAGAGCTGTACTGTATAAAATGAGAAGGGGCTGAGGCTGAGGGTGAAAGTAGAGATAGTAAGGACTAGCTTTTTTCACATCTTCTACTACACTAGAAGATCCACCATAACTGTGGCATCTTACCTTAACAATGGCATACAATTTGCTTTTGCACATAAAGAAATTGTAGCTAGTAAATTATTGTAAAGTGATATTGTTTTTTGCATTCTGTTTCCCTGTTAAGAAATTGCACAGAAAAAAAATCTGAAAGTTGGTGTTAATACTTAAAATATTGTCTATTTTACCAATCTCATTAGAACAAATTTATTTTTGAAACTTGCTATAGCAGAATTGACAAAAATATCTTTGACACTAGGTATGTACATGGCTTCCATTATACCTATCTTTTCTAGTTCTAGATAGTACTCTGAAAGTTTGGTTGTATTATGTAGCCAGAGTAACATTTGGCATCATATAAGAAACAGTATTAAAGTTGAAAATTTTTTGACAAAATAAAGTGAACCTATATAATATGTTAACTAATTCAATAATGAAATCAATTTTTGTACCAATAAAAAAAAATCAATCACCCATTTTGGCCAAATCATAAAAATTTTCTATAGATCTACTCTAAACCTTTTGATGCTAGTTTTAAGTAGATAGTTACACTTTAATCATCTTGTGCCAACAACTTGATTTTCCTCCCATATATATGCAAATTTCCTTTATATTCAAATTTCCCTTAGCATTCAGCAGGCCAAGAATTCCCAAACACCCATCAATTGATCTTAAGCTCTTCACCAACCAAAGTCTTTCCCGAATGCTTGTGTTCAAAATTACATGTAGACAATTTGTTTAGTATTTATTCTTTAATCTCCAAGATGATTCTCTCAGAATAATTGTCAATGTCAAGCTGCTCATATTTATGAAGTCAAGATTTACATCCTACTATTAGAAATCTCTTTCAGGTTCATAGACAATTTACTTTTAGCCAGTAAGACTTAAAAGACCAATTGTTACAAGCAATTTTGAAAAAAATTAATTAAATCAAATTAAAATTGAAATTATAAAATTCTACCTGAATAGAAGATTAAAATTCTACTCTCAGGATCTTGCTGTTGTAGGGTTTGGAGGAAAGTTTAAGTTTATGTAATAAAGTAAATACATTATGCCTGCCCTCAAGGACCTTACTCTTAGATTTTTTACACCTGTAATGCCAGAGAAACTGAGGCAAGACAGAGATTAGTTTTTAAAATTTTGATTATGGAGAGTTTTAGACTAGCCTGAATTTTGGGCTAGTAGACTGTATGGAACTCTTGTTCAAAGCACTCAGCAGCAACCAACTAAGGCAGGGAACTTATGTAGCTACATTCTTATAGGGGAAACAAAGGTAGATAAGGTTGCAAAGACACTGGGTGAGCAGAGAAATTATAATTCCAGGAAAGGATAATAACTTAGTCTTGACAGGATAAGGAACAAGATAAGAATGTTAAGGACAGGAGACAGTGAGACAAGAGGCAATACTCAAAGAAAGGCAAAATTATCCAAACAAGGATCAAGATTATACACCTGGAATTTTATGACTCAATAGTATGTATATAGAGCATTACACTCCATCTATCTTACATTTTCTAGATCACTTTATACTGTGTTCTATAAAGAAATTGTGCTGTTTTCCTCCTTCATATGTGGGGAATACCACTGGATTTGGAAGTTGTTCAAATTCTGGTTCTGTTGTTTAACAATTGTGTGGTTTTTACATAAGTCAATTATTCCCTGGGGAGTTTATTTCTTTCTTGGCAAAATTAAGGAATTATACCTGCTTACCCTTGAGAATTCTTCCAGTCCTGGATCCTGTAATGCTTCAAAGAAGTAGTCAAAATGACTCATGATCTAAATGGATAAGAGATACAGTTAAGCCAAAAGTGTTTAGCTTCTTTTCATAATCATGCTGTGGGTTAAAAGAGGAAGTGATTAAAATAAGTTAATAATTGATTTGACAGCAAGCATCTTTTTTTCTTAATTGTACCTTTGTGGGTTAATCTTTTTTATAGTTAGACTTGGCTGAGTGATTCCAGTGATTCAATATGTGATGGCTCCTTATTTTTCAACTGCTCAAAATTCAAAATCTCCTATTTGACTTTCAAGAACTTTTACAATCAACTACAACTGTACCTTTGGCAACATATTTCATACTGATTTCTGCCGTTTTTTTCAATTATTCAATGCAATTAGATTACTTTCTTTTCCTCAAATATATGATATATTTTCTTCTGAATTTAACATCATATTTACTATACCTAGAAAGGCCATTGATGCTTCTTCATCTGTGACATTTTTCTCTATTCTTTAGAATTTAGATATCACCTTCTCCACAAAATAGCTTAATGAGTCTTCACCTCTATGTAGTATTTTACATATCACTAAGTGTTTTCCTCACAACCAACACTGTGCAGTGATTAGCTTCCCTTATTTGAATGTTTGCCCTTATTTGAAAAATATAGATGGTTCATAAATGAGATGAAGTATCTTGTTCAATGGTAATATATTATTAATCAGGTACAGAGGTTAATTATAACTATTCTAATGTAAGTTATAATGTTTCATATTTCTTCACACTTGATTAGTTAATTTAAAAGTTAGGCAGCCAATAACTTTAATAATCTAGTGTTTGACAAACCCAAAGACCCCAGATTTTGGGATAAGAATTCATTGCTTGACAAAAATTGCTCGGAAAATTGGAAATTAGTATAGCAAAAACTGGGCATTGACACACAAAACACCACATACCAAGATAAAGTCAAAATGGCATAAATAGTGAGATTATAAATAAATTAGAAGAATATAGGATAGTTTACCTCTCAGACCTATAGAAGAGGAATGAATTTATGTCCAAAGAAGAACTAGAGATCATTATTAATCACAGAGTAGAAAACTTTGATTATATCAAATTGAAAAGTTTTTGTACAAACAAAACTAATGCAGTCAACATTAGAAGGGAAGCAATAAACTGGGAAAACATTTTTACAGTCAAAGGTTCTGATAAAGGCCTCATTTCCAAAATATATAGATAATTGACTCTAATTTATAAGAAATCAAGCCATTCTCCAGTTGATAAATGGTCAAAGGATATGAACAGACAATTCTCAGATGAAGAAATTGAAACTATTTCTAGCCATATGAAAAGATGCTACAAGTCATTATTAATCAGAGAAATGCAAACTAAGACAAATCTGAGATACCACTACACACCTGTCAGATTGGCTAGAATGACAGGGAAAGATAATACAGAATGTTGGAGGAGATATGGGAAAACTGGGACACTAATACATTGTTGGTAGAATTGTGAATACATCCAGCCATTCTGGGGAATGATTTGGAACTATGCTCAAAAAGTTATCCAGCTGTGCATATCTTTTGATCCAGCAGTGTTACTACTGAGCTTATATCCCAAAGAGATCTTAAAGAGGGGAAAGGGACCTGTATGTGCAAGAATGTTTATGGCAGCCCTTTTTGTAGTGGCCAGAAATTGGAAACTAAGTGGATCCCCATAGATTGGAGAATGGCTGAATAAATTGTGGTATATTAATATTATGGAATATTATTGTTCTGTAAGAAATGACCAGTAGGATGATTTCAGAAAGGCCTAGAGAGACTTATATGAACTGATGCTAAGTGAAATGAGCAGGACCAGGAGATCATTATATACTTCAACAACAATACTATATGATGATCAATTCTGATGGACAAGGCCCTCTTCAACAATGAGATGAACCAAATCAGTTCCAGTAGAGCAGTAATGAACTGAACCAGCTACACCCAGTGAAAGAACTCTGGGAGATGACTATGAATCATTACACAGAATTCCCAATCCTTCTATTTTTGTCTGCCTGCATTTTTGATTTCCTTCACAGGATAATGGTACACTATTTCAAAGCCCAATTCTTTTTGTACAGCAAAATAACTGTTTGGACATGTATACATATATTGTATTTAACTTATACTTTAACATATATAACATGTATTGGTCATCCTGCCATCTAGAGGAAGGGATGGGGGGGAGGAGGGGAAAAGTTGGAACAAAAGGTTTTGTAATTGTCAATGCTGAAAAATTACTTATGCATATATCTTGTGAATAAAAAGCTATAATAAAAATTAAAAATTAAAAGTTAGGCTTCTAATAAAATCTATGCTTTCTTTTGTGACTAGGGGATCCAAAATATTCAAGAAATTAGAATGTGCCAACATTTAACAAGTTGACAAGCATTTTTTAAGCTCCTCTTGTTACCTAAACACTGAAAATACAAAGAAAGTTGAAATGTCATACACCTAATCTAAAGGCCCCCACAGTCTAATATGTGTTAAGGGGAGGACATATAAAATAGACAAATATATCTTCCTGACTGTATCTAGACATATTTATTGTACATGTGTTTTTATTAACCCTATAATATACATATACATAAAATATTTTGTACATATACATCTGTGAATATTTGGCATATAGAGAAAATATGATAAATTGTAGATAATCTCAGAGGTAAGGCAGACATATTAAAGAAGGCTACTGAAAAAAAGTTTTCTGATAGTGGAACTTTAGCTGAGACTTAAAGGGATTCATATTCTTCATCTTCCAAATCCTCTCCTCCCCAAGTCAACTTAAAGTATAAATAGTAACAGACAAATTGACATAGGAAAGATCTTACCAAATTGCAAAAGTAGTCCAATAAACCCATATATATATATATATATATATATATATATAAAACATTGAAAATTCCAAACTATAGGAACAATAAAATGTTCTCTATATGCCAGATGTAGGGTACAGTAGATGGAATGTTGGGCTTGAAATCTTCTTGAATTCACATTTGGTCTTAAATACTTGCTAGCTATTTGAATCTGGGTCAGTCACTTTCCTCTCAGTTCACATCAATTCCTCCTCTATAAAATTAATTAGAGAAGGATGTGGTGCCTAACTACACCATTATCTCTACCAAGAAAACTACAAATGGAGCTGTGAAGTGTCAACCCACCTGAAACAACTGAAAAATAACAAATATACAGAATGGGTTTAGTAAACCAACCTCGAGAATGTGTATCAATGCTCTATGTTAAAGATTATATATGTACAAATCTATCAAAGCCTCATTCAAGACCTACAAACTCTAGTAACTCTTTTCAATTCTTATATATCCCCCTTCATCAAATTACAACAACATAAAGTTTGCTAATGTATTTAACAATACATTGATGATATTTTAGCTAAATATTCAATTAGGTAACAAGCTTATTGAACACAAGAAGCATTCTTCTACAACACAGTTAGTTATTTGTAAATTTTAATTTATCTCTTCAATGTTTTATCATATATTATCATTTTTCAGATATTCTAGTTGATGAGTAGGGAAACAAACTTGCATTTAGGAATAATTAAAACTCATCTTGTGTATGAAAGTTCCTAATTATGAATGAAACCACCTTAGGTAGTTGCTGCTGTGGCTACCTTTCAAAGAAACATAAATCAAGAATGGATTTTTCAATAATATTTGAAATGAGATTGTTGGGTTCCAGCCTATTCATCAATCTTTCTAAACGAATCTGTGATGAAAAATCACTGGTAATTATTTTGTTCATTAATAAAATCTGAGAGGCTTTCTAAGAGAATTTTGAAATAATAATCTATTTAAAGAAATAGACTTTGTAAAGTTAAGACTCATGCTGTTCTTTTTTTTTATTTATCAGTGAAAGCTTCCTGCTTTAAAAAAAAATCATCCAAACATGCCCTATTTTCAGTAAATTCTACAAGAACACTAGTAAGCAAATTTCTACCAAGATATTATATCATATGTGCCTGCCAAGTTCTCTAAAAATAGAGCTCTAAGAGTAGATCTGTGGCTATTTCCTCTACCCATAGATTTTTTTTTTCCTAAGAAAAGTTTCTAGGAGGAAAGGGAATCAAAGAGGAAGGAAGATGAGAGTCCAGAATGGTTTGAATTAGCTTATAAATTGTAAGAATTTCAAATGTAAACAGTAACCAACATTAGAATTTCTTTATTCAAACTCCTACCTTCTTGGAATAAACCTTAATTGACTCTCTGGTCTCAGAGCATTATTCAAAAGAATCAGTGAAAAGGAAATTAGTGATAACATGAAAAAGAATGGAAGTTACAAAAACACACAAATATAAATATATTTTGTTCTGTGACTCTTAATGAAGTGACCCATCCCAATTTGGCTCTCAGTAAATGCTTCTAAGTATTTTTAAGTGAATTTGAATTAAAATAAATCTCAATTTGTCCCTCTTTATTAGAAAGAAAAGTGCCATATCATAAAGAAAAGTACAAAAAAGATCTAGGGAAGAGACAGAGAATCAAATTGTATGATTGAGAGATAGCAAGCACTTTTAGGATCTTACAGGACCTGCTATTCTTATATAGAACCTTTCATTTTAAAGAAGTTTAAAACGAAGAATTGAGAATATTATAAATCTGTCATGTTTGAGGAGGTCTATTTACACTCTCTTCTAGAATTTCATTATCAGTGAAAAATGACACTGACATTTTAGATATTGTGTAAGGAAGAAAACAAAACAAACAAACAAACAAATACCCTTGGCAGGCCCTCACAAGTTGAATGTGAACCCGGTAACAAACAGGGTCATTCAGGGACCACACTAAATATAAAAAGATAATTGTCAAAATGTTAGAAATTACTTATAGTTTCTGTTCATTAATGTTGTTGCTATTTGCCCTTAATTTTTGAAGAGGACCAAATGAAATTATGAAAATTAAGTCTTGACTTGTGAGGAAATTAGATTTAAATGACATAATTGCACAAAGTCATCAGTCTCATTCTGTGTTCCAGAGTCATCTAAGTTTAGTGGCAAGCAAAATTCAGCTCCAATGCTGATGGACCTGCCCAGTATGCAGTGGATGACGTTGGCATCTTCGATGTCTGACCTAGCTCTCCATGATGCTTCAGCCATTGGAGAAAAACATTTTCCATCTGCCTATGCTGCTGGAAGAAGTCTTCATTTGGTTGGGTTAGAAATTTCCTTAAATAATCAATGAATTTGAAACCAATGAGTTACCTTCAATCTAATTTAATTTGTAGGTTGAGATGATTTTTATAAAGAAACAGTCCTTTGCATGCTACAGCTTCTCAGAACTATAGGTGAGAGTTAAGTGACAGGTGGATACCAAAGATTGATGAATAGCCTTGAAAAGGATGTGGCAAGCCTTTAAACCTTATTTGCTATAGCAAGAAAAAAAAAAAACAGTAATAGCACTACTAATAAATTAACCAAATGATGTAATTTTTTTACTTGGAAGTGAACTCTCTGGCTCTTTAGTCCAATACATTACTTCCTTCCTCCCATTCACTCCTTACCCCCCCCTTATTTTTTTTCTTAATGTGAATAAATTGTTTGTGAGAATTAGTGTTGTAAAATGTTAGGGTATGCACAATTTGGCTGCCCTTTGGTCATAGTTCCAAATTGCTCTTCAGAATGGTTGGATTAGTTCATAATTCCACCAGTAGTTCCAATTTTCTCAAATCTTCTCTAATATTTATCCCTTTTGACAAAATACAGCACACATTTCTATTAAAAACATTAAAGAACATACGAATAAGGGGAATGCTCCTTATGATAAGCAGTATCTATCTAAAAAACAAACAAACAAACATTAAAAAAAACACTTTCTCATGTGGATTTATTTAATGTCTGGAAACTTTGCTAATATTAATTATTTCAAATAATTTTAAATTAATGATTTAAAGTTCTCTATGTATATTCATGAGATCATCTTCAAAGAGTGATAGTTTTGTTTCCTCATTGTGTATGCTGATTCTTTGTTTTCTTTTTCCTCTTTCATTTTAATAGTTACCATCTTTAGTGCTATCTTGAATAATAGTGTTAATAATAGCATCTTTGCTTCACTCTTGAAATTATTGGAAAGGTTTCTAGCTTATCTTCATTACAGATAATACTTCCTGATAGTTTTATTTTACATATTCTCATTTGATTTTCACCTTATATATCTATATCTATTACCTATTGTCATTTGATAATGAATGCACATCTAAATACACATGAATATATACATTTTTATATTGGAGACCTTTGAGTACTATATATAATCCATATATTATTTTGATATATTCTCTGATAATGTGTTGTTACATTTTAATATCCTATTTTGCCTATCCTTCAAGCAGTGAATATATAATATAAAATTACTTTTATTATTATTTTTAAGAAAAGGAAAAAGTTAATTAATTAGGTATTTTTTTAACCTATGTGGTATTGCTCTGTTAGTTTAAATTATTTTCTCTCCAGACTAAATTGTCCAAATTTATATTAAATTTGATATTGACTTTGTAGCTTTTATTCATTTTTTCCTCATTGTTTTACACTGCTTTTGTGATCTTTGATATCATTTATTCAATTTAATTTTAAAAGTATTCAACTCCTTTATTATTATTTTATCAGTCACATACATCATAATTCATATGTATTTTTGTCTCTACATGGATGTGCGTGTAAATTTTCCATTCTCTTATTCTTTACCTGGAAATCTTCCTTTCAATATGATGCATGCTTTTTTTTCTTCAAATATCTTGACATCATTTTGAAAATCAACAGAGCTTTTGATCACTGATCAGTCATCTTTTGTTTTTCTTATGTGACCAGGAATTATAAATTTTCATGATAATATTACTTATGGTTCTTATATGAAATTCTGCCCTGGTAATGTATTTCAGACTCCTCATGCTAATCATATAACTATTTTCCTTTGGGTGATCTTCAAGTTTTATTCATCGGAGACTTTAGTGTTTCATAATATCGAATTCTCTCAGCCTTTAATAAGTTGGTTTATGTTTCATTAGAGAAGTTCTACTGGAGGAAATGGATAAGAATTTCACAAAATAATCATATGTTGCTATCTACAATATTGGAGGGGTTACCAAGATTGTTGAGCTCATAGGCCTCTAGATATATTGAACTACTGAATTATTTTGAAACATTTAAATGTTAGTTTAATAATAAGAATTGTATTGCTCCTATTTTCTGGCCATGATGATCCAATTTCAATATAAAACAGCAAATAAAGAGAATCCAAACAGTTGAAATTTTCAACCAGGGATTAGTTTTCTGTCATATAATTTCATGAGAGCTAGATCATAGGTAAACAATGTAACATGGGAAATTTAATAATTAAAATACCTTCTAGTAATATTAACTTACTACACCCATTCCCCTACATAACTATTCTTGTAAACTATGGTAATCTGTAATATTTACAACAACAAGAGCTGAAGCACTTCCATGATCATTAATACAGATAAGTAAAGTCCATTATAATTGCATAGTATTGAGTGATTTGTAAATATGCTTACAAATACATCTCATTTGAGTCCTATGCTATTCTTATCAGTATAGGTAGGGTAAATATCTTCACCTCATTATTGCAGATGCAAAAGAAAATGAAACAAAATCCCAATGCTCAGAGTGATTAGCAATTTTCACAAGGTATAGAACTAATGGAGTTGTTTGTTGTTTATCCTTTGTTCCTGAAGAGGACCAAGACATCAGGGAGATGATGTCATGACAGGCAAGGGAATTGGATTTAAATGAGGGAGAGATATGCAAGGTCACCTGCCTCATTTTCTCCTCCAGAGCCATCTGGGTCCACTGGCAAGATATAGATCAGGATTAAGGATCAGTGATTAAGGCTAGGTAGGTAGTGATTGATGAAAAGAAACTCTTCTTTCACTAGGTCAGAAAAAAAAATCTAAATAAATAAATCTTGGAAGAGAAGAATCTTAAGCTCTCAGTCTAAAGTAGAAATGATTGCTATTTACATTCTAACAGAGTCAATCAGGATCCAAACAATGACCACATGGGGTTTGGCCTGGGATCTATTGGGTGCTAATCAATGAAAATCAGATAGGATTTGTTTTAAGGTATGGTTAAGAAAGAAACTGAGTCAGTAAACCTCAAGATATTTTGGGAGGGTTCAGAGATCCAAAAGAAAAGGGAGAAAACGCTTTTAAGAGCATTTGTGGGCAAGGGTATAATACCCTATGTGGACAGAGGGAAGGAAATGAAAGGCAGAAAGAAGGGAGGGAGGAAGGAAGGAAGGAAGGAAGGAAGGAAGGAAGGAAGGAAGGAAGGAAGGAAGGAAGGAAGGAAGGAAGGAAGGAAGGAAGGAAGGAATTAAGGAATAGAGGAAGGGAGGAAAGGAAAAAGGAAGGAAAGAAAGAAAGAAGGAAGGAAGGATGGAAGGAAGAAAGGAATGGAAGAAAGGAAGGAATGGAAGGAAGGGAGGAAAGATGGAAGGAAGGAATGGATGGAGGAATAGAGAAGAGAGGGAGGAAGGTAGAAAGGAAAGGAAAGAGGGAGGAGGGAAATAAGTAAGGATTGGGGAGGGAAGGAAGGAGGGAAAGAGGTAAGGAGGGAACAGAGGATGCAGAAAGAAAGGAAGAGAGTTTTCCAATTGACAAATTTCAGTTTGTGGGCCAGCTTTACTTAAAGAGGTTGATGTTTCTCCTTTGTTCTTAAAAAGACCATGACAACTACAAGAACAGTATTGGCCTAAAAGAATCAGGCTCAAATCAGATTGCTGATAGTTGTTACCTGTTACAAGTTGGTTAACTTTTGTAGGCTTCATTTTTTTGGTTTGTAAAATGAACAAAATTGACTAGTTTCTGAACTTTCTTCTAGCTTTACATCTATGATTTTCTGTGAATGAGATGAGGCAATCATCTAAAATAATTCTTTAAGCACTTACTTTGAACCACGCTCTATGCTAAACTCTAAAAAAAAAAAAAAAAAAAAAAAAAAAAAAAAGAAAGAAAGAAAGAAAGAAAGAAAATGTCCCTAACCACAAGAAGCTTACATTTGAATGTAAAATATAAAAATGTAGCTAAAATATTATTTAAATAACCATGGATATTCATAATACAGAGTAGATGGAAGGTACTTTAATAGTTGAGAAACTGAAAACTTGGGAAGACAAATTAACTGGGATTTAAAAGAAAACAGAGAAGCTAAAAGATGAATATGAGAATGGTAGAAAGCCAAATGACACACATAAAGAAAAAAAAATAAAATTGATAGATGGAATTCCATGTATGTGGAAAAGCAGTATAGAATAGAAGACATGATATTTGATCCTGGAAGTAACAAGGAAACATGAGTCAATTTTTGGAGGGTGGCAATTGGTAGCATTGTCAGGACTATGTTTTAGAAAAGTTGCTTTGGCTATTGAATAGAAGATATATTGATGTGGAGTACTATTGAGTCAGTAAGATCTGCTAACGGGCTAATTCTTTGAGTACCTGTGAGAAGTCAGAACATGTAGATGGCTCCGAAAATAGAGTGCTGATCCGGGAATCAGAAAGACTGGAATTCCAATTCAGCCTCAGATAGTTACTAGCTATGTGACTCTGGGCAATTCATTTCTCTGTTTACATTAATCAAGTGGAAATTGAAAAACCCTCAGACAGTATGGCTCACTAGGTCATAAAGGGTCAAACACAATTTAATTACTGAACAACAGCAATTACAAACATGAAAAAGCAATGAGTAATTAAACCCTAATAGTGAGTGACATTGTAAGTAGAGAGAAGGGAATGGGCATAGGAAATTTTAAATAATATGTATCATAAGATTTGACCATAGGTTGAAGAAGTGGGGCAAAAGGTATTTAGAAGTAAAGAATAATGTAAAGATTATAACACTATATCCTTCGGAAGGTGGTAGTACCTCCAAGAGCAATAGGCAAGACAAGAAGAGAGTAAGGTTTGGGGAGAATGATTATGAACTCTTTCTACCGTGTTGAATTTTGCCTATTTAAGGAACATCCAGTTTAAGATGTTCTATTGGTAATACAGAACTGTGAAAAGGTACTAGAGCTAGATAAATGAATCTGGGAATCATTAATTCAGATTCTATAATTGGATCAATGTAGTTAATGAGATTACCAAGAGATAATCGATTAAGATAAGAAATTAGCCCAGGATAAAACTAGATGGGCATTTCAGTAGGGATGACATGGATGAAAATCCAACATAGGAGAATGAAAAATTTAGATAGAAACTAGAGCCTGGAGATAGAGTATCAAGAAAACTTAGAAAGAAGAGATAATATTTAAGGGGATGATGAACTAAATTTTCAAAGATCAAGAAATATGAGGATTAAGAAAAAAGTTATCAAATTTTGTAATTAGCAAATCATTTTTAATTTAAGACAGAGTAACTTTAGTTGAATTATGAGAATGGAACTCAAACTTGCTATAAGTTGGGAACAAAAATGATAGGGAAGAAAATGTTTATGGATTTCTCATTGAGTTTACTGGGTAAGGGAGGGGTGATATAGATAGCCAAATTGCTTGAATTAAGTGAAAAAAGGTTAAGGAGAAAAATGGTTATCTCTGTAAGCAAAAGGGAAGGAACTTGTAGAGAGGAATAGATAGAAATACTGGAGTAATCTTTTATGGTGGAGGAAAAGGGATAGAAGAAAAGACTCATAATGGAATTTGCCTTGTAAAAAAGATGGGTTATCTCTTCATTTGGTAGAGGAGTAAAAGAAAGGGAAGTTGGCAAAAATGTTTCAATGATATAACATGAAGAAAAAAGAAGATAAAATTCATTGTCTTGTGTATATAGTATGTATGTGTATATTTATATCTGTGAAGAGAATTGAAGTCTATAGTGATTTAAAACCAATAGCTTAATACTTTAGTGCTTTATCCCATTTCCTCTTAAATGGTAAACACTTATTGTAATCACAACATCTAACGTTATTTACTGTACAATATAAAATAATATATCATCTATATACTTCTATGTATATAATATTTGTACAAGAGTATTGAATTTGTGAAAGCTGATTAAATCACTGAGATAGAAGAAATAAGGTAGCAACCCCGGGAGTTTACTGAAGCCAGCTGCATTAAGCATGAAGATGATTGATAATATTTCAGTAAAAAAGCCAGGACTTGATGGGTTGTTTTGTTTATTGTCTAGAGTTAAACATATTACTAATCCATATTCAACTTTAAAATATGTGTATATGCATCACTGTACCTCAATCCTGGTTGTTAAACCTTTACCAGCACATTGCTAGACCCTGTCCATTAAAGAAAAAAAAAAAAAAAAAAAAAAAAAAAAGGAACAGAAGTTGCATACAACTAATAATAGAAGCAAGTGGACCTCAGATTTGGAAAACATCCTTGGCCTTAGCAATTAAAACCTTATTACTTGCACTAATAAGGCCTATTGAGAGAAATCAAGTCCATCAGAATATGGAATAATATAGTGAATCAAAAAAGAATGAAGTAGAGAGATTGTAAATGGAATGGTCTATGTATCTATAGCATCTATGCCTATATTTATATCTATGTCAATGTCTAGATCCAGATCCAGATCCATATCTATATCTATATCCATTTTTATCTATCATCTATGTATTCACATATACATTTAAATCATCTATCTATATCTGTACGTATTTTGCAAGCACTAATATATATGTTCCCTTTTTGTCTCTTTAGTATATGCCTGTGTTTTACAAATTGATTTTTCTACTTTGAGAAAATCAGCTATATCATCATTGTTCTGGTAATGTCCAGAACCTAGAATAGTCTTGTGCAGAATAAGAATCTAATATATTTTTGTTGATTGTGTGCATATGTGCTATGTAGCCTTAGATTGCTCAGTGGATAGAACACTAGACATAGAATGAGAAATACCTAAGTTCAAATACAGCCTCAGACACTTATAAACTGTGTCACCTTGGAAAAGTCACTTAATCTCTCTTTCTCTGTTTGCCTTAATCCACAAGAGACAGAAATGACAAAACTCTGTGGTATGTAGTTGTCCACAAATTACAGAGAAGATATTTTCACAGTGTCATGAGGAAATTCCTAAAAGTAAGTTACTACATCAATGAAATAACAAGGTTGCTTTAAAATACATTTTGATTAATAGTGGTGAATTTTGAACTGTATTACTTTGATTATGCTGATGTTTATTTTTAGAAATATATTTATGTTAATAGACACATAACACATTATATACTATAAACTATTAGTTGAGAATAAAAATTAGTTACTATTTTTGGAAGATCTATTCCCAATCTTATGTTATTTTCCTTTGTGTGAAATTGAATGGGGTAGGCCCTGTAGAGCTAGTAGCATCTTTAGTATAAAGAGATCATCAGATTAATTAATAGTAACCTTGGGAGGCAGAGAGATCCAGGCACTGAGAAGATAAGGTATGGGTCCAGAACTTGAGATAGGAAAAGAATCATCTTTTCAAAAAATTTTTGGAGCTATGGAACAAGTAGGTAAAATAATAGTTCTTATATTTTAATATTGTTGTGAGAATCAAATAAAATAATGTTTATGAAAGAATTTGCACAATATTTAGCATATATTAGGTACTTAATAAATGCTCATTATATCCTATTCCATAGTGTAACAACTATGGAAAGGAGGAGAAAAGGAATACATAGAGCCACACTCATTACTTTTAATTTGTATGTGTATGTGTATACTTACATATTATATTACATATATACATTGCATGAATATATAACCATGTATGTCTATAAACATATTTGTATATGATTATGTTATGTAGTTATAATTAAATATGCTAGCTAGGTTCTATTTTTAATTAATTATAGCCTTCCCTGAATTTGCTCCTAAAATTATTGTTAATTACATTGACTGTATTATACTTTTCAAGTCCTAAAAATTAACTAATATAAACTAGGAACATTTTCAACAAGAGCTCAACTAAAAATAGCAGGCTACCTAGTTTTATGAAAATTAGAAATTTTGATAAATACTAACACCCCCAAAATTTCTAATGAGATAATGTCTTAGTTTTTAGGAAAAATGGTCCAATTATTGCCCAAGGTTTCATTATCTCTGTATCATTAGGAGAATAACTAGACCAACACATTTTAAAAGGCACTTGAAATACTGAAGTAGATATTCCTCTGAGATAGAATGGTATCCTGGCAACTAAGTTTGGCTTGGGCACCACAACATTTTGCCATGAACAAATTGCTTCATTTTCATGGTCCACAATATTCTCCCTTGTACAGTCATAGTAATAGGCCAATGAACTTCAAGATAAATTCCAGGAGTCTCTTTTAAAGTAATTTTTAGTCGGGTACCCTGTTTTGTCTTTTGCACGTTTTTAAAAATCAGAAGGAAATGAACACAGACACATACATTCTCAGAGTACTTCTAATTTAATTTAATATCTTTTATTTCATCAGGTTTCCTAAAGTTGGAGAATATAATCAAAGTTAGAAGACAAGAACAACAAACTTAAAGCCCAAGAGAAAAAATATTATATGCTTTTTTTACCAATAGGTTTAACTGAAGGCACCAGGAGAACAAGTGCAGCAGTGAGGTGAAACATATTCATATTCCCCTTAACTTGGCTGTTTTTAAGATACCAATACTTTACCTGAAGGCACCATAAAAATCACCCAGCAGTGTTACTACTGTCTGTCACCTAATCTGAATCATCCTGAGCATTGCTGACTTTTTGCTGTGAATGGCATTTAATGGACTAGAAAAATCCAGGCAAGTTGCAATGGCTCACATATCCCCCTTTTCAGAGTAGAATTAAGGTACTCTAAGAGAGTCAATGCAGACAAGCTAAGATTACATTCTCTTTCAAAGTATTTTCTTGACCTTGTTAAAAATAAAATATATCTCTTCTAATATATTATCACCATTACCCACTGTGTTTAACAACAAAATATCCCATGCCTTCCTCTCAACTTGTGAGGCCCCATATGATTTCATATTGCTCTATGTTCTGAATAGAATATTCAAGGCTGTCTAATAAAAATCCCCATTAAACTAACACAATTAAATATATAGAATGAGTGGAAATGATGCACAAAATTTGATAACAGGAAATTATAATTTCTCTATGCCTAAAGTATCAATGACTGAAATATAGCTAAAATCAATAGTCAAGAATAACAATTAGAAAAATCTTGATTAATATTATAGACTGCATTTTTATTGTCACATTTTCTCCTATTTTGAGTAAGATATCCTTCCCATGCCAAGGTTTCCACAAATAATAGTAGTTCATGAGAGGAACCTCATCTTAGTCAATTGTGTGTTTTAATAATCAAAACATGACATCTCTTTTGAAAACAATGAGCCCCATTGATCAAAATTAATAAGCTCAATGTATAAATGTATTAATTCTGTTTTGCCTATTCTAGTCATTAGTATTTTTTTTGTAATCTTAGAGTTAGTATTTCCTTCTGATATTCAAACATGTGCAAAAAGCAAAACATGGTACCAGGCTCAAAAATGAAATAATATTTGTGTGTATCTCAGATAAAGATTAGATAGATGCTGTAAATCACTGGTTAGGAATTGAGACTACTGTATTTTATTTATTTACCACCAACATGACATCTGACAGATTAAAACAATTTAGCTGAGCTTTTTGTTCTATATTATTTACAGAATTGAAAGGGTCTTAATTTTGGTAACTGTTCCCATCCTCCTAGTTCTTAGCAAGATGGTATGTTGACTCTTGATGATGGGTGACCTTTCACCATATTCCTTTAAATTCATAGGAAAGGAATTGTCATAAAGTGTTTTATAGCTACTCCATAATCTAATAATCTCTTGTTTTCAGGGGACTCTTCTGTATGTTTACCTTTAATTGCTTACATAAATTGAAATTACATTTTCTTGCCAAGGCAATTACTTCCAGACTGCTTTTTAATTTTTTCAATACTCTGAGTTTGTTTTTTGTGAGAGTTTTTTGATCAAATAATGAATTCTTAACCCTTTAGAAGGGATATTTAGCTTTATAACTGTACTTTACTACTAGACTATTGTCCTCATTTGTATTTTATATCGCATACCTATATTTGTTTAACTACCCAATCTTTTTCTGATTTACTGCTAAATTGGTTGATGATTATAACTTTGTAGCCTAGATTGAAAAATGTGTTCTGTTGGGTCTCCTTTGTTCTCAATTTCCCCCCATTAATTCCCTTGACATGATTAATTTGTTGTTTCACCAGATGGATTTTATTATTTTTTCCTAGTTTTTAAAGTAATTTTTATGTTAGCTTGATTTCCCTGACAGTGAATAAGTATAAATTAATTTAGCTAATAATTTCATTATTTTAACTGGGTCTACCTATAAACAATTCATATTTCATACCTTATTATGTGTAAAGAATTTTTTTTACAATTTTGGTAATTCCTGCGTGTATCTTGGAAGGTAGATATAAAGAATCCTAGTGAATAAGGAATAAGTCTCAGCCATGTCTTTTCTGTAACTTTTTGCCGAGCACATGAGATAGTATTTGTAGTTATTTAATGGAATTCCAGGAAAAGCATAAAGAAAAGTAGGCCATCCTTTCTTGTGCATTAATCAGTTGAGTATCCTTTATTGCAGACCTGCGTTTACCCTGAAATCTGGATAGTTCTTTGAGTAAATATAGTCCTCCTAAAGGAATGAACAAATATTCTCCTTGGTGGACCTCTTACTATGAAGTATCCTGTTACATATCAAATGAGAATACTTAGTGTACTGCCTTCTTTGTGTTCAGTCTACAAAATCCTTAGTGGAAAGGGACTTGGAGAATTTGGGCTCCAAATTCTGGTAAAAAGTTGCCTAGCAAGCCCACTCGAGACTCTGATTAGCTGTAACTGCCCTCCCAGCCAAGGAATTCAGATACTGGTGTTTCCTTAGTGGTTATAATATATGTTGTATGTTTTTTGCTTCTGTGCTATAGTGGCCATTGTGTGTTAATTGTGTATTACTTTTGTATTATGAGTTTCTTTTCTCTTATGACTTATTTAAATCAAGGTTCTGAGCAGTAATAAACTTTTATTAAACTTCTTTAAGACCATGCCTTTTGATTAGATTAATCTTAACTTAGATCCCAAATATTTTGTACTATCTTTGAATAGAATTTCCCCTTCTATACCTTATTAGTGGAGGTTCTTGATGATATACAGAAACAATGATGATTTCTATGGCTTTATTTTAAAATTCTATAATTTTGCTGGAAACACTTTATATCTGGATACTTCTTATGTCTGAGCACAGCAGAGCTCAAATTCTCCTTCAGACTCTGAGTATTGTGATACTTTAAGTTTTGCTCTCCTGGTCAGATATTTGCCTTTCTACATTGACTGGAGTTGGATAGATAGCTCATTATGATATTTTTTCTTTCTTTTTTTTAAGTTTGTTCAAAATGTAGATATGAAATAGTTAAAAAAGCAATGTTATGTGTACAGTAGAATATGAAAGGATTCAAAACATGAGACAATAAATTCCCATTTTAAAAGAGCCTATATAACAGATACTTTGTATTTGGAGCTGTCCATCTGTTCTTTGCTTCCTTGTAAGTTTTCTTTTGTTTGATTCCACAAACATTTTACTTTATTCTTTTTTCCCCCTTTCCCTTCTCCCCCCCAAAGGCTATAATTAAGCATGGATATATTTCATATACATTTATAAGTATAAAAATTTTATGTATACGTATCCTGTGTACCTATAGAGATACATGTACATATGCATATATGCATACATGTAGGTGTTTATGATCAATCACATACATTATATTAACACATACATGTAATTCCATTATTGTGTTTATTTATTCTCTTTTTTCTCTAAAGGTGGATCACATAATCTTTCAGAAGTCCAAGTTTTTCTTTCTTTTTTTTCTTTTATAAATCCACCAAGTCATCATTTTCTACACCACAGGGCAAGTGAACATTTAACATTATATTTTAGAGTACCAAAGGCTTTTCTAAAATGTCAGTATTCTCCTCAAATGATGAACCCCAATCTTAACAAGTCCCATAGTTACTTTCTCTGATTTGATTCTTTCTCCTTTGCCTACTCATTTTGTAGCATTTTGTTATTGTAATAATCTCTTGTCCTGACCTGTGGGGTATGATTCTTTCCTCTGAACTGGAAATCAAATCCAAAAAAATCTACCCCTTCACACATGCCTGCAATTAGTAGCTACCATGCTCTTTCAGTGAATGTGCTAATTCCTTTTCAGCCAGGTACTTATCTCAACAGTATTTCTTATCAGCAGAAGTTCCTTCAGTCTTCTTTAAGATACCCAATTACCCCCACTTTCTGGAAGATGAAAACTAACTGTGCCTGGTCTATTTCTTAGCTAATACCAAGTGGAAAAATATTAAATGCTCTTGGATAGGGAGAGCAAATATAATAAAGGTGACAATACTACCTAAACTAATATATTTATTTAGCTCTATACCAATCAGACTCCCAAAAATTATTTTAATAACCTAGAAAGAAATAACAACAAAGTCCATATGGAAAAAAACAAAAAGTTAAGAATTTCAAGGGAATTAAAGAAAAAAAATCAAATGAAGGTGGCCTAGCTGTATCAGATGTAAAATTACATTATAAAGCAGTGGTTACCAAAAACACTTGGTCCAGCTAAGAAATAGACTAGTTGATCAGTGGAATAGGTTAGGTTCAAAGAACAAAATAATCAATAATTTTAATAATCTAGGGTTTGACAAACCCAAAGACCCCAGCTTTTGGAACAAGAACTCAATGTTTGACAAAACTTGCTGGGAAAATTGGAAATCATTATAGCAGAAAATAGGCATTGACTTACACTTAACACTGTACACCAAGATAAGGTCAAAATGAGTTCATGACCTAGGCATAAAGAATAACATTATAAATAAATTAGAGGAACATAGGATAGTTTACCTCTCAGGCATGTGGAAGAAGAATGAATTTATTACCAAAGAAGAACTAGAGATCATTATTGACCACAAAACAGAAAAAATTGATTATGTCAAATTGAAAAGGTTTTGTATAAACAAAACTAATGCAGATAAGATTAGAAGGGAAGCAATAAACTGGGAAAACCTTTTTAACAGTCAAAGTTTCTAATAAAGGCCTCATTTCCAAAATATATAGAGAGTTGACTCTAATTTATAAGAAATCATGCCATTCTACAATTGATAAGACAATTCTCAGTGAAGAAATTGAAACTATTTATACCCATATGAAAATATGCTCCACATCATTACTAATTAGAGGAATGCAAATTAAGACAACTCTGAGATACCAATACACACCTATCAGATAGGCTAAGATGACAGGAAAAAATATTGTACAATGTTGGAGGAGATGTGGGAAAACAGGGACACTGATAGGTTGTTGGTGGAATTGTGAGTACATCAAGCCATTCTGGAGAGCAATTTGGAACTATGCTAAAAAAATTATCCAACTCTGCATACCCTTTCATCCAGCAGTGTTACTACTGGGCTTATATCCCAAAGAGATTTTAAAGAAGGGAAAGAGACCTGTATGTGCAAGAATGTTTGTGGCAGCCCTCTTTGCAGTGGTCAGAAACTGGAAACTGAGTGGATGCCCATTATTGGAGAATGGCTGAATAAATTGTGGTATATGAATATTATGGAATATTATTGTTCTGTAAGAAATGACCAACAGGACGATTTCAGAAAAGCCTGGAGAGACTTATATGAACTGATAATGAGTTAAATGAGCAGGACTAGGAGCTCATTATATACTTCAACAACAATACCATATGATGATCCTTTCTGATGGACATAGCTATCTTCAACAATGAGATGAACCAAATCAGTTCCAATACAGCAGTAATGAATTGAAGCTACACCCAGCAAAAGAACTCTGGAAGATGACTATGAACCAGTACATAGAATTCCCAATATCCCTATTTTTGTCTCCTTGCATTTTTGATTTCCTTCACAACCTAATTGTCCACTATTTCAAAGTCCAATTCTTTTTTTGTACAGCAAAATGATTGTTTGGACATGTATGCATATATTGTATTTAATTTATACTTCAACATATTTAACATGTATTGGTCAACCTGCCATCTGGGGGAGAGGGTGGAGGCAAAGAAGGGAAAAACTGGACAAAAGGTTTGGCAATTATCAATGCTGTAAAATTACCCATGCATACATTGGGTAAATAAAAAGGTGTATTTAAAAAAAAAGGTATTCTTGATGAAAAGAACAGAGCTGAAAAGAAAATTTGACTTTCATATTCAGATTTCAGGGGAAGCATAAGGCATCAATAAGGAAAGGGAATTCATAAGAAATTTAATAAAATTTTAAAATTAATATTTTTACTTTCTTACATGGGAAGATGATATTTGTAAATCATAGAAATTTTTCATTATTAGGATAGTTGTAAGAAGTATATACACATACATATACATGCACAGTATAGTTTTGAGTTGAAGAAGAAGGGATTATATTTTAATAAAATAAAATTAAGTAAAGCAGAATGTATTGAGAGAAATGATAAGGAAAAAATGGAATAAATTATTTGCCATAAAAGAGGCAAGAGAAATCTTTTACAATAGAGGTTCCATTTTATGGGAGAGTTCATCCCATTCACATTCAGTAATGATTACCACATCTGTATTTCCTCTATTTTATTATCTCTCCTATATATAGCTTTGTTCTCTTTTTCCACCCTGTCTTTAAAAGTATTGTGTTTTTTAATCATCCTATCCACTACCTTCTCTTCAATCACCCCTTCCCCCTTTCTTATTAGTGTTTTGTTTTGTTTTTTAACTCAATCCATCAACTATCTTATCTTCTATTGCCATTCCCCCTTTCCTTTTGCTTTTCCCCCCTAGTGTTTATGCCACCCCTTCTATCTAACTACTCTGTTGCTTTTTCTTCTTTCTTGTCCTATTTCTTCATAAAGCTGTGTAAATTTTGATACACAACTGAATGATTAAGTAATTCTTTCTGTGAGTGAAAAACTGATAAGATCAAGCTTCAGACAATGCTCATTCCCTCTCTTTTTTCCCCCTCAATTTTAATAAGGTTTTTGTGCCTTTATATATCGTGGAATGTGGGTTAGCCCTCTGGAGGGCTTCAGGGTGAGCCAGAGTCAGGATAAATCAAAGACCTTGGTCTTTAGGAGGAGATGTGAAAAAGGCAGATAAGCAGAATCTTGGATTCAGGAGTCCAAAGTCACCAACTTCTCTCCTCCTCGTCCTGTTGCCAAATAACTCTGGCCTGTCTTCCCCACCCTGCAATCCTTGCCTTTGATTATCTTGACACCAAACATTCAACAAGCACCAACAGTGAGAAGAGCCATTTATCCAAATATATGCTATTAGAGTTATTGTCTCACTTGGAATAGGTAATTAGTCTTAAGTGCTCAGTTGTCTGATTCAAGCATACCCTTTTGGAGTTTCAGCCCTCTACAACATATGATCTAATTAATATCTTTACACATATTCTCTATTCTTATCCCAGTACAATCCTTTTTCTATTCTTTAATGTATTTTTTCTTTTATATATTCCCATTTGAGTCCATTCACAACCACATCCTCTATCCATGTGATGCCCTCTTCTTTCTGCCTTAAAAACAGATAGCAATAATCAAAAGTTAAAGGTATCATTATCTCTTTTAGGGATATAAACAGTTTAACCTTTAAATAATATATATATATATATATATATATTTATATATATATATATATATATATTTTCCTCTGTTTACTTTTCTACGCTTCTATTGAATTATATGTTTGTAAAGTAAATTTTCTCAGTTGCTTATCTATTATAATTAAGACCCTATTACTGTCTTTCCCACACTGTCTGAACTGGGCTGAACACCCCTTTTAATACCCTTTTTACTCCAATGACACTGACCTTCCTTGAAGTTTTTCTAAGTTATCTTGATCTCGAAAGTGGTTTCACTACATCACACTCTGTTCAGGGGGATGGTTTCACATGGTTTTCAAGGGAAACTGGGAGAGTTCATGCAACTTCCTGGCTTCACTTTACCATCTTCACTCCACCCCCAGAACCATTAATGCATTGTTGGTGGAATAAATTTTGGTATGTGATTGTGATAGAATACTACTGTTTTATAAAAAAGATACTCTCAGAAAATTTTGGAAAGACTCCCATGAGTTCATGCAAACAGAAATGTACTGTGTACAAGGTAACATCAATATTGTAAGGTTATCAGCTGTGAATGGCTTTGTTTTCCTCATCAATACAGTGACACAAGAGAACACTAAAGTACTTATGAAAAATTGTATCTATATCCAGGAAAAAAAATTGATTGTGCCTGAATACAGATTGATACTTTTTTAAACTTTATTTTTCTTGAGGCTTTTTGTTTGGTTGGGGGTTAGGGTAGAAGATCTATGTTTGTTTTTTTCACAATCTGCCTTTTATGGAAATGCTTTACATAGCTTCATATGTGACTTCTCAATTGGGGGGAAAAGAAGGAAGGGAGAAAATGTGGAAATCAAAGCTATAAAAACAAAAGTTAAACATTGTTTTACATGTACCTGAGAGGAAATAAAATATCAAATATTTTAAAATATTCACAGTATAATGATTAAATAATTTAAGTCCCTTGCCCTCACACAGTTGTCATCTTTTTTATTAAAATATAATTTCTTGAAATTAAGGATTTTTAATTATTTCCTGCATTTTATATGCAGCAATGACAGACACATAGGGACATTATTTGTAATAATTGATTTATTGATTGATATTCACATTAATGCAGTGTGAGTTTATATACAATATGTTAATATGTATGCAAATATATCTTGTGCACATGTGTATATATGTGTTTACACACATATATTAAAATTAATGATAATAATGGCTTATAATAGGGTTATATTAAAAAGATATGAGTGAAATTGCAGATAATTAACACAGTAGAATTGGCAACAAAATAGATATGAGAGAGAAGTATAAGAATAAAATGAAAGTAACCCTAGATTTCAAGCAAGAGTGCTGGGGTTACCTGCTGTTGCCGTTGATAGCAATAGTGACATAAAAGGAAATTTAGGGGAGGTCTGAAGTTTGAACTTCTAATGGAATGTTATTTTGATAAATTTCCTTCAGACAGCTTGTCTTGAATGCAGAGAAGATATCGCATTTTGAAATGTAGATTTGGAAGCATCTGTAAGGGATAATCATTGAAGCCAAGGTAGTAAAAGGAGCTGTCAAGGGAGTATATGTCAGAGTATAATTTTTGACAGAAATTGACAATAGAGTTACTTTGATATTTTCACTCATATGAGACAAAAATCTAAAATTTCAAAAATTACATTTCCTAAATAATTATGAAATTCTGTAGCAGTTGCTATTCCATAATGACAACATTTTCAAAATTATATTGGATATGGAAATGTTTTGCATGACTACACATGTATAACATATATTTAATTACTTGCCTTCTCAATGAGAGAGTATAGTAAGGGAGTGAGGGAGAGAATTTGGAACTCAAAGTTTTATTAAAGCAATCACTATAATTGTTTTTATATATGTATAAAGAAAATAAAATACTAAATGATTTTAAATATATTAGGATATATGAAATTTGAAATAACTTATTGTATATTTTCATTTCATGAGGCAGCAATAAAATAGCATAAATGCATTGCTATGAGAAACCATGAGTTACATTTAGGAGGATAATCAAAATGAATTGAGTTCAGCAGAAGGATTACAAGTATCTCCTTTTCACTTTCCTGATAGTGCTCAACTTATTCTTAGGAATTCATTTATTTAGAAAGTTTCCCAAAGAATGCTAGTCTGTAACTAATTATATAAAATAAAAGACCTGACGAAGTACTTCTTTAACATATAATATATTGGGAGAAAAACAATAGCTGTTGTCTATGCATAATATAATGATTTATGGGCAATGTCAAACACTGATTTCAAATATACTTTAATTATGTTAGCTAGATTATTTGGCCCTGTCCTGGTGTTTATAAACTGCCAATTTGAGACATAATAAATATGGATGTCTTTAATTCAAAAGGACGTTGGAATTGTTTTTCTAGAGAATTTTCACTGTTGGTACAATTATATGTTTATTCTCTAGGGACTGAGTACCATTTAGAATAGGTAGAAAGTTAATAATTTCTGTGACCATAAAAATGTTTAAATAGTTTCTTTTATAAAACCCTCACAAAAATGGAATAAAATGAGACACAATGATAGAAGTTGTGTCCACAAAAAGTCAAAAACACCAAACAATATATTTAAGAGGTTTATGAAATACCAGTATATAAGTATTCAGAAATCATACTCAGTAATTGCATGTTTCAACTCAATTACAAGATGAAGAAAGTTCAAGCTTCCTCTCTGGACTTAAAATCAGAGTTTGGGAAAGGGATAATTCCCTTCTCATCTTTCCACAGGAAAAACTCAACTTAAAACCACCATGACCAAATGCAATGAGAAACAGTGATTCAGTATAGTCACTAAAAGTGTTTAGAGAAGAGGGCAAGATGCAAGAAAAAAGTGCTAAGTGAAAGAATATTTATGCCTTAATGAAAGAGTAGTGAAAAAAAATTGATGACCAATCTTCCTCCAGAGTTTACTCTAAACAATTACTTGGCCTGATAACACAAGTGGGAAAAGATTGATTGATGACCACTATTTGAGATCTAGGCAGCAGTAATAGGAGATAAGGTGGAAGAAATGAAAAGGCAAATTCTGAGAACAGGAGATTAGGTGAGAGAATAGGTTTAATGTAGAATTGAAAGCAAACATGTTAGAAAAATATTTTAGATGTTTTCTCCAACAAAGCAGAGGCCCTGAAAGAGAAAATTAAAGATTTAGAACAGTAAATTAATCAGTCAACTTGTATTGAATAAAGTACATACATTCAGAACTTGAAGAAAATATGGCAGGAAAAAAGAAGCCAAAAAGACATTAATATTTTAAAAAACAAACATGAATTCCAGAGAGGTTAAGTAATCGTTCTTAAAGACAAGATGTCCTGAAATAATCAATTATTAAATATAACTCATTAGTGCCCTGAGGAAAATAAGACATTTAAAAAAAATTTCTGTGCTGTATGAAATGATATTGATTTTAGGAGTTAGATCTCATAGATATCTCAAGATCATGGATTAATAGTTAGATATCATTGAGCAATTAGTAATTGTGAATAGAAAATTACTCAGTACATAGAGTCGCTTTTTATGAACATTTTTAAAGGCATTAAAAGCCTCACAATCAATTACAGAAAAAAATTAAATGTATTCTTTCTTGTCCATAATGCAATAAATGGACATTAGTATTTAAACTAATGTGAGAGTAAATAAATTCCTTTCTAAGCCATAATAAATGTGAAAAAATGGGCACATACGGCAAAATATTTTTTTTGGGGGGAAATATAACACCAATAGCTATCTAGTTATTTGCTGTCTTTCCATGCTTCATACTATTGTGCTTTTATTAAAAGAATATAATCTTATATATCTTAAATATACATAACATCATGCTAAATAAATCACATTATATCTATAAATTTGCATATATTAAAAACAATTAATTCTAGCTTTATAATTTTATGGAAGCTGTTATGTCATAATTTTTCATTGGATGACATTACACATGTTATGAATTATATAATATAACCTATTTGAATGCATTAAATTCATAGAAATATAACTTTGCATAGTAATATATTATACATTTATAAATTTCCTACAGATATATATATGCTTTTGTTTTTGCATTAGTTTTACTAAAATGAAAACAGACATAGCTACATAATATTCATAGCAGCATTATTTATAATGAAACATTTTTAAAAAGTGAAATATAAGAGAAAATCCTCCAGTTGTCATAGATTATCATAGAATTTATAAAGGCAAACCAGTAATGATTTGGGAATGTTATCAGACAATAATTTGGCTAATGCATTACCCAACACATGTCTGAAGTCATATGGATTATCTTAAAAATATCAAAATACATTTCAAAAAATAGTTGTCTACACTTATTGAACTATGTTTTCACATCCTATTCACTTTACAATCTCTTCCACAACTTTAAATATGCAACTTGCTTGAGAATATTTCAAAGAAATTCTTAACCTTTTATTCATTTATTCACTTATTAGCATGGACACCTTTGGAAATAGAGTGAGGTGTTTTGATTGCTTACAAAATAATTTTTCCAAACATAAAATAAAATAAAAATAATTATAAAGATACAAATTTACTTTAAAATTAGTTACCAAAATATGTGTTTTCAAAATAAAAAGCTCAGTTTAAGAAGCCTGGCAGATGTGAAAAGTTACCAGGATTCTCTTAAATACCAAGTCACATCCTTAATCTCTATGTTTTTTTAACTCAGTGACTTTAATTAATTCTTGACCACACTTTTCTAGTCTGCTTTACTGAATCATCATAATATGAGCATCCCCAAAGCTTTGGTCCTGGACTCTCTTACATCTTATCTCATTAGCTCTAATGACTTTTAACTAGATAATTTATATTTCAGGTTGTGATAAAGTTTGAGGATAGAAATAAAAGCAAGAAGGCAAATACTTTTCTCTTAAATCTTTAAATCTAATATATAAATAAAATACTAAAAAGTGGCTAAAAGTGGTAGTGAGGATGGTGGTGGTGGTAGTAGTAATAGTAATTCTTATATCCTGCAGGGGTCTGATTCAGAGTAACATGTAAGCCTCTAAAAGCTTTGGGTGCTGAAATAATAGGAGTTCAATTTTCTGGGGTGGGTCAAGAAAAGATATGATGGCCAAGGTATAGTGAAAAAGAGACAGCACAGCTGGAGATATCTGGGAAATACTAAGATAAATTCTAAGTGCATATAGGCCGTTATTATTTGTGAAATTTTAGTTGACATATTTGACTTTAAAAACCCCAAATTAAAGTATAGATATTTTAGAAAATATAAGAGGGTAATCAATGGAAAATTAAGGATAAAGAAGTGGGAATTGAGAGGGGATATAGATAGATAGATAGATAGATAGATAGATAGATAGAGATAGATAGATAGATAGAGATATATAGATATAGATATATCTATATCTATATATCTATATCTATATATCTATATCTATATCTATATCTATATCTATATCTATATCTATATATAGATATAGATATAGATATAGATATAGATATTTATTTATTAAGAAAATTATCCTAAGATGTTAATCGAGGTTAGTTGAATTTAAATGTCATTCAGGATAGTTTTTTTTTTTTTCTCAGTCTGTTCATCAATCATTAATATAATTGTGTGGTGGGAATAATACATGAAGATCCATAGTCTTCAATATTGTATAACACTGTTTGAAGATGAGCTGGCTAATTTAAATGCTGGCTTTCTGATTTCACTGAAGTAAACTAAGAAATAAAAATAATTTTGAATGAAATAAAATATTTTAAAATACAAGTATATAAAAAAATATGTTTGGAAACTTTTTTCTTGCACTAAAGAGTGATATTTTTCCTGGGGAGGTGGAGCCAAGATGGCGGAGAAGAATTTGTAAGCTCCCTTCTTCCCTCATTCCCAATTAGTTAAATCAGCCACAAATATAACCCTGGACTAATAGAAACCACAAGTATTAGAAGCACAACATACCAGCTGAAGAGAATCTGGAGTCTCTACAGAAAAGGTCAGTTCCAAGGGGAAGAAGAAAAAAAGGCCAGCACAGATGGTTAGGTGCTAGCACACTGTGTTGATTGGGCTGGGGAAAACTCTGGGATCAGTGAAGCCACTGAGATAGAGGAATCTGACACAGGCTGTTAGCTCTTCTCTGCTTATAAAACAGCAGTTCAGAAGATAAATCAAGCCACTTTAAAATATAAAGCTAGATCCTAGAACCACCCCAATCCTGAAGTGACCTAACAGATCTTGGCAAGGCTGTGCAGCCGCTTTCTGCTGTCCAGACTTCACCTTGGGGTAGTTAAGAGCCTGAACAGGGGAGCACAGGCCAAGGCAACATCTAATCCACATAAGGCCAGGTGTGGCCTGAGGCTGGGGAACTCTAGCAGCTTTGGAATTCCCAGAGAAGCAGAACAGCCAGAGAAGAGGAACCTTTTAAGTAGGGACCGTGGTTCCTGGGCAGACACTTCCAGTTTGAGTGCTGGGGCTTTTCACATCAGCTGCTGATATCCATGCCTCACGGGACATATTGGCTGGGCTTTGTGTCGCCTCTACTGTTCAGTCTTAAACCTCAGGGAAGTCTCTAGGACACACAGTGGGATCCTTCACTGGGCAACCATCACAGTGCAGCTGTATCACCTCTGAGGCATTTCCGGGGAGGGGGAGGAGAACTCTCTCCCAGAGCTCTCTCTTAGCTCATGCACAGGAGCCGCTGCATCCATCCAGTCTGGGATGAAGCTGGTAAATAAATAAATAAATAACCTTCTTACCCCAAGGACAGACACCAAAAGATTTTTAACAATGAGTAAAAAGCTGAAGAGAACATTGATTCCTTCTACACAGAGAAAAAGGGGGTATCCAACCCCAAGAAACTTAACAGCAGAGAGTCAGCAGATAACAGCCTAAAGGGGAATGTTACTTGCCTCCCATAACATAACTCTCTCCTAGAAGAGACTATTTAAAAGTTAAGAGAGTTTGAAGAAAAATGGGAAAAGGAAAGAGAGGCTATGATAGAGAATAACAATGTCCTGAAATTTGAGTTGGAAAAAATAAAGAATTCACAGGATATGCAGGGAAACAAAATTTGTGAATTAGAAAAGGTTAAAAAATCACAGAAAAGTAGGATTTCTGAATTGGAGAAGATAAAAAAAAGTCTCAAGAAAGTAAAATTTCTGAATTGGAAAAAGAAAATAACTCTCTAAAAAAATTAGGGAAATGGAAAAAAATTCAATAGAGCAAAATAATTCATTTAAAAACTCCATTTGGCCTATACAAAAAGAACTAAAAAATGTGAATGAAGAAAATAACTCATTAAAAATCAGGACGGAACAAATAGAAATGAATAATTCATGGAGAACCCAAGAATCAGTCAAACAAAACAAAACAAACAAAAAAAAAAAAAAAAAAAAAAAAGAAAAGCTGGAGAATAACGTCAAATACTTACTGGGAAAATCTATAGACTGGGAAAATAGATCTAGGAGAGATAATCTGAGGATCATTGGACTTCCCGAAAACTATGACCAAAAAAAGAGCCTAGATTCTATTTTACAGGAAATCATCAAAGAGATGATAGAAACAGAGGGGAAAATAGGCGTTGAAAGAATTCATCGAACACCTTCTGAAAAAAGACCCTAAAAAAGAACTCCATGGAACATTGTGCCTAAACTGCAGAACTACCAAACAAAGGAAAAAATATTGCAAGCAGCTAGGAAAAAAAAAAAAAAAAACAATTCAAATATCAAGGAGCCACAATAAGGGTCACTCAAGATCTGGCTGACTCCACATTAAAAGATCAAAGGGCCTGGAACGTGATATTCCAAAAGACCAAAGATCAAGGATTGCAACCAAGAATAAACTATCCAGCTAAGTTTAGGATTGGTCATTTAATGAAACAGAGGAATTACATTTGTTTCTAAGAAAAAAACCATACTTAAAAAAAAAAAAAAATTGATCGACATCCACAAGACTGAAGGGAAACAGAAAAAGGTAAAAAGAATTCTTGAGAACTGTATCTCTGTTGTGAATATATAGAAAGTCTGCATGGATAATTTGATTTTACTGATATAAAAAGGGGGGAGTAGTAAAGAGAAGGGGGTAGTATCAGGAAAAAGGGAAAAAGTGATAAAAAGAGGGAAACTACATCCAAGGAAGAGGCATAGAAAATATACCACATCTGAGGGAATTTAGAGAGGGCGAGAAACATTGTGTGAATCTTACTCTCATCAGAGTAGACTCAAAGAGTAAATAATTGACATATTTGTTTTTCAGAGAATTCTCTCTCACCTCATTAAAAGGGGGGAGAGGAAAAGGGAAAAAGAAAAGGGGAATAAGGGAAGGGACTTGGAAGGAGGGGGGAGGGATACTAAAAAGGGAGGGCTGCATGACACAAGTGGGGCCAATAAATTTAATACTGGGGAAGGGGTTCAGGGAGGCAAGGGAAAAAAGCATAATCTGGGGATAATATGATAATAGGAAATACAGAATTAGTAACTTTAACTGTAAATGTGAATGGGATGAACTCTCCCATCAAATGGAGACAGATAGCAGACTGGATCAAAAGTCAGAAATCTACAATATGTTGTTTACAGGAAACACACTTAAGGCAGAGTAAAGGTAAAAGGTTGGAGCAGAATCTATTATGCTTCAGGTAAAGCCAAAAAAGTGGGGGTAGCTATCCTTATCTCAGATCAAGCAAAAGCAGAAGTTGATCTAATTAAAAGAGATAAGGAAGGAAACTATATCCTACTGAAAGGTAGCATAAATAATGAAGCCATATCAATACTAAACATATATGCACCAAGTGGTATAGCATCTAACTTTCTAAAGGAAAAGTTAAGAGACTTGCAAGAAGAAATAGACAGTAAAACTATAATAGTGGGAGATCTCAACCTTGCACTCTATGTCTTGACACTAGAGAGGTTCAGGAATGAGATGCATTTTAATTGAATTTGGTAAAAAAAATATGAAAAAAAATATAAAAAATAATAATAATAAGTATAAAGGGCTATGGTTAACTAACAACATTTTAAATAATGTGACAAAAGTTTATCTAGACATATCCTAAAATGGTATTCTGAAAATTACAATTATCCCCCCAAAAATGCAGAACTTTGATCCAAAATGAGAGTGTGATTCCATTTAGAGAGGTGCACACATTAGGGTTAGAATATTGAATAGAGTAGAGGATTGCTTTCAAATGTTGTTATTAATATTTATTTGCTGAATTACTCTGAGATAAACTACAACTTTCAGAACACCTAATCTTTTCCTCTCCACCCATATCCTTTTAAATTGATAGAGGGTAAATCAATCAAGAAACTAGATAGAGGATTGTACATAGATGACTAAAGCAAGATTGAAGGAAAAATGATTAAAATAAACTGAGGCAACCAAAGTTAGGGAAAATTTAAATTTCCAGTGTGATTGGAGGCTGAGAGAATATTGTCATATAATAAAAAGAGTAAACTTCTCTCATCAGTGGATGAGGAGTAAGAAAGTAAATGTTGAGGGAGGAGCCAAGATGGTAGAGAAGCCAGACGTGACATTCCGAGCTCTCTCTTACCCTCATTACCAACTATTTAATTCAGCCTCAAAAATAGCACTAGACTGGTAAAACCCATTAAGATTAGAAATACAACAACTTACCAGTTGAAGATAATCTGGAATTTCCTCAGAAAAGGTCTGTCCTGAGGGGCGGGAAAAGACTGGAGCAGACAGTGATAGAACTAGACTACCATATTGTGCAGATTGGGCTAGGGAGGCCTCTGGGGTTAGAAAAGCTACAGAGACAGATAACTCTGGAATAGGCTGATTGCTCTACTCTGCTCGCAAAACTTTTAGATCATCAGAGAAATCAAAGCCACTTTAAAAAATGCCAGAAACTATAGTCTGTCTATAGCTGCCCCAAGTGGAAGCACTCAGCACAGATCACAGGGCAGCTGGGCAGCCCCATTCTGCTATATAGAGATTTTCCTTGGGGCAGTTAAGAACCTGCAGGGCAGGGGGACACAGTTCAAGGCAGCCTCTAATTTGTACAGTGGGGGGCTCAGCCTGAGGCAGTGAAACTTCCACAGCAGTGACTGTGCTTCCTGGGGCAGAGAGACACTTCTGCTCTGTGCACAGGAGTTATTTGCTGGTCAGCTGCTAATATCCACAGCCCCAGGGGGGCTTTGGCCTGGGGTTGTGACATTTTCACTGTTCAGCCTCTAGCCTCAGGGCAGTTGCTAGGCCACATAGCAGGGGTTCTTCACTGGGCACTTCTACAGCCCACCCTGTGCTAAACCAGCTCTGAATCATTTTCAGTGTGGGAGGATATTCTCTCCCAAAGCACACCAATACTTTTGCAGCCCATTCACAAGACAGCTGCCATCCATATAGCTATCCCTGTTCTGCAGAGGAACTTGATAATAACCTCCTTGCCCTGAAGGCAGACCCTATAGGTTTTTTAAAAATGAGTAAAAAAATTAAAAAGGATGATCGATAGCTTCTATACAGAAAGAGAGCAGGTTTACAAACCCAAGGAGTCTAATAGCAGAAAGTCTCCAGATAATACCCTGAATTAGAATGTTATCTGGCCCCTATCACATAACTCTCTCCTAGAAGAGACTATTAAAAACCTTAAAAGAGAGTTAAAAGAAAAATGGGGAAAGAGAAGAGAAGCTATGCAAAAGAGTAACAACTTCCTAAAATGTGAATTGGAAAAGATAAAGAATTCACAGGAAGTGCAGGGAAACAGAATTTGTAAATTGGAAAAGGTTAAAAAATCCCTGGAAAGTAGGATTTGTGATTTAGAAAAGATAAAGAATTCCCAAGAAAGTAGGATTTGTGAATTGGAAAAGATAAAGAATCCCTAAGAAAGTAGGATGTGAATTGGAAAAAGAAAATAACTCACTAAAAATAATAATAATAATAATAATAATAATAATAATAATAATAATAATAATAATAAAATTTAAAAAAATTAGTGAAATGGAAAAAAAATCCATAGAGCAAAACAACAAATTAAAAAATTCAATATACAAAATATACAATATACAATATACAAAAAGAAGTAAAAAAAGCGAATGAAGAAAATAACTCATTAAAAATCAGAACTGAATGAATAGAAATGAATTGAGACACCAAGAATCAGTCAAGCAAAATTAAAAAAAAAAAAAAAAGCTGGAGAAGAGAGTCAAATATTTACTTGGAAAATAAATGGACCTGGAAAATGGATCTAGGAGAGATAATCTGAGGATTATTAGACTTCCTGAAAATTATGATGAAAAAAAAGAGCCTCGATTCTATTTTCTAGGAAATCATCAAAGAGAACTGCCCAGAGGTAATAGAACCAGAAAGTAAAATAAGCATTGAAAGAATTCATCAAACATCTGAAAAAGACCTTAAAAAAAAAAATCCACGGAATATTATAACTAAACTTCAGTACTATCAGACTAAGGAAATAATATTACAAGAAGCCAGGAAAAAACAGTTCAAATACTGAGGTTCCACAATAAGGGTCACTCAAGATCTGGCTGCCTCCAATATTAAAAGATTGAAGGGCCCAGATTATGATATTCCTAAAGGCAAAAGAACATGGAATGCAGCCAAGAATAAACTACCCAGCTAAGTTGAGCATTTTCTTTCATGGAAGAAGATAGACATTTAATGAAACAGATGAATTCCATTTGTTTCTAAGGAAAAAAAAAACAGATCTAAACAAAAAAATTGATCTCTAACCACAGGAATAAAGAGAAGCAGAAAAAGGTAAAAGAAACTTTTGAGAACTGTATTTCTGTTGTGGTTATACAGAAAGTCCACATGTATAATTTGATTTTACTGATATAACATTAAAAAAGGGAAGTAGAAATGGAAAGGGGATAGTTTCAGAAAACAGGAAAAGGCAAGATAAAAAAAAAAAAGAAAACTACATCCCAGAAAGAGGCAAAGAAAAACGTTCATATCTGAAGGAATTTAGAGAAGAGGAGGAACATTGTGTGACTTGTACTCTCATCAGAATTGGCTCAAAGAGAAAATAAGTGACATTTGTTTTAGAGAGAATGCTCTCTCACTTCATTAAAAAGGGGGAGAGGAAAAGGGAAAAGGAAAAGAGTAATAAGGGAACGGTATAAGAAAGCAGAAGAGATTTAAAGGGAGGGGGAGGAATACTAAAAAGGGAGGGCTGCATGACACAAGTGGGGCCAATAAGTTTAATACTGGGGAAGGGGTTCAGGGGGGGGAAGGGAAAAAAAAGCATAATCTGGGGATAATATTATAACAGGAAATACAGAATTAGTAATTTTAACTGTAAATGTGAATGGGATGAACTCTCCCAGTAAGAGGAGGCGGATAGAGACTGAATCAAAAATCAGAACCCTACAATATATTGGTTACAGGAAACACATATAAAGCAGGGAGATACAGAGTAAAGGTAAAAGGCTGGAGCAGAATCTATTGTGCTTCAAGTGAAGTCAAAAAAGCAGGGGTAGCCATCCTTATCTCAGATCAAGCAAAAGCAAAAATTGAACTAATTAAAAGAGATAAGGAAGGAAACTATATCCTGCTAAAAGGTAGCATAGACAATGAAGCCATATCAATACTAAACATATATGCACCAAGTGGTATAGCATCTAGCTTCCAAAAGAAGAAGTTAAGAGAGTTACAAGAAGAAATAGACAGCAAAACAATAACAGCAGGAGATCTCAATCTTACACTCTCAGAATTACATAAATCAAACCACAAAGCAAATAAGAAAGAAATTAAAGAGGTAAAAAGAATATTAGAAAAATTATGTATGATAGCTCTTTGGAGAAAACTGAATGGTGGTAGAAAGGAGTATACTTTCTTCTCAGCAGTTCATGGAACCTATATAAATAAAAATTGACCATATATTAGGACATAAAGATCTCAAAATTAAATGCAGGAAGGCAGAAATATTAAAGGCTTTCTTTTCAGATCATGATGCAATAAAAACTACATTCAACAAAAATTTAGGGGTAAATAGACAAAAAAGTAATTGGTAACTAAATAATCTCATCTTAAAGAATGTTTGGGTGAAACAGAAAATTATAGAAACAGTTAATAATTTCACTCAAGATAATGACAACGATGAGACATCATACCAAATTTTGTGGGATGCAGCTAAAGTGGTAATAAAAGGAAATTTTATATCTTTAGAGGCTTAGTTGAATAAAATAGAGAAAGAGAAGGTCAATGAATTGTGCTTGCAACTTAAAAAGCTAGAAAAAGACCAAATTTAAAACCTCCAAATACTAAACTTGAAATTCTAAAATCACAAAAAGAAATTAGTAATATTGAATATTAAAAAATATTGAATTAATAAATAAAACTAAGCGGTTGTTTTATGGGAAAAAAACACAATAAAACAGATAAACCTTTGGTAAATCTGATTAGAAAAAAGGAAATAGGAAAATACAAAATATTTCTTTGCTTAGTGAAATGAGCAGAACCAGGAGATCTCATTATACACTTCAACAACAATACTGTATGAGGATGTATTCTGATGGAAGTGAATATCTTCAACAAAGAGAAGATCTAATTTAGTCCTAATTGATCAGGATGGACATAATCAGCCACACCCAGAAAAGGAACACTGGGAAATGAGTGTAAACTGTACTTTTGTTTTTCTTCCTAGGCTATTTTTATCTTCTAAATCCAATTCTCCCTGTGCAACAAAAGAACTGTTCCATTCTGCACACATATACTGTATCTAGGATATACTATAACATAATTAATTTGTATAAGAATACTTGCTATCTAGGGGAGGGGGTAGAGGGAGAGAAGGGAAAAGTTAGACAGAAATGAGTGCAAGTGATAATGTTGTAAAAAATTACCCAAGCATATGCTCTGTCAATAAAAATTTATAATAAAATTAAAAAATATATAAAAAATAGATATTGGTTAGTAACTTTTGATTAGAGAGGTGTCATATAATCGAAAAATTTACTTTTGAAGATAACTGGACAAGGAGCCTGCAAACTTTTTTTTTTTTTTTTTTTTTTTTTTTTGGCAAGCACTGATATAATGGAACAAATGAAGCTTCCATAATATATAATCAATGTAGTGAAATAGAATGAAACTTCAGTTGACAATTTTATACTAATAAATACACACAGAACGGATAAATGTGTATTTTGGAATTCTATGAACCCACAGAATCACAAAATTTCACAAATGTAATTATCATTGAGAAATATGTAAAAAAATAAAATAAAATAAAAATAGATATTGGTTAGTAACTTTTGATTAGAGAGATGCCATATAATAGAAAAAGTTACCTTTGAAGATAACTGTACAGGGAGCACTGATAGAATGGAACAAATGAAGCTTCCATATTATATAATCAATGTAGTCAAATAGAATGAAACTTTAGTTGACAATTTTATACTAATAATACACACATAGTGGATAAATGTGTATTTTGGAATTCTATAAACCCACAGAATCACAAAATTTCATAAATATAAGCATCATTGAAAAATATCTAAATTATTCCTTTCCTAATTTTGGCAAATTATTAAATTGAGCCAAGAGAAGTTCAATGTTTTGCCTGCAGTAACTAATCTTACTGTCAGTGTCAGACTAAAATAGTATAATTGAAGGTGCAATACCATTTTTATTACATAACATTGAAATTATCCTAAGCTATTTTGAAATAGAATTAAATGTAATTCTTCTATAATTAATCCCATTAATTTGATTATATAGAATATATTGGTAAAATACCCCTTTATTAGAGATAGGGCATGATTAGATGAAACTGTTTTCTTTTAAAATAGGTTTCATATATTGGTATGTCATTTAATCAATTAATATTTATTAAGCAATAACTATTTTATAAGACATTGTGTTATTAATTGTAAAAAGTAATAATATTGTATGTAACTCATTAGATGCAAGATTTCTTCAGAAATATTCTTTTCACAGATGGATTATAGAGAGAAGGAAGAAAAATGGAGGATAATTAGGAAGCTATTGCAATGATATAGATGATATTTGATGAGGGCCTGAAATTGGATGGTGATCAACTGCGAAAGTCCTGGCTAGCTCCTCTGAAGGGCTCGGAATAAGTCCTTGTCAGGATAAGCAAAAGTCCTTTCCCCACATTGTGGATGCCAAAATGTAATGTTCTGTTGTCTCCAGAAACTGCTGATTGCTCTTTGGGAGGAAATCTACTGTCAATTCAATCCCAGACTAGGCTCTTCTTCCTCCAGAGAGTGGTCCCAACTATGTCTTAGAGTAGACTCTTCTTGCTCAATGTTGTCTTCTTTTATCCTCCCAGGGAATGGGCATGTGAGAACTCAAGGGCTTGTGGGAAAATTACTTCAACCAATGAACTTGCTCCTTTTTTATTAATTTTTATAATTATAACTTTTTTTTGACAGTACATATGCATAGGTAATTTTTTTCTTTTTTTACAACCTTATCCCTTGTACTCCCTTCTGTTCCGAATTTTTCCCCTCCTTCCCTCCACCCCCTCCCCAAGATGGCAGGAATTCCCATACATATTAAATATCTTATAGTATATCCTAGGGACAATATATATGTGCAGAACGGAATTTTGTTATTGTTGTTGTTGCAAAGGAAGAATTGGATTCGGATGGTAAAAATAATCTGGGAAGAAAAACAAACAAAAAAAAAAAAATGCTCACAGTTTACACTCATTTCCCAGTGTTCCTTTTCTGGGTGTAGCTGATTCTGTCCATCATTGATCAATTAGAATTGGATTAACTCTTCTCTATGTTGAAGATATCCACTTCCATCAGAATACATCCTCATACAAGCATCAGTTGATGTAAGTCTCTCCAAGCCTCTCTGTATTCCTCCTGTTGGTCATTTCTTAAAGAACAATAATATTCCATAACATTCATATACTATAATTTACCCAACCATTCTCCAATTGATGGGTATACATTCATTTTCCAGTTTCTAGCCACTACAAAAACAGCTGCCACAAACATTTATAATACAGTTCTAGATTAGGTACAGCTAGACCACCTTCATTTAATTTTTTTTCCCATTACTTCCCTTGAAATTCTCGACCTTTTGTTCTTCCATATGAATTCTGTTGTTATTTTTTCTAGGTCATTAAAATAGTTTCTTGGGAGTCTGATTGGTATAGCACTAAATAAATAGATTAGTTTAGGAAGTATTGTCATCTTAATGATATTTGCTCGGCCTATCCAAGAGCACTCAATGTCTTTCCAATTATTTAAATCTGACTTTATTTTTGTGGCAAGTGTTTCATAATTTTGCTCATATATTTCCTGACTTTCCTTTGATAGGTCTATTCTCAAATATTTTATACTATTGACAGTTATTTTGAATGGAATTTCTCTTTGTATCTCTTGCTGTTGGATTGTGTTGGTAATGTATAAAAATGCTGAGGATTTACATGGACTTATTTTGTATCCTGCAACATTGCTAAAGTTCTGAATTATTTCTAATAGCTTTTTAGCAGAGTCTTTGGGGTTCTCTAAGTATACCATCATGTCATCTGCAAAGAGTTATAGTTTGATTTCCTCATTTCCTACTCTAATTCCTTGAATCTCTTTCTTGGCTGTTATTGCCGAGTCTAGTACTTCTAGTACTATATTGAATAGTCATGGTGATAGTGGGCAACCTTGTTTCACTCCTGATCTTACAGGGAAAGGTTCCAGTTTATCGCCATTACATATGATGTTTACTGATGGTTTTAAAAATTTGCTCGTTATTATTTTAAGGAATAGTCCATTTATTCCTATAATCTCAAGCATTTTTAGTAGGCATGGATGTTGGATTTTATCAAATGCTTTTTCGGCATCTATTGAGATGATCATATGTTTTTTATAATTGGATTATTAGTATGGTCAATTAAACTAATAGTTTTCCTGATATAAAACCATCCCTGCATTCCTATTATAAATCCTAATTGATCATAGTGTATTATCCTGGGGATGATTTTCTGAAGTCTTTTGCCAATATCTTATTTAAGATTTTAGCATCAATATTCATTAAGGAGATTGGTCTATAGATTTCTTTCTCAGTTTTCAATCTACCTGGTTTAGGTATCAGTACCATGTCTGTGTCATAAAAGGAATTTGGTAGGACTCCTTCAATCCCTATTTTTTCAAATAGTTTACATAGCCTTGGAGTTAGTTGTTCTTTAAATGTTTGGTAGAATTCACATATAAATCCATCTGGTTTTTTTTCTTAGGGAGTTGGTTAATAGCTTGTTCTATTTCTTTTTCTGAGATGGGACTATTTAGACTACTTACTTCTTCCTCTGTTAATCTGGGCAAGCTATATTTTTGGAGGTATTCTTCCATTTTATTTAAGTTATTGAATTTATTGGCATAAAGTTGAGCAAAGTAGCTCCTATTGTTCTAATATCCTCTTTATTAGTGGTGAGTTCTCCCTTTTCATTTTCAAGACTAACAATTTGCTTTTTCTCTTTCCTTTTTTTAATCAGGTTTACTAAAGTTTTGTCTATTTTGTTGTTTTTTTTTCATAGAACCAACTCTTAGTTTTATTAATTCAATAGTTGTTTTTTTTTTATTTTCAATTCTATTAATCTCACCTTTTATTTTTAGAATTTCAAGTTTCGTGTTTGTCTGGGTGTTTTTAATTTGTTCCTTTTCTAGCAATTTTAGTTGTAAGCCCAATTGGTTGGCCCTCTCTTTCTCTATTTTATGCAAGTAGGCCTCTAGAGATATAAAATTCCCTTTAATACTGCTTTGGATGTATCCCACAGATTTTGGCATGATGTCTCATTATTGTCATTTTCTTGGGTGAAGTTATTAATTATGTCTATGATTTGCTGTTTAACCCAATCATTCTTTAGTATAAAATATTTAGTTTCGAATTATTTTTTTGCCTATTTTCCCCTGGCTTTTTATTAAATGTAATTTTAATTGCATTGTCGTCTGAATAGGATGCATTTACGGTTTCTGCCTTACTGCATTTGATTTTGAGGTTTTTATGCTCTAAAATATGATCAATTTTTGTATAGCTTCCATGAACTGCTGAGAAGAAAGTATACTCCTTTCTGTCTCCATTTAGCTTTCGCCAAAGATCTATCATATCAAACTTTTCTAGTATTCTATTTACCTCTTTGACTTCTTTCTTATTTTTTTTGTTGTTTGATTTATCTAATTCTGAGAGTACAAGGTTGAAATCTCCCACTATTATAGTTTTGCTGTTTATTTCTTCTTGCAGCTCTCTTAATTTCTGTTTTAAGAATTTAGATGCTGCACCACTTGGTGCATATATGTTTAATATTGATATTGCTTCATTATTGATGCTACCCTTTAGCAGGACATAATGCCCTTCCTTATCTCTTTTAATTAGATCAATTTTTGTTTTTGCTTGATCTGAGATGAGGATGGCTACCCCCGCTTTTTTGGCTTTACCTGAAGCATAGTAGATTCTGCTCCACCCTTTTACTTTTAGTTTGAATGTCTCACCCTGTTTCAGGTGTGTTTCCTGTAACCAACATATAGTAGGATTCTGACTTTTAATCCAGTCTGCTAACTGCTTCCTCTTTATGAGGGTGTTTACCCCATTCACATTTATGGTTAGAATGACTAATTCTATATTGCTTGCCATCCTGTTAACCCCTGCTTATGCTTTTCTCCTTTCCTTCCCTCTTACCCCCCCTACCCAGTATTAAACTTGTGAACACCACTTGCTTTTCACAGCCCTCCCTTTTTAGTATTCTTCCCCCACCTTAAAGTTCCTCTTCCTATTTTACCCCTTTTCCTCACAATTTCTATATTCCCTTCCCCTTAGCTTACTCCTTCCCTCTCGCTTTTCAATGAAGTGGAAGAAGTTTCACCATAAATCGAATATGTCTATTGCTACACACTATGTTCATATCCCTCTGTAATGAGCTGTCGTCTCCAGAAGCTGCCGGATCGCTCTCTGGGAAGAGATCTGCTGTGTCTACTCAAATCTTTCCGACAGATTCTTCTTCCTGTAATGAACCGTTGTCTCCAGGCAGTTGCTGTTAACTCTTGTCCTTAGAAGTGACTTCCCTTCCTGCAGAGAGCCCCGTCAGGCCTGATGTAATGCAGAGAGTCTTCCTTCTTCAATCCTGGCTCTGAATCTCCTCCAGCTCTTATCCTTCTCCAGGCCGATCTGCCCTCTGCGCCCACTGCTGTCTCTTTTTATCCTCCCAGAGAATGGGCGTGGGATAATGCAAGGGCTTCTGGGAAGAACCACCTCAGCCAATGAGCTTGCCCCCTCTTATCAAGTCAACCTGAGTTCTCACCTTGTAACTATCCAGACAACCTCAGTTCTCACTTAGTAATCCTAACATCTCCCCCTTTCTTTTGATTTAGAACATAGGACAGTCATGACCTTGAAACATAAATCCATCAATATGGGAAGTATTACAGATAATTACATAAATGACCTTGAAACATAAATCCATCAATATGGGAAGTATTACAGATAATTACATAAATTACATAAGCACATAGTAACATAGTAACATAACACATGCTAGAAGTATATAACATAATCATAAATTGAAAATTTATAAATGTCCATAAGTCCATTGTCCATTAGTCTCATCTTGTGTGAGGAAGTCCAATGATTCCTGCTGGTTTTTAAAGTTCTTTAACAGTCTTCTTATTATCCATGCTCTTTCAGTGTCAGATGTTTCTTAGATCTTCTCCTTTATTTTGAGGTCTTTCTCTTTTTCTGTCTCTCTCTGATGGACAAGGCGAATATGACTTGTTGGCACCCATCTGATTCCTTCTCCAGCTGAAGAAATACAAGCAAACCCTCTCTCCCAGGCAGTTAACCTATCTAATTACCTTCTATTTACCACTTTCTAAATCTCTTCTCATCATCTGGCAATTACATTGGAATTGTTTGCACTGGACACAGCCATGTTGGTTTAAAAGGCCTGTATTCTCCCCAAGTGTAATCCATTTTTGCAATCTGATTGCCTTTTGGCTCACTTATCAGGTAATCCCTTTCTGCCATGTGATTACTTTTCTGCTGATTGATTAAATCAGAGTCCTGGCCTTCTAAAAGTTCTTTGGGTGTAACATCAGCTGCCATCATGCCCCAAGTCTTTTTTGCCTGGGGCCCTGGATCTGGGCCCCTCATCCTATTTCCCTGAATTAGTTTACACTCTGATGCCCAATGGAGTCCTCTGT
The DNA here is from genome assembly GCF_048593235.1 of Sminthopsis crassicaudata. Lineage (NCBI taxonomy): Eukaryota > Metazoa > Chordata > Mammalia > Dasyuromorphia > Dasyuridae > Sminthopsis > Sminthopsis crassicaudata. Next base: position 681,816,017 of record NC_133617.1, on the reverse strand, counting down.
TGCATTTTGGACATGGGGTTTTAGGTCTTCTCTCACCCTGTCTTCTCACTGTATCTCCATACCTACACTGAGCTCTTAGATGTCCAATTTTTCCACATTGAAAACATCGCCGAGTTTCTCTAGAAGTCCCTTGCCAGGAGGGACCCTGCCTTTCCACATTCATCATTGTCCGGGTGTAAAAAGCATTTGTTCCCACTGTAGCACAGCGTCTTATGATCTCCTCTAAAGGAGCATCTTTGTCTAATCCCCATATAATTCTTTTGCAAATCTCATTGGCATTTTCCTTAGCCAGATGTCTGGTCATTATTTCTGTAGCTGAATTTTCTCCAATAGTTCTTTTGACAGCAGTTTGCAAACGTCCCACAAAATCTGCAAAAGGTTCATTGGGACCTTGCTGTATTTTAGTGAAAGCCTCTCCCCGATCTTTCTGTCCAGGAAGGACACCCCAAGCTTTTATTGCAGCCTTAGCAATTTGTTCATATATTGTCATGGTATAATGAATCTGTTCCGAATTCTCTCCATACTGACCTTCACCAGCTAAGTGCTCAAAAGTGAATTGTGTGTTAACTCCTATTTCCAAATTGCATCTGACTTGAATTTTACATAATTCATGAAATTCCGCAAGCCATAATAAATTTTCTCCAGGTTCCAGACATGTCCTTGCTATGGATTTCCAATCATTCGGGGTTAGGACTTCATAAGACAAACCATCTAGTAACATTTTGACATAAGCTGATGTAGCCCCATAAAGGGTACAACCTTTTTTCAAATCCTTAATTTTATTCAAATCTAAAGGTGCATATCTTCTCCTTTTTTTACCTACAGAATCAATCTCTTCAATCACAGGATATGCATGTATAAAATCACTTATATCCTGTCCTTCTCTCTTAGCTTTAACCAATGCTTTTTCTAATCTTGTCATAGGCTTAGGCTGCTTCACAGGCAATTCTGTTTGTGTTTCTGCCTCTTCCCCTCTTTCTTCCTCCATCTCTGAAGGTGGGGTTGATGTGGGCCTGTCAATAATCTGTTCTCTAGGCAGGGTTGAAGCTTCTTCAAGAGAATCATACCATAATTCCTCATTTAAATCCTCTTGGTCTAGGGAAAGATCTTGATCTTTCCTTTTTTCCTCACACTTCCTCCTCTGTTCATTTTTAGAACTTTTCCTTCTCCTACAACTTTCTTGATAGTTTAAGGCTAATTGAACTATGTTGTAGATATAAAATACTTCTGCAGAAATTGAACGAGGCCCATTTTTTGCTTGAAATTCTTTCATTTCATATCCCACTAGCTTCCATTTATCTACATCTATCTTTTCTTCCTCTAAGAACCAAGGGGATGTGCGTCTTAATGCAGCCAAGAGTTTAGCAATCTGTACCCAGGTTACAAGTAAACTCTGCTCCTCAATTATGTTGATTATACTCTCTATAGTACCACTCCTGAATGGGGGTGGAGCTGAGGTTGCTTCTGGGGCTGGGGATGAGTCGGCTGAGGTCCAGGGATTGAATATAGCTAACATCTGCCCCATTTCAGCTATAAGAGATTCCTGGTTTAGCCCTTAACAAGTTAAGTTCCTTATTTATCTAGTAGCACACTCACTTAATCTTTAACAAAGTTTCCTCTTTACTCACGGTTCTGGGTCAGAGAGACTGAGATCTGGATGGGAGGCTTTTCTACTGGAATCAGGACTGTGTCTGTCCCTGTTCGGGTGCAAAATTGCGAAGGTCTGGTCTAGCTCCTCTTGTCAGGATAAGCAAAAGTCCTTGCCCCACGTGTGGACGCCAATTGTAATGAGCTGTCGTCTCCAGAAGCTGCCGGATCGCTCTCTGGGAAGAGATCTGCTGTGTCTACTCAAATCTTTCCGACAGATTCTTCTTCCTGTAATGAACCGTTGTCTCCAGGCAGTTGCTGTTAACTCTTGTCCTTAGAAGTGACTTCCCTTCCTGCAGAGAGCCCCGTCAGGCCTGATGTAATGCAGAGAGTCTTCCTTCTTCAATCCTGGCTCTGAATCTCCTCCAGCTCTTATCCTTCTCCAGGCCGATCTGCCCTCTGCGCCCACTGCTGTCTCTTTTTATCCTCCCAGAGAATGGGCGTGGGATAATGCAAGGGCTTCTGGGAAGAACCACCTCAGCCAATGAGCTTGCCCCCTCTTATCAAGTCAACCTGAGTTCTCACCTTGTAACTATCCAGACAACCTCAGTTCTCACTTAGTAATCCTAACATCCCTCCTTTCTTTCTCTCAGATATAATAGGTCACCTTTGCTTCTTCATGAGATGTAGTACCATCACTTTACTCTTTTTTATGATATAATTTCTTTTCCACTTCTAGTTTCTAGGACAAATTATACATGTGTTCTTTATATATCTTTATGGCAGAAGTATAGTTCTCTAGATTTCTTTTTACCTTTTTAGAAATCTCTTGAGTTCTGTATTTGAAGATCAAACATTTTGTGTAGATCTGATTTTTTCATCAAGAATAGATGGAATTCATTTATTTCGTTAAATGTCCATCTTCTTCCCTGGAAAACGATGCTCATTTTTGCTGGGTAAGTTATTCTTGGCTGCATACTAAGTTCCTTAGCCTTTCGAAATATCATGTTCCAGGCCCTGCGTTCTTTTATTGTCGACACCGCTAGATCCTGAGTTATCTTTATTGTGGCTCCTCCATATCTGAATTGCTTTTTTCTAGCAGTTTCCAGTATTTTTTCCTTTGTCTGATGGTTCTTGAACTTGGCCACTATATTTCTTGGCCTTTTGATTTTAGGGTCCCTTTCAGTAGGTGATTGATGAATTTTTTCAATGTCTATTTTACCCTCTGTTTCCAGAATGTCTGGGCAGTTCTCTTTGATAATTTCCTGGAAAATAGTGTCATGGCCCTTTTTTTCCTCACATTTTTCAGGGAGTCTGAGTATTCTCACATTGTCCCTCCTGGATCTGTTTTCCAGGTCTGTTGTCTTTCCAATAAGGTACTTGACATTCTTTTCAATTGTTTTGTTTTGCTGATTTTGCTTGACTATGTCTTTGTTTCTCCTTGAGTCATTCATTTCTACTTGTTCAAGTCTAATTTTCAATGATGTATTTTCTTCCCTCACTATTTTTATATCTTTTTGTAATTGTCCAATTGTGTTTTTAAGTGAGTCTTTTTCTTCTATGGAATTTTTTTCCCTTTTCATTCACTTTATTTTTTAGAGAGATGTTTTCTTTTTCCAGCTCACTAATTTTGTTTCTCAATGATTTGTTTTCTTTATCTACTCTGTCTTTAAATGCATGGGATGTCTTCTCCAGACTCTCTTGCCAAGCTTCCCTTTCCTTTACCCATTTCTCTTATAGCCCTCTTGTGAGAGCCTTTTTGATTTCCTCTATGAGATTCTTTTGTATTAAGGAGCAACTCATATCCCCCTTAGGGGATTCCTCTGGGGACAGTCTGCTTTTAGTCTCCTCAGCATTTGAAGTCTGTTCTCTCTCCATACAGAAGCTGTCAATGTTAGAGCCCTTTTAAATTTTTTGTTCATTTTGTCAGAGCGGGAATCAAAGAAAACAAATTGATAAGAGAAACAATTGGTCTGTTTTGGGGGGGATGGGCCTGGATGGTGTTAATGAGCTTCCTCTACAGACTGGGGGGGAAGGCAGCAGAGAGCCACTAACAGGACAGGAGGGCTGTGCTATGTCTGCGCTCTGAGGCTCTGAGAATGTGCTGAGTCACTCTGGGTGGGGGTGGGGGTGGCCATGTTCCTGAGAGATGCTAGCTTTCTGGGGTTTTATTCTTCACCTCCAGTGTTTACACCCTCTCTGCTGCTCCTGGCTTGCTGCCAAGATGGAGTATCCACTCTGTGGTAAAAGTCTTTTGGCAGAAATGGAAGAGATTGTACCCCTCCCCACTCTGGTCCGGGTGATGTGAGCTGTCTGTCTCACTCTGGCTTGCCTGCCCTCAGTCTGTGCCCAGTCTGATTGACCCTCCCCCAAGCAAGCACAGACCTTCTCTGGCGAATTTCAAGGATGTCTTCTGTTGATGATTATTTGTCGGTTTCTTTTATGGTCAAGCATTAACTTAGAGGCTTGTCATGAAGTAAGTCCTGAGAGAAAACTTGGAGCTCAAGCACCTGTCTCCCTCCACGCAGCCATCTTGGCTGGAAGTCGAACTTGCTCCTTTTAAAGGTTGTGTAAACTCCTTTTCATATGTAAACTCCTCCTCAAAGTTCAAAGAAGTTCAACTCCCCTTAAAGGTCAAACCCAAGGTGTGATGAACTAGAGAATTGTTAAATACCTACTTAGCACTTAGTAAGAACCTAACAGTCAACTAAGGAGAAAGAAATTGGTGGGTGGAAGAGATGCTCTGAAGATATAAATTTGACAACTGAATGAATATGGATCATGTCTTGTCAGTGATTATTTATTTGACATTGGGTAAACCTCAACTCTTAGGGCTTTAATATTATTACTGTACAATGTAAGAAGACTAAATAGCATGATTCCTAAAATTCCATGGTTTTTGTTTTGTTTTGTTTTGTTCGAGTATTTTCTAAGTTTGTAAAAATTGCCTACAAGGAAGACTTTGCAAAAGTTATTTTCTTTTCAGTTAATTTGCCCAAAATTGAGAAAGGCAAGAGATGTATGTTTATTTTCAAAATAACTCTTAAGTAGTTTAGAATTTGATTGAAGCAATTTCAGCATATAGAAAGTAAGAATCTGGACATGTGCAGCACATCTGTAATCCTTGCTACTGGGAAGGCATAGCTTGGTGGGTTGCTTCAGCTTCTGAATTGAAGTGGGCTAAAGCTGATAAGATGGCGGCACTATTTCAATTACTAATACTTAGGTGTTAATCATTTTTCTTAAGAAAGAGAAAATGTTTGGAGGTCAGAAAAGATAGTACTATATTTTTTCCAAATTGGTAAGATATGAGAACCCAATAGTAAAACAAATAAGCAAATACATATACATATGTACATGTATATGTCTTTTTTTTACTTTAATATGTATACCCATTCATCCTTGCATATATGAAAATTAAGTATACAAAAAGCTATAATTTTCCTTTTATGGAATTTTGCTGTTTCTATAGCTAGAGTAATATGTATGAACATCTACCATGTATATGCATTTTTATGTGCATCATAACACAATAACAACTATGGTCACAAATATATAACTGTACAAAATACACACACACACACACACACACATACACACATGGGTTAATAAAGGTAGATTAGAGAAAAATATTTCCCATAATTGCTTTCTGATTGTTTTGAAAGTATGTAATTTCTGCAGTGCAAATAATATTATATATACAATAGGTCATTCATAAAATTGTAACTGCATTTTTTGCTGTTTCCTGAAGGCTCATTAAATCAATGTTTCTTGATGCAAATCTGAATTCACTCAGGATAATTTATGGAATATCAATCAATAAACTTTGATTAAATACCTCCCATATGCCAATAGATACAAAGACAAAAATGAAATCAGCTTAAATTACTTGGAGAGCAAATATATAGTTATAAAAATGAAAAAAAAAATAAATATTGTAAAGAGAAGGTGAAGAGGGAGATGCAAATGAAGAAAGTCTTGTAGGAAGTGCCACTGGGGGTGAACTGGAGCTAAATTAAAGTTTAGGTGGGAAAGCTCTAGAAAACTAGAGATTATGAAATGAAATAACTGGAAAATATAAAAAGAGGGGTTGGAACATTGCTGAACAATAGTGATAACCCACCATCTTTTCTTAACTTTCACAAATGGTGATTTTTAAATTGAAAATGACAACCCTATTTTATGTAAAACAATTTCACTAAGATCTTCCTTCTTTTAGCACAATTTGATCTTTTTGATGTCCTAGGGATGCACTAAGGAAATAGCTCCTTCTATAAGGAGACAACTATAATGTCCTTTGCCTTCTAGGCATGAAACATTCTTTAAATAAATTGTGGTTTTTGCCTATAATAAAACTATAAAAAGCAGAATGAGAGAATCTCTACAAGTCACTGGCGACATCAAATGACAGATGGAAGCAGTTTATCTTTAAAATTGTGTGAAAATATTCTGGGGAGTAGGTAGTAATTATGAATTTATATTAGTTTTTCATTGAGAAAAGGCTAAAGAAAAAAAAATAAACACATGTGAGATTGGAATTATTCCTAACTTTCGTTTTTTCTTACTCTTCTCAAGCTCTGGAAGCACTAACTTTACTATCTGAACTTCATTCCTTCTCTGTTTTTATGTATTCCTTTAGAGTTTGATTGATGTATATATGTGTATATGTGTGTGTGTATGTGTGTGTGTATAATGATTCTCAGTCTATCCAGATAGCTGTCATTCACTGTAAAATATGTTAGAGTGGGGTCACTGTAGGCTGCACAGAGTCATAGACACACGTGCTTAATAATATTTTATAATCAGATTTAGATCATATATATATATGAAAATATGCTCATACATGTATATGTGTTTGCATATATGTGTGTATACACATCTATATGTGTGTATGAACATACATGCATATATGTGTATTGTGTAATTTGAAGGAAATACATCAACATGGGTTTGAAGAGAACAAATGAGAAGGAAATACAAAACAAGTTTGGATTTGAGCTAACCAGTGAAAAATCAGAAAAAGCAAAGTAGTAGAGGTGAGGGTATAGAACATTACATATGTGAGCAACAAGTACCAAAAAATAAAGGAGAAATATATTTTGCATGTGTGTGTGAAGCTTTAAGTAATTTAATATCTCTGGAATTTAAGATATGTGGAAGAGTAGAAGGCATGAGAAAATGGACAGAAGGAAGGTTTTCATTCTCTTTTCATTTCATTTATAAACACTTTGAACTGCTTTGCCTAAGCTTTCTTTCAAATCTTATTGGGCATTATTACTCTTTCTTCATTTTTCTATCAAGTCACTCTTTTCTCCATTCCTCACATACTGCAGACTTTCTACCAATTCTCATATCCATGTCTTTGAAGTACAATGTACTCATTCCTCACTTTTGCATTATAAAAATTTTCTTTTGTTTCAATAAAGTCTCCTGCTACTTTCTATATGGCACCTTTCTGATCTAATAAGTTTTAGTAGGCAAAGAAACTGATATTTTTCTTTCTCTAGTAATATGTTCTGCATCCTCTTATTTATCTTTTCTAATTCCTTCCTATTTTTACCATCCCTCACTAATTTTGTTCTATATGTTTTTTTTTCATTTTTTTTTGCAATAAATTGTTTCTTTTCAGGTACCACCAAGAACTTCACATTTTATATATCTCCTATGAAGTGGAGATCACACAAAAGGATCAGAGATTTAGAGCTTAAAAAACTTGGAGGCTTTCTAGTTTCAACTATCTTATTTTAGAGATGAGGAAACTGAGTCACAGAAAAATCAAGATAGTTTCCCATTTTCATGCAGGCAGTAAGTATCTCAGGTGCAATTCTATTTAATCTCGGATCCACTGGCCTACAAATTTTAATATACTGACACTCAGTGTTTTTCAAGATAGTAATATGAATTATAAAGATGAAGATAAAGGGGCAATTCGTAAAGTTAAGATCTATACTATTCATAGGAACCATGGAAATTAGGATTGGAAGATATTTTAGAGATGATTTATTCAAATCCACTCTAATGATCAAGGTAACTGAAGCTCAAATAGGGGCTTTTGTTGGAAATTAAAAAAAAAAAAACTAATTTCTGGCTCTGGCTTTTCCAATAAGCCAAAGTGTTGACTTGAAGAAGCCAATAAGCCTCTTTTTCAAGAAATGCTAATGTAAACCTACTGAAACCTGTCAGATTGACTAATCTAACAGAAAAGGAAATGATATGTCAAGAGTTGGAAGTGGAGATATGAAGAAATAGGGATATTAATGCACTATTGGAGGTATTGCAAACTAATGTAACTATTCTGGAGAAAAATTTAGAACTATTCCCAGAGGATTATAAAGATTTATTTATCCTTTCACTCAATAATACCACTACTAGTTTTGCAAAGACAGGAGAAAATAATCTATTTCTACCAAAAAATTATAAAAAATATTTTTGTGATGACATGAATAAGAAGTAAAGCAGATGCTATTCATTTGGAAATAGCTGAACAAATTTTGCTAAATGATTGTGAAAGAATACTATTGTGGCATAAGAAATAATGAGTATGATGATTTCAGAAAAAAACAAAATCTGCAATTATATATATATATATATATATATATATAAATTAAGCAAATATATATATACACATATATATATATATATATATAAAAATAAATTTATATATATATATATATATATATATATATATATATATATATATATATATATATATATATATATATATATATATATATATATATATATAAATTAAGCAAAGTGAAGTGAGCAGAACCAGGAGAATATTGTACATAGTAAAAACTTTGTTTTAAGTATGATCATCTGTGATACTTAGCTACTTCAGTCATGACAATGATCCAAAACTATTCCAAATAACCTATTAAGTAAAATGCTATTCATTTCAAGGAAGAGAACTGGTGAAGTCTGAGCAACAGTTGAAGCTTGGTCCATCAGCTGAAGAATGGCTAAATAAGTTAGGGTGTGAGAATGTAATGGATTATTCCTGTACAAGAAATGATGAGCAGGCTGATTTCAGAAAAGCCTGGAAAGACTTACATGAAAAGATGTTGAGTAAGCAGAACAAAGGGTACATTTTATATAGTAAAAAGTAAGATTATAAGAAGATCAACTCTGCTGGACTTGGCTCTTCTAAACAATGAGGTTATTCAAAGCAGTTTCAATATACTTGGAATGGAAAATGACCATCATATATGAGAGAGAAATAGAAGATTGAATGTGGACTTTTCACCTTTTTTTGTTTTTGTTTGTTTGTTTTTCTTTCTTGTGTTTTTTTCTACTTTGGATATGATTTTTCTTGCACAACATGACAATATGGAAATATGTTTAAAAGAATTGCACATATTTATCCTATATCAGATTCTTTACTGTCTTAGGGGGAGGAGAACTAAGGGACAGAGGAAGAAAAATTTGTAATACAAAGTCTTAGAAAAGTGAATGTTGAAAATTATCTTCACATGAATTTGGGAAAATAAATAAAATATTATTGAAAAGACAATTAAAAAAAAGAAAAAATTGTAGTATATTTTTTTCATTTTTCTTCTTTTGAAACATTGCTTACATAGAAATAATTTTACATGACTTCATAATTCTCACCTTCTTGAAGAGTGGAGAAGGAACAAGAACATAAGAAAATTTGGAACTCAAAATGTTTCAAAATGTTAAAAACCTTAAATATAATAGAAAAATATTTAAAACTATTTAAAAAATATTTGATTTTGCATCTGCAGAATGGGAAATACCTGATTAAACAATAGTTTGCCTATGAAAATATCTGAGGGACCCAGTAAATAGCAGGTTCAATAATTATCACATTTGATATACATGCTTCAAACAGGGTATGTCTTTTTGGCTGCACTAAGAACAACAATGTTTTCACATACAGGGTAATGATCATGCTATGTATACTCTAATCTGATACTAACTACATCTCGAGAATGGTGTTAGCTTAGTTTTTTGGAGGTCCTCTGAATGGGCCTTTGCTTCAGCCCAGTAATCACCACCAGAATAGTCAGGGATAAAGGTCAAAGTCTTTATTATCTCCTTCACAGTCTGTCTCCTTTGCCTGGGGCTGGCTGGGAAAGCTATTTCTGGGAGATCTTCAGATGGGTCTTAATTTCAGTGGAGGAATGCAGGAGGCAGGAGAGCTATTAGGATGGTGAGAGATGGAATGTCTCTCTTCCAATTCTTTTAGACTCTTATATACCTGATTCTAATTATATCATTACAGGATATTGATTACATGTGAACTTAGAGAACCATTACATCACCAAGCTAAGTAGTAAGTATATATGTAAACTAGATAACCATTGTCTCTTCAGTTACTCTGAGTTAACGCCTTGTTTCAAGTATACATCTCCAGAGTTCTAGCTCTCTACAAGTTACCTTTTGCAAGGGATACAAAGAGAAATTCCATTCAAATTATCTGTTGACAGTATAAAATATTTGGGAATCTATCTTCTAAGGGAAAGTCAGGAACTATATGAACACAACTGCAAAACTCTTTGTGTATAAATAAAATCAGATATAAACAATTGGAAAAATATCAAATGCTCTTGGATAGGTCGAGTAAATATAATAAAAATTACAATATTGCCTACATTAATCTATTTATCTAGTGCTATACCAATCAAACTTTCAAAAAATTATTTTTCAGATCTAGAAAAAATAGTAAAAATTTATCTCAAAGAATAAAAGATCAAGAATTTCAAGGAAATTAATAAAAAAAATGCAAATGAAGGTGGCTTATCTATACCAGATCTAAAACTATATTATAAAGCAGTAGTCATCAAAACCATTTGGTACTGGATAAGAATTAGAGTACTTAATCAGTGGAATGGGTTAGCTTCACATGACAAAATAGTCAATTATTATAGTAATTAGTATTGACAAATCCTAGACTTTGGGTTTTATCTCAGCTTTTGGGATAAGAATTCACTATTTGACAAAAACTACTGGGAAAATTGGAAACTAGTTTGGCATAAATTAGGCATTGATCTACAACTAACACTGACAATAAGATAATGTTCAAATGAGTATTTTTTTTTCTGACAGTGGTGGATTTAATGTAAAAAGAATGACATTTCTGCCCAGTCACCTTCTGTTCTTTCATTACTGCAATTAAATAATCAGGAAGAATTTATTAAGTACCTGCTATGTTCAAACACTTTGCTAAGCACTGAGGATTCAAAAAGAGACAGAATACAATCCCTGCTATCAAGAAGCTTGCAGTTTAATATTACTATAACGTAAAAATCATTATATACAAAGCAGTTTAAGAACTTTAGGTTGCACATAAATAGAAAATAATTGACAGATGGGGCAAACTAAACTTTAAAGGCTTTGGGAAAGGCTTCTAGTAAAAACTTAGATTTTAGTTGGGACTTGGAAATGAGAAGAGTCAGGATGTGGAGCTGAGAAGAGGGATCATCATAAACAGGAAGACGTGGGACAGTCAGGGAAACATCAGGAACCCATATATGGAATCTGTGTTTAAGAAACATCCAGGAAGCAAATGTCACTAGCTTAAAAATTCGCTGCAAGTAACATCATATAAATCTTAGATTTTCATTGAGGGTTAAATATGAATTTGACCAATCTTTACTTCATTTTTATCTCGATTACTCTCTGCTCTCACCAGAGCTGCAGTATATGGTCTCTACTAGACAAACATTTTTGTTTGTTTGTTTGTTTAGCCCATAGACAAGTTTTGCTCTGTGTTTGGTATTTTCAGTGCTTGACTAGATTTGGAGGCAAGATAGTGAAATTGAAAGGCCCTAAAATCTTGTGTTCATTGTGTGAAGCATAGATTACTGGACTTGGAATAAGGATGACTTGGATTTGAATTCTACTTCATACACTAATAATATGACTCTTTTTACAATCTCTCCGACTCCCAATTTCCTCATCTTCAAAATGGAAAAAAAATAGAATCTCATATGATTATGCATTCAAACAAATAGACATGTAAAGTATTTTGCAAACCCAAACATACTATGTAAACACTATTGTTTTTATCTTCATCATCATCATTATTATAGTTAATCTGATTATAGATCAGTGGGGTTATTCTTCATTGGTCAAAATTACAACTAGAGGAGAAATCCAAATGCTTGGACTTTGAGGAATACAGTGAAAAGCTGAGATGAAATTAAAAATATTTATTTTGTAGTCCTGCAAAATAACCTTATGTTCAGATAAAATCTAAGTATAAGCCTCCCAGCAAAATTAACTGTAGCTAAAATTAAATTATGGGATCCTACTTCAAGGTATTTTCTCAAAGCATAGTTTTTCAGATTTAGTATTTGTTTTATGTGTAGAAATTAAATATTTGTCCCAATCCCAATTCATAGTATTGAATTCAATAACCTTTTATGCCTTCCCCCAGCTATTTTGGGAGACATAGATAGAAATCATAAATCTTACTTTTAAATAATTATTCTCAGAGTGTTAGTGTATATATGTGGTGGTGTTGGTCTTGGTAATGAATTGAAGAATGTAAGAACTGGAACCCTAGTTTCCTTCAGGAAGTTATTTGACCCAATTATTATGCCTGGATCAGGAGAAGTCTCTTTTTGAAAGGAGTTGGGTTCCTTGGACTAATAATGAATATTAATCTTAAACTAAAATAAACAAAACAAAACAGAAAAATCCTAGAAATTAAAACCTGTGATCAGTCTATACTCATTTTTAGAAAACTAAAATGAAATTCTTCCTGAAGAGTATCTGAAAATGTCTATAATTTTCTATCTACTAAAATTCAGTGCACTTACAGGGTCAATTGCCCATCTGTTCATGAGAAGCATTGCAATTATTTTTCTGCCTCTGAAATATTGTAGGTTTTTAAGATTCGTGCACTTCTTGATAAGCTGCTATTTTTCTCATTGAAAATAGAGTAAATGTAACACATCTGGAATTGCAAATTTAATTACACTTGAAATCCCAAAGGGAAATATATTTCATGTCATATGTTTTTTAAGTATTAGAAATAATATTTCAAATGCATTTTTAATAATATTCATGAAGCTTTATTTCCTTGAGTAAGCTATATTGCCTGCAGTTGCTATAGTTTTCTGCTCTACTCCTCTTCCTCTTTTTGGACTGAATCATTCATTTTATTAATCTAAGGAAATGCTTATGAGATTTCCTTTGCCAGTGCCCTTTGGCAAACTTTCTCTTCTCTCCATGCCATTCTGAATATTAGTAGTAATTCTTCTTAAAAAATCTGGGCAGGAGATTAAAATGTAATCTAACCAATTTTTTTTTTCTATCAAAAGTATTTGGTCAATTCATTTCCTATGGTATAAGACTTTAATCTGTGAAAAACAACTGTCAGACAGATTTGTTTTTAGTGTAGTTTTAGCTTTTAGTCTTAGAGTGTAGCGAGCTGTCGTCTCCAGAAGCTGCCAGATCGCTCTCTGGGAAGAGATCTTCTGTAATCCTAACATTAGAGGGCTTTAACATTTAAAATACAGTTACCCAAATGGTTGTTCTACTTTGCCTTCTTTCATAGTTATTCACTGTTAGTTGCCCAAACAAATTATATTTCAGTGCTGACAGATGACAATGAATAATATATTACATCTGTGATTCTAGGATTTTAGTCTTTTTGACAAGAGTATAATAAAAGTCATAGAAAAGAATGTGAAGCTCTGGGATATAATATATTTTTTCTAATGCTCATGTGGCATTTTTGTGAGTTATTTAACTTATTGATTTCCATTTCCTAATCTGTATATTATATAATGCACTGATACAGTAAAGATATAAGGTACACTATTACATGTTAGGTCAATGATCATGAAGGTGGGAAGTTGTAAGATTTGCATCAGGAGTGACTGAATTAATAGCTGCTGGGTATCCTGTTTATTCAAGAAAGGTAATTTTAAAATCAAACAGTCTGCATGTACTGCTCGCCTAATTTATGATTTTGCTTCTGTTTAAATAAGGTGGGTTACTATTTGAAAAAAAAATAAGCAAACCCGGGAAAGCTTCATGGAGGAGATGATGTTTACCCTAGATCTTGAAGGAAGAGTAAAAGATTTAATATTCATAAATGGGACGAAGAAATAAAGAAAAGAAAAAAAAAAAAAGCAAAGGAGGGAAGAACGGTTTATTTTGCTCCTATTATATACCAGATACTGTGCTTAATGTTTTGCAAAATTTAATTCGTTTTCATTATCTCAACAATTATGGAAAAAAAATGCTATTTTTGCCTACTTTACATTTGAGGAAATTGAGGAAGAAATGCTAGCCAGGGTTTGAATTAAGATTTTAATTTAAATCTGCCTAATTCCAGGACAATGTGTTCAACTATGTCACCATTATATCAATAGGAATAAAGAGAAAAACATAAGTAAAACAGAGAACCCCTTGATATCAAGGATTTTTGTATTCTATTAATCAAGGCATATGCCATAGTTCAGGTAGGGCTATAAGAATTGACAAACTTTTTATATGGAGTTTTGGCATGTTGTCCTGCTTTACTATTGAACTAAACAAGTCAACATGGCTTTCCTCACATCATTCATTTTTTATGACACCTATATTTCCATGTACCGAAAACAATGGCGATCTCTTCATAATGTGAACTTATTATCTCAGTATATTTGGGGCAAAGATAAACTAAAAGAACTGATGTAAGCCAATTAGATTGTGAGGGGATGGATTTTTGTGGCTCTAGAATATTCCATGTTGGCTCCTATCTTACAAGTAGATCTAAGATGTTTCATTATTGTTATTTAATGTTTATGGCAACTAGGAAAGAAGTAAGTACACTTTGAGGTGTTATTTCTCATCATAAATCTCAAGTTGACTTGCCTTTAGGGGATTGTCTGAATTGTGGATCAGAATTTGATTTAATCACAGATAAATTCAGATACAAGTTAAATTTTTCTTTACATGAAAAATATTGAATTTTTGCCTGCTACTAGGAAAGTATACTTAAGACCTCAATATGCAGAACCAAAATATCTTATAAGAAAAATAGTCATTAGGAAAATGGGTAATATAAATCATCTAATTACAAGCCAATGCAATTATTTTGCAATAAGAAAAAAATTATATCTGTAATAACATTCAAAACTTATAGATGTTGGCCTGAGGGGGATGTCAAGGATGAGATCTTATGGGAGAAAAACTGAGACAGGAAGCATCTTGAATCTTCCCATTTCCTAGTATAATATATATATATATTTTTTTTTTCCTCATATGTCACTTGACTAGTGCATATATAGATGAAACAGATTTTTGAAGAATTTTAGGATAAATTATTTCTCCCTTGCTTTCTTTTTCGTTTTCCCTCTGAACTCATATTGGATGTGCCTTATTAACTAATGCATTATTAATAGGCCATTATCCTCCAGGTAATGGGAAAGGTCAATTATGTTGCCAAAATATTGATATTTTTTTCAAAATATTTCTCTTTGGAGCTCTGGTAAATTTAATAAACTAATATACCTACCCTCATAACTTAAAAAGTTCCTCTACTCTAATTTGTGTAGCAGTAATTATCAAATGGTTGGATTTTATTTGGAAAGAACCCCAAGAATTCAGTCATTCAACTAATGAAGAAATCTTAGAAAATCTTAACATTCCCTCCATTGGGACATCTCCCCCTACTCCAGTTCTAATATAGCATAAAGGAAAAAGTGACTTAATTATCAGTCTACATGAAAAAGAATTTGGGAATTTTATTTGGCTCAAAATTAATTAGCCATCATTAATTACCATGGTGTGAGAATTACTTATATTAGGTGCTTGTTACAAAAAGAAAAATGAAATGATTTCTTATCTCAGAGAAGTAACATTTTATCAAGATAGTTGATGTATATGTATATGTGTGTGCATACATATACATAAATAAACACATGTTTATATGAAGATTATATATTATGCATTTAATATGCACATATACACATATATATTCAGAAAAATGCAAAATAAATGCAAAACAATTTAGGAGGGCTCTAATTGATGATCAAAAAAATTTCATGTAGAAAATGATACTTGATCTAAATTGAAAAAAGCTGAAAATTCTATATGAAAGAGATAAGAAGGGACTGAATTCTTGGCATGAGAAGATGATGTCATATACAAAAAATAGCAAAAGAAACAAATTGTTTTGACTGTAGAGTTTGGGAATTAGGCCCTGGCTGGAAATGTACATTGGATTTAGTTTGTGAAGGGCTAAAAAAATGTTTTTATTTTAAGAGTCACCAGACATTTTTGAATAAGAAATTAACATAGATAGGCTTTTAACTAACTATTCCATATGAGAGAAAATAAAGTAATAGAGAGTGAGTGTTGTTATACAAGTAGAAACTTCATGATTTGGCAATGAATTGGCCTATCCACATGAGGGAGAATTGGAATTAAGGCTGTGAACAAAAGAAATTGGTATATGGGGCAACTAGTAGTGCAGTGGATAGAGCACCAACCTTGAAGTCAGGAGGACCTGAGTTCAAATTTTACCTCAGATATTTAACACTTCCTAGCTGTTTGACCCTGCACAAATTGTTTCATCCCAATTGCCTCAGCAAAAAGGAAAAAAAAAGAAATTGGATAGATTAAGATTAAGCTCTTGATTACAAAAAAGGAAATTTCAGAACAAGGGTTCGTTTAGAAAACATAGAGATGTGTTCTCCTTCTATAGAGTTAGTAATATATCTTAAAGGAAAGTACTTCATAATATTCTATAGTCTAAGTGTAATCTTGGATTAAAATCAGAGGAGAGACTAAGGCTGACTTTATGAAACTGAGAGCTTTTTCAGTGTAAGTGATGATTAACAACAGTAGTTGATAAGCTACCAATGGGAGTACAGAGAGAAAAATTCTCCCAAAATAGTCTTGTGTTAGAGCCAAGGAGGGCCATACTATAGCTTCTGAGACAAGAGAGATTGAGAAGGCTTAATGCCACAATGGGAAAACCAGAAGAGAGTGTCAAACAAAGTCAGAAAATAGATAATATCTAGGAGACGGTTGTCAGCAGTGCATTGTCAGTTAATTGCTGCAGAGAAATCAAGATGGTTTAGAATTAAGAAAAAAATAAATTTTGTGCATAAGCTTTTTTAACACTGCTAATGATGATTTAATTATTGATTTCAACTGAGTTTCAATAGAGTAATGTGGTCATGGTATTAACCACTTTATAGATATTTCATTTGATCCTCATAACAAGACTGAATGATAGATGCTTATCCTGTTTTATAACTGAAGAAACTGAAGCAGATTGGTTAAGTAACTTACACATGGTTACAGAGCTAGAAAATGTCTGAGAACCTTAACAAAACTTAGTTTTTGTTAATATAGGTCCAATGCTCTATCTCCATCAATAAGTGAATAAGAGGAAAGAAAATAAAGGAAAACAATTGTAGAGTTATTACTTTTATGAGAAGTTTGAGCAAAAAGGAGATTTACAAAACACCTGAGTGGATTGTTGGATTTAGAAAAAAACAAACAAACAAGCAAACACATATTTACTTTGGGAGAATTGTGGTTATGTTTGTAGGCCATATTAAATAACCTATATTTTCTTAGTAAAAGGGGGAAATTTGTATAGGAAGATGAAGGAAGAGAGAGAAGGCTATGTTGTGGTAAATGAGATGGGAATTAATTGACAAAGCTAATCTTGAATTTTGGATGAGGATTTAAGAGCATGTGAACATAGGGTCCATAACAGAAATGTATAAATTCCCTATCAAGGGCAATAATAATACCCTCTACTCTGTACATTAGTCAGGCCACACATGAAGCATTTTTTATGAAAATATTTTAATTTATGTAATAAAATAACCATATTCATAATAATATAATGACAAGATCATTACATGCAAAATTATAAATCTACTCAGCATAATTTGCTATATAAACTGAACCATCTGAAGCTTTTTTTCAATTCTGATGACCACATTTTATTTTTTAATCCAACACAGATTTTAGAAGTACTATGAACAAAATAGAATTTCTAAAGTGTATGAAATAAAACAATTTACAAAGTAAAGTAATTTGATTGAAATAGTTATAAATTTATACTTAAAAATCCACCAACTCTATATTAAGAACTCCTGTTCCAATAGAAAGTCATAAGATGAACAAAAGATCTAAAAAATCACAAAAAAAACTTACCAAACTTAAGTTGATGAAAATAAAAATATTTAATCTTCAGAAGAGAAGAGACAAAGGGGCACCATGACATTTGTCATCAAATATTTTGAGACCTGTCAAGAGAAAGAAAGATTTAACTTCTCTTTCTAGTCCCTGGCGAAGAACTAGGACAAACATGTGGAAGTTCCAAGAAGGCAAATATTTCTTCAATCCATAAGCATTTTATTAAACATATATGTAATGTTGGGCATTAAGGATACATTTTAACAAATAACTTTATCACTATTGGCATTCTCTAACAATATAATGGGTAATCCAAAAAATAGGAAAGTAGACCTATTCAAGTTGAGATAGACTGTATAGTCACATTTCAGTGATGGTAAAGGGGAGGAGCTTGAATTTGGGTACTAGAACAAGATTATCTACAATGACTTTTTAGATTATCTAGTTCTAGGATTTTAAAATAGGGAATTAATTTTAATATTTTTTGCTGTAGAATTATTTTCCAGATTAATATGGCAAAATTGACAAGTATTTCATGTAGACTTTCTGTTCCTTACTGGTTATGATTATTTCAAATAAGTATGTCCTACTCAAGTGATATAGCCTATGCCCTTCGACTCATGATCCCCTGTATCTAAAGTGTTCTTTCTCCTCATTTCTGTTCCTTAAAAACCCTTATCTCCATAAAAACTCATTTTAAACTCCACATCCTAGGTGAAGCCTTTCTAGATATCCTTAACTGCTAGATCTTCTCTATCTTGCACTTAGCACATTTATTCTGTGTTCAGAATTACACATGGTATATCTATTTTCTCTTCGAGAGCAGAGACTTTTTCACTTTTCACTTTTTATCTCCAGTGCTCATTACAGTAATTGCAATATACTAGGCATTTAACAAATGTTCATTTAAGTGACACTTTTCATCCAATAAAAGTATTGTTTTTCACCTATGTTTTTCTCATATTCAATCCAATTTAAATTTTCCCCTTCCAACTTCAAATTCTATTTCAGAAATTTTGCTCTGGGGATTTTAGTCAGAAGTAGTTCATCACAACAAACAAGGTGGGGAATATGTAAATAAATTTTCCTCAGATGGAACTGAAGCAATTCACTTCACCAACACTGAAATCAGGCCTGCCAAATGAGTGTCAGGTAAGACTTTGTAAGGGATCCATAAAGGATTGTCTCCTTCCTCCCTCTCTCCCTCCCTATTTCCCTCCTTCCTTCCTTCCCTTCTATCATTCTTCCTTCCCTCTCTCTTGTTCTTTCTTCCTTCCTTTTCTTTCCTTCCTTCCTTCCTTCCTTCCTTCCTTCCTTCCTTCCTTCCTTCCTTCCTTCCTTCCTTCCTTCCTTCCTTCCTTCCTTCCTTCTTCCTTCCTTCTTATCTTTCTTTCCTTATCTCTTTCTTTCCTTATCTCTTTCTTTTCTTTCTTTCTTTCTTTCTTTCTTTCTTTCTTTCTTTCTTTCTTTCTTTCTTTCTTTCTTCTTTCTTTCTTTCTTTCTTTCTTTCTTTCTTTCTTTCTTTCTTTCTTTCTTTCTTTCTTTCTTTCTTTCTTTCTTTCTTTCTTTCTTTCTTTCTTTCTTTCTTTCTTTCTTTCTTCTTTCTTTGTTTCTTTCATTTCTTTCTCCCACCCTTTCTCATTTATATATATATATATATATATATATATATATACATATATATATATATCAGAAAATAAAAAGATAAATACAGATGTATTCTATTTTTAATATATGTATATAAGAGAAGTTTTTATTAACAACCAATAATTTGGAATAATCAAGAGTTTCTCCTTTTTTCTAAAGTTCTCATTTTAAAGCTCAATCTCTAAAGCTGAATTAACTTTTTCCTCAATAATGATCATAATCACCCAACCTTACAAAGAGTTTAATCTAATTGTGCTGTATTTAGGTTTTGGTGTGGATAAATTCTTTGATTAGATTGACCAAGGCTTTATATAATTTAGAAAAATTACATATAAATAAAGTTGTACACCCAAACTCTTTATCAGAATATGTTCATCTCTTATTGTAATATTTATTCTTTCATTAATTGTGAACTAATCAGAGTTGATAGCTACCATCAGGAAAACCACTTTCCAAAGATATATAAACTGTGAGCCCACCACCATGAGAAAACTTTGGTATTTAAGAGTGTCATTGACCTTTTTATTAATTAAATGCTAGAAATATTAATAAAATTATTAATTAATATTCAAAATAATTAATATGGTTTTTAATATTAAGGTGATTAATTATATTATTAATTACCCATAACTTTTCTCAAACTTTTAAAAATTAAATATATAAATACACATAGTTATAATGCAATATGCTAGTTGTACATATTTTATATGTATATGTATACATATATATGTATATGTATACATTTATATATTTATGTATATGTATATGCATACATTTATTTTATTTATATATTTATGTATATATATATGTATATGTATACATTTATATATTTATGTGTGTATACTGAAATTTAAAATTGTACTCCAATTAAAGACATATATGTATGAATGAAAGGGATATGTAGTATAATATAAAGAAGACAATCTCATAGTCAGAAAGACTTGAATTCAAGTACTAACACTGCAACTTACTATCTACATATATATCAATAAGTTTTTTGATCACTCTGTGACTCAGTTTATTCTCTCAAATTTGAACTTGCAGATCATGTTCAATAGAAATTCCTGCCCGATAGATACCTGCATCAAGGAAGTCACAACTAATCCATGTGGTGTCTACCAGGGATCCATTAAGGAAACACTTAGATATGTTCTGAATTAGACAACAATGAGTGGTATGTGTTGAATATTAAAAGGATGTAACAATAGATATGTAACTACAGAGATGAAGAAATAAGAGAGATGGGAAAGAACAAGATACTTCTTTCAAATAATGTCTTTTATAGGTAAATAATCAAATACATTTATATTTCTTGTACAAAAAATGTAGTGAAATCTCCCAATTACGCTTGACATAATGGGCAATACAGGAATAGCAAAGATAAAGAACTTATTTTTGGGAAGGACCATTTAGAATGGAAATTTAAAACCTTATATGTTTATACATGTATACATATATAAGTATATAAATATATATATATATGCATATATGTGTGCATGTATGTATATGTATGTATGTCTGCATATATATATATATATATATATATATATATATATATATATATATAAAATACTTTGTGACCTTAGTTAATTTATTAAACTTAAGTGAGCCTCAGTATAGTCACTAAAATTTGTGTGATATGAATCTCACACTATCTTTATTGCAAGAATATTCCAACGATCAAAATAGATAACAGAGAGAAAGATGTAGATCAGTATTAGATAGATGATAGATTTGTGGAGAAATAGCCAATAAGTTAAAAGATATATCTATCTATCTATCTATCTATCTATCTATCTATCTATCTATCTACACACACATATATATATATATATGTATGATAGAATGATAAAAATAGATAGGTATAGATATATGGAAACACTATGAAATATATAAATGTATGCTATTACTATTATTATAATTATTATTATGTGAGGCATTTATTTCATACTAGCCAGATAAATATAAAAGTTAACTATCTGCTTTTGAGCAGCTTACTGGTTGATGATGTTACCTAATAATTCTAGTCTAGCCATTGAGATTAGCATTGAATTTCTTAAAAATAAAAACATATATTTGATTAACTTATTATTACTTTCATTCTAACATATTAGTAGAGATGATATAAATACAAAAAATGAAGATCTCATTGAAGAACTGCTTGTTGAAAAGAAATAAATGGACTGTTCATAAAAGAATAAGTATTATAGATTTAATGTTTGAATAAGAGCACTGGTCTCCAGAGAATGTTAATTAATAATATGAGGATAACATTTACAGCACATTGAATATATATCTTCGGAAGATTTATATGAAACCATGGAATTGAATTGCATAGGGTAAAATGTTTATGGGTTTCCTACTGCCTCCTTGTTGACATGGTAGGACCAATGAAGTTAAAAAAAAAAAAGTTTGGCTATTGTTATCAGGTTGAATTGGTTTGCAGAGGAAAAATAAAACTCAACTAGATCAAGAATTTCCACATCTGCACATGCTACACTTACCCAGCCAACACCCATCTCATGCTTCTTACTATCTAAATCCCTGCTAGTCATAGTGACTGATGTTACTGTTTCATTCCCTAGAAAAATGAATAAAAAGGAATCATAAACAGAAGCACTACTCTCATTTACTAGATGAATCCCAAGTTCTACAGCTGTGAATTTTGCTCTCCAAAAGGTGCTATAGAAGAAGAAAAGCAGTAATTTCACTATCCCACATTTCCCACCAAAACTAATAGGGAGTGAAAGTAGATTAAGAAAGTAAACATTAGCTAGTCCTTTGGTTGCAACTTGGACCTTTTCCAGGGTGTAAAGGATCCCTCAAAGGAAGAGATCTTCAGATGGAAGGAAAAATACTGGGGTAAAAATTGCTTTATTAAGTTAAGTAGTGACAAATAATGAATCCCAAAGCAAATGTAATGCTTTCCAAAAGGTAATTGTTTCAGTCAGAGTGGTCCAGAATTGATTTTGCTGATGCTCTTTTGCTTCTGCTTGTTGATTTTTCCAGTGTAAACCTTTTGGCGGATTTTCAAACAGAGAGGCATAACTAAGGCCCATTTTGGTGCTCATTTGCAGACAATTTGGTCTGGGTCTCTCAAAGATACAGGAGGTTATCCATGACTGTGGAGATTGTTTTCAGTAGAGTAATGCCTCTAACTAATGAGATTCCACCCAATTTGACTGAAGAAAATAACTTTTTAAAATATGCACTGTTTATTCTCATGAATTTCAATAACAACAAAGCTTCAAGAAAACCTTTTTCTTACAAAAATGAAACTAGGCTGGTGATCATTAGGAAAAGGGAGAAATGGCACTGAGTCTCTATAGTTTAAATTATATAGTTTATAGTTTAAACATATCATTCTAGATATATTTACCTTTTGCAATGTGTAACTTCTTTACTAGTTATTAATCTTTTCACAACCTAATGACCTCTATGGAGATACTCTAGAAAAGCATTTTCTGCCACTATATTGTCTCAGCAGCATGCAGTTTGGATGATGGCGTTTTTTTTTTTTTTTTTTTTTTTTTTTTTTGTTGTTGTTGTTGTTGTTGTTGTTGTTGTTTTGTTTGTTTGTTTGGTTTTTTTGTTGCTGCTTTGTTTTGTTTTGCTTTTAGTTCATAAAATCAGAGCACAACTATTATACAGAGAAATTGTTATGCAACCTCATATAATAATGCCTTCTGTTAGGCACTCAGGCAACAAGATCCTTCTCTGTTTCTGTCTTTGTGAACTGGTATTGAAATCTGCCAGAAGCAGGTAAAATAAACACAACAAAACCAAAAAATCCTGAATTTAAAATTTTTCTTCTTCAAATTTCTAGACAAAAGAAAGAAGATTTTTCAATTCACTTTGTTCACCTTTCCATAAGTAAATGAATGGCCATATAGTGTGGCGATTTGCAGCCTCTCTCCAAAGTTGTCTAATCCTATGAAAAGGCAGTTTCTGACAAACCCACTTCTCATTCTGGGAGTTCTGTGACCTCTGTTGGTTATAATACTAAAAGGAAAAAAAATACATATTCACCTTATTTTCATTGTAGCATTTTCAGACTAAAAGACCTAGAGACAACTGGAAATTTATCTTTGATTATTAATTTCTTTAATGTGTAGCTTAAAAGTGATTTTTCTTTTCTTTTTTTTTTAAATTATAGCTTTTTATTGGCAGAACATATGCATGGGTAATTTTTACAACATTGTCCTTTGCACTCACTTCCATTCCAACTTTTCCCTTCTCTCCCTCCACCCCTCCCCCAAATGGCAGGCAGTCTTATACATGTTAAACATATTAACATATATCTTAGATACAATATATGTGTGCAAATCCATACAGTTCTCTTGTTGCACAAGAAAAATTGGATTCTGAAGGTAGAAATAACCTGGAAAGAAAACAAAAATGCAAGTAGTCCACATTAATTTCCCAGTGTTCCTTCTCTGGGTGTACCTGATTCTGTCCATCAGACAAGTGATTTTTCAATCACATCCCATGAATTTTAGAACCACCTATAACTTTTTCCATTACTGATCAGACTTTTTAAAAATCTGCTTTCTTTCAAAACATTTAAAGATTTTTCTTTAGTGTGATATTTGAAGGAAAGAAGCTAATTCTTCCTTTAAGTTACTTCATTTAACTGAAGTCATTATATTCAAACAACTTGAGAAATAATTGTGATCTCTTGAAAGGTTTTTGAAATTACATTGAGACTAGGGTTGATGACCCAAATTATAGATTAATAATTTCTGTTGACTATTAAGCAGGTTAAATATTTAGATCTGGAAGAAAATATAAAGATAAGCTAGTCCAACTGCTTCATTTTATAATTGAAGAAAATGAAGCCCAAAGACTAAATGACATATTCATGTTCACACAATTAGTAAGTAGCAGAAGAAGGATATGAACTCCTGTGATTCCACTTCTAGCATTCTTTCTACTGGGAACAGGAAATATGAACTGATCATAACCCATCTACTTAGGTTGCAATCTTTATTTAATGATCTAGTTTCTTCCTGAAATAAAAGGCCATACTTCTAACAAAGTTTTTTACTGATAATGATTATTAGTTATGGAATATCACAAACTTGAAGGATTCAATTTGTAGATCAACAAAAGGGCAACAGAAGGTCTTGTGATGGATGTGAACAGGGTGTGATACATTGCACAGGAGAAAAGATGCAAAGGATGCCATCAGAAAATATACAACTGGAAAAAAATGTTTTTTGTGGTAGTGAGATTTCACCTAAGGTAGTTATAGCCAAATCTGACTTTCCTGAGGATTACCTATTCTTAAAAAGAATATGTTCCATATGAAACACTAACTAAAGAACAAACAAAACACCAATTAAGCTCTTTCCTTACACAAAGGATGTGAACCTAAGGAATCAGAAGCAACAGGCTGTTCCAAGAGTCTAAGCTTCCCATTATGGCTTCTCATTATGATATGGTGCAAGGAAATGCACAAAGGCAAATTTAACTTGCTTTTGGGGATGCTCTCTAAGGTTTCTATGATCAGGACAAGGAAATTCAAGTATCCAGGACCTGAAGTTTAGAACAATGACTGCATGAAGAAATTGACAAAATCAGAAGAGGCAACATCAACAAACTTCCAGAAGAAGCTTCAGAGTAAACATGGAGTAGAACATGGAGCATAGTAATACTTTTGATCTCTACTTGCCCCTTTATGATAGCTCTTAAATACTCAGGCAGGACTTTTCCAAAAAGCAATCTTTTGGCCTAGAAAGCCCCCAAAATTGTTTCTATATAGTAAAAAGGCAGAATCTAGCCATAGTACAGCATCCTTTTCTAAGACCATATAAAAAGCCAGGATTTAGGTTTAGCCACCACCTTAATCATTTCAAGAAGGAGCAGATCTAGGTTCTGGAACAACAATAAAAATTCTAATAATTGAAACTCTTAATATGTGGAAACTTAAGAAAACTACCTACTTACAAGAATGATGATGAAACATTAAAGTTGAAAAGATACCTCAATATGAAATTACAGAAATATATATTCATTGAAATAATTAGAATTAGAATTTTGGTAGGGAAGACCAGCCATACATGGGAGAAATTAAAAAGAGCTAAAAATGAGATTTATGTAAAAAATTAGAAATCTTAAAAGGAGAATAATTGTGAGAGAAAAGTGCACAGCGTTACCTAAGTCATCTCTCTGAAAAATGCAATATGCTTAACAGAATTGTTGATTCAATGACTCAAACAGAAATATTAAAATGAAAAGAATAAGAGAAAATGTGAGATTATCTACTATTTTAAAAAGTGAACTGAAAACAGAATGAAAAGAGATAATTTAATAATTACTACTAGATTTGCTTAAAATTATAATCAAACAAATGTAAAATACTCATTCATATCTCATTTTAAGTAACCATAGTTAAAACTCTCTATGAATTTTAGGTGCACAAGGCAAAGCATAAATAGAAAGTTTCTACAAATCACCTTGTCAAATAATGTCAACTAAATTGAGCATAAAAGAAATGTCATAGCCAGAAAAAAGTGTTTTCTAACCCTAGCTAGTGTCCAAGAATAGCATTTTAAAATGTATAAAATGTGTTTAAAATATTATTTTATTTTATCCTTATATAGCCAAAACTATTTCTATTATGAAAATGAGGGAATTGAAATAAAAAGATGTTAAGTGACTAGCTTGGAATCAACATCTCAAGAACATCTGAGGTCGGATTTCAACAAAGAACTTCCTGACCATAATTCCAGTAGTCTGCCTAATGTATCAGCAAATTAGCTATCTTATCAAATATTATATGCATCTAAGAAAAAAAAAAGTTCCAGGAACCCATATTGTGAATTACATACAAATTTACAATTGTTATACAACAAAAGAAAAGTTAGAAAGTTTGAAAAGAAAGAAAACTTACAATCAAGAACAGCCAAACATCTTATAAAACTGCTTTTCTACAATAAAATCTATAAAACAAAATGCAAAATACAGATGGAAGTTGGATATAGAATGTTGTTGGAGCAATTATAAAGAGATAAATGATAATGTAGTGCTAATTTAGTACCAATATTCTTTTTGTGTATTAGATTTTTTATTTAATATTTTCCTCAGTTACATTCAAAACCATTTTTACATTTGTTTTTAAAATGTTTTGATTGCTAGGCTTTCTTCCTTTTTCCCTCCAATTTAGAAATCACATATGAATTTATGCAAAATATTTCAATAAAATCAAGTAGATAAAATAGATCTCTCACACTAAAGAAAATAAAAATCCTCAAAAAACAGTAAGCTTGAGAGAAAAAGAGAGACAGACATACAGACAGAGAGACAGAGAAACACAGAGAGGGACAGACAGACAGACACAAAGAAAGAGAGCATCTTGCTCATAATTTATCATAGAAAAAGTAATATCCATCCATCATAAACATATAACACAGTTTATGGAGCCATTCCCCAATTGATGAACATCTACTTAAATTTCTTTCTTTTTTTTTCCCCCCTGAGAAGAGAGCTGCTTTGAATATTTTTTGTACGTATGGATTACTTTCCTGTTTTTTAAAATGTCTTGTGGTACTCATGCCAGTAGTACTATTGTCAGGTCAGAGAATATGCATTAATTTATAGCCCTTTGGGCACAGATCATATCTTTTGATCATTTATTAATTTGAGTCTTATTTTTATAAATTTGATTCAGTTCCTTCTGTTTGAGAAGTGAGGCTATATCAGAAAAAAAATTGCTTTGCAATTCTTTTTACAATGACAATTGCCTGTATTTCCTATTATTCCTACTATTTATTCTCTTTCTCCTTTTACCCTGTACTTCCTCAAAAGTGTTTTT
Organism: Sminthopsis crassicaudata; assembly: GCF_048593235.1. Taxonomy (NCBI): domain Eukaryota; kingdom Metazoa; phylum Chordata; class Mammalia; order Dasyuromorphia; family Dasyuridae; genus Sminthopsis; species Sminthopsis crassicaudata. Next base: position 681,788,845 of record NC_133617.1, on the reverse strand, counting down.
GGTACTATTAAAATTCTAATAATTTTATTATTGTCAGTTTAAATTTCTGCTGTCTGAACCAAAGAGGGAGGACAGAAACATAAGCTCAAGGAAGAGGAAGATCTTTTTCTTTTTTTTAATGGAATAAAGAGAAAAAAATACAATATCATAGAAATGAGGAAGAAGAAGGAAGTGCTGCTTGTCATAACTGAGCAATAACAGAAAAATAGATAGATAGATAGATAGATAGATAGATAGATAGATAGATATGCATGGTTTCAGTGCAAGCAAACTTCATTTATAGAAGATAAATTATAAGAGAGAAATTAAGTGAAGAGTAAAAAAGCTAAGATCCAGAAATATAAACTTAACTACTATAATCTATTGGTTTATGAGGTATTTTCCTAGTTCTGCTCTCTCTTCACATTGCATTAGTTCATATAAAACTTCTAAGGCTTTTTTTTTTCCTTAAATAATTCTATTCATCATTTCTCATAGCCTAATAGTATCTTACTACATATCACAATAATTATTCAGCCATATAAAAATTAATGTCATGCTCTCATTTTCCAAGTCTGTTCCATCACAATGAACTGCTATAAATATGTTTTTACAAATAAATCCATCATTATAGAAGCTGCTGAGGCTTATGTTATCCTGACTGTGCCTCTAATGTTAGCATTGTTTCTTTCTTGCTGCTTACAGTATTTTCTGCTTAAACTGATAATTCTGGAGTTCAGCTATAATATTTGTTGGAGTCTTCATGTTGGGATCTCTTTCTAGAGGTGATCAGTAGATTTTTTTCAAACATTATTTATCCTCTGGTTCTAGGATATAAGGGTAGTTTTCCTTGATGCTTTCTTGAAAGATACTATTCAGATTCAGTGTTGAAATACATGGGAGCCACCTGACAGTGGCTGCTGGAAATGTAACTCAGACCTGTAGAATGGATCTCCTCTTGTGAGAGGATGATACAAGGAGACTGAGAGGCACTTGTTGTTCTCTGACTCTCTCCTCTTCCCTCTGCCTCCAGTTTATCTCATTCCCAGTCTGCACCACCTGTGTCAGCAAAGGATGCCTTGCAATTCCTTCAGATGTTATGATCTACACTTGTGGAGTCTCTCAAAGGATTGACCTGTCCCTTAACAGTTCTGTGTTGTTGTTTTTTTTTGATCATGGCTTTCAGAATGTTCAATAATTCTTAAATTATCTTTTGTGGATCTATTTTGTACATCAGTATTTTTTTTCTAATAAGGTATTTTACATGTCCTCTCCCTCTCTCTCTCTCTCTCTTTTTTTTTTTTTTTTTTTTTTTTTTGGATTTTGTTTGACTAATTCTTGATATCTTATAGAGTCATTGGTTTCCATTCATCCACTTCTAATTTTTAAGGAATGATCTCAGTTAGCTTTTGTACCCACTTTTCCATTTGTTGCAATCTACCTTTAAAGATTTTTTTTCCCTCCACTGGACTTTCCCCTCATTTGGCCAATTGTATTTGTTAAGGAATTCTTTTTTTGTTTCTGTCAATTTTTGTCCTTCTTTTTCCAAGCATATATCTTATTTTTTCCAACTTTTTTGTTACCTTTCTTATTTGACTTTTAAGATCCCGTTGAGCTCTTCCAAGAAAGCTTTTGGGGCTGGAGACCAATTCATGCCCTCTTGTTCATATAGACATTTTATCATCTTTTGAGTTGGTATTTTAATCTTCTCTGTAACCACAATAGCTTTCTATGGTTAAGGTTTTATTTTCATTTTTTGTTCATTTATTTTGTCTATTTCATGGCTTTTAACTTTGAATTCTGTTCCTGGGGGAAAAGGATTGCTTTCACATGCTCTTGTGCTGGGGTCACTGACTTTGAGCACTAGGGCTTCAGGTGTTTGGAGATTTTGTAGCTCAGTTTAATTTCGCTTATTGTTGACTGGTTTCTGGGGCTGACAATTTGCTTTTTTGTGCTGAGACTAGAGGCTCCATCACTTGTCTGCTATATCATTGGCCTATTGAGCTTATTTATGCTGTGGGTAAAAGCCCCATGCTGGCTTTCCTGACGCCATCTGTGCTGGTCTGAACTCCCCTTTAAACCAAGTGAGACCTTTCCTGAGATACTTTCCAACGTATCTTAAAATGAAAATTTGTTTCATTATGTCTCTGTAGCTTCTGCCACTCCAAAAGCTTTTCAGGGACTTGATTCAAACTTTGTTCCTCAATAAAATTGGAGGAGAGCATAGGGAACTTGGTGACTTCTCTCCTTGTCTTGCCTCTACAGCTCTTTTTGCCTCTTTTACCAAATGTTAATTTTCTTCCTTCCATCTAAATTCTTTACCAAATTTTACATCTAACATACTTATTTGATTTGGAAAATAATTTTTCAACTATTTCCATTTTTGCTGGGAAGTAGGGTGTCCAATTCACATTTCTTTGAAACTTTGCTTGTATTTATTTTCACTCATATTTTACTGAGTGTATCATTTTATTGTTTTATTTTTTTTGGTTATACATATACTTAAACTTTTAACATAAAGAACAAAACAGAAAAAACCACAGGAGAGAAGAAAAACAGAAAAAAAAGAAGTAAACAGAGCATATGTTGCTTTACATTCAATCTTCATAGTACTCTTGCTGGATGCAGATGGTGTTTTTCGTAATCCAAAGCTTATTAGGATTGCTTTGGATCACTGAACTATTGAGAAGAACCAAGTCTTATATAGTTGATCATCATAGTTCTACTGTTACTATGTACCATGTAATTCTACTTGTTTCTCTCACCATCAGTTTGTGTAAAACTTTCCAGGGCTTTCTAAAATCAGTTTGTTCATCATTTTAATAGAAAGATTACATTACATTATCTTAATATACCACAACTTGTTTGGACATTCTTATTGTTTGGACAGCTCTTTGGGCATATTTCCAAGTCACTCTTCCAAATGATTGGATCATTTCACAGCTCTACCGCATTCCAGTTTCTCCATATCCCCTTCATTATTTATCATTATTATTTCCTGGTATGGGATGGCATATCAGAGTAGTTTCAATTTGCATTTCTCTAGTAAATAGTGATTTAACACATTTTTCACATGAATAAAAATGACTTTAATTTAATTATTTAAAAATTATCTGTTCATATCCTTTGACAATTTATCAATTAAGGAATGACTTGTCTCCTTATAAATTTGAAACAGTTCTTCATATTTTTTTTAAGAAATGAAACCATTATCAGAAACACTGGCTGTAAAAAATTTTCCAAGCTTTATACTTCCCTTTTCATCTTGTTTCTGTTGGTTTTGTTTGTATAAAACCTTTTTAATTTAATGTAATTAAAATTGTCCATTTTGCCTTTTCACAATGTTTTCTAGTTCTTCTTTAGTCATGAATTCCTCCATTCTCCATAGATCTGATACATAAATTATTCCTTGCTAACCTAATTTGTTTATAGCATCACTCTATATGTTCAGATCATGTACCTGTTTTGACCTTATGGATATAGGGTGTGAGATGTAGGTCTTTGCCAAGTTTTTTACCAATTATTTTCCAATTTTCCCAGCAATATTTGTCAAATAACAATTTCTTATTCCCAAAGCTGGAGTCTGGGGTTTGTCAAATACTATATACCATAGTAATTGTTTATTTTTTCATGTGTATTTAACCTATTACACTGATCCACTATTATATTTCTTAGCCAGTATCACATGGTTTTGATGATTGGTGCTTTATGATATACTTTTATGTTTGGTACTTTTACGCCATCATCTTTTGTATCTTTTTTTTAATTAATTCCCTTGATATTCTTGATCTTGTGTTCATTCAGATGAATTTGTTATTATATTTTCAAGCTCTATAAAATAATGTCTTGTCAGTTTGATTGGTATGGCACTGAATAAGTAGACCGATTTAGGTAGAATTATCATTTTTATTATATTAGCTAAGACTACCCATAAACAATTGACATTTTCCCAATTGTTTAATTTTGAATTTATCTGAGTTTGGGTCTTGATCTTCCCTGTCAATTTTTATTATCAGTTTCTTTTTGCTTGTTTGGATGGCTGACTTTTTGTAAACTTTTCAGCCTGTTTCTTGATTTTGACCCCTATGTTAAAGTTATCTCTATTCTTTTCCTAAGGGGAAAAGAAAGGCTTTCCTAAGCTTTTAGGCCTTTTTTGTAGTGCTCTGTTCTAGCATTATGAATATTTTAGGTCATTTTAAGATGACCTGAAATCTTTAAAAGGTGGGAGAATCTCTGAAAAGTACTGATAAGCCCTTACATCACAGGTGGTAGTCTGACCATACCATATGTCCTGCTTAATGTACTTACACTTTTTATAGGCTGGGACTGACTAAAACAGAGAAGGATGGCTCACTGCCAATTAAACATTTCCTGAGTTTCTCTATCATTCTTACTTATTGCCAACTGGAACCAACTAGGGATTTTGTCATCCTCAAAGTTCCCAAGAACTAAACTAGAACACAATTAGACAGAAGTAGACAGACACGTTCTGAGAAGTCTTGGTAAAATCCTCAATTACATTGAAGAGAAAATACCATGAAAGCAACTTCAAAACTTCAACCAAATTCATAACTAATCTTTTTTTCTCTCTTGGGATACAGATAAAAGATATATCACATTTCTTTGGAAACTGGTTTTAGAAATGAGACATTCTGCGACATATTGAATAAGATTTTTTAAAATTTTATTTCATTAAAATTATTTCTTATAAAGGAGATTAATTATTTTTAAAATTAAAAGCTTTTTATATTTTTAAAACATATACATAGATAATTTTCAAATTTCCCCTTGCAAACCTTGTGTTCCAAAAATTTTCCCTTTCCTTTACCACCATCTTCTCCCCTCAAATGCAAGTAATCCAATATATGTTTAACATGTACATTTTTTCTATACATATTCCACAATTAGCATGCTACACAAGAAAAATAAGAACAAAGCTGAAAAAAAAGATAAAAAATACAAAATGCAAACCACAACAAAAAGGTGAAAATACTGTGTTACTATCCATACTCAGTCCCCACAGTCCTCTCTCTCGAGATGTAGAAGGTTCTCTTTCTCACAAGAATATTGGAACTGACCTGAATCATCTAGCTATTGAAGAAAGCCAAATCCATCACAATCAATCATCATATATTCTTGCTGTACTGTGTACAATATTCTCCTGGTTAAACACCTCTCTAAAATCATCTTGCTCATTGTTTCCTATAGAATAACAATATTCCATAACATTCATTTACCATAACTTATTAAATCACTCTCCAAATGTTGTCATCCCTTCAGTTTCCAGTTCCTTGCCACTACAAAAAGGACTACTACAAACATTTTTTGCACATGTGGGTCCTTTTTCCTCCTTTTTTATGATCTCTTGGGGATATAAACCCAGTAGAGACACTGTTGGATCAAAGAGTATGCACAGTTTGATAGTTCTCTGGGTATAGTTCCATATTGCTCTCCAGAATGGTCGGATCAATTCATAACTCCATTAATAATATATTAGTGTCCCAGTTTTTCCATCCAACATTTATAATTTTCCTGTAATCTTACCCAATCTTAAAGGTGTGTAGTATTGCCTCAGGGTTGTCTTAATTTGCATTTCTCTGATCAATAGTGATTTAAAACAGTTTTTGTATGACTAGAAATGGTTTTAAGTTCTTTATCTAAAAATTGTATGTTCATATCCTTGGACTATTTTTCAGTTGGAGAATGGTTTTAATTCTTATAAATTTGAGTTAATTCTCTATATATTTTACAAATGAGGCCTTTATCAGAATCACTGAATGTAATTTTTCCCCCCCATTTTACTGCTTCCCTTCTAATCTTGTCTGTTTTGGTTTTGCTTGTACAAAAAATAATAATAATAATATAATGGAAATTATCCATTTTTCATTGTATAATATATTCTAGTTCTTCTTTGTCTAAAAATTCATTTCTTCACCACAAATTTGAGAGGTAGACTATTTTTTGATCTAATGTGCTTATATTATCAGTCTTTGTCTAAATCATGAAATCATTTTGATCTTATATTATCATAGGATGTTAGGCATGGGTCAGTGCCTAGTTTCTGCCATACTAATTTCCATTTTCTCCAGCAATTTTTGTCAAATATTTTTTCTAGATCTATTGAGATAATCATATGGTTTCTATTTGGCTATTAATATACTGAATTATGCTAATAGTCTTACTAATATTGAACCAGCTCTGCATTTCTGCTATAAATCTTACTTGGTTGTGGTGCATTATGCTGGTGATAAAAGCTATAATTTCTTTGATAATATTTTATTTAAGTTTTTTTGCATTCTCACACAAATAAAGTTAGATGTAAACAGAAAAATAGCAATTATTCACAGATGGTCCAAACTAATATATAAAAATGACAATTCTGCATAAATTGTTCTATTTCTAGTGTCATAACAATCAAACTACCAAAATATTGTAGAACTAGAAAAATTCTCCATTAGGAATTTAGATGCCATACTACTTGGTGCATATGATTAGTATTGATATTGCTTCTTTATCTATGCAACCGTTTAGCAAGATATAGTTTCCTTCCTTACCTCTTAATTATATCTATTTTTGCTTTTACTTGATCTAAGATCAGGATGGCTATACCTGCTTTTTTTTTTTTTTTTTTACTTCACCTGAAGCATAATAGTTTCTGCTCCAGCCTTTTATCTTTACTCATATAATTCTCTGATTGTGTTTTTTTTTTTTTTTTTTTATCAACAACATATTGTAGGGTTCTGGCTTTTAATCCAATCTGCTATCCACTTCTGTTTTATGGGAGAGTTCACCCCATTCACATTTACAATTAAAACTACCAGTCCTGTATTTCCTGCCATGTTATTTACCTCAAATTATGTTTTTTTTTTCTCTTTCCTTTCCTCTTTTCCCTTCCCCATAGTATTTTACATATGAGCACCACTTGCCTCAAGCATCCCTCTCCCTTTATAGCTCCTCTCCCTTTCTTATACCTTTCCTCTACTATTTCTGTTTTGTCTTCTATTAGCTTCCCCCTTTCCTTTTCCCCTCCTATTTCGCTATAATGTGAAAGAAGTTTCTCTGTAAATCAATTATGTCTAATATTCTCTCTTTGAGCCAAATCTGATGAGAATAAGATTTGCACAAGGTCCATCTCTCTTACTTCTTTCCCTCAATTATAATATTTTCTTTGTCTTTTTGCGTGATGTAATTTCCTTCATTTTACCTCCACGTTCCCTTTTTCCAGTACAATCCCCTATCCACCTCTATTTTAATTTTTTAATATTATTACAATAAAATCATATTATATATATACCCCCTATGCATAACCATTACAGAGATATAGTTCTCAAGAATTCTTTTCTTTTTACCTTTTTATGCTTTTCTGAATTCTATATGTGGAGCTCTGGTCTTTTCATCAGAAATAAATGAAATTCACCTATGTCCTTGAATGTCCATCTTCTTACCTGAAAGATAATGGTTAGTTTAGAGGTATAGTTTATTCTTTGGTGCATTTCAAGTTCCTTTGCCTTAAAGGATTAAAAGGCCTGGAATCTGATATTCAGAAAATTGCCTGATTGAAATAGATCTTTTCTGGAGATTTTCAAAATTAACTTCTGCTGCTATTTTGTTACACATCCAATATTCCTGAGGTCTGTAACTTGAATATACTTCTTCTAGCTGCTATAATAATGAGGAAGTTCTAATGAGTTACAAGTATCATCCTCCCATGTAGGAATGTAAACAGATAAACCTTATAAAACTTCTTATGATATCACTTTCAAGAATACCTCCTTATGCTACTCCATAGTCCTGGATTTGAAAAGTTGAAAACTTTTTCCATTCAGTTCTGGTCTTTTTAACAAGATTGAAAATCTTCTATTTCATCAAATAAATATTTTTTGTTCTCAAGGATTATATCAGCTTTGTAGATAAGTAACTCTGGGTTGTACCCTAGGTATATTGCTTTCCAGAATATCATATCCCAAACTTTCTGGTGCTTTTATGTAGAAAATTCTAAATTTTGTTCTATGCTATCTGTGTCTCTATAATGCTTGCTTCATTTATTTCTGAATGCTTGCAATGTTGTCTCCTTGACCTGGAAATTATGGAATTTTGCTATAATATTCTTGGGAGTTTTTTATTTTGGGATCTCTTTCATGGGGTGATAGGTGGATTCTTTCAATTTTTGTTTTACTCTATAGTTCTAGAATATCAGTATAGTTTTCCTTGAAATTTTCTTGAAAAAATATATCCAGGCTTTTTTTTTTTATCATGACCTTCAGGTAGAACAATAATTTTTAAATTATCTCTCCTGGATCTGTTTTTACAATGAGACATTTCACATTTTTTTTCATTTTTTTAATTTTGGGGGTTTTGCTTTATTGTTTCTTGATTTCTCATAACATCATTAGTTTCCCTTTGCTCAATTCTATTGTTAGGAATTCTATATTTAGAAATTGTTTTCCTCAGTTAGTTTTTGTATCTCCTTTCCCAATTGGCCAATTTTGCTTTTTAAGGCATTCTTCTCCTCATTAGCTTTTTGTATTTTCTTTTGCAATACTATCAATTCTTTTTGTAATTTTTCTTCTATCTCTTATTTGATTTTCAAAATCCCTTTTGAGCTCTTCCATGGCATGAGCCCAATTCTTATTTGTCTTGGAAGCTTTAGATATAGGAGATATAGGCTTTATCATCGTCTAAGTGTGTGCTATGATTTTTCTTGTCATAAGAACTTTCAATTGCCAGAAACTTTTTTGTTGTTTGTTAATTTTCCTAGCCCATTACTCAGCTTCTAACTCTTTGATGAAGTAGGGCTATGTTTCCAGGGTGAGAGGAGCAAACTGTCCAAATCTTCTGGCATTTTGTGCTGATGTTTTCAGAGATTCTTCTAGGAACCTGACTACCAGCACCCTTTTTCTGTCCTGAAGCTATTTGGAGTGTCCCTGCTTCATTGCAGCCATCAAATTTGCTAAGTACTTTTGGGGTTAGGCCAGAGCCTTTCTAGTGCAACCTGCTCTGTGACTGCTCAAAAGACTTCCATCCTGTTGCACACACCCCTCCACTGAAAGAAGCCTAATTTAAATTAAGAGAAAGGTAAACTTTTCTTCCTAAAATTAAATTCCATAATATAGAGAGAATACAATGTATCTGCAGATAAATTTTCATGAAAAAGTCTAAGAGTTTCAGTTGTCTGCAAGTTCAGCAGTTCAATATAAACTATAAATCTGATATGATGCTTAAATAAAGTTAATGCACTGATAGAAGAATTGTGCCCATATATTTTATACCTTACAATTTTTGGCACTCTGTCCTATTTTTAGCACTTACATAATTCTGTATTTACCTTAGAATACTATATGTTTTTGTAAAGATACAGACAAGCTAGAGTTTATGCAGGACAGTTTGACCAGGCTAGTGAGAGAACTAGAAAATATAGTATATTCCATTGAAGCAAACATGAGAAACCTTTGTCAGAAAGGAGACTATGGGACTTGACTTTAAATATTTTAAAGCTGGCAATGTGAACAATATCAAAAGAATTTTGCCTTCCTCAATAAGAAATGATGAGGAAGTTGAAATTTTGGCATAGCATATATTTAAAAAAATAACATAAATCAACCAGTGGTGGTACCATCCTTTCTACCTGTATATAAAGCAAATACTTTGTAATCTTTGTCTGATCTCATGCATCTCAGTTAGTATCCATTTCATTTCCACTTAGGCATGATTTTCTCTTTAGTCAAAAGCCTGAAAGTTATTAGAGGTTGGGACTAGAGTTAACCTTTTAAAACTGCTAGAGGATGAACAAAAGAATCATCACTTTTGCTTCTCTCAGGCTAATCCAAAGAACTATTCATCCAATAAGCCTGCTTCAGGTTCATTAGAATTTTTTTTTATTTCATCAACATATGAATTAACAAAATCTTTTTTGTTCCACCACATTCCCAATTTTGTGCCACAGAATCTCTCCTGTTAGTAGTAAAATGTAGACTCTTCCTTTGTAAATTATTTATCTTGGTCTCTATCTGGGTTGTATTCAATTGCTTTGCAACAAACTCAAATCCCTTTTTCACTGAAAAAAAAACAAACTTAGTTTAGTAATAGGAGAAGTGAAGGTGAAGGAGGCAGGCAAGCTTCCATGTGGCTCCTCTAAGATGGATCCTGGACTCTGGAGTCTGGAGCTGGAAGTTTCTTCTGCTGAGGGCACTGCAGCAGAGAGATTCTAACTCTTTCCCTCAGCTCTCTAATCCTTGCCTATAATTTCCTTACCATACCACATCAATCATAAGGAGAGACATAACAACCCTATATCTTCTAAGTATATGCTTATAGAACCATTATCTTACATTGGGTAGGTACTTAGTATTAAGTACTCTGCTGTTCTGGATTCAAACACACCTTTTCAGAGTTCCAGCCCTCTACACTATCATAAGAGTCATTAGTTTATCTCATACTGGAAATTTTATTGTAGAAAATAGATGATCTCTTCTAGGGAATATTGTAGAAGAGATAATTCTTCAAATATGGGTGAAACTATTTGTCCTCAGGGGCTTTCTAATTCTGTGGATGCCATGAGCATGGGATTCTTGAGATTCATTTTTGTGGTAATGAAAATCCTAATAAGAGACCATATATAAGTTATCACTACTGATAGTGTAAAAAATAATTTGCAAAACCATTAACAGAGGTTAATTGTATCAACTTGGACTCATCAACTTTCATTTTCTCTGGAGTAAAATTTGCTGGATGTGATACCATGGTGATTTATCTCATAAATATTAGTAAAGTCAAAGACAAATGCTTAAGATGCTTTTTATCTCTTGATTTTTTTTGCTCTAGATTTCTAATAAATATTGGAATCTAGTCTACTCACCATATTCTCCAAAATATACAAAAATATTTATCTTAATAATGGCCAATATTTATATATGACAAAGTCTGAATATCACTGTATATAATATATTGTTCCACTTGAGCCTCACAAAATCCCTATAAAAGAGATACTGTAGATATTATTTTAACCCCCATTTTACAGATGAAAAAAACTGATCTTCAAATAATTTAAGTAACCTGACAATGTCAAAAAAATAGAAAGCAGATTTTGAACCTATTTCTGTAAGAACTAAGTGGCAAAGAGATTTCTTCCAAATCTTAAATCCTGTGATTCTGTGATTCTAAATCTTTATCTTCTTCACTATTCTAAGATTCTTCACTCTAGCATCTCACTATATGGCATGTGTCTTGTTCCCTGAAGTATAAAATATCGCTCTAAATTGAAATATTGAAAGGAATAATCCAATACTAAGTCAAGAGCCCACCTTGGTTCCTTCACTACAACAGGGAATATTGATAAACTAAAATTTCTTGCAGGTAAATCACTTGAGAAATTTTAAATATATATATATTTTAAATTATATCTTGTTTTTAAATGAATAGATCTAATGATAATGAATAATAGCACTGTAACTTTGTTCTCAAGAACAGCTGGATTTAAGACCTGAGGTCCTCCTATTATTACTATTCTTCCAGGAGTACTGAGATAAGCAAGAAACAGCTGCCTTGGAAGCAATAAAGAAAACAATAAGTTTTTTTTTTTTTTTACATTTTTATTAATTTTAAACTTAAATAGAAAATGAGAAAAATGAGAAAAGAAAAAAATTCCATTTACCCATAAGAATATAACAGAGGACTGAATATAAAACAATACATTTCCATTTCAAGAAAACCTATATAATAAATGTTAAATAAAAACACATTGTTTACATTGCTATCCAGCATTTTGTTTCTTCTTTCTAGGTTTTCTTATGTTCTCCACTGTGTGCTTTTTAAATTTAATTTTGTTCTCTCTTCTCTCCTCCACTATAAAGAAGATTACAATTACACATACACACACACACACACAAACAAAATCTATAAATATATACCTATACACTCATGCAAATCTTTAAGATCATATTATGAGTGTTCCCACTTGTTATCTCCTTCTCTGGTTGTAGCACCTTCCTTTATAAGTCCAAATATTTCCATTTGTTTTCATCAGCTAGCTCATTTCTTTCAGCACAATAGGATTTCAACATCCTATTTGAGAGATTATGCACAGAAAAATCCCACCAATTTTCTGCATTCCTTCAACATTGGTTTTATTTATACAAAAAATTTAATTGAAAAATACATATTTTACACTTCAACTATGCTTTCACATTATACTATAGTTTCAAGTTATATACTATTGAAACTCTCTATGTCCTTTTACCTGTTTTCTTTCAGATTCCAGATCTTTTGTTCTTCCAAATGAACTTTATTGTTTTTAACTCAGTAAGATTACTTCAGTAATTCAATTTGGGTGAAATTGAATAAATATGTTATTTACATAAAATTATAATTAAAAATATATTGGCTTCACTTACCTAGCAACAATAAATATTACTCCAATTACTTAAATCTGCCTTTATTTGTGTAAAAATGTTTCATATTTATTTAATTACTGTTTTTTTACTTAGACAAATATAAGCTTAGGCATTTTATACTGCCTGATTTTGTTTTTGTTTTTGTATAGATTTTTAAGAGATCTAAAATAATATTGAATAAAATTGGTAAAACAGTGTAGTTTCCCTATTTTTCTCTTTTGATTAAATCATATGCTTTCAGGCAAAGTTAAAGCTAAAATATATTTATATGTTTTATGTAATAAGTTCTATGGTAGACTTTTATCTTGTGTGTATCTTTAATATTTGTTGTATTTCCTGAATGCAACACATTATCAAATTTAAAATTTTAAGCTATCCATTTTCATTTACTGAAAAATTCATCCCATTTACATTCTAAGCTAACCCTGCATATTTCCCTTCTAACTACTTCACTATTTTTCTCACTCTCTTCAACTACCCTTTCCTCACTTCTCTATTTCTACTTTCTATCTTGCCTTCCTTTTCCTCAACTTGCCTCTCTAAGTGTCCCTTTCTTATCCTCTCTCTACTCTATTCCTGCACCTTCTTATTTCTTTCTAAATTTATTAGATTTTGTATCCTTCCATATATGAAATTCCTTTGATAAAATTTACAGAAATATAAAGTGATAAAATCATGAAAATTGAAGCTATTTGTGGTAATAAAAATGTTTTAGTTGCTCAGTGTGGATTCATTGATCAAAATTAAATTAAAAATAAATTTCCAAAATAAGTATGGATCACCTTTGTATATTAGCTATACCTCTCTCAAGAATTGAATAATATAAATGATTTTAATACAGGACATATATTGTCTCTTTTGAGGATTTCAAAATCTGAGTTAAGCAAAACAATTTATCACACTATGCCTGTGTGATATAGGAATATTTCTAAGGCCCTAATGTATGTTTATTATAGTTGAAATGTAAACTAATGAAAGTATTAAATATTATATTATTATTTTGGGGTAGTGAAGAAACAGATAAATATTTTGAAAATCTAGAGATATGTTTTTCTATTAAAAATGAAGGGAAAAAATTCAAACATAAATATGTATATCTATCTATCTATATGTATATATATACATACATATGCATATATGTATATATATATGTATATATATGTATATATGTATATATGTATATATATACATATATACATATATACATATATACATATATATATATATACACACATATCACCATTTGCCCCACAGGAAAAGATGAGATAAGAAAGAAGATGGAAAATTTATTTTTGATGTCAGCCACCATTAAGGACAATGTTGAAAAGAAAACAAAACTTAAAAGGACCCTAAAGAAATTTTTTGGCAGTGTTGATGTCAAGTCATATTTGTTGAAATAAGTGCCTGAAACTCATCAACAAAAAGAGGCAACTTCAAAAACCCACAAGGAAAGATTCCCTTCTTTTTTTATTTGCCTTAGTCTGTCTTTATACCTTTGAGAGAATTTCTGTGAACACTCCATGGGCAACAATATACAGCAAGAGTTTTGCTTGCCAATAGACAAGAGAATGGGACTGATAAATTTCCTTTTTAAATCAATTGTTCAGACTAAGCAGTTAAGTTGAGCTGGTACACATACTTTATCTCTCTAGTCTATAGTCTTTATGATAATCTGGGTGTACTAACCTCAGGGTATACTAATCATTTGACTAAAATCTGTGGGACCTACTGTGTACAATGCAGGAACACTTAATTAGAAAATGGTTCATAAAGATTTTTTTTAACCTTTCAGGCAAATTCTACTTGGTCTAAGAGGGGAATTTATATAAAGAAAATAAAAAGCCAATCTCAAAAACTCATGCAAAAAATATACCCTTAAACGATAATTTAAAAACACTTGAGTTATTTGAGGCTCACTGGAATTAGGAGAATAGATTTAAAAATATAACAGAGGACAAGGTATAAATGTAAAAATTTGGAATGGGAGAGTATGAGTTAAGTACAGCCAAGTCGGGATTTTCTTTGCCATATACAGAAAGAAATATGGACATCCTTTACTTCTATCTCAGTTATTTCTGAAAACTCATTCAGCCAGAATCCTCTGGTTGCTGAACACACCCTTTCTCAGTGCAGCTGTATTCCTTATTGGACTATTTGTGTTTTTTGGAAGTGTTTCTTGCATGGCTGGGCATTCAGCTAGTAGAGGATGATTGGACCCCAGAGCTCTGCCTCTCCTCATCTCATCATATTACATAATAACTCTCTGTTTATAAACTGTTTTCTTCACCAATGTATATTTTTTCTTCTGCCCCCCAGCCCTAGGTGACTTCTATTAAGTTCCTCTCTGTGTGTCTCTCTCTGTATGTTTGGGTATCTATATATACATATATATGTGTGTGTATGTACAGGTATATATGTATATACATATAGATATATACACACATATACATACATACATATATACATACACACATACATACATACACACACACACACACACACACACACACACACACACACATATATATGTGATGGAGTGAGATCTCTCAAGACAGTTGTGAAAATTGAATAAGGTTTCATCTACCCCAGAGTTGGAGCAGGCCTGGAAGTCATTGGACATTGACTCAAAAGCATACCTAAATCCCCTTCCTGTGATTCTCCCATGACATCATTTTCTTCCTACCACAATCAAATAGTCAAAATTCAATTTCCTTGTTAGCTCCTGCATATAGAATGTAAGATCTTCAATTAATGAGGATGAGGGTCAGTGGTGGGAAGGGTATTTGTGTTTAAAAGTGTAAAATCTGTTCCAAAGATGCCTCCTCCTTTTGATTGCTTGTCCGACTGGAGGAATGTAGGGCTGATTCAATACCAGAAAAACTATCAGCATAATTGATTATATCAATAATTAAACTAACTGAAATGATATGATTATCTTAATAGATGCATAAAAAGCATTTGAAAAAATGCAATGTCCATTCCTATTAAAAACTCTAGAGAAGCTAGGAATGAATGGATTTTTCCTTAAAATATTAAGTAGTTTCTATCTAAAACTATCAACAAGCATTATATGTAATGGCGATAAACTAGAAGCACTCCCAATAAGATCAGTGGTAAAAAATGGTTTCCCATTATCAACATTATTATACAATATTGTACTAGAAATGTTAGCTTTAGCAATGAGACATGAAGAAAATAAATCGAAGGAATTGGAGTAAATAATGAGGAAGCAGATAATATGATGGTATACTTAGAAAATCCTAGAAAATCAACAAAAAAACAACTAGAAACAATTTAAAATTTTAGCGAATTTGCAGGGCATAAATAAATTCACATAAATCGTTTGCAATTCCATATGTTATCAACAAAGTATAGCAGCAAGATGTAGAAAGAAAAATCCCATTTAAATAAATTTAAATAATATGAAATATTTGGGAATCTACCTACCAAGACAAAGTCAAGAAGTATATGAACACTATTACAAAACATTTCTCTCACAAATAAAGTTAGATGTAAGCAATTGGAAGAATATTAACTGCTCATGTGTAGGGCAAGTTAATATGATAAAATGACAATTCTACCTAAATTACTCTACTTATTTAGTGTTATACATATCAAATTCTCAAAAATTTAATTTATAGTTATAAAAATAATAACAAAATTCATCTGAAAGAATAAAAAAATCAAGGATTTTAAGGGAATTAATGAAAAAAAAGAAAAGAAAAAAAAGCAAAGGAAGGTGCTCTAACTATACCAGACCTAAAAACATATTATAAAGCAGCAGTCATCAAAACTATTTGATATTTGGTAAGAAATAGAATGGTGGATCAGTGGAATAGGATAGATACATACCACACAATAATCAATGACTAAACTAATCTAATTTTTGATAACTCCCCCCAAACTCCAGCTTCTGGGATAAGAACTTACTATGTCCCAAAATTGCTAGGAGAACTAGAAAATATTATGGCAAAAAGTAGGCATGGATCCCTAACATCTTATACCAGGATAAGATCAAAATGGGTGCAAGATTTAGATACAAAGAGAGATATATGAACAAATTAGAAAGCAAGGGATAATCTATCTATAAAAAAATATATGGAGAAGGGAGTAATTGATGGCCATAGAAGAGTAGAGAACACTATAAAATGCAAAATAGATCATTTAGATAGCATTAAATTAAAAAAAAAAAAAAAAAGCTTTGCACAAACAAAATCAATGCAGCCAAGATTAGAAGGAAAGCAGAAAACTGAATGAAAAATTGACAGACATATTTATTATAAAGGTCTGTAATAACATCTTAACATAAGATGATGTAGACCCATAAAGAGTGCAAGCCCTTTTCAGATCTTTGATAATTTCTAGATTAAAAGGAGTGTATCTTCAACTTTCCTGACCTGAAGTGTTAGGATCTTCAATCACAGGATAAATTTCTATTCTCAAATCAGCTGTATTCTGCCCTTCCTCTTTGGTTTGAAGTATTGCCTTTTGCAATTAGATCTTGGGAGGGAGTTGTTGAGGGGGGGGGGGGAAGTGCTGGTGATATCACTGCCCTTCCCACTCCTCCTCCTCCTCCCTCCATCCAGGAAGGAGAAGTTGATGGGGGAGGGTCAAGAGCTTGCTTGGGTGTAGGCCGAGGTGAAGCTGGCCTGTGAGAATGAGAATCACCACATTCTTTAAGTTCATTTAATTCCCCATACCTTTCATTGATATTTTCATTACGCTAACCCTTCTCTTCTTCTCTTCCTCTTTCTCCTCACACTTCCTTGTCTGACTATTCTCCTTAAAACTTTTATTTTTTCTAGAATTGCAGGATTCTTTAAGGACAATTCTATTAAGTTGCATATATAGAATGTTTCCTTAGAAATTGAATCAGGACCATTATTATTGTAATATTCACATAGTTGATCTCCTACTAATTTCCAATTATCTGCTTCAATTTCTTCTTCCTTGGAGAACCAAGGGGATGTGCATTCTAATGTTTCCAAGAGTTCACCAATCTGCTCCCAAATTACAAGCAAACTTTGCCTCTTTATTAGTCTAAGTATGCTTTCTATAGACTTCCCTTGGGGTGGGAGTGGGGGGGAGAATTTTTTCCTAATATCTGCCCCATTTTAGATAGAAAATAAAAATTACTAGTTTATCCCTTAACAAAGTCCCCTGTTTGTCTATTTTAATACTCACTCTTTTTCCTGCTCACAAGGACTTCTTGACTGAAATTATGGTCCTTAGTCCACATTGGGGCACCAAATGTAATGTCCTGACTAGCTCCCTGGAGGACCTCAGGATCATTTAGAGTCAGAATTAATCATAGTTCTTGGTCTTTACAAGTAAAAAAGGCAGGCAAGCTGCCACTGGGCTTACCAAAGATGTATCCTGGATTCTGGAGTCTGGAGTCTCCAGCCTCTCTCCTCCTCATCCTGCTGCCAAGTAACTCTGACTTCTCTCCCCCAGCCCTCCAATCTTTACCTATGTTATCTCACCACCAAAACATTCAGCAAGCACCAATGGTGAGGGAAGCCATCATATCACCATCTCATCTAAATATGTATAGAGAGCCATTATATTATCTCACATCAAATAGATAATTAGTCTTAAGCAATCTGTTGTCTGATTCAAGATTTTTTTTTTTTTTGGAGTTTCAGCCCTCTATAAGGAACAACATTGTGTGATGATCAACTGTGATAGACTTGTTTTTTTTTTTTTTTTTTTTAACAATGAGATGAAAGGAAATTTCAATAAACCTGTGAAGGAAAGTACCATCCAGTAGAGACTTAATGTGTATCAAAGAATAGTATTTTCTCCTTTTTATTGTTGTTTGTTTCATTGCTCTTTATTTTCTCATTTATTTTTTTTTTTTTTTTTGCATAGCATGACAAGTAGGGAAATATGTTTAGAAGAACTGCATGTTTAACTTATGTCAAATTTCTTGCTGTCTGGGGGTTCCAGGAAGGGGGAGGAGAGGGAGAAAAATTAGAACACAAGTTTTTGCAAAGGTGATTGATGAAAACTATATGTGTATGGGAAAAACAAAATAATGTTAAAATTAAAAAAAAAAAGAAATTTCACACTAGAGACAGAAGAAAATCCCTTTGTACATCTCTACCCTGTGATTACTAATAAATTAGCAACAAATCTATATTAACTAACTATATTAACGAATCTATATTAACTAATTCAAATATCTTTTCTGAAATCTCCAATATCAAGCAGGTTTGCATCAAATCCTACATTACTGGATCATGAAGAACTCTTAATATCTTGAAAATCCTTTTCACCTTACACATTTAGACACTGAAGTATAGAAAAAGAAAGTTCTTCATATTCTGGCTTTGGCCTATGTTTCTTGACTTATTTCATATAATGCTTCACATATACAACTACACTGCTTTTGATTCCCCAAACTTTACATTCCATTTTCTGCCTCCAAGTATTTGCATAAGTTGTATTATTCCCTTTGATGCAACTCCTACTGTTTTTCTTTCCCACCTTCCTTCTGTTTTACCTTCTAGAGTTTTTAATTCTGTTGTAAGTTCCAATCAGATATAACCCCCTGAATAACCTATATTCAGATCCTCCTAGCTTCTAGTTTCCTCTCTTTCCTCAGATTATCTTGCATTTATTTACATGAGTAATTATTGTTAGTTCCATAAAGGAAAGGGCAATTACTTATAATTTATTTTAATCTTAATGTTATTTAATTGATCTGAATCACATTTTTTCTTTTCTTTTCCTATATTGATGTGCTAGCACAGTGTATTATACATCATGTATTTAATCAATTTCTATTAAATTGATTTAAATAAATTTGCTCAATGTGATTACATGAATAGTAGCAATAATATTGTATCAATGGATAAGATAGCAGCAAATCTATCCCAGGAAGTTGAACTTATTCTAAACTGAATCAAATAAGTTGTCTGTCAAATAAGGCTTTTCAGATCTCTATGCACTAAAATTACTTTGAACTAATCAAAGAAAAAATGGAATAACTTAGTGCTAGACTCAATCTTTGAGAATTCTTTTTTATGGATGAATGAATCAGAAAATCAACTATGTATGCTTGGGATTGTGTGTCTGTGTGTCTGTGTATGAGTATGTGTGTGTTCCAGATTATGTCTATCCTGACAAGATAGAGAACAGTGGCCAAAATTGTATAAGAGGAAATTCGATAAAGATTAAAGTTTTGCACGTGAGTTTAAAAAATCAAATTCTCAAATATAAGATGGAAAAATATATAGAGAAATATTTTCTTTTATACCTCTATCTATCTATCTATCTATCTATCTATCTATCTATCTATATGTGTATATATATATATATATATACACATATATATATATATATACATATATATATATATATATATGAGCTTAAATATACTAAAAGATTAGGATAAATTAATTAAATATCTCATGTAGTCTTAGGCTTTATTAAGAAGAACATATCTTCCAGGAAAAGAGAAGTGATCAGCCTACTGCACTATGCTCTTGCCCAACCTCATTTATCATATTGTCCTCAATTCCATTCCCCACAGTATGTTTAAGATTATAGTAAGATGGATACTGGCCAGAAGGGCAATAAAAATGGTGAAGTGCCTTGAGTTTATTATACATGAGTTTTGATTAAAGTATTAGTTTAAACATATTTAACTTAAATACGACAAGATCAGAAGAATATAACTAATTGTATTTAAATATTGAAAGTTTTATCATTATAGGAAAGATTGTTGTTGCTTAGTCATTTTCCAGTTGTGTCTTTGTGATCCCCTTTGGAATTTTCTTAGTAAAGATACTAGACTTCTTTTCCATTTCCTTTCCAAGCCAATTTTATAGATGAGAAATTGAGGAAAATTGGCCCAACATCACTTATTAAGTATGTCTATATTTGAACTCAGAAAGTTGAGTCTAACTTATTACAAGTCCTGTGCTCTATCTATTGCAGCATCTAGTTAGAGAGATTGGACTTTCTTAATTTGGCCTCAGAGTACAGATGCAGAAGCAATGGGTGGAAGTTATAAAGAGGCAATTTTGGCTTAACACCATTAAATATTAAAAAACAAAACAAAACAAAACAAAACAAAAAACAAACAAACAAAAAACAAAACAAAACAACAACAACAACAACAAGACTTTCTAACAAATTTTCTGTTGTTTTGCTATTTGGCCATTCAGTAGTATCTGATTTTTCATGATACTGTGCACCATTGCAGTCTAATAATTTTTCTTGTTTTTTTCAGCCAAGAAATTAGAGAGATTTGCCATTTCCTTCTCCAGATGATTAATGAAAATAGAAATTAAGTGACTTACCCAAGATCACGCAAGTAGGAAATTTCTGAGGTTAGATCTGAACTCAGGTTTTCTTTATGCCAGTTTTAGCACACTAATCACTGAATCACCTAACTCTAACTATTAAAGCTATTGAAAAGAGGAATTAGATGCCTCAAGAGAGAGTGCACTCCTCATCATTAGAAGCTTTAATTAGAGCAATGATAATAACAAGATGACTCTTGTGACGAGGTTTCCTTTGATTATACTAGAAGACCCATGTCTTTTCCAACTCTTAAATTTTTGATTCTTTTTCATAGTTGCCTATAGAGATCCAGTCTCTGAAAAGGTGTACTTGAATCAAGGACTGCAGAGTACTTATAGTTAAGCACCTACTCAGTGTGAGATAATGGTTCTCTAAACATATACTTAATATGATATGGTGATGTAATGGCTCTCCTACCAGTTGGTGCATACTCAATGTGCTATAGTGATGTAATTATACTCAGGCATTTAAAGAGTCTCAGGCACAGAAGCCTCTCTCAGCCACAGACACAAAAGCCTCTCTCAGCCAGACATAGACACAGACACAAAGAAGACTTAGGATTCCAGATTCCAGATTCCGGATTCCATCTTTGACCAGCCTCATGTTGGCTGTCTTACCTTCATCACTTCTGTTCCTAAAGAGCAAGACCCATCCAGAGATTCTCCAGAAAGCTAGCCCAGACATTACAGTTGCCCCAAAGGACTTATATTGGAAAGCTAAATTAGAATACAATCGGCTCATTTTGTAAGTATGGTAAATTTGGGCTAAAGGGATGAAATGATGAACAAACTCTAATAGAAAATGGAAGAACCAAGAGTGAAATTTGTCTTTCCTAATTCTCAAATCTAGGAAGTAAGGGAAGAAAGCCTATTTGAAGAAAGCCTATTTTTCTAGACATATATGCCTGTACAATCAAGAATTTGGGCTACAATAAATAGGAATAATAATAATAAGTACCTAATATTTATATAGTACTTACAATGTACCAGGCATTGTGCTTGGTGTTTTAGAATTACTGTTTCACTTTATCCTTCCAATAACCCTGGGAGACAAGTGCAATTATTAGATAAGGAAACTAGGAAGGGAAAAGTTAAAAGGCTTGTCCAGCATCACACAATTATTAAATGTTTGAGGCCAGATTTCAACTCAGTCTTCCCAAATTAAGGACAAACAGTTATTTACTGCATCACATATTTATGAGTTTAAGGATAGTTCTGACACTTATACCTTCTGTATCTATACCCCTGCCTCTGATACTTTAATTTTTTTTAACCACTTCTGATTTTAAGTCAAATTTTTCAAACACACCAAGTTTAACTGAATTATATTCAAATATAATGGGGAGATATTTTGGCAAAATAAATAAAAATACAATAAAACATAGATGATGTTAATTTGTGCTTTTCCAAATCAATATAAAGCACATAGAGATCCTTACATATGATTTAATGGCTTCATGTCTACTTGAGTTTGGCACCCCTGCTCTAAAATTATTTGCTACAATAATGAGATCACCTGATCTAGTCCCCTAACTGAAATCACCTACGCCCAAAAGACTACCCTTATTTTCTAAAAATCACACAGTAACTATTAGTAAGCAACTGTGACAGGCCCAATGAGACTGTGCTGTGGTACCTCCTTCTCCCTCTCTACTATAAAAATCCTCTCAGTTCTTCATTTATCAATGGGATTTGGACCAGGTTAAATCCTGGGAAGCTCTTTCCATAAACTTGTTGGCTTGTTACATTGCAAACCTGTTGCTTTTGGGGTAATTTCCATAACACTTATGGTATGTCACATATCAAAGATCTTGCCAGGGGAAAAAATAGTAAAAAAGGGAAAGCTAGGTAGTAGAGTGGATAGGGTACCAGCCTTGAAGTCAAGAGGACTTGAATTCAAATCTGCCCTCAGACACTTAACACTTCCTAGCTGGGTGATTCTGGGCAAGTCATTTAACCCTAATTGCCTCAGAAAAAAAAAAAAAAATTAGTAAAGATCTTACCAGGAGGAAGTGTAAGGACTAGAAATATAATCAATATACAATAATAATTAGGCAGAAAGATATATTTACTATATAGGAAAGACATGTAAAATATTTATAATAGAATGATTAAAACAAAAGTCAGCAACTTGACTTGTCACTATAGTTATACTTCTTAGGTAGTCTGATCCTTAAAATTCATCAGAAAAAAATCAACTTGCAAGGCTGCTAAATCAATTTTACACTTAATTTCAGTCCTACAAAGAATCACCTCAAAGTACATATCTACCAGATAGCCAAGCCAAGACATGGGTTCTTCATCTTGTCAGTAGACATCTGGTGCAAAAACTCCCCCAGTCTCTATTCATCTAACTTTGACACAATAAGGATATATAGTCCTTCCAACCCATATACTTACCTCTAAGCTACAGAACATTTAACCTGAGGCTGATGTTTAGTCAGAATACTTCAGTTATTGATAGTGGTCCTGATGCTGAGGATAAGACAAAGGAAATCAGTCCCTCCCACATCCTTTCACAGTGAAAGAGAGCTATTTGTCACAAAGGAGAATCCAAAGATTGAATTAGGGTACTGATACTCCTTTTTAACAGTATCAATAGCTTGTCAGCCCTTTCCACTCAATATCCAATTAGAGAAAGGATTTATTATCCCTAAACTCCCTAAGTACTAAGCTGGCATACAGTCAGGCAAGAATAGTCAGGGAAGTCTAAGGTACACTCCGTTTAAGCATGCTTAGAAATGCGTTGCTTTAAGAGGCACAAGCCTTTTTTTGACATTGACAGCAATACAATTTATCCCTCTCATCTAGAATTAAATTAATAAAAGGGATTGTAGGAGCAAAGCAATAGCTTCTAACTTTCTACACCCTCACTCTACAAATGTACTTTTAAACTCAGGAATGTTCCTAGTTCTATGCTGGGTCAGAAAGAGCTTGAAGTTGAATATTTTTGAAAGAAAATTACAAAAAGTGAATATTGTCAACCTTGTTGTCACTAAGATGTTAGAAATTGAATATCAAACCACCTGGTTATAAAAACCCACGTATACAGAATAATGTTAACTGACTAGTATCTATTTGCTGATTCTTGCTTATAACTCTATGCTGGAAAGAATCCACATTGCTAGCAAGCTAAATCAAACCCTAATTAGTAAGAATGTTTGCAATATGTTACCCTTTATTTGAAATAAAATAATTATTCTACTTTTTCCAGATTGAATGCTGACATTTTCCATTGAATAAAAACTTCAGCCTAAGTTTTCAATCTGAGGATTTATAAAGCTGTTAAATTTTCATTTCAAAAGTCAATCATAGTAGTCTAAGAAGGGTACATCTTCTAATACCATGTAATATGGTTTCTTTTAGGGAGGAGTGATTATGAAATTATTTTAATCCAAAAATAAATGTTTAAAAGAAAAGAAAACTTCCCCTGCAGATTCTAGTCTTATTCCTTCTCTGTCATGATTGACACATGTTCATGAGTAGATTCTCTATCAAAATCCTACCCTGGTAGCTCACTGAATATAGAGTAATTTTGGATTCTCAAGAATAAAGATAGTAAAATACAAGTTTTCAGCAAATCCT